>NW_015971822.1:795530-1995530 GCF_000732125.1 Scedosporium apiospermum | reverse complement strand
CATCGCCTTCTCGCCGGCGCAGGGAAATACGGACTTCCTCGCCGTGTCGAGTTGGGACAAGAAGGTCCGCATCTACGAAATCGCCAGCACCGGCCAGAGCGAAGGCCGCCACATCTACGAACACGCCGGTCCCGTCTTCAACGTCGATTTCTCCAAGGACGGCACCAAGATCGCCTCGGCGGGCGCCGATAACCAGGTTAAGGTGTGCGATTTGGCCAGCACGCAAACGGCTCAGGTGGGAGCTCACGATCAGCCCGTTCGGTGCGTGCGCTTCTTCGAGTCCGGGAATGGGCCCATGGTCGTTTCTGGTTCGTGGGATAAGACTATCAAGTATTGGGATATGAGGCAGCAGCAGCCCGCTGCTCAGATTCAGTGCCAGGAACGCGTTTATACGATGGACGTTAAGGATAATCTTTTGGTCATGGGTACGGCTGACCGCTACATTAACGTCATTGATCTAAAGAACCCTACCAAGTTCTACAAGACCCTCCAGAGCCCGCTCAAGTGGCAGACGAAGGTAGTCAGCTGCTTTACGGACTCGGCTGGTTTCGCCATCGGAAGTATTGAGGGCCGTTGCGCTATTCAATACGTGGAAGATAAGGATAGCTCGTATGTTTTGCCTATTTCTTTTTCGTCATCATCCCTTCCTCTCGAAAGCGTCTGCCTCTCACAGAAAGCTAACCCTTTTTTCTCTTTTTTAGATCCAACTTCTCCTTCAAATGCCACCGCGACCCCCCATCCAACAACGTCGTCACTGTCCATGCCGTAAACGACATCTCCTTCCACCCCGTCTACGGAACCTTCAGCACCGCTGGCTCCGACGGCTCCTTCCACTTCTGGGACAAGGACGCCAAGCACCGTCTCAAGGGCTACCCCAACGTCGGCGGCAGCATCGTTGCCACCACCTTCAACAAGACGGGTAACATCTTCGCCTACGCCATCTCCTACGACTGGAGCAAGGGCTACCAACACAACACGACGCAGTATCCTATCAAGGTTATGCTTCATCCTGTTGACGCTGATGAGTGCAAGCCTAGACCGGCGGTCAAGAAGCGGTAAAAAAAAAAAAAAAAAAAGGGGGGGGGGGGGAGAAATTGTGCGGAAATGCGAAGGGAGTGGAAAGAGAGGAAGACTTTTGGGCTTAATGTTATGGCGTTGGCACCTGTTTTTTTATTCCCTGTTTTCCTGTGTGAGGAGTCTTTGGTGTCCCTGGTTCTACGTCATCCAGGAGCCGAATGCTCGATCAGGACAAGGGCGTATACCCACGAAATTTGAAGGGGGAGGAAACGGTACGGAGGACTGTAGCAAGACTGTTTCTTGCATGTCAAGCTGCATGGAGTATTCTTTTTTCGAGGCAAATGCCATTTCATCTATGGTTGAATGAAGCTTAATGAGCAAGATGCCAACAGGATGTTGAATTGGGCCGCTTTGAGTGTCGTCATAGAATAGGTAGTTCTCCTCAGCAGTAACCTATGAATCCGGTTACGCCGCCATTAAAAAGAGAAAAAAAAATGAAAGTACAGTTGAAGAAGAGAAAACACAAAAATAATAACAGAGCCTTTTTCCCTGCCGCCAGTCATCCCGCTTGCCAAAATTTCCAATGATCCTTCATTTTTGTGGATTTCATCAGCCTTGAAGACGTAAAACATTGAACAATGAGAGAACCGTGTCATTTGCCCAAGAAAAAAAATAAAAAAGAAAAGAGGAGAAAATAAAACATGCCACATGAATGTGGGCCCTGATCCAAGCTAGCCTCGCATCACTCTCAGATTCAGAGCCCCAGTGTTAGTCCTGCGAGATCTCACCGATGCCGGACCCTCGGCAACAACCATCCTTGTCACCACTCGCTCATCTTCCTCCCCAACGGATGAATCCTCCAAGCGCTCTCGCTCCTATCGCAACTAGCTAGAGGCAGCTCTGAGCGCGACCTCGTCAACGTCGAGATGTTCGATACCAGCGATGGAGGGGTCAGGATTCTTGGGGTTTTTCGCGATAAAGTGGACCTCGGGAGTTGAAACAAAGTCCCGTGTCGGGGCCGAAGTTTGGCGTTGAGTGGCAGTCTGGGGATTAAAGAGAATGGGGACGGGAGTACGACGTTCGACCGAGGCACTGGGAGCATTGCTGGGGAGCTTGACGAGGTTGGGTTGGTGTGGGGCGGGCACGTGTTGAGTCATGAGATGTCGAGCGTGGGAATGGGCCTAAGAGGGTGAAAATGACATGTTAGTCGGAGTTTTGAAGCGGGTACCTGGAGAAAAAAATGGGCATCGAGCTGCGAGCTGGGGATTGAAGCCGAGGGATTGACAATTGAGTGGGCCGGGGGAAACCCGGGGATGGGAAGCTCTTCGCGGAGTGGGATGTGGGTTGGGATAGGGGCGGATTTTTGTGAGGTTTCACTTACATCGGACTGGCTGTTGTCGAGAACTCGAGGACGGCGGTTGCGGAGAAGCTCGGCATATTTGGGGGCCAAAGAAGCGTACTGAGCTTCAACAACGGGACGACTCGCGGTCGAACCGATGGAGCGCGTAATCTTGGAAACGGGGTTGCCGACTCTAGACATTGTGGGACAGGTTGGAGGTATATGTGAAAGAAGATCGGGGGAAGGGAGAAAGAAAGATAGATTCAAGGCCGCTTTTAAAGGAGTTTTTGACTTGCAAGGAGACAAGGGGGACGAGGGAGGCTAGCGCTTGTTGGTTGTCGCAGGAAAGAGCTGTCTAAACAAACAAGTGGACTGGTGGCAAAGGGGTCTAGAGCTGAATTGTCCAAGACAACAGTAAAAACGACAACGGGGGCTGAGGCAGCTTTTGAAGCACGTAGAAGGACTGTGAGGGGCTCAGATAGGGAGAAGAGACTCGGCTCTGGATCAGATGATGGTGCAGATCTGGAACGACGAAAGCGGCGGACTGGAAACTATGTATATGCGGTGGCTCGGGGAGGAGGAAGGGGAAGATGGAGGGAGGGAGGGATGCCGATGGATCATTGATGAGTTAGTTTAGAATGGTATGACTGGACCTTGAAGTTCCCATGCGTTTGCTTCGCAGGCCCGCACATAGCTTAAGCTGGGAACTTGGAAGTACACTACTTCACTACTTGTGCATGTAATGATTTCATATTCGGACAGGAAGGGGAAAGAAAGTTCCCCTTGTGCTAAAGTCCATCTATCCGTCGGCTCACCTGTGGAGGCATTCTGTACAAATTGTACTCCGTATGACACGCCAACTGTGTTAGTTCTGACGTTGATTGTGGTCGCGTGTGCCCCTCTTCAACTATCTTGAGAAGGCACTTCCCTCCCCTCGACATGTGTCTTCCGTGACTCCCGCGGTTATACTGACACTTCGTCCTTCCTTCAAGCTGCAAGAGCAATCGAGATGTCCCGGGCCTAGGCCGCGGATGTACACACCAGGAGGGTCGCTCTCTGCCCTGTATGGGTGGGAATTGCGGAGTTGGGAAAGAGCGGGGCCCATGCCGCATCGGCAACAATATGCTGGTACAAGCACGGGTGTTGGGAGACAAGGGTACTATGTACCTTTCTTGGCTTTCTTATGTTGGTAATCTCCCGAATCCAGGGTCGAGTACAGCAGACCTTGGCTTCACGTAATGGATTCAAGTAGCGTCGCAACAGTTCGAAGGGCTTCTTCATGTACCGGTGAGTTGCTGTCAACATTAATACTTTGGAGTTGTCGAAACTCAGCTGCAACAAAGGAAGTCCACACCCTCATCGCAGCACAACATCATCCGATTGATGAAAAGTCGCTCTCTCGCAACTCTCCGATTTAGACACGGTGCATTTAATTTGTTCCGAGACTGTAAAGTCACGTTGCATGTGAGAGTATCTAACCCGATTGCAATTCCACTTCCACTGTGCTATTTTACGCTTTCGTGTCTCTCCCTCTGTCTCAAGTTTCCTCCAGGTTGTGCCATGTTGCCATGAGCAAGGTTGCGCCCAGGTTGACTTAGCGCAGAGTAAGGCGGGAGGCGGGCGGCGAGGCGAGAGAGAATGTTGAGGAGCTTGGGCCAACCTTGTGTTGAGCTGATTGAACAATCAAGTGAATTTGACGGATTAAATTAGAAATCCCACGCTCAAAACTTGGAGATTTCGGTACCAGCCCGGCTCCGCAATTATGGCTAGGCGGGGCTGGTACCTAAACAATCCCACCCTTGCCAGGCCATGCCTACAAACTAACCCTGGTACTAACTCCAATGTTCTGAACTAATCCACCAAACGGGCGTCAACAAAAAACGTGTACACTAATAATACTTCATCCGCATTGCGAAGCCCCTGATTGAGCTTCCTCGTCGCCCGCGCCCTCACCGCCACTACCGCACAGGACTGTGAAGCCTTAACAGTGTCTATCTGCGGCGTCCTATCCGATCCGCACGAGGAGGTGGGAGCGGAACACGCGATGGCTTGCTCACTTCTGCGATTTGTGCATTATGTATGGACAAAATCGCCATGCTCTAGACCAGTCTTGCAGGTTCGTCTCGCCCTGCCCCTCAGGAACTAGAGGGGTGTGTGCGTCGCGTGTAGTGGGTAAATTATTATCCCTATCATCAAGTGAAATCGGAGTGTCTTGCACAAATGTTCACTCCAGTCAGGAACAATCGTGCCGGTTTTTTGATGTGTTGAAATGCCCCGTCAGGCAATGGTGTTTTCCCCCCAACAATTAAACCGACGCTCTTGACTCGCGCAAGATCCGTATCTCTGGTGTGCGTTGAAAGTCCGAATCTCGAACATGAAATGCAGGCCGCGTTGCATTGGGAGATACGTTAGAGGAGAGCCAATGAGACGCGCAGTTCCTAGAATCCGTCAGCAATGGCCTCCCGTCTCTCAACCTCCTGTCTTTCTCGATTCGTGTCAATCCACCACTTGTGGCTCTCCTCTGTTCCTGTCCATCTTCCGTGCCTGTCAAGTTCGTCCCATGGCTTGGGTGCCAAAATGTAATGCACGTTCTTTATCCTATCTTTCCTCCAGATTGCTTGGTGCGTCTCTGGTTTCCTCAATGTCTTAAGCGCATTGTATATGTACGGCAGAGCGACCCATCTGCCCTGGAACAGCTCTGATAGCACGCTCTGATCTGGGAAAAGCATTCGGGAAGCATGCTTTTCCATGTACTCGACGATCTGGGCAAAGATCTCCTCGGATGGGTTGATAACGATCAAGCCGCTATTGATATTGCCCAGCGGACTCAGGTCACATCCCCCTCCTGACACCTGCGCTTTATCGGGGCTCCTATGCTGCTTTGTGAATGCGCAGTTCTCCGGTACCCAATCGGCGGGGTAGTGCTTCTTCTTAAGGGGGTTACACACACAGGCGTGCCCCGCCGCATACACCCTCCTCGAACCTGCGCCTCCGCGGGCCGCCACGCCCGGCTCGTCGAGATCCAGGTCCATCAGCTCGTCCATGTTGCGTAACACCAACATGTCGGAGTCGAGTAGCACGACGCGCTTGTATTCTGTCAATGAGAAAACGGCGAGCTTGGTCCAGGTGTCGATAAAGCGCGGATCCTCGCTGTAGTTCCGACCTGATGACGGCTGGATATATTCGACGCGCCGGGTGGCGATGTCTCGCGCTTGGATGGCGGCGAGGCACCATTCTGGTAGGCTGTCGGTGTATAGCGCGATGAGTGGGAAGGTTGAATGCGCCTTGCGGAGGGAATAGTTGAGGGTGAGAAGGCCGGGCAGGTAAGATTCGTGGGTTATCAGCGTCGCCCAGACTGGGGAACAAGCTTGATGTTAGCTTTGCGCTCGAGTGGTGGTGGGAGGTTCGCGGACGCGGATATCGTTACCTTTGCCTGTCCTCTTCTCACCATTCCTAGCGTGGCCATTTGCTATCTCCTCAGGCGATTTTGAAATCATCTTGCGCGATAAGACGTTCTTTTCCTTGCGCCCTTCCACGCAAGCTCTCTGGAATCGGCGCCACTGCGCTAAATAGAGTTTCCTTAGGGGATAGAGAGATCTGTAAGTGGGTTCGGCATTGAGCTTCGGGCGCAAATGCTTGAGGACGAAGGATTCAATCTTATGAGCCCTCTATATATCGATATCCTCTGAGGCTTTTTCGACTGAGTCCCCGATGATCTTGAGGCTAAGTTAACTACGCCTACTGTCGCCATCTCGGTCAAGTATGAGAGGGGGCGACGATCTAAATAGATCAGCTCCATCACGCTTGCACTAAAAGGTGAAAAAAACGTGCTAGATTTCAAATGCGGAGGGGGGGCCAAGAGTGATGCTCCCTGGGCTTCTGGTTGGGTGGGATACAGGGACCATCTCCTCGGAGACTTCATCAATGATGATAGCCCATTATGACATTAGTGTCGCCCTTGTCGTTTCGGCATTGGAGATTGTAACTGGGTTTTCGTCCTTCTTTTCGCTTCTGGTGGGGTCCGATGTTCTGCGCCGGTCCGTTTTTATGACGCCATTGCCGATTAGAACCGGTGCGGAATTGGAGGGCACGCAAGTGCTGGCTCTCCCTTTTAACGTTTTGGCGTTGGAATACACTTTGATAAGAACAGAGGTCTTGGCTCGGGAACACGAGCCGGGCCAGTCTAGCTGGCCCCTTTACGCAAACATTGCGGATTTGTTTGCATTGCGGAGTCATGGCCGACATGGAGGATTCGGGATGTGGGGGTATCGCCAATGCCCCAAATACGCCAAGCTTCGATGGAGACTGAGTTAACGGTTACAGACTACGATATTGGAGGCCGAGAGACGATGATTGATAATCTCAGATTCGCTGGGTTGGATCAATTACCAACCAACAGCGCCGATAAAGGGGCTAGCTCCCGACTAAACTTGACTAGCAGGTCGAATCCATCAAAATAACGAAACGTCTCGGATCTCGCCTTCTCCTTTTCTGTGAGAGCCAGTTTCTCTCAAAAGACAGTCTACATGAAGGCCAAGGCCCGTATGTAGTCGGACATTTCAGCCCTCATGAACTCTTGGAACTCCTGCGCCATGTTGGAACCTAAACTATGCAAGTGCGCATCCGACTAGGACACATACCTTCTCTAGCTGCTCAATGCGGTTAGCAGTGGTCTCGCCCACTCGGCGGAAGGACTCAAGTTGGCTCCGAAGAAACTCGGAAAAGTCGTCGGCGATGGCATCCCGACTCGAACCGCTGTTCTGGTGTATACTACGAGCAACGGCCTCCCGCAGGGAGTTGACTTTGGCTTGAGTATCTCTCCACCTCTCCTAAAGGTCGCCAAGGTCCTTTCCACTAGCCTCCACACGAGCCTGGAAAGTGGTAGCAGCATCGCTGAGAGTTCTCTTGCTGTCACCAATGGGCTCTCCCGTCTGTCTATTGCTGTCCTGAACGAGTGAATCGCACAGAGGATAGGCAAAAGTCTTCTGGGCGTCTGCAAGCTTGTCATTGACAGACTGTTCGCTAACTGACATCAACTCGACCTTCGCGCCGAGGGCGTCGCTGGCAGCCTTGAGATTGTCCATAGTGTCTCCGAAGAGGGTGCCTCCCCAAGTGCAAAAGTCAACTTAGTGAAGGAAGTTAGAGAATAGAGCTGCGCTAAGCGGTCTAGGCAAGCCTCCGGGGCAGTAGAATATATGGATGATGTTCTATCTACTTACCCATAAGCTTGAGAGAGAGATCATCCATGTTCTTCTCGTCAGCCTTGGTCTGGTCCTTGAGCATGGTCGCAATTTCTTTCATTTTATCAGCTCGCTCGTTATCGCAGTGGTCATGCACGGCCAGACCCGGTTGAGGGTCACATTCGGGAGGAGCGATTGCAACTGGCTCCTCGTCGGCGCGCTGGAGACGCTCGAGCAGGGACAGAGAAAGATGCTCCATGGTATAGTTAAATGTGACAATTTTTTCGCTGACGACCACTGTCTCGTGAAATTCCCTGTAGATAAATCTCATTGAGAACTCGGGGAGAATTGGATTGGTGGTGAGAACGGATATCAATTCGGAAGTCAGAGCTACCCCGAGGAGCACCAGAGATTTGAGCGCGTGCATTTCGGCGGTACTTCCCTGGAGGTTTCCTGGTAAAATAAGAAGACCGGTTAGCTGACTGATCGAGTCTCGTTGGGAAGGTACTGACAACGGGTGAAACATTAACCTTTTGACGAGAGACTCGAGATGATGGTTTGAGATGGAAACCCTCCTTCTTAGGGTTGGTAGTGCTTTTCTAGAAGTTTGAGATTGGGATGAAAGGAGTAGAAGTTGAAAAAGGAAAGGTTTTTCATTTGGGGTTTTCTAGCACCCTGTACTGTAGTTTTCAAGGCTGTTGTATGTCGGATTCTGCGATGACAGTGAACGGAGGTGCTCCGGCCTGCACCACGGCTCCGTGCCGGCCTTGGCACGGAGGGTGGTTCTTTAGCAGGGGCATAATGGATGGCTGCTCTTGCACCAGACTCAAGCATGTAGATGCATTCCTAAATAGATGTACCCACCCTTGAGGTATTCTGGACTCTTTACTATGGTATTCTTAGTTGTAACCTCTTTGTCTGCCACTGCCTGTCTAAGTCCTAATTTACTATTCGATAAGATGTGGGGGACAGAAATGATATTCTCCTCAGACTTATAAATGGAAGTAAGTACCTTCAAGGAATCCTCTTGCCATTGCAGGTATGTAATTATCCATGATATCGTTTTCCTCGCTCGGCTTACAACAAGGGTGAGGGGCCGAGTTGAGGAATCTTCAAGACGATTAGCACTATCAGCGAAGCAGCGACGGACGGTATAGTGCGAGAGTCGGCAACGGCTCTTGCGCCGATCAACATGGTCCCGGGTAGAGCCGCGACTGATAATGCTGAAGCCACCTAGCTTCAGCCAGCTCAGAGGGTAGGAATTAGAGCCACGACAGGTCCAGCACACTTCGAGAAACATGGCATGCTTCAGCTTGAGAGTTCCAGTGGTGGCTGAGTAGTTTCAAGGGCCAGCTTAACTCATCCCATAAAAGCTTCCTAGGGTTTCATGAAGAACATGCCAATAATCCTCGGCTGAAACCGTCGTGACTTCTCGAAGGTGGCAAGAAGGGGTTTTATGGGATGCACAGCGCAAAGGCTGGCGGTTCTTGCCGTCACTTCATCAAAGGTTCGGGTCGAAATGCCAGCGAGTTCCATCCATGGCTGGCAAGACGAGCCGAGAAAGGAGACCAGGGATACAAGTAGAGATTGATCTACACAGAACCCGGACTTCGGAAGTCCGGCCTAGACGCACCGCCGATGAGATATCATGCCAGGAGGCAATTCGAACGGTTCAACGATATTCGTCGTCTATCCTGGGCAAAAGCTGTGCCGAGCTGCGATTTTTGCCAGATGAACTCGAAGGGTGGGAAGTTGTGTAAATGGACTCCCGGGACGCCTCGTGAGCTCTTGGGCCCTCATCTCTGGTATTTGGGGAAGGGTTGGGGCATTGAAACGCGAGGGAGGGCAGCACCGGTCGATCGACGGAACAGAAGAAGGGA
The DNA here is from genome assembly GCF_000732125.1 of Scedosporium apiospermum. Classification (NCBI taxonomy): domain Eukaryota; kingdom Fungi; phylum Ascomycota; class Sordariomycetes; order Microascales; family Microascaceae; genus Scedosporium; species Scedosporium apiospermum. The sequence goes on along the minus strand of NW_015971822.1, from coordinate 1,986,114 downwards.
ATACACATGGCGCCATTTAAACGATTGATAATTCATCGTGGAATTACCGAGAGCGTGTTTCGGCTTCGACATTCCTTTTTGTGCTTGTCGTAGGATGCCGGGCGAACCGGGGGCAAATCAAATACGATTCAGATGTCAATAGAGCCCAGGAGATTGGGGTTGGACACCTCGATTTCTCCGAACCACTCTGGACCATACCCCTTGGTTCCAGACCTCGAGTAGAAATCGATAGAGAGGTGCAATGACGTCCGTGCCAGTCTAGAAATTCGGTTAGACGCAGAAAGGGACACACCTCTGGGCGTGCTTCAGATTAAGAGGATCGCTGTGCCAAACCATTACGGCTCTGGGTCAATTACTTCATAAGCCCCTTGGTGCTTGAAAGATGGGCTCTCGGGATGATACTTGAATTGGGCGATATGAATTGCATTTGACGACGCACGTCTTCCTTCCAATAGCGGAAGGAATCAGAAGAGCTTATGGGTGGAAAGTGCAATCGGTATTTGGGCAGACTCGAGAAAACATCCCCAACCACATAACAGTTGAAGGACATCAATCAAGCCCCGCACGCCGATTCCGAACCCGATCCACACTCTAAAATCTTGCGGGTGGTTTTGAGGGGTCACCTGCCCTGCTCTCGCTGTCAATGCTGCAGAATGTCTCGTCTCAGCAAGTTAAATGTGGCATGGCTCAAGCGAGCGCAAACCTATGGATTGGATTTTGACTCGGTATGGACATTGGCATTGAACCTTGACTTATAAATATTCTACCTTGGCACTTGACACTCTTCAAGTGTCATTTGTGTGTGGCCCTTTCAAATTGTTCAATTGACACACTCCTCAGCATCTGTTCACGTTGGCGCAGGACTTATTTCTTTACTAGGTGCCAGGTCGCAATGTCCGAGCCCGCAGTTCCTGTCACAGAGGGTAAGCATGCATGCACTTCCGTCCTCGTCTCGACTCAGCCCAACCCATGCGAGATGGGTAATTGAGCTTCCCAATCGCGTCTACTTTGCAAGAGAGAAAGAATTAATAACATGGCGCGGTGAAAAGCGACTCCAGCCCTAGCAGCATCGGCGCCGGCGACAGCCACCGGCGCTATCACCTCGCCTACCCCGCCGAGGACATCCGGCGATCAACGAAAGTCGCCCACCCCTAAACTCGACACGAGCAAACCCCAGGACTTCGATGGGGAGGTAGGCACAAACGATGTACCTCCGCCCATCGAAGTCGTCAAAGCGCTCGATGACTACTTGGTTCTGGATAAGGAGGGCAAATCACACACCTTCAAGAGCCTGTACAATGGCAAGAATTCGGCGCGGCGAGTCCTCGTCATCTTCGTGCGCCACTTCTTTTGCGGTGTACGTAGCTTCAGCTGCTCCTTCCTTCATCTTTTTTGCTGTGACTTACGGCTAACATCGGTGTCTTTCTTCCCTACTTCTCCCCTCTCCAGAACTGCCAAGACTATCTTCTAGCCCTCTCCGAAGCTATCACCCCAGATGCGCTCCTCAGCCTCCCCGTTAGCACGTCCGTCGTCGTCATCGGGTGCGGCGACCCAGCTTTGATCGACATGTACGCCGAAGTAACAAATTGCGTCTTCCCCATCTACACAGATCCAAGCCGGAAATTGTTCGACTCGTTAGGCATGATCAAGACGTTACAGCTTGGCGCCCGTCCGACCTACACCCGAAAATCCATGACCTCCACCGTAGTCACGGGCGTGCTGCAAGGGTTGAAGCAGGTGAAGAGTGGTCTTGCTACGAAATCTGGCGATCAGCGCCAGGTCGGCGGAGAGTTTCTTTTCGAGCCCGTCGACGTTGTGAATTCACCCACACCTACGGTCCCTTCAGGCGATGAGACAAAAGACGACGAGTATGGCCTCGAGGAGAAGACGATTAAGTGGTGCCATCGTATGAAGTCTACGAGGGATCATACTGAAATCCCGGAGTTGAAGAAGCTTCTTGGTCTGACGAGCTGATTGCTGGCGAACAACTTGCAAGCGTGGAGGGCGACGTACGACGTAATCAGTGGGCGAACAGTGAGGAACATTCTGAATACATCCTTCCAAAGTACTTAAAATTAGATGTTTAAAATCTACTGTAGATAATTTTTCGAGGATTATATTTTAGGATAGCTTGTCGTGGATTCTCGATCAATATCAAGATTGACAGTGGAAGGCTTCGAGACTGTGGGAAGGCTTGTGAAGACATTACACATCTTGACGTTGAAACCTTGAGAGTCTGTATTCAGGCATTTCGAATTTCATATATTGGAGACTCGAAAGCAATCAACGGATGAGGGAATGTGTACCAAGCTTGTTTATGAGCCAGCATCCGAGCTTCGAAGCTTCCCCTAGTGAGGCGTGGGGTTGGGGTCTGGGCTAGTGACTGAAAATAGTTAGCGCCCCATACGCGGGAAGCCCCTTATCGATAAGAGCGGTTTCACGTGATCATGTCTTTTTTGGCGTGTGGTGGCGGAACTCACGATCAAGGCAAAAAGACATCTGAGAAGCTTGTCCGAAAGTGAACTTGAACGGCGCAACCTCCATCCAGAACCCAGCCAGCGCGGGAGCGGCTTCCCTTGCATGCGAAACTCCTCTTGTCCTTTCCATTCCGGCGAAAATGAGTTCAAAAAAGTACGCCTTCGTCCCGATGGACGATGACACTATCGGCCCCGAGCGCGTCGTGAAGAAGGACAAGAAGCACAAAAGCCGCCATAGGCGTAGCTCCAGGTCGCCCACCCGATCTTCGACGCATAGGAAGCGATCCAGATCCAGGTCACCGAGGAAATCCACGACATCGAGGAGACGGCAAAGAGATGACGACTACGAAGATCGGTGGGGCGATGAGGAGTATCCCTCCGAGGAAGAGGTGGAGGAGGAAGTTAGGCATTCGCCGAAGCGGGTGAAGACTAGCCACCGAGACAGCGATGAGAGTCGCCGCCCCAGAGAACCTTCGCCAGAAGAAGAAGAGGAACGCGAGAGGAGGAAAGATATTGCCGAGAGAGACGCTCTTGCCGAACGGTTAAAGAAGCGCGACGAGAAAGGGTCAAAGGCCGACGCAAAAGATTCCAGTAGGAGGAGAGAGGAAGCTCTGGTGGATATGAACGAGATGCGTCTCATTTCACGACAGAAATACCTCGAGAAACGAAACCCCGAACAGCTGGCCCTGCTACGGAAGCAAGTCGCTGAAGAGACGGCAGAACTCGAAAGCGGCGTAAAATTGACGAGAGCAGAGAAGGCACAGTTTGCGCGAAACAGAGAAGTCCTGAGGCTCGCTGAAGAGCTTGCCCGGGTCGACGACCATGTCGATGGCTACGTGATGCCGGAGGACTATATCACGGAGAAGGGAAAAATTGATAAGAAGAAGAAGGCCGATGCCTTGTACAAACGATACGTGGATAGGGACGAATACGGTCGCGAGAAATACGTGACGGAGCACGACGAGTGGGAACGCGAACAGGCGGCCAAGGCCAAGGCCCAAATCCAGAGACCAGAATTGGTCAACGATGGCACGTATTCATATGTACTTGACGAAGACCAGTACGTCAAGTGGAATTTGGACACGCGGTTAGCGGGCGAGGGCAAACTGCTCTCCAAGGAGCAGAGGTTCCTTGCGGCTCAGATAGACGCTGCCGAGAAGAAAGCTCTGTCGATCCAGGAGACGAGAAAGAGCTTGCCGATTTATCAATATCGAGACGATTTCTTGGCCGCTATGGAGCAGCACCAGATTCTTGTCATCGTGGGAGAGACTGGTAGCGGAAAGACAACTCAGTTACCACAATATCTCCATGAGGCGGGATATACAAAGAATGGAATGAAGGTAGGCTGCACGCAGCCTCGCCGAGTCGCGGCCATGAGCGTAGCTGCTCGTGTTGCCGAAGAAGTCGGGGTTAAGGTTGGCCACGAGGTCGGTTATTGCGTCCGTTTCGAAGACTGCACAAGCGACAAGACCGTCTTGAAATACATGACGGATGGTATGCTTCTGCGCGAGTTCATGACGGAACCGGACCTTGCGGGGTACTCTGCCCTGATGATTGACGAGGCCCACGAACGGACGGTACACAGTGATATCCTCCTGGCACTAGTCAAGGACTTGGCGAGAGAGCGACCGGAGCTCAAACTTTTGATTTCGTCGGCCACGATGAACGCGCAGAAGTTTGCCGAGTATTTCGACGGCGCACCCATCTACAACATTCCCGGCAGGAGGTATCCTGTTGACATATTCTACGCTTCTCAGCCCGAGGCCAACTATCTAACGGCGGCTATCACGACAGTCTTCCAGATTCATACCACTCAGGACAAAGGCGATATCCTCGTCTTCCTTACCGGCCAGGACGAAATCGAAGCAGCGGAGCAGCAATTAACAGACACGGCGCGCAAACTCGGGAATCGAATAAAAGAGCTTCTAATATGTCCCATCTACGCCAATCTACCTTCTGAGCTGCAAGCCAAGATTTTCGAGCCCACGCCGGAGGGTGCGAGAAAAGTGGTTTTGGCAACGAACATTGCCGAAACCAGTTTGACGATCGATGGCATCGTTTATGTGATAGACCCCGGGTTCGTCAAGGAGAATGTCTATAACCCAGCTACGGGAATGTCGAACCTTGTCGTTGTGCCTTGCTCACGGGCTTCAGCTAACCAGCGAAGCGGTCGTGCCGGGCGTGTGGGTCCTGGTAAATGCTTCAGGTTGTACACGAAATACGCCTACATGAATGAGATGGACGAGTCTACGACACCAGAAATTCAGCGCACGAACCTCACCGGTGTCGTACTACAACTCTCGGCACTCGGCATCCACGACCTCGTCAACTTTGACTTCCTAGATCCCCCGCCATTCGAGTCGCTCATCTCTGCTCTCAACTTATTGTACGCGCTCCAAGCGTTCAACCACAAGGGCGAGTTGACCAAGGTTGGACGACAGATGGCCGAGTTTCCGACAGACCCAATGCTCGCCAAGGCAATCTTAGCTGCAGACAAGGAGGGCTGCGTCGAGGAGGTGCTCTCGATCGTCTCGATGCTGGGTGAGGCCTCGGCCCTCTTCTTCCGCCCCAAGGACAAGAAGATCCACGCCGACAGTGCTCGCGCACGGTTCACAGTAAAGGACGGCGGAGACCACCTCACGCTGCTCAACATCTGGAACCAATGGGTCGAGAGCGACTTTTCCCCTATCTGGTCGCGCGAGAACTTCCTACAACAGCGATCGCTGACCCGAGCGCGCGACGTCCGTGACCAGCTGGCGAAGCTGTGCGACCGCGTCGAAGTGACGCTGTCGTCGTGCGGCGAGAACGACCAGCTACCGATTAAGAGAGCGCTGACGGCGGGCTTCTTCCCGAACGCGGCTCGGATGCAGCGCGGCGGCGACGGTTACAGGACGGTCAAGACGAACACGACGGTGTACGTGCACCCGAGCTCAGTGGTGGCGGGCATGGATCCCCCGCCTAGGGTGGTCATCTACTTTGAGCTGGTGCAGACGACGAAGGAGTATATGCGCAGCTGTCTGCCAATTGAGGCCAGGTGGTTGGCTGAATTAGCGCCGCATTTCCATAAGAAAAAGGATATGGAGGCGTTGGAGGAGAAGAAGATGAGGAGCGGGAGGCATGTTGCGAGGGAATAAAAATAAGAATAGAAAGCATGGTGTTCTCGTTCTCTGGAATCTACTGGAGGGTATACAATGTATAACAATATATGTATTATTAGATATTCATGTCCGTCTGCCTAACCGTGTTTCGTCTTGGAGGAAGAGTGATACGTCGGCGACTTTCTTCAGTGCCGGCCCGGAGCAATTAAACGATTTCTATTCGGTCCCCCGGCAACCCTGAATGGACTAGCGCAACTGCGCCCTTCACAATCCGCGGTTCAAAAGGTCCACCCATCCTGGAAAACTTACACACAAGTTACACCCGTCCAGACCCCCCATTTCGAGCCTTGACACTTCACACCCAGACTCCCTCTTCAGTCCTTTGTTCCATATTTTCTCGTGGCGGAGTGCTCACCCCATTTTTGTTCATTTCAAAACCGTCCTCAACGAAAAAGGGGTGAAAACTGCCAAGACCACCACCCCCACAATGTCCCAATCCGACTTTCGTGCCGTGGTCGCCGGCCACATCGACCCCTGGCTCTTCCTGTTCCTCTCCCTCCGCCACCTTCCGGCCACAATATCAACACACGTCCGCACAAGCTCCCTATCGAAGCTCTTCTCATGGTCCGCGCTCCGCGACGCGTGGTTCTTCCGGTTCTGGACGGCTGTGAGCCCAGACATCCGCCAAAGCGGAGACCAGCGCGTAACGGCCCTGCTAAAGGGCCAAGTGCGCGGGGGTGCCGTCACGGGAAAACATGAGCACGAGCCCATGTCGGGAACCGTCCTCGAGATCGGAGCGGGGACGGGGCTTTGGGCGAGTTTACTGGCGGGCGATGAGAAGGTGGACAGGGTGTTTGGCGTGGAGCCGAATCCGGGGAGCTTGAGTGTGTTGAGGAAGAGGGTGGAAGATTTGGGGATTGGGGAGAAGTACGTCGTCGTGCCCGCGGGCGTGCAGGACGTGGCGTATGGCGAATGGGATGGGTGCCGGGTCGAGAAGGGGAGCGTGGATAGCGTGGTGACAATTTTGTGCATGTGTAGTGTTCCAGGCCCCGAGGAGATTGCCAGAGAGGTTTATGGGTATTTGAAGCCCGGGGGACGGTGGTATGTTTATGAGCATGTTAGGGCGGATGGGGTTGGGTGGTGGATGAGGGTGTATCAGGGTGAGTAATTTTTTTTTTTTTTTTTTTTTTTTTTTTTTTTTTGATTGATTGACAATCCCCCCCATCCTCGTTGGAATTTCGAAAGGAACTTAGGACTAACGTAGAGGATACAAAGCCATTGTGAATATCTTCTGGCCGACAATGATCGGGGGGTGTCAGTTGACGAGGCCAACGAAGGAGACGTTGCTCAAGGCGGGAGAGTGGTCGGATATCGACCTCGAGAGGTGTGTCGATGAGCCATGGCATCAAATTACTCCTCATGTCCTTGGGACTCTTACGAAATGAGCGTCTTGAGCTGGAAACTGGATGTTTGGGTTTTACTTGTACGAACGCAAATTGTGTGTGGAAAGGGTGACTGGTTTGAGATTTGACATCTTCAATCCATGCGCGGGAGGACATGGGCACATACCAGGTGGGAGATTCTTTTTGGGAATAGTCTGGGAATAGTAGAATTCTATCAATATCTTTACTGAAGAACACAAAAGACCCGCGTGGATGCATGTGAAAACAAAAACCATATCCTGCCTCCAACCAATTCGAGTTGTCACCAGCCCGTGAGGGCCCCATCCTCCCCAGACAACATTCCTGGTGTCCTCGTCCAAATCGTCACTCCTCCAGCAATTCTTTCGTTCTCCATAGCTCCCTCCTTTCGTTTTAGCCTACAAACCCATCTTAGCCCTTCGGATTCTACAATACGTCTAACTGAAGCTTGGTGGCAGAGAGCATCACTCCCGTTTCCACTCTTCCTTGATATAGTTTTTCTTCTTCCCTATTGCGGGTGGGCTGCTCGCAGATTCTGGAAGGTCCGAGTCTGAGAAAGCAATGTTGAGAAACACGCCTTCTTTCCGAATCTTCCATTATTGGGCAATTTATTTTTGTCGCCGAGTTCGGTCTTTAGGGCCCTCGAAATGAAGTTTGGGCCCGTCGTGGATGTCCCTTTCCGTTTCGCCTTGGCATGGGTGTTCGTGAGGAGAAGGCGGCGGGAGATATGGGAGCTAGCCTCGCCAGCTAGCGGAAGGATTATTGTTCACAGGCAAGAGCGATCAAGAGACCTGATTTGCAGAGCAGAGAAGCGTCAATGTCCTGTCTATGTACGACGATCCGTAGGTTCATAATGTGTACAAAGGTTGCCGAGGCATCAAGTTTGAAAGGAAAACAAGCCAAACCCGCTTCATCCATCTCGCCTCCAATAACAAAGGAAACGACCTTTCTCAGGTCTATCCCATTATAATCTGGAAGAGCAAAAAAAAAAGAAAAAAGAAAAAAAAAAAAAAAAAAAAAAAAAAAAAGAAAAAGGGTATTCCTGAACGGCGGCAGAAAGCAGAAAGGGGAGAGGGAAATGATATTATACACAGAAAGACTGGGAGACCGTCTCGCCAGTCCTCCTTCTTCGTCCCTCCCTCGTCGTGAAAAAAAAGAGTTTATGCTATGCATGCTATGCTTGCCTGCCTCGAACGCCAGAAAGTGGGGTGGAGTAAGGAGGAAATAATGAAAAGAGAAGATGAAATAAAGAAGCAAAAAAAACCAGCCCAAGATACCCTTGTTTATGCGAAACGAAGAAAACTTTTATCTTTCCCTTTTTTGGTTTCCTAACTTCCCTTGTCTCCTCTTTCTCGAACGCCATCAAATAAAAGTGGAAGGAAAGAAAAAAAAAATAAAAATAAAACGTAGAACATCGGAGACAATCGCTCAGGCCGTAAAAATCGCGTTCGAAGAAAGAAAATCTGTTCGTAACGGTTTGGTTTCTATCGTGTGTCGAAAGTGGGGAGGGGATAGGCGGCGATTATTGGAGTGTGCTCTGTGGAGATTTTTTCTTGGTTGGCCCGGATGATCCGGGATAGCTGAAGCGAACAAGCTATGCAGCCATGGGGAGGCGGAGAGCCATCTTCAACTTCTCCTTCTCGCGCTCCTCGGCAAAGGCCCGCCTGCTCATCTCAAGAACCATCTCGAAGCCTTCACGACCCTTGTGAGCGTTCTCCATGAATCGGTTGACGAGGGTATCCTCGATGCTGTTCTTAATCCTCTGCCAGCCGCCGCAGAGGGCAGTGATCTTGGCCGTCTGCTCGAAAGCGGTCTTCTTATCGCAGAGGGGCTTGTAGACGACGGTCTCCTGGACGCTGACGAGATTGGACCAGGTCAGGTTCTGCGAGACCATGGTGACGGTGCGCTCCTGAGGGTTGACGTAGGAAGCCTCGTAGACGTGGGAGGTCTCCATGGAGCTGCCCATGAGGCTCTTGAGCCAATCGGGAGCAGACTGCTTGCATGTGATGAGACGTTCGGTGCGGAGGATGCCGGTCTCCTCGTCGACGCTTCGTGATATCGTGTCGACGGCGACGACGTGGGTGGATTTGTTGTTCCACGGGCCGTACTTTTGCCAGTTGGCAATGGAGACCTCCTCCCAGGAGTAGTTGAAAGTGACGTTGTTCGAGAGCCACCTCATTTTGAACGGTTGTGCAGGATGTAGAATGTGGTTAGGGTTCTAGTGGTCCTGGGTCGAGATATTTTTTTTTCCCCCGTCCTTCGGAGCTAGGGAAGTCGATTGACACGTGAAGGTCCACGATGCAAAAAATCGACTCCAATTGAAGGAAAACGCGCTCGAAGACAAGAACCGACAATGAAATAATTGTCGGAACGCTCAGAGGGCTTTGGGAATTGGGTTTTGTCGAAGTGATGCGAGATATATGCAAGATCTCGATCGTCGACTTCGGCAACAGAAGCTAAGCTGTCGCTCGGTATATTTCGGTACAAACGATGTGCCGGTTGGGAATCTCACGCATCCATTAGAGTTGCGGATGGGATTTGACAACTTAACGAGGGACTGTCAAATAATTAGTGCAATTAAAAAAAGAAACAAAGCAGTTGCAACAAGCGGCAACGAGTCCGTAGATGTCGAAAACAAAAACGACGTTGGACGGATAAAGGAGAGATGAGGTACGAAGCAAAAATAGAGGGAAGGCGCAGAGTATTATTAAATGTGCCGCGAATTTTTTTCGGGTCGAGTCAGAATTTCTCAAAAACGGACTTTTTACGGCGGCGCGATTTGATTGGTCGCGTTGTTGTCTTCTATCTTTCTCCGTGAACGCCACGATTTAAACATTTCTGCCTCACTCTCTGAACAATGACTAATGACTATTCCGTTCTCCCATTGGCTAGAGTGTTCTTGGTCACTGTCTGTGCTGCTTGATGCGGTTTAGCGTCGAGGATTCTCCGGAATCGACTAGCACCAACGCTATGACGTGCTGGGCCAAGTGACAACCCTCTTTCTCCAGAGGCCCAGACCAAAGAGGAAGGGACGACAGGGAGGGAAGAAAAAAAAAAAAAAAAAAAATCTCTCGGATGCCCCGCCACCGCCGACTTCGCTGTGTCCGAGGAGGCCTTGTGACGACGAAGGTTCGGCGAGTTTCTACTCGTAAGAACTCGATTTATTTCTCTCTTTATCCTTTCTCTCGTTGTTATTTAGTTTTATTTTATTTTCGTCTTCGGATAGCCTGGAAAATACACAGGCTTGGTGGGAAATCTCGGGACTTGAGCAGGAGGATACCTGGACTCGAGCCGGGGAAAGGTTGGCATTAGAAATGAACCACTGAATCCTTTGGATTGATACCCCTTGAGTCAGACTAAGAAGTACAAGGCCGAAAATCAATGGATATCAATGGGTTTGATAGCGCCTTACTGGACATAATCTGCACTAGCCACAGCTAAACTGCACTACTACCTGTACGAGGTAGAAAGTGGAGTATTTTTTTTTTCCCTTCCTCTGAGAGCCGCGGCTATGCTTGTACTGGGCACCTTGGCGTACCGGTCTCCATGATGCCGAGCACCGGGGGCCGGGGCAATAGAATCTGGAGTTTAGTGTACACGAGGGGTGGGTGGAGGCACATGGAGCATGGAAGAGGGGCTTGTGATAATGAAGCCAGCGAGCAACGGCAGGTAGGTACTATGGAACCTCAGCCAATTGCCCCATGTTCCTTCGTATGACGAAGGTGCGTCCCTTTTTGCCTCTGTTTCCTCAGATTTGCCTCTAAAACTAAGTGTTCTTACCAAGATCAAGACTTCGACTGTGCGGGATAGATATATAGTAGTTGCGAGCATACGAGCATATTAGACTCAGCCTCATCGATTCCTTCTCATGTGCGGGATTTCCAAAACAGAAGAAGATCTGCAAAGAGCCTTCAACTTAAACTGTCATTTCCATTTGGGTCATACCGCAGCACCCGACCCACGTGCGGCGACCTGCATCAAATCTACTCTGCCCCCACTAGACAGTCTAGGCCCACGTTGAAAGAATCCAGACCCGTACAAGTTCAATCTCTCGAAAGAATGTTTCATTCAACATTCAGATGGCTGGGCGAGCCTTTGCTATCCAGAAAATGTCTCGTTATTCGTAAGGTGAATCCCAAATATTCATGTTTCCCGATCTCTACATCCTTTTTCATGATAAGAAACGTGACCAGAAACAGCAAATCGGCCTACACCACGAGGAGCCTCAGTAGTCGTCGCCGCGGCTGATGACCTCCTTTACGGTAGGTCGGAGGAGGATGGTCTAAAAGGAGCAAAAATATGTCAGCGATAAATGATGAATGAGTCAACAAAACCAAGTCTCGGTCAACAAAAACTTACGTGCTCGTACTGAGCCGTGTAGGAGCCCTTCTTGTCACAGAGAGGGGGATACGCCTCCACAATTCCGTTTGATACAAGGTTATTCAACTGCATTTTCTTGTTAGCAAACCCTGGGAAGATGGCCGATTGTTTGAATCCGGAGCAAAACCCGTAGACTTACACCCAAAAGATACTTCTCCTGCCCCAACCTATCCAGGTATCGTCTGCAGAAGGGCAAAGTGCCAAAGTTCTTGTTGATCACGTTAAGCAACTGCTTCGCCGAGCTCAACCTCAGAGCCACATTGGGCGCGTCTCCAACGCGAGCGTAGTGCGAGGTCTCCATATCGTCGTGAACGTAGCCGTTACCGGTACTGCCGAACGTCTCGACGGCAAAGACATCACCCTCCTCCATCTTGGTCATGTCATTGCTCTTCACGATGGGCACACTCTTGGTGCCGTGTATAGAGTAAGGAAGAATCGTATGGCCGTTGAGGTTACGGATCGACTTGACGGGATATGTCGTGCCGTTGATTTCAACCTCGTAGCTCTCCATGACCTCCTGGATGGCCGCGCCGACCTCGCCAACACGGACGTCGATACCAGCCTCGCGAACACCAGCATTGGTGGCGTCCTTGACGGCGGCGAGGAGGTTATCGAACTGGGGTTCGAAAGCCATGGTGAAGGCACTGTCGACGATGCTTCCGTTCACATGCACGCCGAAATCCACCTTCATGACGTCTCCCTGCTGGAGGACCATTTTGTTACCCGCGTTAGGGGTGTAGTGCGCCGCGCAGTGGTTGATGCTCAGACCCGTAGGGAAACCCATACCTGCCTTCAGAGCATCACCCTCTTCAAGACCCGAATGGCCCGTCAGCGCGCGGACACCGTCCTCGATACCCTCAGCAATCTCGGTGAGGGTCTGGCCGGGCTTGATGTTCTTCTGAGCCCACTGCCTCACCTGACGGTGGACCTCGGCAGCATGGCGGAAATCGGCCGTCTTATCATTGTTGATGTTATCGAGGTGCCTCTTCTCCTCGTTCGTGGTCCTGAACCGGTTCTCATCCAGGTACTCGACCTCCTCGCCGTGAGGGTAGGTGTTGTTGGGGAACAGCTGCGACACGAGCACGCGGGGCGGGTCGGACTGCGCCGTGGGCTTCTTCTTCTTGGACTTGGACTTCTTCTTCTTCTTCTTTTTCTTGGCCGCGCCGGATTCGCCACCAGCTCCGCCCTGTGCAGCTACCTCGTCCGCGTCGTCATCGGAGTCTTCGTCGTGCTCGGCGTTGGCACCGCTGGGCGCGCCGTTGGAGCCCGCTTTCTCAGCCGCACCGGGTGCGTCGTTGACTGTAACCACCAGATGTTAGTAATTGGATAATACAATTCTGAATTTTTTTTTTTCCTTCTTTTGTTCCCTTTCACCCCTCTCTCTGTGTGTGACTTGAATAGGGCAGCGTCTCTGCATTTTGGGCACAATGACGTCGTGTGCTCCCAAGGCGTTCTGACGCCCCATGTTACGTGGGGCAGCGTCCAGACAGTACGAAGTTCAAGAATGAAGGCGAGATGGAAAGAACATTGAGTTCACTCACCGCTAAGCTTCTTGAGCGCCTCAGTGGGAGTTTGAGCCGCCATATTGAAAATATGTCGGGTCTGGGATTGAATATCGCTGGTCCTCAGATTCCTGAGTGCGAAGTAACGGTGTGGGAGGAGCAAAGAAATTTTTGGAGCGGGACGACTTTGTAATACAGTTCGACTGTATCTTTCCTGACTTCTGAGGAGCGGGGCAGCTAAATCGCCCTGTGGAATGCAATTGGAGCGTCGCTGGAGAATACAATTGTACTGACGCGGGAGGCTCGGCGCGGGGCAAAATTTCCCCGCCGCCCTCACACCGAAGGATACAAAGTACAATTACTTGATCACACCAACTGCAACATATTGCACCATCCTATGCTCGTCAGAATGGAGCGAGCAATCACATTAAAGCCTTGGCTCAAATAGGCGTCGCACGTATTATTTGATAAATTCGATAGAGCCTCTCTGTCCGAACGCCTCCTCTGGGTATCAAAAAGCTCCTGTCCTTGCCATGCCCGTCCATATCCGCGTCTAACCGCCATCGTTTTAGCCACCAACCACAGCCTCGCTAAAATACAATAGTCATAGCTCGTCATCGTCGTCATCGTCCGAGATGAATACCGACACTCTTTTGCTTCCCTCGGCTGTGACTGCGGTTTCGGTCTTGGGCGGCTTCGTCTCCTGCTTGCTTTCCTTAATGTTCCCTTCGTAGCCACCTTCTAGCTTCACCTTGCTATCCAGCCTCTCCGGCTTGGTAGCAATAGTGGATGTTAGTGGTATAGCTGTTGTTGGGTCACTCATACCCGCCTCAGGCTTGATTCGGGCCCCAGTGTCTTCGCTCTTGGTCTCCGGCTTAACTTTGACATTTTCGGGGTCAGGCTTGACCCTATCTCGGAGCCCCTCACTCTTAATCTCTGCCTTGACCTTCGAGTAATTCGTCCCGGTAACTTCAGTCTTAGCCGCTCTTCCGTCAGGCTCAACACTAGGCGAAGCGGTACTCTCCAACTCCAACTTCGCAGCCCGGCTCTTGTAAAACTTGTCAAGGCAGTTCCTCCGCTGCTCCTGCGTCATGCTCTCCACAACAAGAGCAAACTCTGTAGCATTCGGAAACCCGAACTCCCTAGCCATGGAGCAGAATTGACGTTGCATCACTTCCTCGGGCGGATTATAAACGTATGCACTCGTCCCGCCGGTACCGCGACTTTCAAAGAGCGGGTCTTCTGCAAACAGAGCGCTCTCGCCGTCGAGATCCGTGTCAGAATCCCCGACAAGTTCGGCGCGTCGGGATAATTGCTGCTCGACCTTGGATGAACCAACCACCTCGGAGTTCTCGTGCGTATATTCAACCCCGACGGAAGCTAGGATCGCTTGGATAGCATCGCTTTTCGGCTTCTCGTTTCTCTTCGAAGCAAATATCTCTTCCTTGTTCTCGACCGAAACGAGTGCGGCCAATTGGCTCATGCCCCCATCGTCATCGGGGCCCTCCTTCTTAACTGTAGTAGTCGTCGCCAGTCCCTCATCCTTAACTGCCTGTTCGATGTTGAGCTCCACGAGATTGATTCCCACTCTCGCCTCTGCGATATTGGTCTTGTTAACAATCTCTCGCAGCACAATTTGATCTCCATGGTAATTGAAGATGTTGGCGAGGCCGAAGATTTCTCCCTTTCTCTCCTCGTCCTTCTGGACACCCTTGAAGTAGCGCCTCTCCTCTGAGGCACTGTATCCGATGTTTGCCTGCTGCTGTTTATATATCTGCCTAGCGTAGACAATTTCTTCAATGGTTCCCGCCGCGATAAGCCGAAAGACGTCAACGTCTCTGGTCTGCCCTATACGGTAAGCCCGGTCTTGCGCCTGAAGGTCATACGAAGGGTTCCAATGCGGATCGACAATGACAACTTTGTTCGCCGACGTGATGTTTAATCCAACCCCGCCAGCTTTCGTCGATATCAAAAAGACAAACTGGCTCGGGTCCGAGTTGAAGTCATCCACCACTCTCTGCCGGTCATCGTAGCTGAGGGATCCATCGAGATAGCTAACGGAGTAGCTAGTGTTGCAGAAAAGATACTGGAGAATGCGGAGGAGCTTGACGCTATGCGAAAAGACGAGCACTTTGTCGCCGTTTCCGTGCCAGAACCTGAGGAGCTTCTTCAAAATCTTCCATTTGCCGCAAAATTCCGGGTTCGCAAGGTTGACCATGGAGTCCCTCTTTTGGTACAGCTCCTGCCACGTGTCCGGCAACGCGAGTTTCAGCATCTTAAGCTCGGAATCTTGCTTGTCTACCATATCGAGGGACGAAGGTACCATAAGAGTGACGTGATTTGACATCTTCTGGAGGGCCATCATGCAGGGGAACACTATCGACTGCCAAGTGCGCCCATCTGGGAGGAATTTATAGCAGCACCACCCTTTCTTGGTCCTTATCCCGTTGTCTCTGATCTGGCCACAACTACACGGATCACCAAGGGTGCGTAGCAGGGTTACCATTTCACTGTCCAGGAAGTTTTCGTATGCCTCTTTTTGCACTTCAGTTAGAGGGCAAAAGACCACCTTGTCGCTCTTCTTCGGAAGCTGATCGGCAATGAGTGTCTTCATGCGACGCAGGAAGAATCTAGGAAGAAGATTCAGTACCAGCTGCTTCGCTCTCTTCCGGGCAATGCTCAGCTGTTTTAGGGTGGCGTCGTGGGACTGGCCGATGGTAAGAGGTCGAGATATAGTTCGGGTCCACTCGGAGAGCGTTCCAAAGTGCGCTGGATTTGTCCAATTTAGTAGCGTCCATAGTTCATCGTATGAATTTTGAATGGCAGTGCCAGTGAGGCCGATGCGGCAGAGAGCGTTGACTTCATTCATAGCTTTGGTGGTCTCTGAGCGGCGGTCCTTCATGACGTGGCATTCGTCTGCTACCACGGCATCCCACTCGACGCCATTGATGCTGCTTCTGTTTTGTTTATAGGTCTGGTAAGTTGTAATCATTATTTCAAGAAGCCCTGACCTAGCGGTCATGACTGCATCCTCTTTCCCGGATCCGTGACAAATATCAACGTGCCACCAGCCCCAGCGATCAAGCTCATTCTTCCAGTTCTGGATTAGGGTACCGGGGCAGACCACGAGCACTCTAGGATACCAGTTTTCGCGGTCCCGCCGCATTGCACGCATCCTTTTACTATCCCTCTCGTCGCCGGTCTTTCCAAACGCAGCCGTGAGGAACGCGGCTACTTGGACAGTTTTTCCGAGACCCATGTCGTCTCCCAAGATGCCTCCCTTTTGGTAGACGAACAGATGGTGTAAGAATCGCACACCTGCAACTTGGTAATCTCGGAGATACTGAGCAATAGGCGCTGGTATAAAACCGCCAGAATGCTCGAGTTCGATGTCCTGATAGGGCCGACATGGTCTAATACCGCTCGCTGCATCAAACTTGGGCCTTGTCTCAAGCGCCTCATGTCGATCTTCATCAGTCAATTCAATACCCGCATAGGTTGGGGGCAGCCGCAAACCCGCCTGCGTGAGTATATTTCTGTTCTCCTCAAAAGTCTTTCGTCGCTGCCGAATATAGTCGGGCAGGCCTGCGTCAGCAAGCTCATCCTCAGATGGAATGGCATCCTCGTCTGTTTTCTTCTTCTTCTTCTTGGAAGGTCGTCCCCGAGTCGCCTTCTTAGAGCCCGCAATAGACTGTCGTTTCCTTTTCCCTTGGATTTTCTTGTCATCCTCGGAATCGTCCGTCCAACGGACCTTTTCTTCGATGTCCTTCGCGGGGTCGGGCTTTATTGTGGTGGGGGTCTTCTTCGCCGCGTCGGTAGACGCGTCGCGTGAGACAGGACCAAAGTCCCACTCAGATTCAGATGCCGTCGATATGTCGTCTATGACTATAACTTCCCGCTTGGATGAAGTCGCCATTTCCAAGATCTCGATGCATGATTAAATCTAATGCAGAATCATAGTCTGTGAGGCACAAATGAGATGAGGTTCTTCAAGCGGTTCAGCGCCACTGCCAGTGAGTCGCTTAGTCAGCGAAGTAAGTCTAACATCGTGACTTGGACATGGGAAGATTCGCGAAATCTGTGGGTCAGAGAGGACCTAAGGATGATGAAGAGTACCCGATGATGAAGCAGATCATTGGTAATGTGTATGGTATCTGGAAGTCAGTACGGATGCTAAAGCCTAACGCTTTACATGCCGGATCGTGCCTAATTCCCAAACATAACCCCTCAGCTCAGGCCGTTATTTTGGCGGGGAAACTACTCGCCTTGCCGAAAAAAAGTCATTCAACACAGAAGCAAGTTCAATTTTGTTCAATTTTTGCAACCTTTTTTTCCCCCAACATTGCAATACATGTTCGTACAATAACTAACTAGTACAAAGTACAGAGAGAGCGGAGAGGGTGTTTCGCCCATACAAAGCAGCAGGGGCAGTACATCAAGGCTGAAGCCCCTCTCGGCCAAGAAAAAGCCCGGGCGCCACGCTAGAACCAAAAATAACACGGATAGAAAGAACAGAGTAATGTACAAAATGCGTAGAGTTCGCCATCGAGGAAAAGAGTACCAAGTTGGGAATCTGTGCCATGCGGCTGGCCGGACCTCGTGGGCGCGAATGTCGTTCCAGTATGCCTTCGCGGAGCCGCCGAGGGTAGCAGGTTGCCGCCGTATATGTCTCCCGGGGTATATCGTAACTCGTTGTTCGTGTCTCGTACTCGAGTCTGGAGGATCAATCAAGGAGGGTAGGTCAAGTCTAGGCCATTCGCATCTGCTTCTCCCTTCGGACCATCTCCATAACACCCATAACACCAGAGTGTCGCAACGTCTCGAGGACGACCCTCATGCCCTCTCGGCTCTTTCCGAGCTGGTCGACGGTCTTGGTCGAAGCCATCTTCTCAATGCTGGCCCGGATCCTCGTTCCCATCCAGCCTGAGAGCCACCGGTCCTCCCGAACATCCTGGAGGCGTCCCCTAATCTTCTCACCGAGTCTCGACCTGAAGATAACCTTCGTAGAGACCTCGGTATTCGAATCGCTTCCAAGCATGCTGAGAGGGGAGACACCCTCGGGAACCTTGTACAGCTGCTGCTCAACAACGCTCAAGACACCAGTGAAGTTAAGGTTGCGACTTTCGGTCTTCATCCAACCCTCCCGCATGTCGACGACGCTCGTCTCAAGAATGTAGCTTGCTTTCTCGGCCGATTTCCCGCCTGTGACGCCAGCAGGGAGAAGCTTAAAGATGGCCGAGGGCATCCTGGACTTCTTGAGATGGATGCGCGTCATGTGCAAGCGACCAGTGACGGGGTCGACCTCGCTGGAGATAGTGTCGGTGCTGAGGACATGGGTGGCGAAGGGGTTGATAGCCGGAGACGTGTATCGGAGGAAGTAGGCGAGGGTGACGGCGGGGAAAGGGTGGGCGTAAGTGTTGGCCGCTGTGTGGTAGAGAACCATCTTGTCCGTAGGAAGGTGAATAGGTTCGCAAGGATCGTAGGTAAAACGCTTCGAGCTCGAGCTTAATAGGTCGTGTTGTAGATCAATCGCGCCGATGGTATGTCTAAACCGCACGTAGACATTGGGTGACAGGATGTGGCCCGCAATGGAGCTATCACACAGGTGGTGAACGGCCAAGAGAAGATTTTCTCAAGCTCGAGGCTTACCCTCGGATGTCGGTTTTGATGGTGGATCAATTGGTCCGAGGAATTTTGATGGGGAGAAAATTAGCCATAGCAAGGCAATTGGGCTGGGCACGGAGAATCGAATCCTTGGGATCAAAAACAAAAAGGAAAAAAAGAGAGGGGGAAGAAGAAAGCAAGAGGGGGAATGATGATCAGGTATGATTGGAGTATTGGGAGGCGTGATGTGTTGGTGTGGTCGTGCCGGAAATACTGGAAGTGCTCGGAAAAAGTGAGTACAAAAATACTTCATCGTGCTTTTTCCCAGATGGTCATAGTACATGATCGAACGACATGAGCCCAGAAGAGGAAACTCGACAGGCGGTTTTCACATGATAATTAGTGAGTTTTGATTGGTTGACCCCGCAAATCCCGACCACCCACAACCAGTGGCAATGCGATCAACAGGCCGTTGCCATTTGGCAGTTCAGCCGGTCAGCTGGCAATTAATTGTTAATGATGAATGAGGAGAGGCTAAGCGGAATATGATTATACCGAGGTACAATTGACTGCTCACTTTTGCAACACAATTGCAGACCGATATCCATTGAGAGCTTGGCAGCAACCTCATCCGACGGCTAGGCTCACATTTTGCTCCCGACATTCCCGGCTTGAAATACTACTGGATGCCTGCAGTCACAACTCTTGGGCCGCCTTCCAGCCAAAACCCCATCTCCTCGCATCCTTGCAGCTTGAAGTCAACGTCGGCCAATCCTCCAATTAAACTTAGCATCGAGCCAGATTGACGCGCCAGAACGCCTCAAGCGAATAAACTCGACGTCATGGCTTAACTCTATCGAGTTGTAGCAACCCTTCCCCGCTCAGCCAGCCTCTGGTTCCGGGGACATGTTCTCCGAGCTAAGTTGTTCTTGCTCACGAGCCGAGATTCGGTGCGGTCGTGAACAGGCACCTCGAGAGGGTGGGTCCTGGGCGGAGAGGCTCATCATTGATCTCGCTGGCACGCTCAGAGAGCCAACCTGCGACCTATTCGCTCGTGATTCATCCGGGCCTGCGTACTGCCCTCTTCTAGCCATTTATATCGGTATTCTGCACCTTCAGACCGGTTTCTTTCCCCGAGAGCCTCTCTTGCTTATATTTGTACTCCTCTATGGCATCCACCACCCTCTGCGCGATGACCAACAGTTTCTCCTCCTGAAGACGTTGTCCCACTATCTGCACACACGCCGGTGCGCCGTGGTACATGTCTGCATCATCTACAGTTCGAGTTAATGAAGCTATGCTAATCACGTAGAATCGCCCAGCCCTGGAAATAGAAGCCATGAGCTGCGTATGTGACGAAGAAAACTTACAAGCATTCCAGTTGCGTCTATCAACCTCACTGACTGGGAGGTAATCGACATCAAGTTTGTCAATGGCTCTGTCTGCGAATGTAACCGGGATTACAATCGCTACATAGTCGAGCGTATTGATAATGGACGTATACGCTACAATGACTCGGTCAACTAATGTACATAAATACTTGCTTAACCGAGAGCGGTAACCTACTGTAGTAGAATGACCTCCCTGGGATGACGGCAGCCGTGGGTGTTACTATTCAGAACCCCCCCGGGTTAGTTGTCCGTATTAGTACGATCTGGAAACGAGCCATGCAGGCTTACTAGGCATAATCAAGGCATCAACCGGCCGATCTAAGCATTAATCTCCATCAGCCTATCGTTGCCAAAATGAACCAACCTCATCGGGTCAAAAAACCACTCCTACCTGTCCCGCTAAGGGCTTTAGTCGAGAGCCAATACTCGTTATAATCATTTCTGAATGCATGAAGCCTTTGGACGAACTGCTCGACTTCAATAGCATTCAGCGGCTTTTGGGGCTTCCCATTCGGAAAATAAGGAATTAGCTCCGGGATAAATGGCTCCTCGGAGAGCGCCAACTGTTGGGGCACATCATAGTTGCCATCCGCATTTACTATTTTGTCCTGCAGTCAAAAATCAGCTTGTGTCCAACTTTGATGTCTCAATGGCTTGACTTACATGCAATATTTCTGCTTCAGTGTGGTTTGGGGGATTCCAATCGACAGCCTGAAATAACACGGTCAGTGGTGCCACAATAGTCCACGAGAGAAACGGCCTGTAAACTCACGCCATGCCCTTGCGCTTGCACAGCGTCGATCACTATGTTCAGAGCCCGCTCAATTGGGGGATGTGGCCTTACTATGCCGTCATGTGCGTAGACACCGAATGATAGCTTGCGTTTGGTGTAATTCTGTGCCTGGTTTTCCCGCCAGGGGAGGGGAATGACTTCGGGGTCACGAAGCCAGGGTTCAGTGGACAGAAGTGCCTCGAACAGAAGCCTAATGGAAGAAATAGAACGCCCAAGCAGTCCCGGGACCGTGGGAATATGAGCTTGACCCTTGGACTTTGAAATAACTCACGTTAGCTGGCTCAAAGACATAAACGATCGGAAGGAAAACCAACCGAGTTCGCCACGTTCTTAAAAGAAAGTCTGTTGGCGGAAGGCTTGATGCTAAAAATACCATTGTATGATGCCGGCATAGAAACGGATCCACCTGTACGGTATTAGGGCTTTATTCATTAGATTGGCAGTATACGAGATTGTGGAGACTTGCCAACATCAGCCCCAATGCCAATTGCGCTGCCTCCCAGAGCTTGGATTGCGCCCTCGCCTACAACAGTATTAGTCCCCTTCTTCATGATCATCAAAACCTGAACTGTGACTCGGCTCACCTCCAGAGCTTCCGCCAGAAGAAAGATTCTGGTTGACTGGGTTGAAGTTATATCCGAGGATATTATTGTTGGTTTCCCCATACCAGAGACTTTGTACACAAGTGGTTTTGCCAATGATTATAGCGCCCAAGGATTCTAGCTCACGAACGATTTCACTTTCTGTAGCCCCTTTGAGAGGTGAGTCTTTGCTTCCTTCAAAGGTATCAATCCAGCCGACGTATCCCATCGTCGTGTTCATTCCTTTGACATGGTACTGATCTTTAAGAGTCATTGGTAGACCGTGGAGCGGCCCGAGAGCTTTGCCCTCCCGTTTGAAATAGGCATCTAACTTTTTGGCCTGCACAATGGCGCTCTCAAAGTTAATCTCCAGGAGAGATTTATTCTGTCAAGGTCGTCAGAAGAACACCGAAGATAACGCATGGCAAGCTGCCGGATACAAGTAAACCATACCAACTGATGGGCAAACGCGGCGCGCTTGCAAAAGGCCGTCACTACTACTTCCGATGAAATGGATCCACTCGTGGTCAACGCCAACAGATCTGGTACATCCATAGACGTGATCGAGAGGGTTTCAGGATCAAGCAGACTTTCAATAAACTCGCCCGCGATGGAAGGCAGGAGGCTGGCCTTTTCAATAAATGAGAGCTCCAATAACCACTCGCTGCGGATTTTCGCCAAATCGTCGTCTCTTTTTCCCTGCACAAGATCTTCCCACAAAGTCGGTTGCTTGATGTTTCCCTCCGGTTTCCATCCCACTAGGTCGAGTCCTCCAGGAGTCCACACGTGGACAAGATATATAAAGAGGAAGCAGAGGAGGATAGCCGCGAGCGTTCTCAAGAGGCTGCTTTCCGTAAAAGCCGTCCGGGCGCTCTTCGCGCTCTTAGCATTGTCGAGCGACATCCTGGGGATTAAAGAAGTCGAGATGTAGTCGGATGAGATTTTGGTGGATTTGAGCCGCAAATTGATGAATAAAAGGGAACCTCAGGTGTAAAAGTACTCAACATCACTGCCAAATCTTTTGATGCCTGACAAGGATTATTGTATCCTTCAGATTTCCATTGAATCTGCAGTCGCACCCTCGCTTCCGTATACAGGCCAATATGGCGTAAGATATTATCGTCTTATGTCTAGATGATTCATGTGTGGAATATCTAAGGGGGGGAACACTGCAGGGAATTACATGACCGTCCTCGATGCTGCCCCCAGGACGCAAGAAACAGCAGGAAGTCTCAATAATGTTTTGTGCCTGCTGTTAGACTTTTCTTGAAGCGGAAGCAGGTGGAAGGATCGAGTATGTGCAATATGGTAGGAGGGATGCATGCGGGCGACCAACGTGGACATCAAAATTCTATACGAAGCACACGCCAGGAACGTCAACTGCACCAAAAAGGGAAAGAAGAAAATGAAAAGCGCGCATGCCAAAGTGAACCCACCAGCTGACCGGCCACCATTGTACTATCGCCGGAAACCCGTATACGAAGTGGCTTGAAACCAGGTATGCTTTACCCGCATAGAAGTTCGCCTCATTTTCGCCTGGCGAGGAAAGGCGGTATGCTTTTTCGAACATCAGTCCAACCCCAGTTTGATACCGGGGATTGAATTTTAATTCATTTTATTGGTTTACCACCTCCCAATCCTTTTCAGCAATCATTTAAATTTCCCTACGCGTGTTCTACCCCCAACAACTTAGACTACAAAAATACAAGTAGTGGTCGTCCTCAAATCTGCCTTGGTTGGGGTCCTAAATTTTGAATGTAATGGTGATGATTGCCAGCTAGTATTCGATACCCAGAACCTCCCCTCTCTGGGAACTAGACGTTTGCTCTTGGTTTCTGTCTGCTAGGCTAACTGGCTGCCCACAGTACCGAGGTAGAAGGCATTTAGATTCTTACAGTCGTGATGTGTAATGGGCCGATGACTACGTTGCACGAAAAGTATGAAGAGGCACTGATTGGAGAGTACTCCCCACGATGCGGTACAAAGCAGGTGCTGGGTCTCACCGAGCCGCACGGGAATTACTACATGACGTGAGCACCATCCGCGATGCCGCAGGGTTAGGTCGGTTGAGGCTGTTAGTGAGATCAAATCCTTTTTACCACGTCTGTAAGAGATACTGATCATCCTAGACGAATCCGGCCAACGGCGATTCTGCTGCAAGCGCTCAATATTTGCAGGATATGGAAGCACACAGGAAAAGCGGTCTGATCTCATGCGCTGAGACCGTCTTTCTACGACCACCACTCGTAGATGAGAATGAGGCATGTTACATCGCCATGAGATGACCGATGAATAGATTTCATCCCGATAGAGCATGACAGAGACGCGGACAGAGAAAAGTGTCTCGTAGTCCAGTCGTGCTCCAGGGACGTTACCGTCTGTGGAGATAAAGTGGTTCAAGCCCGGTCTGGAATTCTCTCCGATGGGATTGGAGCCCTCTTGTAGGGGTTAGTAAACCGGATGTCCCTGGAAGAATCGAGGCGGGAACCGATGATGTCTGGGATTGTCCAAGTCGGGTCGCGATGTCCCCACCAACAAATGGGATGGACCGTAACCGGGGCTGTGCACACCGGGTTTGCCTAAATAGCGCGCTGTGATTGGCTGGAAACGGGATCCTAGGCTCAATTTACGGACGGCAGGAGCCGTAGCGCGTCTCCACTTCTCGGTACATTTGCAGTGTACAACTGTACACCACGACCAACTCGAGGCTTAATTTGATTGGTTGGTTTGGAGAAGTTCTGAGGTACTTTGTACTTTGCAGCCCGAGTCCAAGCGAAGCGCACATTGGCGCCGGAGCCTTGCGGGCAACGACGACCGCGTCAGGCTCCAGGGAACAATTCTCCTTTCTCCTTTCTCCTTTCCTTCGGCCCTATTCGTGATGCTGCCACAAAAGTGCTCCGACGATATTGTCTCGTGATCTCTTTATCCCTTTACTCCTCAATTGGTACCCGGTGCGTACCACCAGGCGAGCCGGGTCTCTCTGCTTCTAGAAGTCCCTCCCCCTTTTGTTCGGTCTTCCAGGCTCCCAATCGCAGGAGGACGCTAACGTCAAGAAGAGCCAAGATTTAGCCCTCTTTACCCTCAAAGGCCTCGTCATAGGGGTAGGTAGGCTTATCTGAACTGCATTGTGGCGTTATCGCTTAGTTAGTGAAGGACCAGAGTTCGGGGCTGGTTTCTAAAGCTATCATCGTGGAAGTTGGCAGCCGAACGCCGAGAACAAAAACTCACCCTGCGGCATTCCCATACCCCGGCTTCCTGCATCGCCAAACAACCAGTGAAACTGGGGTGCCGTGATCAAACAGGTTCTTACTTCTGGATCACGAAGTAACAATGGACCCCCAGGTGTGTCCCACCCACAATATCTCTTCTGCAGGTCGAAGTTCCCGATTGTATCCACTCCCCTTTCTTGGATCATGCCCTCGGGGAAGACTGCCCGGCAACCTCCTCTTACATTAGCCTATCCAGGTCTCGTATGATGACTTGGCTTACAGCCAAGTCTTCCCTCATTTGGGGGTCCCCACCGCCGTTGATGAAAGAAACGCAAACCCATTGCCGAGCGGGGGGCCGGACTCTGGTCGCTCAACCCAATTCCTGACCCCATTGACCTTCGCCGGGCTACCGAGATACCCAGCGAACTCTACCCCCTCATTCCCCTCAGTCTTGCCATCAAGCAATACGCGAACCCTTGTATCTACATCCAGCCAACCCCTCATAACTCTAAACCCTTCGTTTGCGATGCTCGGAGCGAGTCATGGCTGGCCAGGCTACGCCGCCTTCAATAATATCGGATCCCGGTTCAGCGAGTCTTCCGGCTCCCCGAGATCGCCCGCCTCGAGGTCAGAGGACGGAATCGATCTCAATTCCAGGACCGACAATCCTCAACCTGCACATCTCTTGTTTGATATATTCCGATGTCATGTCGATTTCACTCCGTCCAGTGGTGAGCAGGGTCGCGTTGGGAGCCAGAATGAGCACCTGAAGACTACTTCTGCTCTTCCATCCCACTCTGGGGAACTTGTAAAGCCGTTCGAATCCTCTAACCCCAACATTCGTGTTGGACCACCATCTTCCCCCTCCAACTCTATTGTCCTCACTCCCCAAAGCTCAACGACACCCTATACTCGATCCCTTGGAACTCCCTCCGTAAATGGAGACCCGCGGCCTGCCGGGGTTGGTCTTAGCAGAGACTGGTCGCTGCCTCAGAAGGTTAGAACTTTCTTCATCCTCCAAGCTAGCTCCGTATCTTGGCCTTACTAAATCGTATCCCAGAAGAAACGCGGGCGGAAACCGGGCGTGCGACTGAACCATGCGGTGGTCAAAAAGAAAATTCCAGAGAGGCCTGCGGTGAAGGGAATTCCGAAGAGAACGGGGCCTTTGTCCGAAGCTTCAAGAGAAGAATCTCGCATATTAATAGACCTTGGTGGGGCCTGTTGTGCCTGTCGCTATTTGAAGACCAAGGTATGGAATGCCCGATGTGTCTGGATATGGCTCCTAGCAGCCGACGGCCACGAGCTCCTTAGGCTGATATAGAATTACTGACATCTGTCCTCACCTGCAGTGTAGCGTCAATCCAGAGAACCATGAGGGTTCCTGTAAACGATGCGCCTCCTTGAAACCTCGCCCCGGCCTATGCTACCGGTATTCGGTTAATGACGCATCGTTATACCGAGAACAAGAAGCTCCATATCATCTGTTCAGTAAGAGATGGAAAACCATGGACCTAGTGAACATCGAGGATTGGGCCTCGACTGAGGATCAAATCATTGAGGTCAGCCAAGTCTTCTTGAAAGCTCCGTACAAATTGAGGGTTCGACAGTTCATTCCCCAGGAGGGCGATATGCTTGAGGAGATATGGCATGACGGCTATATCCAGCGACGTTTCCCGATTCCTCCGTACGCCATCGTTGACATGGAAGAGGCCGCACAATCCATTGCTAAGATGGCAGAAGACACCCAACACCTCTACTGGGAGAGTATCATCCCTCAGAACAGCAAGTCAGAAGGGGGCGACTTTATATGGGATACCTTCTTCTTTGCGTTTGGATATATTGGTGATGTCAAGGTTTGTAGCTCAGTTTCATAGTTCTAGAGATCGAGGATCTGTCTACTGACACTCCACCACCCACCTGCGTAGGATAACGACGCAAAGCTTCTGATACGACAAGCATTTCGCCTGTGGCAGGCCTGCCGTTTTACATCATACCCCGAGGCTATTGTGGCAGGAATGGAAACTTTGGGCTGCCGGCAGGTAGACGCGGACCCCTCTAGTCCCTGGGCCAATCAGTTCCCTACACCACCGGTCATGGGTGCCCAGCTTGAGTGCATTATATATACTAAATTCCTCCGACCATGGAGCGCAGAAGTCCGCAGCCTGCTTGAAAAAATCATTCGGGGCCGATCCCGGATGAACTGGTTAAGCGTTTACTTGACCTTATTCGTGCTGCTCCACAGTTGTTCTCTTCTGATCCATCGGGACTACGAATACGCCCGGCAGATCGGGCTCTGGGAAGACTATGCCAACCCACAATCCGTCAAGGACCATCAGAGGGGAGTCACGACACTCCTGGCCCATTTCCACGTTGTACTTGGCGGGGCGCTGCCTTTTCGCCTCACTTCAGAGTCTCGTCCAGCTGCCTCGAAGCGAAAGCCTGATTTCACTCCTAAGGAGGAAAAGTTTGTGAAACGGACATATGCATATGTCAGTTCAATGAGTAAGTTCATTTGCTTTCAGCACATACAGGTATCTAGGCTCTCCCCTACTGACTCCTCGACTTTTCACGATAGGACCTTCCTTTAGCTATGTTCGTCAGACCCAAGATCCGAAGAATGTATGGTACTGGCTGTCCCAGCTATACGACGAAGACTGGACACCAGATAAAATGGACTAGAGCCGTTATTACTCCGTGGTAGGAATTGCCTTATAATCTATCTTTATATTCTGTACTCGATTGTGTATACTCTATGGCCAAGTTCATTGTTTGGGGGGTGATTTCTTCTTGTTTCCATTGGTCTTTTCCGTGGTTGACACTTTTTCTCACATTTGATGAAGAAGATGGTAACGAACGATAATTTTCAACTGCTGAAAGACGACATACATTCTGGTGGTGTTCTGTGACCCTTTGCAATCTGGAAAACAAAAGCCGCCCTTTGGTAAATCAAGCACAAACTAGGAGCTCGTCAAGAAAGGGGGAACCCTCCCACCCTCCGAATCCGACCAGGTGAGCTAACAATACTTGACCAGGGAAGAACCCCCATACTAAACGAGCGCCCCATACAAAAATATCAAACATAAACATCAGCTAATACTCGAAACGTTCCGCCTTGGCTCCTTTTTTTTTTTCTTTTTTTTTCTTTTTTTTTCTTTTTTTTTTCTTCGAAATTCATTCATCCATTCCCTCCGTTGAGAAAGGGCGCATCTGGCTCGTTGGGATAAAAAGAATCAACTTAATCACACGAAACAGTCGGCCTAAGATACTTGCCGTCCTTCCCAAAGGGGCTGAAGGCCCAGTGCGTCTCCCTCTCCTCATCCTCAAAGACTCGAGCCCATGCAAGGCGGAGGGGAGCCGGAAGTTTCCAGCAGTGCTCCTCGTTGTTCAGCCACAGTCTGACGAGATGACGACGAGAACCCTCGCCGTCCTCGAAGGACTCGCGGCGATGTACGATGCCCATGTTGTTCAGGAAGCGAATATCTCCCTTCATCATGACCGTGCGAATCTCGTGGGCGCGGGAGATGGCGTGCACGGCGTCGAGAGCCTCGGCCTGGCGTTCGGTGAGGCCGGGGATCCCGGGACTGCGGGGATCGCGGGGAGCCGAGCCCGTGAGCAGGCGGCGGGAGAAGTTCATGAGGAGCCTCTCGTCTTGGTGGTAGAGGAGGGCACGCTTGTAGTAGGCGGGGCTTCGACCATAACTGTTCGGTAGGAAGCGTTTTTCTAGTTAGCGGTTGGAAGAGAGATGAGCGGTGTGGTGTGGATGAATCTTCTTTTCTACTTACGTATCGAAGGGCCAATCGGGCTTGACGAGGGCATGGATGATGTCAGGGCGAGTGGCTGCAATTTCGTTGTAGACTTTGCCCACGGACGCCATGACGCTCCTACCACCAACAGAGGCGCAAGCCTTGGTGAACAAGCAAAGAACGTCACAGACGGTATCGGTGTGGAAGGGCTTGGTAAGAGTCAGTCAAAGTTCTATCAGAGAAAGACGTGATGTAGGAAGGATAAAGGTTTACCTTTTCCACCGTCTTATTAGCCACGACATCATCCTCATCCGTGTTGATGACATGCACTAGGAAGGGAGATTAGCTCATTGCCTGATGTGTGTAATGGGGGAGCGGATTGGGCACTTACTGATCATGTCTCCTCGTTGATTCTGCTTGCCTCGAGTCGGGGCAACATACGAGGTGATGCCAAGGCAGACAGTGATGCCGTCTTCGTTGGAATAGGAATCGACATCGAGGCCACGGAGGATAGAGAAACCGCGACCATAGTAGATATCGTCGCGGATTTGGATGAGACGGGGCCCGAGGGTCGGAAGGGGGAAATTAGCGGGGCCGACCACGGTGTTCGGAAGGCCGAGAGCTGATGTTACAAAACGGTGTTAGTGGCCATGTTTGTCCGCACGACACAAACCAAACACCGCCATCCCGAATAATCGGAAGGGGTTCTATTAAGAAGGAAATGCTCTTACAGAGAAAATGGTCCAAGGCAGATTTAATCTCGGCCTTCCATTCATCGGTAAGATGAACGACATAGGCATCCTCATTGGGAAAATCGGCGCCGGACCAAGTCATGGGGCCATCCACAGCACGGGGAAACCCAGCGGGGAGATGGGTTTCAAGACCACCGGCGCGGAGGACAGCCTCGGTGCGCTTTCGGTAGTCTTCCTCGGTGAATTCGTAGTCAATGTCTGCGAACTTTTGAGAGGGGCTTGCGATTGTGGGGATGCGGAGGGCGTCGACTTGGAAACGCCCTCGCAGTCCCTGGGAGTAGTACTGCTCGGCATTGGAGGTGGAAAGGATGGAAGTCATGGCTTCTTCTTGTTCTTGGGATGGGTTTTGGGTGTTAGCGGAAGTGTTGATGAACTTGTCGTCACCGCACATGCACAGGTCAAAGGGTAAGCTCGGGGCTTGGGAACTGAAGTTGTCAAAGGGAAGATGAAGGTTTTGGAAGGGGGCTTGTTATTCAAGGAGGCTCTGGGCTCTGGAGAAGGAATATTGAGGTCAGGAAAGTGGAAATCTTGAGGCCATTTTATATCCTCAGATGCTCTATCCATGAGGTGCGAAAGTGTGGAAGCCAAGATGCACATCTGCGACCAAGTTTCCTGATCTGTGGTCTCTCTCCGCATCTTCAATTCCCTCTCCCCGCCTCGGAAAGCCTCAATCAACCACCCTCCATGATCTATCGGAAGGGAAATGCCTGATGCCAAGGGGCCTACTTGCATCCGAGCGAGGTTAAGGTCGTCATCCAGATTGTCTATCCCCCGCACGAATGTTCGGCTTTTCTCTGGCTTCCTTGAGCAAAACTAGCTGCCGGCATCCTCTCATCTTCCGAGTAGCGAGAGAGATGCTTGACGAGAAGCATGAAGGTCAGCTCTCTGAGTGGCTAGAGCAGAGCCTCAGCCCACCATCTCGGTGTTATGTGGCAGGCCACGAGGGTGTCATTGCCTCATAGGACTCGCGAAGAGCCGCAATTTCATTACCAAAATCGAACTAGCACAGTTGTGGATGTGATCTGGAAGTGATATTGGTTCTCCCCAGATGCACCTATGTACGTAGCACAGCGGCAGGGCTGTGTCTTGTTCCGTAATAAGTTCGCTTGTGTCATCCTCTGCACAAATCACCCTTCTAGATTGAGCCGAACCAGTAGCAGGGTGTGCACAGAGCCGCAATGTCTGGAACTGGGGCTGGAAAAAGATCCCCAAGGTCGCCTGGTCGCCATTCCAACCCTGTCTCGTTCCGAAGGCGGCCGAGGGAGGGCGTGAAGGTGGGCTAAGAGCCGCAATGTCGGAGAAAGTGAGCGCCCAAAGGGGCATAGTTGAGGCTCTGCTGTGCATTGGGAGGGGGTTTCGTTGAGAGCCTGGTCTGCTTGTTCGGTACGGATTGGGGCGGGATCTTACACATGTATGCATTAATGGATGTGTCCAAGAGCACGAGGCGGGTGGGGTCAGGATAAAGCATTGGGATTCTCAGCAAGGACTTGGGAATGCGGCTCTTAGTTTCGGTGACTGTATTCAGACGATGCCTTTCTCTTTGCTCTCTTCGTTTTTCCACCTTTCCTTTGGCCAACCGGCACGATATGTCCGAC
Source organism: Scedosporium apiospermum (assembly GCF_000732125.1). Lineage (NCBI taxonomy): Eukaryota > Fungi > Ascomycota > Sordariomycetes > Microascales > Microascaceae > Scedosporium > Scedosporium apiospermum. The sequence goes on along the minus strand of NW_015971822.1, from coordinate 1,955,568 downwards.
TTGGCCGGCCAGACTGCACCACGGTGAAGTATTCAGCCGCACTTAATCTAGAATACCACTTGTTCTTACGTAGAATGGAACCCTTCATTGGCTCTAGATGAGGCAAACGATGGGTGGTCTGATAAGAAAGGATCTTTGGTCAAGGGTCACCCTCGTCACCCTCAGCCGCCGGTGGAATTGCTCTGCCAAGCAGGCTTTCAGGAAAGGACTCGGGAAAGCATGAGGGATACATTACTAAACGAAGATATACATTCTACATACGATATCATATCGATGTAAGAGTATGTGTTCTCAACAGAGACATTGGCATCGAATTTAGATTCCACAGCTTGGGCCCATCTAGCTTGACCCCTGCCCATCTCTGGCATCGTCAATGATTGGTCTATGTACGGCTCACGTTTCCCTAGACTGTTTATCTTTCTCATACCTAGTCTCTTTTTCTCATAGACATTGGTAATAATAGTCATTAATTGGTGTGCAGGTAGCGCCCGATTCGCAGACGGTATATCCAGTCCAACTTGCACCACCACACTGGCCATACCTGGAGACTGGAGGGGCTGTCGGCGCAGGAGGATCGGTGAATGAGGTTATGGTAGACCTAAATGTGGAAACAGACGTCGCAGTGACGGTTTCAGTGACGTCTTCTGTGACTGTGACGGTCTCGGGTGTCGGTGACGGTGACGGTGATGCTTCTGCCGTTGCCTCCTCTGTGGACTCGGACGTAGGCTCCCGAAGGGAGTCTGCCGGGTTGGATGTTACAATCCCAGTGTCACATTCGGAAATGGTAGATAAAAGTGTCAATATTGATGTGGTGACTACGGTTTCTGGCTCTGGACTTGAAGTGACTAGTTCGCTAACGGTGGTGGTGCTCGTCACGGTGGCTGTTGAGACTTGAGTAACTGTCACGACTGAGGTTTGGACTACTGTTGTTGTAGATGGTGTAGCGACACTCGTCGTCAAAGATGCTGTAAAATAGTTAGTTACTTTTATTCATCGTAACGAGATGCGGTTGCTAGGCTTACTTGTCGATGTAGTGCTCGTGCTCGTGCTGGTAGTGGCCGGCCTTCGCTGTGAAGCCACACTCTGGAAGTGGTTCACAAGACTGGTGTATGCCGGTTTCTTGTTGAGGTTGTTATCCCAGAGGCATGCTTCTCCTTGTCCATTGAAAGTGGAGGGCACCCAACTGTACTGCAGCAGATATTAGAAGCCATCGAGCTAACACCAGACTGCTTCCCAAAAGAAGAAGAAAAAAGGAAAGAAAAGACGCAAGGCAGAAAAAAGAGAAAACCAAGAAGGAAAAGTCAACTTACCTGGTCCGCAAAGTCCCAAATGGTAATGCCGATACACTTCGGAGTCTGCAAACAGGCATCTACCACGGTCACGTAGTCCCTTGCCTGTAGTTCCCTATCCGATTGACTCGCTGGCACTCGTGAATGCCGGATATCAATCTCCGTGTAGGCTACCTCGTCGACGAGCGCGGCATACGATGCTAACACACTCATCAAATCCTGTCTGCTTGGCGTCTGGCCCACGATCCAATGCCCCTGTCCACCGACACCATCAATACGTGCGCCTTGTGCTTGAATATTCTTCACTATTTCAAGCGCAGCTGTGGCCTTTGCCCCGGGATGTTCGATGTTATAGTCGTTATAGTACAATTTGGCCCCTGGATCGACTTCGGCCGCAACTTTGAACGCGAAAGGGATGAAATCGGCACCCATGGCCCGGTACATTGGACTCTGGCGATATTGGCCGTTCTCTTCCAGTGCTTCGTTGACGACGTCCCATGCGTAGCATTGTCCCTTGTAATGACCCGCAACGTTCTGGATGTGAGTGCGGATCACGCTTTCCATTTGGTCTCTCGAGTACACATTGCTCACTATTACATCCACATTAATACCAGAATTCGTATAACTTTTGTTAGTATTAATAAATTCCACATACCCCAGCTGGGAAGTTGACTGTGCCACACAAGAGTATGGCATCTTAGTATCTGACCGGCCTGCCGAGCTATACTAGTCACAGCATCACCGTTTCCGTAACTGAACTGGCCTTGGCTCCGCTCAGTAGAGTCCCATTTCTGTCCGTTCGCCGGTGTCACTTGGCCAAATTCCTTCGTGTCTCGCGCGATGGACATATACTGCTGGTTGTTGAGCCCCGGGTTGTCTACTGCTGTTCCAAAATACAGCAGACCAGCGGCCTTGGCTAGTTGATTGAGTTGGGCTGAAGCAGTTGATACTGCTGCCAAAATTGTGGTGAGAAGAGTCAAGGAATACATCTTTTGTTGCACATCTCAGTGTTCTTCAATTCTTTAATAGACCAAGAGAGACGACCTGGTTTTCGTTAGGAACTTGCAAAGTGGGAGCAACCACCGCTTATACCGTCACTCCTCTCCTACACAGCATTGCCTCTGCATAATCGTTGAGACTGCGTCACCCGCCTGACTGGCACCAACAGGGACAACGTATCCCATGGACCGGGAACTTGTTGCTGGGAAGGAAATTAAGTAATGTCGACTTCCATATTAAAGCGGCATTAAGCACCGTAGCATCTTGAAAATTGGGAGATGAAGCGAGAGTGAGAGGTTGAGCGGCCCCCGGGACGAGCTTAGACGGCACAAGCTCATAGGACATTCTTATTAGCCCGCACCTCGCGAGATTGGACAGCACCCACCTGCTCAACATATCAATGATCCTTGTGAAGCTTCTCAAGCCACCAACACAAACTCGAAAGCATGCACAAAAGGTCCCCCCGCGCGCCCAGCTCACCAATCTAACTGCCATGTATCCCATTTTATACATTGCCTTCCCCCCATGTTGGGAGTGGCTAGCAACAGCCATCGTCACATCCAGGAAAAAGGAGCTCACCGTTACCAACTGGTGCATGGGAAGCAATACTGTGCTGCAAGAGGGTGTGCAGTATGCCCGCTCGTAAAGTGCCTAGGACACCAAAACGGCACGCCGTCGACGATAGAGTCCTCTCCGGACGTTCGCCTACGGGCGGAATGGGTTTAGCCTGAATATTAAGACCGCATCCGATTCTCGTCACACACGAAGGTCGAGATGTTAGTAGGGAAGATTGGCACAACGACCACTTTTCTACCGATCCGGTGGCGCGAGGATTCCAGAACCCTTGCTCAGGTGTCTTGCTGTGTGTGGGCTCACGGAGTGATAACGACGGCTCAAGAATAGCAGCCGTCGAGACGGCTGTAAATGACCCAAGCGGTCGGTTTTATATCAGTACTCAATACAAGCAAAAGCACAAACCCGGCTGTAATTTGCTATCGCCTTTTCACCCGGTAAAATGTGACGGATAACCAGGGTGGCCGAGCGGGATGGCAACTTGGCATAAAGGACCTAACTGCTTTTGATGTAAGTAGAGCGGAGGGAGCGGAACGAGATGGGACGACAAATGTGTTACATATTGCCCTCGAATACATGTGTGTGACTTGACTGTTGTAAATCAGAAGTAGAGATAAGAACAATCTCCTCGTCAAGTAGGAGATGTGTCCGTCGAGAAGGTGTGGCAGTGGCTGATTCCACCTAGTTTCCGTTCCGCAGCGGATGGGAGAATCGGGACGAATGTGTGAGGCGATCTCAGTCACAAGGTCGTCACCATCCGGCCTCTGGCATACCCGAAACTGCATGGCTTGGTGGGTGATTCATATCGGGACCGTGTCTGAATCAAGAGGTCCAACCTCGAGAACTAGCTCCAAGCGGATCAAAGAAAATGTTTAAACTTGGCCTTTTACAGCCCGAGACCAGGAGGATAGCTGCGCATTATCTTCTCGGCGGGTATGGTAGCAAAAGGCAAAAGAGAGAGAGAGGGGGGTGGAAAAGGTGAAAAGAAAAGGCAAAAAAGATCGCATGCGCTGCTCTGGTTGACTTCGAACGAAACAATTCCCCGCTGGACACGTACCTACCAGAAAAAAAGGAAAAAAAAATTTAACAACAATAATTTTATTTCTAACTTTTTGAGCGCACCACTTGACCGCTAGGTCTTTTAGTTGCAGTGTTGGTGCTCGAGCTACTCGGTTGGGAGTTCTTGCTATAAACTCATATATAAAGGATTATAAAGGATATGGGCGGTGTCCGTGTATGTCGAGGAAGGTGCGAAGGTGCGAAGGGCGTTCCTTCCGAATGAGAGCGTGTATTATTTGAGTGAGGGATGGACTCGACGATTAGGACATAATGGGCGTGCCGATTTATATAAGGGAAACTCTTTCGTAAGAACTATTGATATGCCTCGAAAAGCACACTCAAAAGAAAGTGTGATGCGACCATATACCGGGCTACGAGGGGCTGGGAATAGGGAGAACGAAGTAATAAAATGGTTCGAATAATATCAAATAGGGAAACATGTGGTTAGTTGGGACTAATATGTGGTGGGATATCTCAGATAAAGATTCTCGCGCGTCTAAGTGGGCTGGCAATGATGATGGGAGTGTGAAATAGGCCTGCTCAGGGCCGAAAGTTCATCAATGAAGAGGGTTAACTGGATATGCAAAGCTGTTCCACCACTGAACCCGCCGTCTCACGAATAAGAGCCGTGAGAGTAAAAGTTGATTTCCGCCGTGGATTATCAGGATCGTGACGGGGTGGGTGGATTGCGAGCTTTTAAATTGAGGGAATAGGGGTATCGCCGGAGCCTAGCGGCTTTCCTTCTATGCCAGGCCCTGGGGAAGGAGGAGAAAAGGCCGCTTCCCCCAACTTGCGGCCAGAGCATCCTTCGATTAGACAGATGGAGTGTGGCGCCAGCGTCGAAAGCCTGCTTCATGCCTTTCCAACGCCCAAAGGTATCAATATATTGTTCCAGCTACATAAAAACGGGTGTAAAGCATAGTGATTTAATCGTTTGGCCACCGACACTGAAAACGCCAGGAGCGCTAAAGAATGCCAATAGACGTGGGATTCCCGTAAAACGGGTTCTCCATAGCAGGAGGGTTGTGTATGGCGAACAGTCAACTCTTTATCATGGCCCCAACCCTCTTCAGGCTTCAGGAGAGAGGGGGATTGGTCGGAGCTGGCGTCGAAGACTCGAGCCTCACGATCCGTTCATATTTGTCGACATCGAGGGCGTGAGCGGACCAATGCATGATGGCTTGGATTCCTACGCGTTCACCGGCCCCATCGGAGGTTATGGAGGTGACATAGCCGATAATATTGAGCCAGCGGCCGGGTCGAATCTCCTCCGACTTTAACGGCCCGAGGCGCTGACCAACATCAACTGCTACGCGGACTGCAGCTGCTTCTGGGAGCTTATGCTGTAGCATCAAGGTGGCTGTCTCGGCCTCATATGACACGACACTAGATAAGAGTCAGAATTAAGAATTCAGGTGGAGGAATGAAGCAAGGACGTACCATCCTAAAAATCGAACCTTATCACCAATCGATCTGTTTGGAAGGTCGGCGAGGGAGCATAGGTGAGAGGGGACCGGGATGTTTGACATCTGAATGATCCTAAGGAAGCTTTATTGATTGCGAGAGAATTTCTTTCTCAGTTCATTTGCTTTACTCCGTATGTTGCTATCAGTCTAGAAATCCAAGTCTCGAGACTGAGTGTTGAAAGCTGACAAATGACATCTCGATGGTCTGGTTTGTTGGACCGAGAATCAACGTCGACAAGAAATTTAACACCTCTTCATGATACGTACACGACTTCTCATCGCTAATTGGCAACCTCGAATCTATCTGAGGAGAATAGTCGATTGGAAGCTCGCTCTCTTCATCATCTCACAGTCTCCATCAGTCGAGGTGAGGTGAAAGTATCTGAGGGCCATCCAGGTATCACGTGTAAGAGTGGAGCGACTACGGCTAATCTGCGGCAAAATGTGTTGCTCACGGAAACCTTCGTCATAGGCCAGACAAGGTCCATCGTGACCAGCCTAGGAACAACATTTCGAGGTGAAATCGTTCCATTCACTACTTCGACATTCTCTCTCTACCTGGGTCGAGACTTTCCCTTTCATATTTCTCTGTCTGCCTAACCCCACGAGGAAGTACGATTTTCCGCCCTGGGACGAGGCCCATCGGCGTTACCTAGGAAGCCCACTTGCCCGTTCCAAGTACCCAGGACTGCCGCCTATTCGACCCCACCATCAACCCGCCACGCAATCCGCCACCACCCTTATCGTGATAATCCTGTCTGTCTCACCTCGCATCAACATCGCGCCTGTACCCTTTCGATAATAGACCCCATCGGTCGAGTTAAAATAATCTAGGACAACATGTCCGGAATCTGGGGCTGGTTCGGCGGCGCCAGCGCTGCCCAAAAGCGAAAGGACAGCCCCAAGAATGCGATCCTCGGTCTCCGATCACAGCTGGAGATGTTGCAAAAGAGGGAGGCGCATCTCCAGAAACAGATAGACGAGCAAGATGGCCTTGCCCGGAAATATGTCAGCACGAATAAGAACGGTTAGTGTTCCTTTCCCAAGGTAGATGATGGTGTTCTCCTGGTCTCAGGGGCGTTCGCGCTGACTTGTTGTCCAACTGTGTAGCCGCGAAGATGGCTTTAAAGAGGAAGAAGCAACACGAACACTCGCTCGAGCAGACTCAGGCGCAAATCGGCACTCTCGAACAACAAATAAACGCGATAGAATCGGCGAACATCAACCGCGAGACTCTCGCGGCTATGGAGAAGGCGGGAGAGGCCATGAAGCAGATCCACGGAAAGCTGACGCCGGAGAAGGTGGACGAGACGATGTATGGACTGCTGCCCCGATATTTCCCTCCGAGATCCTTTTACCTGTATGCTAACGATGGGACGAATAGGGAGAAACTCCGAGACCAGAATGCCCTCAGCGAAGAAATCGTCGCCGCCATCACGAGCAACGCTCTCGGGGAAACCGTGGACGAGGACGAGTTGGAAAAGGAGTTGGAGTCTCTCCAGCAAGAACAGTTGGACGAACAGATGCTTTTGACCGGCCCGGTGCCTGTGGCCGATGCCGTTCACAAGATGCCCGCCGTGGCAAATGGAAAGAGTGCGTGTTGGTCCACGGTTATCCTTGGCCACCCTAACTCTATTCTGTGGATTTAAGAAGCTGACATCACGAATCAACAGTTCCCGACAAGGCGATCGAAGAAGACGACGAAGAGGCGGAACTCAGGAAACTCCAGGCGGAAATGGCCATGTAATGGCAGAATTTTACACGTGCGTGCTTGGAAGGGAAGAAAGCCTATCGAAGACATGACAAAACCTGCATGTAGTTGCGGCGCAAAAGTCATGGGTCTAACTGCACTTGTTCGACGCGGTCCAATCTCTGGGCGGCGGCGTCAAGGTCGGAGACACAGCAATACTTCTTTTCTTGTCTACCACCAAGTCTTGACTTGACTTCCTCATGGCGTTGGCGTTGGGCTGGTTCTTGTTATAACTGGTTATATCGTGTTATATGCCACTCGCAGTTTCGAGAGGGGGACACCAGGCCTGCATAGCTCTGTTACATGAGAAATGAGGGTGGTTAATAGTCCTTTTCTTTTCTTTTACTCCAATTTATCTAGACAAATAGCACACTAGTAGTCAACCCGATGCCGCTCTCTCACTGAGAGATTCATAGATCAGTTCTGGATCATAATCCCTGTACATCGTAGCAGACATGCGTATGGCTCACGGAGATGTTGGATACTTTTTATCAGATCAACAATATCTTGAAAGCCGACGGGGTGAGAATGCCGTTTCGCGGTCCTCGATTCGATCCGTGCGTCATCCGGATTAGAACTCGCCTTCACTGCACTGAGGAGGTGCTCCACAAATACATTTCCCCAGCCACACCTGACCCTTGAAATTGTGATGTTCTGTGAGTCTAGTGCACCCAAAGTCGCTCACGATTCCGATACATTGGGCACGCTTGTACATACTCGACTCGACTCGGGTTCACCGCCTGTTTCAATTCGGTACCTACAATACAGAATCGAAGGGGTTGGTGCTTCGTGCCATTATCATTATTCTTCGAGTGCACAATAAGAAAGAGGCAGGCGGAATCTTTTTTAGGATAGGATGCCCTGCTATAGTAGGGCATTGTTGTTCATGCAGTTCTCCAATCTGGATGAGAGAAAATTTCATGTGTCAGTTGTGGCGTGGAGTTTTTCTTTCTACTTTTTTTTTTCCTTCTTTTTCTGGCACCCCTTCTTTGCGATGCATTACGCATTTGTTGTACTACAGCCAGTTGTTCCGGACGCCCATATTGTCGTTGATGCCCAACACGCCTGTGATGCGCGGGTATAGCTACATTGGGAGCAAGGGCACGTTGAGATGTTGTGCTCAACGGTCTCCGGTTATTCTCAGAGCACGCATACCTTATATGGAGAGCAAGTGTCTACTTCATACGTACATTCAATATTTGTCACGAGTCTCAGTGTAAAGGTCAATATGTATGACAATTGGGGTGGATGAACTTACACATTCATCGCATCGAAGTACGAAGTACGGGGTGTAGTCTGGAGAAGCCAGGCGACGGCAGAGATGCACCTTTGCGCCTTCCACCCGGTAGGGACCCCCAATCCACATGTGGGGCGACACTTGTGCATGTGTGGTGGGGGGAAGGAGTTGTGGAGTGAACGGCAAGATCCTTGGTGTACCTGATCGTGCTTGGCCTCGTACCTCGCACACATACTTCGTACGAGGTCGACAGAGCTGATAGACTATTATCAATTTGGTTTGATTACACGAAGCGCTAGGGCGATCCTGGCAGCATCAATCTGATCCAAGACGGAATGAATTGGAGCGAGGTGAGAGCGTTCGGCTTCTGCTGTTCGGTTGTTAAGTTGAGTATTTAGGGAGCGGCATTCCTGTACCACTCTCCGGTCCGGGCGGTTCAGCCACCAAGCTCCGAAGGTCGGTGCCTTCTTCAACGACGGTTGGCTTCGATTTGAAATGGGATATAAGAAATTGAGTTTTGGCAGGAGCCGGTTAGCAGTGACAGGCGGTACCTTTCCTGGTCACACCGTCTAACTGCATGCGTCGTTTGTGCTTCGTACTTCGCATGTAGTGCACTGGTCCACTGGTGATCGTATGAATGAGAAAATACTATGTAGTGGACTCATACATGAAGTACTCACGCAAATGACCTCATCTTGAGGTTTCTCATCCGGAAGGTATCGGTACGATGAGCACGCACCAGGCAATTCCTGCCACTCCAGTAGTTACACTATGACGAAGTAGTCGCCTGCCATAGGTACTCTATTGGTGTACATGAGATATCAATACTCTAAGCAAAATTCAATGACCGCCACCGTTACTGCCCTAGTCAACCCTAATCAAACCCCCCGGCAATTGCCCGCCTTGGGCTGTCTTTGCCAAATTACGCATCCATGGATGCTATCACGACAGCTCCCTGTTCGGACCAAATCAGTGGGTAGCCTGGCAACCTAACATTAAAAGCTTGGTTGTTTACATTGATCTCTTTGTTGTGAACTCGGGATGTCCGCCAGCTGAACTCCTTCATCCTTCCGAGCTGTCTTAGAATCATACGAAGGACTTGGCCGGAAAGCTCATCGTCGGTCGAGTATTCTCTACTTGGAGATATATCCCTCACATCGGGCACAAGTGCCTCTCATTGTCGGATCGAAACAACCTACAGACGATACCCTAATCTGCCCGACCTGCGAATTCCGCCGCAAGTGGTCGCATTTCTGCAGGAGCCGTCTAGGCGAGGCTGCTGGAGACGAGCCACGTTGCACACTGACTAACCCACTGCGTCCAGAAGAACCAGAAGAAACCACTCAGCGAACCCTGCCGTCCGAAACGGGCACTCCAATGCGCTCCAACCATACGACAAGTCAAATAGAAAGTCGCCATCTTTACCCCAGTGGACCGACTAGGCATCTGGGATGCACAGACAATTACGTCTGGGCCTGTTTCTTGACCTGCCTGTTGTGCTGTGACCAGGCCCAATCAACCATGGCGCCCACAACGTTTCATTCCCGCCCAATCCCAGCCATCGATCACAATGCAATGTGCTTTTACCCCATCTTCACATTGAACCTTCATACCCAATGAGCCCAAATTGCCCCCCGCCAGGAACCACTGCACGGTTTGCAAGGAAGGGTGCCTCACTGTTTAGCGCCTTCGTCCGATGAGTGCCAGGCGATGCTCGAAGCCTAGCCTGGCTATCCTTCACCTTTGGAAAGCCTCTCTTTGCCGGCCGCCCCATCCGGCGACTGTGAAGCAGTGTCAGCGGCATTCATGGCCTCGCTGAGCTTATGTCCGGCCATCATATCACAGCACTAACATCACTGAGCCTGACGAGGAATACCTTGCCCGACGGGCCACCACAGCCGCGGCCTGATACGAAATTATATCACAACGTATTCAACAAGATGGCCAATACAAGAGCGCACACGATCCGTGGTTGAACAACAGCATCGTTTTGTATATTCCCCACTGCCCAGCTTCCCGTTGGTCCAAATCTAGCAATGAGCCAATTGTTCTGCTCCTTTATGCATCCCTCCGTGTCCCGTTTCTCCCATCGTGTGGCCTATATCCGGACAATATTCCGTGATTTCCCTGCTTTTTATCTTGATTCCTCACCACATCCCATACTACCGTACCCTCGGCTTCTCTGCCGAACCCAATTGTTGCTTAATTCCCGTGTTTTTGTGTTCTCATTTGCGATGGTGGAGCTGGCCTGCAAGTGTGCTGAGTGCTGCTTGGTACTTCGTACAGTACTCCTGGATTGGGAGTGGATGAGTTTCTTCGAAGTAGAGTGTGCAGCTGGTACTCTGCGCCGTCCAGCTCCAACTCCATACATTATTTATGTATTCCGATCGTTGATCCATAGCTCAGGTAGCTGTACGGCGCACCAGACTGTAATTATATAGGATCCACAGCCAAAGACCTAAAACCCTCGCATCTCACTTCCGTGCCCAATTACATCGTCAACGTGGCGCCAGTACCCTGATGCCGCCCAATGGCTTGACGACAGATAACATGGGGATGATCACTTGAGCAGACTCTGTTTTCTCAAACTGGAGTCGTCATTGCCAAGTTGGTCCGTTCTGGGGGGCGTATGCATCCTTGTTCATCCTAACAGAACCCCTTGCCGGTCTGGCTAGCTCTTCTCCACTCTACTGGTCAAGGGAAGCATCGGAGCAAGGACTGAAGGACCCTGGTCCGTCGTTCCATGCCAGACGGACCCGAGTTTGTATGCAATCTTGTTGATTCTTGCCTTTTCTAGTCTCACTCCCCGTTGATTTCTCTCACAGAGACTCCCCATTTTCTACACTCTACTCAATCATCTTTTCTGAAAGAGCCCACAAAACTCTTCCAGTGATATTCTTTTTTTGACGAGAACACGAAGGCACGATTTGTTTTCCCCAGTTCTCACGCTGTCCAACGAGAAACGAGACGACTGCATACGAAGCAAGATAGCCCTTGACGATTGACCAGTGCTTTTGCTTCTTGTTCAGCCATCGAATTATACACCGCCTACCATCTCATACTTGAGGTGTCAAGACGAACAAACCAAAGACCACACTTTCATCATAATCATACCCGCGACATAATTTTTTTGTTTTTCGAATTATTCTGTCCAGCATTTCCACACCCTGCTACTGCACGATACCCTCTTTTGCGCATTTTACCCTGTTAGTGCTTTCTTGTCCTTGCCCAGCTAGGGGGTGTCTGTGTTCAACAGAGAGAGAACACCCCTGGACACATCGGCATAAGCAAGATCATTGGAGCTCTTGGATAGAAGTTAATAAGAGTGCTTTCTGAAGCCGTAGTCACTACATCATCTCCCCCTCTCTAAGGACTATTCTTCCTTCCTTCACAGAGGTCCCTCCCCTTCCCAAGGTTGAGAAGAAGACGAGGCAGCTAGTGGGAGAGCGGAGTCGGAGAAAAGTATGAGCTCCGAGGCACCTATTGAGTTCTGTCCTCACAGGGCAGATCTCGAGCACAACGTACAATATCAAGAGTTAGGAGAGGTGCAATACTTTGAGCCAGAGGACTCTACCGACGAATTAAATGGAAATGGTGAGCACCTTCCCCACTCCCCGTTGCATTGGATGACAGGAATGGGCCATTGGGCATCCCATTCCCGGCGACGTATGAAAGCGCGTAGCTAACAGAGCAACAGGTGTAGAAGGCCAGAATGGTGGCGAGGGCGAGGAGCCAGCTCCATTCACGGTAAAATTGAGCAAGAAGGCGAAAAAGGAGAAGAAGAAGGGCAAGGGCAAGGCGAGAGGATTTGAGCCTGAGCCTGAGCCCGAGCCCGAGCTCCAGCCCGAAGCGGAAGCCGTTGCCGAATCTCCCAAGGCAGCGGAGCCAGAGAACGGCGAAGATCTCTGGGCTGAACCAGTTAACAAGAAGAAGAAGGGCAAGAAGGGGAAGAAGGGAAAGAACTTCGAGGACCCTGAACCCGAACCTGCACCTGTACCCGCTCCCGAAGTAGAGGCCGTTGTCGAACCTACCGAGGCAGCGGGGCCTTCAGAGGACCCTGCAGATGAATGGGCTCTACCGGCAAAGAAGAAGAAGGGCAAGAAAGCGAAGAAAGGAAAGGTTCAGGAGGAGCCTGAGCCTGAACCCGAGCCTGCACCCGAACCCCCAGCTGCTGCCGAATCTACTGAGGCAGTGGCACCGCCAGAGGAGCCTGAAGACGACTGGGCTCAACCAACAAAGAAGGGAAAGCGGAAGGAAAAGGCCAAAAAGGGCAAGAAGAGTAAGGGACAGGAAGAGCCCCCTCCACCACCCGCGTCTCGAAGTATTGCTGCCGCCGAAGACGATGGAGCTACCGCACCTCCACCTCCACCTCCGCCCGCCGAGGAACCCGTTCCACCCGAGGTAGAAGCCGCAGCCACACCGCAGCCCACTGCTGAGCCGGAACAGCCGGCCGAGGAGGCAACAGAACCGCCAGCGCTGACAGAAGAGCCCAAGGCTGACAAAGGCGAACCTGTTCCAACGGAGGAATCGAAAGATTCTGCTCCTGAGGAGACCCCCGCGGAGGCTGCCGCCGAGGAACCTAAGGAGGAGCCGGCTCCCGCTACCGTTGCGGAAGAAGCTCCTGCCACCCAGGAGGGTGAAGTTGTCGCTGAAGAAGCTCCTATAGCCAAGGAGGACGAAGCTGCAACGGAAGAGGCCCCCGTAGCGAAGGAGGCTGAGGCTGTCGCTGAAGAAACTCCCGCAACCAAGGAGGCCGAAGCCGTCACTGATGAAGTTCCTGAAGCTAAGGAGGCTGAAACTGTTGCTGAAGAAGCTCCTGCAGCCAAAGAAGACGAGGCTGCTGTGGAAGAAGCCCCTGCAACCAAGGAAGCCGAGATTGTCACGGAAGAAGTGGCGATTAAGGACGCTCCAGAAGCTGCGGCAGAGGGCGCTCCTGGCGTTGACGCAGCCCCGACTGTCGAAGAGCCTGCTTCAGAGTCTGTGGAACCGGAGGCACCTCCTTCAGATGCTCCAAATGCTGTGACTGATGCGCCCGCACCTGCAGCTGAAGTTGAAGCTCCCGCTGTTTCTGAAGAAACTCCAGGTGAAGTTGAGGAGGTTGAGGCTCCTGTGCAAACGGCCGTCGACGACGAAGAAGAAGAGAAGGCCGTCGAGGAGCCCGCTGCCCCTGCTGAATCTGCTGTCCCTGAACCCACCGAGGTCGAAACTCCGGAGGCAAAGAAAGAGGAGCCTGAGGAGGCGGCGGCATCTAAGGAGGAACCAGTAGCTGCCCCAGACCCAACGCCAGAGCCCACCTCCGCCGCGGAGCCTGAAACTCCAGCTGAGGACCCGAAGACTACAGAACCCTCAAAGGAAACACTTGCGGGTGTTTCCGAAGAGGCCCCAGCTGCCACGGCGGAAACTGCCGAGGAGAAGCCCGCCGAGACGACGGAGAAGGAGGGAGAAGAAGCCAAACCCGAAGAATCTCCCGCCGATCCTCCTGCTGATGAGAAGGAGGAGACCGCTGCTCCGGTCGAGGCAGTTGCGGAGAAACCTGTAGAGCCCGAGACTGCTCCTGTCGAAGAGCCCGCTGCTATTGAGCCCGAAGCTCAAGCTCCCGCTCCCGCTCCCGCTCCCGCAGAAGATGGCAAGAAGGCTGCTGAGCCCGAGCCCGAGGCTCCTACCGAGCCGGAGGACAAGGGTGCTGAAGCTGAGACGGCAGAAAAGGCTCCTGAGGAAGCTCCCGAACCGGTGGTAGAGTCTACGGATGCTGAAGAGGAGAAGGCCCCCGAGGTTCCCGCCGAATCTGACGCACCGACCACTAGTGACGAGAAGGCCGACGCAGCTGTCGGTGAACCGGAGTCTTCTGGCAACTCTCAGTCGGAGGAGACCTCTGCCCCTGAGCCTCCCAAGGAAGCCGTCGAGGAAGACAAATCTACTCCTGCGCCAGCAGCCGCGGCTGAGTCTCAGGTAGAAGAGTCTCAGGTTGCCGGTCAAGATGAGGAGAAGCCCGAGGAAGCTGATAAGAAGGCGGAACCTGTATCGGAGACTCCTGACACCGATGCCAAGCCTGAGTCTAAGGAAGATGCTCCTGTTGCTAAGGAGCCGCAGGAGGAAGCTACCCCCGAGCCCGCTATTGAGTCTACTCCTGAGCCTGCTGTTGAGCCTACTCCCCAACCTCGTGCGGAGGCTGCTGCTGAACCCGCAGCCGAATCTACTCCCGAACCTGCCGCTGAGCCTGTAGCTGAGGCTGCTGCTGAGCCTACGCCTGAGCCTGTTGCGGAGGCTGCTCCTGAACCCGCAGCCGAATCTACTCCCGAACCTGCCGCTGAGCCTGTAGCTGAGGCTGCTGCTGAGCCTACGCCTGAGCCTGTTGCGGAGGCTGCTCCTGAACCCGCAGCCGAATCTACTCCCGAACCTGCCGCTGAGCCTGTAGCTGAGCCTACTCCTGAGCCTACGCCCGAGGCTGCTGCGGAGGCTGCTCCCGAGGCTGCTACCGAGCCTACTCCTGAACCTGCTGCTGAACCAGCTCCTGAGCCTGTTTCTGAGTCTGCTCCTGTAGAAGCTAAGGCGGAGCCTGAGTCAGTAGAAGAAGCTGCCCCGAAGGACACTGCTCCTGAGCCTGAGTCAGCACCAGTCGTTGCGCCTTCCGATGAGGCTGCGAAGGAGACACCCGTTGAGGAAGCTTCAGCCCCGGCTGAGGAGATCGAGACGAAGGAGGAGCCGGTGTCTGCCCCTACCGAAGAAGCTAAGGAAGAGTCTGCCGCCGAACCGGAGAAGGAGGCCCCAGCAGCCGACGAGGCCAAGGAGGTTGAAGCACCCGTATCAACCGAGGCGCCTATTGCTTCTACCGAAGAGCCTGCTCCTGTAGAAGAGGCACCTGTCGCCAAGGCCGAGACGGAATCCGAAGCTGCACCTAAGGCTGAGGAAGCCAAGTCTGCTGAGGACGCTTCTGGTGGGGCGGAGACCACTGAACCTGAAAGTGCTGTTCCGGCTGAAGTGGAGGGTGTTGAAGAAACTGCCCATGTTGAACCCGAAAAGCCTGAAGAGCCTGAAGCTAAACCCGAAGAGACTCCGGCAGTCGCCGAGGAAGACAAAGCAGATGCAGAGGCTTCAGCTCCTCCTGCCGAGGAAAAGGCTGACAATACCGAGCCTGCTGCTCAGGATGCACCTAAGGAGGCGGAGCCCGCTGCCAAGGAAGAGCCAGCTACAGAAGAGCCCGAGGTCAAGGGCGAACCACCTGTAGAATCAGACGCTGAGAATAAGGCTCCTGTTGAAGAGAAGCCTGCCGAAACAGAGCCCGAGACTAAGGACGAGGCACCAGCCCCTGAGGTAGATGTTGACGAGAAGCCTGCTGAAGTCGAGAAGTCAGTGGAGCCTGAGGCGAAGTCCGAGGTGACCCCGGCGGCTGTTGAAGAAGACAAGGCGGCCGAGGAGCCTGCTCCGGCTCCTCCTGAGGAGGCACCCCCAGCTGAGGAAAAGTCAGTTGAAACGGAACCCGAGCCTAAAGACGAGGCACCTGCTGTTGAGGCAGACTCTAAGGACGAGCCTGCTGCTGAACCTCAACCCGAGGCCGAGGACACGCCCGCTGAGAGCGAGCCAGTACCTGAAGCTGCGGTTAAGGAACCCGCGGTTGAAGAACCTGCTTGCAAGCCGGCTGAGCGTGCTGACGAGGTGGCTGCTCCCGCTGAAGACAAGCCTGCTGAAGAAGAGAAAGCAGCCGAGGAGCCTGTAGCTCCCGCCGCAGCGGAAAAGACGGTCGAAGATGCCCCCGTAGAAGTTCCTGCTGAGGACACTCCTAAGGAGGCTGAGCCTGCCGCCGAAGCGGCCCCGATTAAAGAGAAGCCTTCCGAAGAAGGAAAACCAGCGGAGAAGCCGGCAGAAGAAGAGAAGGCCATTGAAGAGGGGAAACCTGCAGAGGCAGAGAAACCGGTTGAAGAGGAGAAGTCCGCGGAGGAAGAGAAGCCAGTTGAAGAGGTTGCTGAGGCCAAGGACGAGCCCGCACCTGAAGCCGAGAAGGTGGCTGAGGAGGAAGCTGCTCCTGCAGCTGACGAGGCTAAGGAAGATGAGAAACCGACTGAAGAGAAGCCTGTGGAGGAAGAGAAGCCAGTTGAAGAGGTTGCTGAGGCCAAGGACGAGCCTGCGCCTGAAACCGAGAAGGCTGCCGAGGAGGAAGTTGCTCCTGCAGTTGACGAGGCTAAGGAAGATGAGAAACCGACTGAAGAGAAGCTTGTGGAAGAGGCAGCAGCAGCTGACGCCGAAGGGGGCGATAAGGCGGCTCCCTCCGGCGAAGATAAGCCGTCTGACAAGGCCGCCGATGCCGCTGCCGAAGCAGCCAAGGCCGAAGAGGAAGAGGAGAGTAAAGATACTGTAGGACCGATTCCAGGCGAAGAGAAGAAGCGGGCAGAGGCGAAGACAGGTGAGAACCTCCACCCAACCCCCGATACCCCTGATGCTGCGCAAGACTTGGGAGAATCCGTTTCGCAATCAGACAAAGGAGTGGTAGAGGATGGTAGTGGTTCATCGTTAGTGCTTTCACATGATGTTACGGACGTGCGTGAGGAATCAACAGGACTCACGGAGCGAGACGTAATTGAGGATGACGAGACTGTACGATCTGGTTCTGGGGATGACGGTAATGATAATATTGATGGTGGTAATGTGGAGTTGGAAACGACTCCTGAGGAGCCGCCCACCTATGCTATTGTGGACGATAACGACGGCAAATTGGACGATACGACGGCACCTGGCGATGCGATTACGGCTGGCTCCGCGGAACTGGTTTCTGAGACTACTGACGACAAGGTCGATGACAATAATGAGGCAACGGCTACTACGGACGAGGTACAGGCTACCCCGGCACAGACTGACGAGGCAGGCACCGCAGGTGATACGGCACGTTCTGATGACATAACTTCGGAGATCAAGGCAGAGGATGAAACTTCAGAGACTCAGGTTAGGGGCACTACGGCAGATGAGCATGTTTATCAACAGCCTGTTGAGCCAACTCCTGCTACTGTGGAGACTGGTACTCAACGGAATGAGCAAGTAACGGAGGAAACAGCACAGGACGAAACGATCAAGGAGGTCTCTCCTGCAGTAGAACTCGAACAGGCCGAGGCTGAAATTGAGGTCAAAGCACCGATTGAATCGACTCCCACCCAGGAGAGCACTGAAGAACCCTTGACCGATCCCGCATCTGTCGAGGTTTTGAACACCCCTGAGGGAGAGTCTAAGGAGAGTGCACAGGTAGAATCTGTGGCAGAGGCCCACGCTGAACCACCCATTGAACCTACTCCTACTCAACAGGCTGTTGAAGAGACCTCGACCGAGCCCATAGCTGTTGAGGTTTCGAATGTCCCTGAGGAGGCGTCCAAGGAGCGCGCACAGGTAGAACCTGAGGCAGAGAAAGCGGTTGAGGTAGAGCAGCCTAAGGAGGAACCCACTCCTGAGGACAAGCAGACTGAGGCAGCTCAACCGGCGACTGCTGCTGATGAAGCAGTAACCCCAGAGGTGGAGACGGCAGAGGTGACTGGTGAAGTGGTAGAGCAGGAAGCAGCGAAGGACGATAAGGAAATTGTAGCAGAGCCAGAAGCAGCTGAGGGACCAGTAGTTGAAGAGAAACCGGCTGAGAGCATTGTTGAGGGGCAACCTACAGTTACAGATACCCCGGCCGACGACGAGCCCGAGAAGGAGCCGACAACAGAATCCGTCGCGCAACCCGCACCCGAACCGACCCGAGCTACTTCCATCGAAGAACAAGTCGTCGAAGGTGAAAAGAATCTCACCCAGGAAACCGATACTCAAGACGAACCGGAAGTAGTCGAGCCCGCCGTGGACCAGGTCCAGGAAATTGAAGATCAACCAGCAAAGACTCGAGCTGAAGAGGTTGTTGAGGAGCCTGTGCCAACACCTGCGGCTAGCCCTGATGATCAAACTCCCCACCCTGAGTCCGAATCCGAAAAGGCCCTGGATACAGAGACGACCCCCACCGATGCCGTCGTTCCTGAGACTGTCGAGGTTCTCGCAGACCCCGTGCTTGTTGAGGTTACCGAGGAGGCCTCCAAGGTCTCTGACGAGCCGGCCGAAGCTGTAGTACCCGAAGTTGAGACTCCCTCTCTGCCTTCTGAGGTAATCGAGGCGACCGATGCTACTCCGGTAGAGGAAGCTCGTGCCGTTGAGGAGATTTCCGAACCTGGTGTTGAGGCTGCTGAGTCTGCGGAGCCTGAGGTTCCTGTCTCCGTCGCAGACAAGACGCCTGTTGTTGCAGAGCCTGAGGTTAGCCAAATCGACTCCCAACCAGTGGCAGAAGCGCTGGCCGATACTCCAGCCGCTGAATTGCCGGAAACCGAGCCGGAAGCCCCACCTGTGAGCATTGTTACCTCTGAAGTTGCGGCAGAGCCTGAACCGGAGCCAGCTGCCGCCGAAAAGGCGGTTGAAACCGAGCAGGCCGACGAGCCGGCAGTTCCCGATGCTGTAGCTCCCGCCGAGACCGAGCCAGAGCCAACTTCTCCCGAAAAGGTTGAGGAGTCCGTGACTTCCGATGCAGCAGTAACTCCTGCTCAAGCCGAATCCGAGCCCGCTGCCGCCGAAAAGGTGGTTGAAGCCGAGCAGGCTGAAGAGACGGCGGTGGTAACTCCTGCTGAGCCCGAACCAGAGTCTGCTGCCTCCGAAAAGGTAGTCAACACTGAGCAGACCGAGGAGACCGCGGTAGTAGCTCCACTTGAACCCGAGCCAGAGCTAGTTGCTGCTGAAGAGGCAACCAAGATCGAGCAGGCTGAGGAGCCGGTAGCTGCTGATGCAGTAACTCCCGCTGAGGTTGAATTAGCTTCTTCCGAAGAGGCTCAGGAAGCTGTGGCTTCTGATGCAGAAGTACCTCCTGCCCAACTCCAACCCGAGACTGCTGTCACCGAAAAGGTGGTCGAAACCGAGCAGACTGAGGAGTTGGTAGTATCTCCTCTTGAATCAGAGCCTGCTACCCCCGAAAAGGTAGCAAAGACTGAGCACGCCGAGGAGCTGGTGCCTGAGCCCGAGCTAGAGGCAGTTTCTGCTGAAGATGCGGTCGAGACGAAGTCCCCTGAGGAACCGGTAGCTTCTGATGCAGCAGCTCCTACCCTGCCTGAACCTGAGTCCGCTGCTGCCGAAAAGGCAGTTGATAGTGAGCGGGCTGAGGACTCGGTGGCTGTCACACCCGCTGAGCCTCGTCGAGAGGCAGTTCCTGCTGAAGGGGCCATCGAGACTAAGTCCGCTGAGGAACCAGTCGCTTCTGATGCACCGACTTCCACCCTGCCGGAACTAGAGCTTGCTGCCGCCGAAAAGGTGGTCGAGACTCAGCAAGCCGACGAGTCGGCGGTGGTAGATCCCACTGAGCCTGAGCCAGAGCAAATTGTTGCCGACGAGGTGGTCGAGACAAAGTCGGTTGAGGAATTAGCACCTTCTGATGTAGCAACTTCGACTCTGCCTGAACCTACCGCCGAACAGGCGGTCGAGGCGGCACAGGTTGAGAAGTCGGTGATCCCAACTCCCGCCGAGCCCGAACCGGAAGCCGTTGTCGAGATCGAACAGGCTGAGGAGCCGGTAGTTGCTGATCCAGTAACTGCCACAGCGGCGGAACCAGAGCCAACTTCTCCAGAAAAGGCCGAGGAACCCGTGGCTTCTGATGCAGTAACTTCCACTGTGCCTGAACCGGAGCCTGCTGCTGCCGAAAAGGTAGCTGACATCGAGCAGGCCGAGGAACTCGTGACTTCTGATACCGTAACTCTCACCGAGCCCGAGGTCGTCCCTACGAAGGAGGCCCAGCTTGCTGCTGAGGTCCCTAATGCGGAAGAGCTTGTTGCAGTGGAGCAACCCGAGGCGGCCGCACCAGATGCTCCCCAAGAATCTGGTGTGGAACCTGCGGCTGCTGACAAGGCGACGGAACAGCTCCCAGCAGAAGAACCTAAGACTGAGGCTACTGAGGAAACTCTAGTTGCTGACGTCGCTTCCACTGTTCCCGATGATGCTGCCACTGCCAAGGAAACTCCCATTGAAGCCAACGTTGAGGGTGCCGCCTCCGTCGAAGCTACTGTCACCTCTACTAGTCTCGACGTTCCTACTGCTGTTGAAGAAGCTCCCTCTAACGAAGCGGAGGCTGCTGGTCCTGATGCTACGATTACCGAGGAAACTCCTGTGCAAATCAAAGCTGAAGCTGTGTCGCCGGACACAACTCCAACTGGGCAACCTCCCGACCAAACTGCCACCACTTCTGATGCTACGACTATTAACGAAGAAGCTCCTGTTGAGACTGAGACTGAAGCTGCGGCTCCTATTGAAGCTCTCGCTACCTCTCCTCCTGACACCGCCACTGCTATCGGGGACGCTACTTCCACAGCCGAAGTTGGAGCAGCTGTTCCTGATGCTATCGGTCCTATTGAGGAAACCTCGGTCGAAGTTGTCACTGCTTCTGCTGTTCCCGATGCCAGTGCTGTTGTCGAAAAAACTCCCGTCGAAGCTGATGCCGAAATTGTTGCTCCTGTTGCTGCCGCAACAGTTGAGGAAACACCTCTTGAGACCGTTGCGGAAATTTCTTCTCGCGAAGCTACTACCATCGAGGAGACCTCCGTCGAACCCGAGGTTCAAATCCCAGGCTCTGACGCTACGGCCACTGTCGAGGAAGTTACTGTCGAAGCTGGAGCTGAAGTGGCAGCCGCCCCGGACGTTGCTGCCGCTGTTGAGGATACTCCAGTAAAGGTTGAAGCTGCGGCTCCCGAAGAGACTACCCCTGACCATCAAATCCCTGTCGAAACCGCTGCTCCCGAAGTAATAACTGCCGACAAGGAAATTCCTGTCGAAACTGCTACTCCTTCTGTTACTGTTCCTATTGAGGAAACTCCTGACGAACCTGCTGTTCCTAAAACCACTCCTGACGAGAAAATCCCTGTTGAGACTGCTCCTTCCGTTGTCCCCGATGCTCCTGTTCCTGTTGAGGGACCTCCTGTCGAATCTCAGACTGAACCTAGTGCTCCCGATACTGCTGTCGAGACAGCTCCTGTCGAAGGATCCGCTAAGGTTGAAGTTGCTCCGGATACTACTCGGGAGGAAACACCTGTAGAGAAATCCCCTCATGAGGCTGAGGCTGACACGCCGGTTTCTGCTCCTATTGAAGAGCAACCTGCGGCTGAAGAGGTTGTCAAGACAGTCGCGGAGGAACCCGGAGATGACTCGCCCGCTACCCTCGCTGTTAATGAACCTGGCCCAATTTCAGCGGTTGAAGTATCTGCTACTGAAGCCGTTGTTGAGGAAATTCCTGCACCTGAGCCTACTGATGGTCCTGTTATCGACGACCAACCTGTTACACCCCAGCCTACCAATGAGACTCCTGAAGAACGCCTGGTGGATAGCGACCTCGCCGCCGCTCCTATAACCGATAAACAACCTTCTGAAGCGGCGGCCCAGGAAGCCCCATCTCCTGAGGAGGACGTCCTAATTGCAGCCGACTCGGCGAATGCACCCGTCGCCATTGCTTCCGATGAACAGCCTGCCGTTGAGAAAGTTGACACGGAAACTGTCCCATCTGTGGCGGATGTTGCCCCTCTAGTTTCCTCTACGATCAACGAAGAGCAACCTGCCGAAGAGGCTATTACGGAAGCTCAGTCTACAGAGACTATTTCAAAGGATATCCCTGCTACGTCCGAACCAGCTTACGCAGTCGCTCCTACTGCCCTCAATGAACAGCCTGCTGTCGAGGGAGCTGACAAGGAGATTCTTGCAACTGTGCCCGATGCGGATCCTGTCGTAGCCGAACTATCCTCAGAAGAAGACACTCAAGAACTTGCGCTTCCGGTCGATACTACGGAAGATACCGTCGCTGAATCCGCAGCAGCCCCCACCGATACTGCTCCAGTTACCGTTGAACCTCAGCTAGGTACTGAGGAGATCATCGAGGCTGCGACCAAGGAGCGTGAACTTGCCGAAGCTGAGGTTCCTGTTTCTGAAATTGCTGTTGAGGCTCCCGCCGAAATTCCTACTCCCGCTCAAGAGCAGCCTCCTGTTGAAGAACCTGCCCAGGAACTCCCGGTTATTGATCCTCCTGCTACCGTCCCTGCTCCAGTTGAAGAAGCCGTCAAAGAACCCGTGGCCGAAACCTCATTTGAAGTACCCCCTGAAGAGCAGCCTTCTATTCAAGAGACTGCAGAGGAACACCCTTCAGACACTCTGGCTTCTGCTACAGTCGCCGTCGAAGAACTTACAGCAGAGCCTGTCGCTGAAGCCTCGTCAATTGAAGATCAGCCTAGTAAAGAGGCTGCTGAGGTACCCACGGCTGCTGATACTCCTGCTCCTGTTCCTGCTCCTGCCGAGCCCATCGAAGAACCTGTCACTGAGAGCGTACCAAAAGAACCTGCTGTTGAAGAGGCTGCCGAGGTACCCACGTTTACTGATACTTCTACTCCTGTTCCTGCTCCTGTCGAGGCCATCGAAGAAGCGGCCACTGAGAGCGCATCAGAAGCACCTGTTCAAGACCAGCCTGCTGTTGAAAAGTCTCCTGAGGTGCCGACAACTATTGATACCTCCGGACCTGTTCCTACTGCTGCTCCCGCTGAAAACCCCATCGACGAGCCTGCCACTGAAGGCGTATCAGAAGTACTCACCCGAGACATCCCAATTGACGAGCAACCTGCCGGTACTACACCTCAAGGGGCCGTCGCTCCTGTTTCTGACGCTCCTGCTGGGGAAACCACTGTTGAGAATCTTGCTGAGGAAGCATCCGCCGAAGTTCCTGCTGAAGATCTAGCTTCTGAAATCGAACCCGCCGCAGTCATTACTCCTGAGGAGGCCGCTAAGGAAATTTCTACGAAGCAAGTCGAGGAACCCATGCCTGCTGCCGCTGAAGTGCAACTCCAGGAACCAGTGCTGGAGGATTCTGTCGAAGAACCCCAACCTGACGACATTGCTGCTATTATTGCCAGTCAAATTTCCTCGGCAGCTGCTGATGAAGCTACCGATTCTCCGGCCGGCATTGTTGAAGAGGAACATCCTGCTACGACCGAAGTTGCGGCTGAAGAGACGAAAGAGCTTGCAGAGCAAGCATCCAGCGAATCTCTAGATTCTATTCCCAAGGAGGAAGATGAGCCTGTTCCCACCAAGCAGATTGACGACACTCCTCAGGCTGGCGATGCTACAACCGAGGAACCTGTGTCCTCTATTGTTGCGTCATCAGACGTGCCAGCTCTAGACACCCTTCCCGACGAATCTCCAGCTCGGGAAGCCAAAGAAGCGGAAGTTGATATTCCCGATGTTCCCGAAGAAGTCGCTGCCGTTCAGATCCAATCCACAGATGAGCCGACGGTGGAATCTGAAACCACCGAGCCCGTACCTGCCGTCGTGGAAGAACAGCCTGTCGTAGAAGCCGAAGCTGCTGCCGCAGTTGAGACCGAGTCCAGGGACGTGACTACCGAGAAGTCCCCGGAGCCCGCTGTTGATGTGCCAATCGACGATCAGCCGGTCCAGGAGGAACCCATTCCCGAAGCCGCCGTAGATATTGCCGAAACTTCTAAAGACCTTCCTGCAGACAATGAGGTTGAAGACACTCGTGATAAGGAGGTCGACGCTGCTGGTGCTACTGACATCTCCACTGAGATTGCTCTCGCTGAGGCTGCTTTTGCTGAAGAACAACCCGCTACTGACGTTGCTACTGAACAGGCTCTTGCTCTTGACTCCACATCCCAGGTAACCGACGAGGAACAAGCCCCTGATGCTACAGCTCCTGCCGAAACGGTGGCTAAGGTGGCATCTTCTGACGAAGAACCCATGCCTGAATCTGTCACTGTTGTTTCTGAGATACCTGCCGAGGAATCTATTGGAGAGCCAGCCGTTGCTGCGACCGTAAGCACTTCAGCCGCTCCTCCTGATGATCTGGGGGCTGTAGCAGAGGACACGACTCCCTACCCACCAGCGGAAGAAAGGGTTGTTGCGGAAGAAGAACCTGAAGCTCCTGTTCAGCCCGAACCTGAAAGCGCTTCTGCCGAGTCTCAGGATATCCTACCTCCGGCTAAATTTGAAGCTGAACCCGAACAGGGCGCCTCCACAACTGCTGCTGAATCAACTACAGAAACATCACCCGAGTCCCCTGTGGAAAAGCCGCTGGATACGTCTCTCGAGCAGTCTACCCTTGAAGCCGCAACTATCTCGGAGCCTCTAGACGTTACTGTCCAGCCCGCCTCACAGCCAGTTGCAGAAGCTGCCGAAAAGTCGGAGGAGCCCGCCGCTGAGTTGAAGCCAGAGCCAACACCCTCTGTCGAAGATAGTCGCTCGGCTGACCCCGCTCCCGAAGATGCTCCTACCGAAACGCCTGAGAATGATCTGGCCGTAGTCGAGACAGCTAATATTGCTGAGCGTGGGCCCCCTGAAGCCGAGGCCTCCGTTGAGACTCCTGCCGAGCCTGAGCTAAAGTCAACTTCCGCTGCCGAACCTGGCAGCCTCGCCGACTCTGTTCCCCAAGACGCTCCTACTGAGCCGCCCGAGAACGTTCTAGCTGCTGTTGAGACGCCTAGCACTATCCCTGAGCCCACCCCTGCTGAACGAGCTGTGGAAGCTGACAACCCGGCTGATGCTACTCTGGACCATTCGCAAAACGAGACTCCTGAGGAGACCGTTCCGGCCACCATTGAGGCACCTACCGCTGTTTCGGAGCCTGCAATTATTGAGGCACCAGTCGAGATACCTGCTGTGGCCGAACCAGAAGCAAGCCCTCCTGTTCAAGACGACACGGCCGATGTAGCTCCGGAAGATGCCCCTCACGAGACTCCTGCTCCTACTGACACTGCTGAAGATATTTCAGCGGCCGCTGAGACAACTCCTGATTCTGACCCTGCACTGGTTGACGCATCTGTTGAGGCACCTGTTGAGATACCTGCTGGGACCGAACTGGTACCTGAGCAGGATCAAAGCGCCGAACCGGCTGCTGTTGCCTCAGAGACGGAGAAGCTTGCAGATGTTGAACCCGCTGTGCAGGTCGCGGACGAACCAGTCAAGGAGCCTGTCGAGGTATCCACCGAACCCGAAGTCTCTGTAGCCCCAGGAGAAGTCTCTGAAGTCGCGCAGGCTGCTGTTGAGGCTCCTGCTGAAGTCTCTACTTCTGTCGTCGAGGATGCTGCTTCTGTTGCTGTTCCTATTTCAGAAGAAGCCGTCGAGGGTGCACCAGTCCAACAGGCAATCGAGGATCAACAAACAGTCAAGATCGAAGGCGAGGTAGCTCCGGCTACAGAGACTTCTTCTGATGATCCAGTTGCCTCTATGGAACTGGTGCCTGCTGCTGATGTGCAGGCTGAACAAGCCAACTCTGCTCCCGAGATTACTGGGTCAGATGTCTCTGCTGAAACTGCCCAGCCTGCACTTGAGGCTGATGAGCCGATCGAGTCCACATCTCAAGATGTAGAGACCTCTGAAAAGGCCCCAGTTCCTACCGCAGAGCCTGAGTCTCAACTAGTGGAGGAGGCAGTTCCCGAGTCCCAACCTCAGGACGAACCCGTCCAAGAGCCTGTGCCAGAAGAGGATCAGGTTGCGGAATCTGTTGACCCGGTCGTTAGTACCGCTTCCGTGGATGAGGTCGCCCTTGCTGGAGATGTTCCTACTACAGAAGTGCCATCTACTGCCGCTGAGGAGACTGCTAAAGAAGTCGCTCAGCCAATCCAAGAGCGTTCTGTTATTCAGGAGACCGGAGAGGTTGCGCCTGTTGGAGACCTTCCCGCCACA
Source organism: Scedosporium apiospermum (assembly GCF_000732125.1). NCBI lineage: Eukaryota > Fungi > Ascomycota > Sordariomycetes > Microascales > Microascaceae > Scedosporium > Scedosporium apiospermum. Next base: position 1,929,486 of record NW_015971822.1, on the reverse strand, counting down.
GAATCAGCCCCAGCTGCCACCGAAGTGACTGTTGAAGAAGTAATCGAGCCCGCCGAAGAGCGATCAATTGCCGAGGACCTCCCGGTTCAAGAGACTGTCGATGCTATCCCTGTGCCAGACGTTCCTGTTGATGAGGCGCCGCCTACATCTGAGGCGATTGCCGAAGAGCCTTCGGAACACGTCCAAGAGCTTTTAGTTATTAAGGAAGCGCCGGTTCAAGACACTGCCGACCCAGTCGCTATTGAAGCTGTGGGCGCAGGGGAAGAACATACAAAGCCTGTGGAGTCACTCGTCATTGAGGACCGCCCTGCTCTCGACCTTGAAGCAGCCGCCGAAGCGGAAGTGTCAAAGAGCCCTGATGAACCCGCTGCTGCCTCTCCGGAGCCTTCCATCGAGAATGTTTCCGCCACCGTCGAGACGGTCACTGACGATCGTGCCATTGTTCGAGAGCCTGAGGCTGCTGCTGAGGATGTTTCTGTTCCTGCTTCCGATGTGGTTGAATCTACCGCCCCTGTCGAGGAGGTGCCAGCCGATAAACCGGAAGTCTTGCAAATTGTTGTTGACGAGCCCTCCGCCGCCCCTGAAACCGCCCAAGATGCGGCGGAGACGCTACAACCGGAGGCCGAAGAGAACACCACCACTGCCAAAGTCAAGCCTCAAGAGCCCGTGGCATCTCAACAACAAACAACTACAGCAGACGAAGTGAAGCCTGAAGAGTCAATTGCGCCCCAAGATGCAGGTGAACAAGTCATCACAGAGCCTGTCTTGCCTGAGCCAGACACAGTCGTGGAAGTCGCCACAGCGGAGAAAGTGGTAGGAGCTGACGCCACGGAGAGTGTTGAGGCATCAGCGCTCACCGAGGAGACTACATTGTTGCCCGAGGAGCCTGTTATTGAGCCTGTCGCGGAAGTTCTGGATGCTGCCGAATCAGTTGTTGAGCCACTAGACATCTCAGACAACGTCACAGAGAAGGACAAGCCTGACGCCCTGGATGTTGATGTCGCTGAAGCATCTGAACTTGAAACGCCTACGCCGCCGAGAGAACTCATCATTGAGGATGTTGAAGGAATCACAGCCGAAACACAGGAGGAGTCAGAAGTGCCAGCCGAGCCTCAGACCGAAATCGTAGACAAGTCAGAGGAGCCTGAACGTATTAAAGTGGCCGAGCCTGAAACGTCTGAGATCGAGACAAGACCTGTCACGGCCTCTACTCAGCGAGAGCTTCCCACAGCACCCCAACCGGAAGCTGTAAAACCAGAGACACACACCACAGAGGCTGAGCCCACGCCAACTGCAGACGAAGAGCCCGACGACGTTTCAGACCACGAAGCGACCCAAGAGCCAGCCGCTTTGGAAATCAAGGTGCCTCAGTCCAGTGAAGCCGTACTAACTGAAGTTGAGTCCGTCACCGATGAGCCTGCCGTTCCTGTCGAAACCGTCGAGCGCGCTATTAATGAGGCTGTTGCCATCGTGGCTGTGGATGAACCCGCTGAACCCGTTGCAGAAGAGACAACCAAACCTGCTGAGGTGTCAAGTGAGGTTGTGATTCCCAAGTCCGAAGGTCCAGTTGCCGTTCTCGAGGTTGACGAGGCACCTGTCGCGCAGATTGAAGAGAGCGTGGTACCCCAGGAAGCAGAGCCGGTTGAAGTCAAAGAAGTCGCGGACACTGTCGTAAGCGAGGAGAAACCCCCTGCTGAACTGGAGGCCCTCGAAGCTACCGTCGATGATGTTGCCAAGAATTTGGAAGTTGTTGAAGAACCTGCAGTAGCAGAGGATGAGCAACAGCCCGCCATCATCGAAGAGGTAGCTCAAGAAGCCACGCAACCAGAGCCCACCCCTGAGGTTGTCGCCGACGATCTTGCCAGGAACTTGGAAGTTGCTGAAGAACCCTCCGAAGATAAGCAACCGGCCACCGTCATTGAAAAGGCCGCCGAGGAATTGGAACAGCCGGCAGAGGTCCAGCCAGAACCTGAAGAAACACCCGCAACGCCACTCGAACCACAGATCGAGACGCCTGAAGCCAGCCCCGAGGCACCCGTTGAAAAAGCCAAGGTGCTCAAGGATGAGCCCGTTGTCGAAGTAGCCTATCGATCAATTCCCCAAGACGATGAGCAACCTGCATCAGAGGATGTTGTTGTTGTTAGCAAGGCTGCGGCTGATGATGAAGACGAGTTTGTCCTTGTTAGCCCTTCGGAGACCGTTGGTCCCAAGGATAGCCTGGACGACTCTGCCGTCCTTGCCGATGTGGTAAAGTCTGTTGATGACCTCGAGACACCTGCTGAAGAACCTGCTGCCACTGCTCCGGTCGAGTCAAGGGAACTTAAGAGTGCTTCTGAAGCTGTTGTGGAAGATGCTGAGCGTCCGCTTGAGACCGTTATTGTCTCGGAAGAGGCTATCTCTCCCGAGCCTGTCACAGAGGACGCACCGCTACCTTCTACGGCTAGGGAAGAACCACCCCAGGAAATTGAAGAGATTGTGGAGCCTACTACTACGAAGTCTCCAGATCTCGCAGATGCGCAAACATCCGTTGAAGAGCCCACCGAAGCCACCATCGTGGAGTCGGCAGAGGTACTTGCATCTCGAGATATTCCTGCTGTAGCCACCGAGTCTACACCAGCTGAGCCGGTCCATGTCGTGTCTGAGGAAGTTACTGAGTCTCAAGTGGATGATCGCGATGTAGTCGCCGAGGAACCTGTGTTGGTCGTACAGTCTGATTCTGTCAATGTCTCACCGTCTACTGAGGATGTCGTCGTAAGGGAGGAGGTTGCTGATGCGGAGGAGCCTGAGCCTACGCCTGAATCTTTTAAGCCTGTTGAGTCACCCGAGCCTGTTGAGTCGCCCGAGCCTGTTGAGATTTCTCAAGTGGTTGAAAAGCTAGAGGACCAGCCTGTCATTGTGGATCACAGAGGTCTAGATGAGAAGCCCGCCGATGCCGCAGCGGAAACCGTGGAGGAACCCCCGGTCCTCGCAAGGGATCAAACCGGTCTGTCCGACGATGTCGTCATCGTTTCCCAGCCAGAAACCGCCGAGCCCGATGTCGCGCCTACCACCGAAAACGAACCCGCTGCCGAGGAGCCGTCCGGAATTGAGGAGAGTGTAGTGTTGGTCTCTGAGCAGCCGTCGACGGAAAAGCCCGCCGTGTTGGAGACGTCTACCGAGCGAGAAATTAGCGTCGCTGCTGTTGAGCAATCACCATCCGAGCCCGCCGAGCCAGAACAGATTGAAAAACTCGCCGAAATTGAACAGCCTGTTGTGGATGTTACTCCGGAAGCAGAGGATGGCCATGCCAAACCCGATGCCGTCCCATCAGCTCTCAGTCCTGAGACTATTGAAGTTCCTGCGGACACTGAGCAACCTATTCTGGAGAAAGAAGTCACTGCTGAACCCGCGGACAGGGAAGTGCCAATCGATATCCCAGCTCAACTCGAAGATGAACAGGCACCTGCCTCTTCATTAGATGTCTCAAAGGACTCGCCATTGGATATCCCCGAGCCTACTGATGTTTCTAGGCTAGAGGAGCAACCGGTTATCGCTAAAGAGGCCGAAACGATCGCTCCGGCCGAGACAGAAGATGAGACTAGAGCTCTACCGGCCGACTCTATCGAGCCCGCTACGGCCGAGGCAGACAAAGAAATTGCCACAACTCAGCCGGTGATCAGCGCCTCGCCAGAATCGGATAGCGCGGCTCCAGAGCCTCTAGACAGGTCTATTAACGAGAAGGAAGTGGACGCCGCCGTTGACAAGTCTAAAGAGTCCGAAGACCGGAAGGGCTGGATTGCTGGCGCCGTCGCCGCAGGCGCAGCAGTCGCTGGCGGCCTTGTCGCCGCTCATACGCTTTCTTCTAAGGACAAGGGTAAAGACAAGGCTCCGATCGAAGCAGAACCTTCGAGGTCGCTTCCCCAGCTCCAGGACTCTCCTGTCATTGTTGAACGACAGGCACCAGTTCTTGCGCCTTTGCCAGTAGCCGTCGCACAAGATAAACCTGCGGCCGCTGCCGAACCATTCCCTAGCCTGGACGCCAGTAATGACAGGGCTATCCAGATTGACATTAACAAGAGCAAGGGAATATCTCTCAAGGACAGCAAGAGCCCGCTGGCGCCCCTCCTCACTGGGGTCGAGCGTGCGCCGACTCCTCCTGTGGTGATTCCGTCGCTCGACGATGCTCCTCCCATGACACCTGCTGCCCGCACCAAGAACCTCCGGCGCGCGCGGAAACTGTCGATTGCCCGTGCCGAGGAGGACATCGCGGCGGCCGTGGTTATTTACGCTACGGTTGAGGCTCTAAGCCCGTCGGGAAGCCCCACTCGTGAGAAGGCGCCGCCTCTGCTCATGGGTGACGATTTAGAAGCTGGAAAGAAGGAAGACTCTACTACCACTCCTGGTCATGTGGATTCGCAGATGGATTCTTCCCAAGTCGTTGCTGATGATGATGCAGGGAGACCTAGTGTGGAGCTTGCGTTGCGCCGGTCGGTTGCTGACTTGTTTACAGACAAAGAGACTTCCGCAGATGATACTAAGGACAAGGAAAGGACTAGAGAAGAGCGCCGTCGCAGGCGCAGATCTAGCCATCACTCACGATCTAGCAGGGAAGGAGGCGAGGGTTCCGATAGCCGACGCCACTCTTCGCACTCTCACAGACGTCGCTCCCATTCCGAAAGTACTACCCGCTCTTTCAAGACGCCCCCCGAGACTCCCCCCCGGACGCCTAAGAGCGGCGGCGACAGCTCCGAACGATCCCGCAGGCGTCACCACCGCACGCCCGAGGAGCAGGCCGCTCACGAGAAACGCCGAGAGGAACGACGCCAGCGCGAAAAGGAGCGCGAGCGAGAGAAGGCCGAAGACAGCCCACAAGCTCCTCGCGAGTCCAAGGGCAAATCCGTAGAGAACGGCGATAGAGAACGAAGCCATCGCCGCTCTCGCCCTGGCACTTCTCGCAGCCAAGCTGAACGATCTACTGCTCCCGAAGAGTCCAAGAAGTTCCTCGATATGAAGGACCGGGGCATTCTAGATGGCCCCAAGGACCTCTCCACCGTCCCGCCTTCAGCATCTCGTGAGACAGTACCTAAGCGATCGAACACCACGCGGTCCAGACTTGGACGCAGCAGCCGAAGGTCCGAAGATGTCTCTCGTACCAAGTTGACAAAGCCCAGGGATGAAGATTCGAAGAGCCGTCGCAAGTCCGAGGATAAGCTGCGCAAATCGGAGGAAAAGCTGAGCAGGTCCAAGACGGATATTGGCGAAATGTCCAAGTCGGAAGAGGCGAGGAGGAAGGCTAGGCAGGAGGAGAGAATGAAGGCCAAGGAGAAGGAAGAGGAGAAGAAGGGCGGATTCAGGGCCGCGATCAAGAGGTTCTTTACCTCGACTACTTGATGGAGGAAAAGTTGGTCGATTTTTTTTTTTTTTTTTTCATGGTTGTATTTGTTTTTCCTTTTGCATGTTTTGTTTCCTTCTTTCCTTTGTCCTACACGTTTACTTTCACGGCTGCTGTTTACGATGGCATATGAATGAGAGTACATGTGTGGATGAGATGTACGGGTTATGGTTATGATTGCGTTACGAGAATGTTTCTTGATTTGGATTTCATCTCTTCTTCTATCATGTTCTTATTCTACGAATTGATGTATGAAGACTGTTCTGTGAAAACTGTTCCATTACCTCTCTCTCACACCGGATGAAAACTGATGTGACTTTCCTTTCGCAAATGTGTAATGTGTCAAAACTGCCAACAGACGTAGGGCAGGTCGGTCTTAGAAATGAGAGAAACCCGTCGGTTATGGCGACATCACGGGCATCTCAGATAGTGCCTGATACTTGGACAGATTTGACATGACAGTACCGTTCAGTTTAGAGCAGATCGTAGTCGTGCCAGGAAGAGGGCTCTTCTCCTCATACTAAAACTCAAAGCCGCGAACTTCTAGACAGTGTAACAATGGGGAATGGCCAGAGGAATGTGTCGAGTCGGTCAGGAAAGTGATAGCAAGGCTTGCACAAGGGCTGCTGCTGCCTCGGCCGTGACCGCGCAGATCTCGGCTCGAGTCTTGTGAAGCTCCAAGGCAAGCCAGGGCCGATATCTATCTCCAGCTGGCTAGTAGTTTAAGCCGGATCAATCACTAGTGATGGTGTCAGATGAGCTCGAGATAGCGGAATGCCACGTACAAAGGATCTACCTCTAGGGATGTTCATGTGTACGAAGTATACAGTGTCCTCGGAGGAAGGACACGAAGCTTGTCGTGGACGGAAAGCTTGCTCCACCAGATCTCTAATACCTCAGCCACTTCATCAGACAGGCGGCAAGAGTGTGCTAGCTTCCACGCTTCTCATTCGTAGGAAGCGGGCATCTCTCCTGCTCATCCCCTCAGTCGTGGAGTACTCGGCGAAACCACGGGCCAGTTCCTCGCAACGGCCAGGATGCCGAGACTGGAGAGCCGTTCGCGATGCGCTAAGCCCTTTGTCCGCCTCTCCACTGATAAGCTTTCCCTTCTGTCAAGGCTATACACAACGTTGACGGGGGTTGCGGGCGCATCAACCGAATGCTAAAGTGAACCTATCCTTGTCCGGATAGGCTTCACCACTATCCGTCCCTCGCCCTTGTCCCGAATATAGCCTACTCCTCTAGCTCAGGCGACAGAATTAGCTTCTACCCACATATCCACTGCCGTCCGTGAGCCGGCCAAAAGGGTTCTGTCGCACACCCCACCACCGGGGCATTGGTCTCCGCCGATGATTCTGGATGCCATACCCCCTTCCTAGGATGGCCAACTTCTCAGATTCCTCTTCCCCACCACGCAACTTGACCCTGAGCACTTTTGTTCTCCGGGGATAAAGTGCTAGCCCACCTCGTCCATGCCTACTAGATCAACCCCTACCCTTGTGGTGAAGGTGAATAGGACCATGCAACCATTTTTTGCCACTTTATGCGCGAAGGGTGCTGTCGTCAAGCAAGGCTACTCGTAGCTGCACGCCCCACGACACATCCCAGACGAGAAGCTTCAGACTAGCCCACTCCGGCATAATGAACGACGACGCCGTTAGGGAGCTCACCTATAGTGCATACCCACCCTAGTGGGCTAAGCAGAGTCTAACCGCACTCAATTTCGTAAAGTGTGGCTTCCTCCCACTCCGGAAGGGTCTTTAGGCTTCGGAAGTGCACTCCTCGGGATCTACACTATTACACCATGTATAGCAAGTGCGTATGTAGTTTAGTTCTGCGCCGACCCTGCCAACATTTTAGCTTATCTTCACCCCACATTAGTACTCTTCGACCTGAGAGCTAAGCAAGTACCGAGGCATAGTGCGGTGTATACATTACACGAGTGACGAGAGACGAGAGTAGCCTCACCCTCTAGTGCGGACCGGTATGGCAAAGGCGGGCTTAGTGTAGGCTGATTATCCCCTGCCCCCTTGTCGTCATTACCAGGCCCCCCTCTTGATGCAGAGGTCAGCTGCCAGTGGCGGACAGGGTGTATCGAGGGCTTGCCAAAATCTCCAGGCAATCATCAAAGGAGAGGAAGAAAACGTGCCGAGTCATACGTATCCCAGCATGGAATCGTAGCCTGGCCGTAGATCATCGTTTCAGCCTCCCCGGTCCTTCTTCGGAGTTGGCCGTAGAAGGCTGTGCCGGATGACGTTCTGTCTTTCCTCGTTGGCGAAGTGTAGAAATACAGCAGATCGACGTCGATTAAAGGGATCGTTTGACGATCCTTGGCTAGCTCGGTTCCCCAGACTCTATATTCTCTACGATATGCAGTGGGTAATACGCCCAGGACCAAGAAATGTTGATGATGTGATGCCTCACAGTTGTGACTCGGCGCATATCCATCGACTGCCAGAGAAAGCAACAGTGGCCGGACGGGAGCGACTGTGCATAACTTTCACTTTTTACTGAAATGAGAAAAAAATGAGATTGATATATTTTTGAAGTGGAAGGTGGAAAACAAGTAAAAAAAGAAAATTGGCATACTTGAAGAAAGGGGACAGGGATGAAAACTCTCGCAGAAACGCATAAAAAGCAAGGGAAAAAATAGAGCGACAAGAGTGAGATTCGAACTCACGCCCCCGAAGGGATTGGCTCACTACTGGTAGCAGGCCAACGCTTTAACCGCTCAGCCATCTTGCCCTAAGCTTCGAGCTCGGCTAGTGGGTGTTATAAACCAATCACAGCCCCACGCCAACCGCCCCAAATTTTGAAGTTAAGCATTGGATTCAGAAACAGCCCATCTTTCCTCGCTTTGCAAGGTCGAGTCTTCCTTATTACGATTTCGATTTTGTCTAGTTTAAACGCTGCCCTACAAATGTCTATCTCCCGACGTTTAAGTCGTTGTCTTGTGTCGTCTTCAATCTTTGGTGCTGGTGGCGGTTTGTTGCTACGAACAGCACCAATTAGATCTCTACATACTTCCGAAAAGGGAAGCCACTAATATCACTGTCCGCTGTCCCCCATCTCCCAGACGAGCAGAGAGAGCAGACGACAGATGAAGAGACGACATAACTACTTGGACGGGTGGGCTCTGCCAATTTGCTGCCAGATAGATTACCTTTGGAAAACCTGCCGACTACCCTAGCCCCACCCTCTTTCCTTTTTCCTGACATTCAAGATCAACATCTCCATCGTAGTTTATATCGGGAATAACGTGTTGGGTGTTGGCAGTGGGGATCCATCAATGGGGAAGAGAAGGAGAGCTTTCAGCTCTTGCAGGGTCCCGTGGTGGTTGGGATTCATGCTATTGTCTCGGCACCGTCCCCAATGACGCCAATTCCGAGAGTGCGAGCTTCGCCAATTCTCAAGCAATTCCGAGGACCCGTTTCAATCGATCAACCATGCCTCCCAGAACAACAAAGAGCAAAGCTTGGTAAACCCAAGCAACACTGTAGATTGGCACCTCCGCATCCCGCAAATCTCAACACCCCATCCCGCCGATCGGCCCACCCGCGAAGAATCTACTCCCCACCTCTTGTATCACTGCATCACACAGCAGCAGATCATCATCCTACGCCTCTCACCCGCTCCATGCCCCCATTTCCGAAACAAGAAAGTCCAAGAAATCGACCGACGGCCAAAAGCAAGAGCAAGTACGAAGTAAGCAAACTCCAACTTCTCTGCACAAGCGCCTCCGAAACGATATCCGTGCGTGCGTGCGTCTCTCGAATCCTTCAAGGGCCCATAAACCAACACGCCCCCCTCTCACTCTCTGTTCATCTCAGCCTTGTCATTCGGCTTCAATGTTGTAATACGCTAATGTAGTCCATCATCATCACCGAAATGCGCCCGCGGGCAACTCCAGTAGTTCATGCAGCGCCAAAAATAAAACGTTCATCTATTTCCCGATCCAGTTCAGGGACCAGTTCGCCAAGTCCCGCCCCTAACCTCTTCGATCAAAGTGTCGGTGATGGGGCTTACTGCAAGATTGCGAGATGGGCTTCTGCAGACTCGTTAAAAGCGTCAAATCGAGTTAGGACGATGATGGCAAGGAACCAAGGCGGAGGGATGTACCTCAGTATACGAAGAGAAATAAGTTTAAAATCCATGTCCAAGCTCTTTCGTAATAAACCCTCGTTTAGACAGTTTCAGGACAGGCGACCCTGCAGCTCTTCAGGCTTTTTAGCTTACCGGCGGCGCAGCTAACCGCTTCGAGGCATGATTTTCAAAGTGCACAACCAAAAGTCAAAGTCCAGAACAAGGTGCACCAACACTTTGCAGATTGATATCGATTCGACATTTTTGATTTGATATTTGATTGATATTCTTTTTACATTTCAACTGTACTTTGTAAAATACAACACTGTAACTGTTTGGTGGCCAATCTTGACAATGCTTGGAAGCGTAAATCTTTCCTAAAATGGGGTGGGAAATGAAGAAAGCCCAATTTCTTTTAGCCAGCCTCCTGAATGCAAACAACAGAAGAAGATGAAGAAGAAAAGAAAATAAGCAAGTATACAGGATGCAAGTGATTTTTTGTGTCCTCTTTTCGAGGTACACTCCGATCTAATGCTACTCCGAGGAATAATAAACGCCAGGCTTGATGCACCTAGGACTGAAAAATGAAAATAGTGGTGGGAGAATACATGTAAAATAAGATGGATCAGTTGAGCCAGAGTTGGCGGAATGAACGACTAAGAAGGGGTATCAGAATAAAAAATAAGATATTGTTCAAAGGATAGTTGTGGGTCGGCCGTTGAAGCGTAAAGGAGCGTCAGTGTGGATAATCATCACGTTAAAATATGTGTAATAAAAAAAGAGGCACGAGAAGAAGAGAAGAAAAAGGAAGCCAAGGGGTTAGGGCAAATTAGGAGGCAGTAAGGGACCTGCGAGGAGCATTGGGTCGGAAGACAGCGTTGGTAAGGTAGATGGGTTCGGCGGCCGCAGCTTGAGCCGAAGGGGTCTTGGTGGTGGTGGTGGTGGTGGTGGTGGTGGTGGCCTCCTCGGGAAGAGACTGGGACAGGGGAGCTTCGGCCGCGGCGGCATCTTCAGCGCCGCAGAGCATGTCGTGGCTTCGCGCACGATGAAGCTCCTGTCGCTCAGCATCGCTCAGGGTAGGGGAATCAATGGGAATGGTCATCTTGGTAAACTCGCTCTCAACATCGGCGAGAAGAGCATAAACGTCGCTGTCAGCGTAGACGCGGATGCTCTCACAGTCTCGTCGGCTAAGGGCAGTCATGGTGCTCTTCCGATCATCGCTAATGGCAGCAGCTTCTTCAACCAGAGGCTGCTCCAAAATAGTGCTCGGTACGTGAGCGGTGGTGCGGTGGGGTGAGGTAGAGATGGTGTGGGTAGGAGCAGCAGTAGCGGTAGCTGTAGCGGTAGCGGTAGCGGTCGTGGTAGAGAAGTTGGTCTTGGTGGGGCTACGGGGAGGTGTGGAGATATTGCCAACACCGTTGTATTGTTGCTGAGGCGGGCGGATACCCATCGCTAGCTGCAGGGACTCGGATGCAGCGGCCGCACCGGTGCCCTGAAGCGTGGCAGCTGCAGCAACGTGCTCGAGAAGCTTTTGGCGGACCCGCGTGCGGCGGTTCTCGGCCTGCTCGAGCTTGGTAACCCAGTCGTCAATAGAGGCATCCAGCTCAGCGAGAGCCTCTTCTTGCTTAAGCATCGAATCGTGACTGAACTTGGCAACACGTGGAGACCGGAGGTACTGGCAGATGCGGGAGTGAAGATTGCGCCGTCCAGCACGGAGAGAGGTGTAAGTGCGGCGAAGGTATTCCGTTCGCTCGTCTAGGTGGCGGAGTTCCTAAAATTCCATGTTAGTCCACCTTCGTTCCACTTGCACGCCAGCGGGGATTTCATTTCCAGCTCCACATACTCTTGACAGGGCCTCCACATCCTCCTTCCTGAGAACCTCGAAGCGGGCGGCTTGGCCTACCGCTTGCCTGTAGAGCTCCGAGACCTCGTTGGACGTCAAAGCGTTGACGGCCTCGGCAGCCCGCCAGCCCTTGGGGAGTTGCTCAAAGGCTCTTCGCTCGGCGCTCTGGCTTCGCTTCTTGGAATCGGACCTCTTTAGGAGAGGACCGTTGTTGTTTCGGACGTCGTTCCTCTTCTTAGGGCGACCTCTATCCATAATGCTACCTGACTCGGAAACTCCTCTCCTGTGTCCGTAGAGAACGGCGTTGGCGCTTCGAGGTTCGTCGGTCTTGGGAGTGCCGGCCCTCTCAATGATACATTGCGTGGGAGTAGTGACCCTCGGGGCTTCCCAAGGCTTTGGAGACGCTCGAGACTCGATGATGGGGGCGGAGATGGGCGTAGGAAGGGTAGAGTTGGTCATCTGAGTTGAGCTGGAGGAGAGAGGCGTGAACGGTGTTCGGGTTCTGGGCGAGTCATCTGTCCTCGCGGAGCGAACTTGGAGAGGATCGACGGGAGTGCTCCCGGATCGAAGGCGAGTGAGAGAGATCTGCTTGGCAAGGCGAGGGAGAGTACCTTGGTGATTAGGGATGACGAGAGGAGCGAGTTGCTTGGGCGAAAGGGGTTGCCTGGGAGGTGTAGGAGCTCGGGTCTCGAGAACGGGTGTGATGCTTCTGGGGAGATTAATCTCCTCGATGGGGCTGTAGTGGTAAGAGAGATCTAGAATCTGGTTCTGCTGCTTCCAGCTCTGGCCGGGGGCGCTGACGGATCGCTCATGTAGAGGTGGTCTTCCAGGGATGGTCGCTGCGGATGAGAAGGTTAGCTCCGGAGTCCTCCCCCTCCCCCTCCTCATCCTCGTCTCCCCAATTGAAGCGTTGGGAAATAGAACTCACGGGAATCCATGGCGACTTCTTGTACTGTAGTCATAGGACCAAGCTCAGGCACGCTAATCTTCCGCCTCCTGGTGAGGTTGTGCTCCTTGATCCGTATCCTGAGTCCATTGCCAGCCGCCGCAAGCTTGTCGTTCTTGTCGGTCTTGGGGTTCTGGGCCATTGCGTGGGCAAAGGCTTGCTCGGGGTCCAGCACCTTGGTGGTGGGCGTCTGGGCACCCTTGGGGAAGAGTTGATACTTCCTGGTCTCTGGTTGATGCATTCTCCAGGCGAATGGCTGCTTCTCGGCCGAGGCAGAGGGCAGCTGTGTTGGTGAAGTTATCTGGAGGTTGGGGAAAAATAAAGAAAATCAGTAAATATACACCTCTAAACCAGAACCTATCATCTGGTAATGACGCAAGGTGGTTCGACAACAAGACGGAGAATTTAAGCGGTTGCATACCGATTCATTGGGAGGTTGTGGGGAGGCTGGCTTTGCTATATAAGAGTTGAGAGTGCCAGGCCCAAGGTCGGCATCGGCCATGCAGCTGATAATGTGAGCCATTGAGTCGGATGGTGGGTGTGGGGGGTAAGAATGTTGGATAGGACCAAAACAGGCTCGGGATATCTGCCGCAACTAATGGGCGTGAGTAGAGAAGGAGGAGGGGGGTTGCGACCGTTTGAGAGGAAACGGGAGAGAAGGGGGGGGAGAGGATATAAATTCCCACGGTATAAAGACGGGATGATAGGCTGAACAAGTCGAGGGACGAGGCTATTATATCTCTGCCGGACTTCGGAGAGATAGGAAAATGCACGGGTGGAAGACGAAGTCGAGGGATCTGATCCTTGCCACTGTAAAGCGTAGCGTACTTCGCATGCAAACTAGACTGCATGTCTTGATGAGCCAGGGTCCACCTCGCTTGCGGTGCAGGTTTTTTTTATTTTTCCTCTCTCTTGCTCTTGATGCTACTTTGAGCAGGGAGGCCTTGCTCTTGCATATGTGGAGGCTACGCTACAGAGGTACTGTGGGATTGATCGTGGGCCAGACCGGCCTTGGCCTTCGTTTGGACTCTGGTTCTTGGAGGAGGAGCGATGAAGGAGTGGCAGATGTTCACACTGTGCTCGGTAGACTCGCCAAAGTACTCCTCAAAGTGCTGCGCTTGGAGGAGTACTACTAGAAGTACAGGGGGTGTGGCGGGGTGAACCGTGAAGTGGAGGGCTTGGAGGGCTTTGTCCCTCTCAATTGCACCTTCCACCTCGTACAGGTAACGAAGTACACTACTGCGTACTCGACCCTGGGAATAAGACTGACTAGAGCTATTTCCATTTCGTCGAGGGGGTGTGGAAGATCTCTGGTCAGGGTGGGTTTTTGTGTCTGAGGACTGCCGCGCTATGTTGCGATGCGATTGATCTCGAGATATCCATCATCCACCCAGGCACACTGGCCTCTCTCCACCAGACTCGACTGCGCCAGACTGTGGAGCAATCGCACCTTGCACATCATCAATTTCGATTCAACTCGTCCCCTAGCCCACAGGGTGCTTGGTCAACCACCTGAGAAGCAAAGGGACCTTGCAAGTCGGAAGGCAAATCCTGAAAAGTGGAGAGGAAAAGAGAAAGGTTAATTAGCCTAGAATAATCGAAGAACTGCGTGTGCCACCAGTCATGCAATGCTTCTAGGGACCCAGGCACCCTTCGACGCCGTTGAAGTTAAAACATTTTGAACGGCCTGCCATGCTAGAAATTGCGCAACCCTCCGCCACTGCGCCGGTTGACAAGCGGGCAGAAGGTAATCTAACGCGAAGGGACAGAGCGAGCGGGGGCAAAGGACGGAGCAGGGCAGAACTCCGGGGATGGGGATGGGAGAAGATGGGAAGGCGGGTGGGAGAGGAGCTCACTAAGATCAGGATGTTTGAGCTCAACATTGAGGCTTCACACCAAGTACGGGATGAACGCACAGCATTGCGACAGAGCGCAGAGGAGAACACGACCGTGACAGAACAACCTTACGAAGTACAGTAGCGTACTTCAGGAGCACCCCTCTCACACACTCGCACACTCACACACTCTCACACACTCGCACACTCTCACAATCGGCTCTCGCACTTTGGTCAACCTGCTGCTTCGTACTTTTCCTTCGTCATCCTGAAGCGAAGGTACTTCATAGGCCCTGCAGCATGGAACTCGGAGTGAAACCGCTTAAACCCTTGCCGGAGCTCTAAGCGTTGCTTGACCATTCCCCTTTTGTAAGGATACCCGGCAGGGATCCGGGGTGGTTGGAAGGGTCAAGAAGGGGTGTTGCAAAAGAAGTGGGGTATATGCGGGTAATGCCTGTCCATAGAAGAAGGCTGATATAGACCCGGACTCTCAACTACCTGGCGCTCGTCTGTGTCTCCCTCTCTCTGACCGTCGTAACAATGATAGAACGCGGCACAGCATGCGTAAGCTTGCCATTGTCACTGGACGGTGACTGGTCGATCCCCTTGGTCGCCACACAGTTGCAGACACCGAATGCAGTGTCTTTTTTTTTTTTTTTTTCTTTCCTTTTTCTTTCTGTTACGAAGAGGTCCCAATGGTGGGAAGGATTATAGGAAGGATTACAGCTCGCAAGTATTAATTGTGACTGCAACAGGTGGAGCTGCTGAATTGTTTCGACTTCCTCGCCCATCCCGAGCACATACGAAGTCGAGACGGAGGGAACCAAGAGCCCAGGACTGAAAATGTTTCGAACTGTACTAAGGTAAGAAAAGTAAGAAGGAAGATCGATAATGCCCGGCCGGTAGTTCATCTCTTTTTTCTGGTCATATGCCTACGCCGGACAGATCGACCCAAGCCTACAAAACAGAACCGTCCGGGGTGCATTATGCGCTGAGATCCCGATTTTGTCATTTTGCCATCCTCTTAATCCATGCTTTCCTACTTCGATGGTATCGCATGGCATCAAATGGCACGGCGTGTACTTGAACCGTGTCGTATTATCACTGCACTGCATGTAAGTCAACCTTTTTTTACAGCCTCTGACCCGTTGCCATCGATGTGGCAAATTTGACAACTTCCCGCTTTCCAAACTGGGGATAGTTGAAGTCATCTTTTCCCATCAGAGGCTCCATGATCTTCCCAGAGGTAAGATTGGGTATAATAATAAGCCCCTCGTGCGTTAATGCTTTAATGCTGGTCATCATTGATGCTGTAGCGTCCTCGTGGCATGTGGACGTGTGGTGGACGGACCTCTTCGAGCTGCTTCAATCTCAACCACTTTCACCGCCAACTTCTAGGCCAACAACAAAGACTGCTAATAATAGTGTGTGTGAGTGTGTGTGTGTGTGCCTGACTCTCCCCTCCCTCTTTCAGCCGCCCTCCCACACTTCTTTTCTTGGAGAAATGTTTAGTCGACGCTCATCCCGATCGTCCCGGGCAGAAGAGAGTTTGGATGAGACCCCCTTTCAGGAAGCAGCCAACGTGATACACGTACAACGCACACCCACTCGTAGTACGAATGAATTGGTGTGCCTCCATATTTTGGTACGGCTACACTATCATGTTTGGGCCGATTGCTTCACCATGTCCCCGGATCCTGACAGTTCCATCGAGAGTAGATCCAACCAACCATTGACTTCAAGGTCTCCATCACATAGGATATAGGGGCGTGTGAGCAGCATGTTCCAACGGTGGGGAATATTTCAGTATCACCAAACGTCCCGACAAATAATTGTCAATTTTGATTCTCCTACGTCTCAAGAGGTAGGGCTCCATTCACACCCGCAACACAGTGCCGCTCTAAACTTGCATGTCCGATATTCTGCCTATTATTATCAACGATTTTCCAAGGGGGAAGATGATAGATCCATTCCCACTTTCCCGCCTTCAGTCCAGCCCTGGAAAACTTCTCGCCAAGCGCTACTCCCCTTAAGACACTGTGGTATTATTAGCCGTCCCGCGTGCATCGTGAATTGAGGGGAAAAGAAGCGAGTGAGGGTGGATGAAAGGGGTAGCACTGGGACGGCTCAAACACTTTCAATTAAAGAGCTTGCAGCGGGAATGACACTGGTTATTGGCCAATTCGGATCAGGAAATATCAAAGTTCTGGATGTCGAGATGCGTGGAACTGAAATTTCCGAGAGGTGTGCTCGTGAGAAGGGTCCATGCGTGGGGAGAACTAGCCAGAAGTTGAAGAGACATCATCAATGAGCAGACTCGACCCCGCGAAGCGTTGCAGAAGACAAGCTAAGTCGATGTACGAAGGCAAATGTTGTAGTCCTTGCTCTCAAGTTGAAACTTATCGAGGAGGAGCTGGGCCTTGCGATGGCCCCGAAGCTGACACTGTGTTCGTGGTAAGTTTAGTCGACAGGTTCCCAGACTCGACTGGAATCGACGATGGAGGGATGAAAAAAGTATGGGGTTTGCAGCAATGCGCATAAGGTATCAACCAGTCCGGCACTCGCATTTTCCGCTGCCAGCCTGCAGTGCTAAGGTCCGATTCTAGTTTTCCCAGCCCAGTGATATCAGTCGACCATGAGACAAAACGCCTCGGAAGGTCCACTTCCCATGTCTTCAGGGACGTTTGAAGAAACTCTGAACTTTGACAAGAGGCAAAAAAGTGGGCTTTGGCAGCTAGTTGGCAACAAGGGCCGCTCCAAGACGCAAGATAAACGTTCGATGAAGTCGAATGGAGGCGTCAGCATTGCTTCAGAAGCAATTCCTGCATCTAGGGCCTTTCTTGAATCTTCAATGTTCCTTCGCTTTCCTCTTTGTCCTCTTTTTCCTCGGAGTCGGACTGGGAAATGTCAACGAGCATTGCGGCGCACTTTTTCTCCACATTTGACCCAGCGCCCCTGCAACCACGGGAAGAAGGTGGTCTAGTGACCGCCTCGCTCTGGCAATGCCTTCTCTAGCGTAAACTATGAGTACTGGCGCGTAAAAGAGGTCACAGAAGCGCAGGCTAGCGTCGACAGAGATGGGCCTGACGCAAGCGCACGACGACATCACTGATGGAGAAAGGAAGCGAAGCACACTAACACCCCGTACCGTCCCGTGACAGGTTTCCACGGGGACCGCTTGTTGCAAGAAATGCTGCGCATCAGCAAAAACTCGCTCGAATTGTGCTTAGTGTGTCTGTTCATGCACGCTCGAACACGGCGGCTTAGAATGGAACACCTGTGCGACTTACAGCACTCACATCGCATGCGACGCCTCTGGTGGTGAGTGACTGCGATGGAAGAGGCCAAGCCGTCTTCGTCTTTTTGCGTCTTGCGCTTGGATCTACTATGTGGCCAACGTCCCGCTCTTGCATCGATGTGAGGGTCCCCGAGGTCTTTGACCTCTTAGTGCCCCTCCTTCGCAAAATTCTCAATGAATTTCGTAAATTGATACAAGTGCGGCAGTAAGTCAGTATCAAGGACAGTATACTCGTAAAATGCGTCAAGAAACCTCCACACGACCGCGTTCGGAGGATCTCGATGGGCAGAACACGCCAAGCGCGTTTCCTTGGACTTTGAAGGCTTCAGGGTTCTTCCATCCGGTTTCTTCGGTGGAGATGCGGGGGCATTTTTTTGTTAGTCCACTGTTTCAAAGCGATCCCCTGTCGACGATGAGAGTGAAACTACCAGGGTCGGCGTCCGAAGGGAAGGAAAGAGATGCGGGCACAGTGTGGTATACACTGCATACGAAGGATACGGGAGTACTTCATCCTTTGTCCTCTTGTCCTTGTCCTCGTCCAAAGGGTCAACTCCCCGGATGAAGATCCCAAGCCCGGCTCCCCACCATCAATATTGTGTCCAAGTCTTCGTATTCTGGGGATGACAAAGCCACCGCCCACAGTTTGAGATTCAGATTGTTCTTATTCTGAGGACCTTCAGTGTTTGCCCTGTACTTCGTAGACTTTAGGATGGGTACCACGTGCTATTGACCGGGAACCAGGAATAAGTTTGTGCGAAGAAGTGAGCTTGCCCTAAACAAGTCTAGCCTCATCTCATGGTGGGACCCCTGTTCATCTGACACCACGCTACAGTTAGTCTTGAAGCCGGCTTCCTAATAATGCTCCTAGACCCAAATCGGGGCCGGCCGAAATGAAAATGGACGCGAGCAACGAGGATAGCGCTGCCAGAAAAAGGCTAGCAGGTCTGGAGGCAGGAAACGAGGATACCACACTAAGACGCGACTCAAGATCCGACCTCTCCGCAATACTCTATGCGGAGCACATCCAGCAAGAAGACAGCCTTGGCTCTGTATCATTTCCTTGTTCAGATTCCTTTGGTGCTACCCTATCGAGTCAGTGATAGAGGGATATGTGCGTCGGCCCTCGGCTAGCACGCAGGGAGCAGGGAGCGAGGCGAGTGTTAATCATTTCTCTTCGGACAGCACCCGAATGGGGAGTTGTTCTCCAGGAATGCCCTGCGAAGTACGAAGTACTCTCCTCGATGCCAGATCCGTCTCCTTTTCCCCATCCATGATGTAGCCGTTATACGTCAAGAGCCTTGTAAACTCGCAAGCGAGAAGGATGGAAGAATTTTAGATCAAACTTTCTTCCTTACCCCTTCTCCTATTTCTCCTCTTCTCCTCTTCCACACTCCGTCGCGGTGTATCATACCCTTGGTCTAATTTATTTGAGCTGCCATTTCCCCCGAACTACCATCATCCCCTTGTCTCCGGTTGGCGAGGCTCTCCTCGGCCCTCTTAATATAGTTATTGATGTCTCCTGTAGTTTGCACCCAAGCAATCTCGACCGTCATTGATCTCTGACTGCATGCCTGATGCGGGCGGTATGCAAGGATGCTGGTATCGTTTTCACTTGTTTTATCTGGACTGCCTCCAATGCTCACGGATTAAGGCTGCGATAACCGTAGAAATTCTATGAACATTGATAGATTCCCACTGATACAGAAGTCTTACGCTGCCCAGGGAAAGGCGGCAGCGTGGAACCTAAACTTGATGGCACGAGTGTCACTTTCCCTCTCCCCGGGGGACGGGAGTACACTCTCCCGCCGCCAGACGTCTCCATTACCTACTTCTTAAAATGCCAGAAATGGCAGACAGCTCCCCAACTGGGCAGTATACCATCGGGATGCAACTGTAGAATCAAGACTCTGTTTGTCTTGCACATAGGCCCCCTTACTTAGGAGGCAGGGGTGACCTTCTACAACCTCGACATGCCGCACATCTTACCGGATACTAAATTCCACTTCATAGTTGTGTCCCCAGCAAGGTAGCTAATAGACAATCCCGTTTATGATGATCTGCTCGGCCACTGGCGAGGGTGAGGGGCTGAAGGCTTGGTGTTATCGTGGTCAGAGCCCCAAAAGTTCTCTCCCAGCCTCATATTCTGATATCTACAATTATTGATGGCATTATAGGTAGGCAGAGCTATAGCACCCTCACTCCTTTTTACCAAGGGGTATTAGCGATTAACCTACCGAGCATTGGGCCTGGCCAGAGCGAACTCGCTCGGCCTCTTTAACGGCACGCCGACGATTATTTCATGCACTTACTAACCTCAACGGTTCAACGTTGGCTTCCTCGAGGTTGGTGCATTGACATTTGACATCGGATATAGAGTCGATCAACGATCAATATGAAATGACGATGGGCAATAGCAGTCGTACCTTGCATCGGCGATCGATGCCATGCAATGTGAGGTGTGCTTTACTTGGTCTCTCGCATACTCCATCCCACTTGCACGATTAATCCCCTTGCTGCTGAAGGGGGCCGGGAGTGCAGAAACAGGGGAAAGCAAGGAAGGTAAACAGTAATTGGAATATTTACAAAATAGGAGCAGTCAAATCATTCCCTCCGGCAACGAATGCGGACGGCTGAATCCACGAGAAGCTAAGCCTGTTCCTGAAGAGCCGGATGCATGATCGATCATCATCAAGAGGAGCCAAGAAATTTACGTGTTTCTGAAGGTGTGAAGCCAACTGAATTAAGGACCCGAGTGGCTGACGACAAACAATTCTCCGGCTCCAGACTTGTTGTTTCTTACATCCCTTGGTAACAGTTGGGATGAACGACTCGAAGATGCATTAACATGTCAAGCCGGGGCTGGGACCCAAACTCCGAGGGTGCGTATGCATACGATAATAGTTTGGCTCGAGTCTTTTGCGGATTTGGATATTATCGCTGAGATGAATGGGAGGTTCGGCTTTCTGTCGTTTTCTCGTCCGCCGTCTCTGGAGACCTGTCCTTTGTCAACTCCGAGTAAATAATCGGAGAGTTCAGCCTCTCGAACTCCAGGTTTACTCCTGAAGTATTATTGGAGACGCACCGCCATCAAGCCTAGTGTCACATTCCTTGGGACAAAAAGGCCAAGACTGTCATCACGGTTCTATTGCAGCACCATCAAACGCAAGTTGGGAGCACCAATGCTACGAATATCAACGTCGTTATAACCCTCCTTTTCCCTTCCCACCCAACAAAATTGGAAAATAAGAAAGCACCTTGATTTTTTTCTCCTTTTTTGAAGTGTCCCAGCCCAGTCACCAACGCGAAAGGAGGGCACGTTTTCGTCACCAGTCACTTTCTGGATCCCGATCCCACCCAACGATATCCAGGGGGTTTCGGAGAAGCAATTCGTTCCCCGACTGGAAGGCTCAGCCCCCTGGAGAGACCAGCCATTCAGAGGCCCGGACTCTGCAGGGGCCAGGTCGCGAGCACCGAGCGCCACCCACCTCGCTACCAGCTAAATGAAAGACCAGGTCTCGGCGGGGGAGCCATCTGCTTGCACGAAGGACGTTGAGCGCTTTAACCTTAATAATGGTGGGGGGACGGACGAGAGGGGTCAAAGGTTAGGGTTGGTGTTTTCACTCAGATGAAAGTCAAACACAGCGTCTGCTCGATTGGGAAAACACATGCTGGCGGTAGGATGCTTATCCTACCCGCTCGCCAATGGTAAAGAATGAGGCAAGTGAGTTTTGGCAATTGGCAATGGATACTAGAAGGGACTCTATTTCTTCTTGGTTCAAACTTGTCATTGCTCAGTCGCTTCAAATCTCCCCGGTTCGACTCTCATTTAATACACCGACCTCGAGTCTTGACTTACACGGGAGCTCTTCTCACCGATTGATCCGGTCAAATATGTCCAGGAAATGCCATCCAGAAACCTGTATTCTCCCCGGTTGGTAAAATAGAAACATCGTACAAATGCCTTCTTGCTTTTGCAACGAAGTTGAGAAACCTTTTCTTTTTTTTCTCTCTTCTTTTTCTTGTCACTCCTCTCCCTTTTTGTTTCTTCCCCTTTCTTTCCGCCGCTTAGCGAGGCGGGACGTGTAAATCTCCCGCGCTCATCGGTGGTCGCTAGAGGACGGCAGGGTTTTACCTTGAGTACGGTTTCATTTGAATGGCAACCGCATCAATATGGTGTTTCCCTCCCAAAGCCCAACCCGGATTCAAGGTGCCATCAATGGGGGCCAAAGGGAGTATCTGGCCTCAGCGTCAGGGGCTAAATATGTCGAAGGCTGATAGATTGATCCAACCTCCAGATCTTACACCCTTTATCGATTGAAACCCTCCTTTTGTCCTTTTTTTCTCAACTCCCTCCGGCACCCCTTAAAACATGGACTTTATTGCAATATTCGCGTCTGCGAGGTTCGGCGGGAGAGCGACGGTGCATGCTGCTGCTGCGTCCTACTGGGCGACTGGGGCAACTGGGACAAACCAATTCGTACCCCTTGCCAACTGTAGGCACAGCAAGCACAATTACAATTCATTATTGGGTGCTCTCTCGCTCTCTTCGTCCAGAGTGGAGGCTATCTGTGACTCTGTGAGACGAATGCAAAGTACGAAGCACTGATCAAGTGCGGCAGCGATGCGAGAGAGCGGGGTTGTCGCAGATGGCTAGGAGCAACCTGCATCAAGTTCGGATGAGACGACCAAGTTTTCGAGGCTCTCAGTTTGACATTTTGCCTTGGTCGCTCTCGCTTGTGCATTTTCTAGGTAAGCGAGACGAATGGCATTCGAGAGCGGTGGTGGTGGCTATCGCGATACCAAGCGCAACTCGCTGAGGGAAATTGTTGATGTTGCACTTGGTTTTTTCGACTGCATCTCGATCACCATCACGGTCGCAATCAAAGTACGGTTGACTGCGGTGTGACATAAGAAAAGTAGGGATGAATTTTCTGCAAACTATTCGTAAAACCATCGCAAGTAAAACATGGGAAACTCGGAATCCGGTTCTTGCTATGGCAATGGCTGTCCAAAGATATCACCTCGTGCGCCGTAGCTCTGATCTACGACATCGCGTTCCATGGTACAGTTGAAGCTCTCGCCCCCACTTATAAAGTCGAAGTGCAACTTACCTCAACCGAGTCCAAGTTGAGGGACGATTGATCGATTGCGGCTCGAGAGCTTCACCAATGAGACGACGTCAATGGATGAATCGGCAAGTCGGATGTGAGGGGATACGTCAACCAACGGTGATGAGGGGGGGAAAAGCAACATTGAAGTCTTCGAAACAATTGATGGTTTCTCTTGTTTGGGACTTTGGGGGAGACTATGACATCCAGCAACTGTCACATCGATGGATCGATCAACTTCGTCCCCGATCCTCACAATCCAAACTCCGCGATCTGAACCCAGGCACCGATTACGGAAGCCTGGATTCTGGGTCCAAGGGGAAAAGCCGGATTGGACGAAGGAAAAAGGTCCGAATGCTGCATGCGGCTGCCGGACTCGAATGTGCTTGTTAGATTACCTCCCCAGGCGATGAAACAATGTGATGGCAGCTGTTTGGAGGGCATGAAGATCCTGGAGCATGGGAGACAGACATGGTGGGGAGAGGATGAATCAACTCTGAGTTTCAATTTAGCTCATGGCTCATGGCCGAGTGCCGCCGACTAGGAAAGCTTGGCTTCGAGGCCTTGCTAGGGGTGAGCCGCATTACTTCTTCCCCATCCTCGTTTGCCAACGATGCTGGCGATACCCAATAGCCACCGTACAAACTTGTTTGATCCTTGATAAACACCGAGACAAACCAAGGAACGAGTGTAATCGATAAGGCAGATCATATCGTCGATCACCTATAAATGGTTCCTGAGTGCGATGTCAGGGCAAAGACCCCAGGACCAACCAGACCACCTTACCCCTCAAGCGTAGATTGAGCTGTAGAGTAATAATATTCATTTCGAGACCGAATAAAACGTTAATACATAGATGTCAAGGCCTAGAACATGTGTTAGAGCCGCTATCGAATAGATGCTGCCGCACCGGCTCCGGATTGGTCCTCCGAACTCCTCCATCGCTATGGTGCCGTCCTTCTCGACTTTCTTTCGCTTGCCTGCTTCGTCCTACTTGATACTACTTCGCACGTCAAAGGGTATCATGAACTCTCAAGCTTCTGCGTGCAATGACGAAGTCGACCATCAATTAGCAACGTCAATGCACCCAGGTCGGCGAGCGGTGTAGCCCAAAGGTCGAGCGAAGACTGCCAGTAAGGCGGCGCAGTGCCATCGCCTCATTTAATCATTGCTACAAGTTCACCATCACACTGACACCTGCTTACCCTGACGAAGTATCTTGATGATGGTGTGCATCCTTTCAGTCCATATACTTCCCTTTTCAGACACACTAGTCCCTCTTTGCTCCTCGGTTTTCTGGTCCTCGGCGGAGAACCAGACAAGGGCCAATGTCTGTGCCACGGCCGATAAAGCAAAAGGCTCGTGCTCACACAAGTCGACAGGACGAATTTCTCGGTTCGCCGTGGCGGGGAAAAGAGGGGCTTTTGATTCTGATGCTTGATGTTGTAAGAGGCGAAAGAAGAGAAGTGAATCCTTCCAGACTTCCCCCCCTTCCCCCTTGGAACCTTCGATGGAGAGACTTGTGCCACGAAGTACAGGGATCAGAGACTCGAGGACGCTCGAGAAACAACGACCGAAGCAGACTCAGAATGAGAAGCTGGAGCCTCTGAGAATGGATGCAACACTTTACGAAGTAGAAACCACATACTGGCTTTTTGTTATTACTTTGTACTATGGGAATGGGATCCTTTTCTCGGCCGGATGGAACATCAACGGAGCATCAAACCCTCTTCGGTGTCCAATATTCGACGAGAAGAGCGTAGGAGTGAGCCGCCGTCACATAGTATATGAGGCAGCCCTTACTCTTGCGCCTCTATACACTAGAGTGTAAGAAAGAAGAGAGAGAGGGGGGGGGATTGTTGAAAATTTCCCTTTTGCCGCCAATTGATAGATGTCCCATCCCGTGTCCTCGACACCGCCTCGCTTTCGAGAAGATCTTCAATCCCGCTTCAGGACGTCCTCTCACTCGCTGGCCGAACATCAAGACAAGCGAGGTCATGAAAAATGCGGGGTTGAAACGATGTTTCACCCCTCAACTCAGAGGCAAGAAAGGACTTAGCCTACTTTGTACTCATCCAAGGTCCAGACGGGTCAAGGTGAGCCCTTCTCAATTCGGCGGTCGACGCGAGCGGGTCCAAGAGACGGACGGCACGGGAGCATGTTTGAGCTCGGAGCCTTGCGCATTACATTGCAGTAGTTAATCTGACCGTCTTGTCTTGTGTATTTCTCTGTCCGCAAGTAATAGAGAGAGGAGAGAGTGTGTGCGTGCGTGGGTAAGTTGATGTTCTTGCCTCTCTATGTTACTCTCACTCCTCCTCGTCATGATCCCTAGAATATGCACACAAGACGGCAGCCCTCCCATGACCAGAACGTCAATGCCGTTCAATTTTGGGTTGTCAGGATGCAATAATCAACTGCACCCCAGAATCCTGAGGTTTAAGGGAAATGCGGCTCATCCGTTTATTCCTTGGACCAAGGCTTCCCTTCACCTCACAAGCATCTCCGCCTCTCCCCGCTCCTCCTTGAGAAGAGATGCATTGAAGCTTTGACGCCTCTCCCGAAGAGCCCATTCCTTTCATTATCCATCACGTTACAGGCATCAAGTGATGACTTGTGCTCTTCCCTTCCTTCTCCTCCCTTCCCTTCCGTACCGGCTTGGGAGAGACGGGATGGTTTATAGTAAAAGGCGGGAACGATCTAATTTCTTTTCCCTTTTTTCTCTTTTCCTGGTCCCCCCTCCTGCAAGCACTTTGACTCGATTCGGCGGCCCTGGCTTCTTTTCTATTAATTAATTGGGGGCGTCTTCTTAAAAGAAGGATAGACGAGAGGGAAAGTGTCCGAGATTTATTGCTGTGGGGTAACCGATTGTGTTCCTGCCGCTTGGATATAGTATCAATTCCCATCAATTCCATCAATTCGTGTCGTCTCGTCTTGTCTTTAGATTTGTGATTGACTTCTTCTCGAGTTTTCAGTCTCGATAGCAACACACCCCATTTTCCCTGCTTCAATTGACCATTGAACACTTTGATTGAGCACTTCGGCGATGCCGTGCCTTTCAGACAATAACGGGAGATCTCCGTTGCCTCCTCTGCCGTGCGCTAGGTGTTTAGCGAAACGAGCAGGACCAATTTAGTGAAGAAGAAGAAAAAAAAAAATTGGGGAGTTTTTTTTTCTTTTTTTTAAAAGTGCTTGCATACATTGTAAGGTTAATTCTGCTTCGACTCTCGGGGTGGCAGTTTCTTAACGGCATCGATTGGAAGACATCCAAGCCTTCCCTCCCAGGCTGGCTTCTCCTCCTCTTCGACCACAATCTCAACCTAGGCGTCTCGTTGTGGACCGCTTCCAGCTTCGTAGCTGTAGTTTCTAATAACTGCCGTGGCGAGCACCAGTTCCACCCAACTTTGAATATGTCTATTCTAGCGTTGCCATTTTTGGCTTATCTGGACGTCTTGTTTTCAGAGCAGCTAATGATATCCGTTGATGAATCTTATTGCTCCTTGCCCATTTCTAGATACATTTAGGGTGCCTACAGAGTAGACCCCCTTACTGAATCTCATAGAACTTATACAACCCTGGAAATTTTGTAAGCCTACAGCCCTAACCGCTGAGACACACAAGGCATCTGCTCGTCTGGAACGCCACCCAGAGGGTTGGTGTTGAAGCGTGACACTCCCGGAAGAAGCAAGGGATATCTTGGTGAACATCATTGATCTACGGTGGAGGTCGGTGTGGACCTCTGCACCCACACGTCAGCGCTGATGCTCCCTTCGCCTATGAGAAGAAGAGAAGATGTACTTATCTAAAGCAGCCGTGTTTGCAAAATCAATAATGTCTACTTCTAGCTACCCCATAAGGACATATCTGCCATGATTCCCATCGTCCCATCGTCCCTTCGTCCCCGGTCTCCACTGCAAATTCCTTCCCTCATGACACAGCATTAAAGTTGGATTCAAGTTCATCCAGCTCTGTCAAAGCATCGCTAGAACCTCACTATAACTGATGGTTATAGCCAAACTCGGCCCAGCATTCCCAGCGCCAAATCTGTGGCGCCAAGTAGCTGCAGTATCAACGAGAATGACTGACAAGATAGAAACCACCGTGGTTAGTTATGACAAAGGCGAGACATGGTCGGACATTCGTGCCTCCGAAGTTTGCAAGTGCAGGAATGGTTTCGATAGTGTGTATGGTTGAGAGTGTTACTCGCTGGCGGTGAATCTCACAGATACCATTAGTCGCCACCACAGAGAAAGGACCCTGTTGACTATGTCTGTATAGGGCCACCCCCTGAAGAGTAGACTGCAGCGGATCCCGATGAAAGTTAAACGGCCTTATTAAAGACAATGGAGATAACCACACTTGTTATGTTCCTAAGTAAGGATATAAACTCACCAAGGCTCCATGGAAACTTCCAAGATTGTCAGTCCTTCACTATACACGGCCGAGCATCGCCGGTTCGGGCCCGTTCCTAGTTACGCAACGGCGTAAGCTCGACTTCAAAACCCAATGATCCCTTCCGGCGAAGTAGGAATATTTTTAGGATCCCGCCACTAACAAGCCCGCTTTCTGCTCAAGATACTCGAGGGGAAACTGTCCTAGCCGCCAACTCAGAGCTGAGGTCATTAGAACGGGAACGGAAGCGATGGATGAGGGTATCGCTAGTAGCCCCAGCAAAGAGAGCAAGCGATGGATGCTAGTTAGATAACAGTAGTCCCATTTGGTATAGCCTAGCCCGTGCTTGTTAGCTGAAAAGATGACCTGACATGTTGCTTTGGCGACTTACACGTTTCATTTTGCCAAAAGAGTAAGGGCGCAGGGTTTCTAGAGCAATTGGACACCGTGAAATGTGAAAGCTCGAGGAAAATTACGGAATGGAAAGTGGACGGAAAGTATCTTGAAGCAAAATAGTGGAGTTGAATAAGAGACAAGCTGGATCAACTGGAGGCCTGGAGGCCTGGAGACCCGGAGACCCGATCGGGCAAACCATCGGTGCAACGGCAAAGTACATCGGAGAGAACATCCATCACACAGCTGCTCATAGAATCGGAGTAAAATATTACTAGGACCTGCTGATTGATGGTGACCCTCTTCAGTGACTACTCCGAACATCCTCTGTGACGGGCGTGATGCGAGGATGCGGGATACAGTAGTACGATTACAATCCCATCTCCAAATGGCCTCCCAACACTTTCTGCCGGAGTGTACTTCGTAGGTCAGAAGTTCCTTAAAATTGCCGTCAAGTTCGACGGTCTGAGCCCGGCGATCCGGCAGGATTGTAGATGTCTACCCCGCATTACTGCCGATCCCGCTTCTGTTCTGCGATGAGGGATCCTCCCTGAAAGATCACGGACTCGTTAGAGCTATTGGCATACGTTCAACCTTAACACATATTCCGTCTTTCTGGCTGCTGCAGTTAGTCCTGAAAGTGCACTGGCGGTGAGCGTAGACGAAGCAATATCTTGTGGATGGCTCCCTGGTGCGTCTGCAAAATCTCAACTCCCACTGATTCTCCCCCGCTTCCACATCCAACTTGAGATGTTTCAAGGTCAAAATAGTAAGACGCCGCAGCATTGGGGCCTCCATTTTAGTCCCGGCCACTTTAATCGATATGCCAGAGCTTAATGATAACTAAAGGAGGGTCTGAAATTGGCCACCCATCATGTCTTGTCTTAGGATGGCTGTTATGCATCGCGATGTTCTCGGCGGAGGCGCAAGGACCCCAATCCCTATTATTGGCTACTTACATCGTACTTGCTGCTCGGGCTCTGCGGGATTGACCCTCCTTGAGGAAAAAGAAAAAAAAAGAAAAAAGGCTGAAGTGGTTGTCATACCCACCAGATAGAGAAGAGGGTGCTCTCGTTGTTCTAGACATTGAGGCCGGTGGGTTAGACTGCTTCGGATGTCTTGACATGGAACATTTGGAACATTCTGTTGGAACCGTTTCAAGGGGATCTGCTAGTTCTTCGACGTGGTTTCGGCATTTGACTTAGAAGCTCACCATGATTTGATCCTTTCGATGCGACGCTGTGGTGAAGTGCCAGAGAGAAGGGACACCACAGCACGAAGTTGAACGCAAAACGCCATGCTATTTCGAGACGGAGTCCGTTCGAGGAGGGGATGAGTACTTCTCTGGCAGACGGTTGGTGGCGGGGATGTCCTTGTTTCCGAAGCTATGTTGGCGAACCGCTTTCACCGACATCCCAAGCTCTTTCAGATTGATACAGGCACTCCGCTCCACATACTTTTGTCTCATGCAGGGTTTGAAACAGAATTCTATTTTTCCCCATTTGGGGATTTCTCGAAAGCATTCGGCTTTATAAAGTAACCCTTTGAATCTCGGAAAATGCTTCACGAACGTCCATCTCCCTGAGCCTACCACAACCCTGACGCTAATTGGCAATTTAAAGCAGCAATGCATCCCGGAATCTAGACTCGGTGCCTGAAAGGCATCTCACAGGGGCAGGAGGGCTAAGTTGTTTCGTCCCAAGTCCAAGTGCCTGGCCCGGCCAGACCTGTTTGGTTGCTCAAAGCTCTTGTGTTTCTTCCTCTTTGTTTCAGGATCCACACACATCTACTTCGTACTTCGTATATAAGTTAAGGGGAGCGGAAGAGCTCCGTGCCCCTAAACTGGATCTGGATAGGCGTCCTGTCATGATCTTGGGTTAGCTCCTTCTAGGTGCAAATATGCGAAGGTACGACAGTTGGTGAGCGGGGTCAATTTTCTCCATGTCCTCTACTTCGTGATCCTCGATGGAAGCTCGGGTTTTTATCGTACGAAGTAGAAATCTGTCCCGCGACTACCCGTGCCTGGAAGCCAAGAGTAACAAAACGAAGAAACGAGGAAGCTAAAAGATTCTGCTAAACAAAAGTTCGCCCCAAAAGTTCGCCTTAACCGCCTCATTCTTGGTGATGTCAGTGGTCTGTTTAGAGGCGTCAACAGGTGTTTCCAGCTGCTATGGAAACCCACCCGTGTTGCTTGACCAATGAGGCAGGTGGCTGCAAAGACAGTTGACAAACACACGATCTCACGCATATGAGCACATCAGCAGTCATCGGGCGGCAATTGGATTGTCCGCCAGCTACTTTGTAAATGTTTACCTCGCTGCGTTCATTCAGCAGCAGACTATTTGCTAGAGTTCCATCTGGGATACAGAATCGCGCCCCCTCTGTGTACTCTTACCGGACATACACAGCTACCGCCATCATGGGAGTTTCAGTTCGGGATCCAAACACCCTCTCCAACTATGCCGCTTGGCTGACCAAGCACACGACTGCCAATCTGACGATTGACTTTGATGAGCATGCTCTGAAGGGACGGGTTGACTACCGTATTCTGTCTCGGACCCAGAAGGAGAGCAATGAGATCATTCTTGACTCGAGCTTCGTCTCTGTCAAGTCTGTCTCCGTTGGCGGTTCCCCTGCACAATGGGAGCTCAAGGAGCGCCACAAGGCCTTTGGTTCGCCTTTGCACATCTCGGTTCCCGAGGGAGCTGCTGAGGGAGACGAACTTGACCTGAGCATCGAGCTCCAGACTACTAAGGAGTGCACGGCGCTGCAGTGGCTTACCCCAGCGCAGACTTCCAACAAGAAGCACCCTTACATGTTCTCTCAGTGCCAAGCCATCCATGCCCGCTCTCTTTTCCCATGCCAGGATACGCCTGACGTCAAGTCTACCTACACTTTCAACATCACCTCCCCATTGCCGGTAGTTGCAAGTGGTGTGCTTGAGTCCGAGACCATCGGCGAGAATGGTACTACTTACGTCTTTGAGCAAAAGGTCCCTATCCCTTCCTATCTCTTTGCTCTCGCGTCGGGAGATATTGCAACGGCCAAGATTGGATCTCGAAGCAAGATTGCAACGGGTCCTGAGGAGCTCGAAGGTGCGAAATGGGAGCTCGAGCAGGATATGGATAAATTTATGGAGGTTGCCGAAAAGGTCGTCTTTCCCTACAAGTGGGGGGAGTATAACGTCTTGGTTCTTCCCCCTAGCTTCCCCTACGGCGGTGAGTATTTTGAAATGAACTCTTCATCATAGAACTTGAGATCTAAAGGACGGAACTAGGCATGGAAAACCCCGTTTATACATTTGCGACACCCACCATCATCAGCGGTGATAGGCAAAACATCGACGTGATTGCCCATGAGTTGGCCCATAGCTGGAGTGGAAACCTCGTCACCAGCTGCAGCTGGGAGCATTTGTAAGGCTTACTCTCCTGATACCGCCCACGCGATTAGGCAAACAGCTAATCTCATTGATATCAAAGCTGGCTGAATGAAGGATGGACCGTGTATCTTGAGCGTAGGATCGGCGCCGCTATTCATGGCGAGCCGGAGCGCGACTTCTCTGCGATTATCGGATGGAAAGCTCTTGGTATGTCCTGACCTTGACCTCCCATGCCTGGTAGCATCATTCTAACAGTGACGATAGAGGATTCAATTACACATTTCGGTGCCGATCACGAATACACCAAGCTCATTCCCACGCTTAAGGGTGTGGATCCGGATGATGCCTTCAGCACTGTGCCATATGAGAAGGGATTCCACTTCCTGTACTACCTCGAGAAGCTCGTCGGTCGGGACAACTTTGACAAGTTCATCCCCCACTACTTCACAAAGTTCTCGGGCAAGTCTCTGGACTCCTTTGAATTCAAGGAGACCTTTATCTCCTTCTTTGACAGCCTGGGAGACGAAGAAATCAAGAAGAAGGTCGCCGAGATTGACTGGGAGGGGCGCTTCTACAACCCTGGGTTGCCGCCTAAGCCGGACTTTGACACGTCTTACGTCGATCAGTGCTACTCCCTCGCAGAGAAGTGGAAGGATTCTGTAAGTCGCAGTCGCCGGGCACCTAGAAGTTCTTTTCTCTTCACTCCGTATGCTAACCCAAGGCAGTCCTACAGCCCTTCAAAGAGCGACGTCGAGTCGTTCTCTGCCAATCAGAAACTCGTCTTCCTCGAATCTATCCAAAAATTCGATCCTCCCATCAGCTCCGAGCGTGCCAAGCTCCTCGGTGATGCCTACGACCTTCTCTCGTCGCAGAACGTTGAGCTCAAGGCCGCCTATTACCACATCGCGATGGGCGCCAAGGACACTTCGTCCTATGAAGGCGTTTCGGACCTCCTCGGCCGTGTCGGTCGGATGAAGTTCGTAAGGCCTCTTTTTAGGGGGCTGAATAAGGTGGATAGAGAGTTGGCGCTGAAGACTTTTGAGAAGAACAAGGACTTTTACCATCCTATTTGCAGAGGAATGGTCGAGAAGGATCTTGGACTTGAGTAAAGTAGACATGTATGATTTACACCTCTTCCAGTCATGATATAGTCATGCTCTGTCCAGAAGATGGCCGCTTCGTATCCGGAAGAACGAACATTTCTCAATTCCGTGTCACTTTTTGTGCTGGTACAAATGGGCTGTCTCATTTGAGTAGGTTTGGTTGCAGGTCATCTTTTCAGATTCTACTTCGTAAAGCTGCATGTTTAAACGGCGACGGAAAATCAGTGGAGTTCTCCGGGGTGATGGAGAATATTCCACAATTAGAGTCGTCCTCCGATGTCAGAAATAGCTCATGCATATTCTCAAAGGCGGGGGAGAGGTGTCATATGTATAAATTCTGGATGAGGTCGTCATGAGATGAGTTTGAGTTCCAGATGAATTTCTGACCCATCCTTTGACAATCCCAGTTTCTTCGCAGCTGGCAACGGCCCTTCGCTGGGCGACAGTCACGTGCCAAGAATGACGCTCCATTAATGCGGATGCCTGCTTCGTCTGCTTCGAAGGTACGTACCCCTGCTCATTCCAACGGGCGCAATTTCCGACCCAATCAAACCCAAAGTAGCATCTGCCTCTGCTCCGTACAACGCATTAAACGCATGAGCAATAGCGCGGACGCGTTCACGTTCCTCGTCCGTCCCACTTTCCCAGATGAGCCAAAAAGAAATTTGTTGACACATGGGATTTTGCGACGAACCCCGTGGCAAAATCCCCACGAGATCCCTAGAATCCCTAGTCCGATTATTTCGTGCTGCTCCGATATCGAAAAAGAAAAATTCCATAAAAACGAAGCATACGATTTTCCAAACCCGTTGTCCCTATCCACGGCCGATCCTGCCGAGGACTTGGCCCGCCCCGACCGCCCCGCCGCCAAATCATCGAATCGTTGTATCATTAAGTCGGACCCTGGTCATTTTGCGGTGTCATTTTCCTTCGTCTGTTCTGGGTCCTCCCCAACGCTTCTCCTGTCTGCCACGAGTGAATCTTGAGCAGAGTCCTCGACTCGCGACAACCTTTTTTTTCTTTTCGTCACTCCGCAGGCGGAAGCAGAGCAGATCCGAGCTCCGTCTTATATGCTTAGCCGGTGCTTCGGCGAACGGAACGGGAGGATGTATGGTAGAGTCTGCGTTGGGCGTCGTGTCATGAACAAATAGGAGGCAGACGACACCGCATTTACAAAAACCCTGTTGTCGAACTTGTTAAACAACACCGGAATTTCTCGCCTCCACGATATCAGCTGCGCCCTGTCGACGAAAGTACAGTCAAGTGAAAGGAACTAGCCTTGGTCGAGCACTCCCATAGTCGTTTCCAGGACCGCCTTGGTCCTGGAAGAAGAATCTAACCAAGATGGCTCCCGGCGGTGCCCCCGGCGGCGGGGGAAATATCAAGGTCGTCGTGCGTGTCCGACCTTTCAACGGCAGAGGTGAGGAGGAACTATCCGAAGGAGGCTTGGTTTGGCATGCTATCGCGTGAAGCGCAAAAGTCGTGCAGGCTGAGGCCCCCTTTCAACTTGCTGATACCCGCGGGAAAATAAAAACGGCTGACTATGAAATAGAAATGGACCGAAACGCAAAATGCATCGTTGAAATGAAGGACAACCAGACGGTCTTGACTCCGCCGCCAGATTACGAGAGAACGGGGAAAGGCGCCAAGGATACCGGTTCCAAAGTCTTCGCATTCGATAAGTCGTATTGGTCCTTTAGTCGCGACGCTCCGAACTATGCCGGACAATCCAACCTCTTCGAAGATCTCGGTAAACCTCTGCTCGACAATGCCTTCCAGGGCTATAACAACTGTATCTTTGCTTACGGCCAGACTGGTTCTGGGAAGTCTTATTCTATGATGGGTTACGGCAAGGAAATTGGTATCATCCCCATGATTTGCCAAGACATGTTCCGAAGGATAGGGGAGATGCAATCAGACAAGTCGTTACGCTGTACGGTCGAAGTGTCATATCTCGAAATCTACAACGAACGAGTGCGCGATTTGCTCAACCCCTCGACGAAAGGCAACCTGAAAGTTCGAGAGCACCCTTCGACCGGTCCTTACGTCGAAGATTTGGCCAAGCTCGCGGTCAGTAGCTTCCAGGAAATCGAGAATCTGATGGACGAGGGAAACAAGGCTAGGACTGTCGCTGCCACGAATATGAACGAAACATCGAGTCGAAGCCACGCCGTTTTTACGCTCATGCTCACCCAGAAGAGATACGATCCCGATACAAAGATGGAGATGGAGAAGGTGGCCAAGATTAGTCTGGTCGATCTTGCTGGTTCTGAAAGAGCAACATCCACAGGTGCCACGGGTGCGCGACTCAAGGAAGGTGCCGAGATCAACCGATCGCTTTCCACCCTTGGTCGTGTGATTGCCGCGCTCGCCGACTTATCGACAGGCAAGAAGAGGAAGGGGGGTGGGCATGGGCAAGTGCCATATCGAGACAGTGTCCTAACTTGGCTGTTAAAAGACTCGTTGGGAGGAAACAGTATGACGGCCATGATTGCCGCAATCAGCCCGGCTGATATCAATTACGACGAAACCCTCAGTACCCTTCGATACGCCGACTCTGCCAAGAGGATCAAGAACCACGCCGTGATCAACGAGGATGCCAATGCCCGAATGATTCGAGAACTAAAGGAAGAACTTGCGCTTTTGCGCAGCAAACTCGGCGGCGGCAGCGTCGGTGCTGGCAGTGGTGGTGCAGGTGCAGGTGCAGGCGTCGGTGGTGCCGCCGGTGCTGTAGTACCGCCAGAAGAAGTATACGCGCCGGGAACGCCCCTAGATAAGCAGTTCGTTACCATCACGACGCCTGATGGCGCATCGAAGAAGGTGTCCAAGGCGGAAATTGCGGAACAGTTGACTCAGAGTGAGAAGCTGCTTACCGACCTAAATCAGACCTGGGAGCAGAAGCTGGCGAAAACGGAGGCTATTCACAAAGAACGAGAAGCCGCTCTCGAGGAACTCGGAATCAGCATCGAGAAAGGCTTCGTCGGCCTTAGCACGCCAAAGAAGATGCCCCATCTTGTCAACCTGTCGGACGATCCTTTGCTGGCCGAATGTTTGGTGTACAACCTGAAGCCCGGTCTAACGACAGTCGGAAACGTGGAAGCCAACAGCGAACACCAAGTCAATATACGTCTGAATGGGAGCCGCATATTACCGGACCACTGCGCTTTCGAGAATGGGCCGGACGGAACTGTGACAGTGATACCCAAGCCGGAAGCCTCGGTCATGGTTAACGGTCGTCGAATTACTGAGCCGAAGCAACTGCATTCGGGTTATAGAGTTATTCTCGGTGATTTCCATATCTTCCGATTCAACCATCCCATGGAAGCAAAGGCAGAACGCGCCGAGCGAGCCGAACTTGGCCAGAGCCTTTTACGACAATCCCTTACGGCGAACCAATTGCAAAACCTGGACCTCTCCTCTCCCATACCCAGCCCCCGACACGGACACGAGCGAAGTTATAGTAAGGCTATATCGGATTTTGGAGACAGTCGACCCGCCTCGCCTTCGCCCTTCCTCCGAAGTGGTAGGGACTCGGACTGGTCAATGGCGAGACGGGAAGCTGCCGGTGCCATCTTGGGCACGGACCAGAATTTCGCGAGCTTGACGGACGAGGAGCTCAACGCACTATTTGAAGATGTGCAGCGAGCGAGAGCTGAGCGTGTCAATGGCCGGGAAAATGAAGAGGATTCGGAGTCGGGCACTTCGTACGCCTTCCGTGAAAAGTACCTTTCCACGGGGACCATTGATAACTTCTCGCTCGACACCGCGTTGACAATGCCCTCGACGCCGAAGCAGGGGGAGGTTGAAGATAAGCTCAGAGACGTACGTGAAGAGATGCAATCACAACTCGACAAGCAGAGAGAGGAATTCCAAGAACAGCTCAAATCCGCCGAAGCTGCCAACGTAGAAGTCGAAGAGATCAAGAAGGAGAAGGTTAGGATGGAAGAAGCACTTCAGACGATAAAAGAGGACATGCAACGGCAGCTCGAAGTCCAACGCAAGCAGTTCGAGGAGAAACTAGAGAAGATGGATCCGCTGAAACGACCAAGAGCCAACCCGAAACTGTCGGAGGAGGAAATCGAGCTCGCGAAGAAGGTCGTTGCGCAGTGGAGGAGTCGGCGGTACGTGCATATGGCAGAAGCGGTTCTTCAGCATGCTTCGATCCTCAAAGAGGCTCAAATAATGAGCAACGAGCTTGAGGAACATGTCGTTTTCCAGTTTACCATTGTAGATGTTGGCCATACTTTATGCTCTTCATATGACATGGTACTCAACGGGCTCACGGGCGACTCTGATGATGTAGCCCTAACGGAGGCACCGAAGCCCTGTATCGGCGTGCGTGTGGTTGATTACAAGCACAGCGTCGTCCACCTCTGGAGCTTGGAGAAGCTGCATGACAGGGTGCGGCAGATGAGGCAGATGCACCAGTACCTCGATCAACCGGAATACGCCAAGGATCTCCCAGCTGAGAACCCATTCGTGGAGTCCTGCATGCCGCAGTTTACTCTAGTCGGCGAGGTCGACGTGCCTCTGAAGGCAGTGTTCGAAAGCCGGGTCCAAGATTTCGCGTTAGATGTACTCTCGCCTCATACCTCTCACGCTATCGGCATCATGAAGCTCGCGCTCGAACCTTCGCATGCTCGCGCCCCCACTAATACCATCAAGTTCAACGTTGTTATGCAAGAGCTGATTGGTTTTGCGGAGCGGGAAGGTACCGATGTCCACGCACAACTCTTTATCCCCGGCTTCTCAGAAGAGGATGGGATTACGACGACGCAAATGATCAAGGATTTCGATGAGGGTCCCATCCGGTTCGAAAGTATGCACAGCATGAGTATTTCCCTATTTAGTTCGGAGTCTGCCATGTTGCGGGTTGCCGTCTATGCACGGGTATCTGCTATGCATCTCGACAAGCTTCTAAGTTGGGATGATATGAGAGACGCCGTCCCAATGGTCCAAGGACAGTCGAAGGCAGCCAGGATCGCCGAATCACAATTCTACACGCAGGAGAAGCATGATCTTCTAGCGCGCATTCAAATCCTCGAGATGAGCGAGAATGGAGACTATGTCCCTGTCGACGTCACGCAGGTCGGAGATATGGACGTTGGTACCTTTCAGCTGCACCAGGGTCTCCAGCGGCGCATTGCGATCAATGTCACTCACAGCTCTGGTGATACCCTGTCCTGGGACGACGTCGTCTCTTTGCGAGTGGGTAAGATACAGCTGGTCGACCGAACCGGCAAGGCGACCGACAAGGTGTCAGAAGGAAGCTCTACACCGCTCGACATTTCCTTACGATTGTCGACTAAGCCAATCTTCCGCGAGAACGCGAATGGCACGAGGAGCATCACTCTTTTTGGCCAATGGGATTCCAGTCTGCACGATACGCCATTCCTAGATCGAGTAACGGCCGAGAAGAGCCAAGTGCAGATGACAATCTCATGGGAGATTAGCTCCGGCAAGTTGGCTGAACCAATGAAGTTTTCATCTACTGTGTTCTGCCGGATCCTTTCGAGGTCACACGTGCGCCAAACTTCGATGCTTTCGGCGTTATGGCAGACCACCAAGGTTGTGCACTCGTCGCCCAGCATCTTCACGCTAACGATGCGTCCCGCCCCCATCAAGCGTGTCGGTGATCTGTGGAGGATGGACAGCCAGCACGACTATATCAAGGGCGAAGAACACCTGACATCATGGACGCCAAGAAGTGTTTCCCTCGTGCTCGACCACGTTGCCGCCGGTAAGAAGAAGAAGAGGGCAGCCGAGATTGCGTCCGTTCAAAGTTTCCTGAGGAAGATCCAACTACCGAAGAAGGAGGAGGAACCGGCGGCTGAGGAGGAGGATGATGAGCCTTTAGAACCTCCGCCGACGAAGTACTGCGACGACGACTTACTCATCGACACCCCGGAGGCATCACAAACGCTGGCAACGTGCGCAACGGAAGAAGCCGAAATTAATGGCGATAAGCCTCAACCCAACGGTGTGAATGGGAAGAATGCTAATGGAGAGAAGGAAGTGGAAAGGCCGGAAGAGAGCACGGAATCGGAACAACGAAACCCCGAGGAATCTCTCTACTCGGATACAGAAAAGCTTCTGCTGGCCAAATGTGTCAAGTTGTGGCAGAAGTATCCCGACCCCTTACGACGAATCCTCAGTCCCGAAAACACCGCGCCACCGGCCGACGGCCTCACCGCGCAGCCCGCCCCGCCGCCCAGCCTAATCACGACGGTCATTGGCGTGCCAAGGAATCCCAAGATGCTCAAGAGTGGCTATTTACTCGTGCCCAACAGCGACTCTACGCGCTGGGTCAAGCGCTTCGTGGAGCTCAGGCGGCCGTATTTGCACATTCACTCGGCGACAGACGGCGAGGAAGTCGCCATTGTTAGCCTCCGCAATTCGCGGGTTGACAGCCAGCCGGGTATCCTCGCGCTCCTGCAAGGCGGCACAATTCACGACGGCGACATGGAGAGGAGCCAGAGCAGCACAACAGACTTTGTTCCCGGGCACCGGCGGACGGCCTCCGGACGGGTCATCTCGACTATCTGGACAGGGACCGGCGGGGGCAGTCCGTCTAAGGGACAGGGTCTGCATAGGCTGAGCGAACGGCTGCAGTCGGCCGTGTTTGCCATATATGGTACGGACAACACGTGGCTCTTTGCGGCTAGGAGCGAGAGGGACAAGATGGATTGGATATTCCGCATCGACCAGAGCTTTTTGTCGAATGGCGAGAATAGCCGAAGCGTAAGTCCGATGCCGGGGCAGGTGAGCGGTTATCCCGGCAGTGATGCGGGAAGCAATATGTAAAGTGTAAAGAAAGGTTGATGATTTTTTTTTTCTTTTTGGTCCGGAATATGTACGAGAGCCTTGAGAGAAGGAGGAAGTGGAACTCGAGAGCTGGACGAATATCTTCTTTTCTATTTCCAAAAGATGAGGGCGGAGTTCTGGAGTGATGAAGAATTCGACGACCTCAGAATGGCACACTACCGATCTTTATTTTTCTCACCTTTTTTCTCCTTCTTTTTCCTTTGTCATGGTCATGCACTTATACCAGAGAGGGAAGAGGATACTTTCCATCTCACATCTCCTATTATAAAATCCAGACCTATTACATCCCATTACTGCTCACTCTTTCCCCCCATTTTCCTTTGTTTGGCGGCGCAGCTCCAATTCCAGTTGGCTCAATGATACCTTGGGTTAGATAGCGGAGGATCTCAAGAAATCGAAATGTTGTTCCCCTAGTTACACACTCTACATTTCTATGCCAGGTCGGAATTTGTACGATAACCGTTTGGGCTACTACGAAGCAGAGTGCCTCAAGCACGCAGACCGGCATCAATAGACTAGAAGATGTGTATCCTTTCTCTTCCTTTCTGGTCCGACCTTTCCCATATATTCGGGCGGACTCTAGCCAGCAGGACCACGATCTCCCGTTCTATTTCTATCGAATGACCTGATTCAAATCGACAACGCTAAGACTAACCCTATTACTATCACTAGGCGGCAAGTAACCCGCCCCAATAATGATCATAAGCTCGGGTCTATCCCTGAAGATTCTCAGCGAGCGAGTATACGCACTCGGCTGGCCAACACTGTAATACCTCCAAGCTCTAGGATCGCCCAAGGCCTGGTTTGCCCAGATCTCGCCCTGATACGCACTAAGGATGATGGTCCCGTTGTCGCCGCCTCCCCAGGGTGTCCAAACCACGTAAGGCCCCGTAGTGGGTGATCGGCGACCGTTCCCAGAGACGAGGAAATCGGGCGCGTCACGAAATTGGGTGGGATCCTCGGCGATGCGGTAGTGGATGGGGAACTGGTAATTGGAGAAGGAGGGGTCGCCGCCGTATTCGTAGGCGTAGAAGTAGCGGCCGTCGGGGAGGCGGGCGACGGACGGCATGCCTGGGCGGGAGGCCGGGTTGTCGTAGATGGCGTCGTAGGTTACTGGGGTCCAGGTGCGGAGGTCTGTTGTGGTTTGGTGGGAGGTGACTTGGCCGTGGTTTTGGGGCCGTTGGTCGGCGTAGTAGAGGATGATGGTGTCTTCGTGCATGCTACCCACCGCGTTAGAGATTACTATTGACCCAAAGCAAAAGGGTAGGTGGGCTTTTACATCATATGGGGTTCCCAAACGGGATCCTCCTCGTTAACAGGCCGAGCGACGCCCCCAGCAGCAACGTGGCTCACAAACTCCCAAGTCCTCCCCTTATCCAGACTAGCATAAACATCGATCTGTGTCCGGCTTAGATCCGTCGGGATACTATTCCCCGAGCAGATGATAGTTCCAGCAGGGAACTCGCCGACCGGCCTCGACAGCTCGAACAGGTCAGGTTGGTACCTCAGACCCCAACCGTTGACAGCATCGTGGACCCGCGAGATTTCGGTCCAGGTCTGGCCATGGTCGAGGCTCTCGTAGATGGGGAAGTAGACAGTCGGGGGCTCGGGAGAGTAGTTCTCCCAGGTGGCGAGGAGCGTGCCGTCGGAGAGCTCGAGAGTGCGGGCGTAGAGGACTCGCGGGTCGGTGAAGTTGCGCGAGGGGGTGAAGATGATTTTGTTGTTGAAGGTGACGTAGTTGTCCGCCTGGTTGTTGCTGTTGCCGCTGTCGGGTTGCGCTGCTGCGGGTGGGATGGAGGCCGCGGCGGTGAGGCCGGTGAGGAGAGTGCGGAGGACGTGCATGGTTCTCCGGATGCGGGGAAGTTTTAGTGGAGACGCAAGGCCGAGTGATCGGCGGGACTTCCGGAATATGCTCCGGTGGCAGGGCGACAGAAAGATATCAATTGATCCTAGAGAGTTTTACAAAAAGAAAAGAGGGAGGAGATCTGGCTGTTAATATATTCAGCGCATGTTACATCCTCATCGAAGTGTTTAGTATGAACCGAATACTTATTTTCCGGAAATGAGAAGAAAAAACATATTGTTAAATTAATCAAAAAATAAAAGGCCCTACCATTACAGTGGCGCCTCCCGTCTGGACCACTGGGACAAGCCCAGATGGGGATCTCCATTAGCCGGGATATTTCTTTACCAGATCCCTGGTGACCGAGCAGCCGCTGCCCTGAAAAGAACTTGGGACACGACCAGGATCGAACCCAAGCCCTCTCGGGACCACTGGTTACTGTCACCAACTGACTGCGTCAGCTGGCTTCGGTGACATCTCGCTATCTTATTGTATCTTAAATAACTATCACGGGGAAATTTTTGGGATCGAGGCAGGGAAGGAGCAAGTTGCATAGGATTTGGGTGGGGATTGGGCGGTTGTGAGGTGCATGTTCCCGCAGGCTATATATAATAAGGCCACGGAAGACCAGAATCCTCAAACATTAATGAGGAATTGCCATTCGCGCGGTTCAAGAAACCGGCCTTATTAGAACCCGGAAAGACCAAGCATGGTAACTTGAGTGTATTAAAGTACAAGACTGAAGTTCCACCAAGGGGGATTCGCGGAGCTGGGCCATTTGAGAGAGCATATATTTACGAAGTAGTCCTTTTTGTAGTATATCCTAGCTACACGTTTGATTGTGTTTCCTGCAATGCTGTTGCCTAGCTATGCGGAATGATCATTTGTCGACCTTTCCAAGTCATGATTAGTTACAGTACTTCCACAAAATGAAGTGGTTTTCTGGCTCAGTATTTACCGGATGTGCGTCTGTACGCTCGGTGGAAGCCTTAAATTCAAAATTCAATCTAACCGCTCCACACTTCTCCTGCATCTCAGAGACTTTGTCTTTTAATAGGGGCCAGCTTGGAAGGGGCATTGGTGGCAGCTTGAATCGACAGACAAGATCTTCCGTCATAAATATAGCAGTGATCGCGTACCCTTCGAGGATTTCGCGGCCAATTCGGGCGTCGAGAATCACTCTGGGACATATTAGAAGGATTAAATATAATATAAAAGTAAACATGAAAGGGGAAGAGAAACGTACGAGCCGCCAGTATCAAGAGCTTTGCTCTAGACTTCACATCCTGCCTTTTGGAGTGCTGATCGAGAAATCTCGCGGGTTAACCTGGCCCCTCTCTCAGCAGGAAACACATGGAGATGAGACTTGGTAAAGTAGTCAACTCGAGATCCTTTGGCGAGTAGATCTACTACCATGGCCTTCCGAGAAGCGCCTCGACCGCCTAGAAACGTTTCGATATGGCCTGGAAATGGTTCGTATCTCAGACAATGTATCAGAACACATCCCTTATCACCGAAGAACCATTCTACGACGGATTGTACGGCCTAAAAATAAGTTAGAAAAAAACACTTTAGAGTAATTCGTTTCATCCCTCCTTACCGGATTACAGAGTATGTGTTGCATTAAAAAGTCCATGCCGACCTCCGTGCAGAAGGGGAACTCTCTCTGCTCAAACGCCCACACATGCTCTCCCACATCCGGCTCGCACATATCTGCGAAACCCTGTTCAAGGAGGGATCGCTTCGCTTCACCCAGCGAAAACGTGTCTGGTTCCATGAGGTCGGCTGTATCGAAGAGTATTGTTGATTGCGCAAGACTGGGGCTCTTATTTTCGCGATACCCCTCGTCGAGCCATGAAGTTTTACCCCCTCACGAGAGCAGGAGACGGTACAGGGAATAAAATAACGGAAGAGTCATTGAATAATTCAGGTTTCCCCGCCACTGGGCGGTCAAGTCTCCTCATTGCCGTTGGATGATGATAATCTTACAATTGTACCCTCCGCCCGGGAACTGGACAGCGGCCGACAGGGATCACGGATCTGTGATAGACCACCATTGCTGTGGACAAGCATCACAGATCTGTGATAGAGCAGTCCCTCACAGACATCACAGATTCGGATTACATGTATCACAGATCCATGTCAGGCCCATAACAGGTCTACGGTAGACCAACCCTCACCCCTCACCCCCAACGGCCGCAAGATCACAGATCTGTGATTGACATGGCCTACTCTTCACAAAAGAGAACGCTCTTGAAGCATGGCTGTTGGATTCATTAGTTTTGGGGATCAAGTGAAGTTGGGACCTCCCAGTGGTTGCCAGTGGTTGCCAGTGGATGCCAGCTGATAGAAGTGTCGATCATGTGATCCCGCGATTTTCCGTAGGAAGCAGGATCAATTGGAGTCCAGCAAAAAAAGTGTGTCGATCGCGGAGGACTCTCCTCCCAGCTCCTATGTAAATCCAGCATTGTCAAGTCTGCACAAGGACTGGGCCGGTATGAAGAGACTGGCAACCCATTCCATATGGCGGCGGCCTCTTACTCCGATCTTGCGCTACAGAGCACCCCAATTCTTCCGCTCTGCTAGCTCTGGTAAGTTTTCGCCCATGCACTCTCCACTGGTCTTACATGTACCTGCGCCGAAGCTCATCACAGGAACCAAAATGTCCCAGATACCACGACCAGCCTCCCGCCGGCGCTCCTCCAGCGCGCCCGTAACCTAGCATCCGAACACGACCGGCTATCCAAATCCCTCTCCGACTCCTTCGACACCAAGACTGCCCGGCGCGTAGGCGAGCTCTCCAACGTCGCCACGGCCCTCCAAGAATTCGATGAAGCGCAAGACTCCCTCGCCGAGCTCCACAGCCTCCTCACCTCCC
Organism: Scedosporium apiospermum; assembly: GCF_000732125.1. NCBI lineage: Eukaryota > Fungi > Ascomycota > Sordariomycetes > Microascales > Microascaceae > Scedosporium > Scedosporium apiospermum. The sequence goes on along the minus strand of NW_015971822.1, from coordinate 1,886,192 downwards.
AGGATGCCGAACTGCGCCAGCTCGCCGCCGACGAGCTCGAGCCCACGACCGAGCGCGTCGAGGCCCTCGTGCACAAACTCACGGCAGCGCTAACGCCGAAGCACCCCTTCGCCGACATGCCGTGCCTCCTCGAGTTCCGCCCCGGCCCGGGAGGTCTTGAAGGGCGGTTCTTCACGGATACCCTCTTCCGCATGTACAAGCAGTATCTTTCGCGGCACGGCTTCCGCGTCCGCATCGTCAAGTACGAAATCGCCGACTCGGCCGGTGATTCTACCGGCGCCGCTGGAGAGAACCCTGTGCAGGAGGCCGTGCTCGAGGTCGAGGATGTCGGTTCTTACGATTTGCTGCGCGGGGAGGCGGGGATGCACCGCGTGCAGCGAATTCCCGTTACGGAGAGCAAAGGCCGCACGCACACATCCGCCGTGGCGTTGTGGGTTCTTCCGTCGTTCCCCGAGAGCAACGCTGAAACAGCAGACTATGACGATCCCGAGAGCATCTTCTACATTAACCCGTCCGACGTGAAGCAGGAGGTCATGCGTGCGCGAGGTGCCGGAGGCCAGCACGTTAATAAGACGGAGTCTGCGGTCCGCTTGACGCATATTCCCACGGGGACGTCGGTGAGCATGCAGGACTCGCGGTCGCAGGTGAGGAACCGCGTGGCGGCGTGGCAGCTACTGCGGGCGAGGGTCGCGCAGCAGAGGAGGGAAGAGAGGGAAGAGATGGCGTTTAGCTTGAGGAATAGCGTGCTGGCCAAAGATAAGATTACGAGGGCGGACAAGATTAGGACGTACAACTATTCCCAGGACAGGTGTACGGATCATAGGAGCGGGTTGGATGTACACAATTTGCCGGATGTACTTGAGGGCGGCGAGACGCTAGACAGGGTGATTCAGAGTGTGCGGGAATGGATGGTAGCGAGAGATATCCGTGCCATGATGGCCGACGAGGAGGCAAAGGCCACAGCCGAAAACGGCAACGACAAGAAGGCGTAATTATTGTACGATATGATACATGGATGGATGTATATGAGCGATGAGGAAACCCCCACGCGATGTATAGAACTGTACCATTAGAGAAGAATAAAGAAAGAAAGGAAAGAAAAGCTATAGATTTCGAATTACTGGTTTCAGGGATCTTATCCCTCCGACCTGCCCCGACACAAGACCAAAGAATATTGAACATCTCGACGCCGATGAAACCAGGCACAAGTCGAAACAACGAAATGACCATCGGGATCGGGCCCGGTAAGCGTCAAGAATACTACCACGAGCCTAAGAAGAGAAAATCAAGCGAGCACCCATTCGTACAACCTATCCCAGTTCCACAGCTCCGTCTCACACGCCCCTCGCCGCGCTCACCACGAATTCACCCACCCCCCTCTGCCAGAGCCCTGTACTCCTCCGGCATCTCCGGCCAAACATCCACTCCATCCAGAATCACAAGCTGCATCCCGCCCACCAAATGCTGCAAGACATGGCAATGCAGCAACCAAGCCCCTGGGTTCCTAGAATGGTACCTCAGCGCCATCCAGGCCACGTCCTGCCCGGGCTCCAACCCCACTCTCAACGATGTGAAGCTATCCTTGAGCGGCGGGTCGACGATGTTGAACGACAAGGGCATGTCTCTGGCCGCGTCTTGGACGCTGTTCCACATCCAGGGGCCATATCCGGTGCCTAGGAGGTGCATTCTCCCGCCGTGCTTGTGGATGGGATGGGCGGGGTTGGGTGATACGTGCGTGACGAAGATGAGATCGATCCAGGTGTTATTTTGCGTTGAGATTGTGAGGTTGGTTGTTGTTTGGGGGTCCAGAAGAAAGGGACTCCTGCCTTCGAGGTCGGATGACTCGAGAGGACCAGAGTTCATCATCCAGATGTAAGCGGGCTCGGTGTTGCCCATTTCGAAGACGAAAGTGGCATCTGCTGCCTCTGGAACCAGCACCGGCGGAAACGGCTTTGCGGATGTCTCGTTGAAGATGGTGACGTTGTCCGAGACGGCTCTCCCTGCGTCGTTGATATACGGCACCGATTCATTTCTCCCATCACCACCTGCGCCTGCAATTGTGACATCCAGAGTCCCATAACCAGCGATGATCTGCGGATCGCTCACCGACGCCACACGAATAGCGAACTTGCCTGCCTTATCCGCCTTGATGAGGACGGAGTACCGCTCCCCGTTGGAGACCGTGACTGCTTGTGCTTCTCTCGGTTCGACGTACCGTCCATCCACGGCATACACCCACAGCGAATGCTCGTCGATCGACACCGTGGCGGTTATGGATTGGAAAGCCCCGATAAAGTGGATGGCAACCCAGCTTTCATCGGCGCAGGAGGTATTTTGGCTGATGGTTATGACCTCTCGGGATCCTTCCGTGCTCCTACAATCGCCGAATACGTAGCTCGGGACAAGACTGCCATTTCCATGACCGTTCCAGGCCAGAGCAATCAACTCTGGTGGGTAACATCTTCATTTGGTTATCTTGTACGTCAGCACCTCAGAAAGGAAGGTTTTTGCTTTCACTTCTGCGAGGTGTGCGGGAGGCCGACTCACCCTTTGTCCGTCATGTTCAAATTCAACTTACTAAGTTGTTTCCGTTGCAAGTCACTCAGCAGCTTATCGATCTCAGCCGGATCAGGACAACGAACACTCCCTTTCCCATTAATTAGGATTGAGTCCCAACACGCCGGGTCGAGAGCAGCCGCTTGCGTCAGTGTCCAAGCCTCACTACCTGTCAAGTTTCTAAAATCTGAGAGCAGCAGAGGATAAGCGACATCATCCGCCCGCTTCATCGTCTCTATTGCCAGCGAACTGTTCGATATTTGGTCAAAAGGTCTGGGTGTGTCTGACCGAGGAACGATAACGAGACTGCCGAAGAGGCCATCTTCGCTTTCGTGGCGAGAGTGCGAGTGGTACCAGTAGCTGCCGTACTGAGTCGCCGTCCATCGATATGTGAAGGAATTGCCGGGCTCGATGGGTCTTTGGCTTACACCAGGGCTTCCGTCGGACCAGGGGGTGTTGTGCATTTCGATGCCTGTGGTTTTTCGGTTTCCCGAACATGTTAGCCCTCTCATTCATGGTACATTCTAGAAGAGAATCTCTAACCGTGGAAGTGGATGCTGGTGGAGTTATTGAGGTTGTTTTCCACTACGACTGCCACCTCGTCACCCTGCCATACTTGCAAAGTTGGACCTGGGAATTGGCCATTCACCAGAATCATTTGTCTCGCGTTTCCATTCGGACTCCAACTTCCCCTCGTCAACGAAAGCTTGAACGTACGCGTTGTTTGACCCAGCACGGAAGCAGACATGAAGAGGGCAAGCCCGACCACCGCGTTTAGAATCGAACAAGACATCTTAGGAAAGGGCAGAACGACCGAAAATGAGGATGCTGAGATATCTATAGAACTGCTAGAGTCAAAGAGGTTCTAGAAACCTCCCCTCACAGCGACCACTGGATTCCAAGCCGGGCGGCTCTTATATGCAGTCTGGGTCAACGCATGTCATCGGGTCGATAATCAGCCATGGGCTCTTGGGATCCCTACGTGTGTTGTGGGCATGCCGGGTTTCCGAGAAGGAGATAGGGCTTCCGAGTTGGATGGCCTTTTGTCTGGCGGACAATTCCTCTCGATGAATATTCATGTTGTGCCTCCTGACTGCATACGACGGCTGGAGGAGACCGAAACAGTCTTTCCTCGGAAGATTCCCTGCTTTCATCGCCGTTACCCCTATCCATTCTCGTCCAGGGCTTCATCTCCGCTCGGCTGCTCACATATTCGAAGAGGCTGCTGACGAAAAAACAGAATGGAGACCTGTTTCCCGGCGAAATTGCCCTCGTCCACGGAGTAAGGGGAATCACGACGTGGCATGCCCAAGCCCAACGCATCTGAACGCCACAACCTTAGAGCATGAACCTGTGGACAATCTCCCCAGCAACAGGCTTCCAAGGGGTCATTTACATATAACCTCTTTCTCCCGACCACAAGTCTCACTTTTCCTGTCATGGGATCATCCACTCTCCATCAGTTCCCCACCGGAACTAGGACGTGCTTGTTTCCCGCTGACGACCCCTCGATGTATCACAACCATGGCGCATGTCTCCCATGCAGGAAAATATGCGGCTTCCCGAGGTCGAGGCCAAGGTTCGGAGGAATTTGGGTGACCATCAGCCCATCTTTTCAGGTGGTCCTCGTAGTCTTGCATGCATCTGCTGCCCATTTTTAGAAGCTAGTTCTCTTCTTTTCGTTATTGATTTATTTAATATTTTTTTTTTCGTTTATTAATTTATTCTTAATTTTTTATCTTGGTCGGTTCCTGCTGCCGGGTGTGAAGGTCAGAATCGGTAAAGAGTGGGTAATCCGGCTCCGGCAAGCCGCGGGAGACCGGGAAAGGGAAAATGGGGATTTCCCTTCTCTCTCTCTCTCTCTCTCTCTCTCGCGTTTGTGCGAGCGAAGTATCCAAGTATCCAATTCCAATTCCAATTCAATTGATTCAAAATCTCAATCCAGTTATCACCAGCCAAAACATTTACCCCCTGCTAGACTATGTTGGAGATGCCTTGGCGCGTCTGTAATTCGGTTGCCTGGTGATTGTGTTAGTATTGTTGGTATTGAGGCTGAGATCCAGTGCAGGCAACAGAATTTCTTCCCCTTCAAGTACCGGTATTAAGAGGCTCGCCAAAAACATATAAACCCGGTTGACGCATCGAGAAAGTGCCTCAGTACAGGACGAATTATCCAGACTCATCCTGGAAAAAAGATTCCCTGTGTACAGTTTCACCAGCCAAATGCTTCACACAACCCGCCCCGTCCAAATCCAATCACCTCCCCTTCCCTTCCCGTCACCAACTCCACCACAAGACATCGTCAACCCTCACCATCTTCCCCTCCAAGCCATGGATCCCACAGCTATAACCACCACCTCCCCCATCACCACCTCATCCACTCCCAACTCCAAACCCAAACTCCGATTCTCCGACCTCCCTGCCGAAATCCGCGACCTCATCTGGGACCACACCCTTCCCACCCACCCCCGCGTCTTCCACATCCGCCGCTTCGAACGCCCCCACCAAACCAGCGACATCGCCAACGACCCCCTCGACCGCCAGGCCTTCGCAGCCCACCTCACCCGCACCCTCACAACACCGCCCAAGCGCCTCGCCAAATTCTACGTCTCCCACCCCCCTCCCGCAGCGACGCAAATCTGCTCCGAATCCCGCCGCGCCGCCCTCCGCCGCGGCTTCTTCCTCCTCCCCGCCTCGTCTCCGCGCGCGGGTTCCTGCCTCTGGTTCAACGCCAACCTGGACGTCGTCTACCTCGATCGCATGCTGCGCGCGAGCCTCGCTCAGGATCGGGGTAAGCCCGAGTTCGTGGTGCCGGGGTTCGAGCGCGTTAGGCACGTCGCCGTCGAGTGGCGTTGGTTCACGAATAACGGCGCCGTTCCTGTGGAGGACTGGTCTGGGCCTCCTATGCTGAGGTTGCTGAGTCAGAAGATGGCGTCGGTTTATGCCTATCTTCCGAACGTGACTACCCTTCATTATGTGTTACCGTTGGTGCGGTATCAGGGCGGCATCCCCTGGGGCAGGGAACCCGATGGAGCGTCGGATTTCGAGGGGCAGCTTGTTGATTTGCCGTCGGGGATCATTGTGCCCTTTGAGAGTGGGCATAGGCGGTGGGAACGTGTGCAGGAGGCGTTGGTCAAGGCGCTTGGCCAGGAGTTCATGAGGGAGACGTGGGAGAGGTCGTTCAAGGGGAAGGGTACCTATCCGCCCGAGCTGGAGGGTAACTGGCTGAAACGGGTTGGGTTGGATAAGAGGGCCCTCGTGACACCTAGTATTCACGAGTTTACTTGGTGATGCCTTGTCCGGCGTGGAGGAGGTGCCTAGGAGAGTATCAGATTAAACAACTTGGTTGGAATCTGACAAGATAATGTCGGTGTAATATAAATTCCTACACATCTCCATCCAACCATCGCCAAGATGAAAACTGCTTACCCCATCCAGATCAAACACGCCCATCATCCCTTCCCACAGCTCTGGGCCTTTTTACGAGCCCCGTGTCACAACATCCCCAGTCTTTTCGAATTACATTGCGTAAACGAAGCCGTAGTGCAACCAACCTTCCCCGCTCAACTCTTGTTTACCCTCCCCTACCTCTTCCCGTGAATGAAAGAACCGAGTGAACCAAACTAAGCCAGGAAGGAAAGAAGAAGAGACCAGGAATGTTCCGGCCAGTAATATAAATAGAATAAATAGATCAGTTCAATGCTGTCTCAGCCCAGGTATTCCAAGCTTCTCTGTGAGACGTGAGTCCTACATTAAGTCAGTTATAGTAGACACCAGCCAACATCTTTACCACCTTCTTTATTGAACACCTATAGGCAATTAATGAAATCTGTATACATTCCCAATTGGTCACTAACATAGCTCTCCCAATATAACGTTATCTATACCCCGTTAATCAAGCTTACTTACTACATATTATACTCATAAAAGGTAGCTGAGACAAAGTCTAGCTTACAATGAGTTAGGACACAGGACGACATGGGGGCTGGTGATGACAAGGAACAAAGGAATCTCTACCTGTCATGTTACTCTCCTGACTTTCAGTCAAAATCCTTAGAGGCACACTCTGAAGTTAACGCAGTCATTGAAGACTTGATACACAATCATCACGAGGATCCCGGGACTTCAGTTCACTGTATCTTATATTGTAACTGCTAAACGTGGAAAGTTCTCCTCCACCCATGACCGAACGATTCGGAATGCTGCCAAACTGGCAACGATCCTCACGAGGGCCCAAGTTCGCATTTCTCATAAAAAAAAACTGGTCCAAACCAAAGCCCCTTGCATGTTCCAACGTCATGTATGATGGAAAGAGAAAAATGAATAGCCTGACATGGGCCTCATCCACCAAACAATCGCGGCCGCCAGAGCCACGCAACTGGTTTGGGTGCAGCAGAGTTCTGCATAAGAAAATGCAAACGGCGAGCAAATATCAAATTTGCCCATGCCACCATTCCTGGTTGCTGGGATCTTCCACCCTAGCCGGCCTGTCTCGAAGTAAAAGAAGTCTTCCAGTCTGCAGTACCTTCCCTTTTCCGTGGTATATTCGTCAAAAACCTGACCCTCCTCCGTCTAAAACCAAAACGGTAATGAGAAAATTCCTGATTCGTCCAAGTATAAAAAAGGGTGGTCGTCACAGTTGGTGTGTTTCGGCGATCGACCGTCGAATTGAATGCTGCCATGATCTGGCAGTTGCAAATGATGTCCCCGCCACCCTCAGAGAGGAATAGAGGAAACGTCGGGAGGATGGAGAATGGAACAAAGTCGAAACAAAACGACGAATAACGATAAAAAAAGAGGCCAGTGATGAAACCAGAATCAATAGAGCCGGAATGACAGGCAGCGGACGCCACAGACGCACAGACTCCAACGGCAACCGTTATGCACAGCCGGACCCGTCTGCGTTCTTCAAGCCGTCTCGAAAACAAATGAGTGGACAAGAAGGGAACAAAAAGTAGTAGTAGTAAGTAATGATAAAGGAAAACGTGTCGAGGAACCGTAATAGTCGTAAAGAGGTAAATGAAAGACCGAAAAGAATAGACAAGCCAACCCGTCTACGCCGTCACAGTAGGTCCGCCCCTGGTCAGGACCAGCCTCGGCGCCTTTCGCTGTCCATCCAGACCCTGGGCCGCCTTATCAGATCCCTGAGCGTTCTTAAAGACACTAGCAAAGCTACCGTCGTTCTCCGCAGCACCGTCGACACTGTCGCGAACCTTCTCTCGCGAGGAAGGGCGGTCAGAGCCAATGGCGCCCCAGCTTCCACTGGCCGACGTCCGCGAGCTAGGTAGAGAGCACTCAATATCGCCAGCGAGGCTGCCGGAACCGCTGCGTCCCGAGTCGGATTCGTTGTCGGTGATGGGGGTCTCGGACTCCGCCGCACTCTCCGATACGGGGCTCATGCTACCAGTGGAGCTACCGGTGCCCTTGCGTCGTTCCTTGCCGGCTCGGACAAGGTTGTGGACGGCGGACCGGCGGGTGCGGGCAGCGAAGTTCTTGCTACCCTCGTGCTTGGCAGTAGGCTTGGAGACGAGCTCATCAAACGAAGGAGGTCCTCGAGGTTGTCGAATTGGGTGTTCACCGGCACGTGCCTGACCAGGTCCGTAACCACCAGTCAGGGGAGTCAAGGGGAATACAGCCGACTTCGGAGCCTTCTGGGCATCGTGAACATTGACAGAGAGCCCGTTAGCGTTGACGGAAGAGGCCTTCTTATGACCTCGTCGGAAAGCATTGGCAGACGGAGGAGGGAGAGGCGCATGTTCGGTGGGCGATTCGTAACGCTTGGGAGGCGAGTTGCTCCTGCTGAAGCTTGTGGGCGTCGCCTCGGGAGGGGGCGAGACCTGAAGGCGAGGAGCATTGATCTGCTGCTGCTGTTGCTGCTGCTGCTGCTGGAGCTGGAGTTGCTGTTGTTGTTGCAACTGCTGAAGCTGCTGGAGTTGTTGGAGCTGTTGCAATTGCTGAAGCTGCTGCTGCTGCTGTTGGAGGGCCGCATACTGGGAGAGCTGGGCTTGATCGACGTATTGGCTGGCGGTGCTCTGGTCGACCAAGTAGGTCGGCTGACCAGTGGCGGGGTCAATGAAGGCGTAGACGCTGGGCTGGGCGCCGGGAACAGAACGGCCCTGGTTCTGGCCATACAGGGCGAACTGCTGCTGCTGAATCTGAGGGTTGATAGCGAGTCCCTGGAACTGCTGAGCGGCGGCCTGGACGTCGCGGAGCTGCTGCTGCAGGCGCTGCTGCTGCTGAGCAAGATACGTGTTGGTAGCAACCAGCTGAGCGTACATCGAAGGGTCCATCTGCTCCTGCATCTGGGGGTCGAACTGCAGCTCGGGAGGAGCAAGAACCTGGTCAGCGGTATACTGCTGGCTCATGTGCATCAGCGCGTTGAAAGGGGCCTGCTGACCACTGCTGCCGTATCGGGGCAGAGCAGTCTTGGGAGCGTTGTAAGCATCGTGGGACGCAGTGTAGGAGTTGACATTGACCTTGGCGAATTGTTGCTGGGGCTGCTGAGCCATGGAGGTCTGCGACGGGAAGGACGAAGCGGTGGCGGTCTTGGGAGCGGTCCTCAGACCAGCCAAAAGGTGAGAGCGGCTGGTGCGGGGAGTGGGAGCGCCATTATCCTTATCAGTCGAGGCCTTGATGGCATCGAAGGAGAGCGGCTTGATGTTCTGGCCACCGCGACGAGACGCCAGACCTGAACCGGCCATGGGAAATCCGCTGGAGGCAAAGTTGTTGGAGGTCATTTTTGGGGGTTGTTTGAGCAGAGGACCACCTGTGTCAAATGCTCAAAAAAAGGATGTCAAGTCTATCGATAAGAAGACGACTGTTGAAGAGGCGAAAAAAAATGCTGAATTCGTTCGAAGGAGTGGAAGAATCGCAGAGAGAAGGGAAAACAAACACAAGTGAAACTTGCCTAGTGGCAGGAATTACAAATGAGGAATATTATGCTGAGGCTGTCGATTTGAAGTATCGCGAGGCTTGAAGGAGTCAGTGGGAAGAGATGCCGACTGATTTTGTTTTTCGCGTTTGATCGAGCTGCTGGGCGGAAGACAAGGTGTTGCGAAGTTCAAATCCAAGAAAGAGTTTGAATTCCAGAGGCAGAATGAGAAATGTCAATCTGTGCTGCCAATATTAAGGAGGAAGGGTCCAGTATACCCGAGATGAATCAGAAGCGCTAGGCAAGGCGTGAATGAATGGAGCACTGGGGGAAGGAGCTGTCCGAGGAGCTGGTTGCAAAAGCTGAAGGAAGTGGAAGGAAGGACGGATGCCAGATACAGGCCAAGTCGATGCAGGCGCGATGGACTAGGAGGAAGCGAAGCAGGAGCGATCGTGGAATGCTGAAGAAGTCCAAGGCGGCTTTGTCTGCTGGTCGAGTCCGAAGAGTATTGAGGCGCCAAAAAAAAGAGAGCTTCAATATTCCTTTCACACGCATACACAACTGTTGCAGTACCCTGAGAAAAACACCTTCCGAGAGATATCCTGACGAGACAGCGGCTTGGCTATCGGCGATGCGCGAATTAAGAGTTAATGTTGTCGAATTTATATTGTACGAGGAAACCAAGCGAGAAGAATAAAATGCAGAAAATTCCAGATCAATAGTACAAGAGATTAAAACAGGATCGGTCTGATATTGTCGGGGTTCGGCCAGGACAGAAGATGAACTTGCTTCGTCGTCGAATAATCCCGAAATTTCGTTCGTGGCGAGTGTTTTTGGACGGTCGAGAGAGAAAAACAGACAACTACTACTCTTTCTTCAAGTTGCACAGTCTTGTTGTGGGCGACGATGGAATTCGGCGTACCGCGGGCGCGAAAAAGAAATCGGAGGAAAAAGAAGAAATGATAAAATGAGAGCTTGAGTGTTCAAAGAGAATGCAATTCTTTTTTTCGTTTCTTTTTGAGATTGACTCTAACAACAACGACCACGAGCGAGCAGCAAGAGAGAGGGGGAGGGGGAAAGAGCTAAGGAGAGGGGGAAAAAAAGTTGAAAGGAGATGAAGGGCGGTGTGGTTAGAAGGAAGAGGGAGAGAAGAAGTAGTGTAAATGGTTTGGACGAGATGGATTTGTGGAGGCGGACCAAGGACGAGTGCACGAGTGATGGGACTGGCGACTGGCGACTGCGACTGGCGACTGGGAGTGGAGCGGGAGGGTACCACTACCTGCATCGGGCCACACAGAAAGCAGAGGAGCGAGTCGTTGTCGAATAGGATCGCGCGAACCGAGTGGGCGCTGTCTGCGGATCACCTAAAGGGCTGGCCAATGAGAACGCGCCTAGGGCAAGAATCTAGCCACCCGCTAGAAAGCTGGCAAGTATCGGGTACATGAAGCGCCGTGTACACTCCACACCTCACAGACTCAGATGGTGCCCCATTACTCGTATAAGTGTCCTCCCCTCTCACGGACACGCACCGCTTCCCACACTACTCCGTACAAAGTACGAAGTACACTACGGCGCCGATGTCAGTGGCAAGAGCAAGACAGGGACAACGATACAATTACCTGACGTCAAAGTACGTACTCCCCAGGGGCTATATCCCCCTGTGATTCAAAGTATCGAAGCGTCGCGGATACCAATAGGACATGGTAGATGCTTCCACCCTTCCTTACCTCATCGTGCGAGTAAGTCGGCACAATCCACCATGGCACATAACTGAACCCCCTTCGCAATCGTGGGTGGCTGGATGCAGTGGATGGAGACTGCCCCTTTGGCCTTAGGGGCCAAAAATGGGCAAAAGGTGGGCTCGCTTGAGCTACAGGCAACCAATCAGAATCTTGATTCAGGGCGATTAAAAGGTACGTCACGTTTGCCAGACGCCATTACAATACATTGCCCCACTCATTGGGGAAAATCCCAGAAAAGAAACCAGGCACCACGCACTGCCTACCCCTTGCTTCCTGCTCGGAGGCGGAGAAAAGTTCGAATGGAGGATTGCGATCGCAAGCCTGATAATAATAACCAGAGTATGCATATGACAAGTATACTGTGCATGACACCGACTGAGTAACGAGGCACTGCTCGATCTAAACTTATGTTTGCATGCGACGTACAATGTAACAATAATAATAATAACAAAACTACTCATAAGCAATGCATTTGAATGATCTCTTTTTGGCATCAGTTAACAATAGATCAGGTTGTCGTCGCCGTTTGGGAGGAGTTATTCGGGCCATCCTTCATCGGTTTATTTTCGTGTTTTCGCTTTCCGTGGGCTTTTGCCCCCCTGAGTCCCTACAGGATCACCAAGCATGAGGGCCCAGCGAATCATCGTGGTCGAGACCCAATCTTTAAGAGATCCGCGCAGTGCTGGGGAATGAGGCGCGATGAGACTTGCTGCCCAATGCCTACCCACTTTTTTTATATGCCAGTTTCGAATTGCGAAAGAAAAGAAAGAGAGAGATAGAGAGGAAAAAGAAAAAAAGGAAAAAAAAATGGACTTGAAGAATATTGAAGAAACCCTCAAGAGCAGCGGATGCGGGTCGATCAGGGTCGCCTACAAAGCAGGTCATTCTTCTCTGCCCCCAGAACCCAGAGACTTGGTAATATTAAGGGACAGCTAGTCCTGCTTGGTGGTGATCGCATGAATTCTCCCGTCAATCAACCTTTCCCAAAGTAGGGATAGACTCGATGGAGGATGCGGAAAAACCAGGCATTCACCCTTTCAGCGCACGGCATTGATCGCCATAATGCTCAACCAAAGGCCAAATGCCATCACCATTGATCTCTACTTCGTAGAGTATTGCCCTTCGCCCAAGTACGGAGTAGACGCCAGTCATATTACTCCGTACATTACGAAGTATATCTGGGCACTTTGAGAATGACAGTCGCAAACAGATTGACGGAACCCCACTGTCCACACTTTGGGGATCCCGGTTGCTTGTCCAGGCGTAGAGCTGAGGAATTTGTTTCATCTAGAAATGTTTCGAGTTGACTGCCAATAAAGAATGAGCGCAATTACTCTCAAGACAGCGCTCGACTCACGTTCTCCCTCTTAAATCTGCTTTAAGTGACATCACCCTCGGACCTCTTGGAAGCCCTCGACAAGAAGCTTCGAGCCTACGGAGTACTGAGGATATTACTCTGGAAATACTTGGTGCTCCGAAGCAAGTGGAAAATTTCGGGCCACTGTCCTAATTCACCAGCTCACCAGACACTACTCCGTACGATTTCCGCGACTGGTGGAAGTGGACATGGTGGATTGTTGGCAAGACTAGCCGAAATTCTCCGCACAGCCTTCTTCCTCCCCTTTTGTTCTGGAAATGGTTTTACGAAGTAAACTACGAAGTACTCGGTGCCCCTTGACCCTTGCTCATGATACCTGAGACAGTATCCTGCATGCTCCGTAGTCCGTGAGCTGCCCGATAGGCAACCCCTGATTTGGCAAGGATTCCGCCGTCACATTTCTCGGGCAGAAAACGACCCTCTTTCCACGAAGCGATGTCACGAGACACCGAGCTTTGGACTGGACCCTTGACCGGATTTGGATGGCATCTGATGTTTGCGTTTTTCGTTCGGGGGCTACGAAGCACAGCCGGATTCGTAGCATGGAAACAAGTGAACGAATAGAGGGGGGCTGAGATAGGCGGGAACACCATCGATTGTCATTAAATGTTTCTAGTCTCCATGCTAAATTAGAGAAGAGAATTTTTTTTTGCAAATCTTTATATGAAATACGAGACTTGCATACAGTAGCGTTCACTACGCGACACGGAAAAGATGGACTCTTGTTAGCCCGATTCTTATTTCTCCTAGCAAGCACTGGAGAAAAGAGGGAGAAAAATATCCCTCCGATTCAATAGTGGCGCCCGGCTGCATACCAGATTAATTTCCGTCCTTTTCTAGCCCCCATCGCGCGCTGAGTCTCCCTCACATGGAGAGAGGACAGCACACGGTATTCACTTCACCTCGGCAGGGCATGGCTTGGTTTCGCGTATCTGCAGAGAAACCCACTGCGGCCTTAGAGAGTCCCGCAACACATGTCAGTAAACAAAGGACATTCATCAATCTGTCAAAATAGGAACTCCAGATGCGCTTAAATTCAAATTTAGAACCATTGGGATACTGGCAAACGTTGAAATTTCCGAGAATACGGACCAGAAGGAAAATAAGTGGCGTTCTCGGTGCCCCTCTTCCCAGACCAGCACGACCAAGACGATGGACCGCGATCCCACAATCTACCCCCCCACCGCTGCGTCTTTGCCTCCAGAGCGGGACTGCTCCATCTGCTTTTAATTAGCTTCTGCTCATCCTTCTCCAAGTAGAAGAGACGTAGTGTGCACTACTAGCATAGTGTACGTCGAAAGCCGAATGCCGGCCCCTCACTAGTGTAGGTCCGTTTCCTGCTCTTTGGGCCAAATTTCCGCTCTCAAGCCGAAAATACTTCGAAGGAATACACATTGTCCGTGGATCATTGGCAATTGAGATTCGAAAGGAGATAATAGTGTCATTTGCTTGGGCAGACATGCGGTCTCCTTTTCCTGACCAGACTATGCGCTGTCACGTCCTGTCCTCGACTCGCCAGCAACCGGCCCCGAGTGTGTCTAGGCCGCCCCTCAAGACTCGAGATTCGAGTCCCTGCATGCAACCTGTAAGCCATGCATCCTCAGAAAATTGGTGGAGATTGCATGGAGGCGCCCAATGTTCCAACTCCATTGAGCCAAAGGAATCCCAATGCCACCTCCCGCTTGCAGGGCACTAACTCCCTTCACAAACGTGGCCCCAGCGGAGTGGCGGAAGCTGAATTCGGTCGCCGTGATCGTGATCGATCAGGGTCACATCTCATCACCCGTAGCCGCGGAACCCATGCTCCATCGTCGAATGAGAGTGGAGTCCAAAAACACCGCAAATATCTGCACGGAAGCTCACGGAGAGCTGTCATCCTATCCAAGGACGGAAGGAATGCAGTCGGGCCTGGCCAATCTGTCTTTGGGCATGCATCAGATCTTGCCCTCGGGTACAGTGAACCAACCACGCAGGGAGGAACCGCTGGCTCGAGGGCAATATTTTAGACGCCGTTCGCGGGGGATTGTCAAATTGATCTCTTTTGCCTTTTTTTGTGCCATTGGACTGGCTGTGGTTGCAGTGGTCCACGCGTAGGCGCCAATAAGCGCCGTGACGTTGTCCTTCGTTTCCTGCACTTTAACATTGACTGGAGGATTTGATCCACGGGGATGACGAGCATGAGCAGATCGTCTAGGGGAATTCTGTGAGCGGCTTGGTATTTGCCAACTTAGCACTCTCAGAATTCCGGGCCTGTTCCCTCGTTTAATCAGTTAGCTAGCTCTGGTCCAAGTCCCAAGTAAGGTTTGCCAGTTTGTGCGACTGAATCCCCCCAGGCACCTCTTCGGACGCTCAGTCGGATTTGAGTCCAAAGCCCCTGGAAGATTGGCCGCAAAAAGGCAGTCGTCTGATTGACAGCCCCAACCGGTTATCCGGGCATGACACGGAGGCCCACGCGGGCACTTTCCTGTCTGGGGAACTGTGTCTGAGGTCTCAGGAGCAGGATCATCACCACCACCACCATGACAACCGCTGCTAACATTCGATAGAATTAGACCTGAAGAGGGAAATGGAAAGAAAGGGAAGGGGAAATCAAAAATATAGAAGAACGAAAGAAACCAAAAACAACGGGTAATAAAAATAAGAGGAAAATTAAAACCAACATCAAAAAGAGGAACGAAGTTGAATTGATCCTTCAAGGCTCGCCTCCTGCCCCGAATCGAATCTCCGGGGAGGATGATCTCCCGCTGGTCCCAACCTTGCACACCCTAGGGGTTGAACCTAGGGGCGCATGGGAATGTGATCTGGCAACGTCATCTCGGCCTTCTCGGCTAACTTCCGCGATGGTATTAGATCATCTTTCGACCTCCTCCTATGTGAGATTATCTTCCTCTCTCAGTGAAAAGGAGAGATGTTCCTTCGCCTGAACTGATATTTGGTGAGATAGTAGTGTAGCTCCTCCCCGCTTACTTCCTTCGGGATATTCCCGATGAGGCGTTGGGTGTTGAAATGGCTCAGAGTTGTCGGAGGATGATGTGGGAGTCATGTCTGCGAAAGGTGTTACATGACCCAGACGGTAGACCTAGCGAGTACTACACTAGTTAGCTCGGCGATGGTGATTAGAAGCACTGGAGGCCAGTTGTGAAAAGAATGGTCGCTTCCAGACCAGTAACGTAGGAGAGACTCGGACGAAGCGTCACCGATTTGGATGGGACCTACTATATCACCATTCTTACCACACACCTGGCGTATTGGCCCTTCAGATTCGGAAGCATCACATGTGGCATCCACCAGGGAGTAGACAGAGAGGAGCAAAGAGAACGGACCCCGGATGATACTCATTTTCCCGCGCTCCGTCAGCCCTATATACCCCATCCACACAAGAGCATCCTAGGCGGAGGCGTGAGCCTTACAGTCATCCTGAGAAATTGCAATATTGGAACATCTTCCCCATGGCTGACCGTAAAAGGGTAAGCCTAACGTGTTAATTCTGACCAACCTTGATTTCCCCGTCATCTTATCTCGTTCCTGGGCCATGAAACCGAACGTGCTAGCCTCAAAGCGTGGCGGTGTTCTTCTCCAGCTCCAATCCCCGCACCACCATCATCCTGTCTCATCCTCCGCCTCCACTAGGAGGATTGATGTCAGACGGAGGCAGCCGACCCATTTGCTCCTCCTCTTCGGACGGCTTCCTGCCTTGTTCCAGTCTTTCGAAGATTGACCCTGCGTGCGGATCGTTGCATGAAAAAAGACAAAAAAAATTGCCGCTCCTCTATCAGCCAGCCTGGAGGCCCGTTTTTCTCGTACCGGTCGGTCTGGTAGAGAACTGGATTCGTAGATCCGGTATTTCCGGTCTTCTGCGAAGACTTTATTCGAAGGATCATGCCGCATAGTCGTGCCACTCTATAGTAGTAGCCTCCGCTCGGTCCCATAATTCAACCTCACACCTTACCTATCCAGGTCCCGTCATGCTGGCTGGCCTGGCCTCTATCTCCAACTTCCACGCTCTCGTAAGTTGAGGGCATATGCCAAGGAAGGTCTGGCACCCTCTGCTACCGGTTCCGAAGGCTCAATACGATGCGTAGACATAGACTCCCCAGCATCCCGCCAGGTTCTCCGCAAAGTAATCACCATGTTCCATCCCAGGAGACCAAAAACCACTCCTCCCAACCCGGGCATTACAACTTGACAAGCAACCCAATCGGCCCGCCCAGCCCATTCTGTGTGTCATCCTGCTTATTCCATAGGCACTAGGCCCGTCACCTGCATATACAACTCCTCCCCTCGCAATATCATCCGTGATTCTGATAGTCCCAAGCCCATGCGACCTCCCCGATGTTGATAGTTCCATGCATAGATACCCTATGCGCTGGCACATCTCATACAGACCCTCGCTCTTTCTTTCCAAAACTTCGGTGTGAGACCCTAGGCGCCATAGGTCAGAAGGGAAAAAGAAAAACCAGGTGAAAGGCTAATGCGTCATTTCGCTATCCGCTGCTTTGCTGATGATGCGCATCAAAGCCACACCCAGGGAGGCCATTTTCGTATTCTCACCAGTCATATTCCCGCTCAACAGCGCTATTCGGGTTTTAGCCCTTCCAGCCCCCATATCGGCCCCATGCATAGATAGAAGAGACACCTTGTCAGACTGGCCTTCAATGGAGAGTAAAAGGCCAGCGGTACTGCCTTGGAAACGGGAGCTAGTCGCTGGCCAAGAGATCACCGGCCCCCGCCTCTTTCTCACCCTGGGGCGGTTAAGTATGCAAGAAGTCTGGGGACTGGGAGGAATCTGATACCTCCTCGTCTCTTTATTTATTTCATTCCCAACTGGTTCCGACCTCGCTGTCTCCTCACGCAGGTTAGCTGCCTTAAAATGTGGGTGGGATATACGCACAAGCGCATGGCATATGCAGAACAACTGGCCTTGCTAGTCGACCACAACGGCCGTCTAAGTGGACGCCCGTCCTCGGGATTAGCAACGTCACGAAGCAACAAAACTAAAACTGACCTTGCCGAGAGCAACTGCCAAGACACACCTGACCAAGCCGATGACACGTTACGAGGTGCAAGACGTCCGGCATATGGGAATAAAGCGTGGGAGAGATAGGGAGACGTCTCTCTACGAAGGAGGACAAGGCTCTCCCGACCTCGCAGACCCCTCCTTTCCACATTCGGTTCTTACCACATCCATACGGCCGACGTTGGGGTCAGGTTAAAATCTTGTGCTACACCCATGCCACTTTCCCTGGGTAGATCATCGCGGACGGGGACAAGCGCGGGGTCGCTTCGAGTTCTGGTGCCAGATACCTCCGAAACCCAGGCCTGTGGAAGATCACAGATTGCAACGACTCCGACTGGAACAGGTCGTCTCTTTGAATGAATAGAGTACCATGAGGGACTAGGTCTGGTTTAACATGGGTGGATTGGTAAGGGGATGGGATGTGTTATGCAAAAGGCAGGAATTCTCGTTATCAAGCCCGACAGGGACGAAAAAGTTGGAGGAAAATATGCCCACCCCAGGGCCTTGCGACAAGATATTATTGATT
Source organism: Scedosporium apiospermum (assembly GCF_000732125.1). Lineage (NCBI taxonomy): Eukaryota > Fungi > Ascomycota > Sordariomycetes > Microascales > Microascaceae > Scedosporium > Scedosporium apiospermum. Next base: position 1,868,102 of record NW_015971822.1, on the reverse strand, counting down.
GTGACGCAATTATGAGGAGAATATAGAACAGCATGAGTTAGACCAATATCGAAGAAGCCGGGAAGCCCGCGAAGAGGCCTGCCTATGCGCCCCAAAAACCAAACATGCAATGACCTGCGAAAATGAAAATAAAAAGGCCAGCAGAGAAGATGGGACATGAATACAACGAAGACAAAATATGACAGGAATGCCGATTCCCCGAATGACCATGACCACGTATTTAAACACCACCCAAAAAAACAAACTTCCCGGTTTCCCCTAGGTAACCGTGAATCGAGCCTGAGGTATGCCAGTGAGGCAAGGGACACAAATCCATCTAAAACCCGTGCTTCTACCGCAGGATAGACAACAGAAATAAACGAGGAGAAAAAAGAAACCAACCCAGTTTTTAAGAAAAGCATATCATCAGACCCCGCATTCCTGCTTGAACCCGTGCTGTTGAGCCTTTCCTTTTTTCTTCTTTTCATATTTTTGTCCCACTGTTAGACCGTAATAGGTGGAGAGAAGAGAGAACAGAGAAGAGAGAGAGAGGGAGCAAGACACATATGATAAAAGATATGTAGAGATTCGGGAGGAAATTCGCCGAGGGCAATAAACTCCGTGTTCTGAGATAGCTCACCCCCTATCATCTGGCCGAAATGCAGTCGCACCGTAAAAGCCGCCCTCTCCTCCACTCGCAGCACAAGCAAGACAAACACCGCCGCCGTAGACCCTCGTATGTCTCGTCCACCCAGTTCCGTACCCGTCAGTGACGGAGATCACCTCTCCTTGGACCTCGACGCTCTTCTCCGGCAACGGATATCCTTCGTGGTCGGGAGGCGCTGGGGGGAGGTAGGGGTTTATTGTGGGAAACGAGTTTGATGAGTACAGTCCACCATGAGGCGCTGATTCGGACGATCCATCCTCAGTCTCGGCCGACACGGATGAGTCGAAACGACGTTGTTGCAAAGGCGCAGGAATGTCAACGGGCTGAGATTTGGTGAATGTGGGACTGGTAGGCAGTGGCGGAGATAATGGTGGACGCGTGGACGCGAGATAATCTGGATTGGGCTGGTGAATAAAAGAGGAGTCCAGCTCCAGAGTCGTCGTGTGGTAGAGAGTGTTGTGTCCATTGCGGCTGAAGTCAGATGGAGATAGCGCTGGTGGTGTAAGTGGCGGAGGCGGGGGAGGCCTCATCATCAAATATCGTTGTAGGGTAGGTTCTGGCCTAGGTCTTGGCGGGGACCCACTATCACCAAGCGCGATTCCTTCGCCCTGAGACCCAGTTTCACCAGGAGTCGAACCCTGACCGAAAGGTTTGCTGTCGTCTCCGCAAGGCGCAGCAGAAAAGTTTCCGGCCTGGTCGTCCATCATCCAGAACGGTGGTGGTGCGGGAGGTGGGAAAAGGTAATGTAGACGTTGGTACGGCTGACCAGGGCTTAATAACACCGGCCCTTCTCGGGGGACACTCTCCTGCTTTGGAAGGGAGTACTTCTCGGAAGGATCAGGGGAGGAGGAAGGGGCAGAAGAGGTATCAGTGCCTCTCCACCATACAAGAATTCTTCGGGCTGTGTGTCGGACAATGATAAAGATGGCGAACAGGGCGAGGCCGTCCCATGTATGCTTTAGGAGGAATGACACATAATGAGTATTGCTGTGATTAGTTGTTAGAGCATGGCGATGCATTTCCCAGTCAGCACTGGGACTGAAAGCGACCGGCATGGCAGGTAGATATACTCTGAGCCGATGGGCACAGAGCTGTTTCTGGCAAGTGGTAGCCGGGTAAGGCAAACTCCCAAGGTTCCGCAAAGGAGGGAGGGGTGGGTGGATATAGATGGGGATCCAGCCAAGCAGGGGAGTCGAACGGCAAAAGAAGGGGGGCGTATGATGTTTTAGGAGCGAGCTTTTGGCGCTGCGCTGATTACCACCACGGTCTGGTGTGGATTGAAATATGGCCTCTCCTTTCACCTCTTTTGAGACAGGGTGGGGGAGGGACGTAGAATAAGCTGGAAGGAATAGGTCAAATCAAATCGTCATTTAAACTTGATTACTAGGTTTCCGCGCCAATTCGTTCGAGATTCGTTGGGTGTTGGGCGTGTCGGAAAATCAGCCTTGACCTTTGGCTTATGGGCGTATAAATGAGAGGCCGAGACAGCGCGTCGTGTTGTGGGCGTTGGAAGAGGGTCGCCCGATGGCTAGTCTTTCAAACGGAAGGGGGGGTATCAAAGGGGAGGGGGTTTGGGGGCAGATGACAGCTAAAGAGAAGGGGCCCTTCGCGCCTAGGCTCAGGGGTTGCAGAGCAGGCCTGGTGTAAGCAGCACAAGCCTGGAACCTGGATAGATTTCGCGAAATCGTGCGTTCGGATGGACAGGCGCGAATCTCCAGGGTTGAGACGGCGAGCACGCACGTCAGGGTCCCGTTCGCGCGCAGAAATGAGGCAGTGCTCACTAGGCAAGAATCTACGTAACATTCAATTGTAAGTATGACCAGTCCAGCAATCATAATAAAATAACGAGGCCCGGCGTCCGGGGGCATCCAGAAACACTTGATTTCCGGGTGAGATCAGAATGCAGGCTAGCGTCAATTGACCTGACTGGGTAAGGTGAGCGACCCATCGTCGCCCCGCTCTCCAGACTCCCCATGACCAAGTTCGCGAGTGCGAGCGCGCCAGTCAGAACCCGATGTACGATGTAAGATGATGGGCAAAAGTGAATGGTGTTGGTGTGCAATTAGAGGAACGAATAACTGGGGAAGGAGGGTGCAGAGGAAGCTGAAATATCCAAGCTCTGACGCGACGAGATCTTGGATATCGATGTTACGCAACCACAATAAATGACCAAGGAGAGAGCAAAAACTTCAAGATGGTCGAAGATGAAACTTACATGTCGTCTTGGTCGAATTGCCTCGGGGCTAATAATAACGAGGGCTCGGTTTTGTTTCCCACACCTGTTATTGAAGGGGGACCTTGCTGATCCTTGGCAATAAGCAATGATAGGTTGGAACTTCGGCAATGCAACACAACGCAATGTGAAGGATGATGCTTCTTTGGGGTTTGCGGACCCTCGTTGTACAGCAGCAATGGAGGTGTGCTCGATTGATGATACACAAGGCGGTACGAGGTTTATGGAAGAATAAGACCTCGTTGCAGGAACGGTCGCCGACGACTAAAGACGAGGGATCTCGCTGAAATGGTAGCCGCTGATCTAACAAGAGAAATGCTAGATCACAATCGATTCGACGATCGTCTCATCCAATTAGGTGGCTAATTTCTATTCCGTCTTGGACTCCCGTAAGAAGAGAGGCTCGATAATCGTAGATGGTCCAATGCGTGGTCAAGCCTGCTGTGCTTTGAGTCGTCTCCAGGATGGTCGGCCAATAATCGCTTTCAGCCGGCTGCCCCTTCTCGTAATCTCACGTGGCGAATAGTTGGTGTTCGATCCGAGGGTGTCACGAGTGGGAGGGAAGGATCGATGACCGTGGTCGTTCTTGTCTTTCCGGGCGATGGTGGTGGAGTGTAGCTTCCGCGACAGTTGGCCGGAGTGGGTTTGTCGTATGTAATCGGCCGAGGCGAGCGGAGACTTGGGTCTTTCAAATGTTGACGTCTTGTTCTCAAGATCTCAAGATCTCAAGACTTCTCAAGATGCAATATGCAATACGCAATACGGGGACTGGAGAAGAGCAGGAACGCCCGAGATTCATAAAGGAAGGAAAGGCCCCGGATTTTTAACCTTGTGACGGCTTTGATTCAACCAGGGTGCGTGAGTGGGTGAGTGCAAGAGTGTGTGTGACATCCACTAACATGCTTCCATCCGCCATCATACGTGCATCTCATCTCCATGCAAGCTTTGCTCCGGGCTGAGGTGTGGATGTATTTAGATCCAGTCTAGCTCATGGGGTCGTGGTCGAGGTGCGCTGAAAATCCAAGGGGTGTTTCGATTGAAGACGCTTTGGGGGGGTGGTTCTGAGACTTGACCGTACGTGAGTGGGTAGGGAGAGACAGCATTTCTTGATACAGCATATACTTCGTACAACGAGAGCTTAATCCTCCAAAAGACAGCGAATGATACTTCGTACTTTGCAGCGTTCTTCTTCTTGCCAGCAGGTTCTCTCTCTTGCAAACCGCGGACCGCCGCCTCGCCGCCGGGCGGGCCATGCATGAGATCTGAGCTCTGTCAGTAGCTCAATGTTGGAGCTAGGAACTATCAGAGTGTGTGGAGCACGCTCGTACTTCGTACCTAGAGTACATGGGGATAGAGGCGGTGCAGACTTGGGGACTTAGACTTGGGGGTGATGCCCTGCTCTCTCGTGTTTCTAGCGTGAAAGGCATGAGTTTCTAGCCAGACTCTAATGATCTAATATTAGCGCGGAGCGTAAACTACTTGCACAAGTGAGGTGAACTCATGCAATGCCTGCGAAGTAAACTAAGGGCAATTTGTGGCGTTCCATCTCGGGGAGTAACGAGCTGGAAATGGCCAGAGCGTGAACATGGGGGCTGGAATGGATGGCCAAATAGAGTGGGTACCAAGTAAAAGCTTAGTGCGCCTGGGGCCCTGGGTAGTGAGTGCGTGCCAGGCAGTCCGGTGTATTTTAATTCTCTTCGTACTCTGTCAAAGTACACACGGACGAAGTAATAGTGCATTTTTCATCCCATCAAAGAACTTTAAAGCACCTGAGATTGACGAGGACCCTGAAAGAACTAGCCCGGGATCGAGAAATTTAAACTAGTTTACCTTGAAATTGTCGTCGAATCATCCGTTGTCGAGAGAGGGGTGGCGGTATGTGACAATATGCCGGCGCGATGTCCTGTTCGGATTCATCGAGGTCTTTAACCAGCTGGCAAGCACGCTAGGCTAATCCGTACATCGGAAGAAGGACAGTGTCTCGGTACCGCTTGTCAATGTTCAATGTTACCAGCTGTTGGCGGAGGATGGCCGGATTTCTCTTGGACGAAGCACTTCATCGTCGGCAATCTCCTACCCACCAGAGGCACTACGGAGAAATGGCCAGCTGGACTAACACGGTACACTCCCTTTTTAGCTCTTCTTCGGCGGGAGGCGACACGGGTTGAAGGCGAAAGATCAATTTGATGTTAGTTTGTCAGCTCTCTACTGCATTGCATACAAAACTTCCGTGGAAGGAGAACGAAGGAGCGTGGCCAAGTCTCACCTTCCGAACCTCAACCATGCTACGCCACGCCAAGCTCAATGCATATACCAGCATATCCGTTCGCAGTTAATGGCAGTCTCAAGGTGGATATTAGGGTTTAGCCAGTATAGGAAGGACCTCAGTGTCTCGTACATCCCGCGCTATGCTGTGAGGAGGTTTCTGAGGTTAGTGTAGTCATGTAGTGCAGGCCGTCTGCGGTAAAGAATCAATCTATTGCGCCAGGCTACGCTTTTTCGCGATGCGGCGTAGACACCTAAGAACTGATACGTCGTATTGTTTGTCCTTGAGTGGTGTAGTGTGGTTGACTATGGGATGTAAATGAAGTAGTTGCTGAGCCTTTAATCTTAGTGAGGGGACTTGACAGAAGGCAGAGAGCGCAACCCCACTACGACGAATTATACTTCCAGGACCTTGCCTTTTGCATGCAATTGATTATTCTCCAGGAGCGGCAAGCGACCTGTGCCAACCCTGCGTTCAGCCTGACAGGACCGGCTCGCAGTCTGCGGAGGATTCCGCGAGATAAATCTGCGAGGAACTGCGGTCCGTAGGTTTGGGTTCAAGAGGAACCAACTCTGTATTCCTATCCAGAGCATAATGGAGAAAACGCCCGAATAATGAGCGATAAAAACAAGAGGCGTCGCCACGCGGCACCTTCCACGCATGAGGCGGCGACCGAAACGAAGAGAGGTTAGTTTACTTTGGTATAAGCAGAAGCGTCCAGCTTGCTCTGCTGAGGAGAGTGGATTCCTGCAATCCACACATTCCAATCATCCTTTGCAGATCACGACGTAGGTGGGCTCACAACATATTCCGCCTTTTGGCCCAACATTGATAGTTTGTATCGGGTCTCTAACAGCGAAAGGATGAACCCCCATTGGATCATATGACCTCACGTTAAGACAGTCCGGGTCAACAGAGTCAGCCTATGTCGAGGCAGAGAGGGCGGAATTTAAACTACAATCTTCAGCTTCACACTTTTTCTTGTGGCTTCGGTAGTGTTGCTCGGCCCCGGATGGACTGGAAGAGGGGAGAGATTAGAAAACAGAATGCCACAAAGGCCGGCCGGGCCTGGCTCAAGATGAAAGGGGACGAGCACCGAAAATCCGGTTATGGCTAGCTTCGCGGGACCCTTCCATCATCATCGGAAAACGGAGGAGAACCCAAGCTTGGCCTGCGACGCTGGACGTAAATTGCCATTGGTACGATAGCAACACTGTGCAGCCTGGCGAATGTCTGGCATCCGAAGAGGGAATGAAAACCTGTACGAAGTATGCTGGTTCATGCTTTCCAAGGCTTTTTTGCTGGATGAAATCCTCCGGTCGACAGAGTGGGAGCATAATGGGCAAATAATATACGACGCTAATGTGAGGTTCAGCTCCCATGAGCCGGAAACTGGGTACATGTGTGTACCTCTTTCTGCCTTAGCTGCCCCAGAAGAGATAAGCGTGGTGGCGCCTACCCCACTGCGAAGGGCATGGACGACGCTAACAATTGAAGGTTTCAAATTGTCCAGTCTCAAATTCTCAATGTACATTGCCTAACGAAGTGAGAAGTACTTCGGTACTCTCAGCTGGGGTCGGAAGGACCTCCCAGCGCTGGCGGCCCGCTCATTGGTGCGTGCCCCAGCCCTGTGCCAGATCAAGAAAGCGCACGTCCAGCGAAGGTCCCCTCCAATCTCAATTCGCGACAAGGAACCCCTCATATGCAACTTCCATATTGGAATGTGGGATGATGTGACTGGATGTTCCCGGCAGCATCGCGGATGTGAAGTACTTCGTAGTGTACTTTTTGCGCCTCATCCAATGTCCTCAACTCAGAAAGAAGAAAAAACTTATTGCAGTCCCTGTACAATGACGCAACAATGCCATTGCTCGACCTCCCCCAGGAACGCGGCTTGGACGGAAGCTGTCATTCCCCTCCTCCTACGCGAGTCCTGGACGTTGTGATGTTAAACCCCGAGTGAGGGGTCCATCCACCAACCAGCAGAGGAATACAGCAGGGATCTGGCTGCTTGACATGTTTTAGGTATCAAGTGTTTTGTCCGTGTTCCAGCCGCGCTCCAAGGAACCGGATTTCCAACATCGTTGGACACGGACGATTCGGCGGCGGCGGCGGAACCACCGCATGCCCAATAGTGAAAGCTACGAAGTAAAGGACACTCGGAGTCGCGTGCCATCCACTTTCAGCTTCGTCGTACGCCACTAATCTTTTGATTTGCCTAGACCGGAGCCCCCCTCTTCGCTCAGGTCTTTGCTCATGGCCCGGTCTTTGGCACTTCTCGCATCACTGTGGTAGTTCCAGTTCCAGTTCGTTGCAGTGTTGGGCAGCCACGTTGCGGCAGTCACCAGCCACCAGGGGCCGGCTATTCGAGTCATTGGAAACCCCGTTGTGCAATCCAAAGTCATCGTCGATCCCGGTGGGACAAGATCGACATCGAGTCCGCCCATTCATCATCTGACTGTACTGGACAGAGGCTGCTGGGACCTGATCTTGGGTCCTAATTTGAACCTAGATGGCGTTGTGGATCTGGCAACTTGATGGCAAATTGTTCTATTTCTGACCAGGCTAGTTTGAGGTATCTCGTCTCGGTCCTCCTTCTGTTCTCCTCTCTTTTTTTAGTACGATCGTCACTCTAGCTCCGGCCGATGTGAAGATTCCGACAGGTTTTCTTTCTGGTAGTTTCCGCTACAAGACCCTCCGGAATAATACCGTTCTCTTCTTGCGCCCAAGTCCGCGGAACCTTTCCTCCTAGCGCTTGCCAGCTTCATTCCGTTTTCCCCCCTCCCCCTCCGGTTCTTTTTTATCCTTTCTCCTTCCCTTCGGAATAGGGTGGCGGTGGCACAACTGTATACGTCAATCTCTCTATTTCAAGACCCAATTCTTGGTGGATTGCGTTTGTTCACATCCTGTCGTCTCCGTCCGATGTGTGCGCTATTAGTTTATTTTCCTGCCTGGGTGGGGTGGGAAGTACTTCATGCACACCCCTTCCCGGATTTCCGGTAACGAATCAGAGCGTCCAGGACGAAGCTCTCAATATCAACACCTGAACCGGAACGAACAGTGTCCTGTCATTCACAGTTTAGAGATGAACAGGATCAATAGCCTGGCGATGGCAAATTCAACAAAATCCTATCAAAACTTACACAAGGCAGATCGACCAGCATAATGCGCACGCCCCATTTTCGGATAAATTTGCGACATGATTAAGACGCAGACGCTTGCCTAGTCCTTGCAGCGACCAGCTGTTGCGTTGAGCTCGACCATGAGGTGTGTCGAAGCTCAGCAGGGTTGGACTGACCCGCAATTGATCAATTGATGCCTGGGAGCTGAAGAGGGGCGGTTCCAGCGGGAAGCACCGCAGCGTGGTGCGCTGCCAGGCACATACATCATGTGTCCGCCGAAAGGGATGGGATTCGCTCTTTGATGGAATCTCCTATCTCCCATGCGACAGGTCAACACACCAGACCGATTGAATAGAGATCCTGGGAGTTGCATCGGTTGATCAACCGATCAATTGTTGACGTGTCTCGTGCGACCACCCAGGCATGGGAGATGGAGCATTGATTGATAACTAGTTTACGGCTAGCGGCTTGCGATGACGTTCTTCGGAAGATATCACAAAGGTACGTGGCAACATGTGTACGCTCTTGAGCTTTGCTTTTTTTTTTTTTTTTTTTTTTTTTTTTTTTGGTTTTTTGCCCCCTCCTGGTTGCTGCTGGCGCGATTTTCAAACTTATTTTCTTTCTTTTTCAGCTGACGAGAAAAGCCTTCACCTCCAGCCACAGTGGGTAGCCTGCCAGAGCCTCGTTTGCCTCCTCGTAGGACTCGGTCTATGACTCCGTCCCATCATATGAACTTGTATTTCCATTTTCGGGAAAATAATCGCTCACCTTCCCGCTCACTCTCGCCGACCCTCGCCCGACTGCGAGAGGGCGCGAGGAGGTCTTTGCATATCCGAAATAGGTAGGTGATATTGTGGTTGACCGAGCGGTGTCCGAATTTGAGTGACACCGCGCCTTTCTAATGTATGCTACATCTATCCCTGACACGGAGGCATGATGATGATACACTAATGTGGGTGGTTAGGTTACATCAACTCAGCCTTACCGAATCTCCCTGTGGCGATACCGATCCTGTTCGCCTCCAGTATCATGGTGTCTGAGTTGGCGGTCCTTTATCCGACATCCATGACGTTCTCTCTCCCCCCCTTTCTATGTGTGCCCCGTTCCTATCCACTATTAAATTTCGGAAAAAAAAAAAGAAAAGTTTTTTTCTTTTTTTTTTTCTTTTCCTTTTTTGCCTCTTCTTCGACCCTAGTTGGGGATCCGCGGTGAACGGCGCCCGTCGAAGCCGGCAGGACGCCACGACGATTCCTAATGAGACCGGCGAACCCGTCTACCCCTACCCCTTCCGCTTCCCTTCTCTTCTGGTTAACAAGCAAGTGCCTGCATTCTGCACCTCCTCAGCACGTTCGAAGGATCGGATCTGCCGATCGCGCAGATGACAGAGGGGAAAAAAGAAAAAAAGCTAGGGTTGGAAAAAAGAAGTGTCTGGGGGAACTTCGCTAAGATGGGATTACCGAAGAAGCTCAACTTCAACCCAAGTCCAATGCGTCATTCCTCTCAACTCCGCCTTTGTCGTCTCGAGCATCTGGTGGGCATCACAGCGCTTAACAAGTGTTATGGATGCCAGGCCGTAGCATCCAACACCCTCCAACCGACGCCCCCGGACCTTTGTAGCCAGCCACATACGCCCACACTACACTAGGACGAGACGAGAGTCAAGATGCGAGAATGAGAATTACGCGCGTCAGATCGGTTGCATTTACGTCGAGCGACGTGACCGTCCCGTCCATCCAACCATTGTGGACACTCTCTCTTACTCACAACAATCACACCCACACCCACACCACCCACACATTTTCATCCTCTCTTTTTCTTCGCTCGACGCTGTAGAACGTCGAACCTGCATTTGTCCTTCCCATCCATACACACCTCAAGCTTTTCCGTCCACACTAGTATGACTACATACGCTACTAAACTACAAGATGCATCGGGACAAGGAAGAAAATTTTTTGGGGGCGATCGTGGTCAAGGCTATTTGGGATCTAATGTGTCCATCTCAAAACGGAAAATTCAGCTTCCAATAGTTAACGTCCGCTCGTATATACACCGAGTTTTCTCTTTCTGCACTCTTTTCTCTTTTCCCGTCCCCGCAAAGAATTCTCGGCTTTCGATCTGCTACCCTTGATCCGATTTACGATCTCGATGCGACGTAGTGTCGTAGTGCTAGGATATTCCACGGCCCATGTTGATCATCTTCCACACTCAGGCAGCCACCGAGATGACATCCACAATTCCACACCCAGAACTACGAAGAAAAAAGAGAGAAAAAGACTCCCAGAACTTGAAATGTCCGTGCCAAGGCCCTAAGAAATCAGGATCGCAGATTGCAAATCCACTTTTACGTGTACGAACTTACGAAGTAAGATCAGGACAGATCGACGCTAAATCTCATGGAAACGATCCGCAGCCTAGTTAGTGTAGTACATCTTTTTTCCACTTTACGCGACTTCCCTGGAAAGAGAGAAAGAAATCCTCAAACGCTTCGCCCAAGCCACCACAACCACAGTCTGCATCTCCCCCCCAGAAACACTCGTCTTCCCTGAATGCTCCTTTCCAATTTTTTTATACTTCATAACATTGTGCGTCTAAACAGGCAGTGGCAGGGAATACCCCTCCACTCGTATCCAACCAAGCCTCTGACTTCGTAAACTCCTTCGCAGACGCCCAGTAATACCGACGCCATCTACCTCGGTACTTCGTACATTCTTTGCAGCGATAAGGACAGCCCTCTCTGGTACCATTTGATGGTAAGCCTGCCGCTTTTTTTTTTTTTTTTTTTTTTTTTTTTTTTTGGCGGTGAATTGTCCCTGTTTTGGTGTGGCTTGCGAGGCTACGAAGCATGAGCAAAGAACCAAGACTGGAATTCTCTAAATATCCGAGGTAAATCTCCGAGGGGACTTGGAAAAAGAATATCCTTCCTTCACCGACATTGTCATCGCCAACCCTTATGCGTGACCACCGCCTAGTAGACGAGAAGCTAAGAAAGCACACTTGTATGAAAAAAGACGTTTTTAGTCCAATGTCTCTTCGCTTCAGCCTGCAGAGAGGGGCTGCCTGGATGCCGAGGGGCGCGCTCTGACCCCGCCAGAGGCTGGCGGATGCCCCATGTCCAGCCAGCCTCGTGGTGACGTTTCTTACGACCTTGGGGAACTCTGGGGTAACATGCCGGTGCAGGACGATGCTTTCTTGGCCCCCGTCCCAATTTACTCGGGCAAGTCTACGATGTTGACCTCTCTTTTTCCACTTTTGAACTACTGCGGGGAATAGAACCTTGCAACGGACAGACGGATTACAACGGCGAAGGATGCTTAGCTGTGCAGAAAAGCCCACTCAATCCTAGAGAGTGGAACGTCGTTATCTGTCTCATGACCATAATGAAGGCCGGCCGCATGAAGGCGGTGGCGGCGCAGAACATGACTGACCGAAATTGACCAGCCTGGGGAAGATTGAAAACTATTAGAGCCTAACACCATCAACTCCTATCCTTGAAACAGAAAGATCCCTAGACTCCTTGGAAAAATGACACAAAGAAAATGCATAAAACAACGACGCTTTGTGTAAACCACCAGGTCCCTCGCAGCCGGACTCCACTACCTGTATGCATTGCGTATAGTACATCTCGAGGATTTGGGCGGGGGGGAGAAAGAACTAATGAAAACGTGAAAAGGTATATAGGCGAAGAAAAAAAGAAAAAAGAAAAGAAAACTGTCCCGTTGACTCCTGTAGATGATTGACAAGTGTGGACTCCGTTGACGGCTCAGGTAAAGGTCTTCGGCCGATCATCAGTCTCCGGTCCCATAAGTTTCTGTTCATGTAGCAACGACATCCATGGCGTCACTGCCTGGACCGGCCATGTCAACAACATCCTTGTCTTCCTCCATCATCTCGATAAGGCTATCGAGATTCGAGTCGAGAGTCTCAGCGTCGGTCGGATCGAGGCACTTCTTCAGAAGACGTCGGTATTGCTCGATCTTCTCGCCGGTGCCCACCATGCCAAGCGCTTCGACGTATTCGGACTCCGACTGTCGTAGTTCCTTCAGGAGCGTCGAAAGGTCACGAGCGAGTCCGAGCTTCACCTCGTAAGGCTCATCGGCTACGTCCCCATTAGTCATGCTTATCTCTTGATCGACCGCTGCCTGCACTTGGAGGCGGTTCTGGTGAGATATGAGACTGAGGACATCGTACTTGGCACGGTTCGCCTCTGAAGATATCCGGTTAGCCACGTCCTCCGCCTCGAGTTGAGCCTCTAGTTCGGCTATCTCTTGGGTCACAACGCTGAGCTCCATTTGATTGTTTGCGAGGATCTGCCGCGCTTCTTTCTCCGCAGTATCCTTCTCGGCCCATTCCTCATCAAAGCTCTGTGCTAAATCTTGTATCTTGTCGAAAATTAGGGGTGATATGCGAGAGTGCACAGTGTTCGCCGCTTCGGATGAGTACAATGCACCAGTTTTCTTAGCACCGAGCCGATCTCCTCCGATGGCGTCTCTGAACGAGGCATGACGTTGAGATTCGGGACCAAACGGCGATGAGGACCGCTGAGGCGCTCTCTCCTTGGATTTCGTGTTAAGCTCCATGATGAGTTCCTCCGCCCGGATGCCCTCATTATTGGGGATATCTGTCGAGGCATTGCGACCGATTAAGGATCGAATGCACTTCCGAGCGTTTCGCCTCGCCGCCAAGTGAATGGCTGTGTTACCGTCGTTATCTCGCGCGTCGATTAGCTGCTGAACAAAGGCAGGATCGTGTGTTTCCATGAGCCGATTTAGAATGTGATCGAGGTAGTAGCGGGAACATGACTGCCCAGTGATGCGCTCGTTCCTGGTAGTAGCCGCGTGGTGAATAACTGTACAGCCCAAGTTGTCCCTCTCATCAATAGTATCGAAGAGCTCCTTCATGACCAAAGGGAAGGTGTCCTTCTCATAGCAGTTGGTAAAGTTAACGGCCCTCATGAATGGAGTTTCGCCGCGAATGTTCTTGACCGTAAGGCTCGCGCCAAATCGTTTCAGCTGCCTGATGACATCCACATCGCCCATAGCGGAGGCCCAATGGAGGGCTGTGTGACCGTCGGTGTCAATCGGCCAGTTTGGCTGGAAATTCGCTGGCGGCTCGGGTCGGTTTTCAGGCCTAGCCTTCTCGTCCTTGCACAGTAAAAAGTAGTCCAGGAGCTCATCGCCATACACCGAGTGGAGCTGTTCAATTGCATCGTGCAGGTCTTCCCGCTTCCTTTTGCGATGACCGGTCGATGGGCCCATATCAAATCGGTCGTCTTCGCCCATGTATGAGGCGGATGCTACAGTAATGTTGTCGGGGGTGTCATCACCACCCACTTCGTTCTCGTAGTCCACTTGGGGAGGCGCAGCTATAAACATTGTTAGAGATCTCGAACAGGAATGAATTCGGGAGTATCAGGAACGCACTCCACTTGGGAACCGCTGGCTTTTTCGGTTGTTTGGGTTTACTCGTGTGCCGTGGTGCCGGAGGGGGACTCTCGCCGCCAGCTTGATATTCAAAAATGGGCTTCAAACGCTCGTAGACATTGTTTCTGTGCGCAAGTGCCTCGCCTTGCTCCAAGGGAATCCAGGTGCCTATGTGAACGAACTGATCAGCCTTGGTCTTTGATGGGTCAAGTCGACAAGTCCCCAGCGAGACAAACCCTGATATTTTCCGTATCCACCCTGGATCTTCTCATGGACATCCTTCTGGACCTCTCTCTCTAAAATTCGAGTCCTCGAAGGCTACGAAGTAGGCAGTTAGCAGAGCTATCAAGCATATCAAAAAAAGGCGGTGGGGAGATTGATATACCTTGTCAAAGCCCGCTGCTTTTAGGATATGGGTGGCATTGATCCAATTATCATGCCGCCTTCTCATCACACTCTCCTTCATATCGGCCCCGAAGATGAATTCGTAAACGGGGATCTATCGGAGAAGCAATGATTAGCAACATCGACTCCTTCAAGAGGAAAGAGCGGGGGTAGGAGATGAGAGAGAGAGAGACCTACGCCACTATACGTCGCGCCGTAAACGCCGGGACCTACTGCCGTCTTCACCATCTTGTAGATATCGTATATGGGTCCACGGATTAGAATTGATGTCAGATATTGTCGTTTCCGACAGTGGTTGGGACCAAGCAGCCTTGTCTTCAGCCTAGCCTGGTGTGATGGGGGGGTTTGGCTGGGAGATTGGATTTGTGCAAAGAAATCATGAGAAGGGTTACGCGAGGCAGACGCGCTGAACGCGATGGAGTGAAATGCCATTAATTTTACCCAAGTGGGGAAAGCGCCAAAATCACGTGAAAATGACTTGAGCACAGACCTCATCGCTTACACAGTGCTAGATGTCCTCATCACACAGAATTCACACAATACACAGAATAACTCAATTCGTCCATCTCGGTATCTCAGGTGAGAGAGGATCCGAGGATTCCTCCTGATTTGATTAGATGTGAGCACTTGCTGACTTGGATGGCACCCAGTAGCACTCCGACGGGATGCAATTCGACAAGGACCCGCCAATTGATCCAGGGTGGTCCACAGTAGACTTGAGGAAGGGTGAGATATCGGATTGAAGGGATCAATTTGATGGGAATGAATAGTCTCGCCTTCATCTTTTAATTGGTCTTGGCATTTGGAGGTACACCGAAGATACAATTGACGGTCTGGCCAAGTTTGTCCCAGCTCCTGAGAGCTTCACCTCAGTCACCTCGTTGAGCTCTCATATCATATCTCACATCACTGCTCCCCCTGCACAGACTGGTCGCACGCGGTTTCCTTTTTCTTCCTGCTCAACGTGACGAGAGGAATCCTCGACCGAGTTCTCCCTTAAGGGATCTCAATGTATTGATCACTTTGTCTCCGAAGTCCAAACCCAGGATCGTCTTTGTTTATTTTCCTTCACACCCCTACTCACCGGAACCCGCCGTCTGCGATCGTCTGTAAACCGACCAATTTCATCATTTTAATGTTGCATCCTCCTTACGGTGCTCAGATAGGATCGACTCTGTTTAAGGACAAAAATATTCCTATAAATCCGCACCGACGCCTTCAACGGCTCCAACGTTTTTCAAATCAAGCACGCCAAGTTTAGCCGCTCCGTTGCCCTACAGGGCAGCACGGTATTATTGATCCACTCCAGCGACTCCAGCGGTTCCATCGCCGCAGCTGTGCTCCACAATGACTTCCGCCGCCCCCAAACGCGTTGCAATTATCGGTGCTGGTAAGTCATCCCTGTTGTGAAACTCATCCCGTAGACGAGCAATGACATTCTCACGCTGACCTGTTCGCTCAACCTTCAGGGCTCACTGGGCTCGTGGCTATTAAGGAGTGTCTGTCCGAAGGTCTCCCAGTCCAATGTTTCGAGAACTTAGGCCATATCGGCGGCCAGTGGGCCTACACTCCAGACACGCCCGAGGATGTGCACTCGTCCATGTATCATGGCTGCATCCTCAATTCAGCCCGTGACACATCGAGCTTCAGTGATTTCCCTCTAGACCCAGCACGATACCCTGACTACTTTAGCCATACCTTGCAGCTGAGGTATCTCAAGGAGTACGCCACCCACTTTAAAGTCGAGAAATATATCCGGTTCAACACGAAAGTGCTGGAGTGCGTACCCGCGTCCGAAGGGGGGTGGACTCTAAAGGTGCAAGAGAACGGGCAGCCCGAGGAGCAGCACCACTTTGACGCGCTCGTGTGTGCATCAGGCCTGTTGTCGAAGCCGGTCACTCCAGACTTTGCTGGTCGTGACAGCTTCAAAGGCGAGTTCCTGCATAGCCACTACTACAGGACTCCAGGTCCATTCGAGGGCAAGCGGGTAGCCATTATTGGACTCGGGAGCTCTGCCGTGGATATTGCATGTGAGATTGGGCCACAGGCGAAAGAGTTGCACCTCATCACGCGACGTGGGGGCTGGATTCTCCCGCGCTACGTCCTCGGAAAGCCCCTTGAGGCTTGGGATGGTATGCTTTTCATCAATAACTTGCCTTGACCTTTCATCCCCGATGTATGCTATATTCAACAAGCTAACATACATCAGACCGAGCCACCCAAGTTTGGCTTCCTCATAATGTTAGTGAATGGCTCCAGGCGAAGCTTCTCGACATTGTTGGAGGTAAACACCCCAAAGAACTCCGGTGCGACCACGGCCTCCTCGCGCAGAACCCCGTTATTCGAGGCGACTTCGTCGAAAAGGTTCGCACAGGCATCGTCAAGGTCCAACGGGCTAGTGTGGAGGCCGTGACCGAGACCGGCCTCTCGCTTTCCACCGGTACTCAGCTTGATGTCGATGTCATCATCTGCGCCACGGGCTACAATCTCACCGAACTTCCCCACCTGCCCAAGGATGCTGTCGCCAGCCGGGAGCTTCCCGCGCCGCACCTCGATCTCTACAAATGCTTCGTGTCACCATACTATGACAACCTCTATGTTCTCGGACGCGTCGAAGTCTTCGGCCCGGTCACCTCGGCGTCCGAGGCACAGGCTCGCGTGATGGCGGCGATGGTATCTGGGAAGCTCTCAAAGCCAAGCCACGAGGAGATGATGAAATCCATCCGGAAGCGCAGGGCCAAGCAATCCCACCTCATCAAAACTCCGCGTCATTTCCTTACAGTCCACTCAGTTGAGTACATCGACGAGGTCTTAGCCCCACTAGGATGTACCCCGTCCGTGGGCAAGCTCCTTGGGCGAATGTTCCGGGGCAATCCTATCCGTGCCTTGAGCGTCTTCAAGGCCGTCTACTTTGGCATCCCGAGTAGTAGCCAGTGGAGGCTCTTAGGTTACGGAAACAACGAGAAGCTTGCCGAGGCCACCGTGCTGAGAATCGCACACGGCAAGGAAAAGCTGTCCAAGGTCGAAGAGGAGATTCTCGGCATTACCACCATACCATAACCTGACCGTTCATTCGCACTCAATTCAGAACGTACATGTAGCATATTCACCTATCAATTAATTGTGTTAGTTTTTTAATTTATTCATAGTGTGTAGGGCGCTGGATCACTCCCAGAGTGCTTACGAACACGCTGAACTTGAACTGTTCTCTCATCAACCGATGCTTTCCGCATCTCTAAAGAAGTGACTGAAGTGCATTTATCCCATTGATGGGATCTAATGGACAAAGTTTATCAAGATACGTCAAAATCCATTCCCTATTCACATAGCTCTATGTGACCGATTACGAGGAACACCGAGGAGCTTGGTTGGGACAAAAGGGACGAGGGCAGGAGACATCATGGCCAAGGAAACCACAAGAATGCAGGTTGCCTACAAAGGTATACCTGACCCAACTCGGTAGAGGAGACCGGCGGACAATAAGGACGATTCTCGGATAAAGAGTCGTTGCTTTTTTTCGCTTCAAGTCGCAGACGGGACAGTTTTCGAGCGCGAGACGAGCAGCTAATGAAGTGGCTGCCACCGTTCTCTTTCTGGAAGAAAAGCCAAAGTTCATTGAGAAATTCGAGGTGGAAAGCAATAAGGGCCTCGATATCGTCGGCGAGCCGAACCCCATCTAGGCTGTTGGAGGAAATGAGCTCGCCCCAGTATCAAAGCCCCAGTGCTCAACTTGGCCTCCGGGCCGAGTGGGAATACTACTTCATCTCAAAGCTAGTCATGTGAGTGCGAGAGGTCAATTGATGGCGAATTTGGAGGTAACCCTATCATCACCTTGCATTGACACCCTGATGACACTGATACGACGCGGCCCCAGGTGGATCCTCTCTATACTGGGGTTGTCCTTCAACAACGGTTGCCTCCGGAAGAGGACGCGGCAAGAATAATCTGGATTGGCATCCAGGTCTGGAGGCTTTGGCTGTTGAAGTGGGCCAAGTCCTGCAGCTGTGGAGGTTGTTTGGGAATTGGCTAAACCTTTCCGCGAAGGTACTCTTATGTTGCCGGTTTCCGAGGTCAACAAGCACCAACTCGTCTAGTTTACCTTAAGTTTGAGGGGGGAAGACACTTCGCGACATTCGATAAGACCAACAGGGTCTACGAATTATTTCAAACCACTCCCATGCCGATACGAATTAGTGCAGCCCTAACCGCAATATCACATAGAAGGGAAATCACAGCTTGTGGCAAACGGCCTAATACTAGAACTCGCTTAGGAGCCGCTACAAAACTCCGGCAAGAACAGACAGACGTCGGGTACGTCGGCCAAGTCAATCAATGGAAAACAACAGGGGATGCGCACCGGGGAGACCCCCGATTTGAATGGGGACGGGGAGAGGTTTGCAGGGCGACCATGTAAGGCACATGCTTTACTGAAAAGAATGGACAAGATGCCCGATCCCTCTTCCTTGGGGTCACTAGCAAAGAAAGAACTGTATCGAGGAAGACGGACAAGACCGAAGAACATAGGGACGGTTAACAATCACCGTCTCAGTTTTACCCCTTCCCACTTTAATGCCTATTGTTAACTGGATATAAAGATTGATCCACCAGGGTGTGACCCGAATAGGTTAAACTTGACCTTGAGAATTCCCGTCTTTTCCACCGTGCTTGCTCTGGGCAGGAAGGCTGTATATTGCGTCCGTCTGGGCCACAGGACCCACAGCAAGAGAGGCCGATAGTAGCAGTAGCAGTAGCAGCATAAGAAGCGATGACGCAGGTTTACCCGGTTAGCAGAGACTTGGTTTCCAAGGCCCGATCCCATGACGGGAATTGGCGCAGTCACCATGCACATGGCCACAATTCGGGACCCAATTCCTGGTGCCAGGGACCGAACACGAAGCCCGAAACTCCGCCTGACTACCTGCGCGGTCCGTAGATCTGTGAAACCCGGAACTTTTTTTAATGTTATTTTTCTTGTCTTTGCTTCACTGGTGGTTTGAGTAAGATCCAAAAATAGAATATTTGGGCAGATAGGGCAGCCGCATGGCCCGGCGGAGACTGCATTACAGCAGGTTTATATTACCGTTGAGGCCGCTTACCACGGCGGTTTTCGGTGAATAGAACCTGAGGCAATGTCCGTTTGCTGGATTTACATGGCAAACTACAAATTGAAAGACATTTTGTGTTGAAAACAGCAAAGGATTGGCGCAGGTTCGCCGTGGCTGGGCATTTGTGAATACGAGGTGGACCCAGAAGAGAGTCGTGTTCGTTAGACACCAATGTAAGTCTCAGTGATGCAACGTACTTCGTATGTAAAGCTCTAGAGAAAGGGAGCCGGATCCATACACCATTCTACCTCTATTTTGTAGTTTATTAATCGTATAGCTTACTCTGGCGTATGAGTATTTCCGGTATTTCCGGCTAAGGTGTCGCAGGGTAGCGCGGGGATCGGCAGATCGATCTCCAAGTGAAGAACAAGGGTACTTCTCTGGCCCTGGTGACCCTGATGAACCTGAAGGACGAGCTCTTGGAGACGACCTATGAAGTAAATGACTAGAGCTATCATGTATCGCCACATCACTTATCCCACTGAACGAAAATCGAACAATACCGCGGGTCGGCTCTCCTCTTCCAACCAAGGGTAACACGGGAGGCTGCGGGAGACTAATTAATAGAACCGGGTACTAAAACCAAGGATCATACGGCTATCACTCCCGCTCTTGAGGTGAAGCGCTAAAGGCCTACGTCCTTTTTGTTGTTTCTCTTCCCTCAGATAGACGAATGAATGGCTTGGAACAGCCAATGCCACGGCCGAACGGGCCAATGTGGGTTCCAGATTTATGTGGACCTCTGGATATTGATACCCAGGCTCAAGGCAAGACGAATGACGCCGAACACGACCATTAGCAACATTGCACGAGCTCCTTGTTGAAGATGGCCCGATTGCAAACGAGCAGGTCTCGCCAAACAATTCCTGCTGTTTTCTCGTAAAGGGTCGTCAGCTTCTACAAGTGGAGCCCCCCGCCTTGGGGAAACGGCATCATGATCTTGGCTTAGGTCCCCACGCGAAGCTGCCGCCGGCTATGCCTGGCGGCGGTGATATGACGAGTCGACTAAGCTTCCCCAACGCCAACACGAGGATCGACATACCATGCGACCATGACCATGTAGCAAACCAGCCGGCTAGGAACTGATGCTTTCTTTTTGGCACTTTTGGCTTGCTTCGTTTTCTTTTGGCGCGTTACCCGGTTTACCCGATTTTATATGGGGACATGACGAGGATTCTGGATATATAAAGAGCTTGGAATGCCCTCCGTTCGTCGTCAGAGAAGAGACATCAACCTCATCAAACAACCTAATCAGCTCTAATACATCAAACTTCACCCAACTCATACGATCTTTCGCTAAAAAACGTTCTCTACGAATCTCTTGAGACCCATCTCCCAAACGTTAGAAAAATGAAGGCCACTTTCATTACCAGCGCTCTCACCCTCGCCGCCTCCGCCGCTGCTGCCTCGGGTACGCGGACTCTCCCGAAACGTCTTCTCATATAGCCCGATGAACGACTCTTACAATAGCACGGTTAATCACTAACTCAAACCTTCTCATAGTCGGCTACGACCAAGGCTTCGACGATGCCAGCCGATCCATGCTCGCGGTGAGCTGTTCCGACGGCTCCAACGGTCTCGCCAGCCGGTTCCCTACACAGGGCAACCTCCCGAAATTCCCCTACATCGGCGGCGTCCCCGCGATCGGGGGATGGAACTCTCCCAACGTGAGCAGTCTCTCCCATATATTTGGAAGAAAAGAAAACACGAAATGGCTAACTCTCCCAGTGCGGATCCTGCTGGAAACTCACCTACCAGGGCAAGAGCATCTACATTCTCGGCATCGATCACTCCACGAGTTTCAACATTGCGCTCCACGCAATGAACGACCTCACCAACGGGAATGCCGTTGGCCTCGGCAGGGTTGAGGCCAGCGCAGAGCAGGTTGACAAGTCCAACTGCGGACTTTGAACTGTGCTTGTGAAACATTCTACTTAATGGTAATATTTTATCGGTGGGTTGATGGGACCATGGAACTATGGAACGATGAGACACTTCCGCATCCCGCGTCCCGCGTCCCGTCAAGGGTGTTTGAAACATATGAAGTGTTTATAATGGGATCTTTAAATGTATAATGGGTATCTTAAGCATCGCGGAGGAAACTGGACGATTGGATTGTATCTAAATGATTGATAGACGACTACACACTCCTTAATGACTAGTATAATCATCAACTAAAGCATCTACCGGAGATGTGTTCCTACGGGTATATCTTTCCTCACGTCTATGCATGGGTTCTAACTCGTCTCGCAGCATTTCAACCTTCTCTGAAAGTATCATACAGCTTTTCTCGCCAATGCCTTGTATAGGGATTTCCCGCCCTCGGAGATAGGCTCGTCGTGGTCCCCATGCGGTCTAGAGTGTATATAGAACACAGAGTGTGGCATCCGTGATTAGGCGACCCGGCGTAGGGAGGATGGAGGAGGGTGGCACCTGCAGGATGACGCAGCATGAGCAGAGGACACACAATGGGTACATTGTAAAGGGTGGATAATAAGTTACATATATTGTACAGAGTTGGACTCGGTATTTCCCAACCATCTGCGGCGCCGCCGACCATTGGCAGAGTGGCTCCACTTACATCTGATCCCAGAACAATGAAATGCTAGCTGGAAGCTGAACCAAAGCTATCGCAGAGCAAAGAAATAAATTTGATTCTATGGATCGATGTGCTCCAAGCGACTACAACGGCAGATTCAATAATGCGGGGGAGTGGCAATTGGTCTGACTCTCCAGCTCCTTCCCCATTAAGGCTCCGGTTGCGGCCTGACTAATGCTATAAGCCCTAGTGCACTTCAAGGAAGGAACAGATGAGGTAAACGATGAAGTCAGGGTTCCTTCCCGCTTTAAATGATGTCGGTTCCATCGCCTTGGCGCTTCTCGCCACAGCAGCCGCATTTCTGGACCCAAAGATATAATAGCTCATGATAGCTTCATCTACCAGTTTCTGACTCGGTCGCGTCGAATCCGCCTCCAGAACTGCTGGGATATCGTCTTGCTGTCGTTGGTCGACCTTGGTCCTGGCAAGAATACAAAGACATCAACCATCCTTGTGATAGACACACAACCCATCATCCAGCTTCATCACACATCACACACACGCATCTCCGGAGTGAGATGACTACCGTCAACCTGGGTAAGGCGCCGAACCATTTCTGGCGTCAGCGGACACGAGTGATGAACTCTGATTCCTCGATTGCTTTCCCCAGAACGCCAAAACGCGGGGTTTAGGATCTGCACATAGCTCACACCTCTTCCCTTTCAGGAATTGCTGGCAACCACCTGATAGCCACTAATAGTGCTTTTCCGCGGCTGGAGGCCCAACTATCTTGCTTGTAGTTGCTCACTTATATCATCGCTGCTTCTTGCCTCTCCCATCTATCATCTTCTCTTACACTGTCGACGAGAAACTTCTTTGGAACGACTGACAACTATTACTCCAGCTAGACCCAATACCAAATTCTTCAGCTTCTTTCTCATCACTAGTCATCTTGCTTTCCCTGACCCGGCGTCATGGAGAAGGCTACCTTCAACTCGCTCCCCACGGAGCTTCACATACAGATCCTCTCCTTCCTTGACGTCGACCCTCCGTCTTACGCCAAGTTCACCAACAGGCCAACTCCCCACATCCTGGATTCAGACCGACCACTGAAGAACGCCTCTGAAGTCAACAAGAAATGGCGCAGCGTCGCCATCCCATTCCTCTTCCGCCACACCATCTGGAAAATCCAGCCTAAAGATCTCAACTCCTTGCGTCAGTGCAGAAATCCTAGCGAGATTGATATCTTGCGATTCCTCGCAGACCATGACATCTGCGACCATGTTGATAGTATTGTTTTGTTCGTCGAGCCTCCCGATGATGAGGATGACGAGGTGGACCTTATGTCTACCGAGCCCGCTTACTTTCAAAACTGCGAGGCCCTCTGGGAAACCTTATTCTCAACTATAGACCCTCTCCGGTTTTCCATAATCGCGCGTCCGGCGCGTCTTGGCCCTTTGCTGTCGATACCCGTCGACTTTAGCAACTACTGGTGCTACGGTAGCTATGAACACATCCTCTCGCTATCCCGCACCACTCGCTTCATCACCCCCCAGCCTCATCGGCCAGCGGGCGACTCCCCGATTAGCATCCACAGTAAACTCTTCACCATCCGGCCCTGGACAGCCGCTCTCCTAAACGAGGGCTGCAACATGGGCCCCTACAGAACCTACGAACACCACCGAAAGACGCCCCCTTCGATCCTGCCCGCCCTCGTCGGCAGCACCCAGTCCCTCCACACGGGAGACGGAGGCCTCTTCGGACAACCTGCTCTCTTGCCTCCGTCCGTCCAGGACTTTAGCTACATTGCCGAATTCCCGGTTTACAACCACTTTACCAAAGTCGTCCGCAACCTCCCCCGCCTTCATCGCCTGTACATCCAGCTGGTGCCCAAACCTCACATTCTCAAGGACGAATTTGAGATGCGCCACATCGATACCCGTGATCTTTGGATGGAGAGGAATGCGTGCTATGCGACGCTCATGACGCATATATTTTCTTGGTCTCCCGGGTCCAATTGGAAGCATCTTCACATATTCGAGAGCGGTGACACTGCTGATAGGGTAAGGCATTGAAAAGCAAAAACATTAATTCTCTTTGCTCCAGTGTCCGCGAACTGGGAAGAAACTAACCATGCGCGATTCCCAAACCTGATAGCAAGCCTGGGATATGGCATCCCACTTTGTCCTGACCTCGCAGACGAAGAAGTGGACCATCGAGCGCGAAGGCGTCTTCGTCTGGAAAAAAGAGACCGACAGCAAGAAGGCCAGCAAGTAAGTTGTTTCCCCCTTCCTTTTCGGCTTCCGTTGATTTTGTCCAGTCCGGTTCGAAGAGCTAAATTGAGATTTTGCTAAATAAAAGCATCTCTTCAAGTGAGGGCAACCTCGAGCGGTTGGCTTTCCGAGGCCTGGAGGTGCTGCCCTTTCCCACCATTGCACCCTTTCCTACTGCGTCGAATTATATCTAAGCCGTTCAGGTTCCCTCCCCTCCCCAGTAATTATTACGAGTCAAGTGAGGAAATTAGGTGATTCGTATCACCCCGAGCTATCAAGTTCGAGAGGGTGGGAAATGTAGTGTCTGTGTGAGTTCCGGTTTTCTGCGATCAACGGGTTTCTTTTTTTTGACTTGGGGGACTCATAGTTTGTACTCATAGTTTGCTTTTCTTCTAAGTGGACGGAGGCCACGAAGATGGTTTGTGTATCGAGCAGGATGGTAAAGGACGGTTTAAGAAACGGGGGGCTCAGGCAGAGTTCGAGCCATGTCGGTTCTTGTAAGTAAGTGAAACCTATGAAGAATGCTGACTGTGGATTGTATCGAGAATAAGATGGCAAAAAACAACAAGTGAAATAGAGTGAGATATGGAATCCCTTCTAAGATAAATGTCCATCAAGAATCTAGAATGGAAAGAAATGTATCAATCCGTGATGATTTGGTGTCAATGCAAAAGCCCGGTCTTACTTAGACCTTTCAACCCATGATTTCCCTCATAAACTGATTCCCAAGACAGTGCAGTTTGTGTATATATATGCAACCCCCATGCCTTAACAAATCCCAAACAAAACCGAAAAAAATAGGGAGTGGGCAAAGTATAATACACCGTTCTTCCTTACGGCTCCTCCGACGAATCACTCTCATCCTCCGCCTCAAACTCCAACGCCTTCCTCTCCGCCCCCTCTGCCATCTCTCTCCATGTACTCCACGCCAACATGACAAACGCAACCGTGATAAGCGCGCCACCCAGCACTGAAGCCGCGCTCAGCGCCGTCCCCGTCAAGAACCAATCCACGACGGCCACAACAAAAATGGTCAGGAGCGAGGCGACGCTGCTTAACACGGGTGACGTCAAGCTGATGAGGACGAGGAACGAGCCGGCAAAGGTGGCGTTGGCGATGACGGAGACGAGCAACAGAAAGGCGGTGCGGCCCGTCGGCAGGACAAAAGGTTCTATGCCTGTGAGGTGGAGTATGGGTATCGGGATCCAGAGGACGAGGAGGGTGAAGGCACCGATGAGCGAGCCGAAGGCGTTGGCGAAGATGGTGCCCCGACCGGGGGAGACGCCGTCGGGCGGACAGGCGAAGCGTTTGTAGAGGACTTCGTAGAGGCCGTAGAGCACGGAGCCGAAGCCGATGATGATGTTGCCGAAGAAGCGGCGGGTGATGGAGGGATCGGGGACGCTCGCGCTGGAGCCGGCGCCGTCGCCGTAAGCTACGATGAGGACGCCGGCTATGGCAATGCCGACGGCGATGGATTTGTCGAGGCGGAGGGGTTCCTTGAGGAGCGGGACGGAAAAGGCGTAGGCGAAGAAGGCGGAGCAGTTGTAGATGGCCGTAAGGTCAGAGGGGCTCGTCATGCTGACGGCAATGTACCAGCTTAACCCGGCCACTGTCAGGGCCGTGGTGATGCCGGCCGTCGCGCGGAGGAGGTACCTCGCGGGATGAGCCCTGTGCATGACGCTCGCCCTGTCGACGTCTAATCTCCGCAGCTGGACCATGGCGGCCGTGCTCCTGAGCAGCTGCACGTGCCTCCGCCAGAACACCTTCCACGGCATGTCGCGCTTCTGCAGCCGTAGAACCAGCAGTTGGACGGGCCACAGCATGGACCAGCTCCCGTGCGTCATGTACAGCATGCAATAGGCCTTATTCCAGCCCATCTCGCCCTGGATGTACGCTGACAACTCCGTCTGTATGGCGAAGGAGACGAGGATCAGCACGAGGAAGAAGGAGGCGTAGGTGTATCGGCGGCGGGCGGCGTCGCGGGCGAGCTCGGACGGGCTTACGCTGCGCATCGTGGAGCGGCGGGAGAGGAAGGGGCTTCGGGGACTTTCGGCACGGCTACCGGCGCTTCGGGGCCGGGGACTGCTGCGGCCGCGTTCGAAATCATCTGGCTTGGCCAGGAGGGGAGTAATCGAGCGGCCCTCTGTCGGGCGATGGTAAGGAGGTCGCCTGTCCACCATTTTTTCTCGCTTCTCTTCAACGGTCTATTTTGTGTAAAATCGAAAAGTTCCAAAGAAATTACTTTTCAAGGGTCCAGCCGAATTCGTGGATGGCTACACAAGGGCTCGTTTTTCCGCCGGGCCTCGCACCAGTCCCTGGGGTTCGCCGGGCCGTGGTTTCGCATGTGGCCGCGCGAGCGGTGGGGGGAGTCGGCTGGGGTGAGACTGTCGTGAGGGATTGTATGTCGAGGACGCATTCAACGCGGGTGGAAAGAAAGTGTGTGCCTCGATCTACCTTCTCTATGGCGCTCGTTCTGATGGATGGTCGTCGGAGGGTCTCACTGGGTATGCAATATGCCGAATGAGTGGTCCAGGTGGTCGGTACCTGATGGCGTCATCGAAGGTCAGCCGAACTCTTTTATTCGCATTTGGCGGTGTTTGCGGTGAGGCAGACAGACTGCAACAATGGTGTGTTTGATGGAGGACTTGTAGATCCGTGGTGACGTTGGGGGTGTTTAGGGAATGGGGAAGTTAGGGATTGGAACAATAAGGAAATTCGATGATGCTTACACAGGGGATTAGAGTTCAGACGAACACTTTGTCAGATTAACCATCAATGAAATTGGTGTTTCGGGCAAGACGTCAAACACTGGAGCGGCGGATCGAATCAATAGGGTTGCCCTGTCTTGATCTTCTCATTGTCTAGTCCAAACCGTCTGCCAACCTGGCGAATGGTTGCTGCACTTAAAACCGGTTGCAGCTGCCAAGACTGCCATTTGATGGGGTCGATTTCAGGACCCCAACAAATGACGGCCTAAATTTAGGATCCGAAGCCCACTATTCGCCCACGTTGAACCGACGCATTGAGGTTGTTGTCAGAGTCTAGGATCTCAAGACCAACCCTCGAGTGTACGGAACAACACTCATCGAAAATGCATCAACGAGGTCTTTCCCACGATTCTTGTTCCAGGTACCGAGGTATATCTGCACACATCTACACTACGAGGTACAAATTCGGCAGCCGCGTCCCAAGTGCATTTCGAACCCAACACCTTTGATCCACGTGACCTCGAGATGGCTTGGGAGCCTAAAGACATCGACGTCACAAAAGACACCAGGCGAACGACGAGAGGTTTCGCTGAACCGCTTAGTTCCTGACTTTCTCGTGTCCTCCTTCCCATTCCCCTTCTCCTTCTGCCCCTTTTCCTTCTCCTATCGCTTCTGCGGGAACTAGAAATCATGTTTGGAAAGGCGCTAGGATACAGAAATCATACTTGAACCAGGAAAGGTTCCCGCAAAGGAAGCCATTTCCTGGGAAAACTAAGTCTAGGACCGGGTGAGGTTTGGTCAGCTGGCCTGGCCGCACTCAGCCGGAAACAGCGCGAGGCTTTGCTGGGGCTGGCCACCCACAGCTTCAGTTCCCCTGATAAAAAACAGATTCTGGTGTCTGCTCTGGATCCCTCAGCCTTTGATCGGCATAGGAGAGTGCCCAATCCAAGAACTTTTCGACATTAAAGCCATCGACACACTTTTCCCCGTGGAAGGCGCGTATAGCATTCGCAACCCACGTCACACAGCTCTCCTGTGGATATTGGTTTCTTTTTGGCAGTGGAATTTCGTTCAGGAACACTCTGACGTCGTCCCTGGACATGCTGGGCGGAACCGCCCCAATGATGACGTAGCCGAGAAGCTTCCCGCTCCTTGAAGGATCAACGCCTTGGTTGGCATCGAAGAACCATTCGTTGGCAGGATTTCGCTGTCTAAACGTGATTGGGTCGATCTCATTTCTGTCGGTCGCCTCATATGTGTCAAAAACGGTTCCTTCTTTGATCAAGATTGCCCAGTGATAAGACTCGTGCTTGTAAATCTGGCGTTTGCGTGGGTCGGTTGATATGGGATCCCGACGATACAGAGCCACGGCAATCTGCTTCTCGGGGCTTGAGGACATTGCGGGCGAGAATCGATCCCGAGGCTATACCGAACAGCGCCACTGGCTGCTAAGAATCACATCTGTGACGTAAGTCCTAGCAAGCTCTGACTGTAATGCCACGCTGGAGCGTTTATCGCAGAAGCCTGGCTATCGAGTAATTGATTGCTTATGGGATCCAGTGAGGATGACGTTTAAAAAGAGAAAGGTGTGTGGCGTCGACGCAACGTAGTTTAACGCATTCTTGTCTGGAGTCTGGAGGATGGCAGCTTTGGCTCATATGGACCCATGACGTTTGGAACAGGCAATTGATCATGCTGGCTTCGAAAAATGGGCGGCGATGGGCAGCCATCAAAATCCAAGGCAGCACTGAGGATATTACATAAGGCAGCTTTGTCCAACTCCCGTTTTTGATTCTCTCCGCAGTTCGCAAATGTTCCCCGATTCTGATTGTCCATTGGTTTGAATCGATGGGTCAATGTGTTGCGAGAAGGGGCTGTTGCCTATGGAAAACCAGGCTCGAGGGCTTCCCCGGCATGGCTAAATGCGGGAGCAGGTCGTCAACGTTAGGTGTTGATGTGCGGCCGTGTTGATCTCGTGTTCACTTTCCGCACAATGGAGGAGTTCGGGGAGACGTTCCTACTTCCACCGAACTCGCACTATTATGCACTAACATCTTTGATCCCTTCATGACACAAGGGCTGCTACTACTGAAGTCGTCAAGTTGAATATCCATCAAATTGATGCATTGTTGGGAACGGCCATTTTGTCAGGCACAGGACACGACCATTACCTTGAGTCGAAGACTGGTATTTGGGGACAGGATTTGTTGTCCTTCACCGACTCGAACACTGGAATAGTTTTCGTCTTCTGAACGTCTCGGCTATTTTATCTTGTTCTGGAACCCGTAGAGGCAGGTATTCTGTACAGGTATTGACGCACGATTCGCTGGAACCTCAAGGTCTTGATCACGTCACAATCGGCCTCCATAGATTGATACCTTCCCATTTTCTAACGGAATCCCAGCTGTGCGCATCCTTGGTCCTCATGGAGGAGCATCGGCTGATACATAATCCAGCGCCTGTGCCTTACTTGCTCCCAGCGCTAAAGAGCACCTCCTTCGTATCGTAGCCATACTTGATCTCCTTATGCCAATACGGAACCGCCTCCGACTGAACCAGAGCCCACGCCCTATCCGTGGCCTCCACAACCTCCTCGGGCAAGGGACCCTTCTCGAAATCATTCAAATTGCTCTCAAGCTGCTTTAGACTCGAAGCACCAATCAAAATGCCATCATTCCCGTCCTTAATATTCAGCACCGAGTGGTGCACAAGCCACCGCAATGCCGTCTCCGTCATCGTCAACCCATGCTTCTTAACCGCCTCCTCGATAGTGTGCAGCGCCTTGAACGTGTTATCGCGGAAATACCTCTGGCGGTACATGGCGCCGATGCGGCCACTGGTATCGGAGAAGCGACCCTCGGTGGGGATGTCGTCGGCCGACTTGATTCGGCCCGTGAGCAGGCCGCCGGCGAGGGGATTATAGACGACAATGTCGAGGCCGTAGCGGCGGCAGGCGTGCACGAGCTCGGTCTCGATTCCGCGCGTGATGCAGTTGTACATGCCCTGATAGAGGGTCGGGCGTACCCAGTTGTTGTACTTGCAGGTTAGGACGATTTCGGCGACTTCGAAAGCGGTGAAGTTGCTGATGGCGAAGGTGACGAATTTGCCGGCCTTGTGGAGCTTGTCGATGGCTTCGAGGGTTTGCGCGAAGGGCGTCTCTCGGTCCTGTGTAGCGTGTCAGCCATTGGGAGATGTGTAAGAGTGTAAGAGCAACGGGGTTTTGTTTTCTCGTCAACTGGATGTGCGTACCGCAGCATGAAGGTAGAGAATCTATTGTAAAAGCAAAATTAGTCCAAGTTCAACTCCCAAGTATAGTATTTTCCGTCTAAATGTTGTGAGCTCACATCAAGAGTATCAGTGCCCAAAGCTGCCAAGCTCTTCTCCACCGAGTCAACCACCTTCTCGGGCGTGTTACCCGCAGGCTCGGCAGGATAGAGCACCTTGGTGGCCAGGGTCAAACCGCGCTCCTTCCACTTGGCCTCTCGCGTGAAGGCCTCCTGCTTGGTGCCGACGTACATGCGCGCCGTGTCGACCTCATTGTAGCCGCGAGACTGGAGGTAGTCGAGGAACTTTTCGAACTCGCCGACGTCGGTGACGCGGGCGCCCGTGTCGGGGTCGGGTCCGAAGGTCATTAGGCCCAGGATGATCCTGTTGTTGGCGCGGGGTACGACGAGAGGCATGATGACGACTGGCGATGGGTGGATGTGGATTTTGTCAAGATAAGGAGGGGTTGAGCTTGGGGTTGGAAGGCGATTGCGAGAGTGTGCCGGGGGAGGTACAGGGAGCCCGGCTTCCTTTATATCTTAGCAAGCCGATCGAGGTAACGGATTTGAGAGTATCGCGTAAAGTCCGAGAGTCAAGGAGTCCGGGTCATGGCTACGGTATCTCTACAAGAGGTAATGCCGCATCAACTCCTCGAGCTAAACCAATCTTTAACCCCACCTCGAGACAGCTTGCATCATACTCCCCCCACCACCAGCAAAATGACATCGGCACCCATTTGCGGGATAGAGTGCAGAAACTGTATTGTAAAGTCCGAAATGTTTTAACTCCATCTAGCTACACCACACTAAAACCGATTCAGAGTAACCGAACCAGTTCCAGGCCCGACAGATCGGTGTTCATTAATAATGTCCGTGGTGGGGGCCCCCTTCGGTGGGAGTCGAGATGAGGTCCTGGAGCTTCCTGAAGGAGGGGCTCTCCATGTTCTACGCTGATCAATGGGTTGATGTATCTGGTGAGAGTTTCACCGGTGAGTCAAAACGAATATGCGCCAAACCCAATTGATGCGTAAGAACGGAGGAATATTAGACATGCGTGCGGATATAACACAGTTGCCCTCGATAAAGTCCACGGATCAGCATACTTCAACGGAGTTTACCCAGTTTGCTTCCACGATGCTATCAACTATAAGTCGGGGGGGGGTTTCTCCACAGCTCGCGATATTCATACGAGATACGAGGAATTGAGGCTCGAAAACGGTATTAATCCACGATCATGTCGAGATCGACCTCGAGATAAGCGGAGGAACGCAAGAAAGGCCTGGCTTCTTGAGGTGGATCCTAAGGTGTGATGGTGGCTTAACATCGAGAAAACAGCCGCAGGAAGAATCATGACAGAGTTGCCACCCAGGCCATATGGCCTAGCCCAAGGAGGAAACTCAGTCTCGTCGTAATAATACTCTAAAAATACCATCGTTTGGAAAATTCAACCTCGAAAGGTATGAAGCCATGCAAGTTGATATGTTACAATCTTGGCTCGCTTTGGCTGCTTCGACAACATTGTCTTCACCAGCTGACAAATCGAAGCGACAGCTGTCCGACACCGCTTAAGTAAAGACCAATCAGAACCTCCCGAATGGAAAACCACTTCCATAAAATTCCGAAGCTATTTCCGAGCACAAGCATCGAGCAGAGAATAATAGCGTCACGCCAAATTCAACCGCAATCGTCCAGAGAGCTTTTTTTTGGTAAAACCTCTCTGTGTGACCTCATTCTGCCTCTCCCCCACATAATAATTGCAGAGAACTGCCTCCAGATCGGAAATACCAGCTATTACCTGAACAATGGCTGCCAGATTTTCAGCTGTGTCGGTAAGTCTTTAATCACCAGAGCAAACCACATACACCCTCCTCCAGCCTCAAGATAACTAACAACGAAACCCCCTCCCAGCTCCTGCGAACAGCAACCCGCACAACCCTCCAAACCACTCTCCTAACCCCCCGCAACCGCCCCCTCCTCGCCCGCCTCCTCTCCGACCAAACCCGCCAAGCCATCGACAAAGCCGTCGCCACGGCCCCCGTGGTTCTCTTCATGAAGGGCACGCCCGAGGCACCCCAATGCGGCTTCTCGCGCGCCTCGGTCCAGATCCTCGGAATGCAAGGCGTTGACCCGGCCAAGTTCGCCGCCTTCAACGTCCTCGAGGACGACGAGCTGAGGCAGGGCATCAAGGAGTATTCGGACTGGCCTACGATCCCGCAGCTTTACCTCGCGGGGGAGTTTATTGGCGGCTGTGACATTTTGGTTTCGATGCATCAGAGCGGGGAGTTGGCGAAGCTTTTGGCGAAGAACGGAGTGCTTTTTGAGGAGGGGGAGAGTGAGAAGACGGATGCGTAAGGGAAATTGGAAAGAAGAAACGAACGACATGGCTCTGGGGAGGTCGGGAGGGGCGGGGAAGAGAGATATATATACACGAAGCCCCAGGTTTGAGGTTGCGGATGGGTGGATATATCGTCGTCGAGGGGGGGCAAGCAACTTGTACAACAGACACACGGATACACATGTATAACGCGGTATAGACTGGCGACGACTTACATCGCCACCAAGATTCTCTTAATCTAATATCACCAAGGGAATCCAAATCCAAAGAAAGAAAACAAGACGGACCATCTCACTTCTATCCAAAGGTCTCCAGTTTTTTTCTTATTCCACGTTTCCAACCTGTTAAAGAGGGAACGCTGCTCCATCTCCTCGCATATCACTCCCAGCAGACCAGATCCTCGTCCCTTCCACAGGATCAGCAGATCGCCTAATAATCTGTCCCCTCCCAAATAAAGCCCTTCCCCACTGCTTCACGACCTTGACATTATGCCCCAACTTCCTCAATCCCTCAATCGTCTCCTCGCTCATCCCATCCTCCACACTAACAACCCAATCCAACTCGCCCTTATTATTCGGCGTCCCCGCAGTGATACACACCCTCGGCGCATCCAACGCCTGCTGCGGATCCAAACCCGCAACGACCTGGCCCAACAAAACCTGCACATGTCCCTGCGGCTGCATGAACCCCCCCATGACGCCAAACACGCTATGCAACGACCCGTCCTTGAGATTCGTCACGAGTCCAGGGATGATGGTATGGTACGGCCTCTTCCTCGGCTCTATGACGTTCGGGTGGCCCGCGTCGAGGCTAAAGTTCGCCGCGCGGTTCTGCAGCGTGAAGCCGCAGCCTCGGGGGACGATGCATGTGCCAAAGCCGCCGTAGTTGCTGTTGATGAAGGATGCGCCGTTGCCTTCGCTGTCTGTGACGCAGAGGTATACGGTGTCGCTGCTGTTGAGCGCCGGCGAGACGAAGGTGGCCTTGTTCTCGCCAGTGGAAGGGTCGCCGTGGAGGACGGGTGGCGCCGCGGCTTTTGTGGCGTCGAAGTGCTTGGCGCGCGAGGCGAGGTAGGACGATGAGAGGAGTTCCGTCGTAGGCACCTTTGTGACGTTGGGGTCCGTGACGTACCAGCTTGCGTCTGAGAAGGCGAGTCGGAGACACTCGATAATGGTGTGGAGGTACTCCGGCGTGTTGAAGTCCTGCGGACCCCATCGAGGGATCGTGCCGGCCTTCTCTAGCTCTTGGATCAAGCCTAGCGTCATCAAGGCGACGATACCCTGCCCGTTAGGTGGGTGCTCCCATACCTCGATGCCGTTGTCGCCCGTCGCTCCCTGCGCGGTGAATTTGATGCTGATGGGCTCGACTGGCTCACTTCCCGTCTCAAGATGATGCTTGAGATCGTCGAGCGTCAAGTGTCCGCCGAGATCCTGCACGACATTGACGAGTTCCTCGGCGATCCGCCCCGTGTAGAAGCCTTTCTTTCCCTCCTTGGCCAGAGTGCGGAAAGTTTGCGCCAGAGTCGGGTTCTTCATGATCTCGCCCGCCTTTGGGGAACGCACTCCATCCTGCGCATTCGGATCCTTCTTAAGCATCTCGGCAAAGTTAGGAGACGCTTTCCGAAGACTGTTTTCAGATTTGGCCCACTATAAGCAACGCCTTTGTTAGTTAAGACGTCTGATTTCCAGAGGGAGTGCTCTTTCTAAAAAAGGAAACCCATAGGCCTGGGGAGGGAAACCATACATAATGCGCCGTCTGCTCCGAAACAGGAAACCCCTCTTCCCCCAACTCCGCAGCCGGCCCCAACACATCCTCCAACGTAACCCTCCCGCTCCCGAACCTCTCCACCGTATCGACCCACCCGGCCGCCGCTCCCGGAACCGTCACGGCGTGCACGCTGCTCATGGGGATCTTGCGGTCCTTGTCGCCCGCCGCGAGGCCGAGGTCCTTCCGGATCGTCTCGGCCGTGCAGGCGGCGCCCGAGCGGCCGGAGCCGTTGAGTGCCGAGACTTTGCCGGTTTTGGCGTCGTAAAAGAGGACGAACATGTCGCCGCCGATGCCGGTAGAGGAGGGTTCCGTCATGTTCAATGCGGCAGCTATTTTTGTCTTCTTAGCTTGACTAGACTTCTTCTTCTTCTTCTTCTTCTTCTTTTCCTTCACTTCGCACTACAGCAGACATCCGCGAAGCCACGAAAGACGTCGTATAACAGTTACTTACCAACGGCAACAGCAGCGTCCTAAACTTGCACATCATTGTTAGCCAAGGCCCCTTCACTTTACCATACCAGCACCATGTTTAGGGGTGGTCGAGGGGATAGAAAAAATAATAATAGTAAAAGCGAAGGTGAAAATAGAACATACCGCGGCATTCCCACCCTTCTCTAGCACCTTAATGCCACACTTCGCCGCCAACGGCTGCGTACAAGCCACCACCCCCTTCGTACTATGCACCACACTCCTCCTACTTGCAAACGTCCACGTCCCACTCTCCGGCGCCGTCGCCAACTGAGAGGCCTTGTTCTCCTGGGTACTCATGATGGAGGAATAGCGCTAAAGGGGGCCCAGTTAGCTTTCACGTGTGAATGGTTGCGTCACAGTCGGGGGCCTTCGGAGTTTAGCTTGCCTGACGACGGGAAGATGGATCAGAGAATCTGGAGCAAACCAAAAATCTAGAATTTCCAACGGAATAAATCAATCGAGGCTTTACACCAGACCAGAAACTCAACAGACTCCTTGACATCTTCTTAAATATATACGCAATTCTACGCCCTTTCCGGGCTTGGCTCTTGTCCTTAATTTGAGTCACCAGTTGGGCTCCTTTTACATTTACAATAGTACCGTCCGTTCGCCCCTCAGTCCGAGATGCGACTCTTGGATGCGGGGCTGCATCGGCGTCGCTCGGCTTTGACTGGGATGCGGGTCTGTCCGCGTGGATGCAAGAAGATTCAATAAATGCCGACGCCTGCATACAGACATGGGATCTGGTGTGAAATTGTCGCCCAAGTCAAATGGATTCCCCTCATCTCGGGACTTTCCGCTACAAGTACCCGGGTTGTATCGTGTCCTCGCGATACAAATATATAAAATGATCTCTCTCTAAGTCTCTTCTCCTCCGCACGCCGCAAATTCCGCACCATCACCTTCGGCAAGCACAGCATCTTCCCACTGAAATTTATTCTGGGTTAATTATCATCTATTAACAATTCCATGCCGTATCTAGTAAACGAGCTGAACAAACAAACATCGCAATGTCGCGGATACGACCCTGGTGAGCACCGTACTCATTCCTCTTGGAGCTAATCGATGCTTTGGTAGGCATTTCCTACCAAGAGCCTCGTTTCGGCTCAATCCTCCCCCTTAATCATGCTACTATGAATCATGATTCCAAGCAGAAACCTGCACGATCCTGGCAGCATATTCAAACTAAGAGGAGAAGAAGAAGTACGCGTCGCTCATGCAGCATTCCCAGATCCCAGATAACCACGCATAGACAAACACCAAAGGAGAACAAACTGAAGAAGAAACAAAGAAATCAGTCCCAGCCACTTTAGTAATGAACTGGGCTCCATTGGCTTCGCGATCGTTCTCTCATTTTTCGCCGTACGGAGTCACGGGTGATCGCCGATGCCAAGGTGCTCGGGATCGGCCTTGACGATACGCATGGTGTTCGTGTA
Organism: Scedosporium apiospermum; assembly: GCF_000732125.1. Lineage (NCBI taxonomy): Eukaryota > Fungi > Ascomycota > Sordariomycetes > Microascales > Microascaceae > Scedosporium > Scedosporium apiospermum. The sequence continues at coordinate 1,832,116 of NW_015971822.1, read as the reverse complement.
GCCCATACCTCCACGCCAACCTTGCATAATGACAATAGTCTCTCCGCGAGACAAGACGTCAAGCTCAATGGCCCGAGAGACGCCCCACTTGATGCGACGATCAACATCCTCCTGCCAGTTGACCTTGTCAAAGTCGGGCTTCTCCTCGGGGAAGAAGAAGGGGTACACGCCACGGTTCAAGTGACCGCATCGGGAAGTGTGAGCGTTACGCGTGATCATGATGATGGGGCAGACAGGCCTGTACTTGGCCAAGAGACGGGCCGAGTTTCCAGAGGTCGAAAGGACGACGATGGCACCAGCACCGAGGTCGAGCGACGCGCGGACGGCGGCCATAGAGACCGACTCGGTGATGGAAATGGGGCCATCGTGAGGGAGGGACACCATCTCCTCGTACAAGCTAATGTAGGGGATCGATGCCTCGGCGCGCAGACAAGCCTCGCTCATCTCGCGAACAGCAAGCTCGGGGTAGGCTCCCTTGGCCGTCTCACCGCTGAGCATCACACAGTCGGCTCCGTCGGTGACAGCGTTACCAACATCGCTGATCTCGGCACGAGTGGGTCTGGGGTTCTTGATCATGCTCTCAAGCATCTCTGTAGCCAAAAGCAAGTCAGCGTCACTTGGCTCGAATCGATATTTTATCAACTGAGAAGGGAGGGGATCAATTCGGAAACAACTTCGACGTACGGGTAGCGCAGATGACGGGCTTTCCAGCGATGTTGCACATGGCAATGATCTAGCAGGTAGGTAGGTTAGTACCAGCACTGATGACTTTCACGTGTTTTCACGTCTAGCAACGACATCAAGGGATGCATACCTTCTTCTGAGCGTTAAAAACTTCGGCGGCGGGAATCTCAATACCCATGTCACCTCGGGCAACCATGACGCCGTCAGTCTCCTTGAGAATGTCGGCAAAGTTGTTCAAGCCCTGGCGATTCTCGATCTTGGCAATGATCTTGATGTGGGCACCGTCCTCGCCGAGAACGTCACGGATGTCGCGGATGTCCTGTCCCCTACGAATAAAGCTAGCAAAGATCATATCAACTCCATTCATGACGCCGAAGCGCAGATCGTTCTTGTCCTTCTCGGAGAGAGCGGGCAGATCGATATCGGTATTGGGCAGGTTGACACCCTTCTTGGAGGAGATGAAGCCATTGTTGCGGGCGCGAACCTCAATGGTCTTGTCGTCTTTGATGCTCAGGACATCGAACGCGAGGACACCGTCGTCGACATACACAACTCGACCAGGGGCAATGACCTTGGTGATGTTTTCATAGTCAACATACCTGACGCAGGCAACTCGCATATTAGCACACGACATAACCTTTCGATATTCTGATCGGTTTGCCCTTGGCACGTTGCTGAGGGGGTTGTGGTTGCGACTAGTTTAACTCACATGTTCTCGGAGTCACAGCACTTGGCGTACTGCTCGTCGGTGGTGATGTTCAAGATGGTGCCGGCGGCGATGGGGATATCAATATCGTCCTTCGTGTTACCGGTTCGGATCTCAGGGCCCTTGGTGTCGAGAGCAATGGCGACCTGACGGCCGGCCTGGGCCTCCTCGGCAGCTCGGGTGTTGTCAATGACGGACTGGTGGTATTCATAGGTGCCGTGGGAAAAGTTCATTCGGACAATGTTAAGACCGGCCTTTCACAGTGTCAGCAAAACCATTGGGCCAAATCATTCTTCAAGCCTGGTGCCTGAGAGGCAGTTGGGGTAGTACGATGGTAGAAAGGGCAGTGAGATGGCAGGAGAACAGCTGGAGAGCTTTGAGCCAGGGCCGGCTTCTCCTGCAGGGAGGGTATTCCAGAAGAGGACAATCTGGCTAAGCCCAAAGAGCTCCTATGGAGTAGTGACAAAATATTGAGGGAAATCACTACTTAATACATGTACTAACCTGACGAAGCCTGTTGATAGACTCAACAGAGTTGGTCTTGGGACCAATAGTGCAGATAATAGATGTCCTGCGATAGTTCTTGGCTGGGGTACGGGTTGTGTCAAGATTGGCAAGCCAGGCAATGCGACCACTGGTCGCAAGCAGGCTGTTGGAGTCATTCGAAGTCGGAGCAGGAAGACTGGCAGGGATACTCCAAGAGTATCTCTTAGATATCGAGTAACGCTTTCCGTGGGACATTTTGGGCAAGCAGGATTGATTGTTGGGTTCCTAAAAGGTTGTGAAGCTGAAGCAGGAGCTGGTGTTTAGTGAATGAGCTCCACAATGAGCTTGGGAGCTCTATATGATGTGTGTAGATAAGGAGTGTGATGAAAAGGAGGAAGTACCCTGGGAAAGGAGAGAAGAGAAGAAGAGGAGAAAAAATTAGCTTTGTTTGTCCTGGAGGAAGGAGGTAGGTAAAGCAGGAAGGTAAACAAGCAGGAGTCGCCTGGTTGGAACAGGAAGGCACACAGGAGCTCTTACTTTGGATATGAAGCTGACAAGAGTTGTTGGGGTAACTATGCTCCAAGTCTCGAGAAGCTTTGAGTTGTTCAGGAGGGAAAATGGTATTGATGTTGATGGGAAAAATGCCTCGCAAAAACCCCACCTCGAATCTAGTGTCGAGTGCAACGATGAAAAGAATTAAGAAGGAGAAAAAGCCTGGGTTTCCAAGCTTTCTGTTCTTGAGTGGGAGGGTGTGGGAGATGTTTTTTTGTTGTGACTAGAGTGTCCAATGTTGGCGAGGAACTTAGGAAGCCGGAAGGAAGGTTGGGCTTCGGCGGGGTAAATGTAAGAGCCAGGCCAGGACCCAAGTATTTCCCATTGCCAAAACGGAGAAGCAGCGAGGGATGATTGGGGTGATTGGGGAGGACAGTGCACTGTACACTAACAAGTGTACCTCGATTACGTACCTTTCCTTAGCTCCAACAAGGAAGGAGGAAACGGATCACTTCACAAGGGGGAGGATGAGTACGAAGTACATACTTTAACACCGAAACCTGTTGATTGCTCGATTGCTTGTGGGAAACTGCCTCTTCTTCTTCTTACCCAGGCTTGTACTTCATACTTCGTCCCTTCTGATCGGGCTGCATCTATCTATCTGCAGCATCCAGAATTCCAGATGCAGATCTCCGTGCTATTATTACTACGTACTTCGAAGTTACCAGGCACTGACACCTTATCTACCAACGACATGCGGTATCAACGACCTCGAATCGTAGGAGCAGGGAGCCAAGCTGGATCTGAAAAGCTCTCCGATAGGATCCCGAGGCAGCAAGCTCCCTTGCAAACTCTTGTCGTGCATTGCAGGAGAGTATTATCACCTCCTATCCCTGACGGCACGATGCCCTGTTCCGTCTAAGCTACCCGTGGATGTCAACGTTACTGATCTGATCTCATCATAATAAATCATAATCGTCTCGCCAACATCCCGTCTCCGGGCATCCAGTAACATTTCCAGTTTCAGCAACGAGGCACCTGTCTGGTCCCCTGCCCACCAAGTGTCCAGGACCGGTCCCGGGGCGCGAGGTGGTCTAACCATCGCAATCGGCCTTTCTTTCAGCATTTTCCCGCCCACTTTAGATAGGCCTGGCACTATCCTCGTACTACATGGTCTGTCGAGGCAAATTAGCGTCAGACAACCATGGGTGTTTGTGTCTGAATCCCCCCTTCGATATTATATCTGGCCTCAATTAAAAGGGGCTGGTCGTCTCAGGCTCGATTTCTTTCTTTTCTTCGTTGAATGCTGTTTCTCAGCTCAACGACAGCATCAAACCCAACGGTGTCGGCGGGTCACCGCGATGTACTTCCGTGCGAATAAGAAGTTTGAGGTCCCCACAAGGTCGCCTTCTCTCACGTCACAAAATCACCGCGATTCACCCCCCACCCGTCTCGGTCCTGCTAGCTGGCTGGCTGGCTGGCTGGCTGGGTCCCTCAACACCCCTGCTACGATGACATATACTGAATACGTACTCTGTACTCGTTGTAATACGTAATGCCACTTGGAGGATAGCTTCGAGATTCTCTAATTATACTCTTCTCGTGCTAGTACGACATCTTGCTGCTACCGCTTAGCCTTGACTCATTGATTGATGCTCCCTTTGTGTTCTTCTAACGGGCCGCTCAAGTGTTCTTCTCCCCCCCCCGCCGAAATACGACCGCCCTGGGCCATCGACCCACTAGGAAAGCACCCATCCTGGCGGAAAACGTCTCCTTCTGGTCCGAAAACCTCACCATGCTAAGACTCGCAATATCCGCCGTCCATCCCATGCCCCACTTACTCAGGCTATTTATTAGTTTCTTACAACTACACTACACTCCATCCCTCGATCGATGCGTCGGCTCGTCAAGGCCTTCTGGAGAGTTGCGGGCGCTCCCCTGATACTGACTTCCTCCATGCTCTACCAAGGGACAGATTGTCGGAATTACAAGCTATATGTCCCCTTTGGATACGGCGACTCCGGACAGGATCCTCTCTTTTAGCCTCCTTTATATCGGCTCCATCATCAATATTGGAGAGACATGCCCGTTCGCCAAGCAGCGTTGTCAGCAATGATTTAGCTCGTGTCCTTTTTGCTAACAGTTAAAACTCGTACAATTGCAAGTGGTGAGCCCCACTAGGCACATGTCAAAACGTCCACAAAAAGTCCACGGCATGTGGCAAAGGCATCAACCAATTGTTAAAAAAAAAAAAAAAAAAAAAAAAAAAAAAAAAAACTAGACTGGTGAACATGCCCAGCTTCTTTCTGCCATTTAAGCAAACCATCCGTAGTAGTAGTACATCTAGGAATACATATATATAACTCAAACACAGGTCGTCACAGTCCCCGCGAACTGTTTCTAAGATCTCCTTTTAGACTCGTGGAGAAGATTAGTTGACAAGGTTGCCGTAACGACAGCCTTGCTTCACAATGCTCCCGCAGCCTAATAACACGCCCGGCTCGGGCGTGGCTCGCAGTGATGCATGCAGACCCCTAACCACGGATCCCACCATCGTGCTTCCCCCCATCGCCTACCGTAGAACCTGCTGATACCGACATGTCCTCGTAGACTGATCGCCCATGCTTATTATGCGCCTGTTGGTATGTATTTGCTGATGCCTGCCGAGGCAATCGTATGTACGGTATTCCTTCCTGGCACGCTGACTCCTGTGCCATGCTGTTTGTATCGAGAAACGCCGAGAGCATGTGAATGGAATGAACAACGAGTGAAAAAGGAAAAAAGAGGAAAAACAGAAATAAAGGCGCCGCCAAACTCCTAACAAGCAACAGACTACTCGTGTCGGAATGTACACTGGTCACCCCTGGCACATGTGCCTTGCTTGTAGAATATGCATGGCTTGGTTCCGATAAGCGCTCGGTTAACTGGCCGGTGGGGTGGGAGGTTTCCCGAGGTCTTGTGCTTTCCACGACCATTACCGCCGTGTCGGCCATCTCTGTCTCTCTCCCTATCCCTGTCCCTGTCCCTGTCTCGATCCCAATCCCTGTCCCTATCCCTATCACGCTCACGCTCGCGGTCCCATTCGCGTGGGGGAGCGTCGTCGTAATTTAGAGTGAGACCTTGGTCGCCACCGGAGCGGTGGTGGTGTGGCGGTGGCTGTTGGCCATGCTGACCTTGCTGTGGTTGTTGCTGCGTGCTCTGCTGCTGTTGCGATGCTATTTGCGTAAGCATCATGAGCTGCTGATACGTAGTGTCGTTGGGATGAATCTGAGGAGCCGCACCGGACGCGACGGCTGGGGCCACTGTACTTGGCTGGGTCTGGGATTGCCCAAGAGCTGCAAGGACAGCTTGAAGTTGATCATTGGTGCCTGTCTGCCCTGACTGAGCCTGAGCGGGCACGGGGGCAGGTGCAGACGTGGGTGCTGTTGCTTGTGGAACGTTGCCGGCTTGCATCTGTTGCAGGATTGCCATGTAAGGGGCGTACGCTTGCTGTTGAGCATAGTACGCAGCCCAGGCATCCGCTCCAGCTTGGTTCTGCATGGCCGTGAATCGTTCAGCTTCAGCTCGAGCCTTCTCCTCTGCCTCCTTCTTCGCCTTCGCAGCAGCGTCCTTGTTGTAGCCGAGCCACCATTCCTTTACAGCCTCCTTGTTATCCTTGAGCCATTCGGGAGGCTCGACTGGAGGGTACGGGTGGCCGGCTAGTTTAGTTGTAACCTCCTCAACAATGTCAGCAGCTTGTTGAACGCGAGGATCCGGGTAGTCATGGCGACGGTGCGTAGTAGGAGTGGGCTCCGGATCTTTCCATTGCTTGGCCCTATCGCTGGTAAGAAGCGCAATGATCTGCTCGTCCCGGGGCAAGGACTGGACCGCAGCGGGTACTGCGCCTTGGTGCAACTCCGGTACGCGAGCGGGGGGTACCTGGCCACTGGCAGCGGCGGACCTGAGAGTATCAAGGATTGAGTTCACCTGGTTGGCGGGAGCTTTCCTGGAATCAATTCGTTTCATTGCATATTGCAAAGCGGAATCCCTTCCGAGCTGCTGTACCTCCTTCCAGCGTCGATGGATTTCCTCAAACCTTGGTTCATCCCGCGGCAGATGGCCAATCTTAGTCTCCACCATAGGTTCGGCCCTATTTGCTAGCGGGCTCTTGGGCGTTGGAGGGATGTCGGAAATATCCTGATAAATGGCAATCAGGACCTTTTGTTCACGTTCCGCCATGAACTTTTGCTCCTTGGTATTCACGATAAGGTCACCACCCCGAGTTGTGTAGGTCTTCTTCCTGTAATCTTCAGGGATATTGGAGAAATCCATTGGCGTAGGGTCCAGCCAGGGTCGATAGGGAAGCTCGTCTTCTTCATCCTCCTCGTCCTCGTCTAGGACCTTGCCTCGCCTCTTCAGAACCATGCCTTCACCCTTGTCGTCTGCCGCGTCACGTGTCATCCTTGAGTCGAAACCAGTATCTTCCTCGTCCTCCTTATGGAAGTATCTCACTTGTTCGAGCTCTTCGTCTGCCTTCCAGCTGACGCGCAATCGTCGGCGCGCTTCCTTCTTGAGCCTCTTCGCCCTCTCCTCGGGCGTTTCCTTCTTCTCGCGATCTTCCTTGGGGTCCTTCGGCGGGGGCTTGGCCTGAGGCTTTGGCGCGTTGATCGAGTCCAGGAGGGAGGCGATGCCTCCAAGGCTAGCGGAGACTGACGAGGGTTTAGGAGGTTTGGGAATTTCGGGTTTCGATTCGGGCTTCACTGTCGCTTTCTTTTGCTCAACCTTGACGTTTTGCTTATCCTCGGTGGTCGAAGGCTTGCCAGTGTCAGACTTCACAGGTTCAGATTTGGTGGGTTCAATCTTGGGAGCGGGTTTGGAAACTGCTCGGCTCTTCCCTGGAAGAATGCCCGCCGATGGACGAGGCTTGGTTAACGCGGGCTTCGACTGGGTAGCACCTGCCACTGTTCCCGACTTCGAGGAGGCTTGGGAGGAGGATGCCGTTGCGCCCAAGTCTATGGCTTGTTTCTTGGCGCTACGAGAGTCGGGCTCATCGGGGCGAGCTCGTTTACCAGGAGCACTGTCGGTGGCCATCTTCGAGGATGCCAGCTTTGCCTTGGTTGACGAGGTGGTCGTAGACTTCTTGGGAGATGCCTCTGAATCCGGCTCTTTGCCCTTCTTGATTTTTGACATGATTGCAGCTAGGTATTCCTTTACTTCTGCATCGCCCTTATCCGAGAGGCGGCGCCGGATGGTTTCCAGGTTTGTCTGTGATGCTATCTTCTGAGTGATCCTGAAGTTTGCGAGCAGTCGGAGAGCTGATTTGAGCATTTGACCCGAGAAATCTCCGGCTTTGATGCAAGCGATCAGTAGATTCATCAGGTTAAGCACCAGTTTGCTGTGGCCTCCGAGATTCTCTAAGACTACCTCATCGCCCACCTCGTTGGCAGCATCCAACGTGCGGCAGAGGATTTGCTGCTTCAAGTCGGCATTTGCTTGGAGTTTCGGTACTTCCTCGAGTTTTTTCTCCCTGGTCGCCTGATCGACGTCCTGTCTCGCCCTCATCATTTCAGCTCGGCGCGCGATGATATATTCGCCTGCCTGCTGAACAGCACCTGCCAACAGAGCTGTGGTTCGAGTCGCCGAAGCATCGATATGGACGATACCGATAATGTCCCAGGCTGCGCCCTCAATGGGATCATCCGGGCGAGTCTCTGGCCGGACCTAATAGAATTGCCATTAGTTATTAGCTATTTAGGACAATAGAATGCATGCTGCGTGTCGGACGGTATGAAAGACTTACAGGCTTATTACGTTCCTCCTCGGCGAGCTTCCGCGCAAGCCTTTCGGCCTTGGCCTTGGACGCTTCATCTGCCTTGAGCTGCTCCTTGAATGCATCTTCAACGCCATCAAGTCAGTGTCTCGAAGAAAGCGGATAATCCGTCACGATGAGCGCCATTCATTATTCACTTACGAGGATATTCTGTGTATTTGGGACGACGAGAACCTAGACCGGCCATTGATTTCTCAAACTGAGCCAGAAGATCCTTGGCATCACGCCTTCGGTCCTCAAGGCCCGCTCCGTTACCGGATGGCTTGAACCTATCCGTGAATTGACCTTGTATCTCACAGGGGAGAGTGCGTCCAGGAAGAATGGGGTTTCTAGACTGTGAAGGCAATGCGACGAGAGGCGCCAACTTATCATAACTCTTGGGGGCTTTCAAACAGTTAGCATGAAAAGCAGCGCATTGCATTGGCCGGGTGGGGTGGGGGTCGGTCGAATGATAAAACTTACTTGGGAGCTTTATAGTACGGGGGCTTATAAGATAAAAGGCTCCCTGGACGCCGGGGAATTTTGTCTTGCCGCTAGACGATACTTTTAGAAAGTCGTTGATGGCGTCCATGTCTTCTTTAGTCATCCTAGGCGGAGGGAGAGGTCTCGGCTGATCAGTCGTCTTAATAGAGACGTCAGTATGCAAGCTAGCCGGCACCGCATCGGTATCGGAGACCTTCTTGATACTACGTTTCCTCTTCTTGACTGCCGGTTCGCTTGAAATGTTGGAGTCCACGGATGCCTGGGAAGGGCTAGGAGCGGCTGCCTGCTCCACCGTACGTTTGGTTCCTTGAACGTTTGCACTTGACGCGGGAGACTGAAGTGTAGAAGAGGGTGAGGAAATCTGGCTGGAAATATTCCTCCCGGCCTGCGTTAGATTTCCGTGCTGCGGCGTGGATGCGGGTGATGGAGAGGAAGTGGTTTGGGTGAAGGATGAAGGATGGTGCTGCAAATACGCTTGTGTATATTGGGGTTGAGGTTGGGTAAGGGTATTCTGCGATGCGGGCCCCAGCTTCTGTTGGGGCGGCATAGCCTGGGGGTATGTCGCCGCTTGTGGGCCGCCGTAAATCTGGCCTCCTCCCATCGGCTGCCGAGTAGGCTGTTGAGCGGGCTGAGTATACACTTGGTGTTGCTGATAACTCTGCTGTGGTTGTTGCTGAGAGTGCTGGGGTTGTGCCTGCGGTGCTGGCTGCGGCTGCTGGGGTTGAGGTTGTTGCGGCTGGGGATGTCCGATCTCGTATGCTTGTTGAGCATTGGATTGATGACCCTGGGGCCGACCCATCGGCTGAGACGGGGAGAAGGATAGAGGCTGCTGGAAAGCATGCTCGTTTCCGGATGGGAAAGGAAAACCTTGCTGTTGAAAAGCCTGGGCCCCGGGCTGGCGTTGATGAGGTTGGACCGGAGAAAAATCACCCAAACCGGGAACCATATCCAGTTTGTTCTGTGCATTAAAGAGATCCTGTTGCAGGGAGTCAAAGCTGGGATCTAGGAACTCTTGGCTATTCTGATATTGAGGCAACCCAACATGGCCTGCACCGAAATCCCCCGCTGGAAGTGAAGGAGTTCCACCAAGGCCATCGCTTATAAGATGTCCCCCGGCGTGTGTAGTTGCTGGATAGAAACCAGTCCCGTTCGGCGTTGGCTGATCCATTGACGAGTACATGGCCTGGTCGGAAATGGACTGGGCCCATGGCTGGGAGCCATCATCGAGAGGTCCGGACTGGTCCGGAAACCCATAACCAGCCCAGTCGTTGTGGTCATCAGAGGTTGACCCATTTGGGTGGTTTGGATTCCAAGACTCCATCGCGAGTCTTGGAATGGGAAATCTACGACAGATGTCAGCAGCTGGTAATCTGATGAGCCAGTTGCCAGCTGTGTGGGAGGCAGTGACTCCGGCCAAGTTTCCCACTAGCAGAAAACCGGCAGGCGCTGGTAACCGTCCACTTACTTTAAGTGAGGAAAAACCTATTGGGCACAAAAAATTGTTAATTGGAAACATAACTTAGAATCGGTCGTGAGAAGCCAAGCATACCTCGAAAGGGAATCGCCGCTAACCCAAGACGGAACTAGGAGATCAGGACTGAAATATAGTGTGCCTGGGAAGGAGTTCAAAGGAAATATTAGCATTGTTTTGAAAAATAGTAAAACAGCATAGAGAAGCAAGATTCCGTGAACGACGTTGAAAGCAATTTGAGTGGGCAAGGTGAGCAATGGAACGTGGAAGGGCGATATAAAAGCGAATCGTAGCCATCCTCAAAGTCGCCCAGCCCTTGCTGAGAATAGGAAGAGAGCCCTGAGTTGTGTTTGCAGGGCCTGCAGCTTCGACCGGGTTGGAAATTATCGCTTCAGCACTTGATGGAGTCTGTCCAATGTGTTTTCTGTCTTCCGTCTCCCCAGAGATTTTGAGATTTGCCTCGGCCCTATTTTGCCCTTGGGTATCGTAAAGGTCAAAGTGTCATATCCAAGCTGAAATATTAATACCAGCTTGCAAAACGGAATTTGAATGCCTGTTCGAAAGAAAGAGGCGCCAAGAGTATTGAATGCGAAGTCGGATTTTAGACACGGTCGGGACTTAGAATGGCCAGCCCTCTCTTCCCAAGGAGTTGCCCAACTCCAGGGAAAAAGAAAGGAAAGATCTCCAAAGCGCGCCACAGATCGGTCGCGATGCATGGGATGTGAAGTTATGTGAAGTTATCATGTTGCTGCCTTGGCTGTACAAGAGCCTCCGAAATTTTCAAAGTTGGAATTGTCCGACCCGGCGACTATTTGCTCATGCTTGTACACAGGAGCCAAAAGCGACCAGCTCGTACGCGTGCCTGCGTGACGGAGAGGTGTCTACTCTGTTCTCCATCCTTCGCACGCGACTCTCTTTCTTTGAGCATTTCCTCTTCTAAATTCTCATACCACACAACCATCACCCGCAGTTTAAATATGCAGGGCGATGGGGAGGTATCCAAAGAATAGGATTTCCAAGATATCACATACAAAGCTGCTGAAGCGATGGCGGCTCGAAGGGATGTTGGTGGAATCGACGAGGCTAAAGGTTGAAGGGGAACACAAAAGGACAGACAAGGGGGATGGGGATGGATGATGGATGGATGGATGGATGGGATTGACGGATTGATGGATTGATGGATTGATGGGATTCATGTTGAAGGCGCTGCTGGTGCGGGACCTGAAGAGAGACCTACTTGAGCTTGTTCCTCCAATCTACAGAGAAAGCAACCATTCATGGCGATGTTTCCCATTTGGCGAGGCAGTTAAGAACGAAAACAAGTTGACGATTACAACATTTGACGGGGTGGTCAGGTCGAGGGTTTTAAAAAGAGACCGAGTTGGCGAACCTAATGAGGTAGAGTCGCGTGCGGGTGTTGAGTTTAAGATTGGGTTGTGCTGGGAGGAAAAGGTTGGGCACAGTGCACGAGGGCAACAGAGGTACAAAAGAGCAGGGAGAGCATCCGATGGAGAAAATTGCTAAGTCGCCCAGCGCGGCTTTTGGCGAGTTGGCGAGCTGGCAACACTCGGGAAAGCCGAACTGGGGCGGAGCAACAAAAGAACGCGAGCAGGAAGTAAAGAGAAGAAGAAGGAAATGAGGAGCTTGTCTAGAAACCCGCTTTTTACGGTCGCAGAGTGACGAGTGTCGACAGCGTAAAACGTCGCCTGCGTTGTTGCTGTTGTTGGCGAGCTAAGGAGAAGAGGAGGAACAGGAGGTAGGAATACGATGAGCAGAGACAGGAGGTCGGGAAGGGTCAAGGAGCTGGCTGGCGGACAAACTGGCTCATTCCTGTTTCGAAATTCAGCCGTCTTAGGTAAAAATCAAATGCCAGCAGCGAGCTCTGACCCGTGCTTTCCTTCCCTGCATTGGCATTGTACTCCCTTGCTGACATCAACAGCGGCCTTGCCTGGGCGGGAGCCATGGAAATCCTGGCTGGATTACCCAGTATTCTACCGACCTGGTATCACCACCTGTGTACAGTCGATTAACTCCCATCTGCACTGTAATTAAGCATCACCCAAGTCCTTTGGCCAGCAGAGCTTCTTCTCGTGGTACAGGCGACCATTTCAGAACAGAGATATTTCGAATTCAATCTTGCTTGCCCACCACCTCTGTATGCACGGCCTATAAAGGTAGCTACGCTACTTCCATCTTGCTGGTTGATTAAGCTAACTGGAACAGGGTTCCTGTGTGCGCTTCAATATTATCATCATACCAGGGTCGATCAATTGCAAAGTGCCCCTCCACTAGCTTGGGGACCTTAAGATGGCGACCAAGGAGAATAGCTTAAGGGACAAGCAAGTTGGTAAGCCTCGCCCTTTCTTAAGTCCTGATCGCATGTATTGCCTCCTAACATCGTCTCTGTAGCCTCTATTAAGCGGATCCTCAACCTAAACCATGACCTCGAGACAAACGACTCGGAGGATGCGAATGCCAACGGCGGCGTCCGCGCCACTTCAGCCCAGATACTGACCACCGAAGGCGAACCGATCTGGAAGGTCCTTGTCTTTGATGACCTCGGCCGCGATGTCATTAGCAGTGTGCTCAGGGTCAGCGACTTACGCTCTATGGGAGTCACTATGCACATGTAAGTCTTTGGTTCTAAGCGGCAGAGTATCTACAACCCCTATCTAACAAGATCGTGTCTTTAAAAGGCACATCGGAGCATCGCGACACCCCATTCCCGAAGTTCCAGTAATATATCTCGTCGAACCTACTTCGAAGAACCTACAGTTGATTACAGGCGATCTCCAGAAGGGACTCTACTCTCCCGCGCATATCAACTTCCTCTCCTCCTTACCCCGAGTCCTTCTTGAAGAGTTCGCTGCGGAAACTGCAGCTGCCGGAACGTCCGAACATATCGCGCAGCTCTTCGACCAATATCTTAACTTTATCGTTGCGGAACCGAATCTCTTCAGTCTCGGGCTGCAGAAGGAGCACACGTACTGGGCTTTGAATAGCGCAAAGACGAGTGATGCGGAGCTTGAGCGGGTGGTCGACAGGATTGTAAGCGGCTTGTTTAGCGTTGTCGTAACACTTGGTATGGTTGAGTTTCCCCTGCCATCCCTTCCCTCGCCTGCGTACTACTAGGTTTGAGGAGCTAACGTTTACGAAGGCGTCATTCCCATTATCCGATGTCCCAAGGGTGCTGCTGCTGAGATGATTGCGACGCGACTTGACCGCAAACTCCGAGACCATATCCTCAACTCCAAAGATAACCTCTTCTCACCAGGCGCTCGACCTACTTCCTCGGCCAGCGGCACACCCACATCTCGTCCTGTTCTCATCATTCTCGACCGAAACGTTGACCTAATCCCGATGCTCTCACATTCGTGGACATACCAGTCCCTTGTCCACGATGTGCTTAACATGAAACTCAACCGCATTACTATTGAAACCCCTATAGACGAGAATAATCCCAGCAAGGGCACTTCCAAGAAGAGCTATGATCTCACGGCGAATGATTTCTTCTGGGCAAAGAATGCGGCTCTCCCCTTCCCCCAGGTTGCTGAGGATATTGACGCCGAACTCACACGGTACAAGGAGGAAACAGCAGCGATTACCAAGAGGACCGGTGTCGCCGACCTGGAGGACTTGCAGAATGATACCAGTGCGAGCGCCCAGCACCTCAAGGCAGCCATAACGTTGCTGCCAGAGATGAGGGAACGGAAAAGTATCCTTGACATGCACATGAATATCCTCGCGGCCCTACTTACCGGAATAAAAGACCGACAACTCGACAGCTTCTTCGAGATCGAGGAGAATGTCATGAAGCATACCAAGGCACAGATACTCGAGATTATCAAGGACAAGACGAAAGGCAACCTCCCAATTGACAAGCTCCGGCTATTTGTGATTTGGTTCTTAAGCACCGAACTCGACGTCAGCCGTTCCGAATGGGAAGAGTTTACACAGGCCTTTAGCGAGTTGGGCGTTGACGTGGAATCGCTGGCTTATATCCGACAGTTCGTTTTTTTCCCCCTCCCTTGTCCAACAACTTCCCAATGAATGAAGGAATGTCCGCTAATGTTAGACTACAGAGTCCGCGCCACAACAAAGATGACCCAATTAACAACCATCAACAGCACCTCGGCGGCCCAACAGTCATCCTCCACCGACCTCTTCCAGCGTTTCTCCTCCATCTCTAATCGGCTTACCGATCGACTCAAGGAAACTGGTGTTCCGACCGGTCTGTCCTCCAACTTCGAATCCCTCATCGGCGGCATCAAGAACTTCCTCCCCGCGAATCGCGACCTCACCATTACCAAGATTGTTGAGAGCATAATGGATCCCTCCACAGCATCTAGTTCGGCCATCGCCAAGACGGAGAATTACCTCTACTTCGATCCTCGGTCCGCCAATGCCCGCGGCACCATGCCTCCGCCAAGCGCGATCCGCTCCGGCGGCGCCAACCCCCCCGGCTCCATGCCCGGCGCAACCGGCCTCGGTGCTCACGGAGCCGGCACTGGCGCGAGTTTCGGCCAAAGGAGGCAGGGCTTCACCGATGCCGTCGTGTTTACCGTCGGCGGTGGGAGCATGGATGAGTATGGCAACCTACAGGAGTGGGTGGCGAGGACAGGCGGCGACCGCGCGAAGAAGCGAGTCGTCTATGGAAGCACGGAGCTATTGAACGCCAGGGAGTTTATCAAGGAGGAGCTTGAGAAGTTAGGAAAGGAAATTAGCAGCTAATGTTGGAGGACGCGCATACGGGTCGTGTAATAATTTTTCTTTTTTTTTTCCCTTCCTTATCCCCCGCTATGAATGATTCTCTAGAGAAAATGATTCCGTTGTTGGTTTAGTTAGAAAGCCGTGTCGAAGACCGATGTTGGCAAAACAGGGAGGGATCGAGGCAGTGGGATGAAATCAGAATTAGGATCCGATTCCCTGAGACTGGGTTTACCAGGTTCATTGGTGTGATGATAGCACAGACTTTTTCACATTTCCGCCCCAGACCAGAATCAAGAGCTACGCAGGGAGCAACACCGTGCGCCGGACCTCTCACTGAAGTATTTGGGAGCCCTACTACTATCTATATCAAGTCGACGAAGAGCACGACGTTCATGACATCCTTGACTTGATATAGAGAGGATCATAAACACCATTCTTAAAAACTAGAGCAACCCAGCTTTCCAGCTTTCCAGCTTTTCAGTCAAACGCAAGCCAGCCCGCGATGAAAGCCGAATAGGTGCGCAATGGACAACAGAACCTTTTATGACTCCTGACTTGGCACTACGGAGAGGCTTGCACCTTTCTCCAGGGAAATACTTAATATACCGAGAAAAGTCACAACGTGTTCTGCATAGCCGTGATCACCTGCGCGCAATTCCTTATCCTCAGAAGCTTGGTAGGCCTAGGAAAGTGGCGTGCGTCTTTCTCAAGTGACGTTAGGAATCGGTGCCATCGCGATCATGAAGAATGAAGAAGGGCCTCCGCGCAGCCACCTCCCTAGTACATATGTCTCGGGCTGATTATCGCTTGGGCGGTGTACCGAATGCGTCATGAAAGATGAAGAATCAGCGTCGTCTTAGTATCCAATGGTATCATGATGCTGTTGATGCTACCAAGGCAACGGTGGTTTGGGTATAGTCAAAAACCCTCGAAATGATATCAAGCTCAAAATTATATCAGAGAATGAGCTGCATAGCAGGTTTTTCATTGCCCTTGTTAGCATCTACCGTTTCGGCAGAAACTACCGATCTTGTATGTTGTGCATACTTCGCCTCATGACGACGCTTCCCTTTCTGTTGGTAGTGCGTATGAGCTTCTCTCCAAGATATTGGCATGAAGAATTGGGGATCGTACACGTATATACCCTCTCGCGTTTTCAAGAGGCGCTTATACTCAGATTTGAAGTTACTTCAATGATTATGCCCGCCCTGTCTTCCGCCTCTCACTTATAAAATCCTTCCTTATCCCGAGTCCCAGAGAAGATCTGGTGTCCTTCATCCAGAATTCAGCAGATCCGAACGCATATAGCTTGTTGCTTCATTGCCCGTCGTGATATAAGAATTAGATATCCAGTCGACCTCCTTGAAACAAGTCTTCATACATCAGAGCGACGACATATTAATTCCGAACAATGGATACCTTCGATCCCTCGAAGCAGTCTTTCGACATTACTACCGCCAATGGGGCCGCCCTGTCCATAAACGTCTCCTCGCTTGACAGGAACTATCACGAGATGTTCGGCATCAGTATCAACTACGGCTCGCAAATCGGCGCATCCTTCATAATGCTCATCGTCGTCCTCACATTGAACCCCAAAGTCAAGTTCTTCAAGATGTGCACGATCCTTCACATTGCTTCTCTCATCTCTAATATCATCCGCATGGTCCTCTTATCCATCTACTTCCCGTCTAAGTGGACCGAGTTCTACACCATGTTCTCGGGCGACTATTCGCGGATAACAGAAACGGATATGCGCAATAGCGTTGCGGGAACGATTTCCTCTTACATCGTCGTCGTTTTTGCCCATGCCTCGCTTATTGTCCAATCTTGGACGATAGTGAAGCCCTGGTCTCTGAGGGTCAAGTGGATCGTCTGTACCCTCTCGCTGGCAGTCTGCCTCACGACGATAGGGTTTCGTCTGGCGTTTTGCATATTCCAAGTCAGGGCGACTCTTGCCATGAAAAGCGCTAGCGATGCCCGGTGGGTGGCTGGTTATAGCATCATCCTCGACGCCTTATCGATCTGCTGCTTCTGTGCACTTTTCAATGTGCAGCTCGTTACCCATCTTGTGAAGCATGGGAAATTCCTTCCTTCCAAGAATGGAATTAAACCCTTTGAGGTGTTAATCATGGCAAATGGTCTTCTAATGATCATACCGGGTAAGCTTTTGTTTTATCTTATATTTATTTTATTTCTCTTTTCTCCTTTTCCTTTATCATATTGGGGTGGTCAATATCGCATACCTGATACTGCATATTCAGCATTGGCGTCCTTGGAAGAGCCTCCAACACTTTTACCACTCTGCACTTTCAAAGCTAACATCTAAGCTACAGTCATCTTCGCATGTCTCGAGTGGTCCACGTTCGTCAACTTCGAGGCCGCCTCACTCACCTACACGTCTGTTGTCCTTATCCTCCCTCTCGGCACCCTCGTCGCCCATCGGCTCACTGACCGATCCGCCCAGCGTTTGCCTAATGAGAACGAGTCTCACCAGCCTCATCGCCATGTGCACTGGATCCGCACCTGGATGGGCAGACCCGGCGACAGACACCTGAGCATTGCTGATAGTGACCCAACTTCACGTTCTGTCACACCGCTCCATAAAACCAGGGAGGGTAACACTTTGGAGGATACTGGTCTAAAATATGTTGAGGCGGAAGGGAAGGTTTTTAATCATCATGCCTTAGAGGCCGGGAACTTGTCAATTATGGGCTCGGGGAGTAGGGCTGATTGAGACGTGTCATGGCTACGACGAGTGGATCACTTTCAAAGTTTATTGTTTCATGTTCTCAGAGAGGAGTTAAGGTGTTAGATTGTGTTTCTGCTCCTTCACGGTTGTGTATGGCTATCTAGGATGATTCTGGACACCGCTGTCACAGAATGCGAGATGTAGGATAGTTGAACATGAATGTTGCTGGCCTTTTTCCCTTCCTCCGGTGGTGCGTCGAATCCAAAGGTCAAATCCTAACTCTATCAGACGGGTTAAGCCGAAATACTAGACACACCATGCCAATAGACCTGCCTGCAAGTGATGCGCAAATCGCTCATGCCCAACCACATCACAGGTTGCCGGCGTCACTATGTGGTATCGAGTTTAAAGAGGTAGGCACGTGAGGTAGTGAGGTAGCGAGGTAGCAGGAGCCCTTTATCCAGAAAGAGCGGAATCAAGAAGAAAAAGTTCTGGGTCGGTAACTGACGGCCAGCGGAGGCGAAGGCTAATGCACATCGTACTTCAAGGTTGATGGCGCTTGCGCGACAATGGAGCTTTCCCTCGTCGCGTTTCTGTCGACCTAAGAATTTCGGCTGGGGGCGGCTTAGCCAGTATACACACACTCAACCACAAGGTCTGGTCCAGACTTTAAATAGGAATCCTGGATAGTACCCTAGGGATTGGTATAGTAGTGGTATTGGTCCTTGGCGTCGGGGTTGTAACAACTCCAAGCGTGGAAGGTCCCTAAAACTGGTAGACTGGCGATCCCCAATCCGCGGCATGAGAGAAGAGGTCATCACACAGACAGACCCATCCCCGTTGCAATCTTCCTCACTAGAGCCTTCTTTAGGTACCATTCACGGGCAAGACTTCTCGTAGTTTTAGCGAATACGGCAGGTGTTATGCGGCCGTGCTCGACAGCCCGACCAAGCATGAAAATCGCATCTCCGATCGCCCGCTCCTCCGCGACCAGAGTGTACAATTGGTTGGCAACAACGGTAGGCGCCACCAACAACTCATCAATATCCGGTTGCGGGTGTTGTCGGGAACTTTCAATGACCGCATCAGCCTTGCGGAGAGCTTCCCGGAGAATCGTCGCATTAGAGTTAAGAAGTGCCGACACCTGGCTAAGAGACTGCCGTTCAGAGCTGAGGGTATTGTAGGCATTGATCATCGCAGCACGTTGAGCTTCGAGCCCGGCTATGTAGGCGTCATTCCTCTGGCGACTCTTTTCGCGTTCCTGGTATAGGGCTTTACCTAGCTGGCGCAAAAGGGCATCCCTTTCTGGATTAGGGGGGATAGGGGGCGGTGGGACGTTGCTCGGCTCTGGTTCTTTCATATCAAGAGGCTCATCGAGGAGATCTGGAGGAGGCGGTCGCTTTGGGGCCTGTAATTGCTGCGGGGTACCCAGTATGGGTACTTGCTGCTGTGGTACTGGTTGTTGCGGAGGTCCTCCGGGATAGATACCATGCTGGTAGGCTGGGAAAGCCTGGGGCAGTGGTTGCGAGGTGGAGGATGGCCACTGGGGAGGATGTTGCGGAGTCTGAACGAAATGCGGGGGAGCCGCCGAGTGTGCGGGCAGACCTGGCGGGTGCGGAGCGGGAGCAGCCTGCTGAGGGAGAGGAGGCGCTGACTCGTAGCGTGAGAAACGACTCTCACGAGAGGGTTCTGCTGGTAATGTCGACACGGGGACTTGTGTCGTCTGGTTATAAGTACTGTGTGGGCGAGGCGGCGGCGGAGGAGGGTGCGGAGGCTGGTCGGAGGCCCTTGATGAACTTGGTTCCGGGGGAGACGTAGGCTTAGGGGGAATCTTCGGTAAGGGCTCAGGTTTCAAGGGAGGCGGCGGAGTCGGAGTGGAAACGGGCTGTGCGCCGGGCTTCGGTGGTGGGGGCGGGGCTTGACTCGAGCCGCCCAAGGGCTGGATTTGCTGGATGGAAGGAGGCCGGGGAAATGGGGGGGAGGCGGGCCCAGGTTGGGGAGACTGAGCGGTGGATGGGGAAGCGCGCCGAGCTGCCTGCGGTGGCTGTGGCTGACGTGCGATGACTGGGGGTTCCTTGGCGAATATGTCGGTTAAGATTGTGAGAAGGTCGGCGAGTGTGGATTTCTAGGTCGAGAGTTAGGCGGATGTGCAATAAAGTGCAATAAAAGACGGCCAGAACGACACGGTTAGACACGCTTACATCCCAGAAATTCGCCCAGGCGGCTAGGTAGGGGTGGTAAACCTGGCCCTGCGGATCGACGTATTGACCTGGACGTACGAGCATCGTCTCGGTTGGTTTAACGTAAACGAGTGGTGCGGCCTTAGGGTACGCATGTGGAACCCACAGCGATACTGGGAAGCGGTAGGTTGCGCCGCGAAACACTACGGGTAGTGTGCCAGAAAGGTGGACGAGGAGGGCAGAGACGCCATTATCAAAGGCTAGGAGAAAGCAAGGAGCTTAGTGTTAGGCGACCGGGAATTGATTCCCTGACTTAAATGATGTAGACGTACTATGGACGTCTGTCCGGGGCGAGAGACTGGGATACAGCGAGAGTGCCTGCGCGACATCGTTGTAAGTCCTGTTGACATCGTGATATTCCTAGAGGAGGTTAAGTTAGCGGCCTGCCTTGAGGAGTGCCTCGATGGCGGTGCCAGAAGGAATGATTGCTTCATACACTCGTCAGGACGCTGTATAACCAGTTTAAAACATGCTGGGGAACAGGCATGGCTTATTGGGTGTTTCCGGGACGCAGGAAGTGGCCTACAAGGCTGGATCGCACCGGTGCTCATTCACTTGATAGCTGTCCTCGAGGTCTTCGGAGGAGGCGCCTGGCATCAAATTGCGGTTTGATGGTTTCGTCATGGAGCTTAGAAGCTCGGACCTCCACTCCTGCCCCTTCCCCCACTCAGGCTTGAGGCAAACAGCAAAAGTAGGCACAAGAAAAGAAGGGGGGGGGGATGACTAAACCAAGGAGCTGCTTTCTTCACGCAGGGATGACAATCGATTGTCAGCAGCTGTTGCCAACTTGGAGAACTGCAAAGGCAGCGTTCAGGATGTGATTCTACTCTGTCGGTGGTGGCTGGAAAATACAAGCAAAGCCCTTTCATGCATAGTGAAAGTTATAGTGAAAGCCATGAAGCTATCCATACCGGAAATGTCAAATCTTCTATTACAAATCCTCTCCACAGGACAATTCAACGTTGTTGTTACGAGTGGCTGTAAGGGTGGTTGTAAAGTGGTGAGAGGGCAGATCAGTGAATTGATGAACTGCTTAAAAGAGGGCACCGGAGGACAATCGGAGGCGGTCGGGTCCGCAAGAGAATACCTCGTAAGATAAATCTCCATGAGACCGAGAATTGACTTGATTCTGTTCCACCAAGGTACTCGAGCGAGTATAGTACTTGTACTACTACTAGAATTAGTTTCGTAGGGCTCAATGGGTTTGTCAATTGACATGCTCCCATTGTGGTTTAAATTGTTACAACTGTACTTGAGATCTCATTACTTCCAAAAAGCGCCAGCCAACGAGGATATTCTGCAACTCGTTCGTAATCCCCGCGTCAAAAGAAGAATAGAGAACCTGTCAAAGCGTCAGTGCATATCACATTTTTAGTTTACTTTTAACGTCATCGATTGATGTCGTGCGTGCATCTGGGGGCGTACCAAGTACTTGAGACTCTCCCACCCTTGACCCAAACCAAATCCGATGTCCAGGAACAATGCGTCTACATCTCTTGATGCACGAAAGTGCTCTTTAGCTTCTCATGTGCAGAAGTTGATCAACACCACCTCTGCGAATCGTCCATCGGTGCCGCAAATCGACTTCCATTTTTGTGACGCTGGTCAGGTGCCTGGTTCCTTAGAGCAGCCAATCGAGCCAACCGAGCCAACCGCAGACTTGGCCCTCCCCAAGATTCTCCGACAAGCTCGCGGCCATTCCGTACTCGGTGCCCAGTTGACGTCGTGTATCTCCGGGAATAACCTAGCGGCAGCGTTTTCTTTTTTCTCCCCTTTTTAGGACGGACTTTTTGTGGGATTTTTCTCCCTCGCTCTCTTTCGTCGCATGTTCCCTACGTTTCCATTGCCGCGTGTGGCGTTCACACAAAGAATCTGAGCAGCGGAGCGGAGATGTCGACTTCGCCTTCCAATCCAGTTTAGACCACTCATGTAAACTAGTAGTTTCCTCCCAATAGTCGCCATTTCTTCAGTCTCTTGTTAATAATCGTGAAAAAGATGAAAATAGAAACTGAAGTGAATAAAATGGCTCTTTCCGCCACTCCACATGAACACTTTCTTTCCGAGTCTTCCTAGCACCTTCCCACCCCGTCCTCCCCAGAGCCCTCCCATCTGCCATCTCCAATAAACGGCAGTTTTTAGCATTTTCATTGTCTATTGCCATTAGGAACCCCCACTTGAGCAGTCTCGGCAACTTTAGACTGTTATTGTCCCCATTTTCAACACAAGTATCAATTTTATTGTTGTGTTCTGGCCAACAATAGGACTCGTTCTCATATAAACAAAACTTACTGGAACCCCTCCACGCCTCACTTTTTTCCATCCCACCTCTCCCTCCCCAACTTAACCTCATCTCAAACTCGGACAGTTCCTCAGAGATCTGACTCTTCTCTCGTCCTCGTCGCATGGTCTTCTATACACGATATTTCGCACGGCTGAGGAGTATCGCGGATCAATTATCTGCATACTCCTTGCGTCAGGACTTTTGATTTCTTCAAAGAAATTCACATTTGTCGCCCCCGGGCACCCACCCTCCGTCGCAGTCTCGAAGACGAGCACCAACAACGCCACATAAATCTTATTGACGTGTGTGTGCCGAAGCCACATACCCGATTATAAACCAAGCAATGCTCCCTGACATTCCCGTCCTTAGCGACTATGGTATCTCTCCGACTACAGGTTTCTTGCCGGATGTCATACCCTTGACTCGACTTCCCGATCCCTACTATCACAAGTGGGAAGCAATCATCGCCGAGCTTCAGGCTCTGATTCTTAGCCGACGCATTCGTCCCGTTATTGACCGCCTCCCGGTCCTTTCCACCGCTGGTCTTGAGCACGAGGCAGAATGGCGCAGAGCGTACTGCATCCTCTGCTTCCTGGCCCATGCCTACATCTGGGGTGGCGATTATCCCGCCGACCGTCTGCCGGCCGCCATCTCCGTGCCCCTGATTGAGGTGTCCGAGCGACTCCAGTTGCCCCCCATCGCAACCTACGCCGGCCTCTGCCTTTGGAACTTCAAGCCTATCTTTGCCGACGAACCCATCGATGAGTTGGAGAACCTTGCCACCTTGATCACCTTTACTGGTTCCCTCGATGAGTCTTGGTTCTACCTCATCTCCGTCGCCATCGAAGCGCGTGGAGCTCCGATTCTTCCCGTTATGATGACTGCCATTGCAGCTGCGCGCCGCAACGACACTAAAACCGTCACGCGCTGCCTTCGCACGTTCGCTGAGCGCCTCACTGACCTGACGGCGATTCTTCAGCGCATCCATGAGAGTTGCGACCCGACCGTCTTCTACCACAGGATTCGCCCTTTCCTCGCTGGTACCAAGAACATGTCTGATGCTGGTCTCCCCCATGGTGTCATGTACGAAGACGCTCATGGCAAACTTGAATATCGATGCTACAGTGGCGGAAGTAATGCCCAGAGTAGCTTGATCCAGTTCTTCGACATCATTTTGGGAATCCAGCATCGCCCCACTGGGGCGAAGCGTCCTGCTGGCCCTGGCGCCGATAAAACGGGCTCGGCCGCAGGACACAACTTCCTCAGCGAGATGCGCAAGTACATGCCCAAGGACCATGCTCGCTTCCTCGACGATGTTGAGCAGGTCGCCAACATTCGCGAGTTTGTGGAGTCGCACAAGGATGACTCCGAGCTGTGCTTGGCCTACGATGCCTGTCTTGCCATGCTGAGCGCATTCCGAGACAAGCACATTGCCATTGTCACTCGATACATTGTCATGAAGGCCCGTGAGTCTCGTGCCAGAAGTCGATCTCGAAGCCCCGCGGCTACCCGCCAGCGTCTCAACCTGGCCACTGCTAGTTCCAAGAACCAGCAGCCCACTGGCCGACGCGACGAACCTGAAGGCGCAAAGAAGTCTAACCTCACCGGCACGGGAGGTACTGCGCTGTTGCCATTCCTTAAGCAGGCCCGTGATGAAACTGGTGAGCCTGCTATTGCCGAATGGACTCGCAACTTTATGAACAAAAAGATCAAGTCGGATACCCATGACGAAATCTTGAAGATGCCCGAACAGCCAATCCCGGATGATGTTGCGCCGATTGACACCGGGGCTAATGGCCTCGCCGGAGCTTGGGAGATGGATGAAGAAGTTGGTGGTATTTGCAACTATTAAGTTGCGGGAAAGGATCACTTGGAAAGGATCACATTGCAAATTAGACATGATGAACGGAACTAACATGCCACATCATGTCAACGAATTTCACTTCTCTCCAAGCAAGACGAAAAACTTGCTTGGACATACTATGTACAGTCATTTTCGACTTGAAAAATATTTACAAACAAAATATAACCTGCTTGCCTTGCCTTTTTGGCTCAACCGCTCTAGGAGTCGTATCCCAGACGGTTTCTTGTTTTTCGTTCTTCGCTATCTACAAGCACTGGGAGTACCAGTCGTTAAGCTTCGTGCACGTGTATGGAGACACGCAAGAAGTGGGACCAGTCCAGCCAATTCCACCGCACTGAGCCCACTGCGCAGCGCCTCCAGATGGAGGAGGCGAGGTCGTCGTAGTAGGAGCTTTAGTGGAGGTTGAGCTGCCGCCGCCGTTGCCGGGAGGAGTAGTCGTGGGGTTTGAGGGCATCTGGAAGGCGGGGAAGCTGGAGTCGTCGGCGCGGCGGCAGCCCGAGATGGCGACAAGCTCGTTGGGGCACTGGACCTGCTCGAAGGTGTGGGTTGGGTTGTCGGCGTTCTTGAACCAGTCGAAGCGCCAGTAGCAGCCGTCCTTGAGGGATGAGGGGAAGCTGTCGCACTGGGAGCGGGAGGAGATGCCACCGTAGCGCTCGCCGGGGAGGCTCTGGCCGAACTGGGAGGCGCAGCCGTCGAAGATGCCGACGCCGCCGCCGGGCATTTGGAGGTCGAATTGGTTGCCGGAGAGGTCGCCGCCGGTGTTGGTGGATTGGACGACCATGGTCTTGCCGGCGACGGGACCGGAGGTGAAGGTCAATCTGGAAGTAAGATAAGATAATCAGATTTCAAATCCATCTAGTAGATCTAGCTGTGGAAGAGGAAGAAACGTACTTGTAACAAGCGCAGCACCAACTAGCTTCGTTTCCGCCACTAATGTGAGTGGCAGCGAAGCCAAAGGCTACCTGGTCGTTGACAGCCCATGGAGAATTGTTGGAGCAAGTGTAGGCGCTGCCATTGTCACAGCCGCTCTTTACGCTGGCGTCGACGGGGTTGTCGTTCTTGTCGCAGCTTCGGACGGGGCCCTGGAGGACGTTGGCCTTTCCGGACCAGGCGCAGGACGGCTTACAGCAGTCCCAGTACCTTTATGCTATATTAGCCAATGTCATCTCAGTTGCATGAGAATGTTATTATACCTCGTCGAGCTGCCCGACCCGGAGGCGGCGAGGGCGGTGCTGGCGGAGCCAGCAATGAGGAGGGCGAGAACTGTTCGAGACACCATGTTGGTAAAGTTGAGGATCCGAGACTACTTGACAGATGGATAGTTCGATAGTTTGGCACACAGCAGAGGCTTTGATATGACAGGTCCCGAAGGAAGAAGGGACTTCGTGCCAACCCATCGGCGAGGAGCAAGGCCTAGTTATAGTTGTGCGATTTCCCCATGATGATACCCATCACTTCCCACTTCCCAGGGTGATTTACGATTACGGTACCCTCAGCCAAGAGAACTAGTAGTACGCTACGCCGGAGGGCTTCTACAAACTCCGGCAATCACGACTCGCTATTTCCACTCGTAAGGATGGAGGAGGGATCTAAGTTAAGGGGAGTGCGTCGTTCGTCCTTGCAGCTGGGGAAATAAGTCGGGTGCGACGCTCTGTTTCGGAAATTTCCCATCCCACTAATCATACAATTGAGTTTCGAGAAGAGACAAGGGAGCTAATTTAGGACCCAAGCAAAACCTCGCGATTCCTGGTTCGGAAGAATACGACTGCGCTGGAGAAAAGCGATCGCGGGTGTTCCTCTGCCCTTTGATGACGTGTTGTTGCGCTGGCGTGAACCACTGGGGGATTATATATACCGTGGATTGATTCTTTAGATGTTCTCTGCGATGCAAGCTTGGTTAAGATCGGCCCGGCTTGTTGTGCGCATGCATATCAATTGTTAATGTGGCATCCGGTATTTAGAAGGATCGGAGCCGTCTGCCGCCTAACCAGCCGAAGAGGCCGAGACCGTGTTTGCTGACTGCTGTTCTAATGTAGGAGCATGACCCATCAAGCGGCGATGTCTTGATTTGTTCCAAAACCGGTTCAGGACGGCAAGGCAAGTAGTTTCCACTTGGGTGCCTTTGGCTCTCAGTGTTAGGTCGGGCTCGATATAGGCGAAACTGACCGGGTTGGATTCCGAGAGGCGGAATGTTGACGATACCTGTTTCTCTGATCCTGATATAAACGAAGGAGGGGCTTCACTACTAGAACCTCACATATTCTCGACTATGGTGGTGAGGGATTGAGGTCAAATCGCCCGACATTGATCCCCGTCAGGGAAGAAGCTGGCCACCTGACGTTGCTCAGAGAGGCGGCCATTATTCCCATCATATTAAGGGGTCTTCAAGGACAAGGGGCTCAATCATACCAAGCCAACTGATGGGACCTCTCCCGCCTTAGAACACGTCCACTCTTGGGAATCCGCATAGCAGCAATTGTATCGCGTTTTTTGGCCCTAAGCAGTACTGATAGATAGGCCAGGAATGGGGATATTGAAACCGCCTGTTTATGTCAAGAGGCTCTCGCTGTCGTGCCCCGATGTTGATGCCACCCTAAACTGCTCGAACTCGGGGCGGATGCTTAGTTAACACTTCGAGATATTCGTTTACTACGAAGGAGATGAAGGAAAACACTAGAGCAGATGTTTATAAATCGCCAGAGTTCAAACGGCAAATCATTCTGTGTAACATCGGCCAAAATCCATCATCTGCGCATGCTCAGAGACCTCAACCAAAAAACAGTACTCCAGTTATTCAATAATGTCTGCCCTTTGCGGGCGATCGATGGCTGATTTTGCTCCGCTTGTACACAGGTATTTATAATATCATAATGGCCGAGGCAAATCCACCTTGTAGTGAATCAGGGCGTTGGTTTCTGCCATTACGAAGTAATGTCCGATAATAAACGAGAATTCGAAAAAGGGGCATTGGAGTATCAACAATGAATCGCCACTCATTGACTTGTGCTCCGTACTTCGTACATCGGGACTATTTTCGTAATTGGTCAATTGAGCCTCGCAGATGCACCACGCAGGAGGCAGGTACGAAGGATTGATCCCAGCATTGGTACAATTCATTGTCCCACAACATTGTTCATTGTTGGGAGTTTATTGGAAGTCGCGGATGATGTGGTCTGGGTCCTGCATACTTTGTTCAGTCGTTGATGAAGGCACACACACATTGGCGCCCGCGCTCTGATTGTGCACTTCGACCCTGGACAGCCACCGAGATTAGTCATGGTGCTCCCCGCAATCCCAAAGTGGCAGAGTCTCAAGGTGGTTTCAGGGGTCTCGACTGACCAGACTTGGCGGCTGGGCGAATGCTGAGACTGACCGTTCATTGAAACAAACCAGGCCGTCCACGGCATTACATCGTCCTCGGGAAACACCAAACTTCCAATCGCCTGGCGGACCCGCGGCCCTTCTCGCTTCCGACTGGTAAGGCCACTTTCGACGTCATATCGAGGGCTTATAACCACGTCGAACGACACCTCTCTTTCACCAAGTCTCCACGCTTAACCCTTGGCGCTTGACCGACTTCGTATGCTGGGCACATAGTCGTGTTCCGCGCTGTGTATAGAGCAATGACCCGGTAGTGAGACGACGCAACCCCGGTACCGATACCCCAGGGCCTCAATATCGAAACCTTGATCGCTAGAATCGAATCCGTCGCTCGAGGACCCTCGCGATGCCCTACCAACAGATGACGCCGCCAGCCCCTGGCCACTCGCGGACTCGCTCCCGAGGGGGTAGTGATAAGGCCCTATCTAGCACCCGACAGAGCAGATCATCGCAGAAAGCTATGCTTTCCAAAGCCTTGCAAAAAGCGAATACGGCAGTGCAACTCGACAATGCCCAGAATTTCGAAGGGGCAAGAGTCTCCTACCTTGAGGCTTGTGAGCTTCTTCAGCAGGTCCTTCAGAAGACGAGCTCGGAGGAGGACCGGAGGAAACTTGAAGCGATTGTATGCTTTGGTTCTTGAAATGGTATCACCTTGACCTTTGGCTAATCGCCTCTTCTGTTCATAGCGCAAAACATACACGAGTCGCATTGACGAGTTGGACCAGCTGGCCCAAGAAGAGTTGATGATGGTAGACGACGACAAGGCTCTCCCCGCAAGACCGGATAGCGACAGCTACCCGCCATCTACCACCACTACCCTTAACCTTGAAGATGAGGTGGCCGAAGTCTCTGAAATCCAAACGGCGACTGTTACGCGCATCATTCGAAATCCAGAGAACCAGAACCAGACGCCACCCAATAACATCGTACACCCCCCGCGATGGGCGAGTACTCGCGCTGCTGTTGACGCCGAGTCGTATTCGGCGCCGCCCCCTGGCCTTAACGCGAACTGGTCACCCGAAAGGAATCTTCACCTTCCACGCCCGGATGTAGACCGGGATATGCCGCCTCCACTCTCTCCCCGCCGTCCTTCTGAGCCGACCGGACTCGGCCCACCGCACACCCCGAGCCTAATTCCCACCAGCCATTTCTCATCCATGCAGGTCAACGCAACACGAGGTTCGATGGGGACCTCTCATTATCGAGGTCCAAGCCAGGAGTCAAATTCGTGGCTAGACTCGAAGGCCGACTCTGTGGGTTCTACATCTTCCTCTGTACACTCACGTACATCGTCTTTGGGCATTAGAAGGAAACATATACGCGCGCCGAGTGGCGACACTGAAGCGGAATTCGATGCGGCTCTGGATGCAGCCGTGGAAGCCGCTTACGATGACGGTTTCGTGCCCATGGACTCGGACGAAGAGGGCGTTTCAATTGTCGCAGCCGCGCTCAAAAAGGTGGAACTGGCGAAAGAGCGCGTGCGGCAGAGCGAATTAGAATCACTGCGTCTCGAGCAGGAGAGAGAAATGAGGCTCAACAACCCGCAAATCGTGCAAAATGCGAAGAACGCATACGGCTCACCTACCGTTCCCGAGGACTTTTATGATGACGAGTCATCCGAAGACGAGGAGCGCATGTTGGAGGAAATGACACGCGGCTATGAAATTGAGGATTTTGCCTTCGGAAGACGCCCCGACGAGTTCGAAGAGATACCCCCGAGGGGCGATTCTCAAACATGGTTCGGCGCTGGCGGTGCTGGGGGCGCAGGTGCTGGGGGCGCAGACCAGCCGCCTGTGACCGAGTTGTCTCCCCCGAAGGATGTCGGCGCAGGTGTTGCCATTAATTCCCGAACGGCGGCGACCCCACCGCCAACTCAAGCTCTCCCCGATTTACCAATGCCGTCTATCAGGCCACCTTCCCGAAGCCCTGATCAAGGTGTGCGAAGTCGACGACTGAGCGGCCAGAACATGAAGCAGCTGAAGATTGAGACGTCCAAGTTGACCCGAGTTCCCTTGCGAGAATCAATGCCTGAAGCAGCCGTAACCGCTCCTCCTGTCCAATCAACTAGGGCCCGTGGTACTTCTTCTCCTGAGCGTTTGGGCGGTGGAGTTACCTCACTTGCCGAGGAGAGTCCCATAATTGAAGAGCGTGATGAAAACGAGGCGGAGAATGCTCTTAGGCGGGCAACTTCACCCCTGGCGCGCTCACTCATGACGAAGAACTATTCGTCGTCTAGTCTCCGCAGTGCTAGGAGCCGGAATATGTCTCTGTCGAACCTCGACGAGGACCTGTCGCCGGGGACCCCGTCGAGCAACCCGTTTGCCTCTACTGGCAGGCTACCGAGCTTCTCAACTAGTTCAACTCCAATGATATCCACTTTCGATGAACAATTCCCTACAGACTCGGCTGAGAGCTTGTATCTCTTCGATGGCGGACTCCAAGGACGATCTCGGCCCGGCTCCCCGGACTCTCAGTGGGGCGATGCTCCCGTTGCTCTAGAGCCTTGTCCCAACGACTTTATGTTGCGCCCCTTCTGGCTAATGAGGTGTCTCTACCAGACCCTCGCGCACTCGCGGGGCGGCTACCTCAGTAGCAGAGTATTCGTTCCTCAAGAAGTGTGGAAAGTGAAGGGAGTGAAGCTGCGCAATATTGAAGACAAGATTTCCACGTGTGACTATCTAACTGCGGCATTATCGAAGTTGGCCCAGGTTGATACTTGCGACGCCGACGCTGTTCTGGAAGAGATGCAAGCTCTGGAGGGTGTGCTAGAGCAGATGACAGCCAATCTTACGCGCAAGCTAGGACATGAAGTCGGTGTCCAGAGCCCTAGTACCTTATTCAAGGATTCCCTTAGCGGTCTGGACGGAGAGACCCCATTTGCAAATCCTCCCAGATCTGCTAGTATTTCTTCAAAGTCCTCGGCACCATTCTCTTGGCGCCGCCTAAGGGCAAAGAACTCTTCGGCTGGTCTTGCCAGCTCTTATAGCAACAAAGTCAACGACAACGGTCTCGACTCGCCGATCCTGGAAACCCTGCCCATGACTCTGAATCCTACCAGCCGCCCCCCCAAACGACTGGTGAATCAGGCTCAGTTTTCGGGTCCACATGCCAACTATATGGAATCACTTGCGCGGCTTTTTGACTCAGCGCAAATGATTGGTGAGTTTCAATTCTACTTCCCACAGATTTCTAAGAAGACAAGCTAATTCTTATCCCGAATAGACCAGATTGCGAGGCAGGTAGAAGACCCCGGGTTGCGTCATGCCGACAAAACGCAGGTTGGACTGGAACTTTGCACGAGGCATGCAGCTGAATTCTTCGCGTTTTATATTTGCCGATTTGTACTCTCGGACTTGAGCATTCTCCTTGAGAAATTCATCAAGAGGGGAACCGAATGGGTCGTTACGTGACGAGGGACTCGTTCGCTTCTTCACAACTTTCTTCTTTATATGCAGATTACGAAGGTAACGGAAACTGAGGTGGCATGGGCACTTCAGGGATTTCAACTGGCGAAACCACGCTTTGCCACTCACTGCCATCCCATCTATGACCGGAGTTCTTGAATATTATTATGGCGGGCGCTTGTTCATTGCTGTTTCTTGGGGATACGAGGACTCGGAGAGAGGGGGATATGTTGTTTCGTTCCCGGCTGAACAACAGCCTTGAGGCGAGGTGTTTGTTCATAGAGAGGTTGCATTTCTTTCCTTTCTTGCCTTTCTTCTTTTGTTTGTAGATGCTGGACTCGATGTCTAGTGATTCTCTTCATTTGTCGATCTTCGTCCAATCTTTTAATATGATGACCATTCTCTGTTATTGATATACATATATTTATGACCAAAGAAGAAAAAATACGATTATATTCAATGAAATAAATTAAGATGTTTGTCGGTGAGGCGTCTTGGTTGAACTGGCTGGTGTAAGTCCTGAGTTCCGAGTTTAGAATGCCAATGCTGGCCGACTTCACGTGATTTCGCGTCCTCTTCGCAAATTTCACGTCGACTCACTTTTCCACATCCAACTCAAGTCTCCGACCCGTTGCGAGCTTTGCTTTATGCCGCCAGCCCCAATTATATTTATTTCATAATTTTTCATATAGGTTCTAAGGTCATACATGAATAAATGATCCGCTCCGCGACTTCAGTCGCGGGAGCGCTGCGGCCTTTCACCCGATCCCGGGCCGTACGAGTCTCGTCGAAGCTTGAGTCCCTGCCGAGATGCCGTGCCACAGATCTCAGATGCCCCGTTTCAGCATTACGCCGGGCTCAGATAGGAGCTTTACCGCATCTCTCATCCAGGGACGGCTGGCATCGATATGCGTCGACTAGCGCTGACAGGACGCTTCCTGGGGTAGCAGCCAACTTGGAGGCTCGGATTGCGGCGATTCCTATCGAGCGGTATCGCAATTTCTGCATCGTGGCGCATGTGGACCATGGGAAAAGTACGCTGAGTGACCGTCTGTTGGAATTGACGGGGACGATATCTGCGACGGGGAACAACAAGCAGATTCTAGTATGGCTTCTAAATCTTATGAAAGTCTATCTACGTGTGGCGTGATGCACTAATACCGCTATCCTAGGACAAATTGGATGTAGAAAGAGAAAGGGGTATTACGGTGAAGGCGCAGACCTGCACCATGATTTACAACCACAAGGGCGAAGATTACCTGCTTCACCTCGTCGACACACCAGGCCACGTCGACTTCCGAGCAGAGGTGACGAGGTCCTACGCGAGCTGCGGAGGGGCCCTCTTGTTAGTCGATGCGAGCCAAGGCGTCCAGGCACAGACGGTGTCGAATTTTCACCTCGCCTTCTCGCAAGATTTGAGCCTAATACCCGTCATCAACAAGATCGACATGCCTTCGGCCGACGTGCCGAGGGTTCTCGAGCAGATTGAATCTTCGTTCGAGTTGGATCCCGAGTCTGCGGTTTTGGTCTCAGCTAAGACGGGGAAGAACGTGGCGGCTATTCTTCCGGCTGTGGTTGAGAATATTCCGCATCCGGTTGGGGACTCGACGAAGCCTTTGAGGCTGCTCTTAGTCGATTCATGGTATGATAACTTTAGGGGTGTCATATGTCTCGTTCGGATTTTCGACGGGCAGGTCAAGGCCGGGGATAACGTGGTTTCTCTGGGTACCGGACAGAGATATACCGTTGGCGAGGTGGGAATACAATATCCCAATGCGGTCCCGCAAAAGGTGCTTCGGGCCGGACAGGTCGGCTATCTGCACTTCAACCCTGGCATGAAGCGTCTGCAGGATGCGAAGCTCGGCGACACATTCACTGTTGTCGGCAAGGAGGACGCAGTTGAGCCGTATCCTGGGTTCGAAGAGCCGAAGCCCATGGTCTTCGTAGCCGCCTTCCCCGTGGATCAATCCGACCACGAGAAGCTAGAAGAGAGCATCGACCAGCTCGTCCTCAACGATCGAAGCATCACTCTGCAAAAAGACCACTCCGAGGCCCTCGGTGCGGGTTGGCGCTTGGGATTCCTCGGATCCCTTCACTGTTCCGTCTTCCAGGACCGGCTGAGGCAGGAGCACGGAGCCAGCGTCGTGATTACGGAACCTACGGTACCTATCCGCATCCAGTGGCGTGATGGGACCGAAACCGTCGTCGAGAATCCGGCCGAGTTCCCCGAAAATACTGATCATCGACTCAAGGCTGCGACTCTGTATGAGCCGTTCGTTACCGCGACGATAACCATGCCGGAGGAGTATCTTGGCAGAGTTATTGAGCTGTGCGAGTCTAACCGCGGGGAGCAGAAGAGCCTGGACTTCTTTCACACTACTCAGGTGATTCTGAAATATGATTTGCCGACGGCTCAGTTGGTTGATGACTTTTTTGGTAAACTCAAGAGTGCGACGTAAGTTTCTAACCCGGCTTATTCTTTTAGTATCATCCTTGACTGAATTTTTGAGTATAGAAAGGGATATGCGACCTTGGATTACGAGGACGCGGGATGGCGAGAAGGCAACCTTGTCAAGTTGCAGTTGCTCGTGAATAAGGTCCCCGTCGATGCCATTTGCCGAGTCGTTCATAAGTCTCAGGTTGAGAGGCTCGGAAGGCAATGGGTCACGAGCTTCAAGGAGCACGTCGACCGACAAATGTTTGGTATGTCACTTCCTTTTCGTCCTCGAGAAATATTGCGCATTTAACT
The DNA here is from genome assembly GCF_000732125.1 of Scedosporium apiospermum. Lineage (NCBI taxonomy): Eukaryota > Fungi > Ascomycota > Sordariomycetes > Microascales > Microascaceae > Scedosporium > Scedosporium apiospermum. The sequence goes on along the minus strand of NW_015971822.1, from coordinate 1,798,667 downwards.
GACTATTGGAATAGAGGTTGTCATTCAAGCTGCGGCTGGCGGCAAGGTCATCGCCCGCGAGACCCTGAAACCTTTCCGCAAGGACGTGTTGGCGAAACTTCACGCTGCTGATATCACGAGGAGGAAGAAGTTGCTTGAGAAGCAAAAGGCTGGAAGGAAGAGGCTACAGGCCGTCGGAAACGTCGTGATTGACCACTCGGCGTTCCAGAAGTTCTTGTCGAAGACATGATGATCGTTTTGCAATGTACAAAAAGAAAGAGCATTAGATGACGCGTGTGTAACTTGTATAAAATGTATGTATCCATAGACATGAGTTAAATAGGCCTATGCCTCTCTAGATGATTTTCTTTCCATGGAGGAAAAGATAATATATAATGGTGCCAAAACATGCAGCTCTTCCCCAGATGCCCGCTCTACCTCTAGTGACGAAAATATGAAACAATGCGGATACGTTTTAAACAAAATGCTCAAGGCGCTATGCCTTGGGCGGTAGCTGCTCTCCTTCCTCGAGAAGTCCCTCACCAAGCGGCACCGGATCCGTCCACGACCAACCCAACCCCCCACTCAAAGTAGCCTCCCACTGAACCAACCTCGGCACGGGCCCATCAGCCCAATCATCCTCCACATCGGCGCCGTTCCCGTCAGCGAAATCAAAGATGCGGTAGTCGCCGTTGAAGAACCACCAGCCGGATACGGAAGTGCGGAGGAACCCTGAGTGGGAGACGACGATGACGTACTTCTCGGGCCGGCGGTAGAGGGAGCGGACGCAGGCGCGGCCGCGGGCGAGGAGGGCAGATTTGAAGGGGAAGTACTTGGCGCCGGCGGGGGTGAGCTTGTCTGGGTAGACGGGGTCGACGGGGGAGAAGTCGATCATGGGGTATTCTTTGGTGAGTTCGGGGATGGGGCTCCCGATGTCGCAGGGCTTGGAGGTGGTTTCTGTACGAAAGACAGCTTCTTAGCGGTTTCGCTCGGGGTTTCCGCCGGAGAAGCGGGACTCTCGGCCGAATCCGACCAACACTGGCGGATTGGGTAAAGGTGTGTTTTTTCAGAATGCTTACCCTGCCATGCGGCATCTGCTGTTATGGGAACCTTCTTCTCTATTAAAAAGTCAAGCGAGTAGAGGGCTGTCTGGATCGTTCTCCTCATCGGGCTCACGACGATGGCGATGTCGCTCTCAGGGATCCCATTAAGCCTCTCTTTCAAGCTTTCCCTGAGCTTGCCACATTGTTCTACGCCCTCCTCCGTGATAAGAGGGTCATGTAGGGCGTAGTCCTGTATACGAAGCATCAGTACTACCTGGAATTGTAAAGGGGGTCTATGGACGGGTGAGACGTATTAGTGAGGTTGTGGTAACCTTGTGTGTGGCGGATGAGGATGACGGTGGGAGGCATTTTGGCGATCTAAGACGGTATATACAATTGTAGAGAACTACCTTGGTAAAGACTGACAAACGGGCATCCGGAATTCTAATGTTTCCCCTCACTATATATATACATATATTTTTCCTGTTCAGAATGACTCTACGAAACTCATTGGATCCCTCCTTAAGCCGAGAGGGAAGGCGCAGCGAAGTTGGAGTCATTCCAAGTCGTTGTTAGTTGCGCTAAGGCGATATTCCAATATCGAGGCTTTTGCTGTCTCTCGCACAGGACAATTGAATATCTGCGCAAGCAACAGGCTTGCCAACACCGACCGAGAGAACAGCAGTTCGCGTCACGCAATGGTGGATGACGCTCCTTTTTTTCAAGAATTAAGCAATTTACGAAGCATTTAGAAATGGCAAGCGTAGACGACATATTCAAGGTTCGTGGAGCTCCCATCATCCCAATTGCGCCTCTCTCTCGCGCCTTCTCAGCTGACCATGTATCAGAACACGCAGAGCTCCCTACCGAGCAAGCGGAGGATCGACGCAGTTCGAGATCCCAGTATGTTCCAGCAGCTACTCCCCGTCGCTCGCAGAAGCTCTTCTCTGCTCCTTCTTTGACCCGTTGTGCGCTCACTACTAACTAAAGCAACTCTAGGCGAAGTCTACAAGGCTGCGAAGCGAGATAGCAACGCCCACGGCAGCCGTCATGCGACAGTCGAAGACGAAGCCGTAGACCACGATCGAGGCGAAGCCCCCGGCGATGACGAAGATGATTACGGTCCCGAGCTCCCTCCCGATGATGAAGAAGGAGGGCGATTCTTCGGCGGTGGCATAACGAAGCAGGAATCAGAAATCTTAGACTATCTCGAAGGGCGAGACGAAGACGTCGCGGCCGAAAAGATCGACGCCGGGTGGCTACGCAAAACCGTACTGAATTTCGAAAAGCGCATAACGAAGAACGCCGAACTCCGCGCCAAGTACGAAGACGATCCGCAAAAGTTCATGGCGAGCGAGTCGGATCTGGACTCGGACATCAAGACGCTGTCGATCCTCTCGCAGTATCCGGAGCTGTACCAAGAATTCGTGAAGCTCGGAAGCGCGACTAGTCTCGTGGGCTTACTCGCGCATGAGAATACGGATATTGCGATAGGGGTGATGGACGTGCTCGACGAGCTCACGGACGAGAACGTGACGGCCGACGACGAACAGTGGGGTGCGCTCGTCGACGCGATGCTGGAGGCCGATCTACTGGACCTTCTAGTGTCGAATCTCGCGCGGCTGGATGAGGGGGATGAGCGCGACCGCGAAGGCGTCTACCATGCCATGTCTATAGTGGAGAATCTGTGTTCTCGCGAGGCCGTCGCGAAGCAGGTCGGCGGCGAGGAGAAGCTCGTAAAATGGCTTCTTAGCCGCGCCCAGCGTCGCGAAAAGGACGTCAGCCAGAATAAGCAGTATGCTGCCGAGATCATCGCAATTCTCGCCCAGTCGGCGCCAGAGAACAGGGGTCGTTTGGTCAAGCTCGATGCTGTGGATACGATGCTGGAACTCGCGTCAGCGTATCGGAAACGTGATCCTGATAGGTCGAGCGATGAGGAAGAGTACATGGCCAATTTATTTGAGATCCTTACGGCGTTAGTCGATACGCCCGAAGGCAAACTGAAACTACTAGAGGCCGAGGGTGTAGAGCTATGTCTCATCATGCTCAAGGAGGGCGGCCAGAGCAAACCCTGCGCGCTCCGCTTACTCGCCCACGCCACCGCCCTCAGCGGCACCGGAGAAGCCGCGACATCTGCCGCCGCCGCCGTCTGCAAGCAGCTCGTCGTCGCCGGAGGCCTCAAGACGACCTTCACCATGTTTATGAAGACGCACGACGCCTCGACCGTCGAGCACCTCCTCGGCATCTTCTCCTCGATGCTCAGGCTGCTCCCCGGAGATTCGAGCGAGCGGATACGCGCGCTGGCCAAGTTCGTGGAGAAGGACTACGGGAAGCTGGCGAGGCTGCTGAAGCTGCGCCAGGGGTACGTCGCGAGGATTAGGACGGCAGAGGAGGAATTCGCCAAGTTTGCTGAGGAGGAGGAGGAGGAGGAGGAGGATGAGGATCTAAGACGGGCGGAGTTGTTCTCGAGGAGGCTTGATGCTGGGTTGTTCTCTTTACAGTCTATCGACCTCATCCTTGCGTGGCTTGTTGCGGAGGATGATGGTGCGAGGAAGCGAATTATCAAGCTTTTGAAAGATACGGATTTAGGGCTGGATGCCATCAAAGCAAGCATTCAGGAACAACTCGACGACCTTGATGACTCCGAGGATGTCAAGGATACCAGAGAGATGCTCAGCACATTAGTAGAGTTTTTGTAATGATATAATTTGGGCCGGCAGCGTAAGGAAAATCAAAGTCTAGCATGTTGAGTTACCGCTATTCCCAGAGTAAAAGAAATAAGAAATAAGAAAATGCCGTGAAAATAATAACAATAAATCCAAGAGTCACCCTTCCCTCTTCTCCATCCCACAGCTAGTCGTTTTATGGGTGTCAACCACTTTTTCCGTACTCCGTTCTCTACAGAATACCGGATAGCAGCCCACTCACGGTAATCCGCCTCCCATTTTAGCCCAAGATGGTAGGCGGCGGGGTGGGCTCGCAGTCAAAGACGGCCGAAAGGAGATCACCAATAACCTTATCTTTATTCTTCAGCGCCCTGCTCTGTAGCTCCTTAATCTTGATCTCGGCGTCCTTCAGGGCCTCCTGCTCGGCGGCGGCGTTGCCCTCGGTGTGCTGGTGTCCATCCGTGTGAGTTATACTGGTTGCGCTAACAGTGAATGCAACGAAGTGTGGACGTACCTCAGCCTCGAAAGCCCTGTACTTCTTCTCCATGTTCTCTCGGTGTTGTTCGATTTCCTTTCGGGCCTCATCTCGCGCCTGCTTAACGCGCTTCGTTCGGACTTTGGGAACGCTGTATCAGTATTTTTGAACGAGGGAAGAGTAGGGGGATTCGTAACAGGATCGATCGCGCGGCTTATACGGGAGCGTAGGATTTACGTACATTGTCTGGCTGTTTGTCCGGGTGTAATGTCAGCATGGAATCTCCTGTGATATTTCGCTCAGCGGGTTGTTTGATACGGACCTTGCTCGACAATCTTGGTTGCGTCCCTCTCGGCCTGGAATGCCCCTCGTTAGCGCTGTCCTCTCTGATCCTGTCTTGCATGCAATACGGCTGAACTGGAGTTGGGGATGCCGAATACGTACATCGAGAAGGGTTTGAATACCGGCGGAATGTTGGGCAGACTAGAAAGTACACCGTTAATAGCTTGCCTCCTGCGAGCTGCTGGGTGGTTCGGAGAGAAGGGGGGATCAGCGGGATAAGCTTGCCATGGTGAGCTATGTTGATCGATGACGTTTCTGGATATTCTGACAATACTTCGGCGGGAGAGGAAGAGAGCGAGAGTTATTGGGAAGAGAGTAGGGTAGCAGGGACGGCGGAAAACAAGATGGCCTCAATTGTTGTGAAAGCTTGCGGTATGGTTTGGCTTGTGACCAAGGGTCTCGAATAGTTGGTGGTGAAGGGTGGGTGGACAAGATACAAATGGACGGCTTGATGAGCTAATGCGGCGTTGAGAGTTGGAGTCGAGAGCTCTCTGCCCCGCTGCCTGTTGAGGCCCCACCAGAGCCATGCATGCATTTAGCCATTGTGTAAAATTGATATTAGTTTAACGGGGCGCCGCCTTGATCCGCTCGGCGACCAAAGCTCCACTATGATTATGTAATCCCGACTCGGGCGCTGCGTTCCCGAGTGAGCTCACGCTATGTTCAATTGTTACATTAGGACTTCAAAACTTACACCAAGCTTTTTTTTTAACCCATTGTCAATCCAGGAACAGAAACCGGGAAGTTTGTCAAGAAGATTATTATTTTCCCTTGCTTCCTCTGCCTCTGTGTCCGTAACCGGATCTCTCTCGCCCTGACTGGAGTGCGCAGCTGGCTGCCAATCCCCACCTGCCACCTACTCCAATCCCTCATCTCATCTCATTCCGCCTCATCACCATGTCTCGAGCCTCCAAGATCACCCTCGGGATAACAACCCTCGCCACACTCGGCACCGTGGTAATTGTCCATTTCCAGCAGAAAATGGAACGGAGTGTACGTTGACATACATTTCCCTCCCTATTCCGTGTCTTCCCGCCCCCAATTCATCGTGGGGCCGGGGGGATGTAAAACCTCATCCTAACCCAAACATCAGGCCATGCATGAAGGCGTTATCCGCGACATGGAACAGCGCCGACTAAAGAAGGAGCGCCAGCTCGACTTTGATCTTCAACAAGCTCTAGAGGCGGAATTCAAGAAGGAGCAAACTGTTAAGGACACCACGAATTCTAGCGATGCTGGCGGCTTGTCGAACGGGTAGGAATCTTGAGATGATTGTTGGTTGGGCTTAGTGTATGATTTATTGGATTTACAGTTCTCTCTCCTCTACTTGTGTTATATATCCGCAGCATTCCATAGACTTTGTACCATATAGAACATAAAGCATCATAAGAGTTACATCGTCACCGACGGGTATGGCTCATAGACTCCTTGATGGGTATTTTATTGATCTATTTTTGCTACCGCTCATCCCTTCCAACCCAGCGTCAAAACTTCGCAATCTTTTCTTTTTGTTCGAAGAAAGAAAATGCATGTAAATAATACAGAAAGTACTTCCGCCTCCTCGCAGATATAAAGAGTTGCACCAAGTGGAGAAGAGCTGGAATCACACTTCGTACCAAATGGTCGACGCTCGAGATAAACCCTCCAAGACAACCAAGAACATTAGAATCTATGTCCCTCATGAGTGTAAGGTCAAGATCCTCCCTGTTCTCGGTCGCCCTAAAAAAAAGGAAAGGAACACAAAAAAAGGAGATCCGTAAATCATCCAATCCTCCACCCTCATTATCCTTTCTGGAAAACCATCAACGAATCGTAACACCAGATCGATCGGTAAACATCCTAGCCGCAATATTCATAGCTTGCAGTTCCTGGAACAGCAGCTTGGCGGCATATGGGATGTGGATCTGCGCAATCTTAGTCTTGTTCTTGCATGGCCGGCACTCGAATGATTGCTTGGAAAGATTTCTGATGCCAAAGTTAGCGCATGGTAAAACGACGACAACTCTAAAGAGGCGAGGGGAACTTACGCAATGGGCGTCATCAACCCGCAGATCTCGCAAATGTGGACACGGAAGGCATCTGAAACCTCAAACAGCCTCTCTTTCAAGAAGGCCGCCGCGCCGTGCGCAATCATACAATCACGTTCCATCTCTCCAAATCGAAGACCGCCATCACGCGCACGGCCCTCCACGGGCTGTCTCGTCATGATCTGCACCGGTCCACGAGCTCGCGCGTGGATCTTGTCGTCCACCATGTGCCTGAGTCGCTGGTAGTAAGTGGGGCCGAAGAACACCTGGGCTCGAAGCTTCTTTCCGGTATGGCCGTTGTACATAATTTCGAACCCACGGGATTGGTACCCTTCTTCGCGGAGAAGGGCGGAAACAGAGTCGACGGTGACGTCTGTAAAAGGAGTCGCATCACCTTCGAGACCCTTGAGTGCGCCGACTTTACTAAGGAGACATTCTATCAAGTGGGCAATAGTCATTCGCGAAGGGATGGCGTGCGGGTTGATGATGATGTCAGGGGTGATTCCCTCACGCGTAAACGGCATATCCTCTTGTCTGTACGTCACACCAATCGTACCTTTTTGACCGTGACGCGAGGCGAACTTGTCACCAATCTGCGGAATCTTCGTCGTCCTGACACGGACCTTGACATAGCGCATACCATCCTGATTCGTCGTCATAACAACAGAGTCCACGATACCGTTCTCTGTGCTTCGCAGAGGTGTCGAGGCATCTCTCTTGCTATGTTGCGTTGTTCGCTGGCCGAGTTCCTGCGTATCCTTACCCAGGGGCGAAGTCTTGCCAATGATGATATCTTCGCCTGACACACGGACGCCGGGGGCTACGATACCGTCATCGTCGAGTTTGTCATAGGTGCCATGCTTGAGCCGTAGGGTCTCGCTCCTGAACGGTTTCTCGAATTGCTCCACGAGATTGATACCAACCTTCTTCTCGCAATCGGTGTATGATCGGAAGAACAAACTTCTAAACATACCGCGATCGATACTGCTCTGATTCATAATGACAGAGTCTTCTTGGTTGTAACCGGAGTAGCATGCAATGGCGACAATGGCGTTTTGCCCGGCTGGCAGCTCTCGGAACTTGAGATGCTCCATCGCCATTGTTGTGGCCAGAGGCTTTTGAGGATAGTAGAGGATGTTCGCCATTGTATCCATCCTGCGCATGTAGTTTGTGAGGAAGAAGCCCATCGCTTGCTTACCCATGGCTGACTGGTAAGTGTTACGCGGGGACTATGAATTACAGTTAGTTTTGTAACCGGAGTTGAAAAAAAAAAAAAAAAATTGGGAACTAGAAAATGAGGACATACTTGGTTGTGATCGGGGAAAGGAATAATGCTAGCGCAGATGCCCAAGATCATACTCGGGTGGATTTCGCAATGAGTGAACATGTGTGTTGTCGGGTTCAACTTCGTCTTCAAACGCCGGTTTGGATCGTCGGAAATATCATTATCGATGGCGATACCAGCCTTCTGAGCACGATACTCATCCAACGCCTCAGGAGTCATACAAATCATCGTAGTCTCCTCCTCTTCGGCATCCAGATACTCAATTACACCGTCGTTCACGAGGTAGTCCCAGCCATATTGTCGCTCTGGCGGAGGCACGGTCTCCTCCGAGGCCAAGTTGTTGATGTGTGTCTTGGTCAGCACCAGAGTTCCCTTCTGGGTACCCGTCTGCGCATTGTCCTCTTGGTTAACAACGAACACTGGACGCATAACACGGCCGGCATCGGAGAAGACTTTGAATTCTCGATCGCGGATATCTCTAACCAGGGAGACCTCGTTCGGGAGGTATGACCGCCGACGGGTCTCCATCATCTCATTGACCAAGTGCTTGGGGTCTTGGTGAATACCGACCCAGACACCGTTTACAAAGACCTTGGTGGCGTTGGGATACCTGAGAGGCTCGTACTCTTCCACCACTTCCATACCACGGTTGATCATGAACTCAATAATTGGGTCGGAAGGCGTACCCACACTGACGAAACACATGAGCGAAAGGTTCTTGACGAGACCACAAGCCTGTCCTTCGGGCGTCTCTGCAGGGCATACCAAGCCCCAATGTGTGTTGTGAAGCTGGCGAGGCTTGGCCAACTTTCCATCTCGTCCAATGGGAGTGTTTGTGCGACGCAAATGCGAGAGGGTAGAGGCGAAAGTGTAACGATTCAACACCTGGGAGACACCGGCTGTAGAGCTCATCGCCTTCTTCTGATCACCCCAGTTGCCCGTTGCGAGCGAGTACTTCAATCCGTTCGTAAGCGTCGTTGAGCGGACGCCATTGACAGTCTGGAACTTCTTGTTTTGCTGAATACACATCTTCATGTACGACGACAACTCCTGGTTGATGCGACGCATGATGTTGCGGAACAGCTTAGCCAGCAAAGGACCGGCAAGGTCCAGGCGCTTCTTGCCAAAGTGATCACGGTCGTCCACATCTCTGCGGCCGAGCGCGCATTGGAGGAGCTTGTGAACCATGTAGCCTAGGAAGAACGCCTTCCTAGTCTCGCTACCTTCGGATTGTGAGATGTGAGGGAGAGTCTCCTTCTGCAACAAATCCTTAGCCGCCCTGATTCGGCGCTCTCGGCTGAGCATGTAGCTTTGACCACGCTTCCCGATGTAATCAAGCGCCACCTCACGGTCCTGGATAACGAAGGCCTCTTCGATACAAGGCCGAAGCATTTCCAGCATCTGACTGTCGTTTCGGTCGTAACAAATATGGTTCAAAATATCCTCGTCGGAGACAACACCGAGGGCCCGGAACACGATGGCAATGGGCAAATCACTCTTGACGAACGGTAGAGTCGATCGCACGTACGGTCCAGAGCCTCCGAGACGCTTGTCTCCTTTTGTGTAAAGGCGCAGGGCGAGTTGAGAAATCAGTCGCGATCCACGCTCCAGTGCACTGCGGATTTCTGCCGTATAACTGTAAGGGCTTGGCTGAGCCTTCTTGAATACCTGAACGATATTGGCGGCGGAGCGCTCTTGTGCAATAAGGACCTTCTCACTTCCGTTGATGATGAAATATCCACCTTGGTCGTAGGGGCACTCGTTCAGAAGGAAGAGATTTTCATCGGTTTCGTGGCTCAGATGGCAAATCTCGGACTTCACCATGATGGGAAGTCTGCCAACGAAGACAATGTTCTTTTGATCGTCGGTCTTGCCATCCACTGGCTCGGGGTCTACATCTTCGTCTTCCCATCGGATCTCGGTCGGCTCCACCTTCGTCTGAGCGTACGTCTCCCGCTGCTCATCATCCATCTCATGGAGAGGTACCTGGCGCTCAACAGCCAAGGTTACTTTCTTCGTGATTCGAATGTACATGGGACTCGCGTAGGTCAGGTTTCGATCGCGACATTCGTAGGGAAGAAGAGTGGCTTCACGACCGTCGGATTCGGTTATGGAAGGGCGAGAGACCATGACATGGCCAAAGTCGATTTCGTACCTCCGTACGGCATAGGTTCGGCCATCGTGGCTCGGCGGGGAGGGCTGGTCGAGAGTGATGCGGGAGTACTCATTGACGAGATGTTGTACCGTCGATGTGGTGAACTCATTGAATGAGTCTACTTGCTGGGAAGCAAGACCTTTGTTGTCGAAAAAGGCTGCGATGACAGCCCAACAATCCTCAGCAGTGATGCTGAGGTCCTCCTCGTAATCATCGTAGTCGTACCCATCTTCGTAATCAGCCATGATGTCGAGGTGTCGAAACTCGAAGTCGCGAAAAGGTAATTAAAAGAGAAAGTGGCGAAGTGGTATCAACGCGTAATAGAGAATGGATAGATTGGCTACGAGAAACGGGTTGCCGGATGATGAACTGCGACGAACTCGACGTGTTGATTGGGGAAACAAGCGCTTGAAGGAGAGAAGAGAAGGGAGAAAAACAAAACCGGGTCCTTGGTAGGACGAAGAAAGTTATTATTGGCGTGTTTATGCTCGTAGGTAGAAGCGGGAGGAAGCGCGAGAGCTCGGGATCGAGGCTCGCAAAAGTGGAAGTTCTGGAGGTGTCGATTGCCACCGCGAGGCCGCGACGGCCTTTCGAGGACTAGGGATCTCAGAGTCCCGGGGTGGCTTTATCGAAAACAGATTAGGAAGGTCGGAAAGGTCGCAGATTCGTAGAAATCCACAGCCACGGAGATGGGTGATGGGTGTTGTCGTGGTTTGGAGGAGGGTGAGAAAGGATTTTGCAGGTGGTGACTTGAAGTGAAGTTCTCGAGATGCGCCGCCACCGCGACAATTCAAGGCGTGGAACTTCTCTTGAATCGTAGCTCCATTTAAACCTTAAATATTAGGCCTGAATTTGGGAAACCATTGGTAATTTGGCAGGCGCGATGGACTATTAATAATTGTAGATACGGGACCGGAAGGAGCTACCTTCAGTTGGCAGCCCTACCGCGAGGATTTTGCCGAATATTTCCCAACATCACTAGTTAGTTTTAGGCAACGCTTTCCCGAAAAGAAATTTCTCCCAAGGATAACAACGTTTCCAACAGCTTAACTCCGAGCAAAACTTAATAAGATTATTCTGGCCCTTTTAGTCAACGTTTCAACCGATTTGCCATGGTCCAACCACTGGATGCCGGAGCCGTTTTCGCACCTCTAACCTTCATCACTAACACGGCGCCTGTCATTGAAGAAGGCACTCTGGTTCAACTAAACTCCCCGTTCCCAACAATCAGATGTGCGTCCTATGGAATCAGTTCGAGTGGGCAGGTCGCGTCCGTCTCACAATACCCGACTTTTACCAGAAACACACCCGAGTGTGGAGAGAATTATTTCACAGGCAATTTGAGCCACAGCCCACTCCTGCCCAAGGCCCTCCATTCCCGCGGTTTTTGCAGTCTATGTCGGCAGGCATAGTCGAGGCCAACCTTCCCCAAGATCAAACTTCAGAGATCATCAACGGATTACTCGGCTTTATGCGAAATTCCAGGAGGCTCCACACGGAGCGGGCCGTTGAAGATGTGCAAGTGGTTTGTCGAGGTCGGGAGTGGTTGAAAACAATTGGTAGAGCGCCCCGCCACTCTCTCTCCCTGTAAGAAGGTCGATGGCATTTAGATAGTGGCACATCTCACCCAGGACTAGGCTCGCTCCTCGGCGCTGAGGAGCCCGGACTATACTAAATCCGCGATTCTACGCCAAGGTCTAATTCTGGGCTTCCTCATTCTCATCCTCTCGCAAACTGCGTTCAAGGTCCGGCATCACCCACTTAACTATCCATTCCGACTTCAGAACCTCCTCCGCCGAGATCCTCTCCTCAGGACGAAACACCAGCATCTGTTGCATCAGAGACAGAAAAGCTTCCTTCTCCTCCTCGCCGAGAATACCCGCTCCAAGTTTCCGCCGCCATTTCTGGACGCCGTCTTCGAAGGCAACCTCTAGAGATGGCCACAGCATCTCGCCAAGATTTCTCCGTCGCCCCTGTTCATCAAAAAACTCTGCTTCCTTCTCTGACCAACGTTCCCGCCAGGGACTTGGTAAAGGGCCAATAATATCGACATGTTGCGACACCATCTCATCCTCTGTCGCGAGGTCATGGCTGAACAGCGCCTTCATACAGACGATATCCCAGAGGGCCGCGGCTAGAGACCATATGTCTGCAGAGTAAGATAATGGCAACTCGGGATCAAGGTGAGCTTCCGGCGGTCTCATCGGAAGCGGGATATGACAGTGCCTCCCAATTCGAGTCTCCTCTGAAGGTGAGAAGGACTCTCCAAAGTCGCTAAGGAGGATTCGGGCATCAGACATTTTAAACTCTTCTGCAGACAAACTGAGGTCTAGTGGTAATACTGCAGACACTGGGATATTAGGAAGTAGTGGTCCTTTATCGGCTCGGGTGATAGGGACAGTCTGCGGTTGGCCATATTCTTCGTAAAACTCCTCCATAGAGAGCTGATCGAAGCTGGAAGGAAGCTTAACTAGCACATTTCTTAAGTGGATATCTAGGATAAAAGCAAGTAGGTTAAATACAATAATTATACAGTCAATACAAGTCATTATTCTCCAAAGACTAACCTCCGTGAACGTAACCCCGAGAGTGCATATATGCAACAGCCAAAGTGAGCCTGCCGCAGAGTGTTCGAGCGACGTCGAGTGGAAAGATGTCAATCTCCCTGGCTTGGCGTAGATCGCCGCGCGCGGGAGTCATTGCACAGCAAGGGTGAGTCCCATTTGGCCCGTCAATCTTGAACTTATCGAGGATGAAAGGCACTGGATGTTGCTCTGCGGGGAAACTCGAGGATGGTCTAGAGAGGGCTTCAATGATTTTCGTCTCGCGGACTGGTGCGTCAGAATTGGCGATGCCAACCTTCAGTGCAACGTATCGGTTAGCTATGAGATCCCGGGCAAGCCAAACAGTTGAATAGCCCCCGAAACCAAGCTTATCAATAATAAAATATCGACCATGGAGCTTGTCGCCTATGTTGACGGGATGATAGCCTCCCGTAGTGTAGTCTTCCAAGGATTCCACGCCGCGTATCCAGTTGTACTCGATCTTTGGGGACATGTCTAGAGACGATAGAGACGAGTCTGTTGACTTCTGCCGTCTAGGAGCAAACCAGCGTGAACATCTTATGCGAGAGGTGATTGAGAGTGGTAGCCAGCGAGGCCCTCGGGCTACCACGTATCTTGTGGATAAGTATAAAATTGAAGCGCCAACTCGGCTGTATTGCATTATGACAGCTCAAACAAAGCGATTAGGAAGAGCTGGTGAGAGTGAGGGAAATGAACTGACTCGGATGTAGATCTGATCAGAGCCGGCGAATATAGTTACCAAGCTGAGAGAACTATCTATCATCATTGACCAAAAATTCTCTTGAGATAGCGGCAAGCAGGCCCTTGGTGCGATGGGGCCTCAGCATTGATGATCCTGGCGCCTAGCTAGAACATGGATTCCCCGGGTGCGAAGGGAACCGTAAATTCCTTCTTTCTTTGTTTCCTTCAAACAATTAAGTTTTACAACTTCAATATATAAAGGAAAATATTTCAATTATTTTTACCGTCTTTGCTTTCTTAAATATCTCTGCAAGTTATGAAAGTATGCCGCCGACGCCGTGGCACTTCCTTCTTTACTTGATTCATCCAATATAGTCCTTGTAACTGCCTGCCCTTGCGTTTCCCAGCATCAAATGACTCTCGGAAGCCCCAATCTTTTTCGAGAATTCTCCGTGCACACCCACAATTTCTTGAAGATACGAGACACGCCTTCCTCGATCTTTCCGTCTTCATGTCGGTGAAGTGGAGAAGTTTTGTCGCGTCTCGGCAGGTTCCCTCCTGTGTCAAGGCACTTGGATGATGGCGGCAGTTCCCCTTGCGGTCATTGACGCAAGGGTGTGCTGGTTCATGTATATTTTGTCGGCCAAAGTAGAAGTAGGAATGGGAAGGCATCATGGACACAATGCTCGGGGAGGCTCAACCTCTCTCGACTGTTACTGGACTTCCATAGCCACAACCACGCGACCATTTTAGACTTAGCCAGCATCTTTCGCATGCTGCCAAAGTGTACCTCTTCGCTCCAAAGTGTCCGTAATTTCGTATAGTTTACGCTCTCAGTCTCCTTATACAATGCTACTCCTGGTCATTAGCACCCTTCTCGGGATAGTAGCGTCATCGCCAACCCACCCAAAGGCACGCAACTTCATTTATATCGTCCCGGATGGCTATGGTGTCGCCTCTCAGGTCCTCGCCAGGGACTATCAAGCTATCCTCCACGGACATGGTCACGCCCTGCGTCCCAATAGCCCCCAGCTTGGAGCAGATCCTCTGGTAATCCCGGCACCTTTCGCGTCTTCCCACTTTCCATCCATTCATCAAAGCTAATAGAACCATTCCTGCCAAGGTGATCGGCACGGTCAGAACTCAAGCATCCGATACCCTGACCACCGACTCCGCTGCCTCGGCCACGGCCTTTGCCTGTGGTGTCAAGACTTATAATGGAGGTGGGCCCACCGGTTCCCCTCCCTGGCGAATACGTGCTAAAATATCTGCTTCCTCAAGCCGTCGGCGTTGACGACGATGGTGTACCCGTGGCGTCAGTCCTCGAGGCTGCTCATCTTAGCGGCTTCAAAACTGGTCTTGTTGTAACCACTCGTATATCTCACGCAACTCCCGCTTGTAAGAACGGCCCCTTCGCCACCTATCCTCGGTGAAAATGCTCTTGTACTCACCTCGATGACGCAGGCTACGCTTCTCATGTCCTCGACCGTGGTGCCGAAAATGATATCGCCGCCCAGGAAATCGGATACTCTCACCCTCTCGGTAACGTCGTCGACCTCCTCCTCGGGGGCGGACGGCGCCACTTTCTCCCCACGTCCGAAGGAGGCCGCCGTGGAGACGGAGTCAACCTCATCGATTAGGCTACGGAGAGGGGATGGAACTACGTCGCTACGAGGAAGGAATTTGACTCGGCCGTCGATAAAGATGGAGCCCTTCCGCTGCCCTTCTTGGGATTGTTCGCCTTGAATCATATGGCTTACGAACTAGATCGCAATAGAGCTAAAGAGCCTTCACTTTTAGACGTGACAAAGGTTGCACTTGCGTCTCTGGAGAAAGCGAGTAGTGGGGATGAAAAAGGTAAAAAGGATCGAGGCTAGCATGTACTACTGACACATATCACTAACTCCCTTCACAAGGCTTCTTCATCATGATCGAGGCGTCCCGAATCGACCATGCTGGCCACGCCAACGACGCTGTCGGCCACATCCATGACACCCTCATGTACAACTCTGTCATGGCCTACGTAAAAGAATACATCGATGTGCACCCCGACACCCAGCTCATGTCCGCTGCCGACCATGAATGCGGCGGTCTCACCCTCGGCGATGGCTACAACCCTACCGTTCTGCAAAAAGCTACTAAGACGCCGGAATATCTTGGTGCGCTCTTCTCCGCCCATACAGGCGACAAGACCGCCCACCTCAAGTCAAATTTCCTTCGGCACTACGGTCTGGAGAACGTCTCCAACGACGACGTGAAGCTACTCCTTTCCATCGCCGACGAGAGGAACGTCCCAGCTATGCGTATCGCTGCTGGGAATATGCTTGCCTCTGAGGCCGGGCTCCATTGGTCGACCGAGGCACACACTGCGGCTGACGTGCTCCTGTATGGTTATGCGAATGACCAGGCTCTCAAGGCGATGAAGGATCTCATGGGGAAGAGTAATGATAATACTGAGCTACCGCGATACATCGAGAAGGTTTTAGACCTGGACCTTAATAATGCTACGCTGGCGTTGAGGCAGGGTGGTATTGATTGGGTTGGAAAGAGGGATGAGCTTCCTGCTCTCAAGAGCTTGAGTAAGTGGCATACTCATGCTCATTCATGATTACTGAATTCTGGAATTCCGGTATGGCCTCACTCACGGTGACGGGTTGCATCTGGATATGGGGATGAGGACATAGAGAGTGAGCCACTTTTAGTTTCATTTGTCCTCATGATAGATGATAGTCCTACAAGTCATAATACTGATAAACCCTACAAAAGACTACCCTCGTAGTGAGTGATACTGGTAAAAGACACGTCCCTCTTTGCCCACTCATACTTTTGTTTCGATACGAAGAAGAAAACAAACCGAGATGGGATGAGAAAGGGATAACGAGACAGTGTTCCTGGTACTGGAGATAAACGAGTCAAAAAAATAAAAATAAAAAATAAAAATAAAAAATAAAATAAAAAAATAAAAAAAAAGGAAAGAAGAAGAAAGCCTGCCAAACAGGAAATCGATTTGGTGTCCTCCCTTACCATAGAGTTACTCCAGGCATCATACCTAATAGGAAATAGAGTGTCAATCATCATCATAAATTACCCATGAAATTACAGGTTGGGAGAAATCAAAACCGTTGAAAGAAGCCGTAAGCCTAAAGAAAGAGAAAGCAAGACTTAGAGACACGGATAAGTAGGGAGGAATCGTGGGTGGGTATCAGTTGTAGTAGGGAACGGGTTTAGGCCCATGGTCACTGGGATACATGGCCATGCCCCTTCCATTACCAGGCTTTGCGGGCGGAGGATAGTCAGCATGAGGGTCTCGTCCACGGCCGTCATACTCTTCGTCCCAGACAGCATCTTCGCGAATGCCGGGAGTATGCTCCCAATGCTGGGGTTGATGCCCAGCAGAACCGGACGGTACAGAGTCGCGCCGACTCCGCGGACTGTCGTTGCTTGCAAAGGAACCCATAGACGGGGTCCGCTGTGGCTCCGAAGTGTGAGAGCTGCCCAGGCTTGGAGGCGAGCGCTGCGATGGACCTGGGTCCGTTCGTCGGGGAGGGCCTAGAAACTGCTCAACCATGTCGCGTATGCCTTCCTTGACAACAAGACGCCGGAAAGCGGCGAGGTCACGCTCTTCGTTGGCCAAGTTCCATGTAGCAGCACCTCGAAATGTCAATATGTCAGACAGGACTTGAGGGCCGTAGCGACCAAGGAACTCTTGGTACATGGTAATGTCCTCGTGCAGAGTTCCATCAACGTACGGCGAGGGTGGTAGAGGAAACTGTCTTTGGAACACAATGTCGAAGACTAAATTCCACTGCTCTTTCTTGGAGAGGTAAGAGGGTCCATCTTTCTGCAGCTCGCGCTTCTGGGACTCTGTAATGCCGTCCGGAACCTCCCAGGGTTGGGATCGGCAATTGGCGTAGCGGATATGGTGGTCGCGCGCCTTCTCGTCATCGAACAATTCCATGCACCGTGGGCAGTAGATCGGGACCGCGTGGCACCGCATAATATGGTCCTTGACGTCTTGAATCCTGTAAAGGGAGTCGATGAAGCAGTCTTTATATTGCATAGGAGTTCGTTTTGCGAACGGGCAGGCGAATGGAAGCTTTTGTTTAGACGGCGGCCGCCTGGTCTCCATGGCTTTCCCCTGCCATGATCTAAATTCTTTCAGGGCAGCAGCGAAGGCCATTTCCTTCATTTCAAGGAACGGATGACCGTCCGGAAGCATGGGTGGTTCGTTGGATTGCTTGCCTGCCCAGGGCTGTGGAGGGTCCGAATACTCAGGGTCGGACTGCGCCTCAGGTTCATCATCCTCTCTAGGACTATACATGTCTCGAGTGTGTGTGTAGTTCGGCGCCTGGGCTTGATACTGACGACTAGCGCGACTCGTGTCCTCATGCCGGCCT
The DNA here is from genome assembly GCF_000732125.1 of Scedosporium apiospermum. NCBI lineage: Eukaryota > Fungi > Ascomycota > Sordariomycetes > Microascales > Microascaceae > Scedosporium > Scedosporium apiospermum. The sequence goes on along the minus strand of NW_015971822.1, from coordinate 1,781,032 downwards.
TCTCTCCCGCGGCCTTGGTTCGGTCGGTACACCTCGGTGGCATGGCGCTCGTCATGGGGCCCGGGAACGGAAGATCGCGTAGCTTGAGGCCAATTTCGACCGCGGTCTGCGTCTTCGGGGGATCTCGGCGGTTCTGGCGGGTAAGAACGACGCTGCGGGCTTGAGTAATCCTGAGTAGCAACAGCACGAGAGGTGTATTGTGGCTGATCATGGTTATTTGTATTACCACTCCTCTCTTCACGCCATTCATGAGACGTAGGGGACCGACGAACCGGCGGTCCACGTTGCTGCTCATGTTCTTGCTGGGAATTTTGTCGGTTCGGAGGTGGCCGGGGTTGGGGAGCACGATCCCCACGATCTCTTTCGGCATAGTCGGGATGATGCATCGGCGGCTCTCGAGGTGCCCTTTTGGCGGAGGATCGCGTGTCCTGGATGGAAAGTCTTTCGAACTCTTCGGCGGGGTGAGCTCTTGCAGGTCCTCGCTCGCGAGGTGTGAAGTCACGGTCTCTATCGTAACTGGTGCGAGGATGACGGGGCGGCTGATCCATCAGGTCTTGAGATCGGGGGCCGTCTCTTTGATGCAAAGTCACAAGCCCGTGGGGATGCGGGGTCGACGGTTGACTGGGTGCCATGTTGGTACGGTTCGGACCCATTGACGGATTCGGAGCGGGCTCATAAACTTTCTGGGTTGCGAACCTCTGCGCCTGTTGGCCGGGTTGTGGTCCGCCGTTAGATGAAAGTACAATAACGCCATGAGGATTTCGCGACGGGAGTGGCGGCTGCGACTGCGACTGCGACTGCGAAGACCACTCTTCATGAGCGGCGTTTCCTGGCCGGCCGGTGTTGTTGGACCGGGGCTGTCCACCCTGCGAAAGCACCACAACTCCATGCCGGCCTAGCCCGGCAGAAGGAGGTGGATTAGGTCGGAGATCTGCATCAGCCTTTTCCGGACCCCGTTCACGATAATACGGCTCTTCCATCGGGCGGTCATCAATATCTCTGTGGCGAGGAGGATAGCTCGATGGATGGGTTGGAGGCTGCGGTGCTACGTGTCTCTGAGTGCGGAAAGCATTTGGGGGCGCAGCTGGCTGGGGCCCCGGATTTGGACCACCAGCTGGCTTCGAATCGTAACCTGGATCGGGATCAGCGACAGCAGGTGTTTTCTGCCCCGGCGGCGAGACCGGGCCTCGCGGACCCGCTTCGTACCAGCCGGTAGTGGCTCTGCGAGTCATCCAGGCGGTTTTAGATCGTGGGATATAGCCCGGATCCAAAGGAGCCGGCAAGTTCCCCTCCGTAGGGGTATTGTCGTCTCTGGTCGACACACCGTAGTATTGCGGCCTGTCCTTCTTCCTGCGGTGCGAAGAAGATCCCATTTTAGTCTTCGATGCACGTTTACGAGACGTGGTAGGTGGATTAGGCACAGTGGGTAAGGGATCTCGAGGGGGGTTCTCCTCTTCGTCGTAGGTAGACTGCGGGGAACGACGCCGCTCAATGTGGCCTTCCCTAACTGGCAGAATGGGAAGATCTAATACCGGATGGTCTCGACGTTCATCTGCAGGCCGAGCATCGTCAGGGGGCCTAGCAAAAGCGTGATCCACCTCAGCTGCTTGTGCAGGGTACCGTGACGCTGGGGTAGTTTCATTCTCGCATTCGTTGTAGTCCTCCACCGTGGTCATCCTCGCGCTAAGCGGAGTCGGAGCTTTCTCCATCGGGCATAGATGATTGGCACGCGGGGACTAGGAGAGAAGAAATAATGCGATAGGGTGATGGGACCGTGAAACGATGGTAGGAAAGGTGCTTGATGTGGAGACTTTAAAAGCACAGGGATCGAGAACCTATCCGCTTCGCCTCGATTAAACTGAGAAGAATAATTAGCAGAGGGCTGTACATCTGGAGGGTTGACAGCGATTGACGAGAAAATACCGAATGGTCTGACGGGGCCGCGCATGATCTATTGGATGGAGGCATCCACGATCAATGCATGTGGGCAAGGACGCTGCCGCCTGGTGCGTCCTTTGAATAAGCAGGGCGGATGTCGTGACAGGCAGAAACATCAATGTAGATTCCCCAGAACTTGCCTAGCGTCGGTGCAAAGCAAGGCGAGTGATTGGCCTCGTCGCGTCCTCGATCCTGCTGACGATGATGGCGAGATATTCCACCTCCAGCGGAGAGGATTCGCGCATTCTCATTCCCTATCACAGAGTGTACATCCGAGCCCGCACTACTTTCAGGCCAATCCGCCAATCCTAGGACCATGATCAGAAGAGGGGGCAAGGGTAGAGACGTGCTGGCAACACGGGGTTGGCTATCTCGCCCTCTCTTGGAGAAGGCAAGTCGACTGCACATATGCACGAGCAGATGCAGGGAGAAATCATGTCCAATCCGCGTCCAGCCCCATCCTCATCGACATCGAGGAGGGTACCGTTTCCAGTAAGTAGAGCAGACGCGATTTAAAAGAAACGAAAACAATGATGATACCTTGGAAAACGCGAAAGATAAAATCTAGAAATAAACAAATAAAAAGGGAAATAAACTATAGAAGAAAAGAGTATTACTTCCTCCGCCTTGGGCTGGCGCGCGTTGGTCTTAAAGCTAGGAATCCTGATTAGCCATCTTTACGAGAGAAGACGTATCGCGGCATCATCCTAGCTAGGAATATTTCTTGACTTAGGTGGAGGATTCCAGAGCGGTGGCCAGCCTTCCCTTGGGAATTCGGGGCGTGTTTTGCGCAAGGCTCGGAAGAGCCGGCGAGGGAGCCGGGGTCGATTCTAGTCATCTCGGTACTGAATTGGTCAGGCTTCCACTAGCTTGTTGGTAGCCAAGGGCCACATTATTTCTTAGATGGCAATTGCGCCTGGTTTGGAACGTCCGAGTTGCTCGTAGCCTTCCAGGCGACTGTGCCAGGTGGGTGATGATGGGAATGGCTTGTTCCTTGCCGGTTGTCTCGAGTCTTGATGTTTCAATTCATTCATACAACAGGGCAGGTATCAGATGTGGCTGTATATATACAGGTCGGAAAAGATAATACGCCTCTCCATTATCGAGGCTATCGCCGTCAATCCCTCCCCTGTCATCGACGGCCTGCGGGCTTAGTTTGTGGAGCAGCCTTGCCCTCTCTTCCCCTTTCCTCCCTGCCTTCTTCCTCCTGTGATCTTCTCAAGCCATCTAGCATCCCATCTAAAAACATACGTGTCAGCAATGTTCGTGCTGGGCCAACTGTTGGATGTCTTTACTTACAACTTCACCTCCGGGAACAGTGTATGTCTTCATGTTAGGGTCATAGATCTGTATTTGTGTTCGACGATTAGCAACGGCACACATGACTCGATGAAGCCATCTAGAAGCGTGCCACCTACATTGGCAGTGTAGCCGGGGTCGGTCGCCTTGAAAACGCCGGGGATCTGAACAGGTTGCTCCCAGCTGTCGAGAGTGCCAGTGCCCCCGGTGATGTTGAGCTGCGCGCAGCTAATGTAGAACTGTTTCGCCTCACCGTTAGATACTGCGCCAAAGTAAGGACTGAAAGGGAATGAGCAGGCTTGCATACCTGAGGAATACCAGCGGGATATGGGTTGTGAATTCCGAGAGACTGGATTCGGAAGAGGTACTCGCCGTCCGGGAGGCAGGTTGGGAGCGTGTACTTGTAGGTGTCTATCCGTTACGTGTAAGTTACATTTACATCTCAAGAACAATATTGATAGATGACTTGGGCCATACTGAACATGGGCCACGAAGACTGGCCATTACCGCCGAGGGTCGGGCCTAGATAACTTGGTTAGTATCTCGAAGCCAAGTTTGAATCTTTCATGGTATTGATATCCGTACCCCAATCGTAAACCTTGCGCCAACCATCAGAACCATCATAATCCTGAACGGAACCAGGCGCCCTGGAGAGGTAGATTGAGATGGGGCCTTGGTGATAAACGGCCTAGTAGGCATTTCCGGCGTCAGCTACGTAGGATTCAGGAAATAGAGTATGGGAAAAGGGCCGTCTTACCGTGTCGGTGGTGAAGGTAATCTCATCGCCGACCTTGGCGTTGAGGACGACGGTGCTGGCACCGCTAATACCACCCTGATTGCAGATCAAGTCCTTCGAGGCAAGGTCTTCGAGAAAAAAATATTGTGTTAGCAAAGAAAAACTAAATCTTAGGATCGCATCCCGAAAGTCTTCGGAGTAGCATCGCAGTCTCTCCTTTCCATTTCCGCGTCCGTATTCCCTGGTTTCTTCTTGTGGTACCCTTCGTCCTTCAGCTTCCATCTAGTGCCGTGGACCACCTTCGGGCGCTTCGTCGATTCTCCCATAGTAGATAGTGAAGCATTCGGTCTTACCTGTGACGGGGGAGTTGTAATTCGTGTTCTTACGGACTCCCTCGAAAACGCCATACTTCTGGCTGCCGACAGACACCTGCTGGAAGATATAATGAGCTGATGCCTCGTACGCGAAGAGAGACAGAGCAGCCGCGATTCCAAGAACAGACTTCATCTTGGATCAAGTTAGATGGACTCCCGTACGGTCTTTGGTTCGGAGATATCAAGGAGACCACCACACGATGTTCGTATCGGTGTCGAGGTGAAGTCAACAAAGGAGTGCCAAGTCTTGAAGAACGTAGGGGAAGCTATCTATGGACCAGCTCGACAGCTTAAATGAAAATCGAGTTCGGCAATCACGGCGGTCTTATACCATGAGTTAACGTTCCCCCTTATATATCTCCAAGAAGAGCCGCCGTGCCACTTATACACCACTACTGGATGGGGCTAAGGCGGGCAACGAATTACCGGCATGATCAGAGGAACACCATAGAAGTTGTCATTCCCTCCTCTAAGACAGGGTGAGGTGGAATGAGCAAGTAACCCACGCTTGGCGGCGGGAATTGCTGCCCTCATTTTATTTACTGTACACTCGTGGGGTCAGAAGTATGGGCAATACACTGCTTCGTAGATGAGAAGCGGCCCGGAAGCCCTTTGTTCCTGGTATTGGCGGGTGCAGCAGGTATATAGAGCTGCTGGTCATATCTCTCTCTTCCACCTAGCTTTCACTTAGCTGGGGTAGCAGTCCATATAGATTCGGCATGATAGTCTTGGAAGACCCGTTTGGCTCCCTTCTCCCCGTGGCCACTTACAGGAATGCAAGGCATAGCTTGGTACTCACGTGTGCGGTGGGTGGTCTACGAGTGTCGTGTAGGGATCTCACTTATTATCATCCTTGGCCTGCTAGACATGGACGAGACGTTGATGGCGTTCGGTTAGCCTGTTCGAATACACAGCTCGCTCCATTACTGAGAGAAAAGCGTGGCCCTTCTTGTCCCGAAACCACGCTGTCCATATCCCCAAAAACAGTGGTGGTAGACTCCGTAGGCACGCAGAAGTAACGGAAGATTGAGGAAGGGAAAATAGAAAGGAACAACCGGATCGCACATTGGACCTTTTGCTCAGCCAAGCCGTGAGCGCAATTGATGCAGCCCGCCAGTTGGCAGGACTGAATAGATTGACCTTGTGGGTTCGCGATAAATGATTTTTATGGGGTTAATACCACGGAAGAACCCTACTGGAGAAACGAAGTGAGAGATGCAACAAAACAATTAAACCGGTCGAGGGAGAGGGCAATATAAACCGGAAGCCTGGGACGGGAGTTTGCTTGGGACAAGGTCACGCAGACGAAGCATGGATGGCCGGAAATTTGCTCGTGAGTACAAGTATGCAGTAAATGCAATCGTGATTGGGGATAACCGCATCTAGATAAATCAATCACGGAAATCAATCGAAGAAGAAGAGCCAGCCTGGGGTTGATGATCTCTTGTAGGCCGCCACCAACAATCAGCAAGGACATGGATCGGAAGAGGATTCAAGCCGGACCTGGAAGATCGAGTAATGGCAAGTCACAGCGGACATGGGAAAAACCAGATTCCATCTATTCATGCCATGAAACCTGAGTAGGTTGGCTGGCTATATTATACCCCCTCTGGCTATATTATAAGCCGCTCATCTTCTGCCGCTTTTGCCGCTTCAACCACCATCACCGCTCGCCTCCCACGATGCGATGCCACGAACAAGGTCCATCACACCTCATCATGCGCCCGTTGTTGGGTCATGGCGTCCAAGTTGAAAGCCCAGTCGTCTCCGGCTCTCGGTCCTCGGGAGGAGTGCTTTACGTGGTGATCGCGGATTCAAGCGAGAAGACGAACTGGAACCACTTCAGTTACCCACGGGCATTCGGGCGAATAAGAGGGCGGTATTAGTTCAAGCTTCGGCGATGGCACAAGGCGGCCCGGAGCCGATTTGTGAGACACTACCCTATGGAGGCCGGCCGTCCGTCTATCTCCCGATTCGAGGATGGAAGCCTGGTTTTGTCTGTCGAGTTCCACAGAGCTCGCTTCATGCTCTACAACTCTATCTCAGTGAATCATTATAAATGCGGTTTTATTTCCCCATCCATATTAGATTGCGGAGGTTACTCTTTTGTAAACCCATTTCCTTCAGAGTCTTGTCCAAGGCGTGCGAACTCCGGAGACCCGAGACGATATAGTAGACAGAATAGTCTGTCTTTCTTATCCTGGAGCCGTGAGGATCCTTCCTGCCCCTAGCATACAGGATTTCAAGATTGGCATACTGCCCACTCACTGCAGTCTGTTCCTCTCGTGCTGAAATGACATGTTCCGATATCAAGAATTGGAAAGAGAAGACGAAACATATCTGATCTTAAAAAATCAAGAATAAAGACTAACTTAAGTTTCTCAAGCGGCATTTGCAAGTGAATCAACTAGCAAGCGAGGGGAGTAGAACCTGTTTCCCGTGTTGTTAGCTGAGTATATTCACCCTGCAGCTGTACTGGTCAGGGTGGGATTCATCTAACCTGGAGTTTTGTATCCTCCTCGAAGACCGCTATAGATGTCCACAACAATACCTGGATCGTTTGCCTGCCAAGGAGGAGCCTCGTAGTTAGTATTTACTAGTAGCTCAATGGCATTAATCGGGCCTCGACACTTACAGGATAGACACCGGGAATGCTAACAAGATCAGGCTTCGCAGTCCCTGTCCCGCCCGTCACCTCGATCTGAGCACACTCCATCTACGAGAGTCGAAAAACCTCCGTTAGTCGTTTTATGTTCTGGACTTGGATTGTGCTACCATATGTCGGGCCAATGACTTACATAAAACTGAGCGCCCCCAGGACTCCTAGCGCCATGGAGCGCAATCATCTCCGCGCGGAGGAGGTACTGCCCATCCTCGATACACTCAGGGATGTGAATGACTTGTTTCCCCTGGTTTTTGATGACCTTGTCGGTAGCCCACGCGTTTCCTTGAAGCCCTTCCCGCTGAATGTTAAACCTGGAAGGATGAAGTCCCGTCAGCATATTCGCAGAGATCAAAAAGAAGCGAGATGCAGTGGGTTATCAATACCATCCCGGACCAACTCCCTTGTCGGACTTTGCATCAGTCACCTTCTTAAGGTAGGCCAGAACAGGCCCCTTATGGCTGGGGTCCATGACATCATTTGGTCCCGCTGCGTCCCAGCTAAAGGTTAGCTGTGTGGTTCTCGGAGCATCTCCAGTGCTTCCTTGATAACTTACAGTCGAGCGTGTGGCGCCATATGGCAGTCACATTTGTACCTGCCTTTACAGAGATGATCTTGTCCGTTGAACCTGTGGGATTAGGCGGACCATTGCAAGCCATGGCGTCTCCCTGAACATTGGTTTGCGGCTAGCCGTCGTTAGAAAGGAGTGAATATTCTTTTTTTCTTTTCTTATCACAAATACTTACTCCATCATACGTCGGTACTCTCACACCTTGGCCGACACCTAAACAAACAACCTGCGTCAGTCAAATCGTCCTGGGTAAGGCGGCTACCGCCCACCTCCAATATCTGGTGGTAATTACCATAGGTGGTTCCGTCAACCTCGAGCTGCACGAAAATGGTATGGGCAAGCGCTCCGGGGAGGAGGCTCGTGGATAACAGACTTAGAAGGCCCAGGAATTTCATCTTCAATGCTGGTAGAAATGGCTTCTCCCCTTGCCGTTTCGCAACGATGGTGGATGTGGATTGTTATAAACACGCCATCGCGGAAGAGAGGATCAACAGAGTCGAGGAACGAAGATGATCGAAGGAGGTCAACTAGAATCTATTATCCCTAATTCTACGAAGCAGAAACACCGTGCATAAAACACTTGGGGCATAGCCATTTTGATGATATCGCCAGGTGATTCATGTGTCATTAGGATAGTGTTGGGCAACGAAGCCTTGTAAGACGTGAGGCAAGAGGACGGAAGAAAGTCGTCCGCTACTGTTTTAAGGAATGAGCAGCCTCCCGTTTTAACTCGTGACCTGTAGCTAATGAGGACGTAGCTAGCACAATGTGGAAAGACAGGAAAGGTAAGTGGTGAACTTCCAAGGTTAGATCATTGAACGAGCATAAGAAAACGGCATGTCGTCGATCATTGTGCACATCATAACAGCCAATGCGATGAATGGGGCCTGGTTCACTAGTCACGGACGGCCCATCAGCATGATGAGGTGGAAAGCTGACGATGACGCAGATCAGAGAGGTTTCATCGGGAGTCCGTGGTCGAGATATATCGGGCGAGATAGCCGGATCTCTTGGCCACGTCCGGATTGGCTTGCGGGAAGACCGCTTGAGAACGGTCCAGCTCGTTCGTCCTGAGGCGGCTGCGTAGGACCTCATCGCGCTCCGGGGAAAACTCAGATAGCTGTTAGGCGGTGTAGGGTTCCACTAGCCCCAATTAGAGGAGATTGTAGAATGATAGTGCCGAGGACTAACAAGTCTGTTGCTGTGTCACGGGTGCGCGTGAAGGAGAGTGGCAGAGTCTTCCTCCTTCACACTCGCAATAAAGCAAAGCAGTAGCCCTTTCACTCGCGTAGAGTGCTTGCAGTATGGGGTAAACCGGTCTACATACGCTGTGTAATGTGTAATCTCTTACACAGACAAAAATCACCCTATAACTTACACTAGAGGAGTTGGCGGATCTCAAAGCCGTCGGGGAAAGAACCCTGACATCCTGACCTGGCAGTTGCAGGCATGTCGGGGGACCCCGCGTTCGTGGACGGGAAGCCAGCCCGATGGGAAGCCAAGAGAGAAGGCCGACGGGTCAGACAGAAAAAAAAAAAAAAAAAAAAAAAAAAAAAAAAAGAAGAAGACACCAGGCGAGGCATTCGCATCTGCTAACCCCACCCGCCTCCCGGTTTAACGTCCTGCTGACATGAAATTTTTCTGTGGGGAGGGCGGGATGGAGCGAAGTGCTGGGAGAACAGACGATGCGGAACATCTTTGCAATATACTTGCATTCCCAGCAGGAAAGGGGCTAATATCAAGTCGGCGCGAGATCAAGGAAGGTAGAGGGACGTAATACCGAGGGTGGCAGAAGCGGTGGGATTTCTACCTGTGACGGAGGTCCATCTATCCAGCAGATGTGAGAATTTAGCCATAGTGCGGCAGGTTATGGCAGGCATCGGAAGATGAGTGAGTGGCGTTTACGACGGATAACCGGGAAGGGCAATCCTCGACGTGGACGGTGACCTAAGTTTTAGAGAATTGGTGATGGAAGGTCGGATTCGGTCCATATTGGTCGAGAGAACAGAGATGATGGAATCTGGAAGCTTGACGAGGATGGGTTGCTGCAGAGTTTGGAGATGTCCTGGAAGGGGAAGGAGTCCCCGTGGAGTTGCACAAGCACAAAGTCAGAGTCAGGGTCGCTGTACGAAGAACTTCGTACAGGTACCTTTTTAGCCGTTTGGTGCATCAATTGATTGGTTGGTGCAAGAAAATGTACTTCATACAGTGCAGATGAGAAAAGACTGTGCTGTGAGACGCCGATATTGCCGCGGATTGCATTTGGCGTGCTGCTCCGGGCTACTGTTAGCACTATCAGGTGGGCTACTCTTGAGAAAATACAGTGCGAAGTGGCGGCCACACTGACTTGATGCTTCAATTACCCGATTCGCTATTAAACTTTATTACATTGTGTTCTAAACTAATTTCCCCCACATTGAATCTCACGAGGCAGCACAGCACAGGTCTTGGGCGCTCGAACTAGCCCTAATAATCTCGGCTGCTGCAGAGCTGCAATGCACTGGTAGCACTCTTCGTCCGCCTGCACCTTACCCAGAATTGCCTATGGTTTCAGTGGTTATTAGCACGCTTTAGCGGCCCATCTCTTCCCCAACTTGAGATAATCATTAATTACAAAGGTACGAAGTACATGATGGGGCATCGTCAATCCGCAGATGAAGTTCCTGGACGCCGTCCTCGATGCCGCCCGCGATGTGCGGTTGATCAATTGAATTGATCTTGATCAACGATCTTCCGTTTCTGGGCCTGGCAACCCTCGAGAATTTTAGGCTCTAAACTCAATCCCAGCTCCCACCCCCCAAGCTGAATTGATTTGAAGAATCAAATGGCTTGGCTTCTACTATTCGTTTCCCATTGATCATTGTGTGATTACCTTCCTGCAAATTCTTCATGTCCCTCGTCCCGATCCTCTCGGAATGGAGGTTATAGGTGGCTCTTGGTATGAGTGTTCTGATCACATATTGAAGGGTCAATCCCAAAGTTCGACTGATCAGACTTACTTCATGTATGCGGCCTACCTGGCTGGCTCTATCATCTCCTCCCTCGTCCCTCCCTCCAAGTCCTCCCTCATCCCCCGGGGGTTCCAAATCCTCCAATTCATACCATTGTTGGACCTTCGCCCCCAACAGTCTGTCCCGATGCCTCGCACGTCTCGACGTTCGGTGTCGCTCCGCCGATGTTGTCGGCTGGTGGTGCTGGAGACCAGGTCTTGCTTTCTCTCTTTCCACTCATGCCGATTCCTCCTTGCTTTAGCACTCTGCTCATCGGTCTCATTGCCGACTTTCCTTCCATCGATCTTAATTGACCTGCAATGTACCAGGTACGGGGTAGAACGACTCCAATATCGAGCTCGTCTATCCTCCCCCACAACCCAATCTCTTCCAGCCTGGCGGCCTCGGCCCAACCTATCGGTCATGTACCTGCATACAAGCTCTCTTAACACCTTCTCCGCATCCCATATTGCCCTCCTTGTTGGTTGACATGAATGTAGACTCATCCAATTGATCCCATTTGACGTCGGCTCCCTTCCCGAGCCCCAAAGGGAGGGAGGAGGACCCTCGCATCCTCCCATACTCACCTTGCCTCCGCCCTCCGCTCCTCACTTACAAGCATTCTGCTTTTTACGGGAACCCCGCTAGCCTTTTTGTTCCCAATTAGCCATTAACGCCAAAAGGAGGTAAACGAAAAAAGTGCTCCGACACTTTACGAGTAGACTCGAATTGGACTTTTCCCTATGGCCTACTCCCTTTCCCTCTTGTTCGGCTTATCAAAGCCGCCAACGGGTCTCTATTCCCATCGTGGGACATGGGTGGTCCTCCCGTGAGACTTATTAAATCCGTCATGCCCTCCCTCCTTCTCCCTCCGTCTTGAAAGAGCCTGTCCCTTCTAGGTCCTCTAGCTTGCTTACCCGGACGGACACCTCAACAAGCGTTTTTTACGAACCTTCAAGAGTCCGCAAGAGTGAGTCACTTCAGGAGGGCATCATGCAACTTTCGCGAGCCATCGCTGCCGCTGCCGTTGCGGCGGCTTCTTTCTGTGAGTTCAGTTTCTCCTAAGGAGCCACTTACGTCGTCTGAACCGTGGAAATGAGGATCGCTAACAACTCTTTCCCAGCTTCTGGCGCTCTCGCCGATGAGCGTGCTGGCGTCGCCTCCGCCACTAAGGCGACTCAGAAGCGCGCTCCCGCTCCCGAGCCGCAGCGGCGCCCTTTCTGGCCACGCCCACCTCAGTGGGATGATCGCGACGATGACGAGCCAGACTGGGATTGGGGCTTCGGCGGTGATGACGACGATGACGACGAGGATGACTTCGACTGGTCTGATTGGGCCAGGAGGAATCGTCGTCCCGCCCAACCCCCTGCCGACGTCGATCGGCCTGTAGCCGGCTCGGAGGACCCCGAGACGCCCACCCCCACCGAGTCTGCTGCTCCCGAGCCCCCGGCAGAGGAGGAGGAGGAGGAGACGCCTGAGCCTCCTGCAGAGACTGCTGCCCCCGAGGAGCCCGCAGAGGGCGAACCTGAAGAAGGAGAGCCTGAGGAGTCTGAAAACCCCCCCAATGATCCCTCGGCCACGGAGTGCGTCCCTGTTGGTGAGGACGATACTTGGGATTATGTCGTCATTGGCGCCGGTGCTGGTGGTATCCCCGTTGCTGACCGCCTGAGCGAGGCCGGCCACAAGGTCCTTCTTCTCGAGAAGGGTCCTGTCTCTACCGCTAGGTGGGGTGGCAGCCTGAAGCCCGACTGGCTTGAGGGTGAGGATCTCACCCGTTTTGACGTCCCCGGTCTCTGCAACCAGATCTGGCACGATTCTACTGGTATTGTGTGCAGCGATATGGATCAGTTCGCTGGATGTATCTTGGGTGGAGGTACGGCCATCAACGCCGGTCTCTGGTGGAGGGTAAGCATATCTTTTCCCCCCCAATCTTGGATGGCCATCTTGCCGGTTTCGTGCTTTGTAGTTTAACTAACCAAATCCTCCAAATAGCCTCATCCTCTTGACTGGGATGACAACTTCCCAGAGGGCTGGCACGCCAAGGACGTCGAGGCCGCAACCAACCGCGTGTTCACTCGTATCCCCGGCACCACCCACCCGTCCATGGACGGCATCCTCTACCAAGACGAGGGCTTCAACGTCCTCGCCGACGGTCTCGCCGCCGCCGGCTGGACCCGCCTGGAGAACCCCAACGCCCAGAATGACAAGAAGAACCACACCTTCGGCCACACCACCTTCATGTTCTCCAACGGCGAGCGCGGAGGTCCCCTCGCCACCTACCTCGTCACTGCCAGCCGCCGCGACAACTTCCAGCTTTGGACCGACACCTCCGTCAGGCGTCTCGTCCGTGACGGAAGCCGCGTCACCGGCATCGAGCTCGAGTGCAACGGTGCTACCGGCCACTCTGGTATTATCAAGGTTGCCGACTCTGGCCGCGTTGTTCTCTCGGCTGGTACTTTCGGTACCGCCAAGGTCCTCATGAGGAGCGGTATTGGCCCTCGTGACCAGCTTCAGGTCGTCCAGAAGTCCGCCCTCGACAATGAGACTATGATTGCTGAGGCCGACTGGCTCGAGCTCCCCGTGGGTGAGAACCTCATCGACCATCTCAACACCGACGTCGTCGTTGAGCACCCTAATGTCTATCAATACAACTATACTGCCGCTTGGGCGACCCCCGATGAGAGTGACGTTCAGCTGTACCTCCGTGACCGCTCCGGTATCCTCGCTGCTGCCGCTCCCAACATCGGCCCTATGATCTGGGACGAGATTGAGGTTAGCGACGGCACTACTCGTCAGCTCCAGTGGACTTGCCGTATGGAGGGTTCCTTGGACTACTTTGGCAACCGTAAGTTTCATTATTCGTCCTATCCCCCAGGAATTGAGACTAAAACAGTTCGAGGCTAACATGGCGATTTTCCCCAGACACCATCACCATGAGCATGTACCTCGGCCGTGGTGTCGTCTCTCGTGGCCGCATGGGTCTCACCCCTGCCTTGACCTCTCGTGTCATGACGCTTCCTTACCTTAGGGGCGACGAAGGTGATCGCGAGGCCATCGTCAAGGCTCTCGACAACATTCGAAACTCTCTCCAGGATGTAGAGGGCCTCAACTTCCTCTCGCCGGCTGACAACATCACGTCTGATCAATATGTCGAGGATGTAAGTTTTTTTTCTATTCCCCTCTCACTTTTCCTAACAGTTTTGCCCATGACCCGTTTTCTACGAGCAAAAACCTCGACCTCTTTGCTGACTTTTTCACCTTTTTTTTTGCAGATGCCCGTCACCGTCAGCCGCCGATCCAATCATTGGATGGGTACCGCCAAGATGGGCACGGACGATGGCCGCAAGGAAGACGGTACCGCCGTCGTCGACACCAACACCAAGGTCTACGGCATCGACAACCTCTTCGTCGTCGACGCCTCCATCTTCCCCGGTATGGTTACCGGCAACCCCTCCGCCATGATCGTCATCGCCGCCGAGCGCGCCGCCGAGAAGATCCTCGCCCTCCCCGCTGGTGGCGAGGAGGAGGAGACTCCTAGCGAGGAGGAGGAGGATCCTGTCGAGGAGGAGGAATCTCCGGCCGACGAAGAGGAACCTCCGGCCGAGGAAGAGGGTGATGATGAGTGCAGCGAGTGATTGGTGCTGGGTAAAATCATCCCCTTTTGTTTTTCTTTTCATTTTCTCTTTCCCTTTGAGTATTGTCATGACTCTCTCCGTTTGACCATCTGCTCGGATCCAAGGACAAGCCAATTTTCCGCCTCGTTTGTACCGGATTGGTTTCTCTGTATATATAGCACCTCGCAGAAAACCATTACCTGCTCATTGTACATAATTTCTAAATATTTGGAAGCTTGTCAGATATCCATTCTTTGTTTTCGTGAAACAATCTAGATTCTGCTCCAACAAACGTGAAGCGAAAAATAAACGGCAAAAAGAGAAAAGCACAATATCCCTCCATAAACTCCCCATCATTCCTATTCGCTAGACAAAATTGGAAAGCAAGATAACAAATCCCTAACTCAAGAAGTCTTGGTGAAAAACTTCGTAATCTTCCCGGGTCCCGCTTGACTCTCACTCTTCTTCGTCGGACTTCCCTTGCGGTTACTCGTCGCACTGATCTTGGCCTTCCGCGGCGATTCCTTGACGGAAACCTTGGCTGGAGGCGCCACAGCGGGCGACGCCGGGGAAGCCTCCCTCTTGTGGGCCACAGCGTGCACATCTTTCTTCACGTCGTGACTTTGGGATGTGCTGGAGGCTTCCTTCTTCACCTGGGCTCCTTCCTCTTTCTTCGTCCCGGCCTTGGCGAAAAAATTGGCAATATTGCCTTTATTCTCCTTGCTGGACACGGGAATCACGAAACTCGGTGAATCGTTGCCAACCTTGCCGACCTCCTTGGGAACGGGGTAGACTTCGAGTTCGGTGGTAGTGGGTCGGAGTGCGTCTTGCAGCTCTCGCGTCCACGTGCATCGTGATGGGTCGAGCCAAGCCTTGAGTTCTGGGGAGCCGGGCTCAAGGATGGCGGGCATCCGGTCGTGGATGAATCGGACTGCTGGGTTGGCGTCAACGGTGATGATTGTATAAGTGTATATTTTTTCTCCCGAGTCTAGACGCATGTTAGTCCCACTCTCTCGCCTTTCGTAAACCTGAAAGTAGAAGAAAGTAAAGAGTCACACCTACCTTCATAGGTGACGCAGTCCCAAAGACCTGCAAATAACATCGGCCCGCCGTCTTTCCGCTTGATGTAATGCGGTATCTTCTCCTTCGGTCCCACCTTGAGCCACTCATAAAAGCCATCAGCCACAACAACGCACCGCTTCCGCATCTTCATCGTAGTCCACATCCCTCCAGACCGACTGAGAGAGTCGGAGCGGCAATTAATGGTCTTCATGACAGAGGCGTAGCCAGGGTTACGCTTCGTCCAGAAAGGAATGAGGCCCCAGCGCATTGCCTGAAGCTTGTACCTTGAGCTGTCGTGGGTAGGCTTCGTTGGTGAGGAAATATCCTTGGTGGAAGGAGTTTTCTTCGTTTTCTTGGGAGTACCATGTTCGGTTTCCGTGCCGACATCAACCCAATCATGGTCTTCACTCTCCTGCTCAGTCTCAGAAGGGGCTACCGCGGCCTCTAGGCTTTCGGAGGGCTCCGCGTCTTTCGACACTTCCGAGGGCTCGGCTCCGTCAGATGACCCACCAGGCCGGGCTCCGCGGTCAGGAACATCAGCCCGGTACACCATGCCATAGCTGCCGGGCGCGAAGTTGTATGACTGGCGAGGAGAGTCACCGGCATCATCTCCGGGAGCATCCCAAACGGGCATGTCCCTATCCTCGAGATACCTGCGGTACTGCGAGGGCCGCTGTTGGCGGGGACAGACAGTGTTAACGAGTGTGCATCACGGGTAGTTGAGGTGGGTCATACCATAGCAAGTGCGTATCTTCCACACATTTTGGTGGTTGATAAACGGGTTTAAATGATACTTTGATGATATCCTATACTGCTTTTAATGTATGAGGTGCCTTTCAATGACTGTTGTGAACTTTAGGGACATTCTTGGAATGATGAATTCACAGAGGTTGAATCGTCGTGAGTGCCAAGTCAAGGCAGCTGAGCTGAAAACGGCAACCGGGGTGGATTGATAAGTAATCGCCTCCGACAATTCGAGGTTGAAACAGCGGCGACGAACTAAGTACATATACAATTGCAACAGACGTTCATCTGACGTAGCTCCAAGTTCTCCAAAGGAAGGTTCAACGTACGAAGTACGAATTATGTCGACATCGCCTATGATAATGTGACAGTGATCAATTCACTGTGCTGGGCAGGCCGCAGCGGCGCCTGCCTGAGAGCACAATGGATCACAGACTGACATGCCCAGACCGGTCATGCTGGCCCGTTGAGAGGCTCACGCATGCTCGCTCTAAATGCGTCTCTACAGAATGAGTGGAAGAGCTGCAAACTTCGAATTGACATTTTATCGCTATGTATTGTAAACTTATGCCTCCGATTTTCCTGCCTCATTACTAGTACAAATGTCGGCCGCCTGTTTGTAATTGCTTCTGGCGCCGAAGCGAGAACCTCCCAACAAGACTCTTACACTACACGAAAAGCTCTTGTTTCCGCAGCCGCCGCTTCTCAGCGGTCTCCTTGGCCCATGCGTCCTCGAACAACGTAGGCCGCATCTCCGTATCGCTATCCTTGAGCGCAAGCCTTCGAACCACCTGGAAAGCCCCGGTGCCGATGGACATCGTTTGCCCCATAATAATGCACTCGCTGACACCCTCGATCTGGTCCGCCTTCATGCCCGCGGCCGCTTCGAACAAATGATCGGGCGTCTTCTCGAACGACGCGAGCTGCAGCACGCTATCGCGCGTCTTGGACAGACCGAAACGCGTGATACCGTACACCTCTCCCTTGTACGTCATGACGTCGGCGAGCAACTCCATGTGTCGGGGATCGATGTTCATTTCTTTCATGACGGAGCCGATTTCCACCGCAATTGATGCTCGGGCTGCCTCGATGCCGAGGACATCCTTGTTCTCCATGACGTTGTTGGTCCTAGCCTTGGTGCCGAGCACACCTTCGGTCGTCATACACGCCTTGAAGCCGTAACCTTCGACGAAAACCTCGTGAATGCCGTCCGCATCTGTCTGAATAATGGCACGAGAAGCGTCAGGGTAGCCGGAAATAGCGACTGCCGGAAGTGCGCGTCGCAAGAAGCCCGCCCGGAGCACCATGTCGCCGACTTCATCATTGGCAGAGGCCCGCGTTCGCGCGGTGGTTCGTTTCGGCACGTCTACGTCGGTTCGAAGCCGGATCTGGATAGACGCAGGGCCAAGTACCGATATGTCATCCGCTGTAACCTTGAGCTTTCTGTTGCTGCAAATGGCCCGGGCAATATCTGCTGTAGACATGCCCAGGTGCGCAGCTTCGAGCGCCTGCAGATCCAGGTGTAAGATGACACTGCCGTAGTCCGCCCGGTATTCGTCTTCAATCGCTTCGAGAATGTCGGAGATGTACGTTTTTTCGATCCTTCCCTTAACCACACGCGCGGCCTCGATTTGCTTGTTATTCTCAAGGGGACACGTAATGACCGGAGTACTAATCGTCTTTGACGCGTTGATAATCTCCTTGATACGGGGGACACCCTGCGTGATACTCATGCCGGCGACACCAGCAAAATGGAACGTCTTAAGAGTCATCTGGGTTCCGGGCTCACCAATCGAATGGGCGCCCACCGCACCGACAGCGTGGCCGGGTTCCACAAGGGCTTTCTTGTTCTTTTCCAAGCAAAGCTTGATGAATTTCCGCAGGGTTGTCGGAGTAACTTTTGCTACCTGCTCGACCTGCCCCTCCCGCAGTTTGTCTGAGGATCTTTGGAACTCATCGAGGCCAGCTGCCCTCCTCACCTTCCTCAGTTTTTCCACGCGTTTGTTCACATAGTTTTCCACAGTGCGCAAGAAAAACCTGGCACCTTCATGCTCGTCGATGCCCATATCAGTTGAATCATCGTACGAGAGCTTCTCATTCAGTAAACCAATGCGGGGGTATCGCTTGCGCTCTTGGTCAAGCATAGAGTCACAGAATTGCGTAATCTCATGGGGAAGCATAGGTGCCTCCGAGTTGTCCCAAGTGAGGTTTTCTGCGTGGGTCCATGTCCGGTCAAAGTGCACTGGCACGGCGCTGCCCTCCATGTCGACAGGATCGAGTTTGTCGGCGCCGAACTGGAACTGGACGATATTACCGCCCGACGTTCTAACGGTATCGTCGTATTCCATAGAAAGATCCTCCAGTGACTTCATAAGACGTCGTGACATGTAACCGGTTTCGGCCGTCTTGACGGCAGTATCGACCAAACCTTCTCTTCCGGACATGGCGTGGAAGATGAACTCGGTGGGCACGAGACCCGAATAGAAGCTGTTTCTGACGAAGCCCTTCGAGGGCGGCTGCCTAGCATTCTTGGGGAAGTGAGGAAGAGTGCGATCCTGGAAGCCATCAGAGACACGCTCGCCGCCGATAATCTGCTGTCCGACGAGTGCCACCATCTGTGCGACGTTGATCTCGGATCCCTTGGATCCAGACTTAGCCATGATGAGCGGGGAGTTGTTTCGGCTAAGTGTATTTATACAGGCTTTACCAGCTTGCTGACGGACACGGTTGAGAATTCCGGAAATAGCGTTCTCCAACGTCTGCTCCATCGTGCACCCAGTAGCCTTCTGCAGTTTCCCATTCTTGAATGTTTCAATCAATTCATCGCACTCGCGGTATGCCGCCTGGACTAGTTCACTTTTCTTTTCGTTCAACTCCTTCGTAGGGAAAACATCTCCGATCCCGATGGTGAAGCCGCGGTTGGTAAGATGCCTAGCGCAGAGCCTCGCCAGCCGATTCATAGCTCCGACCGCGGCATCGGGGCCGTAATCTCGCAGAATGACATAAAAGATCGAGTCTTTCTTGCCGCCACCGACAGTAGATTTGTCCATCAAGCCGCACATGACTTCAGAATTTCTGATCACGAGCCATCCATCGTTTGGATCCATGTCAGGACACTGACCGGCTTGCGACGAATAGTCTTTACACTTTGCGTCGAGGTTTACCAGGACCGGAGATGACTTGTTGGGCCTCATGAGCACATTGAACACCTGCTTTCCCGTCCACATCATTTGGGGTTTGATGATGGCTGGAGGCGGCAGTTCTAGGTGGGTTTGGCCATCGAGCATGTGCATGCATACATAAGTGAATGTCTTGCGGTCAAAGAAGCGATCCTTGCTGCTAATGAGATATGCCGCGGTGATGAAATCCTGGGTAGCCGCAATGATGGGCTCGCCGTTCTTGGGGGTTGCAAGGTTATGCTTGACACCCATCAGGTTAATCGCTTCGGCTCGCGCCTCTTCCGTCTGGGGAACGTGTAGGTTCATCTCGTCGCCATCAAAATCGGCATTGTAGGGAGTGCAGACACACTCGTTGAGGCGGAATGTCCTCCAGGGCCGCACCTTGACCAAGTGACTCATTATACTCAACTTGTGCAATGATGGCTGCCGGTTGAACAAAACCACATCTCCGTCTTCCAAGTGTCGCTCCACAACGTCGCCTATGCGAAGGTCCTTGGCGGTTCTCTCACGATCCGCCCACTGCAAGTTGACCTTATAGCTACCGTCCGCCTCGTTCTTGAGCACGCCTTGGGCGCCGGGCCAAACCTGGGTGCCGTTCCTGACGCAGCTCCTCAGCTTTTCAATATTATGTCGCTGAACCCTCTCTGGATAAGTCAAGTTCTTGGCCACTAGAATCGGAACGGCAACCTGGTCGATTCCAAGGTTAGGGTCCGGGGAGATGACGGTTCGGCCGGAGAAGTCAACTCGTTTTCCCGACAGGTTTCCTCGGAAGCGACCTTGTTTTCCCTTTAGGCGTTGACAAAATCCGCGTACGCTCTTGCCGAAGCCTGGCTGCTGCAGGCCGGGCACTTCGCTGTTGACGTACATCGCAATTTGCAGTTGCAAATATTCCCACTGTTCCATGATTGTCTGGACGGGGGAGCCCCGTTGCAAAGCCGACCGGATCATGCCGCTTACCCAAACGATATCGGCCAGTTTTGTCGTAATATCGTCCTCGTTACTTGCGTTGTCTTGGGCAACTGAAGGCCGAATACAGATGGGAGGTGCAGGGAGGTACTGCCATAAGAACATCTCGGGGCGGCCCTCGCCAGGCTTCAACCCCAAGAGCTCACAATCGGTAGGGCTGATCATCTTGAAGAGATTGAGCACCCTAAGGGGGCTGAGATCTTCCATAGCCTTGCGAAGGTGCTTCTCAAGCTCCGGGTTGTGGGTTTTGGCCTCGGCAAACGACTTGTCGAATTCGACCTTACTCTCAGGGGGAATCTTCTTCAAGGCCGTCGACTTGTTGAAGAAGGAGAACTTGTCATGGGCGAGCTTGAGCACGCCAACCTTCCGAATAGTACCGTTGACAGAGCCACAGTAAGGACAAGTCTTCACCTTCCGGCACATCTCGTTGATCTTTTTGCATGTTTTCACGCGTTGGGTGTTGTCTCTATCGGTTCGTCGCAATTCTTTCAAAAACGACTGTCGGTCAGGCTCTAGTAGGAGAACTCGGGCGCAGTCCTAAGAAACAAAGATCATATATCAGTAAAAGGCCATGTGACGGGATCGGAGACGGCAAGAATGGGAAGCAAACCTTGCATATGTTTTGAAGAATCGTGATGATGAAGCGTAGATAACCAACATGGAAGGCGGGGAGAGGCAACCGGACTTGGCCGAAATGTCCAGTACAATTCTGTAGGGCTTCCTGGCAGGTTGAACAAGTCCCGGACTTACTGGACGTCCCGAGGCGCGGGTCGAGAGGGCCATGGCGGTATGGGGCACGGTTGTTCTCTATGTCGTACAGTAGCCGATCGGAGACTTCAAGGACAGCCTGGTTTGTAATGTCTTGGTTGGATCTAGAGTATAGGTGAACGGTGATGTTAGCACTGGTGATAGAGGAGGGTAAACGCCAAATGTCAAGCAGCGCAGGTGTACAGGCCGCGGACGCGCTGCGCCTGGGAATAAATAAGGGTCGGAACGTACTGGATGCCAAACTTTATCTCCTTGAATCGCTTTGGGAGCTTGTCGACGAGTTGCGCCTTCACAGGGTCGCCTGCAATGGGGGCTGCCATGGTCGCTGGGAATGGGTATCAAGATGGATCGGTGGATCGCGGGGAAGAAAACGCAAGCGAAAGAAAGATATGGGTGGCTGAATGGCGGAATTATGGCCTGCAGACAGATATTAGGCCCACGATAAGATGGCTACCGGGTCTCCAACATCTTCTTTGGGATTAAAGTTGTGTCGTGACCATAGAAATCGGGATCGCGTCGGGGAGGTATCATGAGATGGTAGTTATTGGAACAGTATTTTTTTTTTTTTTTGTCACTTCAATGTCCACAGTCTTGCATGAAAGAAGAATTGGAGGCACCAAGTCTCAAGGCGGGAAGGTGGGGTAAAATGAGTCAACCGTATTGGATCAAGCCGCAAGTGCGGCGACCAGGCAATGGTGGGGTCCGCTGGCTGTATCTTGATTAGCAACTTCACCCCACCTGCAACGTGCCGTCATGGAATGAGGTCACTGGTGTTGGCGCCTCTGCCAACGGCGGCCAGCTGTTCGTGTCGCATATGACAATTGATATTGATGCGTGTTCGGACATCAATGAGACGTACATTCTCCGAATAGGATCCCCTCCACTGCAGGGATGGTGAGCTTGCCATGGTCGAGATTCTGCATTTCCCAGACTCTCGATTTTCGCCTTCCTAGTCCTTGAATCAATTTTCTGATATTAGCGTTCCTGCAACAGACAGCTGCCCGACAAATCGGGTTTCCGATTCCCATGGACCAGACGATGCAAGATCTCTCTGCCTAGTCATACGTCGTGAGAGCATCGAAGCTCCTTCTATTACCACCCTCGATATCTCGCCCCGGCTGGCATACGACGTGTCCTGTCCTCAAGTTGGCTCGTCTTCTGTGTTCTTGTCTGTCACCGCAGTCTCTGCGTGTGCCGCAGACGAAAGCACTTGTGTCCCAGTTGACCCATCCAGGTTCTCTGTGTTCATGGCCTACGCATATCAGGAGATTTCGCATCATGGCCCAGCCTCCAGACAAAAAGGCAGAAAAGTCTTACCTTTACTCTGCTGTAGATTCTCTTAATCCCTGGGCTGCAAATCGTGCATCCGGTTCGGCCACTCCCGAGCCTCCCCCGACGCCACCTCCGGGGCCAGCACCGTCCCCTGGACCAACGGACCATAGTACCAACTCGCTTTATGGTATTAGTCGCAGGAACTACCCGCCTGACTGTCCTCCCTTGAAGGTTCTTTGGTTTCATGCCGTCGATGTAAGTTTAGTTCCCGCTTCTTCAACACTCGGCTGAGCCGGACCATACGGCAGCAGTACTCACCAACCGCATCATCCAGGTCCCTAAGCGCAAGCCGGCTTTCCTAACAGGGCGTCGCAACAAACCTACTGCAAAGGAAAAACCGCCAGTGCTACCCAAGAAATATGCCGCATTCGTGCCTTCAGATTCGAGGGCTATTGAAGAGGCCTACCAAAAACTCCTTGAGGAGCGTGAAGATAGCTCTCGTGATTCCTCATCCTTCAGGAGGCGCGCAGCGACGGGGTCAAGTGACATCTTACCATCTACTTCCACCCATGTCCCCGTCAATGAAGACTTCCTCTTCGACGTGGCTATCCTGCAGCGCGAACTTGCTCCGGTGTATTGGCTGGGACCTGTTTACGATGTGCGACGGGGCACATGGTTCTACCAGGAAGGCTCTAACCTTCGCCCCTGTGAAGAGAATCTCGCTTCTCAGCTCGAAGACGGTTACCTCAAGACAAAGCCATGGCTAATATCCACGGCTCAAACATCTACCGAGAGAGACGACCAGAGAGACCGCTCTGATTCCTCCTCTACTAACCCCACCTCGAAAGATGCTATGTCTGCTGATGCATCTACGACACCCGCAAAGTCCGCCAGTGCAGTAACCTCTCCACAATTACCGTCCTACCGGCTCTTTGGTTCTTACATGAACAGCGTTGCCACGTACCAAGATGAGAATACAGCGTGGCTATCCTCTGATGGCATCTTGTCATGGGTGACCTCTACTGTATACCAACGATTCGCCGGCGGAGGATACATGAGCGGCGTCAAGTTGGTGCGGGGTTATTCTGAGCCTGGAAAGGCCAAAGATACCGCGAAACGGCCTCAAACTCCTACCGATTCTTCTACTACGGACATGTTGGACGAGAAGCAGCAAAAGGCCCTTAAGAGAAAATCTGCTCCGCCCTCCACAAGGGCACCGTTGATTAAGGAACCAGAAACTCACAACACCCCTTCATACCAACAAACGTCTGGACTGGGAAGGAACTCGGACAAGCTAGAAGAGGAGATCCGCCGCCGCCAGGAGCAGGAGATTAGCGGTGACTACAGCCCTGAACATGAGGACACCCAAGGTAGAGATATAGAGCACCTAGTACTGGTTACACACGGAATCGGCCAGCTCCTCAGTCTTCGGTTCGTTTGCCTCTGCTTTACCTAAAATGAACTCATCCAGCACCTACTGACATTTTCAACAGACTCGAAAGCATGAGCTTTATCCACGACGTCAATGTCATGAGGAAGACTATGAAGTCCGTGTACTCTAGTTCGGCTGATTTGAAGGCTTTGAACGGCGAGTTCGGTGAGAAAGCTGGTAATTGTAAGGTGCAAGTACTACCAATTTGCTGGAGGCATCACCTAGACTTTCCTAAGCAAAGAGAAGTCAAGCGTGAGCAAGATATCGGGGTCACCAACGTTGATGAGGATGCCTGTAAGTCAGGCCGCCTCATGAAAAGCGATACGCAAAGCTTCGAGCTAACATCCCCCCTTCAGATCCAGCACTTGAAGATATAACAGTGGAAGGCGTTGCCTTTGCCAGGTCCATGATATCCGACTTTGCACTTGATGTTCTTCTCTACCAAAGCGGCTATCGAGAACAAATTATGACCATCGTTTTGAATGAGGCTAATCGGATTTACAAACTGTTCAAGGAGAGGAACCCTGGTTTCCAAGGAAAAGTGCATCTTACGGGCCATTCCCTTGGATCTGCCATCCTCTTCGATCTCCTTTGTCGGCAAAAGGAAAGGGAGGAGAATACACAACGTAAGATTTTCGGAATATGGCCTTCTTCTTCGTCCAAGACTGCCCCAGAGAAAAATCCCTCGGACTTGTCATTCGATTTCGATGTGGCCGACTTCTACTGCCTTGGATCCCCCGTCGGGTTATTCCAGATGCTCAAGGGAAGGTATGTTTCTTCACTCGACGACAGCCTGCGTTTTCCATCTCAAATATGCCATCGCACCGGAATCGGGCGGCCAACTGACTTTCCCAACCAGAACAATCTCCGCGCGTGGCTCGCCGCACTCAAGGGCGTCGCAAAGTCCGTTGGATCCTGATCTAATTGACGACCCATTTAGCGCATATGCAGACCAGCGTCTCTCGCCAGTAACGGGTTTACCCTTCTCAGTCTCGTCCCCTCGGGTATCACAATTGTTCAATATCATTCACCCATCCGACCCCATCAGCTACCGTCTAGAGCCATTAATAGCCCCCGCCATGTCCACGCTAAAACCGCAGGTCCTCCCGTATACGAAGAAAGGAATATTCAGCAGCATGACTCCCCAAGGTCTCTCTGGAATTGGCGCTATGGTCGGGCAGAGTGTAAGCGGTCTCTGGTCCAGTCTCAGCGCTGGAGTTACGTCAGGCCTTTTGAACAGGAGCCTCGGGCTCAGCAGTGAAGACGTTGCCCGCATCACTGACGCTACAGCCGTGGACCAGGATCAAAAACCAGGAACACGGCCCTCAGCCTCGACGGGTGGCGTAATTCCGGATACATCCACGCTCGGAAAGCGGACAGACCAGCGAAAGATGGAACTAGCAGACCCTGCCAATACTGCCGGGCGCACAAGCCTTAGTGGTAACGATGCGACTTTGATCGATTATGATCTCGAGACCCTATACTCCAAGTTTGAGAAGGCGCAAGCTTCCGGGGCGGAGAGCTCGACGCAAGCAGATGAACTCCATAAGAAGGCAAGGAAGATGCGTGCCGAGGAAGCCAAGGTGAGAGCGCTCAATCGGAATGGCCGGGTGGATTACAGTATTCAAGAGTACGTTTTGACTTGCATCCTTTGCTACTTATCCCTTCTTCTGCCTATCTCTGTTACTCACCTGACTTTTTATATTTTATATAGGAGCGTCTTGGATTATAATCCCATTAACACCATCGCGTCACACCTGAGCTACTGGGGAGACGAAGACGTAAATCACTTTATGCTCTCCCAGCTGTTGTCCAGCAAAGCTAGAACCAAATCCACGTAGCATACTCTGTTTGGAGGCCAGACAATCGGGTGTCATATTGCGGTTACATCATTTTTGCATGTAGGAGTAGGACAGATCCAGGATACGTAATAGAAAATGTGAGAGGGTGGGGAAATGGGGGAAATGTTTTTCAGGATTTTGTAAAGACCAACCGTCAGAGATTAACTCTGTGGTGTCAGAATGCCGGCTTGCAAGAGCGGCATTAGTGCTGCTATATCGTGTGCAAGCACCTCTGGGGTATTCCCATTAGCATCCCGTAAATTCCTGAGATCCTGAGCACTAGACAAAATCGTGAGGCGTCCTAGGCCATAAGCCTGAGCCCGCGCCCTCGCCGTCTCAGGAAACACAGCATCTGGTAAGCTCGACGAGAGCCACAAGAGCAGCCAGACCGACTCTTCCTGCCCCGCCTCGACAGCAAGATGGAGCGCAGACTGCATGCCCGCCAAGGGATCCTGATAGCGAACGAGGCGGCCCAGGGCCTCTTCCGAGTTACCGGCCGCATCCTCGCTCACGGTGCGTAGCAGGTCAATGGCGCCTTGGACGTCTCCCTCCGCGGCCATGATGTGGAGGGCCCGAGCGGGGCGAGCTTCGGGGTTAGATTCCAGGTAGGCCTCCTCGGTGAGCACGGGGAGAATGTCGAGGTTTTCCTCCACGCCGCCCTCGCTGATGTAGGTCGTCAAGATGGGAGGTTGGCCTGATGAGCTAGAGCTGCTGGAGTGTGCGGATTGGACGAGGAGAGAGCCGCATGCTGGGCACTGGAGAGATGAGACGACTTGGGTGGCGTTGTCTAGTAAGCACTGCCTATTCCTCGAGTTAACAAGATCAGATGCCCTCGACTGGCGGAGAGAGAGGCAGCCTCTCTTCATGGCCGTACCAGTGGAAATTACAGCCACAGGGCAAGCGGAGGTCATCGGGCACAGATGCAGCCGCGGAGGAAGTGCCTTCGTCGTCGGAGTCAACGACGGACATGAGCAGAGGCTCATTACAGATTTTGCAAGTTGCCATGCTTTTAGGAAAGAAGAATTGTTTAAACTCGACAGTAAAATCAAAATTTCAAATTAGGGTGAAAAAGAATCCTCGCTCGAATGAGAATTGATATTGATTTGCTTGGGAAAAGTTCAGCTGAGTGAGCTCCCGTAGCCCTTTTCTTAGGAAAGACATTTTTAGCCAAACATCAATCAATCTCCAGATGCAATGCAGTCAACAAGCTGATAATTGGAATTAAGTTATAAATTGATCCTCTTGACAGGCGCCACAGCCAGGACAGCATCGATGCCAGCTGTTCTAGTGTACAAAGGTGGTGGGGATTCTAATCGATCCGACAGTGATTTGATCGGTCTCTGCACCCGCCCACCTACGACCTCGATCAGATTCCACAACCCCCGATCACAGCAGGCAGCAGACGTGTCTTTTATAGCAAGATTCAAGGTCGAGAACCTGGAGCATACGCATTTCAATGATACTGGTGCTCGCCTGGTCTCGCCAAGACACTCGGGCGAGCTGACGCAATGCCGTCAGTGGCTGCCATCAATGATTGACGTCTGCCTGGTTCTTCATGCATTGGTACCTGCTTCTAATCCTCAGCTCCGTCCTCGATCCACCACCAGATTTACCCCAACTAAAATCGAGATCCTTTTTAAGGTTTACATTCTGTGTGTGACGGTAGAATTGGATTGCCTAGCCCGCTTACGCATTCCACTCGTGGCTGTTTTGGATGGTGACGTTGGCTCCTCGTTTGGCATGAACTACGTACGAAGTCTGCCAGTTCGTACTTCGTATTGATATAAACTACCAGGGTTTTTCCAGGGACACAGCAATGGTCTGGCTCAATGTCGTTGAAGAATAATAATGTTCCATCTGATTCTGCCTCTCCCCCCTCCGTAGCTCCCGGTCGCGTCAAGTACGACGTCAGACAGCCCTTTTTTTTTTTTTTTTTTTTCTACAAGGATGAATATAACTCAATAGTTTGCTATTCTCAAATGGAGCTTCATTTGCCGTCGTAAATCCTCGCCTGAAGTGTCAGCAATGATTCGGCTGCTCAGATGAAGTCTTGCTCTGCCCCTTGACGTGTCACACAGCCAACAGCCAACAGCCCAGCCCATACATCCTTTCAAAACAAGTTGGATGTGCTGGTAATAGATATCAGATAATGCCCCAGCACTTGAATCTTGAACTGTGGCGATTGGACCATATCAATAGGGCATGCAGCTCGATGTACACTTGTAGGCTTAGGAAGCTTTAAGCGAGGCAAAACAGTGGCGATCCAGCTCTCTGGGATCGCTCCATTTAATAGCATCTGAGGGAATCGCCAGAGGCGTATAGAGTTGGCAGCATCGCCTCATCAGATTTAACCACTGGAGGTTAGAGGCTGCCATGTGTCCGGCCTCGAAGAGCCGCAGACTGCCACGACATACAAGCTCGCCCCAAGGCCATCCATTGACAGACCAGACAAGAAGGTGTAAGCTTCCCTAGAATCTCGGTCCTCGTTGCACATTGTCCAACGGGACTCCCGAGGATCTTTTCATAGAGCAAGGCCTCTGTCCGAAAGGGGGCAGGCATCAATTTCTGTCAATAGGACTTCTCTAGTCCTCGTTTCACACTATTCTCGGTGCCTAACATCCTAACGTCAGGGAATTGTATTTAATACCCGCTCCCAGCTTCCCTTCTTCGCGGGCCTTACGCAGTAGATCCATACTTCATGACCCGCCACTTCCGTCTCAAACCCACCTTATAGAATACGCCTAATAATATTGGAAGCAACATCATCAGCTCAGTTGGCTTCAAAAGTACTCACCTTGTACACTCCACTATAATTGTCCACTTTACTAGAGCTACTAAGTACAAAGTACCTAACCTCGTACAAACCCAGTTCCGGCTCCAGTTCCACAGTCACTGTCTCCCCTTCCTCCACCTTCCTCCTAACTACTGTGCCGCCGCCTTCGTCACGAAAACCCCATCCCACTTTCCAACGTCACCGGTTGCGATAGCCACACCACGTTCGTAACAAAAGCGTCTTCCCCAGGATTCTGAATCTCAGCGAGGTCTCGACCCATTTGTTCTTCTATTTCTCGAAACACCTCCCACCCTGTCATTGAAAAGGTCCGGTGCTGTCTGATCACATCACGTCACAAAACCCCGCCATAGCTTCGACCAGACTTCCCACACAACAGCCACCATGAACGTCCTCAAGCTCCAGAGGTACGCAAATTTTCCATCGATAATTCCTACTTCCACAAATTCCTATTATCGTGTCTCGATGTCCTAATCTGCCATACTCTAGAAAATATCCTCAGTTCCAACAGAACGAGATCTTCTCCCTATCCGACGCATTCCGAAGGCTCGATGTCGACGACAAAGGCTACATTGACGAAGCCACAGCTATCAAGGCCACCCAACAAAGTGAGAGACAGCCCTACGATGTTGTCAGGCAGGCTCTGAAAGAGGTCGACCTTGACTCGTCTCGAAGAGTCGAACTCGAAGACTACGTAGGAGTGAGTATCATCAGCTCGAGATTCGCTTCCGTTCTTGCCCCGCATTGTGCGACAGTTCTGTGGCTGACAAGGGAAACCTTACAATTTGCCCCGCTATAGCTCATCGCCAAACTTCGCGACTCCTCGCCTGCTCAGAAGCGCTTATCCACCGGCCCTCCCCCTGTGTCCCCCGCCGGTATTGTCGCCGACCGCACCGGTGGTCATGCTCGTAAGGTTAGCCAGGGAACTGGCGGCGGCAGGATCCAAGTACAGGGATCGAGTGCAAATATCACCCACACAATCAACGAAGATGAACGAACCGAATTTACCAGGCACATCAACGCTGTGCTCGCTGGCGATGAGGATATTGGCCACCGACTCCCCTTCCCCACCGATACCTTTGAAATGTTTGACGAGTGCAAGGACGGTCTAGTTCTGGCGAAGCTCATCAATGATAGCGTTCCCGATACCATTGACGAGCGCGTGCTCAACATTCCGGGCAGGAAGATCAAGAAACTTAACGCCTTCCACATGACCGAGAACAACAACATTGTTATCGAATCCGCTAAGGGTATCGGGTGTTCCGTAGTGAATATTGGTAGCGGAGACATTATTGAAGTGAGGGAGCATCTTATTCTTGGCCTTATCTGGCAGATTATCCGCCGTGGTCTTTTGGGAAAGATTGATATCAAGCTGCACCCTGAGCTTTACCGTTTGCTCGAGGAGGACGAGACTCTGGAACAGTTCCTCCGCCTACCTCCCGAGCAGATCCTCTTGCGGTGGTTCAACTACCACCTTAAGGCTGCTGGGTGGCCCCGAAGGTAGGCTGTTATTTACTCCTTCCCCTGTTGTCCCCCGTTCCATCCTTCCTCGCCCATGAGTGTCACTAATACTAAAGTCCTTGCGCAGGGTGAACAACTTCTCGACTGATGTGAAGGATGGAGAGAACTACACTGTACTCCTTGCCCAGATCGGCTCTGAGTACGGCTGTAACCGTGATCCTCTCCAAGTCCGAGACCTCCTTCAACGAGCCGAGTACGTCCTTCAGAACGCCGACAGGCTTGGCTGCCGTAAATTTCTCACCCCCAAGTCACTCGTCGCCGGAAACCCAAAGCTCAACCTCGCCTTTGTTGCCAACCTGTTCAACACCCACCCCGCTCTCGATCCGATCACCGAGGAAGAGAAGCTCGAAGTCGAGGACTTTGACGCCGAAGGCGAACGTGAAGCCAGAGTCTTCACTCTGTGGCTTAACAGCTTGGATGTGCAGCCGCCTGTGCAATCCTTCTTCGACGACCTGCGAGACGGGACGGTCCTGCTCCAAGCATACGATAAAGTCATTAAGGGATCTGTTAACTGGCGCCATGTTAACAAGCCCCCATCTCATGGGGGTCAAATGATGAAATTCAAGGCCGTCGAAAATACAAACTACGCTATCGAGTTAGGCAAACAGAACGGTTTCTCCTTAGTCGGTATCCAGGGAGCCGATATCACAGACGGTCAGAAGACTTTGACTCTTGGGCTGGTATGGCAGCTCATGAGAAAGGATATAACCGTTACGTTGTCGGCTCTGGCTCAGCGCCTCGGAAAGAGAGAAATCACCGATTCAGAGATGGTTCGATGGGCCAATGACATGTCACGCAAGGGTGGAAGAAACTCTGCCATTCGATCATTCAAGGACCCCGCGATCGGCACTGGCGTTTTCCTACTTGACGTTCTCAACGGAATGAAGAGCAGCTACGTCGACTACGATCTTGTGACCCCCGGACATACCCCTGACGACGCCTATCTCAATGCCAAACTCAGTATCAGTATTGCGAGAAAGTTGGGCGCTACTATCTGGCTGGTCCCTGAAGATATTTGCCAGATTCGCAGTCGCTTGGTGACAACATTCATAGGTATGAATACATCTCGTAACTATCACCCGAAGGAGTTTTGAATTTGTACTAACCGCCCTTGTAGGTTCTCTCATGGCGACGTACGAGAAGATGTAGGCCACGATGAAGTTCAGGGAGGCCTCTTCAACCTGATTGGGGGTAAGCGTGCTACGGAACGGCGGGTTTTTGGAATGATTAAAAAAGTTTTATTTCATTTTTGAAATGTGGTTTCAAGTGTATGTTTGTATGCGTTTATCAAGTTTATCAAGTTTCTCCTAGTTGAGATGGCGTTTCAAGTCAGCCTGATATTTATACAATCCGTGAAGCCTACATATCTATTTACATTCTCCATCCCGCAATCTATTTGACCATCCATCCAACAACTCCAGCCCTTCCAATCCCTAGGAAATGCAAAAACTCCACAAAACAAAGGACATTCTAAATAAGCAAACGAGCGGAAAGTTGACGTCTAAAGGATAAGGTAAAGACTGCAGAGAAGACTCGGGCCAGTGAATAAACCGAACCAGAAGACGATGTTGCCGAGAGTCTTTCGGTTCCTCAGCCACTTTGTACGGCTAAGGCGGACCAACTACATCCATACCTTTCGGTCAGCAGGGCAGGAGAAGGGGTTTTTTCGGCAGAAGGGGTTAACATACAGGCAGCTGGAACATCTGGAGGATAAGAAGGTAGCCTCGGACTTTCTTGAAGAGACACCACATAACCAGCTCATGGATACAAGCAGAGAAGAAGAAAGTAATGAGGGTGGCGGTGTGTTTGTCGACGTTCATGGAGGAGATGGCGCTGTGGTAGACGTGTCGGAGGAGGAAATTGTGCACGGGTCTGTCGAGGAGATGTTAGATAGGAATGTACAGAATGACATCATCGTCAAGACGGCCTTAACATGGGTAGAAGTACGGAAAATGGAAGAGTGAGTCTACGTACTTGTTCCAATCTCGCGCAAACTGGTCCCAGGATACTGGAAAGTTCAAAGTTAGTACGTGGAGATTCAACTTAAACGCCAACGTTGATTTAAAACTTACCGCTGTTCCACCAATCGTCGTAGAAGCTTCGGTCCGCGAAGCGAGTTAACTCGGCGAGAACGTTGAGAATGGTTTCCCATATTAGGAACCAAGTGAGCTGTTTTTGCGAATGCAGATTAGCAAAGAAGGCACATTTCAACCGGACCTCAGGGGCACTTACGAGATATTCCATCATGAACGGGAAGATGAGCTCGCTCAGCATCCAGGGAAACTCTTGTAGGCGCTCGGTGAGAGGCATTCCCATTTCCTTCATGGAGACGGCCTTCATAACTACCGGGTCTGAGGAATAGATGTCAGTAGAGTCCTCTAGATATACGGAGACGCTAGAAATCGTGGTTGGGAGTTCAGACTTACATATAAAGGTCTGCGAGACCATGTTCATGACGAAGAGGACCCCTAGAGTGGCTGCGGTCTTTTCTAGGACGTAACCCCAGTTGATCGACTCAGAGCGGGGATATTCGAGCTCGTACACAACCGTAGGGAACACGAGATACTCGCACAAATTCGAAATTGTGAGATTGTTCGGATACGCCCTCTCGGGCGCAGTAGTATTGCGCACCAGCTCCTTGGTAAGCTGGCTAATTTCGTCTTCAAGAATCACCTTGTAGCTAGCAATCTTCGCTGGACTAAGTGGCACTTCAGAATTGACTTCTTCGATGATTTCATCGATCGCCGTCTCTTCTGCCGGCGCATGTTCAGATTCGAATGCATGGTGGCTGGTCGCCACGACATCTGTGATTCCATCGCTGGAAGGTCCCGAGAAAGACGTGGAATACCCGAATGATGAATCCTCTTCGGGCGTACCCTGGTCAAGTATTCCACGGGTATAACACAGGAGTTCTCGTTCTTGGTACAACGTGGACAAGTGGCCGTTGTAAAAGGCATAGGAGTGCTGCTTCATGAGGAGTACCAAGCCGTGAAGCACGAAAAAGACCGTGTGAGACCAAGGCCAGTCTCTTGCGATGGTAAGGCCTACCACGCCTGCAATGAAGACGGTTTGCCAGAGCTGATTCGGACAATCCGTCAGTTAACATGATATGGAACAGGACCCTGAGGAAGTCTCATGTTAGTTATAGTGTACTCACGTGTTGGAGCAGCCATCCGGTGGTGTTCCAGTCGATATAGTCGTCGACAACGAGCCTCTGTAATATCCAGGTCACTGCCGTGAGGGCACACATTACGCCATCAGACAGCAAGAGAATGAAAACTACATGCATAGACGTTAGACCACGGAGGATGCACTAGTATGGGAGTCAAGGAATTATATTCGGACTCACCATCTCGACAGAACATGCTCCTCATAATATCATTCGTTCCTAACGGATTTCCATACCTGCTCCAATTGTAGAGCGCCGTCTTGAACATGAACAGAGAGACGGCAAGCCAGAAGAGGGTGTAAAAGCCGCGAAACGGGGTACTGGCGGCAGCTTCATTGTGCGAATCGAAGGCCGAGAAGGTCCGGGTGAACACGAGATCCTGGAATTTGCCTTGCGCCTTGAAGCTGAATTTCTTGCCAATCAAGGTCTTTCTTATGGCCTTTCGGCTGAAAGAATCGGAGTACGACACGGCGACGTGGTGTGTGTGCATGGCGCGGGAAGAGTCGCCTAACGCGTGGAGGCAGAGGACGTCTCCGCGTGTGCTGCCCGGCGTGCTGGTTGCGCTGGACCGTGATGTGGTGATTCTGTCGTCCTCGCTCGAATTCATCGCCACTTTGGTGCGCTAGTCAGTCTCACTCGGTCGTGCAAGCTCCAATTAATTGAGCAACTAGTATTTTTTGTATTGAGAAAGGTAGTAGAAGAAGCACGGCATGTGCATTTTTGAGAGACCATATCTGGCAGCTCGGTCGCACGACGTGACGAGCGTCGCACAAGGGGGGGTTGCATCCGTTTATACCTTACAAGGCGCCCGAGGCTTCCAGATCATACGGTTTCCTGATCCTGGAAGCTCCGGTACACCGAGGCGAGGTGTGTGGAGATTATCTAGCAGTTTACAAATAATTTGAGGCTAGAATCGGTTTCCTGGAATACAAGCCATTGGCGGAATGGCGGATGAGTGTAAGTTGCCACTGCTTTCATCGGAGTCGTCGGTGGTAATCATCCATCCCTTCGTTCAACGCCACATAGACTATGAAGCTCAGTCGGAAGGCTCGGGTGGTGGTGATGGTGGTGGGCGGCTTCACACACCACACAGCGCCGCTTGGGCCGGCTGGTCCAGGCGGTTTCTCAGAGGCCGAATATCCAAACCTCGATGCCTCCAGGACCCTTACGGACGGGAAAATTATGTGTGGTGCATGTACCAAGGCCTGGGTAATAGTAGAGCGTCTCTTCGATCCAAACGGAGAAAGTTTCTATTGCCAGTGAGCCAAGGCTTTTGGATGCAGCATCGAGGCCAATTGACTGAGCTTGGGCGTTGTAGCTTGGCGGGGGATATCCTCCTCTCCCACGCTGTTATCCCAGTCTAATCTCCAGCGATCCCTCCTCGTATGATCTCAGTGAGGTGAGTGAGCCGACACTCGTTTTGTTTCACAGTTATAGCCACTACCTACTTCCAGTTGACAGCGAGACATCACATCTCCAAGCTATAAGAAAACGCTCGTTTAATCGTAATGTTTAGGTAAATAAATAAAGTTCGTCTTTAATAGAGCTGCTTGATATTGGTGTATAGTCTAGTTCACCCATATACCCTCTCATCCAATTCCCAGCGACAATCTTTCCTTGTTCTGACGTTTATCATAATTGCAAATCATTATATGAATCTTACACTGCGGTTCTAGGCGCCGCAATGGTGAATAATCCCATAATGTACTTCTTCGATCGCCTCCTGGCGCCACAATACCTCAACACGATCGCCGCGCTGGGACCAAGGTAAAGTGCGAGCTCGATGTAGCATCTAGGCTAGGTCGCCGGACATCAGATGAACTTGAATTACTCACTTTTGTATTCGCCGAATGATGTCATTCGCCGTGCCCTCGTTGTTACAACACTGGCCGCTTGATGCGACAAGACTCGAATTTCTTCATGTGCTTCTTGCTCAGAGCCCCTATAGTTCAAGTACGGGCCACATGTGGTGATTTCGGTGATATTGATGACCCCGTTCCCGATTCACTTCGGTATCCGACCGATCTGCCTGAGATATTACCGAATCCCACGAGGCAGGGCCATCGAATGTCCTCTCTCGGGATTCCTGAATGCCTAGCTTGGAAATTCGACCTGAGACATCTAGAATGGTTCCTCGATATCCCTCAGATATCTTTGTAAACTCATTACGAAGTACGCCGTAGCACCAAAACAGGCGAGAGTGTTGAGAATGTTTAAGCCTGCACTGCAGGTGTAGGTCAGAGTGAATATATTACAGCCAGCCGAAACCCCGAACTTTTCATCAAGCAGTCTTCATTCTCCGAGAAATGCTCCTGGGTTCCGGTTGTTCTCGCTCTGAGCAACTTGAGCCCGTTTTGCACTTGCTCGATGTGAGATTCGTGGTCAAGGGAGCCAATGCAGACAAGTTGGAAGACTTAACCAAATTTCTTTAATAGATAATCCATAGCAGTCCGAATAATAAAAACGACATTAAATGCTAGACATGAGCTGTGACATTGGGCCTACGCTTCTTCTCGTGGATATGGGCAGTCCTGCAATCCTTATCAGTGTTTCGAATGCCTCGAACGCTAACTGAATATCATTGCGGCGGTTGGCCAGTGGGTAAGAGGTGTCGTTGGTGTGTAAAGGCGCATGCCTGACCACTTGAGCCGTTGCGCTCAGGAGCTCCTGTCCTTGCTGTTTGCCATGTACGTTGATCTGAATGAATCTGGTCCGCTTAACCCCAAAAATACTACGTGAGAGCGTCCTGATCGTTTCGATAAAAGGGATCGAGCGAACAGGGTCGCAGATATCCTGCGGCCTCTTAACTTCATGAGTGGCCCTAAAAAATCAGAAGAGAGCTTGGATGTCCTCTCGCGTTGGGTGTTGGAAACAAAGTTGAGGTGCCTGTTCTGAGCAGGTGTCGACACCTGTTGGCAGGCTTCTATTTAACTTGGAAAGAGGCGCCGGCTCTTACGACGTGTGCCTTGGCCAGCTCAAGCTAGGAAGCCACGATTCAATTTGATCTGGGTCGGAGGGAAAGAGGACGTTGCAGACCAGAATTTCAGCTGATAATATGGCTCGAGTGCAATTGCCGGATGCGGGAGTGGAAAGAACGAAGCTCCCCTGGACCCACTTTCTGAACCAAGAATGTCTGGGGGAAGCTTACATAATAGTTCTTCATGTTTTCCATTGCGAGATAAATCTTTCCTCGTGTTTCTGACGCCAATCCTCTTGACTTTCTCAAACCACAGCAGCAGCCTGGAGTCGCCATCCATCATCAAACCCATCTCATCTCATCTACCCTCATTCCTACGCTAGCCGCAAATTTGGTCCTTCTAGAAGGGCTGTTTTTGTCAGCTTTCGACTCACTCTAACAGGCACGGGCCACGAGCGCTTCTTGCTGGCAGCAAGCTGAGCTCTTCTAGCCTTTTTTTTTTTTTCTTCTCTTTTTCTTTTCAACACCATCGAACGACAGCATTCCCATCATGTCCCGCGGTGGCACCACCTTGTACGTTACGGGCTTTAGCCACGGAACTCGCGCCCGTGACCTCGCCTACGAGTTCGAACGGTATGTTACCCGCGCGTCGACACCTCCATCGTGACGGCGAACTATTATACTTTTTCCTGCCGATATGTCGAGTTTCCATTCCTCCCCCCCAAAACAAGCTTTTCTCGCGCTTCGTCCTCCCGCCCTGTGCTCGCGCACATCTACGCCCACCAACCTCTCCGCCTTCGTTGCCGCCATCGTCCTCCCCGCGTTTTACACTCCATCCTAGCCCCGCCCCGTGCTATCAAAACCCCACTCCTCGTCCTCGTCCTCGTCCTCCTCGTCGTCGTTGTCCGTCGGTCCGTCGTCGTCGAGCTCGAGGCTTGTGCCGTGATTATCTCGGCCACTTCATGCCATAAGCCAGCGGGCAGGCATCGCGCCTCTAGGCCCCTTCTGCGGCAGCTTACCCTCTGTCGTTGATGCGGCGCCTAGCAATCAACTGGTTTGCCTTCAAACTGTGGTTAAAACGATACACTAACACACATCGTCCAGGTACGGGCGTCTTGTTCGCTGTGACATTCCCGCCCCGCGCTCAGCGTCTAGCAGACTGTAAGTTTCTTTCTTCGTTGCGCCTAGACGACATTCCTAGACCCTACTTCGCTTTCTTGAAAATGCGCGCTAACCTGGATGGAAAACACCAACACAGCTTTGCGTTTGTGGAGTATGAGGATCGTCGCGATGCTGATGATGCCTATCATGAGATGCACAACAAGCGCATCGGTCGTGATGACATCTTGAAGATTGAGGTATGAATCTCTAGTAAACCTTGCGAGCGCCGCTACCTACCGCCGGATACTAACACTACTACGCAGTGGGCTCGTACTCCTCCCTCGGCCTCGTGGCGCTTCGACTCTGGTCGTGATCGGGAGCGAAACCCTCGTCGATCCCCTCGCCGTGGTCGGTCCCCCTCGCCTCGTCGCAACAATCGCGACTACTCTCCCCGCAAGGATGATCGTCGTGATCGCGACCGGGACTATGACCGCGATCGACGTGATCGTGACCGTGATCGAAGCCGTAGCCCGGATCATCGGTATGTGTTCCATACTTCATTTAGAATTGTGCGCTTGAATAACCTCAGCTAAGACGTGTGCTGATGAGGCCCGATAACAGTGATAGGGAGACTAAGGACGAGAGGGAGGACCGTGATCGCCGTGAGAATGGCGCCAATGGTGACGACCGGAAGGGTAAGGCTACCGCCTTTATTCATCCCTGAGTTGTATTCATGCTAACATTTTTTTCTCAAATCTAGCCCTCGAAAGTCCTCCTCCTCACGATGATCTCGACGTTGCTGAGTAGAGCAGTAGCCGTCACAATATCCGGCCAGCTAACCGCAGCATTGACCAAGAGTATCCAGTCTGGATTGCTCACTTTTTCGTCACCGTATCACAACTATTCACAGTATCCTTTTTAGTTCGTTTTGTACGTCTGAGATGGCCTTCTCGTTTGGACCCGATTGGGTCTCTTCTCTCGTTCTTAGTTATGATTTCACTTCCATCTCTTCCGTTGTCGGCACGGGTTTAGGCCGGTCTGCAGACTGAAGTCAGATTGGACGGACACAAGCCGACGAGAGATTCGAGAGATCTAAAGTGCTCTGATGCCCGCGGCAACAACCAAAAAAAAGTATTGCGTGCTATTGCATTCGATTTTCAGCTCTGTTGGGGGAAGGGATAAGGCGTAGGTACTTCATATAGACAAATTGAAATTCGGCGCCTAAGTCTAGCAGAATGAGTCTCCAAAGTTGATGGCGTGTCTTATGGTTTGCTCTGAAATGTACGTCGAAGGAACTCTCTCTTGGTTGCCAAGGGCCCAAGGCTTTCGTCTCCAATGACGTAGGCAAAGTCCAGTGCGGCCAAATCATTGATCCGATCCACTCCATCCGGTTGACGCTTGTGAACACTACGTCGAACCAACACATTTGAAACTACCGCGCTGCCACTTGACAACACTGGTCACAGCTTTGCTCTTTTGGGATACTAACAGACTCAGTGTAGACAATATTTTTGTTTGCTTGGGGCGTCTTCCCAGTCACTTGTGACGCTGGCTGACGGACCAGTGAGACTCGTGGAGGCGACTAAGCCTATCCCGTGCCTACTCCCTAATCTTCTGACTTCAATGTTCCATTCGCATTTAGGCTTCAGCTTCTCAAACAAGGCGGTTCTTCAGCTGGTCACCTGCGCAAAAAGATCCTCGCCAGACAGTCTTCATGTGGCAAGCTGCACAGTGTTTATTTCAGCTATTAAAGATATTATTTGATGTTCGAGATCAATCTGCTCCTCTGCTGCGTTCGCCGTGACTTTGTAGGGAGGGAAATATTGCGCGTTTGGAACATTGAAGTGTTTTTTTATGTTTGCGAAACCCCGACGTTATCCTATCGACTCTCGACTGGGGTACGACACCTTCTTTTATCCTCGGCTCCATCGCAGCTTCCTGTTGGTGACGAAGTTATTTCCTACGGGATTTTCCGTGCTCTCCGCCTTTTTGGATCGAGACATTGTCAACCTGCAGCAATAATTTTGGACCGTCACCGATCCCCTTTGACAGCCGGCCCACGCTCCCGGTCCTACGGCAAATTCATTAGACCACGCACTACTCGATCCTCCTTCTGCTGGGCCTCCATCCTTGGCTTTTGACCGCAGACCCTCTCCACTCCGCATTTCGTGTCGTTTCCAGATCTTCTCCAAGATTTACCAGGCTAGCTGAGTACGGTTTTGGCGCTCCGACGTTAGAGATCTTGGATTCCTGACAAAAGCCCCCTCCGCTCCGCAACAGGCCGGCGAGCCGTGACCGACCCCTGCCAATTTTTTCCCAAAGCAATTCAAACCGCGCTAAAAAAAAGCCTCGCCCCTCGCCCCTCGAGAAAACACTGCACTACACGAAAGCAT
Source organism: Scedosporium apiospermum (assembly GCF_000732125.1). Lineage (NCBI taxonomy): Eukaryota > Fungi > Ascomycota > Sordariomycetes > Microascales > Microascaceae > Scedosporium > Scedosporium apiospermum. The sequence continues at coordinate 1,741,692 of NW_015971822.1, read as the reverse complement.
CGACCTCGATTCAATCGCAGACGATTCAAACCCGCGAACCCACTGCCAGATAACGCGAATCGGACACACCTTCTGTCATAAAAACCACGGTTATACTCCATCGAGTCTCGTTTTTGTCCATTCGTACTCGTTACTCGTGATCCTCCGATACCGAACCCTACCCCAGCGAACCACCGTTCCAAGCCGTGTCCAGCCTTGCGAACTCCCCGTATCCCACGCGGACCGCCTCCCGATCGCACCTTCTCGATACTAAGCGCAACCGAACCTGTCTGGCACTCGTGAACTCTTTCAATCGCATTTTTTTCTTCGGTTGATGGGCGGCGTGATCCTACTCTAGCCCGGGGCGCCGCCTACATTCCACGGAGACTGCCTCGGTCTACTCGATATGCTCTGCTTGCCATTCTGCCGCGAAAGACGCTCTGCAGTATAGCCCGGGCTACAAACGACAGACCTTTGCGTGTCTTCCAGTAGCCGAGCCAGTACAAGCGTCAATACCGACCACTTCAACCACCGATTAGGCTCGAAGCGCATCCCATTTTCCGTCGATCTGTATACCCTGCTCTGCTAGTAGCGACTACCTGGTTCTTGGGAAGGTATACTCTTGTTCTTGGGAGGCCTTTGCCACAAAAAATTCCAAAAATGACGACAATTGTGAGTCCAGCACAGTGGTCACTTCTCCTTGACACTGGGATAAGCTGGCTGTTACTTTCAGGCAGAGTCTCTTTGTTTTTTGCACTACGCTGACTTCTCCTTTGTATTCTAGCCACAGAAAGACCAGATCGAGCGCAAGATTACTCCAAATGCACGCCTGTACTATGCAAGAGATTGGATATCCCAGCCAGTCGTGGCCGCCTTTTGTGCAGGTGGTGTTGCTGGTGCTGTGTCAAGAACAGTCGTGTCACCTCTGGAGCGATTAAAGATCCTTTTCCAAGTCCAGAGTGCAGGGCGAGATGCCTATAAGCTCTCTGTTGGCCAGGCTCTTGGTAAGATGTGGAGGGAGGAGGGTTGGCGAGGGTTTATGCGAGGCAATGGCACCAACTGCATTCGCATTGTTCCATACTCGGCCGTTCAGTTTGGAAGTTACAATTTCTACAAGAGGGTACGTATCCTTGCGCCCAGCTGAGGGGGGTCACCCGGTTCTACAGGGTTTCTCAATTGGAGCTAGGGGCCCGTTGAACCCTACCCTTGGAGTTCTGCGGCCTGGTGATCTCGTCTAGGGCTAACTTTGGTGACATTAGACCATCTTTGAGCCTTACGCCGGAGGCGAATTGACTCCCCTTCTGCGCCTTACCTGCGGTGGACTTGCTGGTATCACCTCCGTTATCTTTACCTACCCCCTGGATATTGTCCGTACCCGTTTGTCCATCCAGTCTGCATCCTTTGCCGAGTTAGGCGAGCGCCCTAAGAAGCTCCCTGGCATGTGGGCTACGCTTATCCACATGTACAAGACGGAGGGTGGTTTTCTTGCGCTGTATCGCGGAATCATTCCAACCGTTGCTGGAGTCGCGCCTTATGTATGTTCTGCCCTCCTTTGGCCCTCCCCCAATTGCGCTATACTGGAGTCCCAACCCAGCTAACATCTTACCCATGAAAGGTCGGCCTCAACTTCATGACATACGAGTGGGCTCGAAAATACCTGACTCCCGAAGGCGAAGAGAATCCCAACGCTGTGAGGAAATTGGCAGCAGGTGCGGTTTCTGGGGCTGTCGCGCAGACATGCACGTATCCCTTGTAAGTCCTTTTTCTTTTTCATGTAGTGCTATTCTTCCTAGATGCGCGATCTTCTAACGCTTCTCATCACAGCGACGTGCTGCGGAGGAGGTTCCAGATCAACACCATGTCTGGAATGGGCTACCAATACAAGTCCATCGGAGACGCAATCAGGGTCATCATCACCGAAGAAGGTATCGTTGGCCTTTACAAGGGAATCATCCCTAACCTGCTGAAGGTGGCGCCAAGCATGGCCTCGAGTTGGCTCAGTTACGAGATTTGCCGTGACTACTTGGTGTCGTTGAAGCCTGCTGAGGAGACGGAAGCGATATAGACAGGGAGGCGGAGGGGAGATCGAAAAAAAAAAATTCATCTGTCGGACACACAGGACAGGCGGGTGCGATGAAGGTGGCTTTTTTGTGCTAATAGAGCATGTGGAATAATACATAAACCACGCATATACAGGAGGAAGGGTTTCCTGTAGGACAGTATACTGCGCAGCATTGCATTTTAATAGCTATAGAGGCGAAGGGTTGATCTTGATACAATGATCCAATGCAATTCTAGGACTGCAAAGTGCCACATCATGCTTCACAGTCAAAAGTTCGTGACCTACGAAGCACTTCGTAGTGTTGCATCGTGCGGGAGACCCTGCCAAGCGACTCGGATGCCCACTCGGAAACAAGGGAGTGGGTTGAGCTTTTCCAAGACCAGCGCAGTGGACTTCGCAAGTCGGCTAACTTCTCGCTTTGCCAGCTGTCACCGTCTGCGGCGCCAACTTCCAGAAAATGCCCTAATGAGAAATGCACGGACCACCCACGACCTTCAATTCACTTTACCCTCAGTATTTTTTTTCTCCCTCCACTCCACTTCGATATCCATTTCCTCGACATCAACCACCGACAACCAACCCCCATCGACTCTTCCAGTATTTGACAAAGAGTCACCGTCACGATGGGTACGTAGGAAATCTTTTGGAAGCCTTCTGTATGCAAGTGGCGACGGGAAGCACCATCGGCCTTCATGTCGATTTTGCTCACCGTCTGCTGCGAAGCTGGCGCCGCGGGAACACTTTTTGCGTTGGGACTCGAGAGAAAACCCCAGTTGAAACGGATCACGATTCCTGACTTGCAATCTTCTCATGATGCATTCTGGAATCGATCTGATCCTGTCCTGGGCCTAATCGTGCTCCCACGCTGTTCTTCGCTTGGCTCGCCGCATATGAGCATGCTTGAACGCCGAGGCTGACGAACGTTTCTTCTCTTTCTAGCTATCGATCTCGACAGGCACCACGTCCGCGGCACCCACCGCAAGGCCGCCAAGAGCGACAATGTCTACTTGAAGCTCCTTGTCAAGCTCTACAGGTTCCTTGTCCGTAAGTAGCGAAATCGTCATTTTTGGCTCCTTAATCCTTTACCCCTCGAAAATTGAGACGATGCTGACTTTTTTTTTTTTTTTTTTTTTTTTTTTCTTTCAGGCCGAACCGACTCCAACTTCAACAAGGTTGTTCTCCGCCGACTCTTCATGTCTCGCATCAACCGACCCCCCGTTTCCATCTCCCGTATCGCCGCCAACGTCCAGGACGATGAGAAGCGCACCGTCGTCGTTGTCGGTACCGTGACCGACGACAACCGTCTCACCAAGGTTCCCAAGGTCAACGTCGCGGCCCTCCGCTTCACCGCCACCGCCCGTGCCCGAATCGTCGCTGCCGGCGGCAAGGCCCTCACCCTCGACCAGCTCGCCCTCCAGGCCCCCACTGGTGCCAACACCCTCCTTCTCCGTGGCCCTAAGAACGCCCGTGAGGCCTTCAAGCACTTCGGCCATGGCCCCCACAAGAACAAGGTAAATGCCGCCATCTGCACCCTGGATGATCTCCTACAAAGTGGGAAAACTAACGCCCATGATTTCTATAGAAACCCTACGTCGAGTCCAAGGGCCGCAAGTTCGAGCGCGCTCGTGGCCGCAGGCGATCCAGGGGCTTCAAGGTATAAGGGGTTGGCTTGGTTGTTGTACTGGTCGATGGTTTTCGTGTCCTTTTTTTACTTCAATTGGCCCACGGCTCTGCAATGTTTGGGTCCGGATTGGGCCCGTTCTCCTTTGCCGTATGGAATTTGGCATGGTCGAGGCGTAAATAGGCATGACGAGGCGAAACAAAACTTGATGATGGGCTGTTTCAAAAAGAAGAAATAAAAAATGAGGAAATCCATTGAAATTATTTATTATCTTGGGGTGTGGTCTGTTCGTCTACGACATTTTTCTTCCGGCGTAATGCTACAAAATATGCTTCTCTCGATTCCTGTGCGCATCCGTTAGGTGTGATGACGAAAAGATGAGAGAGGACAAGGGAGAGTGAAATGAAAACAAGACTGCCTTCAAACTGCCTTACCTTGCGAGAAGAATCGGGCTTCTCCCGGTACACCTTGTCGAAAAGCTTCTTGAGCCGCTTCTCGAATTCCTTGTCTTCCGAGCCTTGGTAGAACTTGCAGACAAAGTGCCCGCCGTTCTTCAGCGTGTCGCTCGCGAAGCGGAGGGCGGCGCTACAAAGATCCTAGAGGCGGACGCCGGGGTGAGCAAAGTGATGTTTATAGAGGAGCCAACAAAACTTACCATGCTGCCGGCGTGATCGCGAAACGAGATGCCGCTCGTATTCATCATCCTAAGGTACGCATTATTCATTCCGCTCCTGCGAAAGTCTGTGGGGAAGAGCCAGGGTGCTGACATGTCGCTCAGGACGATCTGCATGAACTCTTCATTAGCAACGAGGAGAGGGAGGGATGATTGAAAGAAGGGGGCGAGGGAGTGATAGTACATCTACAACGCGGTCGTTCTCGGCCTCTCCTTCGTCCTTAATATTCCTCATCTCAAGCCTCTCCATATCGAGATAACTCCGCTCCTCAGCCAAGGCTTCCCTCCTCTCCTCCTCCGACGCAATGTTCGCCTCTCCCTCGGCCTGAGCGAACTCCGCTTCCTTCTTCTTCTCCTCGGCCTCGCGCTTTAGAGCAGCCTCGCGCCGAAGGTAGGCCTCCCGGACGGACTCTTTGACGAGGGCTTGCACTGCGGGGGAGAGGAAGTTGCCTTGGATGGAGGAGACGCCGCGGGGAGGTTGGGCGGGGAGGATGTCGATGCCGAGGACGTGGTTGTGGGGTTTTGTGCGGTCCTGGGCGACTTGGGACCAACTTCCTGGTGCGAATCCCTTTTTGATTTAGGTTCAAGAATGGTTAACTAGACTGAGACTCTTGCTCATTCCTTGATTCAGGAGGTAGGTAGATACTAGATGAGGGAGTGTGAAAGGGAGCGACGAGACAGTAAAATGATGTATAGAACGCATACCAAATCGACTACAATCATTCCCTTCTTGAAAAGCCTATACTTTGCATCCATCTAACATGAGCTATTAGCATTAAGTCGACCGGTAAGCACCACAAAACGAAAATATCCAATGGTTTACTTACCTCGAGGAGCTTGAATGCTGCGCGGCTCTTAAGACCCTGGACCTTAGCCTCCCGCGCATACGGATCTCGACCCTGCCTGCTCTTCCACCTCGATGACGCCGCCGATGAAGAGGCGCATCGTTGTGCGGTTGGTTGGAACGGTATCCTAGGGGTAATGGGAACTCTCGAAGCTGCCAGACGTGTGAAAGAAAGAGGAAGCCCGGGCGGGGATAGTGCCGTGGCACGGCGTGGTACATACATCATAAGTGAAGCTCTCATGATGGCGTCCTATCAGTGTTTGGTGAGGGTGAAAGCTCGCGTGAGCTCCAACGGTGGGATCCGGATTGTCTTCTCAAGAGTTATGACGTGAAGGCAACGCTCATATCATAACACAGGAGCCAAGGATGATAATAATACAGGTTTGCTTTAGCATACGAATGAGCCTGCATTCGTGGATATTATAGATTGAACAGTCGAGACGCGCCACAGGGTCATCATGCTCAAAGCTAGAATTCTCGTGACGACATGAGAAGCTCGAAAATTTAAACCAAATTGACACAGTGCGGTTTGGTTCATTTACACCTCCATGTTTCGGGTCGTTGAGCGTGCAAAGCATAGAGCTACCGGATTCACTATCTCACGAGTCGCAGTCATCAAAGACTGAAATTGGATATGAAGATGCAATTGTGTCAATTTCAAATACTCCATAACCGTTCCATCCATCCATTAATCCTACAAGGAGCTAACCCAATTCCAACGCCGGGAAAAACGCCGCCCACATCCCAATGCAATGATACGAAATCCAAACATCAAATCAACACGCGAAACACTCCCTCTACGCCAGGAAACTGGCCTGCACACCCCTCCTATCCCTTTTCAGGGGCGAGAAAGCCTTGCCAGCAAATGCATTTTGCTTCACTCCGAGGGACACGCCCAACTTGCCCAAAGGCCTCGGGCCCCCAACAGAGGCCTTGGGTGCCGGCTTCTTCACGGTTTCGCCTTCGTCGTCGTCGAAGAGGGTCTTGTTAGGACCGCCAAGCAACTTACGCTTCTTCTTCTTCGGCTCGGGCTCGAATCCGCTCAGCGCCTCGGTACTGGGAACCGCTTTGAGTTTGCGCGCAGGCACCCTTCCTCTTACTCCGCTGGCCTTCTTCTCTACCGTCGGCTCAGTGTCCGTTTCTTTCTCTACGGAATTCTCGGCCTCTACGGGTGCAGGCTCATTCTCGCCATCTTCGCCCGCCTCCTCGACCACCTTCTCTAATACCATATCGAGCTTCGAGGTCTTCGTTTTGTCGTCAGCCTTTTTCCTCGAAGCCTTAGCTGTGTTCGAATTCTTAGCACTAGGAATCTCTCCCAAGATCTTCCTTGGCCGTCCCCTTGGCTTCGCGGTGGGTTGGGCCGACGCGCTCGAAACCGATTCGGAGGCAATCTTGGCGGGAGGCTGGACGGCGGTGATGTCGCGTGTGGCTTTAGAATCCAGGAAGCTGTGCTCAGGTTCTTCCTCATCGAAGGGATCTGTCTCTTCGTTCTCAAGTATCTTCGTCCGGTTGAGGAATGGGGTGATGGAGAACGTGGATTTCTCGCCGACATTAGCAAGCGTAACATCCAACCCTCGCTTCTTCAGCGCCCTCTTCCCCTTCTGATCAGCAGCCCCCGGGGTGGGAATGGTTATCTCCATGGTCGCTTCCTCGACCCGCCTCTTCTTGCCTTGCTTGCGCACGGCCGGCAATGCGACAGTTTTCTCAGTGACATCTGAAAGATTGATCGAGGATGTTTGGATGTCGCTCAGCTCAGCCTGGCATTTCTTCAGCTCCTCTCGTGTGTCGCGTAGCTTTAGCTTCATCGTCTCAAGCCTTTGCTCGAACATTTCATGCTGAGCGGTAGCCTCGGAAAGGGCTCGCTCGCCCTCTTTCCTGACGCGTTCCTTTTCCTTCTTCTCGGCAGCCAACTTCTTCTCGAGTTCCTGAATCCTGGTATGTAGTTCGCTGTTGTCTTCTTGCCGTTGCTTCGATCTCTTTTCTGCCTCGAGCTCAACTTCAAGGGAGTTAAGTTGGCGTTCAAGCGCGAGCTTTTCGGCGATGACGGTTTGCTGATGAGAAAGCTGTGACTTGAGATGTTCGAGCTCAGGCCGCAGCGTGTTGAGCTCACGGGCCAGGGCTAGTTTCTCCGCCAGGAGCTTCGCGGAGTCATTAGAGACTGACTGGAGAGACTGTAACTCGGTCTGGAGAAAATTAGTAAGGGTATCGGTCGGGCGAAGCCTGACGAGGAACACCAGGAAGCAGAAGAGCAAACCGCCCACATCTACTCAGTAAAAATCCCCGAGACAGTATGACAGGGTGAGCATACCTGCAGATGTACGAAGTCCCTAGTTTGGGTTTTCATCTGAACACTCTGTTTTCGCATCGCTTCCTTGCCAGCTTCGACCTCGCTCTCGAACTGCCGGCACCGGGCTACCAGTTTCTTGATATTCTCATCTTTTTCGGACAATTTGTCCTCAAGGGCGGCTTTCTGGTCCCGAAGGACAACGGTCTGAAGTTTAAGCCTTCGTGCCTCCTCATCACGCGTGACTAGAGTCGTCTTATGAACCGCATCTTGGTGTTTCAACTCAAGATTATGTATCCGGGTTGATCGCTTCTGCTTGATATCCGTTAAAATCAAGGCCGAGGGGCAACCCGAGGTAGATATCAAGTATTGGTATAGACATACTGATGAAGATTCCATAGCTATTTGTTGTTTATTGTGCGGTGTCGGAGAGTTTGGGGGACGGGCGGGGATATAGTCCCAACGCGTAAAAGAAGAAGCGATTGAAGCCTCTTAAATTCCGACAGCTATTTGGAGAATTTCGATCTTTGGTATTAATAGAGGAAATCTTGAGGAGAGAATTCACGGTTCAACTAGGAAGAGTTGACGGCTTCAAGGTTGTGGGCAAGAGGGGTGTCTGCGAGAAGAGAGCAACAGGTTGTTCCAAAATACAGGCGAGAGGAATATAGTAAACAGACTTCCGAAATAGGCTTAGTCCTAACATTGGCGTTGGTCGCACGGATGCTGGATAATCTTCGGTAAATAATGACGACGACCTCCAAGTTTGTACCCTTGTACCCCTCGAAGGGAAGGAGCTTCCGAGCTGCTCCAGTGGAAAAGGCCACCTCGCGCTTGATTGACGCTGATGCACCCACGACAAATGGGCAGTCCGGGCTTGATTGTTGATTGAGGTTCGCCAAATCCCATAATTCCATGCAAATATCAGCTCTGTAAGTTCTTGATACGGGTCAATTGGCAATGGAGTTTATAATGAGAAACTACCAAGTAAATGAATCAACACTAATGCAGTTCTGGATACCGCGTGCCTAGTCCAAATAATCCTCGATAGCCCTGACCTATACGATCCCAAGCTCGAGAAGAACAACTGGAGGAAGGAAACCGCAACTGGAGGAAGTAAATTGCAAACATGCGCTTCATCAAGGGCCTCCTTTCAGCAGCCCTGCTTATGGCAGGCGCGATGGCTGCAAAGAAGTCGTCCGAAGAGCGCTTCAACAGCTTCCACACCAAAGCGCTTGCCTCTTTGCCTGTCAAGCTCTCCGATGTCAGCTACAAGACTCTCACCGAAGCTCCTCGTGATTACAGTGTCTCCGTTTTGTTGACTGCTATGGACCCTCGCTACGGGTGTCACTTGTGCCGAGAGTTCCAACCTGAATGGGACCTCCTTGCGAAGAGCTGGATTAAAGGAGATAAGAAGGGGGAGTCGCGAATGATTTTCGGCACTCTCGACTTTACAAACGGCAGGGACACCTTCCTTTCGGTATGGATTCCTTGATAGTTCTCCTAGCCGAAGTTCTCGCGATACTAAGTCATCTCTGCTCCAGCTCGGCCTCCAAACAGCGCCTGTCCTCCTTCACTTCCCCCCGACCACAGGACCTCACGCCGTCGCATCTCAAGAACCTGTCCGATACGACTTTAGCAGCGGGTATAGTGACATCGCGCGGTTTTCCCTTGGAGTACCAGCCAGACTGCTAACGTTTTACAATCTCACCTTAGACCTCAGAACGCCGAACAAGTACGCTCGTGGCTCGTTAGACACATGCCAGAGGGCCCCCACCCCGAAATCGTTAGGCCGATCAACTGGGTGCGCTGGATCTCTGGCATCACGATCACCATGGGTGTTCTCACCTTCATTTATGTCGCTAGCGACTACATCCTGCCAATTGTCACGAACCGCAATGTCTGGGCCGCCATCAGCGTCATGACCATTCTGATCTACACAAGCGGCCAAATGTTCAACCAGATTAGAAACACCCCATATATTGGTAGCGATTCGAGGGGAGGAATTGTCTATTTCACTCGCGGATTCCAGTCTCAGGTTGGTATTGAAACTCAGCTGGTAGGCTGCATGTGTACGTTCCACCCCAGTCTCTCCATGTCCGCCCGGTAATTCGGGAGGCTGTCTTCAGGTCGCTGACGACTTTGCGTAGATGCCATCATGGCGTTGTGCTCCATTACGCTGGCCGTCAAGGTACCTAGGATGGCCGATTCTAGTGCCCAGCAGCGTGTTGTCCTGATCTGCGGTGGCGCTCTCTTCTTGACGTACAGTTTCTTCCTCAGCATCTTCCGTATCAAGAACGCGGGCTACCCATTCTCTCTCCCCCCTTTCATGTAATCAGGGGCCGCCCCCTGAGGGCGTGGGCGGGAATTTTCTTTCCTTTTTACATCGAGTTAGCCTCTCTTTTTTCTTGTGCCCCGTTTTTACGACACCATGTCGCTGGTGGGGATTGAGGTCTGGCCAAAAACTGGAAGGCATGTTTCTGTACAATATACAAAAAAAAGATCGGACAGGAGGAGTCGATTAAAACAATAGACATCATGAACACCCAGACAGTCCTTGGAAGCTCTATCCAGGACATCTAAGAGGCAAGATCGTTCTTGAAGTACGTTGGTGACTATTGGTTGTTACATTCACAACCCATTGATGTCTGCACACAAGCTTTTCTCCTTCCTGAGCTTTACATCCTTCACATTTGGATTTCTGTGTCTAGAGATCAATGAGGTTTCTTTGGTCTGCTGCAAGTCTTTTTGCGACTTGTTCAGCTTCATGAATGCCACCACCATCTGCCAAGCAGCATACTACAGATATATAGGATGATTTCACTTCCCAACCTTGGACCCGGATGTCCCGCTTTCATACTCAACTGAAATTCCCATCAAGGCTGCAGCTCAGAATAGAGCAAATATACTTCAGTTCATGCATCTCTTTGCTTAATTGAACACAAACTACTGTCAGACGAGTTCCATATTGACTTGGCAATGGCGCGACGACCTCTGGAGGTATCGGCTTCGCTTTTGCCTTGTTCAGCAGCTGGGGCAAAGAAACGAGTTACTTCCATAAATGCAGAAGATCGGATGAAGACATGGCTATGCCAATGTTAATGTTGCCAAGAAGAGGTTATGAGTAGGCAAGATGAGAGATTGCTATGGGGTCATGACAATATATTAGGCCGCCTTCGTCATATTTTCGGGCATGACACTGTCCACCCGCAGGTGAGGTCCCATACAGCACGGCTATCATGGGGAGCAAGAATGATGTTGCCTCATTCTGGAATGGGGTCCGTCTAGAACATGGCTGTCTCGGTGACATGACGCAAGTTTGACATTAACAGAAAGACTATTTGAAAGCTACGCAAGGCGGAGTGAGGGCACGGCCAGATACACCGGAATGGGAGAGATTGAGGACATGGTTCCCCGGTTTTTGGGCTCAATCAGGGTGAAGCTTCGCATATCTCTACCGGAGGTGAGGTTGCAGGACTGACAAGAATCGGGATTGCCCTCCGAGGATTCCGTCAAGAAGATGCCCGAACGCGTTGCTACAATGCCCTAGAGTAACCCGTGCTCTTGGCTTCTCCCATCAAAGGCCGGGAGCACACGGTGGGGGGCTTTCTAATGCCTCAGCTAGAAAGAAAAGGGAACATTTGGATGCAATGACCTACAATGTGGAGTAGGTTTGTGGCTCATGCTTCCACATTTTATCAAGCAGCCAAGAATACGGACGCACTCGGGCAGGAAGGTTTGAGGATGCCGTCAGTGTCCCTACGTAATAAACCCCAGTTACGCCGAAATATAATGTCTTGGAGGATGATTCCCGTTAAGGGAGATTGGAGCTCCTGCCGTATAACCATGAGGTGAGGTAAAGAACGGAGATGGTGGAGAGGTCGGATCGATCTTGCCGTCTGATGTTGTGCCCGTCGTTTGACGATTCCATCGTCAGACCGAAACACCATCACCATCACCGACAAGATCATCATTGACGACTTGAATATCGAACTTTTCTCCTCCTTCTCCAATTCCCTCGATATCGGATTCCCCTTAGCCTCGATGCAAGCAATTTTTTCTCTGCCTTTTTTTTTCCTCTCATGCTTTTTCCCTTCCATCCTCTTCCCTCTTCTCCATTTACCACTAGAGATGGCCCCTGTCGGGTCTCTTCATGCCGGCCCGGCTAATAAAGATTCCAACCTTCCCTGATCCCGATGAAAGGTCGAGATGAGAAAACCCGACGAACCACAGTGCTTTCTCATCTCCACTCGTACCTTCCAGCCATATGGCGGCTTAATATATTTGCCGTTTCAAGGAGAGGGAGAGAGACATGGGCAAAATCCACCTCAGCCCAGAGGGAGGGAATTTTAGTGAGGTGGGAAAGGAAGAAGAAAGGAACCTTGGTTTTCTTCTGGATGGGGCCTAGATATTCCATCAAATCTTCACTCTACTGAATTCTGATGGTCATTCTCCATCGCAAGGGAGACTCCGAAATGCAGCCCGGCCGATCTTTCCACGGTGTCTCGGCTCCTCCACACCTCACTTGGTTGCGATGGTGTGGGACTCCATCACCCGGGATGCTTTTACCTCAATAAACAAACATTGAGACTATATGAAGAGGAGGGGGAAAAGGGGAGAAGAAGGAAAACCCCGCATTTTTGCAATAACGCAGGCAAAGAGGGAATGGGGGACTACGGATGCGAGGCATCTTGAGAGTTCAACTTGCAGAATTAAGACCACATCCGGCCACCGTATTCTGCAGTGCCGAAGTCCCAGACCTCTTGGTCCACAGCCCTCCATAATTTATCGATTTTATAGAGGATAAACGAGAAAGAACGAAAAAGGGTGACGCCCTAAATCTGAACAATAATATCACCATGGCCCCGTGATCAAGGTGAAGGAGGTCGGAAATTGTCATCATCTTCTTGTTACAGTCGACACGGTGGCGGATACTAGCGAGACGAGACGATGCGAGATGAAGCGAGCAAACATTGTTTCCATTTCTAGTTCGGGATTGCTGTTCCTGCTCGGTTCTCCTTCGTGCGCCGAGAGCAGATGAGCCAACCATTCTGAAATATAAGGATACGAAGCTTCGGATAGACACCCGGTCCTTGACAAGAAAGGCGGAGCCAGTGGTGCCTCCGCCTGAGACGGAAACTTAATCTGCATAGCGTCTCTCATGATTTCTCCCGATGCGTTAGAATAATGGGTCATGCCTGATCCGAATGTGGCTTGCCCGTCGTAGAAGCCTTACCTCGCTCCTTGTCGTCACTTTAACATCCCCCCACGTTGTTGCCGAGAGGAGGTCCCGCAGTATGGGTGAGTGGTAGTCTTCCAAGACATTCAGTCGATATCAAACGGCCCAAGAGAGCATGGCGGAGGATTGAGCCGCGCCACAAACCTACAACCAACAGCTATTATAACAATGCTATTATATACCTATTTCTTCCCCAAAGAAGACCTACCAATGGAAGAGCGTCTCCTCTCGGCCTACCGTCAGTTATACATCTCATATAGCCCCCTTTCTAGAGCCACCTGCGTGACACCCGGCATCATCTCCTCCCGTAAATGAACCTATATATCCTCGGGATTTGCCCTAGCGGGGTGCATGTCTGCAAGGGGTGGCCTGGCCACATGGAGAAAAAGCACAAATGCTCTAGTCAAGAACAGAAATGCCCCAAAAAATCCTACAGAGAAATAAAAACGGCTGGCTAGGTCCTGACTCTCCAGTAGACCACCTTCTGATCACACGCGCCCCGTTTTGGTCAACCCCGAGTGTGGCATAACCTCGCTGATGAGGGCTTGTCGTTAAAGGCACCTACGCGGCATGAACTGATAGAGAAGTCGCCATAAGAGTGGGCCATGAAAGAACTTAGAGGGAGGAGAAAGGATAGAGAGAGAGACAGCAAGTGAGGAGAGGATTATTATCGACCGCGATGATGGGATGGTAGAACTAGATCCTCACCGTCGATCCCGGTGTAACGTCTCTTGTAGATCTTGTTCCCCGATCTCAGCAGGTCGCCATTACCATACATCGAAGAGGATTAAGCGCACCCATAGCTGTGCTCGAGGCAGATGTCTGTTATAAGCCTACCCACTCTCATTCTCGGCCTTTTTTTTTTTGGTACGAGGCGACAAGATCTTCGGCCCGTCGGTTTTTGGAAGCTGGGCTGTCAATATCAGCGAGCCACCGGGCTTGCTTCCATCAAGATACTTCCATACATACGCCGTCAGTTCCATATAGAGCTAGAATCGTACCTGCCCCAGGCTCTATATGTGATGTTCATAATCAACGTCCCCGTCCTCTCCACCCCCTTCGTCACGACCTCGTCAAATCAACGATGGTCGTCCAAACATTACAGCCCCGCATTCTTTATTTCCGAAATGGAGGGGTGAGAAAAGGGAAATATGTAATATAAGGGGAAAAAAGTACCTCGTTTATAGTACAGTGTTGTTGTTGTTGTTGTGCTGGGCAAAGCGAGGCCACCGCAAGTAAAAGGCCGCTTTACCCTTTCGTTGCTGCGTCCCATAGACAAAATATTAAAACGGGTCTCCAGGAACGGAACGGCAGAGCTACTATCGGCGAGAAGCCCACCCACCGCTCGGAAGATCAAGCCCGAGCCCTTTCGTGCCAGACGGCCCTCGCTTCCTGATTGAATTTGCCTGTCTAGCCCCGGCCGTTACTCCCCCGTTTCCCACTCTCACTCTCCACATGCCCATTCTCCTGACTCGCCGAATATCCATATCCAGAATATGAGCGTAATATCCCACGTTTTCTTCGCTAACCCCGGTGAACGATGCCCCGTTCATGGCCCTCTCTTCTTGGTCCTACTGTATACTCTGTTATGCGAGCCAAGAGAGGCATTTCTCATGGTATAGTGGGTATAGTGGCGTGGTTCCTGGAAGCTCGCTTTGCCATCCAGCTCGCACGTTGCCATTGCCGTAGTACCCTCCGGGCACTCAAGGATAGAGCACAACAATGGTTGCTCCGATTGCTTGTCGTATCTTCTCAGGTTCGGTACCTGCTCAGCAACCGGTATTCCATGGCTCCCGGCATGTTCTAATCCCAAATTGATTGATTAAATCGCATGACGAGGATGGCCCACAGGTCGGGTAGCGGAAAGGGAAAGGAGACGGGCTCCCGGCAAGAAATCTGGGCAAGCTCCCCGTTCGCCATTGTTTCCCCCCTTCCATCTCCCCCGATATAAAGACATTGGGTTCCTGCTCGGGCTTGGTGTTCCTCTTCTCTCCCCCTCTTATTTATCCCTCACTCCCAAAGCCTAATCTCTCAGCCTCTTCTGTGTCCTCACCACATATCTTCTTAGACACTCTCTGTTGAAGTAGTAGGAACAGACTTTCCTTTTCCCTCGTCACAATGAAGGTTGCTGCCACCATTGCCCTCGCGGCCCTTGCCGCCGCCGCTCCTCCCTCGGCCACCGTCAAGGAATCTCCCCGCGCCGTTGCCGCTGAGTGCGAGTCCGCCGTCACCCTCGACGCCAGCACCAACATCTGGAAGACCCACAAGCTCCATGCCAACAACTTCTACCGAAGCGAGATCGAGGAGGCCGTCACCACCATGTCCGACGAGTCCCTGAAGACGAAGGCTCTTGCGGTTGCTGATATTGGTACTTTCGTCTGGGTGTAAGTTGATATTGGAGGCGTCGGGGCCCAGAGAGGCCGGGCCTTTAGGGAGACCATAAGTAAAGATATAGCTCCAGACTAACAAGCTATCCAGTGACACCCGATCCGCCATTGAGCGGCTCAAGAAGGCCGTCGAGGATGTTCCTTGCGAGGAGATCCTCGGCGTCGTCATCTACGATCTTCCCGGCCGTGATTGTGCCGCCAAGGCCTCCAACGGTGAGCTGAAGGTTGGCGAGATCAACATCTACAAGACCGAGTACATTGACCGTAAGTTGGCGCCCGTCACATCTTCCTCCTCCATCTCCATCACAGAGAAGCAGCCGCACTGACGCCTGCTCCCATTTCCTAGCCATCGTCGAGATCCTCAAGAGCAAGCCCAACACCGCCTTCGCTCTCGTCATCGAGCCCGACTCGCTCCCCAACCTGGTCACCAACGCCGATCTTCAGACCTGCCAGGACTCCGCTGCCGGCTACCGTGACGGCGTTGCCTACGCTCTCAAGAACCTCAACCTCCCCAACGTCGTCATGTACATCGACGCCGGCCACGGTGGCTGGCTCGGCTGGAACGACAACCTCGAGCCCGGCGCGAAGGAGCTTGCTGACGCCTACAAGGCCGCCGGCAGCCCCTCGCAGGTCCGTGGTATCGCTACCAACGTCGCCGGCTGGAACGCCTGGGATCTCAGCCCCGGCGAGTTCTCCGATGCCACCGATGCCGAGTGGAACAAGTGCCAGAATGAGAAGATCTACGTCGAGACTTTCGGTGCTGAGCTCAAGTCTGCTGGCATGCCCAACCACGCCATCGTCGACACTGGCCGAAACGGTGTCCAGGGTCTCCGTGAGGAGTGGGGCAGTAAGTTTTTTTCATTTCTTTCCTTTTTCCCTTTACACCACCTTTCGTTCAGCGCAACCAACTCATGATTTTTCTCTTCTTCTAGACTGGTGCAACGTCGACGGTGCCGGCTTCGGTATCCGACCTTCTGCCGACACCGGCTCCGAGCTTGCTGATGCTTTCGTCTGGGTCAAGCCCGGTGGTGAGTCTGACGGTACCAGCGACGAGAGCGCTACCCGTTACGATTCGTTCTGCGGCAAGCCCGATGCCTTCAAGCCTTCTCCCGAGGCCGGTAGCTGGCACCAGGCGTACTTCGAGATGCTCATCAAGAACGCCAAGCCCGCGTTCTAAGGGACTTGCTGAAAAGAGAGAAGGATCGAAGAAATGGGTGAAGGGCAGAATTTGCGAAGAAACATGGCGCTACGAGGGAAAAGCAAACAAGGCTCGGTGCTTAGGCCCATGGCATTGCACTCTTGCCTCAGTAGGGGGATGGATTATGATGCATGATTGAAGTCCCCGTCTTCTTGTACATATACACGTACCTTTATCCTTGACTAGTATATATACTTTGTCTCCAACTATCTCTCTATTCCAATGGAATCAAGGCTGCTTGGAATTCTTTTCTGTAAGACGTCTTCCTGGAGTACGGGTAATCTCGAGGCTTGACGCGGTATATTCTAAGCTAAGATTGGACCAGACGGTGTCGAGAAACATCTGAGGCCTTGGGGCTGGAGGATATATATCGAAGAGGTTAGGCGGGAGATTGATGGGCATTAAAAGTAAATGTTAGTACCAATCACCACCTAAATGTATTCCCTCTCGAATTTCTCTTGGATCCCCAGAAAGAGGGCAAGTGGGCCAGTCTTGCATCTTTTAGAAGTGTGTGTAGGAAGCGGAAAGGCTTTGTGGGAGTCATTGCCCTTCGATCACTTGTTGAATGATGTCGATAAATCGAATGCTCAGCTAGATCCTGTTTCACTTTAGAGAGCAAGACCATCCCAACTCCTTCATCCAGAACTAACACGCCTCTCTCCCTCCTCGATCCACGCTTCCTCTTCCACGACGACCTCCGTCTCCATAGGTTTTAATCCCCACTTCTGAAACAACGCCTTGTCCTCGTCCCAGCCGCTACAATCAGTCGTCAACATCTTCTCTCCCGTAAAGATGGCGTTCGCTCCCGCCAGGAAGCACATGGCCTGTTTCTCCTCCGTCATGGTGATGCGGCCGGCGGCTAACCGGATGATGGTGCCGGGCAGGACGAGGCGCGCCGTCGCAATCGTGCGCACCACGGAGTCGAACTCGACGGCCTTGGTACCTTCTAGGGGGGTGCCCTTGATCGCTACGAGGGTGTTGACGGGGAAGGATTCGGGATGCTTGGGCATCGTGGCGACTTCGTAGATGAGCCCGATCCTGTCCTCATGCTTCTCGCCGAGACCGAGAATACCTCCGGTGCAGACATTAATACCGGCGTCGCGAACATGCTCGATCGTTTGCAACCTCTCGTCGTAGGTTCGCGAAGTAATGACGCTGGGGTAGTGCTCTCGAGAAGTATCCAAGTTATGGTTATAAGCAGTGAGACCCGCATCAGCCAGCTGCTTCGCCTGAGCACCATCCAGCATGCCGAGGGTCACGCAGGCCTCCATGCCCATGGCCCTAACGCCCTTGACCATCTCGACGATGTTCTTCAAGTTGGACTTGCGACCGCGCATATCCCTCCAGGCGGCGCCCATGCAGAACCGGCTGCTTCCGTTTTCCTTGGCGATGCGGGCGGCTTCGAGGACGGAGTCTACGGTGCTGAGCTTCGTGGCTTTGAGTCCCGTCGAGTGTCGGGAGGACTGGGCGCAGTAGGAGCAGTTTTCGCTGCAGCCTCCAGTCTTGATGTTCATCAAGGTACACATCTGGACGGCGGAAGGATCATGGAACTTGCGGTGCACGGTGGCCTAGAGGGACTAATTAGATATGATAAGGGCACCATTTACATCGCGATCAAGACTGATGATGAAGCTGGCTCGACATGGAATCCAGCAGCTAACACCCTAACAGCTCCCAGAACCGGAGTCCACAAATTATTACGGCTACTTACTGATTCGTAGACGAGCTGCATCAAAGGCGTATGGTAGATGGACGAGATCTCCTCCTTCGTCCAGTCGTACCGCGGAGCCTCCGCGCGAACAGCATTGGCAAGCACATCTGAGCTGCTGGCATAGCGACGGATACCCTGGACGGTAGCCGAGGCTGACCGAGGCGATCGTAGGGGTGTAGAAAGTGCTCTCCGCATGTTGCCGATCACGGAGAGTCGAGTAAGTTGGTGGAGGGGGAGGAGAGGCCAAGGAAGTGTGAGGGGAAGGGAAGGGAAGGGAAAGGAGGCAACGGTCGAGGCTCAACACAATCCTACGATATCAAGAGGCAAACTAGAAAAATAGATAGGGAATGGAGGAGGAACAATCATGCATCCAGAATCCAGAGAAGAGGGAGGGTTCACTAACTGTCTTATCACCAATTGATCAGATGCGTCGGACCTCCAAAACCCCTCCTCTCTCTCTCTCGCTACCCACTACCCACATTTCCCCGCTTAAGCAAATATTTCCATGTTCTTATTTGACCAGAAGGTTCAGACCCTGATCGACCCGGCCGATGTCAACCGATCTCCGACCCCAATCGATTGATAAATTGAGAAATCCCCAACCAGGAGCTCCCATCCGCTTGGCCTGACTGGTTTAGTCTAATTCATTGTCCTCAAATGTTCCGCTCTTCAACGCTGGGGTCCCCTCGGCACAGGCTCAAGTCCCGCCCTCGGAGCTCGGTATGGCAACACAAGGGAGACATTGAGGGAAACCTTGCCCGCGCTAGTCCCCTGAAGCCATGAAGCCCTGAAGCCCTGAAGCCCGATGGCCCATGGATGAGCAGAGCATTGGATATCCCCCGTCGGTGGTTGGTAGGATTCAATGTTCCACTGCGATCGTCAATTTCACCAATCGACTTCCAAGTGCCGTCTTGTAAGTGTCAGCTGCAAATCCTGCAACCCATTGATCAAAGATCAAATGCCCACTCCAACCCTGACACCCTGACACCGACACCAACACCAACACCGACCGCCAAACTCGTGCAACATGCCCATCTTGGCGTGGCCATCTCTGCAGCGCATGCACCAAGCATTAAATTAAAATCCTACCTATATTGATCCTATATCGTAACGTGCACCGCCCCTTACAAAAGGGCCTCATTCCTTCGTAGAAAATGGCCACTTTAGACATGGTCATTTTACCTTTGTATAATTATAATATATAGATCTATTCAAATGACCATGTTCAATGTGTCCCTTTAGAAATAGTACCCCGTCCACGTCCGTCGTTCCCAGCCTTTGACCTCCTCGAGCGGCACAACGATGAAAATAGCTATGGTGGTGCTAGGCAGGAACACTTGGCGAGTGTTCGCACGAATACTGTCCTGTGCGTATCTCATACAAACAGCGTGGCTCGCGACAGCCGCTAATGAATGCCCCAGCGACAACCCACTTACTATACGAAACCAGGTCGACGCCGACAAACTCTCGCAATGCGGTTACTTCCTCGGCGATGTCTACGTAACGGACGATGCGCAGGGAGATATAGTCTTGGGGGGCGTCAATAGCATCGGAGGCAACTTTTTTGTCAACACCACGCAGAATCCGTCCACGGGAGGTCTCAAGTCCGTCTCCGCGCCCGATCTCCGCACCCTCGAGGGCAGCCTACGACTTGGGCCTCACTCCACACTGCAGCGCGTCGACCTTCCGCAGCTGAATCAGGTCCTGGGTTCATTCCTCGTCGGTACTGTGCCCGAGCTCACAGAGCTAAATGCTCCGGCTCTGGGTGTGTTTAGAGGCTCCTTCTTTCTGACCGACGCGCCGAAGCTAGAAACTTTTACGCTGAAGGCGAACACCACCTACCGTAACGAGTTGGAGAAGGCAGGCGAAGTCCGAATAGGCAATGTTGGCGTGCGCAATCTGACCAATGTGTTCAATGGATTCTCTGCCTACAGCGTCTGGCTGGCCAACCTCCCGAATCTAAACGATCTTACAATGTATCTAGGCGACGTTAAATACTTTGACGTCGCTGGAAACGGGAGGCTGAACCTGACAATCCGGAGTTTGTGCTTCGAGAAGCCAGCTGTGCACATCAATATCACCGGCGTTTCCGCAATGAACAGTCTCTGTACGCAAATTCAAGGGAGAAAGTTCTTCTTCGAGAACAATACGGCCGAGGTGCTACCGTTCTGGATCAAGGGCCTTCAACAGCTAAGAATTCAAAACAATCCCAACCTTAGATTGGCGATACCGGGTTCGACGCCATTCAATGACGACTGGTCGCTCCGCGAGGTAATCATCACCGACAATCCGAAACTCAGGCTCGCCCAGTCCCTGGGGGCTGACGATCCATTGGTGCGCAATTGTGATGATTTCTACAAGGGTAAAAGCTCTGGATATGACACGAGAGAAACATGGGTCTTCGACTGGGATCTTCTAGAACACTTGGAGATCCATGCCGACATCGAGCCCAAGTTCTTGTAAGTTTTCGTCGTCAACCTAGAACGCCCCTATAATTCCGTTCCTCGCGCTAACCGCTTGACCCTCTAGCATCCCTCTTACCGATGATGGGTTCAATAGTAAAACCAGCGTCGTTGTGGACGTGTCAATCGCGTCCACAGATCCTGGGTTCAGTTGCGACTCGTTCAATTCGCTGCGCTCCAAGACTGGATTCCTTCGCGGCGAGGATTATTCCTGCCAAAACCAGACTCTTCCGTTCGGTCGACCGGACGATTCGTATGCATCATCGACAACTCCGCGGACCATGTGGGCGGTTGCTGCACTTGCCTGGACAGCAGCGATGTGTCTTTGAGGTGGTTGTCTGGGCGTGGGTAGGTTTCCCAGGGACGACGAAGCGCTTTGGAGACGGAACTCACTTCTTTCTAAGGCTGCGGAAGTTCGCTGAAGGGGCCAGGCCAGGGCCACAGCGGCTAAGTTTTGCGCCTTGAGGGGAAACGCACGGGAGACATAGAATTAATCCCTGGGAGGCGTCGTGAAGGGTTAGGGAGGACGTTGCTCGTGTTCCTTGATCGCGGAGTCTCCATTACATCAGCCGCAAATGAGACCTTCTGTAATGTACTCACAGAATGACCAGTCTTCGATATCATTGATGTATAATAGCATAGCGAAATGATCAGTTTCTTTTTCGCATATTTAAAAAGAGAGAAATAGAGAAGCCGATGGTTCCCAGCCTCGTAGTTAAGATAATAGGGGGCTAGTGACTGATCTCCAGAGCCCCCCCTTAGTTATTCCGTCCTTTGGGCTTAATCGAGTACCGCGATCCCTCTGCTGGTTAACGTTATCCCATATCGGCTTCGGAAAGACCTACGCGTTGAGGAAATAGCATAGCGAGGCCGGACTAGTAAAGGATATTTGGCTCGGCACCTGGGCCGGGGCAGAACGGGGACAGTGACGGATCTACCGAGGTACACTGCAACTATTTAACATTGAAGGAGCCATAAGGCCCAGGCTAGGTCCCTATCCATGCATTGCGCTTTCTGTATATCTTGAAATAATGCAAGTAATACATCTAGTGGGCTGCAGAGGCTCGGAGAGTGCTGATGGTCATATGCAAGAGGCCAGGCGACAACACAACAAGATCCAGTGATGGCTTCTCACTCATCCATCCCGCCTCTAGACCCTTTTGGCCTTGAACGGCTGCTGAAACGGCTGCTGAGACACATGTGTGCACGTACAGGAATGCTTCGGTGAATTTCGTCTTTGGAATCATCCATTCATTGCATGGTTTTCACTTGAGAAGGCTATATACATATACAGCCACCCAAAAACTAAAATGCCTGCCTCGTCTTGCCGATTTTGCCGAAGCCAGGTTCTGGGTAGGAAGGTTCTATGACAACATTGAAAAAATAGCATCATCACTCTTCCCGCCTTCGAAACCTGGGTTTACGCGCAAAAAAAGACCAATAAAATGACCGCGAGGAAGACAGCCTGTTGACGCCCGACCATGATCTACCATTTTGCCACTCAAAAACGTGCTACGACAACCAACTTCCGCCAACCCCCTCTCTCCCCATCTCCGCTCCAGCCCCTTTTCCCTCTCGAAGTTGCTTGCTCCTAAAATTTTTCCCCTTTTTGACCATCCGAAGTTTGTTTCAACCTGAAGAAGCCCTTTGTGATATAATCCCCAACACCCCAGAGCTAACCGTCACAATCGAGAGAGAAGAGAGAAGAAAGAACAGGTAGGTAAGGAGGCTCTTACGCCCTGGACATGACACCCCAAGCGCGGATGATGTTGTCCGTGTAACCGGCGAAGAGGGTCTGGCCATCGGCGCTCCACGCAAGGCTGACACACTCAGGCTCGCGGCTCTTCTTGCCAACGGCGGTGAACTCGGGCTTGAGCTCATCGACCTTGCTCTTCTTCTCGAGGTCGAAGATGATGATGCTGCTGGCAGTGGCAGCGCAGAGCCAGTAGCGGTTGGGGGAGAAGACGAGAGCGTGGATCTCATCGTTGGCGTTGAGGGAGTAGAGGTGCTTGGACTCGTTAAGATCCCAAAGCATGGTAGTGCCGTCCTTGCCACCGGAGGCGCAGAGGGAGCCATCGGGGGAGATGGTGACCGTGTTGATGTAGCCCGTGTGGCCAATGTGGTCGGTCTGGAGCTTGCAGGTGGAGAGCTCCCAAACCTGTCGAGCAGAGGAAAGAAACACGTTAGCATCCTGCGAACTGGCTGTAAAAAGAAAAAAAAAAACTAGCCCGGTCTTTCCACTTCTCGCTTGACATATGTGCAAAAGGGTAGAAAAATCAGGATATGGTGATATTGGTCTCATTACCACAAGCTCGTAAGCCAGGGTTCTGAAGTAGCAAATACTTGAAAGCATCATGTACACACACATAGTCTACGGGAGAGCGAGAAGTTCGGAAAGAAGACCGGGAGAAAGCATTTCTACATACCTTGACGAGCTTGTCCCAGCCGGAGGAGACAATCACGGGGTTCTGGGGGTTGGGGCTGAATCGGACGCAAGAGACCCAGTCGGTGTGGCCCTTGTCGGTGATGGTGTACTTGCAGTCACCGAGGGTGTTCCAGAGCTTGATGGTGCGGTCGCGCGCACCAGAGACGATCTGGCGGTTGTCGGCGGAGAAAGAGACGGAGAGGACGTCGCTGGTGTGGCCGACGAACCGGCGGGTGGTGGTACCAGTGGCGAGCTCCCAGAGGCGGAGGGTCTTGTCCCACGAGGCAGAGAGGGCATAAGCACCATCGGAGGAGATAACCTGAAAATTTCGTTAGTACCCCAACTCCTTATGTTGAAAAAAGCCTCGTCGACTGGCCGAGGCTAGCCCTGGGGCCCAGAGTTGGCACATACACAGTCAGAGACGATGTGGGAGTGGCCGTGGAGGCTTCGCTTGGGGTATCCGTATTGGGTCTCGTCGCGGGTGAGGTTCCAAATGATGAGAGTCTTGTCACGGCTGCCCGAGAGGAGCATGTTGGGGCTATAATCCAACCAAAATTAGCACACTTGCACTTTTTCGAGCCGGGAGATGGTCAAGCCGGCTCCATCCAGGCGTCGCTGAGGCAGGGCAAGAAATAATCGATAAACGGGCCTATCCACAAGGCGAGGGACGACGGGGCGATTCGATAACATACTTCTCGATGGAGGTGGCCAGCGAGGTGACCCAGCCGTTCTGAAAAGCAGTCAGTAGGCATGTCCATTAGAAAATTTGATCCGATGACGAGCCCTCATCCTCAGAGTCGAGCGGGACGACGGCAACGGCAACGAGAGCGCAGATGTAGACTTACGTGGCCCTCAAGGGTGCCCTTGAGAATCAATTGCTCAGCCATGATGATTATGAGTTGGAAGGAATGGCGGAGGGCAGATGTGGTGGTGGATCGCGATCGAGGGCTTGTGTGTCGTGGTGATGTTCACCTGTGGGATTAGATATTTGTTAGGGGTCGGTCGGGCAAGGGAGAGAGGTAGGGAGAGGGTTGGTGGGGGGGAAATACAGCAGAAAAGAGATCCAATTCGCTGCCCCAGCGTTTCCTGTTCGTGGGTACACACAGGCTCTTCTTGACTCGGGTCTGTCTGTGGCCACAAAGGGTCGTTTTGGGAAATTTGCGATTTCTGCTCAACCGACGTTTCTGTGTGCATGAAAATTAGGGCCACACCAAAATTTTTGGGTGGGCGACAAGAGAAAAGTGATCAATGTGGGGCAATAGAGGTGAAGAAGTGGGTGAGGCGAAATCAAGTGTGGGCAGGTGCCGGGCATTTCCAGATGTCGGCCAGGGGGGCACTGAGGATCAAAGCTCAGGTCACAGTACTTCGTAGGCAGAATATGATTAAGGTCAAGGGGAAATGGCCTTGTATTATGGCATTGAATTACTTTGGTAGGGTATCTATAAGCATTAACGCATTGCTGTACATTGAGCCAGTGGGTCTTCAAGAACTCCCAAATGCATCCCCTCTGTCTCATGTCTTCGTCCAGTTAGTAGAGTGCTTGCACATACGACGCCTGCATCTTAGCTGCAGCACTAATACTCCGCATTCTGTTTCATCCCAGTATCTCAAGGCGCGGCCAGTCGGATACTCGACGTCGCTCTCTGCGACATTATCTCAGCACAATGTCCGATGCTAGGTTCATGTTGTCCGAGCCGCCGGCCTTCGCGTTGAGCGAACCCCCTCTCGGCGGTGAGATTCAGTTGCCGAGTTGACAATCATGCTTGCGTTTGCAATTTGATCCCCCAATGGTTTCTCCGACGTGCTGTCTTTGAGTGCCGAAAGCCCATCCCGCGACTTCATCATCCTCTCCATAGCATGCTCCCAGAGCTTGTATCGCTCGCGACTGGCGGGGTACCGTTGTGTCTGTGACCGTACCTCCTTCTGCTGACGTACTTTCGACGCGCGTAACAGGCCTCTAAGGGCATCCTCTCCTTGTTTTGCCGCCTTTGATACCTCTTCGCGCATTAGATTTGGATCCTTCTTGTCGCGAGCCTCCTCACGTGGTGTCGAGACGAAGGTATGTCGGCTGGGGAATTCGGGGAACTGCGAAGGTATGTATTCTTTGGATTCCTTTTCGGGTTTTCCGCTGAGCTCTTCGGAAAGAGTAGGCAGTGGTCGTAGATACGAACCGCGGGGAACGCTAATATTCTTGGTCTTGGGGACAAGAAGGTTCTTCGGGATTGGGTGCCTTGCATGAGGTTTCAAGGAATCAATAGGGAGGTTGAATGTTCGTAGAATCGTTTCAAAGTCCGCCGGGTTAGGTTGCTCTCTGCGGGCGGAAAGGGCCTGGTGCTTGAGGGCCTCGATCAAGGATTGCAGATCTGTATGGTAGGCAACCGGCCTAGTTAGCTACAATGGAGACGTCGTCAGATGAATGAGAAACATACACTCCTCAACAGCAAGCGCGAAGCTCTCCATTGCCACGCTGTCCGCACTGTCGAAACCGACGTAGTCTAGCGCCACAGCGATTGACCTTTTTAAGCCAGTGTGGGCGAGATCGACTGGTCGAGGATGTGTCACCATGACGGCAGTGGGAGTGAGAGATTGGCGTCTGTCACTATTGCCAGAGGGCGCGGGCGCGGGTTCAGAATCGACGCTGATCTTGGGATCCATTTCCATTTCCACGTCGCCGTCGGGAGACGTCCTTATTCCGCTGTTGCTGGACATCGTGGAGGTGGGATGGGGAGTGAAGGTGAGGAAGTTAGGAAGGGCGCTGGAGTTGGGTTCGGGGAGAATTCAAGGTCGGGCGCGATTTAGCTGGAGGGTAGAGTCGCGTGAAGTATCATTCGGCCGGTAGAAATTGGGATAAATTGGACGGGAGAGTGATTTTAAGGCTCTAGGAACGAGGAATAGAGGTCTATTTCCGGACGAGGCTCGAGGCTAGATGATGTGTTGTTGATGGAGATGTCGTTCCAGTTGTCCTGTGATGTTGGCTGGGATTCGGACAATTTGGGCAGCTCAAGTCCAATCTTCCGGGCGGCTGGCAGCAGCTGTCTGGACTTTGCTTCCAGCACCACCTCGTATTTGTCTTGTTCTTTCATTCCTTGATCTCGTGTGTTAATCAGTCGATTATTTACTGAATCAAAATCAAAATATTATATTCGGCTTGATAATTATCCTCAAACGGAATTTGAAAATATCTCCTTGCATCTCTATTTCTCCAGACTACCTCTGGGCAGTCATTTGTGAGGAGGTCAAAAGCACACTCAGACTTCATCTGCAAGGGCGTCGTCGGTGTGACCACAGCGCACAGCGCAGACTAGGGTGAGGTGAGCGTTGTATGCATCATGCACACTCCTACATTTTGTGATTAAAATGGTCATGTTTTGGGGTTGGAGCGGGATGTGAGATGTGATTTTGGCGGTGCAGAAGAAAAAAAAAGAAAAAGAGAAAAAACCTGACTGCAGAACTTTGGAGATGGAAATAGAAGCAGTTGCTCCCTTTCCTTTGGACATTCCTACTTCGTATATCTCCACTCCGCCTTTTCATTTGCTTTCTCTCTCCGAGTTGTACTGCTCTCTGCAGCGCAGACCTGTTGCCTTCAAAGGATTTTACTTCTCCGCTCAGGAAAAGTCCCAATTTTTGACTGCTTCCCATCACATCACGACTGCTCCTATATATTATCGTCCGATATTGACAAATAGCGAGTTAACGACTTATTGGTATTGTAGGGACGAGTAGGGAAAGTGAGGAGTCATATCTGAGGAACCTTGGGTTCCTCCAAATCCTCTTGTTGATATTGAAGGCCGCCGATTTTGCGGGGACCGAGTTGAGACGAAGCTAGGCTGGTGCTCTTCACCTCTCTCAGCAGACCTTCGATATCCAAGTTCCTGTCATCCTTGTTTTACGAACGTCGCCGCCATAGGCAGTGGCTCGGATCTCAGGTCGGAAGGCAACACTTCGACTAGATTTTGTGGGATATACAACGTCTTGAAGCTTCGTCCTCTTACATGCATATTTTAATATTAGGTAGGAAACCTCCAGTAGCTTTTGGACAAAATCGAGGATAAAAAGACCTATTCTAACACTGAACATATACTTCAGCATCATCTTAGAAGAGTGTTGAGGAAACCCTGAGGCTTTCGTTCTCCTCTACCCAAGAGGATAACCTTTCTTGCTCAAGATGAGTTCGAGGCCAACCTCGCGGCCTGGTGCTACGGCACCTCCCGCCTCACTGCGTGACATCGACAAGACAAAGTTCCCAAGCCTGCCGACCCAAAAGGCTCTCTTGATGATCGACTTCCAAAATGATTTCGTCTCCAAAGACGGCGCCTTACACATCTCTTCGACTAATGCCGACTTTGTTGAGCGTGCGGCGAAGCTGGCGACCGGATTCCACGACATTGGCCTTGTTGTCTGGGTCCAGAGCGTTTTCGAGAAACCGAGGCAATTTATTGAAAGCCAGCAAATCATCACGCAAGACAAACTTCTCCCTCCTTCGGCTGCTCAGACAATTAAGCCTGGAAGAGACCAGAGTATCGACCCGGAGGCATTTCTGAGCACGACGACGGCTGCTTGCGTCCAGAGGGGAACACCTGGTTGGCAACTAGCCAACCCACTTAAGGCGGTTGTCAATCCGAAAAAGGATGTCCTGATCATGAAGACCCAGTACTCTGCTTTCAACGGCACGAAACTCATCCAAATACTGCGCTCTAAGCTGGTTACGACCCTCTATGTATGCGGATCTCTTGTCAATGTGGGAGTCCATGCTACAACTGTGGATGCTGCGGCTCACGGCTACTCCATTATTCTTGTTCGAGACTGCTGCGGTTGGTCGAATGAAGCGAGGCGCGAGGTCGCCATCGCGAGTCTGACTGACGTGAGCGGGTGCGAAGTTGTCAATGCTCGGGCGATTGTGAAATCCATTGGAGGCGCGGACGAGGGTAAAGAAGAAAAGAAGGCCGAGGAAAAGAAGTCGAAAGAGTTGGATAAGAAGGCGAAGGTAGCAAATGAAAAGGGAAGGGAAAAGGAAGTAAGAAAGGAGAAGGGAAAGGAGAAAGAGAAAGAGAAAGAGAAAGGGAAGAACGAAGACGAAAGAACAACCAAACCCGAGCCAAAGGACACCGCTCGTGCACCGCCCCTTCGGCCCTCTCAAACACGCGGAAAGTTGTCACAGAGAATCGCCGCGTTAAAAGAAAAGTTCGCAAGGGAGCTAGAGTCATCGACTCACGAAGAAGATGACTCGTTGGATATCGAGGCGGACCCCGACTTAGAAGCCTCCAGTGACAACAGCGAAGACGATTTCCAGCCCACGGTCAAGCGAGCCGCTACGTCGAGAGCCAGAACTGTTAACCAAAAGGCGTCGGAGACATCAAAACCCGCCAAAGAAATTACCAAAGAGATGAAGAAGTTGTCGTTGTCATCTCCTACTTCCAAGTCTGAGTCAGGGAAGAATCGCCCTGTCAATGTCACTGACAGGGCGTCGGTGGTGCTGCCTAGCAAGGATACTGCAGCCTCAGCCTCACAGGCGCCACCATCGAATGACACCTCGAATGACAAGAATAACATCGCGATCGCTGGAATTGACAAGAAATTTCCAGAAGATGGAGTCAAAAATAATAAAAATGAGACAAGTTCAGACGTGGTGTCCGTTAGAAGTCCCGATCTCCCATCAGAAGCGCCTCCCGAAACAGCATCACCAACCAAAGAAAACTTGCTTACCAAGCCGACGTCCTCAAAGATGGCCCCTGTGAAAGACGATTCCGCGACTCTCAGCTCCAAATCCCCCAAGAATCCCGGAACCTCCCAATTGGCGGTCAAGCCTGAAGAACGGGCTAATGCAGATGGAGCCACCCTGAAGAAGGAATCTGAACCCCTCTGCGAGGGCGATACCAAGGTCATCTATGACATTCTGCCGGAAGACCTAGAGGCTGGAATCTTTGAAAAAGTCAAAGATGAGGTCGACTGGAAGCATATGAGCCATCTCGGCGGCGAGGTCCCGCGCCTGGTTGCTGTGCAAGGTCATGTTGAACCTGACGGGAGCATGCCAATCTACCGCCATCCAGCCGATGAGTCTCCACCCTTGAAGCCATTCTCTCCAACTATCCTCCGCCTGAAAGAAGAGGTCGAGAAGCACCTGGGACATACGGTGAACCACGTCCTGATCCAGCTCTATCGGGGTGGCAAAGACTACATCTCAGAGCACAGTGACAAGACCCTGGATATCGTCAAAGATTCTTACATCGCGAACCTAAGCCTCGGCGCCGAACGAACCATGGTCTTCCGCACAAAGCGTCCCGAGAAGGAGCCCAAGTCCCCCACTGAATCCGAATCTTCCCCTCCCAAGTCCCCTCCCGCATCAACCAAGCGTCAGGTCCAACGCGCCAAGCTTCCGCACAATTCACTTTGCCGCATGGGCCTGAAAACGAACGAGCGCTGGCTGCACGCCATCCGACAGGACAAGCGTCCGGACTTTGAGAAAACGCCCGAGGAGCTGTCCTTTGGAGGCGAGAGGATCTCTCTGACGTTCAGGAGCATCGGCACGTTCCTGAATGCCGACGAGACGCACATCTGGGGCCAGGGTGCCACGGCGAAGACCAAGGCCGAGGCTCGTCCCGTCATTAATG
The DNA here is from genome assembly GCF_000732125.1 of Scedosporium apiospermum. Taxonomy (NCBI): domain Eukaryota; kingdom Fungi; phylum Ascomycota; class Sordariomycetes; order Microascales; family Microascaceae; genus Scedosporium; species Scedosporium apiospermum. The sequence goes on along the minus strand of NW_015971822.1, from coordinate 1,712,202 downwards.
GTGACGAGGGCGAGTCTGAGAGGATTGTGAGGGCCTTTGGTGTGGAGAATAGGCTGTCTGAATTTGACTGGGAGAAGCACTATGGACAGGGATTTGACGTCTTGCATATGACGCGACATGCATGAAGAAGTCTTGCTCGTTTTGAATTTCGTTGGTTTACTCGCTTTGCTTTGATCTTTCGATGTTTGCATCTTTGTGTGTTGGATACCTTGCGCTATTCCGAGATGAGAAACGAAGCATGTTTTCGGCGCGGCCCGAGGGCCGGAAGAGTTATCGGCCATTTGGAGCGTTTACTCATCTTTCGCGACGCAGGACGCATAGGAAACGGGAATTTGGTCAGGATAAATGTTGAATGGGATCTCTCCTTTATATATAGCTCCTTATTATTATTTTTAAACCAACTTTTACTCCGGAATGTGTTTAGTGGTATGTGTTTAGTTCATGGAAAGTGCACTGATCGAGATGAGTATATAAGCCAAGTGAACGAGACAGTAAAATCAAAAGTGCTTGCCGCAATCAAAGTCCTCTACCTAGAGATACATATTGCTCTATCAAAAAAAGCCAACTTCTACTTTCCATCCACCAGATTCCCCTCAATATATAGGTAGGAACCGTCACCTGCCTTGCCGAGAGTCCCAAGGGAAAGGGTATGTGCCCACCCAATCGGCCACCTCAGACTTCAGCTGAACGATTTCCGGGTCCGATGAGCCATCGCCAACATAGTCGAGGAAGAACTTAAGTCTCCTAGGGTTCGCCTCTCCCTTCTCCTCCGCCGCCTTCTTCGCCGCCTTGTCGAGCCTTAGGGTTATGGTGACGGCTCGGTCAATGATATCAGCGACCCTCTCAAAGTCATTCTCCGAGAATCCCCTGGTAGTCATGGCAGGGCTTCCCATACGAATGCCGCCAGGTATTAAGGCGGACTTGTCGCCGGGGACGGTGTTCTTGTTAGCAGCGATACCTACGAGCTCGAGCACCCTCTCGACGCGGCTACCGTCAATGCCTTGGGGCTTGAGGTCGACGAGGACGAGATGGTTGTCGGTTCCCCCGCTTACGATGCTGTAGCCTAGGCCGCCCTTTTCCTTAGAATCGCCGAGACGACGAGCCAAAGCTTTGGCGTTGGCGAGCACCTGGGTCTGATACGCGCGGAACTCGGGGGTCTGAGTTTGGTGGAGAGCAACTGCAAGAGCAGCGATGGTGTGGTTGTGTGGGCCTCCCTGGTGCCCGGGGAAGACGGAGCTATTAATTGGTCCCTCAAGATCATACAGCACCTCCTTCTTCGTCTTGGGGTTTATACGACGGACGCCTTTCCTGAAAAAGATCATGGCGCCACGGGGTCCACGCAAACTCTTGTGACTGGTGGTCGTGACGATATCGGCGAAGGGGAAGGGGCTGGGGATGACGTTGGCGGCGACAAGGCCGGAAATGTGGGCCATATCGGCAACTAAGTAGGCGTCAACCTTATCGCAGATCTCGCGCATGCGCTTATAGTCGATTAAGCGGCTGTAGGCGCTAGCTCCGGCAACGATTATCTTGGGACGGAACAGGGTCGCCAGTTCCTCGAGTTGGTCGTAGTTGATGTAGCCGGTACTCTCGTCTAGCCGGTAAGGGAGTGTCTCGAAGTATTTGGAAATGAAAGAAATCTTCTTCGTCGCGGTCTGGTATCCATGGGAGAGGTGACCTCCGTGCGGTAGATCCAAACCCATTAACCGATCATGAGTTCCCATAAGAGCCGAATAGACATACAGGTTCGCGGGAGCACCGGAGAGGGCTAGATAGAGAAGGAAACACAGCATGAGTTAGACTGCAGACCGATCGAGGGACCTCCAGGTCGATCAGAACTTACGCTGAACGTTGACGCCCCATTGAGACGGTTCAAGGTCAAAGGCTGTTAACGCGCGCTGTTGGCACAGCCTTTCCGCCTCGTCGATGAACTCATTTCCTCCGTAGTATCTAGCGCCAGGATATCCTTCGGAATACTTATCTACTCAAAGGAAATATAGGTTTCCGTGTTAGCTTCCAGGGGCTTCAGGGAAGTTGGGAGCTAGTTTGAAAGAAGGGTATCAAGGTGGGCTGACTTTGCATAACACTTCCGAGGGCTTCGAGGACAGCTTTGGACGTGAAGTTCTCGGAGGGAATCAAATTGATGAAGTGTTTTTGTCGGTTCTCTTCCTACATATCCGGCCCCTAAGTTAGCGCGTGATGCTTCCATTCCCCAGTCGTCTAAACTGCTATCGCACCTTTAGGACTATATTGAAAATCGCGGGATCGGCTTGGTCGAGGTGGGCGGAGAGAGCCTAAGGAACGGCGCACGCGGGAAGTTAGTAACCGACGCAGAGAAGGATCGATGTGCATCATCTCGAAGTATCGTGTTGGATCCCATGGAAGGGGATTGGGCAGTACAAACCTGAGTCTGGTTATCCAAAGACACGGACGAGTAGTAATGGCCTCCCGGTGATCTCCTGCTCCTGGTGGTGCTGAGGCCGGCCACCCTTGTTAGACAAGGCACGGAGCTGGATGGCGTGGTTCTCCATAGGGACCCCAATGGCAGCCTCAATGCGTGCCTCGACATTGCGGATGGCTTTGTCGCGCGATATATGGAAGCGGTGGGTATGTGGGAGAGATGTGAAGATGGGAAGACGGCGTGTCCACGATTGGCCTCAAGACATGTGCCCTTCTGGCGGCGGATAATTGACCTTTGGCGGTCGGTAATCAATTTGATGTGACTCTCGAGCGGGGTGCAGACGACGCTGGCGGCTTTAGCGTTGACCTCAGAGGCTAGCTGTAGCTATGATTGCTGCGAGTACTGGTACCACTCCAAAGAATAGCAGATGGCTGAACACACAGCTCGAGACAGGATCAATTGAACGTCGAGAAATACTCAGCCGTCCCAATCAATGGATTTTCCGCACTGAAGCTGGGTGCAAGTGGACCAACAATTTCAAGCGAGAAGCCCAGAACCGGCATCCAGCGAGCCGGGGTGTTCCAAGTTATTGAGGCCTGCCGTCGGCATCACGCCACCAATCTTGAAATTCTCCCTTTATTTGTAGGGATGTCAGGGTAGTGAATACAGCACTGTTCTCAGCAGCGAGTTCAGCCTACGTATTACGACATTGTAACATTCTGTGAACGATGATTGACTGCAATGATTGATGCGCGACAATTAATTGTACTGGAAGTAGAGGTACAAGCACCAAAGTAATGGTGTACAACGGCCTCGGATCCATCCTCATGCTGGAGTTGACGACCATTGGACATGCACGTGACCCACTCAAGACCTCTATCAAAGGACGACTCAACCTCTTCATAGACTCGACGGGGGCATCGAATGTTGACGATCCGAGTCGTCACTTAAACCCCCGTGCTGCTTCATCATTACGGTTCGGATTTTGTTCGGGAGCATGACTCGACGGCGGTGTCCGACGACCTCTTCGTACATATCACAGGAGGAGATTTCTATGAGCAATGGCTCCGTGTACTTACAAACAAACACTCATGTTGATGCCACACCGAATATAACAGAAACCCTTAGGATTGATGAGGATGGAAAATCCGATGTTGCAAGTGAGAAGAGGTCATCTGTTCTCGAATCTCTCTCCATGGGCGCTTCTGCGGATTAGACCAGGAAGACCTTCGTCCCTCAGTCTCCCCAGCGCTGATCTTTCGCTTGGAGAATTAGAGATAGTCCCGCACGCTTCTCCCGAGATAGGTGTTTTCCTTATTTATTTTTGGCTGATGCGAAGAACAGGAAAACCCTCTATGTATATAAAATTCTAATCTTGGGATGGACGTTGCCATCTCTATCCAAAGCAAACAAACTTGGTCACAGTAATCGTCTGATAATATTGCGCCGTCAGTAGCAACTCTTTTCACAACGTTCACCAGGCCAATCTATCACATCTACAAATTTCATTGCCTCCGGAAGAAGTATATGGCTCCCCAAGCTGATAAGAGGTCCGCTAGTTCTCGTTCCCGTCAATGTACGAGGTGATGTAGTTTGAAAGACACATTCAAATTAACTATATTCTGGTGTTATTTCTTCGCCATCATGGCGGCCGGCAATGCAAGGCATGCAGAGCAAGCTTCCCCTTTCAACTAGCGCCAAGAGCGGAGCATGGGGAAATCGGAAATCTGGGTCCTAATGGTCTCGCTCAAGCTGTCACCGGGTTACGCCCCGGAGGGGTGTGAAGAAAGGGGCTATCTCCTGCAACCTCGAGTGCAGGTTGCAGAATGTATTGAACCATGACCGGAGACGAGGGGCGCTGAGTTTGATAACAGCGATTCTCAGCATCGAGCTAGAGGAAGAAACCGATTCAATTGTTAACACTAATATCGTCGAGCACACACTAAGCATCCTTGGCAAACGTACATGCCCTGTTCGGAGATGGAGCGCGTGCCCGGATAGGGCATCGACATCACCACCAAGGATACTGTCGAGATAATGTAAAGACCTTAAACAGTATGGAGCATCCACAGTCATGGCATAAGTCGGTTTGAGTTCAGTAAATTACACGACCTTAGTCCCAGAACCTGGCAAGCCTCTTGCACATCGCGGCATTCTGTAAAGAGCAGATGCGGCCAGCCGTCACTCACTTGACGGCCCGGCAGAGGAGCAAGCCCTTAAATTCAGCCCACCACAGTTGCTCCTCACCGAAACTTTTTCCTTTTTTTTCTCTTTTCTTTCCCAACTCAACTAAATTGGGCGTGACGAGATTGCTACCACAACCAAACGAATTGGCCTTCCCTAACCCCCGCGAGGGGGCCACGGGAGCCATGCGGACATGTCCCGGCGCACTTCACCACCTTTAAGGGACAATTTGAAGCCTTCTGATCCAATTTCTTGAGCCTCCTCTCTTCGTTTCTTACCTCTTTTCTTCTTTGACTCTAGCGGATGGGGGGTTTGACGCTTGGCAAGTGCCAAGCATTCGAATGTGTCACACCGAGCTTTGCCTATACTAGTTCGTTTGGAGGGGGGACTTTGCTCGAAGTTAGAATGGAACCGCGTTGGGCGAGGGAATGAGCAATGCCCTGACTCTCGTGGATCCCTGAGCTGGTTATGGGTTCTGGCTCTATTATACGAGATGGCCTCCTCATCTCTAGACCTGTATCCTAGCATGTTATATCTAGAGCCCCTAGTTAAGTTTTGGCCTGTAATCTTGCGTAGTATTGCATTCCATTTTTCTCGAGCCCGTAAGCACTGGTGTCTTCTGGTTCTTTTGTCTTCTACAATTTCATGGTCGCGAGACCGTCTCGCGACCCGTTGTTGAGAAAGCATGCTGTCAACCTTAAAAGCTGAAAGAGTCCTTATTCGATATTGGTGGTCAAGGTCTTGCCGGAGATATTCAACAGACCTCGTCTCTCCCATATGTTGCCAGGCACCTCTCTCTACGTCTCTGCAACGGGTCAATATTAGTCGAATTTGGTCAATTGGTCAAATTTGGAGCATTTTGTGAAAAAACAGAAAAAGATAACCGGCATTCATTTAGACGTAATGTAGTCTCTTGTATCGAGTGCAATGCTACCTTTTTGTACCGAAAGACCCTAGGTGACCTTGCCAGCATCTCTAGAGCTGGGAGGCCGTATAACAACAACAACAAGACACCCGAAAACCCTTTGACTCCGAATGCAGCCTCCTTTTGGCCATAGCCTTGGCACGACAGGACCAACCTGTCCATTCTTAGGTCGTCTTCGTATTCGTCTCCGTCATCATCATCGTTCTTTACTCCTCGGTATCCTCTAGCAGAGCATTCTTCTTCGCCGCCGCCCTCTCCAACTTGCGCTCGCGAGCGGCCTTGGTCCTGGCACGCTTGGCATCCATCTCCTCCTTGAGCAACCTCTCACGCTGCTTCTCGGCCTTGGCACGGTGAATCTGCAGGAGAAAAAGAGCAGTGTTAGTTTACTGGCGGCTGTGGCGTCACCTACTAACGTGGTAGAATCTGGTTTCGACTTACGTGCTCAACGAGGGCACGCTTGTGCTTGAAGGTGTTACCCTTGCTGAGGTGGTAGAGCTCGTGGTAGAGGTGCTTGTCAATCTTTCCGCTGGCACGGTACTTGACAAGAAGGCGGCGGAGGACACGCTGGCGGCGCATCCAAAGGATCTCACTGCACGAGCAATTAGCACATGGAAATCAATGACTCGTCGGTCCTCAAGGAGTGGTGAAAGGTCAGCCTAATGGCGGGAAGCCATCGTTCTAGGGATGGCCTCAGCGCCCCCCCGAGGCCAACCTCCAAGCCTTTCCTTCCTAAGCCACCGGTGGGTTTTTTTTTCAATGTATAGGGAGAGACGTACGTAGGCATACGGGCATTGGCAGTACCCTTGCGCTTACCGAAACCTCGGTGGCGGCCGTCCCTTCGGGCGAGGTTAAGCTCGCGGGCACGAGATCGGGAGTGCATGGTGACAGGCTTTCGGATGATGAGGCCATCAGCGATGAGCTTTCGGATCGTCTGACGAGAGTTGGCATTGCTGATTTCGTTGACTTCGTTGGGGTCTAGCCAGATCTTGTTCTTGCCGCAGCCGATGACCGACGCGGCCAGGCGCTTCTGGGTGAGAAGGTTGGCCCTATAGTTTTGGCAAACCCTCAGTTAGCCTCCATGTCCGCCTAAAAAGTTCGCGTGCTGTCGAATATTTCATCCCCAAAGCCACAGAATCCATCTCCGAAATTGGAAAATATCATCTTCCCCGCACACAAGTTGCTCGTTCTATCATCATCGAATCGGGTTGCTGTAGAAATTCAGATGTGTAGGGGGGGATGAATGTCAGGGCCGCAGAGCGACCGCCAGGTGGTCATGCCCCCAAAAATCACCCACTTCCACCACATTCACTCCAAGCACCACTTGTCTTTCCACGGTTGATCGTTTCTTCCGGCAGGGGGGGGATAGTGGGCTAGCGAATTGAGGTAAAATCAACAGGGAATGGGGAGATCATCTTACATCTTGGACGATTAAATTCGGCGATGGTCGATTATCGGTTGGTGATGGGAGATGGATTTGAAATCTCGGAGTGAAGGGGAGATTTTTTTCTAGTCGTGACTGTGGTCGAGATTCGCTCCCCTCAGGGTAGGTTTCCAACTTGTGGGCGGTCAAAGACTAGCCCTGATTGGGAAAAGTAGGCGAGGGCTGCTGACGAGATCAAGGCGGGGCAGAAACTTTACGATTGCAGTGACCGAAGGTAAAGTCACGTGATTGAATCTTTTTTTTGCTGAAGAAGACTTTACCCTCTACTTCGTAAAAAGTCTGGCAGAAAAGTGGGAAAATGAGAATGAAATCATCAAATTCACAAAAGAGAGAAGCCCTACGTCGGTTTTCCGCACTGTACTTCGCACCTCCTTGTGCTCCGCTGCTGTACGTCACCCAAGCTCACATCATGGATACTGATTTCGAACAAGAAACTCGTTGCTTGAGGTTTCTTCTCGAAGAGCTATTGCTATTGTAATTGTAAAAGCTCGATGATATATACACATGTACTTTGGACAGAGTCTTCCTTCTTCACAGGGTCTCTCCTCTAACTGTCGAACACACCCTCGCCAACATCCACCCTACCCACGCTCCAGATCTCCTTCTCGTCTTCGACCTCATCGTTAGACAAACCGAGACCACCTTGACCACCCTCTGCTTCCCTCCGCTCCCTGGCCTGCGCTCCAAGCCTCAGAGTAACCCGCTTGAAGTAGTCTTGCATGCTGCGCTTCGTATTTGGAGGAAGTTGCTCACCCGGTCCGGCCATGAATTTGTCGAAGATCTTGCTCTCCTCGTCGACGACGCTGAACATGGCAACGAAGGCCGCCTCAGCGGAGAGCTTGACTGGGATCACCGTGTCCCGCACACTGGCGAAAATAGGTGGTGCGAGTAGAGGCGTATGGGGTCGGACGATGTCAATGTTAACCCTGCTCAGGGTTCGGATGAGTACTAGTGCAAGTCGCCGAGAGTCGCTGGGGTTTCCGGGAGGAATAATCTCAGCGAGCGTGTCAAATATCTGCTTCGTAGTCTCAAAGGGCTTGGAAGAATCGTGTAGCAGGTATTTCCCGGTAGCAAGCACGCAGTTTTCGGCAATAAAATTCTGTTTCATGGTTAACTTTATGTTCGCAACGTTTCTGTGATCTATTTTATAAGTACTTACGATCTTGTTCTTCATACCGCGGCAGAGGAGTTCCGGTAGATCCTCAGCCATAGGACCGTTGAGCAGGATGTCGGGCGACTCGAGTAGGACTGCATTGAGACCAAGGACAGATGAATTGCTGAAGTTGCCGGTCATGACTCTGTTCTTGATCAAGCCATTGGCTGCCTCCTCGGGCACATTCTTAATGAGAGCACCGAGGAGCTTCGCGTTGGTGACGGTCATGGCGTCATCCCTCTCATCAGTCTCCATATCGATGAGCGACAGGACGGCAGTCCGTGATGTCTCGCCCATGTTAGCGCCGGCTTTGCTAATAACCTCGTATAGGGCCTTCAGCATTGCCGTTTTGACTCCCGGGTCCGACGTCTTGCAGCCAGTTACCAGCTCTGCAATTAAGGGATCGATTCGCGGTGTATACTTGATCAGCGTGCCCAAGGCCTTAGCCGCGCGGGACCGTAGAGCCTCGCTCGATGGATCCGCGAGGGACTTGGCGAACGTCCGCTGGAGCTGGGGCAAGAAGGGCTTGAGAGCCAGAGGTATTTTCTCAAGGAGGTTATTCAAGGCTAGCAGAACAGCTTCTTTGACTTCCGTTGATCGTTCCGACACCACACGAATAAGCGGACCGGCGATCTGGGTTACAAACGGCTTGAGCGACGCCTCACTTGTGCGATCAATGATATCCGACAAGCCTAAAGCAGACTGAGTCCTCTGGTCGGCCGTACCGTACATGAGACCCTGCAAGAAGATTGGAAGGATGGCATTGATACCCTTGGGGAGCTCGAAGCCGCGCAGGTTTGCGCCTGGCACGCCGACCAGCTGTAGAGTAACACGGGTCGAGGGCGCGAGATTCTCCATCTCTTCCTTCTTCAGCTTCTTGGTGAATTGGCTGAGGGCGGCCCAGGCGGCCTTGACTACGTCCAGGTCTCCGTCATCGAACGCGCTGAGAAGTGCACGAATGATGTCCTGGTTATACCTGGAATAGTCGATCTCCGCAACTTCGAAGAACCGGCCGAGATGGTGTGCCGCAGCGGCGCGGCGACGATGATCGTCATGTTTGATAAGTTGGAGCATGACATTCATAACAGTATGGAGACCTTCATTTTCATCGATCGACAAGAGCACCGTATCAAAGGACTCATCAAGCTCTTGCTTCAGAGTCTCGTCCGTGCAGGTGACAATGTTGTCCAAGAGGGAGTTGATGATATGGGGCATGCGGCGACTCATTGCAGGACCAGCAACGCGAGAGAGAGACCCAAGCGCCTTGGCATTGAAAGAAGAGATAGGTGGTGTGATGAGGGTAGGGATAAGATTCGGTAGGATGATGTTTGATCGAGTGGACTCCGTGAGAAGGGTAAGGAGAGCTGATAAGGCATTGTCTGCAGCCTCCTCGGATCGGAGAAGATTGAGGAGGTACGGAAGTACTTGATCAACAGCCCGCTTGCCGATAATTTGCTGTAGAGAGTCGAAGGCCTCCGCAGCTGCTTCGCGAACGTCGTCATCGGAATCTGTGAGAGCGGTCCGAACGACAGAAACGAGGGTCTTCTCATGGTCTTCGAGGGCTTCTTCGCTAGCTGAGGAGATAAGTTCCTTGAGGGCGAGACAGATACCCTGCTTGGCATCAACGTCCGTGGTTTGGAGGCCCTCTTCGAGTGTAGGCAAGACTGTCGACAGGACGTTATCTCCAGCTCGGCGAATGAGTTCACCAAAGGCATTGCTGGCAATGACTTTGTGTTCCATGTTAGAGCTACCAAGACGGCGGATGAGCAGTTGTGTGAGGGTCGGAACGAGCTCCTTGAGCGTCCGGGGACTAGGAACAAGAACCTTCCAGACCGAGATCGCAGCTGCTCGTACAATACCAGCAGTGTCGCATCTGCACACATAGAGAGCCGAAAGAATCTTGTTCCGCTTCTCAACACCAAGGACTTCCTTGAGCGACGCTCCTGCGTCTCTTGCCTTCTCCATGAGGGACTCCTCGGCTTCACCTTCAGCCTCAGCCTCTTCAGCGTCCTTAGCGCTAATACCAGTGAGGTTGAACAGGAGATCTCCGACAAGCTCCACGGAACTCAACCGAATGCGGTAACTATCATCGGCCAAGCCGCGTTCGAGCTCTGGGAGGAGCAAATCGACCGCCTTCATTGCGAAGTTTTTCACAAGGAGTCTACCAGCTCGAAGAGATGTCTCACGAATGGACTCGACATCATCCGCCAGGCCAGCAAGAATAGGAGGAATAATTCTTCCAAGATAGTTGGCGAAGCTGTTGCCGAAGCATACCGGCAGGAAAATGAATAGAGACATGAATCCTTCTCGGACGGCTGGCTTCGAAGACTCGACGTTCTGGAGAATCGTAGGCAGGGTCTCCTCCAACCGTGAAGTGCCAAGGCCGGCAAGAACCTCGCTGAGAGCCTGGGCGGAACCAAGGCGATCGCCCGCACCGGTATCCGACTTGAGGGTTTGCATGAGACCGGGAATGAGATCCGGGAGTGCATCCTCGCCAAGTTTCTCCACTAGGGATCCAAGAGCTCTTGAAGCCGTGGCGCGAGTGGTAGGAACAGGGTCCACAGCGGCCACCTTGAGGCCCGCGACCAAGACAGGAAGGTGAATAATAAGATCCCTGCGCTCTGTAAGATGGGCCAGACTGCCAATAACCTGGGCAGCCTTCCGCTTCGTTCCGGATCGGCTGGCAAGACCACGTTGAAGGATACGCGTGACCAGGGCCAAGGAGGGCGCATCGAGATAATGTACGAATTGAACTTTGATGAGGGAGTCCAGCGCGTCGTCTGTATATTTGGTGGGATCGCTGAGGGCCTTGAGCAAGATATCGACGATACCCTGTACTTCGGGGTTGGTGATGACTTCGCCAAATCGCTTCAGCGACTTGTTTGCGGCCGCTCTGACTTCTTTGTGACTGTCGTTGAGGACGGCGGTCAACGGTGGAATAATCTCCGGCAGGCTCAATGATAACTGTTGAGGATCGAGATAAGCCATAGCTCCCAAGAGATCGCAGGCACCCCTCTTGCTTCGCCACTGCTGGTCGTCTAATCCGGAGAGCAGTGTAGGAAGGATCTTCTTGACACCATACGAGCTAAGCTTAGCAAAACAGGCCTTTGCTGCTTCCAGAGCTGCATCACGGACATTGGGATTGCCATCGGCAAATCCTGTAAGTAGCTGGGGAACGACCTCGATAACGTATGGCTCGAAAATACGGCCAAGAATGACTGAGAGAAGCTCGTAAGAGAGAAGAGCCGACTCCCTCTGACTGGCATCCTTCTTGTTCTCCATCGCTCCCTTGAGCGTGCTCATTATGCGGAATTCTCTAAGTGAGCCGATTCCCCTACCCTTGACAAGGCCGGCTAAACCGTAGGCTGCGCCGCGCTGCGCTGCGTACTTCTTGGCAGACAAAAGTGTTTCCAAAATCTCTGCAAAATAGCGAGAGGACTTTTGTCCGTATACGACCACAAGTGGTGGAAGGCACTCTGCAATGGCATATTGGACAGTTTCCGAGGGAGTGCTGAGAGTGGCTATCAACCTGTCTATGACGACCGGCAACTTGGAATCACCCGGCTTGAGGTGACGAGCGAGCGCACCATACATGATGACCACAGCCTCGTTGACACGGTCAGATGCCTCCGTGTTCTTGTCTGGGCCCTCGAGTGTTTTCTCAAAGGCCTTCATCAACCTCTCCAACATACCCTTGCCATGGATATTGATAATTTCGATGGCAGCTTCGAGCATCTCGGATCGGACGGAGGCATTCTGGTCTCCAAGTGGCCCTTGCTGGATGAGGAAGTCGAATAAGGGATCGAGTTGGGTTCTCGTGAGGTGAGGAGCGAGTTCCTTCAGCGCTCGAGCAATACCGTGACGAGCCTCCCATGGGTCAGAGAGGTCCATCTTCTTGGGCATGCCGTACTCGTCAAGCTTCTGAACTCTCGGCTTGGCGAGCTCTACATAAGCCGCCTTGAGCTTCTCTAGAACTTTGTCCAAAGTGGAGGCGTGGGCGCCCACCGCCTCTGCGAGAGATCTCGCCGTAGACCTGCGCAACTGAGCATCCTTGCTTTCGAGGTAAGGAAGCATTCGGAATGGAACATCTGGTGAAATGGAAAATCCACTCTCTTCCCAAATTTCCTGGCCAAGAGTACGATTTTCAGGTTCGTCGTCATGGGCGGCGATCCAAGTCTCGTTCGAGAAAGATAGTTCGCTCATATCAACCTCAGAACTTATGGACTGCAGGACAGCTGTCCGGACGGAGTCCTGCGGGACAATTGCTCCCTTGGCTAGAACCTCAATCTCATCAGTGGTCATGCTTGGCGCTACACACCGACAGATATCAGCGAAGCAGTCCTTAATGGCCTTGTAGTGCTGAGAGTATTGCTGCATGGAATTGATGAGGGTCTCCAGTATATCGGATCTGGGGACAGCCTCCTCTGCGCAAACGTCCGAATGGAACGCCAAAACCTCGACGGCGAGGACCAACTGAGCGTCCCGGTCATCTTCCGTCTTGCTAGCCCCACCGGTGTGAAGTACGTTGAGCAAGAGGGGAACCATATAAATGAATGAGACTGCGTCAAAGGGGCGCTGCTCTCCAGCAAATCGTAGTCGGTATAACACACGAGTTATTAAGTCATCAAGTGGCTCTTGCATAAGTTCTTCGGGAAGTGACAGAACGCCCTTTGCACGAAGAGTTGCGGCGCCGATAGAGACGCGAGTGGGACCGAGGCGGCTTGAAACCCTGTCGGAGCAGGAGATGAATGCCTTGGGGGCAGAATCCCCGGTAATTAAACAAGCTCCGGCGTCGATGACAGAAAGCAAAGACTTCACCGCCGGCTGAATCCACATTATATCTTCGGTAGGAGGTCCAGTTGCGAGGCTCCGGATTATACCAATGCCCCGGTCTAATTTGGCAGCGGTGGCGCGCACGGATTCGCGGATTCCGGCTTCTTTCTTCAGCTGAGCATTTACCTTGGCAGTCTCGTCGGCAGTCAATTTCTTCTGTTGACCCTTCTTTTCTGCCAGCTGAGCCCTCAGTTCCTCTTCCCACTTCATAATATCGTAATCTTTTGCGTTTTTGTCGGGCACGGTCTTTTTCTTGTTGGCAAGAACATCGATGAAAGTAGTCCCTTCAGGGGTCTTGAAAATTGCAGCCTCGACAGGGCCAATGTTTTCGAGACGAGCCGGGTCTAGATCATCCTCAATCAAGGATATTATACGGGAAGTCATTGTGGCTGGAGACACGAATGCCAACTCGGCAGCGGCCTTGCAAGCGGCATCCCTCACCTTCGCAACCTAGTTCGGGGCGACACCCTTAATGTCAGCTGAGAGATATTCAAGTCACAATGGTGTCGTCAAAGGTGTTGTGAGGTACGTTACCTGTTGTTCGCCAGAAGCAGCGACCATCATGTGGTTGATTAGGGAGTCTTCGTATTTCCTAGAAAGCTCACCGGGATCCCTCTCGGCCTTAAGACAGAGGTCTATCCATCCGGCGCCGCCAACCAACTCAGTCCGGCCAAGGACAACCAGTGAGCATAGTTGCTCATCCAATTCCTGTATGCTAGTATCTTGGCCTGATTCCTGGGCAGTGGCTCGGTTTAAGCATATGCTCCTCAGCACGGGGAATAAGGCATCGTTCTCAGATTTGCAAATGATGGGAACGCTTTCCTTATCAGCCACCTCGACGGATTTTATCCAGCCCCATAAACCGTTGATCAAAAGCTTGGAAATTGCCTCTGGCTCGTGTAAATAGGCAGCCGAGATACGTTCCCTCGCCTCCCGGGTAACTTTGGGGTTGAGAGTCGATGAACAAGCGAGGAAGATAAGAGCTTGCGCCCAGGCAAGGGCAGCGGGAGGCGCCATGACCTGGCGAGACTCAGCAGGAATGGACAGAAGCGTCCGACAAAGCCAAACGTACTCGTCTTCAATGGTCAATTTGCTAAAGATACGAGGATTGAGAAGGAAGGAGGGTTTAGGCTCTAACGAGAGGCATTGCTTCGAAAGAGAGACTTTGGAGAGGGCAGTCTTGACCGCACCGCTGTTGAGCTTGGCCAGTAAAAGGGGCACAAGACCGGCAAAAACGTAACCGCCAACGATAAGGCCGCTCTGAGAGGTTGCAAGAGGGTTGGCGATGACCTCATTATAAGAATCCAGCAGTTTTGGTACTGTCGCCTCAGCGAAGGGGGCAATAGATTTTGTCAATGCATCGTCGTCTAAGGCAGTTGCTAATATTTGGCCGGTTTTCAAGATCCAAATCCTCCGATTTGGGATCTTCTTATCAGCTAGGCCCTTGACGAAGGCCTCTGCCACAGGTTTAGCGATGTCGAGAGAGAGCTGGAGACAGCAGCTGACAAGTGTCGAAGTTTCCGCCTGTAGACAGGCTTCGTTGCCCTCCTTTGGCGCAATCAAGGCAAGGCCAGAAGCAACTTGCTCAGCTTTAGGATTAGAAACGGGCACTTTCTCTAGAAGTTGCGCATGTAGGAGCCTCTGGTCGACTGAAGCCAATTTTCCAGACTTTAGGGGGCCCAGAATCTCGTCAACAGCCGCGTCAAGCGAGGGCGACGCTTTCGTGCGTGATGAGATCGCGGCGAAAGAGGCATATACCCCTGCCCTTACGGCGGCGTTGGAGGATTTAGCGCTCGAGAGAATTGGCTTCAAGAGGTTCTTCGCCAAAATCTCGGTCAGGTCAAAAGATTTTGGCAGTGAGCTAACAAGAGGCACTATGACGTTGCAGAGCACAACCTCGGGCGCCCGTAGGAGACCCTTTTCTAAAGCGGGGACGACCTCTGCTTTGAATTCCTCGAGAGACGAAAAGTCCGAGAAGTAGTCCGAAAAGGCACCAGCAATGTGTTCAGGGACTGAGGTTCGCGAATTTACGACTTCTCTAGAGTAGAAGGTGGTGTATTGACTCTTTAGCTTCTCGAGAACTGGTTTGGCCGTGGGAATGCGCGATGATACACCGGCGATGATGCCCAGAAATGGACCATTGCGCGCAGTGGGTTGACTTCCCTTCGCCGCTAGTTGAGTAACTGCATTGATGAGGACTTGTTCGCCGGCAGGGCCGTCTTGAAAAAGCAACTTCCGAAGACCACGTCTGGTAATAACCGTAGCGGAATGCGATACACCAGGCTTAGCGGAGGGACCGAGGCACTTTTCCAGCACGAGGGCATGGCCCTGAAGGATCTGAGAGCCGAACTTATTCCATTGGGACGTGCCGGAGAGATGCTGGGTAAGAAGACTGCACCACTCGACAAGGACGAAGGCAGTTGTGGGGGCAAGACCGGGTCTTTGGCACTCTTGAACGACGGCGGTGACGAATGGGGAGAACAGATCGGGGTTGAGTCCGCTTTCTATTATGGACACGAGACAAGTCTGGACTGCTCGCCTCGAGGGGCGATCGTGGTAAGCTTCGTGGGTCCAGAAGAGGACTTTGAGAAGAGGGGTGATGGTGGCGGGGGGGAGGTCTGTTGTTGCGAGAGTGCTGTTAGCATCACTTATCCCCAAGCGGCGAGGACTCTCCGAGGGACTCCCCAGGGGACTCGAGCGGTGACCCGAGATATGTGAGTTCGGAATCGGTACCTTTTTGGGCTATCTTCTCGTCGATTACGCGGAGCTGAGCTTGGCGAGCCGTCGTCGAAGAGGACATTAACGCGGCCTTTGCGGCAGGGAAATCGAAGGCCACGGGGCCATCTGTCGTGGTTTCGGTCATGGCTCCAACGGCGCTCGAACGTCAATCTACTCGAGCGGATTGGGGGGAAACGGCGGTAGGGGGAAAGGTAGCTTCGATTAGGCAGGATCGAATCTACGCATCTGGGGCGGGCTAAAGGAAGGATGCCAACCCGGTAGGGCGCATTGAGACCTTGGGGTTGTCGGATGCAATTGAGACGTGACCCTGAACTTGCTAGCGAGTGAAGAGTTCAGCCAGGTTTGGCCCGGTGGTTGGGATTGATCGCGTTTACTCGAAACGACAGAGGAGATCGAGGCTATGGAAGGGCGAAAATGTTAAAAAAAGACATTCAAGCACCAAGACGAGAGAGGCAGGCGCCAAGTACATCGGGATGTGACAGGCGACAGGCAGGGGACGTCTTAAGTCAAAAGTTTCGCCGATTTACGAGCAGGACATTTTACGCAACGGTTGCAATGCTTCTAGAAGCTCAGGGCAAACAACATTGAAGACTACGCTAGGGGCCGGGTCCGAGACTCACCAAGATCTCCCGGCGCCGTTTATGATGCTCAAAAAACAACACCCAGGGGCGGAGGGGAGTTTATACCAGAGGTTGTACTTCGTACGTGTACACTATTGATGATGTACACTGACTGGGCTGATGAAAAAAAAAGTGACAATATCAACGTGTGTGTTGAATAAAAAGTTGTGTGTGGATCTGTGACTAAGAATGAGTCAAGGAGGGGCATGGTGGGGTTATGGCCTTGGCGAATCAGAGCAGTGAGGTCCCTCCATTGCAGCTGCTGCCAGCTAAAGACGAGATTTGTTGCACTTGGCACCCCGCGTCAGGTTGAAGTTCCATCGCCTGTCTCCGAAGAGGTTTACTTGTCGAGAAGGCTCAAGCTCGTGCTGTTTCTCGTTTCTCCCATGCTGGAATTTGGAATGTACCTCACCGATCCTCTGCAGCTAATTGGTGGTTTTGACTGAGCAGAGACGCTCTAGACCCTACTGACGAGGGTGTTGAACCCTCTGCTAGCACATGAGCTCTTGGGATTCAGGTTCCGTCGTTTGCGCCCCAGTGATTAACCCAGCACCCAGAAGATGCCCAACTAGAAGCCCTGGTGGAAGGGCACTAATACCACTAGTCGCCACAAAACCTTGTGCTTAACGGCATGGGATTTAGCGCTGGAGCGGAGCATCAACCGCTAATTTGATTCGAGACTCGTGGCGAGAGCTGCCGAGAGGTTCAAGGCAACATTGAACGTTGAAAAACGTGGGTACGAGTGAAAATTGTCCATCAGTTCTGAAGATTGTCCACTAGTTATCACGGGCCTAAAGAGATGTTTCGCTGCCATCTTATTATCGTCGGTTCCCTTGGCCTATTTCCTCTTCCTTAGCATCATCATATTTCTACGGTCTGGCTCCCGTGGTTTTCAGTCCAGTGTGTTTTGCCCCCACGCCCAGCAATCCAGACGTCATCAAATTGGACCTTTTCCGGCCAACCTTTAATCAACACACACTGGTCCAAGAACATAGAGCCAGGAGACATTTCACATGGCCCCAAATAAGAAAAAGAAGAAGCCCGCGGCGAATTCTGCCCGGGGGTTTGCCACAACTTCCATTGCTTCGAAGCCCCGCATCGAACAGCCTGAGCCAGATGGCCCATCTTCAAAGGCAACCCAGGCAAAGCCGGGTTCTGGGACGGCTTCTAATCAAACCCCAGGCACACCTTCAGCATCTGGCCAGGCAGGACTAGCGGCATCGGTAGCTCCCCAGAAGCCTGAGCTTACCCCCGAGGAGTTTGAAAGACAGCTTGAGGTGGCGGAACTTCAACTGCTCGTTGAGAAGCATGCGCCAAAGGTCAGGCGTGACGCCCAACGTCAGAAGGCGCGCTTGGAGACGGACCGCCGTCTTCAAAGATCCAGCGCGGACCCCATCAATTGTCCAAGGTGGTTGCCGCCGGAGATCATGGATCATGTGCTGGATCTTATCAGGGCTGAGAGTCGCTTCGCCGCCGTGAGCATGTCCTCGGAGGCCGCCTCCACCAATTCTTCAGGCAAGATGCCTCCGGAGGAAGACCTGACCATCAGGCTCTGGACCTTGCAGCATACTCTTATTTCAGCTGGTATTCCTGCAAACCGGAGTCGTGAGGCCATTTCGTATGTCCTAGACATGTCGCCAAATATCCCATCCAATACAAAGGATGCTATCTGGGGTCTAGAGGAAGCTCTCGACTGGCTTGCCAAGGAATGTGGGCCTGATGAGCTGCCCGCTTATGATGCAAGACCCCGACCGGCTCGTAAACCTTTAGGTACGCATGTTATTTCTCGCCCAGTCCCAACACTGAAACAACCCGGTGCCGGTCAACTAGTCTGCTAATGCATATCGAACCAAAGAGAATGTGGAAGAGGCTAAGGCTCAGAACAAAACGGCTTCCAAACGCAATGGCTCCAACTCATCCAAGAAGCCTGCTGCCAAGAAAAAAGTAGCTGTTTTCTGTGATAGCGATATCGAGCCGGATGATCTCATACCTGAGTATCTGAAAGCCAGGGAAAAGCTCTTTGCATTAGAGCGGCCATTACTAGATACCAAGAGGCGAGGCAAGAATGCGAGGGGCAAAGGCCCCGAACCCGCTCTGAACGAGGAGCAGGAAATGGAGATTGTGAAGTTGCAAGCCAAAATTGACAGGATTGACAAGGATGTCTTGTTTGATAAAGGTCTTGCGGAGATGCAGTGGAGATCCCGAAAGATTATATTAGAGAAAGAGTTTTCTGAAGCTCGAAAACTCGAGTCAAAAGCTCCCCAACCTGATGAGAACCAAGTCCCAGAAACGAACAAGCCCGGCGGGGGGAACGAGAATGACGTCGACGACGTCAACTTAGAAGCCGAGAGGATCGCTGCCGAGATCCTAGCTGCGAGCAATGCTGACGAGGACGAGGCACTCGCAGATCTTTTCTCAAGCCTGCCGACGACGGAAGTTGACCAGGAGACTGGAAAATCCCAAACAGTTGTGAATAGTTCTAGCGGAACCAGATTGGTTATCAGAGACTTCGCAAAATGGGCGGGCGTTAACCCTACGAGGATTTTGCAAGATTCATGCCGAGCAAGGTGAGTTGGAACGTATCCGTCTTTTAAACATTCTAAAGGCAATAAGCGTCGGACAGCCTTACTGACACCTTGTAAAGGGATTCTTCAGCCTCGATAGCGTACACTTTGGTGTCTGACTCGGCTTTTGCGAACCGCTACAAGGTCACTATCGAATGGAAAACGCCGCAGGACATCCTTGCCGACAACATTGTGCCCGAAGTCAGTGTTAATGTAACACCGACTCGTTCCACCTTCACCATGGTTTCCGTTGCTACCCCAGAAAAAGCTAAATCCGAGGCCTTTATAGCGACCTATGCCTTGTTCCATATTTTCGGATCATCGGCGAAGGAAGACAAAGTGTTTCTCAAGCTGCCGCCTGTATGGAGAGATTTGTGGGTCGAATATTCCGAGATCCGCAAGAACCAGCTCGATGCTGCCGATCGGGCTGAAGTGAGCGAGATGCGCTCGTTAGTGAGACAACGACGAGACCAGGAACTAGAAGATGGTGTCATCCTTCAAGAGTTCCGTGGGAGAGTTGCTGCTAGGAACCAAACGGACAATAAGGACGATTCAAGCCAAGACCGGGGCAAGAGCACTGTCGAATCCGCCGATCGCCTCCAAGCTCTATGGGCTGAAAAGAGCAGCACTCGCAAATTCAACGTCATGCTGGTAAGACTCTGGACGCATCCACGACCGAGGAGGCCAATGTGTGCTAGAAATGGTGAATTCTAACCTTCGTATGTAGGAATCTCGTCGCCAACTCCCCATGTGGAATTTCAAGTCAAAGGTGCTAGCAGCGATCGAGACTAACCAAGTGGTGATACTTTGTGGTGAAACTGGATGGTAAGCGTGTTATCCCTAATCCAATTCTTACTCTACTCCTTTTAGATGGCTTTAAATGTAAATCTAACGCCGACGTCTCCCAACCATCTAGCGGCAAGAGTACTCAGCTTCCGTCGTTCATTCTTGAGCACCAGCTTTCTCAGGGCAAATACTGCAAGATATACTGCGCAGAGCCACGGCGAATCTCGGCCGTCTCTTTGGCGCGCCGTGTGAGTGAAGAACTCGGCGAGAACAGGGGCGACTTGGGCACCACTCGGTCACTAGTTGGCTACTCCATCCGATTGGAATCAACCACGTCTAGAGAAACGCGCCTAGTTTACGCGACCACGGGTATCGTTATGCGCATGCTCGAGGGCTCGAATGATCTCACGGAAATCACTCATCTTGTGCTTGATGAAGTCCACGAACGCTCTATTGATAGCGACTTTTTGTTGATTGTGTTGAAGAAGCTCATTAAGCGGCGACCGGATCTCAAAGTGGTTCTCATGTCCGCCACTGTCGATGCAAACCAGTTCTCGAGGTATCTTGGAGGCGCCCCGATCCTTGAAGTTCCCGGTCGCACATTCCCGGTTCAAACACGATACTTGGAAGATGCTGTCGAACTTACCGGGTATTCCATTGGCGAGGATCGCAAGACAGCTGAGATGATTGACTTGGATGATGACATACCCGAGCCAGAACCAGAACCCGCAAAGGCCGGCTTGATGGGAGATTTATCTCAGTATTCGCCCAGGACAAGAACCACTCTTTCACAAATGGATGAGTACCGAATCGATTTCGATCTTATTGTCCAGTTGATTGCTAAGATTGCCGATGACGAGTCCTACACTCGGTATAGCAAGGCTATTCTAGTGTTCCTCCCTGGTATGGCGGAGATTAGGACACTCAACGATATGCTACTTGGAGATCCTCATTTCGGCTCCAATTGGCAGATATATCCCTTGCACTCGAGTATTGCGACGGAAGACCAAGAAGCTGCCTTCCTCATTCCGCCGCCCGGTGTCAGGAAAATCGTCCTTGCGACCAATATCGCCGAAACTGGTATCACCATTCCCGATGTCACCTGCGTTATTGATACCGGAAAGCATAAAGAAATGAGGTTCGACGAAAAGCGACAGCTATCCCGCCTCATCGATACGTTTATCTCTCGCGCAAACGCCAAGCAGCGTCGCGGTCGTGCAGGTCGTGTCCAAGAGGGCCTATGCTTCCACCTTTTCACAAAGCACCGGCATGACAAACTCATCAGCGACCAGCAAACCCCCGAGATGCTTCGTCTTTCGTTGCAAGATCTCGCTATTCGCGTAAAGATCTGCAAGATTGGCGGCATCGAAGAAACGCTCAATGAAGCGCTCGACCCTCCCTCTCAGAAGAATATCCGCCGTGCCATTGACGCTCTCGTTGACGTGCGGGCTTTGACGGCGGCCGAGGAGCTGACACCCCTGGGACGGCAACTAGCTCGTCTCCCTCTGGACGTGTTCCTTGGAAAACTCATTCTTCTTGGCACAGTTTTCAAATGTTTGGATATGGCTATCACCGTCGCAGCGATCCTCTCCGCCAAGTCACCTTTCTCAGCCCCCTTCGGCCAGCGGACTCAGGCAGACGCTGCCAGAATGGCCTTCCGACGAGGCGATTCAGACCTCCTCACCATCTACAACGCCTACGTCTCCTGGAGGAGGGTTTACCAGCAGACCGGTAAAGATTTCCAGTTCTGCCGCAAGAATTACCTCAGCCAACAGACGCTGGCGAACATCGAAGACCTCAAGGGTCAGCTGCTCGTCGCCTTGGCCGACTCGGGCTTCCTCCTCCTCGCGGACGAGGAGCGCAAGGCCCTGAACCGGATGCGGTATTCTCCGGGCTCTCGCAGTCGAAGGCAGCAGAAATTCTACGAGATTCCCCAGAGAGTCGATCTCAATAGCGACAACGATGCCGTGACTGCCTCGGTAATCGCGTGGAGTTTCTATCCTAAGCTGCTCGTGCGCGATCCGCCGGGCTCGAGGCCGCTGAGGAATATTGGAAATAATCAGTCGATTAGTCTGCATCCGTCGTCGGTGAATAGGGGCCAGCTGGATCTCAGATGGCTGTCATACTATCATATCATGCAAGCAAAGCAGTAAGTTTTAAGTGTCTATCACGTCAAGGGGCGTTGTTAAATTTGGGGGAGGATTTACTAACTATCGTCCTAGAGTATATCATGCCCACGAAACGACGGCTGTCGATCCGTTCGCCATCGCTCTCCTCTGTGGTGATGTCCGCTGCGATGTAAGCACACAAGCGCCCGCCAATGCCAAACAATATCATGGAAAGCTAACAATATCGTCCACCAGGTCTTCTCGGGTGTCATCACCTTA
The DNA here is from genome assembly GCF_000732125.1 of Scedosporium apiospermum. Lineage (NCBI taxonomy): Eukaryota > Fungi > Ascomycota > Sordariomycetes > Microascales > Microascaceae > Scedosporium > Scedosporium apiospermum. The sequence goes on along the minus strand of NW_015971822.1, from coordinate 1,690,169 downwards.
GATGGAAACCGCGCCCGCTTTTCCGTCCCCGATTGGAAGACCATGCTCGTCATCAAGGTCCTCCGCGCGAGGCTGCGGGAACTCTTGAATAGGGCTTTCAGGCAGCCTGGGAAGATGCCCACGGCACAGCAGTTGCGGTGGCTAGATGTGTGGCAGAAGATCTTTGCTCTACAGGAGACGAGAGATGCCCAGAGATGAAAAAGTTCCTGTCAAAGGCCAATCCAGGGGGAATCCATAGCTTTTCGTCCTCTTTGGCCGAGTTGGACAGACGGACAAAGTACTTGATTAGAATACCCTTCTGTGAAGAGTTGGCAAACATTGAAGTGAAAAGGTAGATGAAGGATGGCTGATAAAGAGGAAGGCATGCCGATGCTCTCCATATATACCTCTAGATATATGGCCTGCCGCATCGCCAAAGGTCTTGTTTTCTGACTCGAGTAAGCGCCTTTCGGCGTCTTCTCTACCAAAACACATGGCCCCCATATCTTCTCTAGCAAGGAATAAACAATAGCGAGTCAAGAATGCCACTCCGTGCCTGCTCTATGTCTCGTTTTTTTGCTACCAGCCCAATACATCGTGAACATCTGCTTGCGCTACTCGGCTCTTTCCCCACAACACCCAACACCCCTTGCTCTTTGCGCAGAAGGAAAAAAAAATGATATTACCAGCCTTCCATGATTAATCCCTCGGAGTTTCTCAATAAAATATTAATACAGGAGAGCGGAAAGTAAAAACATGAAGATGAGAGAAGAACACCTTAGTATGCTGGCCCTGCAGGACAACCTCCCGCGTAACTTTTACAAGCCCTCCACACAATTTGAAGCTTGGTTCACCCTCAATTCCTCCTCTGTTCCCTCCTTAACATTGTCATAAAAACATTAATACCCATGTCAAACACTATCCTTCTTCTTTTTCTCCTGCTCGGTGGCCGCCGGCCTACCAGAGAGGAACATAGCTTTAAAGTCTGCATTTGACTTCATGGGTTTCGCCGTAACACCCTGAGAATTTGTCCCGCCGTTTTCAGGCGTCGTCTCCCCGTCCACCGTCACGTTCCCCGCGCCAGATGGTCTTGGTACAAACCCTAGGCCTCTTTTGGCTCCAGCTCTGCCGAGGACTGGCCTCCTCACTGTAGTGGGCGGCAGAAACGCTGGCTTCCCGCCGGGTCTACCCTTCGCACTAGCAGATCCCTCGTGTGCCGGTTTCCCCTTGCCCTGCGGTTGCGCTGAGGTGCCGCCTTCTAACTTGTTGCTCGTATACCTTGCTAAGTCGGCAAGGCTACCAGTCTGGATTTTGGTACCCTCAATTTCCACCCCATCAAGCTGAAGCACTGCTCGTCCCGCAGTAGCTTCGTCCGCAAACTCTACAACCGCCGTTCCTTTTCCTGGTTGGAGAACGAGCTTACGGACAGTACCGACAGGTTCGAGGAGAGCCATGATGCGTGCATCGTTGACGGTGTCCGGGAGGTTCATGAGTGCGACTTTTCGCACGGAAGTAGATGGTTTGCTGGTGGAAGGGGGTTCGGCTGATGGCAATCGCGCTGCGATGTTGTTGTTGGAGGGATGCTCAGGAACGGCAGGCTCTACCTGCATTATTTCGTCGCCTTCGGTATCTCGTGACGGTTGTTGCTCCTCCGTTGGGTTGATGACCTTAGCCGACACCTTCACCTTAGGCTGTGACGCGAGCTCCACAGTCAAGATTCGGCTACGCAGCTTCGTGTTGTTCAGCTCGGCAATAGCTCTTTCTGCATGCTCCTTCTTTTCAAATTCCAGGAAGACGCTACTGAACCCCTTGCCTCGTCGACTGGGGACCATACTGACCCTCGCAAGGTCTCCATACTTCGAGAACACATCCCGAATATCTTCTTCCTTCACAGACTCGTCGAGATTGGCCACCCGAACCTCTCGGCCTTCGGAAACGGCGCCCTCGCGTTTCTTCTTCTTCGCCGGGTCGGAATACTTGACCTCAAGCCTGTATTTCCCTTCCAGTATCCTTCCATTCAGCTGCGTCGCTTTCGCGGCACCCTCTTCAGCTTCAAACGAGACGTAGCAGAATCGTCGCCTCGTGTTGAACTTCAGGCTTGGCCACCTGATGTTTAAGATGACACCGCAATCCTTGAAAAGATTGTGGAGATACTGGTCATCAGCTGCCGGGGGATAGTTGGTGACGAAGAGGGTGAGCTTAGCTCCAGACTTCACTCGTATCTGGTTTTGCCCAAAGTACTTTGAGTCCCGGAAGGTGATAGCATCGTTGGCATCCTGGACAGAGGCAAACTCAACCAGTGCTGTAGAGGTACCGGAGCCTTTATTATGGACCAGGATTATGTTCTGGATACGACCAAAGTCTTTGAAGTACTTCTTTATCGCTGTCTGAGTCGAGTCACCAGGCAGGTTGCTAATAAGCACTGAGGTGTGCTCTCGGTCTCTGTGAGGGGCTTCTTCAGCCTTGCCAGGGGGTCCACCATCACCATTAGCCTCTTCGCCCTTAGACCGTTTGGTCGTCTTCTGGTCATCTTCTCCCAGAGTGTCGCCTCGCTTCCTCTTAGCACCGGATGGGGAATCAGAGGGTAGTGTGGGCTGGATCTCGAACGCCTCCTCAGTTGCCGCAGGGGCAGCAGCTTCCTGCTGCTGTTGAGCTTGGACCTGCTGTGCATAAGCAGCAGCGGCTTCCGCAGCCTCTCTTTCTCTCCGTTTAGCAACGACGATGCGGATCTTGTGCACGTTATCTCGAGCGCGGCGGATAGTGTTCGGCGATTCGTAATCGTTACAATGCTGAAGGTAGGAGCTGATAGCCCGTTCGGGCCAGTCCAGAGTCTTGTGGTTCACGGCACGGGACATGACCGTGGTGGCTTTAGACGGCGACAACTGCTCGCCGTTCGTGGGAGCCCCAGGTTGTTTCTTCGGCTGCGAGAAGAATACTTCCATTTCCCAGAGGTAGTAGGCTCGCCAAAAGTCGTAGCGGTCCGCAAACAGTGGCTTTTTCGCGAGCTGCTCCCACTGCACCCTCGCTTCATCAAGGTCGCCCTCTTTCTCTGTTAAATATTGGATGTATATCCTTTCCAGTCGAAAGTCTGGGTCGCCTTGATAATCTTTCCCGTAGAGGCGGTCTCCCAGAACACCGACATATTCCAGGGCGGCGGGTAAGCCCACATCCGCGACATCAACGGCGTCTTCCGAGGCGGCAGGGTTCGTAGCTGTGCGCTTGAGGTATCCACACCATGCGACGTACATTTCTAGGAGGCTAGCCATACCGTCTCTGTAGATTTGCGAGTTACTCGTAGCCGCGTGTTTAACTTGCTCGATTTCGGCGAAGGAAAGCTGAGCTTCCTCGGCAGCCAAAATGTACCGGGACCACAAAGGACCCGACCAGGGGCAGTGATCGACGGCTCTTTGAAGAGGAGACAGGAGGCTTGCGGCGGATTTAGAGGGCGGGACATTGGAGGAGAGATAGGTCATGTAGTCGAGCCAGACAGAGTCCTCGGTGGAGAAGACACCCGTAAGGGCTCTACAAAATAGGCCGCGGCAGAGCTGGTCGCGGGTATAAGCTCCGTCATCCTTTTTCCTAGTCTGCGCAATCTCCCATGCTAGGTACTCTTTCATCGCAGCACGCTCAGCATCGGTATCCTGATCACGGGCGGCCCTCTGTAGGCGAAACTCGAATCGTTCCCGATCTCCGATTATCGCCTTTGCTTCTTGGGCATCGGTCGTTATTTCCTGCATGGTTGCCTCCCAGTTTTGCCTGTTATACTCGGAGAGGAAGCTTGAAAAGCGTTGCGCTGTCTCGTCCCATGTAACATGGGGAGTTCGTAACCGGTCGCGGTAGAGAAAAGTGATGCGCTCGATACCTTCGCGTGTTCTGGTCGTGGCCAGAAGCTCCATCTCGATCTCAACCCAACGATCCCAAAGGGCGTGACTATCCCCGATGCGGAAGCGCACATCTTCATACGCACTCTGCCAGAGCTGCAAGTCAGCATCGAGGGAGAAGATCTCACGCCCCATCATGATCTCGTCGCTGGGCCACGATGGATCTGCTGTTCGGCAAGCGTCAAAAAGGGAGTGGAAATATTCGCAATACGCGAGCCATATTCGGAGAGAGCCGGGCTCTGCAGAGACTGCGCGCTTATAGAGTTCGATCACATTGACTCGCTTCTCGAGGTCGGTGGCATTTCGACAAGCTTCTTCAATATATGCGACCCAATTGTCCTGGCCTATTGGCGACGAGTTCTCTGGGGGTACAGGGGTCATCTCGTCGAAGGCATTTAGGAAGGGAAGGGTTGATACTGTTTTTCACTGAGCATTAATTATGGTAGTGGATGAACGTTCGCCTGTAACGATAAAATGTCGCAACTGCGAGGGTGCAGGTTGTTGAGCGACGGGCGACAAGGTGATGGTCGACGGGTGGGTGATGGGTGAGGTTGGTGAATGAGAAAATTGCCAAGCGTTTGCAGAGAGGAAGAAGGGCGCTGAAGAAATCGCGACGCGGATTTGGTAGTTTGCTAGTGGTTCAGTGTCGCGGCTCGCAAGGCGCGGGCAGCAAGCTTAAGCAGCGGCTGGTGAAGATTTGGTAATGTGCTGGCAGCCTGGCGATAAGGATAAGAATAATAACTGCGACGCTCGAGTTGTACCTTCCGTGTCTCCTCAGGTCATGGACCGGGGGCTGGTAAAATTGCAGAAGGCGCAATTGAGAAGGTCTCGGTACAAAAGTAAACCGAGAACTTGTTGATCAGGAATGGCAATTGCATCCAGAATTTCAGCAGTCGAAGCAGAGTCGAAAACAGGCCAAGCAAGCTCGATCAAGGTTTTTCGAAGAGATAAATCCGGCCTCCATACAAACACATTTCTTCACTATTTTTGTTTTTTCTTCTTTTTTTTTTTTTTTTTTTTTTTTTTTTTTTTCTGTTCCTCTCCCCCGCCTCCGCTGGCAATTTGAATTTCCTATACATGGGTTTGTGATTCTGAGTACATGGAGATACTTTCCTGTGCCCACTACTGCAGGCCATTGGCTGCAGACCTCTGGTCTAGATCGTGTCCCACTGGCCTGGACTCCAGAGTCCAGACCTCGTGGGGAGACAACGCGAGTACAATTTGTAATCAGACCATTCTCGGTACATCCTCTCATGGATTCATCTGCATTTGGACGACGACTTCTCAAAATATCAAACCATCAATCCAGCCACAATTGGAAAGATGGACTTTCATAAATCCCACGCCGACGATTGCTGCTCCACATCATCGACCACATTCTCTATGGCGCAATCTCTACTTCATCGAGGACTTGGATGATCACCAACATCCACAGTCACAAAGCTGAACCCCAGCCTCTTCCCATTCCTCGCGAGAGGGGGAAGGAAGGATGGAAAGAAGGGGAAATAAATCTCGACCCGAGGCTATGTAAATTCAGGACCCCATCGCCCCCACTAAGTGAAAAGCAATGTTCAAGAAATGGCCCCCGTCGCTTGTCATTACCGTGAAGCATAATGGGTTGGTCCAGTAACCTTAAAAACAGTGAATACTGCAGCTGACAGGGGCTGTTAAGAACAAACGGAAGACTCAGATCGCGATGGCTGACGCGTACGAGAGTGATGACAGACGATTTCTCTGCCTCTGTCTTGACTCTCCTGTCACCAAATGGTTCTCAGCACTTGGGGGACACGGAGGCTGCGATGTTATGCCGTAGTGTTGGAGGTTTTGAGAAATCCCTTCAACGAGGAAGCGACCTTGGATCCCAGTTTTACACTTGCTTACATCTGTATTGCAGCTGCCCGCATGAAACTATTCTCACAGAACAGGCATGTATCACCTCGACGATTTGAGCCGGTTGCATTCGAGTGTATTTCTTATAAACGCCCTCTATTACTTTTTTCCTGGCTTCTGTAACACCAGGAGACCAACTGAAGTTCGAGGCGGGACGAAAGCGAAGATGCGGCGAGAAGATAAGTACCTCAAGCGCCGAAAGCACCGAAAGCACCGAAAGCCGAAAATGGTCAATGATACCGAAGAAGGCTCGGACGGTCGAAGGTGCTTCGCGGACCAAAAGAGCTCTTCGAATAGTTGCTCCCGTAGGTACTAAGAATATCAAGATATTTTATATCGTACAATATTAGAACATATTTCGCTATTATTGTGAGGTATTCATGTACATTGAAGAGGAAGTATACTTATTTCGCATTTGCGCAAGGAGAAGGAAGAGAAATACAGCGGGCGTGTGAAGGCATTCCTGAGTGAGAAGAGAGATATCTTGTGTAAACAGCTGGAGGGCCAACATGTCGCAAGTTTGGTTGCTCCCACTTCTCCTAGCAGTTCTGCTTCACTACATCGTCAGGGCTGTTTCAAAACATCAGCGTATGAAAAGTGCTAAGCTCCCTCCTGGGCCAAAAGGTAATATACAGCTCCCTTGATATCCCCAAGCTGTGTTTTCCAGCAAGAGTAATAACTGACGAGCCTGAGAAAGGACTGCCTTTTGTTGGCAACGCGTTGGAGCTGGCTTCATCCAACAGCCGGACCATCATCCAGACCTTTCGGAAATGGGCTCAAGAGTATGGCCCCATTGCACAATTTAGCGTCATGGGGGAAAAACAAGTGGTTCTGTCTGACGAGGCAGCGGCGAAGGAGCTGTTCGTCAGGAGGGGAAATAAGTACTCGGATCGCGGAGCTCCCCATGCTGTGGAATACATATCGATGAACCAAAATCCCGGCTTTCGACCCAAGGACGGTAAGTTAAGCTATTCAACCCTTCTCCCAACAACCGGATAATCCAAACTTGTGCGGACCATGGTAATGATTGATAGAGGGATGGCGTCGCCAGAGGAGCATGATACAAAACGCCGTCTCCATCACGTCCATTAAAAAGTACCAAAGCATGATGGACGATGAGGCGACTTTTACTCTTTACGCTCTCCTGAAATCCCCGTCGTCATTTCACGATGAGTTCCTGCGATATTCTTATTCCGTCCTTACTAGCTCCATGCTGGGGTTCTCGATCCGCTCAGCTGATGATCCCTTTCTCCACCACAATGAGGAATTCACCGCCGAAATTATGAAATCCTTCCGTCCAGACTGCTTCCCGAGTAATGTGTTCCCGTTCTTGAGGCGGATGCCTCTCTGGCTGATCCCCAGCTTGAGAAAGATGGAGAGTCTAAGAAAGGAGTACGTGGGTCAGATGTGGTCGCTCAGAAGAAAGATCGAGAAGAGCGTCGAGGACAGGTCGGCAAGAGAATCTATCTACAAGCACTTCCTCTTGAATCGGAGTGACTACGTCGTTACGGATGAAGAGGCGGTTCATACATTTCAAACCATGATCGATGGCGGTACGCGATCTCCTCACAACAATCTGCTCACATTTCTATTCCTGATGATGGAATACCCCGAGTGGCAGAGAAAACTTCAGGCGGAAGTCGACCAAGTCGTTGGCAAAGATAGAATGCCGAGCTACGAGGACATCCCTAACTTACCTACGGTGAGAGCAATCGTCAAGGAGGGAGTCCGATACAGAAGCATAGTGGCAGAAATGGGAATAAGTCATTGTTTGAGTACGGATGATATTTACGATGGGTACTTTTTTGAAAGGGGAACAGTTTTCCATGCCACTTTTGCGTAAGTTGCTTCCCCTGGTTATTAGGCCATTCCCTTTCGGCAGCCCTACTGACTACTCAACTGGCAGGTCGATCCTCACGGATGAGGAAGTATACCCGGACGGGAAGTTATTCAACCCTGCCCGCTGGCTTGAGCCTAGTTATCCGACCTATAAGGAACCTCTATCTCTTTATCCTAACTGTCACGGTTTCCAAGCATTCGGCTATGGCAGACGCGCATGCCCTGGCGTTGAGTTTGCAGAACGCAGCCTTGTTATCATGATCGCTAAATTGGGATGGGCGGTAAACATCCGATGGCCGCTGGACCAAGACGGAAATGAAATTCGAGAGACGCTCGTGTATGAGCCAGTGCCAGCTCCGAGGCCGATGAAGTTCGGTTGCAGAATTGAGGCCCGGGACCCGGAGCGAGTCAAGACTGTCGAGAAGGCTGCCAAAGAGTTGAATATGGGATAACATTGATCAATGTGGCTCATGGAGACTACAACATCATAGATTGTAATATTGGTCCCCGTTCCACTATCAGAGTAATCCGAAAAAGAAAACGAGGGTTGGGGGACAATAGAATGATAACTATACTACTACATGGCAGTGCTTCATATTCTGGTTTATGGTGAACAGCGGGGATGCTGGCGCTGCACGAGACCCTTTGAGGCGACCTGAGCAATTTTGACTAACATGGTGTGGCGTTGACGCGATAGAAGACAGCACGTACTGAACGAGTTGCCAGGTGAAGACTTAGGATGCAAAACTTGGCGTGTATTAACTAGCCACCAGAATCGTATACAGTTCTCTATCTACCTTTGCCTGTTCCAAGATCCTATTGCGATTGATGCCACATCCTTGCCTCGCGAGACAGCAACCTCATGGCCTCCCTTCATGACATGCATCTCAACAGCCTCTCTACAGAGAAGCCCTTTGCTGTCTTCTAGCAACTCATCTTTTACGACAATGACATCCCTCTCGGCAAGAATAAGACAGATCCGTCCACCGGGCAGCCCCGGTGGCGGGTCCTCAGTTCGTCGACGGGCTAGTTCGTCTTCCAGCACCCTCCAGAGCCCATCATGGCGTCTGTAGACTAGAGCACTTCGTATGGTGCTCAAGTACGAAGGAACGAACCCGGAATTCCACTTCAGCTGCCATCGAATGACGTCGCCGATTCTTACGCGGGGCTGATCCGATGAAATGGGCACCTCATCGAAGTCTATATCCGCGTGCAGATTTTCGTCGGGAACATCTGCACTTAGGGCTCCATGTCGCGGTTCTAGACTACCGTAGATAAGCTTGAGGCGCAACCAATCGGGTATGAGGCCGGAAGAGTAGAGGAAACGGCTTCGGTTGCTGATGTGCGACGTGCGGATAAGCCCACCAGGACAGACGAGGGTCATGGAACGTAGCATGCTCGTGTGGTAGGCGGCGAATGACACGGCAATTGAACCGCCGAGAGAGAATCCCACGATGTGAAAGGCAGCGGTTCCAGTCCAAGAAAATGGGGAAGACGAGAGAACAAGCAGGATCTGGGTGGTATAAAGGCGTGCGTCGAAAGCCAAGTCATTTGGTGCATCTGAGTAGCCTCGGCCGAAAAGATCTGAAACGTCATGGTCAGAAAGGAAATCTTTTTCCGTAAGTAGTCTTCGATGGACATCCTTTCCCGCCCATAAGACTCACCAAATACCATGACTCTATAGCCTCTTCTGACAAACTCCTTCGCCATATCGCTCAACGAGATGCATGGAGTGCTGAGGCCATGCACCAACAAGACTTTCTCCCCATCCTCAGGGCCCCATTCAAACACCTGGATAGTTCCATAGACAGTCTTGACTAGTCTTCCTCCAGGAAATACATCCGCAGGGTATGGCGGCTTGGCAAGTGACCTCCTTTCTTCGGTGTCAACCCGAGCTTCTGACAGGGTAACTGTATGCTCTTCGGGAAGATGCTGGATGTCCCTGAGGACGGGCCGGAGCTGCGTGTAGAGGCTTAAGCATAGCCCGGCCGTCAGAGCACCGAGAAGGGTCGCGCGCTTGATGGCTAAGAGCTGATTCAATTCTAATAATTCTAACATTATTGAGGAGATAACAATCTCGATCTGGAGTTACTGAGAATGGCTCTTGGGAATAGTCTAGCGGCATGAATGGAAACCCCATAACCTTGATAGCCTACTCATCCCAAACTTTTGTATTTGGATCTACTCTCGAGGCTGGTAAGATCCGTTGCTACACGTGCGTGCGAAGGCGGCCCTCCTCCGATCCTCGGGTCGGTAGTCGCCTCTTCAGCCTCATCCCACTCGATCAAGCAAACCCGACTTACAGCGTCACACCCCGGAGTACGGGATTTATGTGAGAACGAGAATAAGTTTTTTAGAAAATTCATTAATCTGGTTAATGATATTTCTGTGATATTCCTAATTTATGAACTTTCATGAAAAAAAAAAAAAATGTCGAAAAAAATAGTATTATCACTGAAACGATGGTCGCTATCGTGTTATTGCCCGCCGAAGAAGTCATCCATCGAGCTCTCATATTACCATATTCGAAGCATTTTCGGCAATAGTTGTTTTCGGCCAACTTTCGGCGCCAACATCCACTTTCGGCTATAAACTGACTACCATTCGGCACAAGGCAATACCACTGATACCGTAGGTTATGTCTGGAAGCGGGATAGAACGTGACGGCGTGTCTACGGATGCCTACTGTCTTGTGGAGGCGATTCTATGGAGCCTACTTAAATGCGTATAGGATAAGGTCTCTAGACTGCACACTACAGCCATTACCAGGAGGCGAGCGTGATAATACAGAGTTACCGACAATCTGCCAAAATGGATAAGTTCATGGACATGACTAAGAAAGCCGGGCACAGGCCCGAGCTGCAGCGCCTGATTGACCTCGACGCTGTTTACGATGATGCCTTGGGTGGGAAGCTCATCTTGGCCCCCATTAACCTCGAGGAGCCGGGTAAGAGAATACTCGATTCTGGCACTGCCGACGGTAAGGAACTACCCATAACCCCTCCAACTTCCTTTCGAATTTCTGAACGGGCGCTGATGTTGGCTGAAAGGCACCTGGCTCCGTGGCGTGCGCAGCAAGCTCTCGGCAGAGCACCAGTACTTCGGCAGTGACATCGAGCCCGAGCTCTTCCCTGACGAACCAGATGGCATCACTTACTTTCAGCACTCCTTCAACGACCCATGGCCAGAAGAGTATCAGAACACGTTCGATCTCGTCCATGTACGCGGTAGCCTTGCGGGCTCGGCGCCAAAGGGGCCATACGAGGCCGTCAAGGGCCTCGCCTCTCTCGTGAAACCCGGCGGCTGGGTCCAGCTCATGGAGATGAACGCCTTTAGCCCGCCTAGCAACGGACCGGCCATGACCGACTTTGCGTCGATGGTCAAGCAAGCCTGGACGCACATAGGGGTTGGAGACTTCGCCAACGAGCTGAAGGCCACATTGGAAGCGGCGGGTTTGCAGAACTTGCAAGAGAAGCGGTTCTTCGTTAACGTAGGGAAGTCGGCGAAGCCGGAGTTGGCTGCGGCGAGTGTCAATGGGATTACGGGACCCGTCGCTCCTCTGACAGCGGTTGCGAGGAGTGTGCCGACTTCCTTCAGCGACGAGCAGCTCACTGCCTTGCCGGCCAGGGTGAAGGCGGAGCTTGAGAATGAGGGTGGGAGGGTTGAGATGATTGTTGCTTGGGGTCAGCGCGTCTGATGAGAGGAGACATTCCGGACCCGAGGCCGGTCCCCCTTAGATAGAGAGGTTATTGGTGTTGACATGACACAAATGTTACTCCCATCTAATTGTTTCAATCTACGCTTTGGCCAAATGAACTTGTGAAAGCTGGGAAAGCATTGCTGGAGGTTGGATAGTGGCTTTTGTTAGATTTAGACTACGACACCCAAAATGAGCGACGTGCCACTCTAGTGGTGGTTAGACATAAATCTATTATTTCAACAGCTTCTTCAACGACATGGTAACTGATATCTTGATGCCTCGTAGGACCTGGAAAATCAGGCTTAAATTTAGAAAGGTATTGAACCAAACTTGCGGATTAAAATCGAAACCGGAATCAAATTTCCCTAAATCCGCTTAGAAAACGCCAAGAAAAGCTATACATGTAGATATCATCTCTAATTCCCCGCCGATCAACTTGATAGGTCCTACTCTTTTCTTCTTTGAAGCAATGGCACTCTGATCACTCCCTTAGAGGCCAACAAGAACGATCCTAGAACCTCATCCAAGCCGCTCTGCAGCGCGCCAGTAACCCATTCTTCCAATGGCAAGACTCTGAATGACCCGGCTGCCGAACCTTCTAAATACTCCTTGAGTTGATCTACGGGAACAATCGTTTCCCCGCTCTGGTGAACATAGACCAAGGCGTTGTCGGAGGCTTTCACCTTTCTGTCTATGCTCGCCACAACACACCGGGCAATATCATTCGATACCGTATCGACATGGATGAAATCAAAGGCTCCCGATGAGCCCGTTAGGTCAGGCACGGCCTTCATAAGCTTTGAGAACTTCAGCACGCTGTGGACAACGTCCAGGTCGGGCACATTGTCGCCCGTGATGCTGCTTGGCCGATGAATCCAGATTTGTCCTGGGTATCGCCGGTGGACTTTCTCGAGGAACACCTCACTCGCCCACTTGGATGCTACGTACCCGTCTGAGCCGTCAACCGGCGGCTGGAAGGCCGCTAGAGACGACTCGGGTTGCACCGCGGCGCCGCTGAGGCGTGCGACACCGCCTGTGGAGATGTAGTGGATGGGGATGCGGCGAGGTATAGCCAGACGGGCTAGTTCAATCGTAGACAAAAAGTTGGCGGCTCTTAGGCTGCGGTAGTTCTTCATGTGTGACACTTCGGCTCCGTTGTGAATAATGATGTCCACATCGTTGAACAGATCAGATGTCTCCTCTTGGCTCATGCCGAGATGGGGCAGTGCGAGGTCGCCGGAGTGACGAACAATCTTTGGCGAATCTACGCCCAACTGTCGAAGTTCGCCTGGGACGCCGGGACGGATGGCTGCGCAGTGGACATGGGCGACTTGGGGAAGGTTAACTAGTTGGCGTAGGAGAGCCGTTCCCAAGAATCCTGTGGCTCCCGTGAGGAGAACGGATATACCTTCCTCCTTTCGGCGCCGAGTTGGAGATTCGAGTCCATTCGCGGAAGGCGGTGATACGAGGAAGGTTTTGTTATCTGGTTCAGTTTCCTTCTCCCAGTCGATGTGGACGAGCTTGGAATCGCCAGCGAGTCGGGCGGCCAGGAGCTCGAGGGTGCTGGTTTGGAAGAGCTCCGAAAGGGGAATCTCCACCCCCCATACTCGACGAATTTCAGACTTGAGCCGGAGTAGAAGTAGCGAGTTGCCACCGACAGAGAAGAAGTCGGAGCTGCGGCGGATGGGGATAGCCAAGGAGACCTCACCCAAGAGACTCCTCCAGACGTCTCTCAACCGCGCTTCTTGCTCAGTGAGCTCCTCGTTGGTCTCCTCATCGCCAAGAGAAACCCGGGGCAAAGGCAGAGCCACCAACTTGCTGCTGTCGAGCTTACCCCTATCCGTTACTGGGAGTACATCCAGGGCAATAGCGATAACTGGACGCATATATTGAGGTATCGGAAGTTCGTGGTTGAGTTGACGTAGATAGGCTTGCTTGTCATCAATTTGACAGGCCCTAGAGAACACGACATATGCCACAAGTCGCTGGTTTCCGGAGCCATCGCGTCGTCCTAGAACGGCTGCGTCCACCAGGGTGCCGCGTGATGCCTGGACAAGGGTTCTGGAGACATCATCCAGCTGGATTCGCATGCCCCTGATCTTTACTTGGTCATCTCCGTCCATACGTCCGTACACGACAATAGAGCCGTCAGACAACATTCGGCCTTTGTCGCCTGTGAGGTAGAGCCTATCCCACCCCGGAGCACCCTGATTGGAAAAGCCTCGATGTATGAACTTGGTCTCGGTAAGCTGAGGCAGGTTAAGATATCCGCTCGTTACTCCAGGTCCACTGATGGCGATTTGACCGGGCCATCCAATAGGAACAGGCATGCACTCCTCGTCGACGATATAAGTGCCATAATTGGCGAGAGCTCTCCCGATTGGAATGCTGAAATCACCCCTCTTGACATCGCTAGACGATACTTCGCTTATGGAAGAGCAAATGGATGCTTCTGTAGGGCCATACGCGTTGACGATTTTCAAGTGCGGCCGGTTGAGACTGCGGAACTGGTCGAGGAGGTTTGTCGTGAATGCCTCCCCAGCGACCATTGCAATCCTCCATGACGAACAACCGGCGAGTTCTTCGTGTCCATACTTCAACATTGATTGCATCTCCGAGACAATAACCACGGTACAAGTGACGCCCTCGCGGGCCATCAGAGCAGCCAATTCTGCTGGGTCACCGCGGTTATCGCCCATTATTAGCGTGCCGCCATTGGCGAGAGCAATAAAAATCTGGAAGATGGCCGCGTCGAAACCTTGTCCACTCTGCTGGAGCACGACCTCCCGACCGAGTGGGACTCTCTCAGAGACGGCGAGGATGGTGGTTCGGATGTTTCCATTGGTGAGCGGAATTCCCTTTGGCTTGCCCGTCGAGCCGCTGGTATATAAGATCATGGCAAGGCTGTCCAGAGTTGATGTATCGTTAACCTTTTGAGTCAGGTTGAGAGACACCACATCAAGGTCGATCAGGCTGATTCTCTGAGCGTTTCCGGAAAGTCTGTGAAGCTCCGCGGCCCGTTTCGAAGTCGCCGCATGGTGCAGCAAGATGGCTACATCGGACTCTTCTAGGATATCGCGGAGTCTTTCGTCGGTGCTGCGGACATCGAGAGGTACATAGACTGCACCAGAGCGAAGAATCCCGAGGATGGTGGCAATCGCATCTACGCTGGGGTCGAGTAGCACACAAATTGGCGATGAGGATTCTGCTCCAGCACTCGATAGCACTGTCGAAATTGCGCTAGCCCTTTCTGACAGTTGTGAATAGGTCATCGTCTTTCCGCTAATGTCCTTAACAGCAAGAGCCTCGGGATCCTTGTCGACCCAAGTATTGATGATTTTGGAGAGAGTACCGGCCGACTGGGGTGCAAGTTCCACGATGGGTCCGGTACCAAGGGTAATACCCAGCTGTGTCAAAGGCGTGTCAAAGATGGGGATGCTGCCAACGGACCGAGTAATGTCTTTGGATAATACATCGAGTAAGTGAGTATATGTGTTGACGAGTAACTCTGCACCTTCTTGGTCATACAAGTAGTCTTGTAGGGAGAAAGTGAGCATCGCCGTGCCGTCTTCCAGCTCGTCAACAGATACTACAAGATCGAAGGGGTTCTTCGCGTCAGCATATTCTAAGAATCTCATATCCACACCTTGCATCTGAGATGTCCGGCCTGCTCCCATGCGGTAGTTGAATACCACTTGGAACAACGGAGTCTCGGTCATCGACGCTGGGATGTTGCAGGCTTGCAGGATCTCTTCGATTGGAACGCCGGTCTGAGCAAGTGCCGTGTACGCCTTAGTCCGGGTAGTCTGAAGCACATCACTAAACTTTTGGTCGTTCCCGACACGGAAAACCACGGGAAGGGTTTCCAGGAAAAATCCTATTGTGTCGGCGAAACTCTGGTCGGAACGATTGGCGTCCACGATGCCGATGCACAGTTGCTCAGTATCCAGGAGCCGGCGAAGTAGGACTTGGAAAGCCGCAAGGAAAAAGTGGAACGATGTGGTCCGAGAAGCCTGGCTTTCTTTCTTCAGCGCGCTCACTACCTCGGCACTGACGTGTGTGACAACATTTCGAATCCTGTACTGCTTCAGGGACTTGCGGGTGCTGACTTTGGCAAACGGGAAGAGAGGTATCGGGTTGACGGGCTCGCCGAACTCGTTTTTGAAAAACTTCAGTCTTTCAGTATATGCTCCGTTGGACAAGGCTCGTTGCTGCTCTAAAATGAAGTCGATATACTGGGTTGGCTTAGATTTAGAAGATGATAGTGATGAACTCGGATCGTTGTAAAACTTGGCAAGATCTTGTTGGAAGATCTGCCAACTAACGCCATCCATAATGATGTGGTGGTATCCAAAGATGACGGTATGGGCATCAACACCGTGTGTCAGGAGCGTAGCGATAAAGGTATCTCCCCTCTCCAAGTCGTAGTGATATTCATGAGTGCGGTCGAACTCCCGCTTAACATCATGTGTTGTGTCACTGACCCCGGGAATTATCGTTAGTTTAAACAGGGATTTCTCGATGATGCCTTGGACCGGTTGGCCATCTTGCTCGTTGCCATAGAAGATGGTGCGGAGAGTTTCGTGACGTTGAATCACAGCCTGCAGGGCCTTTTCGAACTTAACGACATCGAGCTTTCCTTGGAGGTCATAAGATGCGGTGCAGTTCAATACAGTATCATCATTTAAGTACTGGGTCAAGAAGTAGAGACGTGACTGGCCCAATGACATCGACTCTGTACGAAAGGGAGTTGGGCGAGGGGGCTTCTCCTCAAGCACATGCGGAGCAGTGGCTGGGTGTGAAGGCGAGGAGAGTTTGCCGTCTTCAATAGAATCAGGCTTAGGCGATGGCTCCGAAGATATGGATGAGTTCGAAAGATTATCTGTTGGCGTAAGTTGACCATCTCTTAAAGGATCGGACTTAGGCGATGGCCCAGAAGAGGCAGACGAGCTCAAGGTATCTTCTCCCTTATTGGTGTCCGGGGTTGGCTTGTTCCAGTCTCGAGAAGTTGGAAGCGGAGCAGCTTGAACCTTGACTTCAGGAGACTCCACCTGCCTTCCCTCGAATGAAAGAGATGAAATTACCTCATCGCATATCTGCCGGACCGAAGATCCTCCCAGGATCTTTAGGACAGGGACATCGTGGCCAGCTTCAGAAAATATCCAATTACGGATTTCCACCGCAACCAAAGAGTCAATCCCGAGATCGATGAGGGGAATATCTCTGTAGACGCCATCCGGAGACAGCTAAACCATAGTTTTTAAAGTTAGCTACAGCGCGTACTTTTCATGGCCGGAAACGAGAAGAAAAGAACTATCGTACCTTGAGGGCAGAGATGAGATATGCCAGGAGAGCCCCCTCCATAATTTGGAGGGCTTCATCCGGTCCGGGGGAATCCGCGAGTCTTTCCTTCAAAGTCTTTTGGACGCTGCTCGCAGAACTCTGACCCGTTTGCGAGGAACTCTCGTCAGCTAGGAGATGTGAGAAACGTGCATTCTTATGCCAGAACGGGCGATTTTGCGAAGAGATATTGTATGTCTCCAATCCTGTCACGAGCTCTGGGGACTCGGCACTCCTATCGAGGACTATTGCTTCCGACAAAAGGTGATGGAGATCGCGCTCGGAAACGGGCATATAGTCTAGCTTTCGTAGGTTTGTTTCCAAGGCGCTAACACCATCTTCGCCTTCTGTCCGCTGAATGACACCAACACCGATGACCATTCCGATGTCGATGACAGATGCAGGGAGATTCCGGGCTCGCCTCTGCGAAGCCAAACCGACCATGAACTAACAATAGCAACATTAGCTACCGCCGAAACATCCATGTCTAGGTCCTGTTAAAAGAATTGTGCAACTTACATTATTCGCCGCTGCATAGTTGGCTTGACTTCGCTGCCCAGTCACAGCAGAAATGGACGAGAAGAGTAGGAAGAAGTCAAGGTTGTCAGCAGAGAAAACCTCGTCCAAGTTTTTCGAGCCGTCAACCTTGGGCGCTAGTACTTTCCGGAAACTTTCATAAGACATGTCGGCAAACATTCTGTCTGACAACACCATTGCACCGTTCGCCACACCGCCAATAGCAGGCATCTTGTTGAGAATGCGAGTGCGGAGATTCTCTAGATCTTGCTTGTTGGTGACATCTGCTACCTCAATTGCAATGTTGGCGCCTTGTCTTTCCAGCTCATCTCTCCAAAGCGCGTTCTTGTCGGGATTCCTGTAGTTACTTGTTAGCGAGATGAGATCCTGCCGAGTTTCTAGGGGAGTTCTGCGTACCGACTCGTTACCACAATATTTCGTGCACCATTTTCGACCATCCAGCGGCACATGGACTGGCCAATCTGCCCACTCAGCCCAACGAGAATGTATGTCTTGTCTGGGGAGAATAGGTGGCGAGGATTCACGGGTCTTTTGGTCAATGTGATAATTTGATCGCCTGCCCAGTCAACAACTTCGACATTTGGATGTTGCTTGACCCCATCCAAGACCAACATAGAGGCCTTGACTATGATTGTACTGTCAAGTGGTGTCGATGATGGCGAGGGAAGACTCTGCACCGAAATCAAAGCTTTGAAAAGTACTTCATGTGGTACGAGGCCGTTGGCGTCGAGGCTGTCGACAGATACAACAGCAGCATTCGCTGGGAGGGCCTGTTGGATAGCGGAGAGAATACGAGAATCCGTTTGATGTCTTAGGTTGATGAGCAATCTTGTTCTCTCGGGTATCATTGATTCCAGTTCTCTCCTCGAAGTGTGCGGTCCAATCTCGATATGATTCCCCAGAAGGCCAACACCAGCTGGTCGTGCCTGGTAGTCGAAGTCGATGAACGCAAAGTTCTTGTTTGAGATAGCGTTACGCCTCTCAAGAGAAGCAGCAAGATGTGCGTCAGATCCGTAAAGCAGCGTAGTGTATCCGGGTAACATTGAAGCCTCGATGACATGAGCCCTAATCTCGCTGATCAAGCTAACGAACATGGGAAGATGCTCCTGCAGCTCCTCATCGCCAAGTCGGATAGTCCAGGCGCGTGGTACTGTGATGGCTGAGGAGTTGGAGGCCGAGAGTGCTAGGAATCGAGTCCCTTCTTGCGTACGACCAATACAGCAGAAGAGTTCTTGGTCGTGGTAGTTGGGCATGACGGGATTCAAAGAACAGTACTCCAGTATCAGGGAAATTTGGTCTGAGCCGATGGAAAACTCTGCTAGATTTGAATGGTAATGGAGTCCCTCTTCGGCCGCGTATGAAACTTCACCTGCATTTTGCAAAGAGCGAACTAGAGTGATGGGTTGAGACGAAACATGAGCCTGGGTCTTTACCTTTCGCCGTAGAGAGTTGAGGCGGTGATTTCGCTCCGAGTCGGGCACAAGTCTTGGAATGAGCAACTGTCCATTTTCGAGAACAAGTTCAGGTTCAGTACTCCACAGATGCAGCTTCTTTTCGCTGTCGTCTCTCAATGCGATGCCCCTAGTAAGTCGGAGCAGGCACTCTGCAATGATTGACTCGCTACCATCAAGGGTATCCAGATCGAGGAACTGTAGGATCTTCTGTGGGTTCTCGGATTGAAATGACCTCCCTAACCCAATTGTACCACTTTGATAAGGGCTTTCGGATCTCGCACCCTGGGTGACCCAGAGTACTGGGTTGCACCTCTCAAGAAGCAATTGAAGATTTTCGAAACTCGAAGCGCTTAGGTGCTCCAGAACAGGGCGGTCCAATTCAGTCAGACTGAGAACAGTTCCAGCCTTGAGGTCTTCTTCACTCTTCAGGCCGTCTAAACAATTGACAGCGGTGATCTCTCCGTCCCAGACGCGAGATAGCCGGTTCTGTATGCTTCTGATGAGATTTGCGATCTTGGGCGAGGAACCACCCAGAATGAGGAGCCTTTCACGCGAGGAGATGGGCAGCGCCGAAGTAAGAGGAGCTCTCAGAAAGTTTATTTCATCGTCTACCGCCTGCGATAAGACGACAGAGAATGTGTGCTTCTCCGAAATGTTGTCAAGTCCCATGGAATCAATACCTGAGAATCCAGCCTTCCGGAGAACTCCATGGGTTTGCTCGCGGGTTGGGTTCGTCAACTTAGGCTGCATGGACCCATCTCCCTCATTCACTGGGGGAGCCGATGATAAGAAAAAGGGAAATCGAAGCTGGTTCCCTGTTGCGGCCATCATGAGCAGAAAGCCGCCTGGCCGCAGTAAACTTCGGATTGCCTTTAAGGCGGTCGTCTGCTTCCTAAAAGCCTTGTGGACAATAACCAGGTCGAAAGAGCCGGGTGTAACAATATCACGCACCTCCTCAGCGCCGTTTTCAACGTCAAGGACTTTGGTGTTGACTCTCAATTGATCTGATGTTAAGGCTGCCGCGAGCTCTTCCAGAGCCTGCCCTGATCCATCCACAATGGTGTATGAACCTAAGGAACGGTCAAGTTCCTGGCATACTCCTCGCACCAAGTTGGGTGAAGATGGGCCAACTTGGAGGATTCTCAGGCGCGGGTAGCGGTGCGATATCTGTTTGGCTGCGCTCACAATGTGCTTGCGAAGTTGGGCAAAACCAAGTCCTTCGTTGTGCCAACGAGTCACAAGTTCACTCAAGGATGGTCCTGATGATTGAGCAGTATCCGGGGTGGGCGTGGGCCCCTGCGAGTTATTCAGGAGGCTTTCGCCGATTGTACGGACTAGATCCATGTCGATGTGCTCCCCAAACTCATCCAAGATTGCAACAAACTCGGATTTAGTGGGCTCACTTGGACTACGAGACGCCGCCTCCTCGACCAAACTAATCAAGCCTGGAGTTTTCTCAGCGACCTCGTTGAAGGATTTATCTGCTTTCAGTTTGGCCAGATAGTAGTAGATCGCCTTTTCACAAGCATCGATAAGTCTCAGCTCTTGGTCGGGAGGGGTAAGCTGAGTTTCGAACGTGGGTGCAGAGAGGATGTCAGGCTGCCAGGCCGTCTTCAGGTAGAGAATCCTATCGTCTCTCTCCGTAGCAGGAACTATGGAACTCAATCGGAAATCTTCGATGCGAATCTCCAATTTTCCGGTTTCTGAGTTGTAGATACTCATATCGCCGGTAATCGTCGGGAGTGTTGCCTGGAACCCCGGTGTGAAGTTGGTAAGGTGTGCGTCCACAATCATCGAAGCTGGCCCTTCGGGAGAAACTCTAGCCTTAGGGGAGAACGTCATACGGCCGATTGTTGTGGGAAGGAAGGCCGTCCATAGAGAACCGTCTCGAGGCGCACCGAATGCAGCGAGGAAGGTCTGGAAGCAGACGTCAAGCCAGGTCGGGTGAACTGGGATCGACTTTCCGACTTCCTCGTCGACCTTCACGACGGCGGATGCCATGTCCATCCGCCTCTCCATGGAGGTCATAGCCCTGAACGGTCCGGTGTAGCCCAATCCCATCTCATCTAGCGTTTCGTAGAACTGGTTGACGTTGACCGACAACAGTTCGGATTGTGGTTCACTCGCTCTCAAGGGGAACAGGGCAGAGTCGCTGGATTGGTCTCCTGAAAGGAAGATGCGTATTTTCCCCGTAACAGCAGTCCTCATGTGCCCATCCTCTACTGTACCAGAACTGAGAGTAAACTCTGACTCGATAAGATCACTCTTGCGTTTCGTGGAGTCAAGATCACTGCGTAGAGATAACAAGGTCTCGGTTCCATCCGAGGACTCATCTAAGACGATTGGCCGTAGGATTGCAATGTTAGAAAGCTCTATGCTCAGCACTTGCCGTCCTCTGCAGAGAACCCTGGCGGCCTCAAGGGCCATGACGCAGTATGTAGCTGCAGGAACGATGACCTGGTTCTGGATACGATGGTCCCGCAGCCAAGGTATCTCGTCGAGCTTGAAGAGATTCCGCCACCGAGGCTCATAGTCTGTATCATCGGGAGTTCTGTTACCGAGTAGCTCATGGGGACGGTCAGCTCTGGATCGGACCTGTTTGTTGAGTCTAGATTCCCGCCATAAGATAGCCTTGTGATCCCAGGGGTAGGTCGGGAGATCCGGTAAAGGAGCCGCGTTTATGTGTCTGTAGCCTTCATCGAACGCAGATGAATAACCATTAAAATCGACAGAATCAGGGCCTAGATGTGTCCAAACGAAGCCGAGGGCTGCACTTAGGGCTGTCAAATCATCAGACCTCCGGTCAAGAACACCAGAATAAGGGATTTCGGAGCCGATCTTGTTCCTGATGGTCTCAAGTGTTGGTCCTCTCAGCGCGGGGTGCGGTCCAACCTCGAGGGCGAGATCAAGAGCTCCTCTACCATCATCCAAAGCGCCCTCTACCGCTTGTGAAAACAAGACTCTTCCAATCAAGTTTTCTTTCCAATAGAGTGCCTTCATATCGGGGTCCTCTTCGGGGGTAATTATCCTGCTGTCTTCATACACGCTCGACACCCAAGCAGTAATTCCGTTGCTTTCACCCACCGGAATATCGCATCTCTCCAGGGCGGCGAGGTACGGCGGTCCGCAGGGATACATATGTGACGAATGGTAGGCCGTATCTACCTTGAGAATGCGATTGAATAAGCCTTCATTATCAAGTATCCGCTTGGCCTCAAAGATGGCGTCTTCATCGCCGGAAAGAGTAACACTCTTGGGAGAATTGCTGGCGGCTACCGTCAGGCGCCCTTTCATCTGGGCAGTTGAGCAGAAATTGATGCCTTCATCAAATCCGAACCCCACAGCAATCATCGCGCCCTTCCTGCCCTCTTCGCCAATGGCCAACTTCGCATAGACACCGCGGTAATACGCAATCATTACCGCGTCATTTTCTGAAATTTTGCCTGCAGCGTACGCAGCTCCAATCTCACCGCCTGAGTGGCCGACGACAGTGTGGAAGGTTATCCCTGCTTGAGACAGGAGGCGAACAAGTCCAACTTGAACCGCTGCACATATAGGCAGGGAGAGTTCGGCTTCGCCCAGTCTCGACTGGGCGGGCGGTGCAAGGAGCTCCTCCTTGAGAGACCACTCTGGTGGATCGGGAAGCTGTGCTAGCGAATCTTCCATCATCTTGATCGTTTCTCTGAACAGTGCACACCTCTTGAATAGGGTTTGTCCCATACCAGGCCACTGCGCTCCCTGTCCTGTGAACACGCCCAGGATCCGCGGGCGTCTGTTCTCACTAAATTCTATGACAGATGAACGAGTGCCGAGTTCAGTACCAGGGTTCCTACGGACCTTGGAGAGCTGTTTGTTGATTCCCTCAAGTAAATTTCTTTTTGAGGTCGCGGGGAAAGCTATCCTCACCGGAAGAGTGGAACGGCGCGAGTTGAGGGTTATGGCAAGCCGGTGAAGGGACACATTATTTCTCTCCATATACTGGGCATATTTCTCTAGCATTGAGACGAGTGCTGACTCAGATGTGGCCGAGAAGATGAGAGGAATCGGAGTAAAATCAAGATCTGGAGAAATGGGGGTGAGAGCCTTGGGCAGTGCCTCCGGCTTTCCCCACGGCCCGTGATCATGGATTTCAGGAACGTAACTTTCCATAACTGCATGGCAGTTGGTGCCGCCAGAGCCGAAGCCATTGATGCTTGCGCGGAGCGGATGAGCTGGAGGGACTGGAGGCCACTCTTGTGGAGTTGTGGGTATGCGGAGTTTCTGGTAGAAAGGTCTGACACTTGGGTTGAGATTACGAAGATGTTGGTTGGGCGGAATGGTCTTATTCCGCATGGCTAGTAATACCTTCAACAGCCCTGCGATTCCAGCGCCTGGAGTACAGTTAGTTAGCTTTGTGCGTGCATGATAGAGCTTGAAATACATACACCCTTCGGTGTGACCGATTATTGTCTTGACTGACCCGACGATCATGGTGGGCTTGTCGTCATGATCTTGACCAGGCGGAAAGAACGTTTGGCTGAGGGCGGACGCCTCTCTGGGATCGCCTGCCTGCGTGCCGGTTCCTAAATTTCATCAAGAACCATGTTAGCCAAGATTGTATCTTGCAGGAATCCGTCTGCACCCAAAGGATGGAACCTACCATGAGCTTCAATGTACTGGGGTCGGTCCATGGACCTCAAAATGTCGAGTCCTGCATTTCTATAGGTGGCCCGAATCAACGCTGCCTGCGCTTCAGCGCTCGGCAACGTGATACCCTTCGTACGGCCATCCGAGTTTACGCACGTTTCGCGGATCAGTGCATCTATCCGATCCCCGTCTCGAAGAGCCTGAGACAGCGTCTTCATGAAAAAAGCGCAAATACCTTCGCCTCGGGCATATCCATCAGCAGACTGGTCCCACATCTGAGACTTGCCGGAAGGAGAAAGTAAATGCAGACTCGTGGCCGCGAGAAAGGCATCAGGCCCTAGGATCAAGTTGGAGCCGGCTACACACGAGATTGTACACTCGCCGTTTCGCAAGCTCTGAACGCCGAGATGGACAGCCACTAAACTTGAAGAACATGCGGTGTCAACAGATATAGAGGGGCCTCTCCAGTCGAAGAAGTAAGATAGGCGATTAGAGAGAAGCGCCCGCGAAGTCCCTGTGATCATGTACTGCGAAAAGTTCTCGAGATCCCGTAGTTGCGTATCCGTATAATCAGCCGACATGGCGCCTACATAGGCAGATGTCATGCTTCCTCTGAGTCCCTGGAGCGTGAGGCCAGCATTTTCCATAGCCTCATAGACCGTCTCGAGCAGGAGTCGCTGTTGGGGATCAATGGCCTCAGCCTCGCGGGGAGCAATGCTGAAGAATCCGGAGTCGAAGAAGCGCGGGTCCTCTTCAAGGAGGTACGACTTGGTGACATTGCTACACCCGTGGTGTTCGCCATTTGGGTGGTAGAAGCCATCGGCGTTGAAGCGCGACTCCGCCGTGATTTCCTTGGAGAGTTCTCGGGGCGAGAGCAACAGTTCCCATAGCTTTGAGGGGGACGTCGAATTGCCAGGAAATCGACATCCAGTACCGATGATGGCTATAGGTTCCTTGGGCGGATGCGAGTATGCCATTTTTTTTGATGTTATTGATCCGAGCCAAGGATGGTGATGAGGTTAATGGGAAGAATGGGTGGTTTCTCTATTGAAACGACAAGTTACGCTTGTATGCAGTTGGCCCTTACTGCGGAATGCTGATATGTAGATCTTGCGGGCAACTTTTTCTTGACTTGCATACATAACACTGCAGTGTGCACCGAAAATAGACTTTGAGTAGGTACACGCAGAGTCGTACCTGAAGCCTAGCGAGCAAATCAAGGTCTCGCAGTCGAGGGAAATGCTGTGGTCACTCGTAAGTAAATACATGCAGCCGTAGCACGCCGTGCTTTGACCAATCAAGATGTGGGGCGGCGCCGATCCGGCTGACCGGGGCCTGACCGGATCTGACCGGCTGGCAGGTCCCGAGCGGAAGTAAACCGACCGAACGGTTCGGACAACAGATGGCACTTTTGTCCCTATGATCTCCAACCCGGGGTGATAACTGAACTCTCTACACTACTCCACTCATTTACGCTATGACTGCTCATTTCGACCTGGTGTAGTCCCAAACAGGAAATCGTCCCGATTGACAGATTCGGCTGGTGAGTTTCCATTCCCACCTGGTAAGACCGGCCGGGTTTTTTTTTTCTTTCGTAACCACGAAGATGTCAAAATATAGCCATGCAGAGCCTCAGTGTTTCGGGCGTGCGAGGAAATTCGGAACTAAGACGGCCAAACCGTCTCCTTGAGATGCTGGTGCGAGTTTAGGGCGGCCAATGATAGAATTTAAAGGAGATATTGATGTAATTGTCACATGAAGATATGTTTGGGAAGAAAAGAA
Organism: Scedosporium apiospermum; assembly: GCF_000732125.1. Lineage (NCBI taxonomy): Eukaryota > Fungi > Ascomycota > Sordariomycetes > Microascales > Microascaceae > Scedosporium > Scedosporium apiospermum. The sequence goes on along the minus strand of NW_015971822.1, from coordinate 1,665,141 downwards.
ATAGAAAGATTTTTTTAATCCAAAATAAGATAGGAATAAGAAAGAAAAAGACGTGCACAATTATAGAAGAATTACAGAAGTCAAATTCCCTAGTAAAACCACTCTTATAATTTTTTTATATATATTTTTTTAAAAAAAAACTAGGCTTTTCTTTTTTTATATAAACCTTAAATTTTAAATGTATAAATAAAATTAATAAAATATAATTTCATTTTGGGCTTTTGTACAAATTTATGTGTGCGTATAAATTGTCTATTTAGTACTGAATAAGGCAATACCGAATGTTCGGGCGTCCCATCTTATGTTCGGTCTGGGTCTCACCGATCTGGGGGACATCTGGCCGCCTCACCACTAGTGGTCACCCTATTTTCGATCCGCCCCGTAGAGATGTTCCTGAAACTGGCATCAACTTTTGTTGGCCTCGTCCGGCAGGACGTACCTCTGAGACTGTTTCTCCTTACTCTATCCACGGGTTTGTATTCTCTATTTACTTTCTTGGTTCAAGAGCATTGCTGAGGCGGCTTGTAACACAGGAAACTCAGAAACCATCCTTCGACATCATGGCGACCATGCACAAATTCTTCAAGTCCCCTTTCTTTGACTTCGAGTACCTTCGCCTCCTGGCGATGGCGCCGCACGAAGGCGCCGAGATAGGAGAGTCCCTCGAAGCAGCCGCCAAAATAAAGGACCTAGACCCAGAATCATGGTTCAGCGCCTTCCTCGACGCCGGCAACAAGGCTGAAGACATCGCAAAGGAGGCCGAGGAAGCAGGGGACCGTGTAGCCGCCCGCCGCGCGTACCTGAGGTCATCAAACTACCTCCGCGCAGCGCAGTTTATGCTAAACGAGGGTCCTATCGGCGCCGACAAGCGTGTTCTTCCTACCATTGAGCGCTCCATTGGGAATTTCCGGAAAGGCGTCCAGTACCGGGAAGGGAAGACGTTCTTCCTTGAGATTCCCTACGAAAATGGGTACAAGCTTCCCGGCTATCTCTACTTGCCCGAGGCTTCTAGGCGCATTCTCGGTCGTAAGATCCCTATTTTACTGAACTGCGGTGGAGGTGATTCTACTCAAGAGGAGATCTACTTTGTAAACCCGGCGTTTGGGCCAGAAGTCGGGTATGCCGTCGTCACCTTTGAAGGGCCTGGTCAAGGCATCATCCTCCGCCGCGACAAGCTACCTATGCGACCGGACTGGGAGGCGGTCACGGGTGCAGTCCTGGATCATCTCTTTGATTTTTCAGCCAAGCATCCAGAACTTGAACTCGACCTTGATCACATCGCTGTTACCGGCGCGTCCATGGGGGGTTATTTCGCACTTCGGGCGGCAGCAGACCCGCGTATCAAGGCGTGCGTCAGCGTCGACGGATTCTACAGTCTCTCGAGCTTCGTCGGTGGCAGAATGCCAGGGCCCCTCTTCAATGGTTTCATGAATGGCTGGCTCTCAGACGGCGTGTTCAACGCAATTCTGCGTTTTCTGCAGCGGCTCGACTTTCAGGCGCGATGGGAATTCAATCACCTGAAATGGGCAACGGGCACCACAACCGAGGCCGACATTATGCGGAGCTTCGGCGCCTATACGCTGCTCAACGAAAACGGGACGGAATATCTAGCTGATGTCAAATGCCCCACGCTTGTAACCGGCGCAGGGGCAAGCTGGTACTTTAACCCGGCGACCACAACGGATAAGATCTACGACTGCCTGACGAGTCTTAAGGATAGCGTTGACAAGGAGAAGTGGATCGCCAAAGATATCGCCCACGGAGGACTACAGGCCAAGGTTGGCGCTTTTGGATACTCGGCACAGAGGACGTTTCAGTGGATAGACAAGAGATTCGGTATTGAGAGACAGCCACTAAGTGCGAAATCGGATTTGGGCACCCTTGTTAACGGCGTCAAGTAATTTTGTGGTCTGGAGGGTCTCGAGTTTACACAAACGATCCCAAAATCGTCTATTCATCAAAGATAGGTGAAATCTTGGGTTTAGAAACCTTAATTTATGTAGATGTCCACCATCGTTTGACTCGCATTGTATTAGAAGCCTTCGACTGTTTTAGGTCGGCCTTTTTCGTTTCTTTTCTCTCTCTCTCTTCCTTTTTTTTTTTTCTTTTCTTTTCTCTCTCTTTCTTCCTTTTTTTTCTTTTCTTTTCTTTTCTTTTTTTTTTCCACGTTTCTTCTAAGGAATTCTCTTCTTCTTTTTGTCATGAAAGCCGGGTCGTAGATTCAAGTAGAAGCCCGAGAAATACGCCGAATATACAAACACAGAGTCGGCAATGACTGATGCCGTATTCCTTGATCTTGCATATCTGTGCTGATTCGGCAATCTCTTGCCAGACCACCTGTTACAAGGGTTAATTTAACGGCAAGCTCCCTCATATCCCACGAAAGTACACCAGTCCGCCAGGTTTCTCATGCGCAGGCTGAGAAGAGCACTTGCATCATTATCAACGTTGAGAGTTCGACGATTCTTTTCAGCCGGTCTCCAGAATGGCCCAACCCGTAGAACCTATCCAAAAGCGCCGCCTCTTGCGGATGACTGTGTCGCATTACCGCCAACCAAACGTCAGTGAAGAGGAGTTTCATCGCTGGGTTACAGAGAACCATGCTGTGGCCGCGGCCAAGCTTCACGCCAAGAATGGCATCGAGGGATTTTCTGTGGTGAGTCCCGACGGCATTGTCTCAAGCGCCCATTGAATAACGTTCGGCTCTTCTAGTACTTCACTCCCAAGTCATTCCGAGATGCTACACAAGAGCTAAATGCCAAACGCGGCAATCCATGGGTTGTCCGGGACTATGATGCCCAAGTCGAGTTTCTATTTCGGGACATGGAGACCTTTTACAAGGGGGCATCTGATCCAGACTTCCAGGCGCTGCAGCTTGAGGAGAAGCCCTTTGTCAGTGGGATCCACGCAGAAATCAGCATCGGCTGGGTAGAAACGTATGTCCAGGATGGAAAAGTGGTGAATGTCGGTGAAGACGGGAAGAGCGACTATCCAAAGTTCAAGGACCTCAGTGTTGCACCATAAGTGAATTCGAGTTGGGTAAATGCAAATGGTTATTGACGGGATGTTTGATGATGAAACCGGGCTTGTTGTTTATTCTAGATTCTCTTGATTCTGATTTACTAAGCCTTGGCCTTACACTTACTTCAACTCTTGCTGATAACACTTTCTCTCGGCACATCATTATTTCATACTCACGACTCTTAGAACGCCTGAAATTTCACTTTATTGCTAGAGCTATATCAACTTAAGTAGTATTTGCCAACCACTACAGCAGGGCAAGATGCGGTCGTATGTCAAGGGACACCACATCGAAGAGCCAGTTTCCAGACTACATGAATTAGCTTCATAGTAGAAGCCTCCTTAGCTCTTATCGCCTGCAGCGTCACTCTCGTCACGCTGCTCAGCCCATCATCGCTTTGACTAGGGGAACTGTTCTGCTCGCCGCCACTGATGGTATTCGAAGAAGAATTCCTTCCCGACGACGCTCTGCTCTCGGTGGGACTGGTATTTCCAGACCGCATCATTTGGCTAATCAAATCATGCATATGCATTATCATTGCCTCAATCATGCACGTCAGAACGAGTGGTCGTGTTGATGAAGTCGTGGGTGTCTTAAACGAACCAATCGCTAGACTTGGAAGTTGAATTGGAAAGTGCTCATCAGATGAAGAGGTGCCCATCTTCAATCGGACCTCTGTCCACGACTTGATATGCTGTACGATTTTGTCGTACGATTCAACGAGACATAGGTAGCTGGATAGAATCAGTAATTGCGAGGGCTGATCCAATGATATGGTGGACAATGGTATGACAGTGGTTGTTTGCTCATTGTACGTCTTCCGGCGCGTATTGAATTGAGCGAAGATATCGTCGAGAAGGTCGGTGTACTGATGGGAGAGTTGAAAAGTGTCATCTACTGCAAGTTCCTTATCGTTTAGAGAGCAGGACGAGGTGGAGCCGTTTCGTGTCCTCTCTGCACTATCTCTGGTATGTGTCCACGGTGTGTTTTGCCATGCCCCGATGGGAGGAATAGAGAGCATGTGTCGGTGAAGGTCCACGTTAATATCCGAAAGCTTACGGATCCAAGAGGTCATAGCAGGTTCTGCGAGTTGCTTTTGTACTTTTTGCTGTTCCGGATTGTACGAGTCGCGCAGAGTATCGCTGTTTGTGGACTGTCGGTGACTTAACACTACCCGACTATAAGATGAATCGGACCCAGTATCCTCACTGTCAGAGGAATGCGCAGTCGCCTCCCGTTGATCAAAGCCCATGACGCCGGCCCCAGCCTCGCCCTGGGAAGTCCCGTTCCGGTGCTCTGGAGTTGGGTCTCTTGCAAGTGATAGTCGGTGTCTGGTATAACTCGGAGGCCCGGCCTCCGTGTCACAAGGCAAGAGTGTGGATACAAAAGATGACAAGGTGGATGAAGAAGAAGCGTCTTGGGAAGCGCCATTAAGCCCGTTCTGTCGTCCTTGTTCAGATCGCTCGCCACTGTTCCGGCCTCGAGGTGTTTCCTGAGCCGACGGCTGGCTGGAGTGGCGGCTGGGCGGAACCGCAAGGTCCATGCCGGATTGCAAAGCACGCGGTTCCAAAGTCGAGTCAATTTCAGACTGTAGAGTGAAAGAGTCCAAGCCCATGTCTAGGTCAGGTGGCATATCACGTAGACTTGCAGGCCAAAGACTGAATTGCTCCGAGATATCTTTGCTCGTCTGCTCGGCGGCGGGACTTCCTTTCCGCAGAGTCAGTTCCCTGATGACCTGGGCAATGAACTCTCCTCCCTCTAAACTGGACCTCTTACCCATAGTCTGTGCGACGTTGGTGGTATCCTGATGTACCGGAGCCGGTTGAGCGGCGTTGGAGCGCCCCCGGCGTCGAGACCGGACGGGCCTCGGGGTGCACTGAACACCCGCCCTCGCACAACGTATACAGCCCTCACTGATGTTTTCTCGCCTGCACCGGAGCTTCTGGCCGTGGCACCGATCGCACGCGCGGCGAGAAAGGCCCAGGTCGTGGACGAACATGCTCATCGTGCCCAATGTCTGTATTGCCGACGAGAGACGATCGGCGCCAATTTCCAAAACTATCAAGATAGAAATTGGGACCCTGATTCTGTGATGTCTCAGTAATTGCCGGCGATGGTTCCGTCCGGAAGGGTTGCTTTCTTTGAGGACTAACCACTACTGTGCGGAGTCAGTCGAGGGGATTATATGAACCGTATCCAAGAGCCAATTTTGAAAAGGAAATTAGTTTTCTGTCAGAGTCTTGTCCCTGATTAAGGTCCGGTTCTCGCCACTTTAGTAGCGTCGAGAAAGGCAGGCGTCACAGGCGTTCTCGATCTTAGCCCTATCGTGAAGTATGTGAGCATCGATACACACATTCCACCGCTTCTACGAAATGACGTATCTGAATGGCTGGCGATTGGTTGGTAGGTTTTGGCGAGTTTCTCGTGTATCATTGGGAAATCCCAGGCAAGCTCAAATGAAACCCCCTCATCTCACTCCCACTCTCCATTGACGCACATCAATCATCTCTCTACTCCCCATCAGCATCTCGCCCCCACCATTCTAACAAGACATCTAGATGAGACCGGTGTCGTGGACCCATATGGAGAGCTTGCCTCCTCCATAGGGCTCGGCTCGGATCGGCAACCGGAACTGTCCGTAAATGGAAGGGATCCGAGATTGCTGGACGAAAGTGCGCATGTTACGTTTAATGAAGAATAGATGCAGAGTTGGATTTATCAACAAAGTAGTATAGGGCCAGACGCAAGATTGAGGAGGCGAATGATCCAACTTGTGGGGGGACGAGATTGAGCAAGGGAATCCTTGGACAACCCATGCAGATGTCGTGCATTTAGTCTCAACCCTCCCTGGACCGGAACCCGGGGCGTCCCGCAGCTAACGCTCATTTAGGCATGGTCGATTCTTTCGTGCTCTTCGATACCACGTCAATTGATCGACCTTGCATGCAGCATTGGGACGGGGCCATTGAAATGGACCATTTGGATACGAGGTCTGACATGCATATCCAAAGACACCTTGCCCTGCACGCTAGGTAACATCTCATGTACGAGGGACAATAGGATTGAAGATTGCGGTTTCCGCGTGAGCTAGCTAGTCGTAGACGCAGATGAACTAGATAACACATGGCCAAAACTTGGCTTTGCGGGCTTGATCTTGGCCGCGTCTTCTTCGCCGATCATTCTTCAAGCACTTTACCTATGCTTAATTGAACAAATGGCATATTAATCCGAGGCTTAGTTTTGTTGAACTACGCATTCGCTGCTGCGATGAATCCCTCGAGATCCGACATTGGATCCGCATTCTCGACCATACCAAGCGCGGCTGTAGGCTGTTTGTAGCCCAGTAGACTGAGCATCTTCGGGCTCATTGTCAGAGCCTTGCTGCGAGGAATGGCTAGAAATTGGTTCTCTTGTGTCCGCATCGTCCCTCTGCAGAAGAAAAGGCCGTGGAGGACACGAGTGAAGCCCGGAACGCTGTTGTGGCCGCCGCCATGCCAACAAGCAGCTAGGAAAATGAGTGCCGCGCCTGGCTTCATCTCTATTTTTAGGTATTAGTTAAAAAGGCATGGAGGCGGCACAGTAATGAAATTGCTTTTTCTCATCCTTCTCTTTCTCAAAATCGAAAGTGGAAAGGCAATGGATACGGGACTCTAGGAGTTTGAAGAGGATCTTTGACACACCAGCAAAGGTAACTTCATCGAGACGCGGTTCTCGTTGATCATCCCAACGATGACTGCCAGGAACGAACATAGTAGCACCGTTTTTCTGCGTCGTATGAACACCTGCAATCAAGCAGCCGAATTGAGCCGAGTTCTTGAGGTGGTAGGGCTTGCTCTCATGCTCAATCAGGTGCGTGCCGTCGTCCCGATGCAACCGCTGACGTGCCGCGCCATATCGAACTCGGAAGCTCAGACTCACAGAGAGAAGCGGGTCGATGTGATAAGGGAGATCGTAATTTTCCACTCTCCTCGTGCCGATATCTGTCAAGATTTCTTTCCTGAGTTGTTCGAGAACCATATTTTCGGCACAGATCTTGGCGAGGGTCTCGGACTTTCCTACGAGCCCACCAATCAAGAGTGTCCCTTGCGGGATGAGGCCTTTGAAGAAAGCCTCGTCGTCCTCGTATCTATCGCCTTTGGTGTATTTCTCAATTTCCTTTTCGATGGATTCGAGCTCCTCGGCGCTGACTAGATCGTTGAGGATAACGCCGCCATCGCGGTCGATCACGGAGAGTATTTCCTCTATTGGTGCGCTGGCAGATAGCTCAACGATGCGGGCCGAAGGCTTGTAATCGACGGGGAAAGATTCTGGCAGCCGGTCCATGGTTGCGGCAACGAGTTGACAACTTGAGACAAAATCTTAACAAAATAATGTCGCAATATTGTACCTGATATTGCGTGGATGTGAATGTTGACTGAATCGAGTCGACAAACCCCTACATTCCAGATATGAACTTCATCTGGCCCTAAGGCCTAGTCCCCCACAGAACGGTTTTTGACGCCATATGTAGGCAGGGCCACTGCCTAGTCTAGCCTCCGACTTACATTGATTTGATCCTCAAGTTATACATATAGTCGGAAACAAGGAAACTACGAAAATGGAAAATTTTCCGAACTGCCTGCCCTGGAAATGGCCGAGCTGCGAGCCGATTATATATGTATATGTAGTTCGTCAGATTAGGAAGAGTTCACGAAGGGCCTCGATTTACTGATACCGTCTCAGCTCTCAGCTGAATCTCTGCGGAGGAATCAATTGATCCGCGCAGGAAGTGCGATACCTCCTAGAAGAACCGGTCTAGATTGCCGGTGAATTGATGATTGCGGACCCACCTGGAGGAGCTGCAGTCCAGCCGTATTACGGTGGGGGGAAGAAAGGGGTAGAGGGGGAGAAAAGGGCCGGGGGAGGGGGTTGTCGATGAGTTAAGGCTGCAAATAAGATTGTGTAGTAACTAAAAATGTGATATCTTAAGAGTCCCAAGGTAGGATTGAATCAATCAGATGGAAAATACGGGAGGGAAGTGGCAAAAGGAGAATGGCAAAAGTGCAGGTGATCCGTTTCGACCTCTACATCTAAGAAGGAGACGATGGGAGAGGACCAATCAATATCAATCTGAATTTCTCTCTTCGTGCTTTTTTATGTATAGATCTCACCAAGTTTGCGTCGTAGACAAAACTCATTCCAAATATCTGATAGACGTGGACCACAGCTCAAGTGCTGACCACCGACTGCCCATTCATCTTCTTGGGGTATTGATCGGCCAGGTATCTCAGATCGCCGTGGACAACATAACCAATATGGCTCAATCCAAACAAGTCCTTTAGCTCAGGGCCCATGTTGTCTTGAAGTTCCTTCGGCAGTTTGGCAGTCCAGTTTACCAGCTGGCGCATGTAGGGAGCGGTGTAGTAGGCGAAGAGAATAGCCCGGTCCTCGGCCTCGGTAACATTGCTACCCGAGGTGTGCCATAGACGTCCATCAAGGACCAAGATATCGCCGGCTTCGGCCTCAAAGGGCACCAAGAGATCCGGCGCGTTAGGAGGAACATCGGACCAGCGTGTCCATTGATGAGAACCGGGAATGTAGAGAGTTGCGCCGTTCTCCTTGGTAACTCTCGTCAGGCACCAGATTACGTTGACTGCCCAGACGCCCAACCACGGCTCGGGAAGGACGATACTTTGGTCGGAGTGTAGAGACATGCTCTCCGACCCCGGACGGGCGATGTTGGCCGAGAAATTGCTAACTAGGAATTTCTCGCCGAGAAGAGACTTGGTCAACTCCAAGGCTGTGGGGTTGGTGAGCATTTTGCGCCACAGCTCGCCACGTTCTGGGAGGTAGAACACCCTCACGTTCGAAGGGTTTGGATCCAGGATTGGTTGGAATGTCTCCTCGCCACTGGCCTCGGCCTCTTCTTTGGCCTTCCATAGTTGATCGAGAGCGTGAGCGGCTTCATCTTTGCTCAAGATGGACGGGATCTTGACCCAACCGTGCTGGTGAAGGTGAGTCTTGGCTTCTTCGAGGTTGGTAGTCATGATGGATCCTGGGACGGAATGGTTTGTTCTGTATTCAGGTTGCTCTTCAAAACTGCCGAGGAAGACAAGATTCCTAAACCATAAAAATTGAAGTAGGAGGGCCAACGGATGTTGGTTAATTAGAGAGAAGCGAATGGGGATTCAGCTACGATAAAAGATCAGTAGATGGATTCATAGGCCAGGAGCGCAAGATGCCTAAGATGCCGGTAGCTACTCGGAGGAAACACTACAGACAGATTCTACGTCCACAGGGAAAAGGTACTGCCTTGTCTGTAAACGCGTTCGGAATTCAATTCCTATTTTGCAGCTTTTGTTATTCTCAGTGTGTCTACAGATATCACGGAACGTAGTTAACCTTATTGCCCGGCGTCCGGCTCAGTTTGTCCCGCAGGCATGTTGGGGGTGTCGTCGCCTGTCGGTCGAAAGCGGAAGGCTACCTCACAAGCTACTTTGGTCAAACAATTCCCCGAAGGGTGAAAAAAAGAAAAGAAAAAAGAAGACTAGATATCCATACAATTGTAAGAGCCTAGCTTCTAGCCATATTAGCAGCTCTTTCTGTGATTATGTTAGGTTGCTTGACGACGTAGGCACGTCAAATAGATCCCACACCCCTCAGGGATAATGTGAACAACATTCAATGTTCCCTCATCGAGATTACTGAGAGGCACTTTTGTGTGCTCACACGCTGCACTTCGTCTGCTCCATACTAAACCTGCCTAGCACTAACAAACCACGTGCATTTCATAGGGCGTTCGAGCTGCTCTCCGACGGGGCAAGTCTAGGCTAGGCGACGCCCGAGACTAGATTGATGCGGTATCCAGAACCGATGCAAGAGAGTCAAAACGTCCAGAAATCGCATGAACCGACTGGGCTGTGTTTACGAGCGGCAGCAGCACCCCCACCAGCACACCACCAAAGATGAAGGGGATCGACAAGGATCAATCAACCATGGAGGGACGGATCAACTGATTCCCCGCCCCCATGCCGCGAACCCGTCCTTTTTTAAAGATCATTGATGCCTTTTACTTACGGCCGCAATGTGTGAAATGACCGGTGTGCCGGCCGCGACCGGCTGGCAAATCGGCACGCCCGCTCGTTGTCCGCAGGCGCCGGCGCCGAAACTTAGGCGGATGAATTGTGTCAATTTGATGTGTGGAGGGACCTCGAAACGAGCCCTTTTGCCGTGCCACGCTGATGGCCCATATGCACTACCACCTACCTCTACAGATTTCGCTGCTTCATTTCCGTTTCTTTTCTTATCACTTGGCAGACGATGATTGATCGTTCTCGGGCGAAGGTCTCGGCCGGGACATTAACCCTTCCATCCCAATTCCTTCTCATCCAATTAGAGTGAAAAATAGTACGCCTCAAGGCGTTTAGACTTAGAACGAGTACAGTAGCATCCACCTATCCATCCATCAAAGTATGCCAGCCAGCCATCCATTGACGCTGGCTGCTTCTCGATCGCCTGCAAAGCGATAAAACGTACATCAATATCTACATGCACGTCGTGGCAAACCGAGGTAACATAAGCCAAATCCGTATTTAATCGAAAAAAAAAAAAAAAAAAAAAAAAGGAAAACCTCAGGCTCATGCCGCCCTCTCATTATTCTTTATACACCCTAGCACAGTCAGGGACGACTGCGGAATCGAACAACTTACCCTGGCTGTTTTACCTAGAAGCACCGTTGTTGTTAAAATCGCAGTGAGCGATGTTTGGTGCTTTTCGTTACAACAAAGATTCGCAGAACGATCTCGAATACATTGACCTGTCTGGGAATAGCAGGGTCGACCCGCGCAACTATACCGCGAGAGTAAGTTGAACTTTTCCAAGGGGATTCCGATGGAGAGAACACGGTCCTGTTCTTAGAAGCGCCGAGGTAGATCTGTGCTGATGCAAAATACACTTAGGCCTGTGACGCCTGCCGGGAGCGAAAGGTAATCCTCGGTCCCCAGGTGTTGTCCACTGCAGTGAATGCAACTGAAAACTAATCTAGCGTTGCCCAAAAAGCTGAAATGCAGCGGCGAACTCGACGGTTGCCAGAGATGTCAAACTACGCTCACCACCTGCACCTACCGCTCATCTACCAGATCCGCGGATCCCGCAGGCTCGAAGCGCCGACAATCCGAACCGGATCCTAAGCCCTCCTCTTCGAAAGCGCCTGTAAAGAAAAGGCATACGAAAGTCAACACAGAGGAGCGGTTTCCAGTTGAAGAATTGCCCATGTCTACTACAGAAATGGACACGAGGCATTCTTCTTCCTCGCTGGATCTAAAAGACGATGGCTTCTGGACGCCAATGTCTCTATCATCAGCTCCCATTTACACCGACCACATCCACAACTGGCATGACCCGCACTTAACCCAGCACCAAAGAATGGAGCTAAGCCTTGGTGATGAGAGTATGGATGCCCATCAGCTGGCGCCAGGGCGAAACTTTCATCACGGCAGCCCAGCTGCATTCTCGCACACAAGATCCAATTCACATATCGATGAGAACATCATAGATGCCAGCCTCGTCTTGACTCCACCACCGACGGCCAACCCTCCAACCATTTCCGCCGGCTCTTCATCGTCCGACTGTTTTCCAAACGGCCGGTGCGACTGCATCCGATCTCTGGCTGATATCCTTGAGAGGATCAGTGGTGACGTCGGTGATCAGACCGAGCATGCCGACCACCACTTCGATGACTTGCTCGGGTACTTGCATGACGGGATCGAGACGTGTAAGCAGGTCCTCCCATGCCAGCACTGCTCCGTCTGTACCACAAACTCCATGTTCGTCGTCGTAATAATCCAACAGCTCGCGACAATGTCACAGGACTTGTGTCGCCAGCTTCTCGCATACCAGCAAAAAGTCAAGACGGCAACTTCTATGACATCAGCGCTTCAAGGTGCGACTCCTTTCCTAACGCCCGCGGGCATTTATGTGGGGAAATATCAGGTTCGGTCCGCCGCTCTTTGCGAGGAGTTTCTATTTGCCATAGTCAACATGCATATTCAGGATCTTTACCGGCTTCTTGGTCATCTGCGCAATGATGTAAAAAAGGGCACAAAGGCGTTTAAACTGTTAAGTGACGCTACTGACGTGGCGAAACGAGCGTTTAGTGATTTACAAAGAAACCATGAACGGAAGAGTTGAATTTTGCAGTTGTAAATAGAAAATGGAAGATTGAAGCAGAAGAAAAAGCTGAATGGCTATCGGGTGATATCGTCGCCATCATAAAATGGCATGGCATGGAAAAGAAAACGGAAAAGGAAACGCATTAGGGGGCTTGGGGGATCAAAAGGGAAAGGGACGGCATGAAGGGCAAATAGAAAGGCTGGAACACAGCTCCGTTCTGTGTAATTTCAATTTCATGAAAGAATATATGTATTCCTCTAGAAATAGAACTGTTTACATCAAGCCTCAATCCCAATAGCAATCTCATTAACATAAAGTACTCTCCGAGATCTCATTCCAGTGGGCTGATGTCGAGGAATCTAGCATCGCTAGTCTCAGGCTCTTGCGCTGCCTCAATGCGTTCCAGAAGCTCGATATGATGCTGACTTCGAGGCTCGATCTTGAAGGCAAATTCCTTGGGCCGGTTCACCATCCCTGGAATTGCCTCAAGCTTGACGGGGATCTCGTTCCCCTGCGCGTCCGTGTCTTTGCAGAGCCTAAAGACGGAAAGCATCTGCGCGAGGGTGATGTAGACACTCCCGTCCGCGAAGAAGCGGCCAGCACAAGATCGCCGCCCGTAGCCAAAGGCGAGTTCACTCGGGTCCGGCTCGTTGAGCGGCTCTAAGTACCTCTCCGGTTTGAAAATCTCTGGGTCCGAGTACTCTTTCGGGTCGTGCAGGAACCACCAGAGGGAGGGAAGTAGATACGACCCCTTGGGGATGACGTATTCTCCATAGACGATGTCTTCTTCAGATTTGTGTGTCAAGCCCATCGGTCCAACGGGATTCCATCGCCATGCTTCCTTCACGATGCCATCGATATAGGGCAGATTTTTCCGGTCCTCAAAGGTGGGAAGTCGGTCGCCGCCGACCACACGGTCAAGCTCTTCTTGTGCCCTCTCCTGCACTTCGGGAAACATTACCAGGGCCAGAATGACGCTGGTTATTATGGCGACGGTACTATCAGAGCCGGCGGCGTAGAGGCTGACAGCAGTCCACTTGATGGCCTCTTCGTCATCCCCATCCAGTTTTATGTCGTTGGTTTTGGATCTTGTCATGTTCTTCTCGAGAAGGTTGGAAACATATGATGGCCGGTGAGCCGATTTTTCCAACTGCTGCTTGACGAAAGCGTATGGGAGCTCTGCCGCGGCCTCGTTGATCGCTTTCCATTCTTGAGCTGTCTTCCGGTATGTCATACCAGGGAACCAATCGGGAAGATAATTGATAGCAGGGACAGCATCTATGGCCCAGGAAAGGGGAACAAATGCACGGGAGAGGTTTTCCATGGCGTGCTCGATCAGATCGACGAGTGGATCTGGCCCTTTCCTCTCAATCGTATATCCGTAGGTAATTGATAAAACGACCGCCGCTGCCATTCTGTAAATAAGACTGTCAGCTAACTGAATACATCCTGTTTATTCCTTTCAGACTGTCTCTAGAATATAGAAGAAATTGACACTCACCTCTTGAGATGCTGGAGAATTCCGTCAGGGTCATGGAAAGTCTGTAGAGTGAAATGAAGGGCTTCCCTTTCCTGGACAGGATAGAAACCGGCCGATAGAGACTTAGTGCCGATCTCCTGATGGACCATCTTTCGGTGCTTTCGATACTTGTCGTCGTATTGATGGGTGATCAAGAAGTTGTCGAAACCACATAGCCTCGCAAAGTTCAGTTGGGGTCTCGCTGACGTCTTTTGGGCCTTCTTCCCCATAACGGCATGCGCCGCGTCCTTGTCATGGAAGATGACGAGCCTCTGGCCCATCACATTGATCGAGCTGATGGGGCCATAGGTATCCTTGTGCTTGAACCAATGTAAGAACTCCGGCTCCCCTTTGGGTGGAAGATCGAGGACATTGCCGACAATCGGTAGAGGCTTTGGCCCTGGTGGAATAGCATAGCTTCCCTTCTGACTCGAGTGCCACTGGTAGGCGAGCACCCCAAAGAAGGCTACCAAGGCTGTAGCTTGGAGAATGGGTGAGTCAAGATCCATGATTCCGAGGAGAGGCAAAAGAGAAGGGCAAGAGAAACTAGGTAAAGCTACAGTCGAATGTTAGTCTGATAGGCCCTCTTGAGGGAACAACTCTCCCGTTCGTGGGAGATCTTATGTGTCGATTCTGCGTTGGGCAATCTCTGTAGTCTCGACCTTGATACGCAAACCGCTCCCTCCGGTGTGCTATGGAGAGATGATAAAAGGACTCGTTGCCATTGGTCCGAGAAGGGCCCGTTTTACCGGAGAACGGAATAGATGAAGTCGGAGCTATCTCCGGAAGGTCGACAGGTCAAAATAGCGAAACGTACTCGGCGAAATTCCCCCCATCGTGCGACGACAGCGTTCATTGATTCGGTATTTCCTAATGAGGAAGTAGAGTGCCCGTAGGAATGCAGAGAAGAAGCCCAATGGATAACGTGGCGTTGCGAGGTTCTACCCCTGAGTTAATAGATGTAGACAGTCGACACCTCAATATCAATCGTGAGGAGCACAAAAGCCAGCACAAATGAGGCTACCAATACAACTCACATTGCACAACGTTTGACTGATGTTCACAGCTCTATTCACTTTCTCTCCTCCTACGAGCCCCACGATGGCGAATGTCAAGAGCCTACTCGAGGCTGCATCTCACCCTGTCGAATTTCTGCAGATCTTGTATCTGTTTGGAAAGTCCGATATTCCGGCCGCCGCGCTACCTTCAGTACGACTCATGTCACGCAAATGCTTTCATTGGCTGAATACTAAGTGGTAAAGTAGATGGCAGTAGCCCTAGTTCTCGCAGGACCATCACGTCTAGGTTTGATCGTGAGAGGATTTCTCTGGAACCAGTTACATCTACTCACTTTCCAGGTACCTTCACGCGACTCCCTAGCAGAAGGCACGGTTAAAAACCTGACTAACATGGACATAGGTCAAAAACCAGGTTAGCATGGCATTTTTCTCTTTACCATATCAAAGAACGTCTTCATACTTACTCAGGTGAGTAGATCGACGGCGTCGAAGAAGACAGAATAGCAAAACCCCATCGACCACTACCATCCGGTCGTATATCTATAAGTAATGCACAAATCCTATACTACGCCCTGTTTACATTGATGTGGGCCGCGGCGCTTTTCGAGAACACGATCCCATGCACCTTGACTTACTCGGTGGCAATCCTAATATACAACGAAGGGGGCCTGGCCGCGATTCCAGTCGTTAAAAATGTCATCGGGTCTATAGGCCTCGCGTGCTACTGCTGGGGAACCACTGTCATACTCGGTATGTTCACAGGAGACCTCGACGACATGTATGTTTTGTTTATAATTAGTCGTTATGCTGATATGTTCCAACCCAGACCAGGGTAGTGAGCTACATAGCAAGAAGGCTATCGCTGTGCTCATGATAGGTGCTATATTCGCAACAACTGTAGGTTTACGATCTGAATCGTTTTTGATACACAGCTGAGAAGAGATTCAATCATGCAGGGCCACGCACAAGATTTCCGTGATCGCTCAGCTGATGCTATTCGGGGTCGCAAGACGATTCCGCTGTTACTTTCGCAACCGGTCGCTCGCTGGTCCCTCGCCGCTATGATCGTGGCTTGGACAATTGGCCTGATTGCCTTGTGGGAGCCACCGGTTGTTGCCAGTGCGCTGTTCGCTGCTCTGGGTCTGAGGTGCCTGGCTGGCTATGTTCTTAGCTACGACGAGAAAGACGACTACGTGTCGTACTGTTGGTATGGTGTAAGTTGGACTTCTCGTCATCATAGTCTACTAGTCAAAGACTTGAATGCTCACAATCGGCACAACAGTTCTGGCTTCTTGGCAGCAACTTGCTCCCCATCTTTCCTCGACTGAGAGGCGAGCTGCAAGGGAAAACCCCAAGTTCTGGGCCGCCTTTGGCATACCCATGGTTGTTATCTTGACCAACACTCTTTTCAGGAATTCCCAACAGATTCCTCGACTTCTTGTCTACTCTGGTTTGGACCCCGGAACCAGGTTTCCGACCGGGTGGAAGTATAGACGGGCTTATACAGGGACTATCAAATTGTACGAACGTTGCTATTATATACTAGAAACCATTTCTTTTGATATGGAATCATATTCAGTGGTGAAGCCTTCCGGGTCTTAAACTATCTCAATCGTAAACGGAATTTATTCCCTCCCACGATTTCAACTCCAAGGGAAGGCGCCCGAGACGTGCCTTCCTCCAAAAATTCCCACGATTCCTCTCGTAATATCTCTATGTCCCAGATCTGGGCAAGAACCATCAACCGAGCAGCTCAAGCAGCAATACTGCGATCAATGGCCAAGTGGTCACTGGAGCGCTCAGAAGGTTAGAAAATTGCAATTTTTCGTAGCTCGTGGGAAGCAACCAGGATTCGATCCTGGGAGCGACCTGCAAGCGAGCTTTTTGCCTTTTCTTTCTTTTTCTTTCCCTTCCCCAACCCTTCACTCCCGCCCCCTTCCTCTACAACGCTCCCTACTAGTTCGTACAAACTAGTCTACTCGATGCAGCTCGATAGGGCATTTGATTAGAAAATTCTTCTAAATTATCAGGCTATTTACTATGCTGTTGACATCGGGAAACGGAAGATCCACGGATGATTTTCAATGTGATAGAGGCAACAATAGATCCAAAGCCTGAACTGCTTGATGTTATCGATAACTAGTAGGATGACCTGAAGAGTCAATGTCCATTAACGATTGGACCAGTTGCCAGTGCCGTCGACAATAGCAGAGCACTATGCCTTTCAGGCTCTGGTAGATCATAGGCCGCCAGATCAACGCCGGAGAAGTCCGCCTTCCGGAGCTGCTCATCCCATTGCTCGGGAGACTGCAGCGGACTCTCTATTCTACCCTCATCAACACCCGCCCACCACCCCGAAAGCGAGCCAAAAGCCATATTGAAGTAAGGGGTCAACCGAGTGAGCTCCACGAGGGCCAGCGTACCACCTGGCTTCAGCAACTTGTGAATGTTGCCCAGCGACGTGGTTAGGGAACGTGTTGCGTGAACGACGTTTGCCGCAATGACTAGATCGTAGGAATTCGCCTCAAAACCCTGTGCCACGGGGTCGGTTTCCACGTTCAGAGTTTGAAACTTCAGCAGATGCTGCCATTTTTTCAAGGTAGTTTGACCAGTCTTGAAAAAGCCGGCTGAAATATCGGTGTACACATATTCCGCACAGAAGTTCTCGCCCTCGGGGCTGCATGCTTGAAGAACTTGGAAGGTCGTGCCTCCAGTTCCGGCACCAATCTCCAAGATCCTCAAGTCCTTCTTCTGAGAGGTGAGGATCTTTGCGTATTCACCCGCATACCGGTTTGGTCTGGCACCCTCATCCGACAGGTACATGCGGAAGAGCAGATCATCCCTGAGAATGTGGACCAGGGGATGGGTTTTGCCAATCAGCAGGTTCACTATCTCAGGCCCGATGCGGGCAATGGCCTCGCCTTCAACACCCAGCTTAGAAGTAAGCTGCTCTAGTTCTTGTTTCGTACTTGGACTCTGCTGGATGATAGCCTGCCCGGACTCCGAGTTTACGAAATCTCGCAACACTTTCCACCAGTGGGCGCGATAATCCTGCTTGACGGCCAGTCGACGCTCCTGGACCTCCTTGACCGCCCAATCGATGTACCGAGCCGAGGCAGCGGAGATGTGATTGAACTTCTCGGCTGGGGACATACCAACCTTGTCGGATTGCAAGGGCAGAATAATCGACTCGAGCGCTTGAGCTGTAACGGGTAGCCCATTAACTGATCCATTTTGACCCAAGATCTCTTGGTTCACTTTGTTGGTGGACGCAGGAGGACTAAAGTCCATGCCTGCCCACCCTCCATTACTCTCTTGCTCGAGCCAAGAATTCCACAGTTGGGGGCCTCCGAAGTAGAACATGATCCTCGCAGGCTTCCCAGGTACGTTTGTGCCCACGAACCAAGAGCGGTTTGCCTTGGCATGTTCCGAGATGAATACGGAGCCCCATAGATTGTTGACATGATCGGTCCAGGCATCCTGAGTCTTCTCCGTCACGTTGATGGTGGCAATTTTGTTCTCCTCCATGTGGCGGATAGTCTTGCCGATCCAGGCTCCGGCTATCTCGACAAAGGTTGGCAGATTTCCCGCAGGTACGTGGGGCCCGCAGACGATGAACATGTTGGGGAATCCGTGGACCAGGACTCCAGCGAACGTTCGCAGCTTATCTGCCCAATACTCCTTTAGCGGCATTCCATGGCTCCCCACAATGTCTATTTCGTTCATCGCGCCGGTCCCCGCATCGAACCCCAGAGCGAAAATGATCATGTCGAACTCATATTCCGCCCCGGACTTCGCTCGGATTCCCTTTTCGTAAAGGTCAATTTCGTCTTGGCTTATGTCCACCAGTTTGACGTTGGGACGATTGAATGTCTCATAGTAGTGGTGGCCAGCAGGCGGGCGCTTGGAGCCGAAGGGATATTTGGGACACAGGATCTCTGCAGTAACCGGGTCTTGGACGATGGCGCGGATCTTTTGGCGAACGAATTCCGACATTTCTTCATTAGACTCCGGGTCCATGAAACAATCATCAAAGGTCTCGAGCTGGAAATTGAAACCTCCACGCTCCCAGCCGCTGTCGAAAATCTGCCTGATCTTTTCCGGGTCTCCCACTCCCTTGACCGTTCTCCCCGATGACTTAAATGCATGACCGGCCGGGTTGTTCATTGCAATTTCCCAGGTGGCATCGTGGTTCGCTTTGATGTCCACAGCCTGATACTCGTCGATGGCATAGTTCCGCCCCGGGAGCACGTAGTTAGGCGTGCGTTGAAACACAGTCAATTCCTTAGCCACCGGCGCAAGCTTGGGGATGAGATGGATTCCAGTCGAGCCCGTGCCGACGATAGCGATGCGCTTGCCTTGGAAATCAAGCTTGTGCGCTGGCCAATTGGACACCTGATACCACTCGCCCCTATAGGATTTGAGTCCGGCGAAAGGCGGATTCTTTGGAACTGACAGAATCCCAGTAGCCGGTAGAAAGTAGCGACAGGTGGTGGACGATCCGTCTGCGGTGGTGATTGTCCAGATGTTCTCGCTATCACTGTAACAGGCTGCCACAACTCGCGTATCAAATTGAATGCTTTTGCGCAGATTGTATCGGTCTGTTTTTCTTAGTTAGCGGATAAAACCTCCATCTTCTCCAATATCACGGGTATGGCGGCTGCCGAGCGAATATGAGAGGCAAGAACTGACCAACAACACGACCCAGGTACCGTTGAATCTCTTCCTGAGAAGGGTAACGTTCGTGAAAATTCCATTCCTCAAGCAACTCTGGCGCAAAGTTCAAGATGTAGATCCATGCCTCGCCATCGGTTCGAGATCCAGGATAGCGATTCCAGTACCATGTGCCTCCAACATCTGATGCTGCGTCGAAGCACTTCACGGTTAGGCCGAGTTGATCCAGTTCCCAGAGACTCCTGATGCCACTGAAACCTGCACCGATGACAACAGCATCGCAGTCCACAGCCTTTTGCGACATTATAGGCTATACAGCACGCGACAGGTAAGGTTTTGCGATGGATTTCAGTACGGTCGAGCGCAATATAGAACCTTTAGAATTGGGAATCACTTTCTTCACGAGTGGTCGGGATTGGCAATTACAGCTTGGACGTTGCGTGTATTCAATCAATATCACCAAGTGTTCAGTTAACTCAAACATTGGGATTGGACCCTGAGCTGCTGCAGCCCTGCGTCCCCGGCTCCAGCTTCCCGCTGGTGCGTTGGCGAGGACCGCTGAATCGCCCGGTTCGGCAGTCTCGTGCCAAGCCGATTCGGCCCGCACTGCCGGATAAGGAAATAGTACCGGATCCGAAAAGTCGGGCGAATCCGGCCATCATCGCTCACCGCAGTTGCAGGCAACCAACACCTCTCCTAGCCCAAGTATACTTGCAAATTCGACCAGGCCAACAGCGGGGAGCAGCGAGAGGAACCAAAGGAAGCGTTACATATTTAAATAAATCATACGACCGAGCCTTCCAGTCTCGCACGATTGGCGGGCAAACCCGACGAGTTGATGGAGCATATCCTGTGTCGGGCTTGGAATTGGGCTTAACGTTCGAGGTTAGACTAGGAGCCCATAAAGCAGAGAGTAGCCAGTATTAATTAATTGGGCTTGTTGTCAATGAAGCTTTCATAGACCTTCTTGAACTACATCAAAGTCCCACCAGCTCATGGAAATCATCACAACACACGGATAACCGACTTGAGGAAGAAGAAAATGACATCTCTATTCAGCTCTGGCAATGCCCCTCAGCTGGGAATCGCGCTCCTACGCGTCTCTCCACTAGTCCTCTCCTCTGCGTCGGTCATGTTCAGTTGGGCTCAAGACATTTCTCTCGGGGCCTTCTTGCACCCGTCCCTCCGCAACGATCCGACCCACCCGAGTGGCAAAATCCTGCCCCGTTATTTGCCAGCCTTCATGAAGCCCGGGCTCTGGGGAATCGGTTTGACCTACCTGCCTGCCACCGCCCTCTGCATCGCCAATGGTCTAAGTGGCCAGAGCCAGGAGATCCGTGGCCTGTATCTTGCCGGCGCCTTCTTCAGCATCGCGCATTTTTCCTGGGGCCCTTCAATGTTTGCCATTCTTGCCCGCATTTCCGATCCTAAGGCCGCCGGAGTCCCAAACGAAGATGCGCTGGAGTCTTGGTTGCCGCCCCATCACCGCCGGACTCTCATGGTTAATGTCCCGGCTTTCTTATGTATTTTCGCTGCTACTTTGGCTACTGTCACGGAGGGTCTTAGGTAGAAGAAGAAGAACATGGGAGGTCGTCGATGGAAGCGCAATGCACGCATTTGAGGAAAGGGTATGTGGCGTTGAGGGCCGTAATCTTCACTTCAATTCTAGTTAGGAAGGAAGCACACCGGAGCCCTTCGGCCTCCCACGACTTATTTTTAGTTTAAGAAAAACCCCGTCGGGATTCAGCTGGTGGCTTGTTGTTCGTTGGTTCAAGGTTCTTTTGCGCAAGCCTCCATCCCGTTTCAGCAATGCGCACTAATTTAATGCCCTTCGCTAAACTGGAAGGAGGAGTTGGACCCCGCTTTGCAGATCTCAGGGCTGATTAATCACCAGGATTGGTCTTTGTAGTGTACTTTGGTACCTCAGCACGCTGCCCTGTGCTACATCCGAGTTTTCCTAAGGCTGCCTTCTGACGCGAGACTTCTGACCAAATACATCAATTTCTTTTTCTAACCCACCACTGCGGTTATTCGTCTCATCTCTCAAGGGTGTTTCTGCCTCCCATAATAAGAGGCGAGCCCTACCAAAATGGCGGACGACCTATCAGAATCGCTAGAAAAGCGCAAGTGCCTAGGAGCAGACTGCGAGAATGATGCTGGATCTTTACAGTGCCCAACCTGCTTGAAGCTGGGCCTGAAAGACAGCTACTTCTGCTCCCAGGAATGCTTCAAGAAGAACTGGGTTGGTCTTACCGTATCGCTCCCCTACTAGGACTTCCGGCTGACGGAAGGCCTGTGTTACAGAATGACCATAAGGCCATGCACAAAACGGTCCAAAATAAGAATGGATCTAACGCAGCTCCTGGGTATTTCAATCCCTTCCCGACCTACAGCTTCACCGGCTCTGTCCGGCCTGTCTATCCGCTTTCTCCGCGGCGTACGCTCCCCAAGTCGATCCGACGACCAGACTGGGCCGAGACTGGCATACCAAAAGCGGAGCGGCGCTTGAACAGGTCCAAGATTGACCTTCTCGACGCCAAGGGGCAAGAAGCAATGCGCAAGGTGTGCAGATTGGCTCGAGAAGTCTTGGACATCACCGCCGCCGAGGTCAGGCCGGGAGTTAGCACAGATTACCTGGACGAGGTTTGCCATAGGGCTTGTGTCGAGCGGGATGTAAGCACGACTCTCTTCTCAAGATTGAGTCTGAATAACTTCTGACCCTGAAACAGTCGTATCCTTCTCCTTTGAACTACAACCATTTCCCCAAGTCCATATGTACTTCTGTCAACGAAGTAGTTTGTCACGGAATACCCGATTTCCGCGTCCTTCTGGGCGGCGATATCATCAACCTTGACGTCTCATTATATCATGGAGGGTATCACGCCGATCTTAGCGAGACGTATTATGTTGGCGATCGAGCCAAGGCGGACCCGGACTCGGTCAGAGTGATTGAAACGACACGAGAATCCTTGGATGAGGCGATCAAGACCGTGAAGCCCGGTACACTAATACGAGACTTCGGTAACGTCATTGAGAAGTACGCCAAGGCCAGAAACTGCAGCGTCGTCACGACCTGGGGTGGTCATGGTATCAACTCCGAGTTCCATCCCCCGCCCTGGATCCCTCACTATGGCAAGAGCAAGATAGCAGGAGTGTGCAAACCTGGAATGACGTTCACAATCGAGCCGATCCTCACGGTGGGAAAGCCTCGGGAGGTTTACTGGCCGGATAACTGGACAAACGTCACCGTGGATGGCAAGCGAACTGCTCAATTCGGTGAGTATATGACGCCATTTTCGCGCCTACGCCCTAGTGCTAACTAACGCGTGTGTAGAACACACTTTACTTGTCACGGAAACAGGCGTCGAGGTCTTGACTGCGCGAACGGAGAATTCGCCAGGAGGCCCGGTGCCAATGCCGACAGGCTCGAAAGACACAGGAAAAGTTAATGGAGCGTAATTTCGGTCAGTCGATATCCCGTCTAGGAGGCACAGTATGTCAAGCGAATTGGGAATAGAAAGCGGGTATTCTTACGGTTTCTGGTGGGTCAAGACCGTCACAGGAGCCCAAGTGGTGCCCCGTCCAAATGATTCCAAACTACTACCTACTCGAGAGTTATCTAGAACCACTAAGACAGTATCGGCACCATAATGACAGGGACGTTCTCAGGCAAGTAAAACCATTTTCAATGCAGCTCTGGAGGACAAGTGAAGTGAGATGTAAATAGTTGACCCACGGGCTCGATATTGACTGAATGCCGGGGAGAGACAATGCAGTATCTAACGAACCGCATAAATCGTGGAAACCCTCTCCGACTACCGGCCATCTTATAAATGCCTTGTAATCCTGCTCAACTCGTCAAAGTTTGAATGGCTTGGTCATGGGACTGAATCAAGTTCAGTTAAACCGATGCTGCACCCGCAGGCTGCTCAGACGCATGACACTTTGTCATTACTAGGTCCTATCAGGATGGGAAAAGCCAATGGTGATTCTTCCCTTGGGCCGTTGCAGTTTAAAGGTTGCTCCACTGAGCATCTTTGGCGTCGGCGGCCTAACCGCAAACTACTGGAAGCGCCGTACACACCGAAGGGCCGAACAGCCAAAAATTGCCCCTGTCCACGTCCAATCTTGTAAGTCGATCGGAGCTCTGCACTTTGATCTGTAGGGCTGCATACCTATCAATCCAAGACTAAAAAGATGAAAGTAAGTAGAATAGATCTCATATAGCCAGGCCGCAGTGATACATTTAGTGATTGATCCGTATTAGACATTCACCTCTGCTGTGCACAATCTACACGTTTGGAGATCACCAAAACCACTGAACACAATCTCGCCTTGGCCACCTCCAGTTTATTTTCAGTAGAGTACACAAACGATATTATCGACAGGCCTTCCCGCAAGGCTAGTCTGATACTATCGTGTCTTCTTTTTGTTCGATCCAGCATGTCTCCCGAGATCCCCACCCAGGTCCATCTTCAAGATGAAATTCTACAACGGAGCTTGCAAAACCCAGAAGACTTCTGGGCTCAGCAAGCCGAGCACCTTTCATGGCACAAGAAACCCGAAAGTACTCTTCGAATGGCGGAGAGGATGCTGCAGAGTGGCGCGGTTCATCCCACATGGGAGTGGTTCCCTGGCGGGGAGATATCAACGTGTTACAACTGTGTCGACAGACATGTGGAGGCGGGCAACGGAGACCAGGTGGCTGTTTATTACGACAGCCCTGTGACGGCCACAAAGGAAAGGTATACCTACAAGCAACTCCTTGGCGAGGTCGAGACGCTAGCCGGAGCACTCAGGGAAGATGGGGTCAAGAAGGGTGACGTTGTGATGCTGTATAGTGAGTGCACGACTACCTCCATGCTCCAACAGCAACCATTCTTTCTAACTTTCAGAAACTCAGTGCCCATGATACCCGCCGCTCTAATCGGAATGCTCGCCGTTAACCGCCTCGGAGCCATCCATTCTGTCGTATTTGGCGGGTTTGCACCAAACGCCCTGGCTCAGCGCATCGAGGCTTGCAAGCCAGCAGTTCTCCTTACAGCTTCATGTGGCATTGTCGGAAACAGGCCTCCCATCGCGTACCAACCACTAGTAGAGAAGGCGATTGACCTTTCTTCTCACAAGCCGGGCCGCGTTGTGATCTGGCAGCGACAGCAGTTGCGCTGGGGAATAAGGACCTGGTGGAGTGTGCCGTGGTGGCGAAGACTACAAAGACTTGTTTGCGGCGGTAAGGCCACCGGTGGCAACCAGTCGTCGTGGCAAGAGTTTGCGGGGAGCGCAAAGGCGAGAGGAATCAAAGCCGATTGTGTACCGGTAAAGAGCGACGATCCCATCTACATTATGCACACATCCGGTACGACTGGAAGCCCGAAGGGCGTGGTCCGGGACGCCGGAGGCCACGCCGTAGGTTTACATCTGTCGATCAGCTACGTTTTCAATATCCGGGGCCCGGGAGACGTTTTCTTTACGGCTTCGGATATCGGTTGGGTAGTGGGCCACTCCTATATTCTTTACGCTCCATTACTCGCCGGAGCTTCTACCGTCCTATATGAGGGAAAACCTGTGGGGACCCCGGATGCATCCGCGTTCTGGCGTGTGATTGAGGAATACAAAGTCAGCACGATGTTTACGGCACCAACCGCACTTCGGGCCATCAGACATGACGACCCAAACAACGACGCCTTTTCCAAAGTAGGCGAGCGTGGAGGCCTACGATCACTCAAGGCCCTCTTCCTTGCAGGCGAACGCTCGGAACCGACGTTGGTAACTATGTACCAAGGGCTCCTCGATAAATATGCTGCACCCTCTCCCCATGTTATTGACAATTGGTGGTCAACGGAGGTAGGATCACCAATTACCGGTCGAGCACTCAATCCCCACGCCGCCCAAGACCGCACTCAGGTACGATATTACACTCCGGTACGAATTAAGCCCGGGAGTGCTGGAAAACCGATGCCTGGATTTGATGTTCGTGTCGTGGATGAGCAGGGAAAGGAAGTGGGAAGGGGATCAATGGGTAATATAGTGCTGGGACTGCCTCTTGGACCAACGGCGCTCCGTACTCTATGGGCCAATGACGAAAGATTCTATAGGAGTTATTTAAGGAGATTTGACGGAAAGTTTCTGGATACCGGAGATGCAGGGTGGATTGACGAAGAGGGCTATGTTCATGTGATGGGTCGAAACGACGATGTGCTGAACGTCAGTGCCTACAGGCTTTCAAGTGGTATGTAACGCTCGCCATTGGAGAATCATCTCGGCCATTTTTGTTTCCAGGTTAACTGACAAGATATCTACCCTGCAGGAGCCATCGAGCAAGCCATCTCATCCCACCCTCTCGTGGCAGAATCCTGCATAGTGGGCATTCCCGACCAACTCAAGGGCCAGCTCCCCTTTGCATTCATCACCCTCTCCGTCACCAAACACCCAGAATCTGCGATACCAGATCCACAGCTTACCTTGGAGATTCAGTCGCTCGTGCGCAAGCAAGTCGGCGCGTTTGCGGCATTGGGAGGCATCGTTCAAGGAGAAGGCATAATCCCTAAGACGAGATCGGGGAAGACGCTCCGGCGGGTGCTGCGGGAACTCGTTGAGAATGGGACACATGGAGAGTTTGACGAGGAGGTCACGGTTCCCAGCACGGTGGAGGATGCGGCTGTAGTGGAAGCCGCGAGAGCCAAAGTTAAGGAGTATTTTCAGATGAATTGGGGCAAGCACAAAGCGATTGAGGCGAGGGAGAAGTCATCACTGGAGACAACCGAGACGTGAGTGACGGGGATCTGTGGAAAAACATTGTCAATAGTTTAGAATTGACACTGGCATTTTGGACACATCTGCTGGTTTTAAAGAGTCTACTACCATATATTGGAGTTAAGTTATATCTTAGGAAACATTGAGGGATCTTCTTCTAGCAGAGTTCATCTAAAATAAAAATAAAAAATCGAAAAAAAAAGTCCTACACATCATTGAAAGAAACTGCTAGTATTAAGTTATTGAAACCATCGTCTCCACTTCATTGTGTCCCACGTTCTCTGCAAGCAGTCCTCTGTTTACGGCAGCTCAGCTTCGACCAAGCTCTCGTAACCGCGGCCATCAGGCCATATCTTGACCAACTTCAGCCCGGCCTCGCTGATGACTTTCTTCCAGACATCCTCGGTCCTTTCGTTGGCCGACGCCTGCATTACAAGGCAATCCAAGCCAGCTTGGTAGGAGCTGGCCCCTGTATCTGGAAGGACGATATCATTGATCAACACCCTCGAGTAGCCGCGTTTCATGGCAGCGGCAACCTGCTTCAAGATATCGATTGACACTTTGTCCGACCAGTCGTGGAGAACGGCATGCAGGTAGTACGCCCGGGCGCCTTTATATTGTTACAGATTGTCAGCTTGTCACTGATAACTTCCCAGCGGGAAAGAAACGGACAGAATAGAATTATTGTGAAAAAGAAAATAAAGTGAGAAATTAGGAAGAATGAGACTGACATTTAACAGGCTGTTCCTCGAAAAAGTTATACCCGATGGCCTTAATCTTGTCCGTGGTCAAAGTAGCCGCAGCGACTGTCTCGGGCAGGTCCTCAAGAACGAGAGACCCAGCCGGGAGATCAGGGTGCTTATCAACGACGCGCAGTAGATCGATGCCGTGGTGTCCACCAACGTCTACGACGAACGCGCTGCCATCACTCAGGTCAGCACCCTCAAGAAGTGCTTTTGTGTCGTAGAACTCGGGCCACGGCCTCTTCTGCCTAGCCCAGAGCGTCATGAAGCCCGAGAAGCTCTCTTGGAGATGAGGGCTTGATTCGCATCTTCCCCAGAAGTTCTTCTTCTCGGGGTATGCGTCGATGTAGCAACTGTTATTGTCGTCCAAAGGCTTGCGGTAGTTTGTCTTGGCGAGGAACGCGGGAAAGTTCTGGGCGCATTGTGAGACGTGGTCGGTCCTGTGGCTCGTCATTAGTGAATTAGTCCCGTTTGCTTTGGAGGGCGTCCCTTTCCAGGGTGTCCTGCGTACCTTATTGTAAGTCCTGGTGCTACAAGGGTGCTTTTATCGCCGATGGCGAGGGAGAAACTCGTTGGTGCGTAACGATCTTTCCCAGTTTCTTCAACAATGTGGTGGGTGGCCAAGAGTCGTAGGAGGCTGCCTAAGAAAATACGCTTATTAGGAAGCTGGCGGCCAAATAATACAAAGTAGTTGAAGTCATAAACCACTTACGTAGCAACTCGGGGTCAACATCCTTCTTGACGATCTTGGCCAACTCATCGACGTCTTTTTCGCCCCCTCCAGCAGCAGCCCAGTCCTCCCACAAACCCACGTCGATGAGGGCCTGGAGCCCAGAGAACATGATGGGTTCTTCGAGGGCCAGTCTCATAGTCTTCTCTTCCTTTGTTTCTAGCTTGTGGAAAAGCTTGCGGGCGGCCATGGCCAATTTCTGTCGCGACACATGGTCGTCTTCGAAAGCGGTCACATCGACTGTGTTGAGCTTTTCGACCAGTTCTTCAACGTCGGCCATGATGGAAATGTTGCTGATGTTCTCGGCACACAATAAAATGATCTGGGAGATTTAGGATTCTATAGGGTCTACATAGCTCTCCGACCTGTGTGCTCGATGTTTATAGATGTTGTCGGGTCGAATACAGAACTCCAGCTTTCCAAAATCAACCTCCCAAATACGTATTAGTACCCCTGCGAGGAACCCACTCTTGCTGTCGAGTGTAACACAAATGATGTGATGACCCTGGAGAGGTGGCCCGTACCGATTCCAGTAATCTGTGTAAATGGGCCTATCGAAGACGAAGCTGGGTCGATCCTGGGCCTATGGATGAACTCAATGGAGAGAAGGGCCAGCACCAAACGCGGCAGGTCCAAGCTTCCTAGCCGTTTCGGCAAGTTGAAGGTGCGAAAATGCACGAGTAGTTTATATTTCCCCACCGAGTATATCGGATTTTTCGATCTTGTACAAACCGAGCCATAAAGCGCCGACGACGTTTTCATCATCGTAAAGTAAATGGGAGTCCACGGAGACTTCACCAAGCGAACAAGAACATCTAGGGGATAATCTTGACTCACTACCGAGGTACCACACTGAGATCAAGACAATGCCATATTTCCAAAAAAGGTTGTCATCCCATGGCTTGGAGGCTTCCCGCCCAATCTCCCGCCATGTCCGAGCGCTACCCCCGATTGCCAGGTCCGGTCGGGAGAGGCGGCACTAGCCCAAATTGGTGTAGTCGCCGAACTCATTAGAGCCTATTCCGGGCTCCGAATGCCAACATCGAATCTCGATCAAGGATGGAGCTGGTTGAGGAGCATCAATTGATCCATTTCGATATGGTCCAGAGCGAATTCCTTTGACCCCAATCTACATTCCTTTTCAGCATCGAAACATCATACACAGCGTTATGCCGTGCCAGGCTGCATCCTGACAGACTTCGTTGCCTTTTACCTCCTCGTGGCTCAACGCCGAGCAATTCTTCCGTCCACTTATACCACTTTCTTAGTAAACATTGTTTAGCGAAGGGTGGCATCCTCGACCAAAATGGTGTTTGGTACTCTATATACGACTCCTGTAAGTCATCTATCAATATGTTTCTACGCCTTGGCTTGGCACGGCATACTAACATTTAATTTCACCTCAGGGCGACCAGCCACGTACCATCGCGATCAAGGCCGTCGCAAAGTCGAGGAATTTGGAACTCAAAATTATTGAAGAGCCCAGGATCCCCGAGCACCTTGAGATCAGCAAGCTCGGCAAGGTCCCAGCCTTCCGCGGTGAGGATGGCATGAAACTTTTTGAGTGTATTGCCATAGCCATTTACAGTATGTGTAAATTGTTGCTAGACTTCTGGTTCATGAATGCTCTCCCTCTCTCTCTCTCTCTTTTTTTTTTCTTGAGCTAAAACTAACATGAACGTTGCTCTAGTTACCTCGCAAGACGAGAAAACCACTCTTCTCGGGAAGGATAAGCATGAGTACGCTCATATTCTTAAATGGATGTCATTTTTCAACTCAGAGATCATTTACCCCCTCGTCGAGCAATATCTTCCCCTTGTCGGCATCCGGCCCTACAACCAAGAGTCCGTTGATACCTTTGCTAAGATGGCCCAGGCGGCCGTGTCTGTTGTCGAGGAGCACCTAGACGGCAGGAACTTCCTCGTTGGCGACAGCCTTACTCTTGCCGACATCTTCTGCGCGGGTATCATCACCCTCGGCTTCCAGTTCTTCTACGGCAGGGCCTGGCGTGAGGCGAACCCCAACGTCACTCGTTGGTACCAGAATATTATCAGCCAGCCCATCTATTCCGCTGTTACTGAGAAAGTTGAGTTCCTCGAGGAGCCTAAGCTGACAAATGTACCACCCAAGAAGGCGGAGGGTGTGAATGGGCATAGCTCGGGGGTTGAGGCTGCGTCTGCTACAGCTTAGGAGTCCTAAGCTGATCCATGGCATGGTCGACGTAATGCCTTTAGAAATCAAGACGTTTCCGTGATAAGGAGACTGACCCCTCTTGTGCCGTAGGCATACAGGTGGCTCATCAAGCCATCCGCGGAGGCCGTGAAGGATTGACAAACTGTTCATACTCCGGTTAGTTAGCGATGGATTCCAACAACAGAGAACACGTTTTAGAGATAACTCCCAATGTTTGTATGATTCCACCCAGCTCTCTGCTAGGATGTAGTGAAACAGTCGACTCGTAGATGCAATTGTAACCGCGGTTGCTCGTGGACTTGTTCTGCCGATTACCACAAAGGCGCCGAGGATCTCAGGTTGTTGTCTCCAAGCTCGTCGGAGACGAAGTATAACTGAACAGGCTAGCAAAACGCCGTCGCGTGCAATCCATCAGGTGGCATCAGGGTTACAGTTAACTTATTGCTTCAAATGCCTACACTAATCCCCGTGGTCTGGTACAGCCAGCTCGGTCCTTACCAACAGGAAAGGGTGACATTGATGACACGAGATGGCCTGGCCAGGCCAAGCCAACCGACCATTGATCCCGAGTGACTGGTGGATGAAGGAGTCCCCTTCTCTCAGATCCCAAGTAGAACCATCAAAGATCTTTGCCCCCACATTGTGCATCAGCTCCTCAGCAGCTGATCAAGAAAACCCGGAGCATTATGGTCCATCCTGACCCATCCCATGAATCCCGAGACTGGGATTGTCCCTAATCCCAACGATTCCAAGTCCTCCCGCAAAGCCAAAAACCGAAATCCTTGCCCAGTTTTCGATTCCGCAAACTATTTTTACTCGTATTCGGTGGGTCCACATTAATGTCCCTCGTTGATGGTGCGACAGCGGAAACGAGAGGGCGGGTCCACACTAACCAAGAAGTGGTTTAAGACGGCGGCACTCACAACACCTGCCGTAAATTGCCATTTTTTCCATTAATCTCACGGACGAAGGACACAAACCTACGCACAGTTCACTTTGAAAGCTCCAATTGTATCAAGCCATGAGCGTAAGCCACGAGGAAAGGAAGGAAAGAAGGGAAAGCGAAGGAGAGAAAGAGAAAAGATGGCCAAATACAACGCTGGCTGGAACAAAAACAGAGGAATATCGGGATGTGCCTGTGTCGAAAAAACGAACTACTTCGCAGTGTGTTACGGAGCAGTTGCAAGCACAAACGGTTTTCAATCCGTCGTCGGACGGAACCTGCACTAACGGCCCGGGAATAAAGGGGCAACCAACACATGATACCGTTTTCCAACAATGCAGAATTGTAGACTCACTCCACTGATCAATTTTGCTCAATTCCATCGCCAATTCACCACCTGAACCTGCCCCGTTTCCCAGGCTGCTCTCCCCATGGATCAGCAGACTCTCCCGGCTGACGCGATGTCTAGTTTACCTCGTAGTGTAAGATTACAATAGGTGCCGGGGAGAGAATGGTCAA
Source organism: Scedosporium apiospermum (assembly GCF_000732125.1). NCBI lineage: Eukaryota > Fungi > Ascomycota > Sordariomycetes > Microascales > Microascaceae > Scedosporium > Scedosporium apiospermum. The sequence goes on along the minus strand of NW_015971822.1, from coordinate 1,633,876 downwards.
GTTTATCGAGTGCGATCGACGACGTGTCAAGACATTGACGTCTGACTTCGGCAAGTCGGAAGGGCATGTCTTGTATGCATGCAGGTGTAGTAGTGCACACAGGTATGCAAGGAGGGCAATCACCTTGGTTGGCTTCAGCTCTGGACAGCACACACTACTGTACGTCGAGAACGCTAGTTCGCCTGGTGCTGCAGGCTGTGTCGTACAATTCATGGCATTGAGAAGGATACTGAGTGATGGTTGGCATTCCTTCTTCTCAAGGAGGGTCCAGTGCCCCTTGGCGTCGGCTCACAGGGTCTGCCTGCCCCCATAGTCGTTCCACCATGTCTCAAGACGAAGTAATAAATTCGATGCCTCGCACAAGAAGACAGCGCTCCCTGCATATGCGGACTACGAAGGAGTTGACGGGTGTGTTGGTTCTTACTGAAGTCCAAGGCACACTGATGGGCGATTACATCAATTGACGGGATCAATCCGTCAATACCTTTGTAGATCAAGAGGCAGACACAAAGAGACTACGTAATTATCCTGCATCCCGAGTCCGCCCACCCCTGAGTGCAACCGTCAGCGCACCCGATGTTGCCCTGCCATTCCACAGAACGAACTGGCCACAACCTGGGAAAGGGGAGGAAATGCGGGGGCGCATTACTCAGGATCATGTTCGATCCAGATAATGAATTGTCACAATGGTATCCAGTGACGAATGTGACGAGGGGAAAACGCACATCATCGATTCATCCAGTTCTGCTGAGCAACGGCATTTGGCCAATTCCTCCAACCGCGAATCGAGCAATCCAAAGGATGCGACAAGCCTCCGGCCATGGGTTCAAAGTAATCGAGACAGTCCCTTCATCACCCCTGAAGTAACCTCACTCTTTTGGCTTGATGAAACACGCCGGGTCACTATAATCCGAGGTCACTGGTGGAGTTGGTCGTTGTCGGTCCCATATTTGTATCCGTAACCGCCAGCGGTGCCGAATGCCGTTGGCGGCCTGGCCTTCGTCAATCTCAAGTTGGGCCCTGGACTCTAGAAATAATAGTGGCTTAGCAACTGTGCCGCGCATCCCCCCCTGTCTCTGTCCGAAGCTGTGATGGCAAGCCAGATCTTCAGTTCTTCGGTTCTTCCTCTCCCCACGCATTGATCGACGGAGCCAAGCCATCCTGGTCAATCACCCTCTAGTGTCTGGAAAAGTAATCGGTACACTACGCAGCCAGCGGTCCGTCCATCTCCCTGGGTGTCATGTTGGGGGGTGAGGTTATTCGGTCCCTGGAAATGTGGAACAGGGGTGTCCGTAACTAGCGCACTTGCATTGGAAAGGAGGAGGCTTTTTCGAGCCACGACCAAGACAACGTCCCTCGTCCCTGATAGACTTGGTTCGTTCCCCGTCCAGGTTGCCCGATGGCTTGATATAAGCGACTTGCATCCCAACTTTGCCTCCCCTCAAGCCAAGGATGGCGCTGTACTTGTATTTTCGCCAACCCTCTTTTTCTTCCTCTTCGACTTTCTTTTCTTCATATTGCCTAGTCTAATACTGCATACATTCTTTATATTTTTCGTCACTCTTTTGGCACTATTTCTCATTCGCTTCTGCTTCCACTTTGACTACCACACTCCTTTTCAAAGCGGCCCTTAGATTTTCTTCATTGCTCCACAGACCTTTTCCAAGCCCTCCAACAGAGAGTAGAGTGTAGAGCAATCGGAAAGACTGCAGCAACAGCCTCCAGGCCTCCATTCGAATTCCTATACTCACGATATTCCCTGTATAAGAGCCCGCCGACGTCCAGCCATCTAGCCCAAGATATACCGCACTTGCATCCGGCTGCTTTAACCGAAGAGTCCTTGATTCGTCCCGCCCTCCGCATCTCTGGCCATATTACAAGCTCGCCGCTTTCGTCCCGCCTGCGCGCCCGCCTCCTGGAGCCTCTAGCCCTCGCGTGACGACGACGCCCGGGATTTTTCGACCGCAGATCCGCGAATCTGGAAGGGTATCCGCGCTATTTGCCAAGCAATCGGCCACCTTCTCCAACCTGTTTGCAGCTCGCTGTCCCCGCCATCCCACCACCATAGCGATTTTGTATAAGTGGCTGGTGGCTAGATGAAAAACCACGCCCATTGCCGAACCTCACGACAAGAAAGGCAGTACTACCAGTGGTTTTGAATACTGCAACTGGGTTTGAATACTACAACTGGTTTTTTGTCGCTTCGTCGACCTATTCTTTGGGACTCCGCAAGAAGACAGCCACCAGATACAACAACTCTGTCTGACCTTACCGTGCCGCCGCTTATTGAGCAGCCTCCGTCCATTCGACCACATTGCGACGACGACGTTGTGGACCGCTCTTTTTAAGTCACCCTTCATCCTGTCACTCCCACCTCGACGACCTGCCTTCGCAAAACGTTCGATTCCACTCGTAACGACCCCGACATCCGCAGCTTAATCTTCAATCACCGACTTTTTTGGGAGGAGCCAGCATCCACCCCAATGGCGAAGTGCAAACTACTTGTGAGGGGCCTGGCCTGGGCCTTAACGTTAGGTGTCGCCGTCGCACAACTGGAATCCCTTGATGCTTGCGCTGTAAGTATCTTTGTGTTTTAAGATGGCGGGTGTGGGCTATCATAGCTGCCGCTGCGATCTCTCACACTGCAACTTTCATCCACTTGATGAATCGTGTAGATGCTAACGTGCGGCTGGTGGCTATATAGCTGGGTTGTATCAGTGGCTTGCGCGACAAGGCCAATACCTTTGGATGTGAAATTGGTGCCACAACCTGCATGTGTACCAGTCCAGAGTTCGCCGCCAGTGCCCGGGATTGTGCCCAGCAGTCGTGCGGACAAGTCGACCAAATCAACAATTTTTCCGCGACCTTCTGTGCAGGTACGCAGTTCTCTCGAATTTTTTTTTTTTTTTTTTTTTTTTGTCTCCCCCGCTGGATAGCTCCTTGATACTAACATGATGCGTGGTTGCGATTCGAAGCCCAAGCGCCGCCTACCCCGACCCCGACTCCTGCGCCAGAGCCAACACAGGCTGAACCTGCTCCTACCAGCACCGTTGAGCGTCCAACTCCGGAGCAGGCACCTCAATCATCAGCCACCGAAGCGTCGAGCAGCGAAACAGTATGTAGTGATGAGTTGGGAGAATCAAGTTGCCTTATTATACTAACAAAAGCTTACTTCTGTAGACCTCTGCGCCGACTGAAACCACTAGCGCGACCGCCCCGGCCGCCACTACATCTTCCGCTACTACGTCATCTGCCGCGGGCGCTGGTGGTTCCGAGCCGTCCAACGACGATTCCGACAACGACGAGAAAGACAAGAAGGAAGAGGAAGACAATTCGTCCAACGGAGGCGCATCCGGTCTCTCCCTAGCCGCCAAAGCCGGCATCGGAGTCTCCGTCGGCGTCGTCGGACTTTCCGTCATCCTGCTCGCCGTTCTTCTTCTCCTCCGCCGCCGCCGAGCAAAGAACGGCCGCCGCTTGAACAGCAGCGGATACAGCATTTCCGGACCCATGCCTGGCTCGGGAAGAGACTACGCCGACTCCCACTCGGACTTTGGAAAGGAACATAATGGCTCCGAGCTGGAGATGACGTCGAGGCGGTACGAGGATATGCTTCCTCGCGCCCAGCCCGCTTCGGTCATTTGACGGGCCTCTCTTTTGCCTGGTCATCTAGGATTTTGTTTTCCCCCGAAAATATTTCTTTGTCTTCATATCCAAATTGATTTTCCTCCTTTCATATTTTGCTATGTTTGTCACATTCGGGGCCAGCCGTCTACACAAATGCCGTGTCTTAGTATGTTGAAACAGCAAAGAAAAAAACGCGTAGAATCGCGAGTTCACGAAGAAATGAATGGATTGAAACTGTATCAGGTGTTGAGGAGTTCAATGGTAAAAGAGTATCTCTTTGATGTCCTTGAAATTGGGGACTGAGATTCTGTTCGGGAGATGTACATAGCATGAAAACCAAGTCTAAGAATACAAGACCTGCGATTGAACAACTTGATCTACACTGTCTAATGAGGTTACCCGCCAGTTCAAGACACGATTTGTCCTGACGCAAAGGGATGGGGGTCAAGATTTTCCGTTTTGTCTATAAAACAATACTGTACAAGTGACGCTTGGCGTATACTCTACAACGGGGACTCTCGGCTGAACCGCATACCCCAATCACGTATCTGACAAGAGATGATACAGTAGCATGACTCTAAGCTTAGGAGCCGATCCCACGATAGCCCTCCTCTCAACACATATGGAAGCCTCCACCCACAGGTACTTCCCGTCACACACACACACACACACACAACCCTGTAATGCACATCCTCCTTCGCCCTACCTCTAATTATAAGGAGCTAGTCCATAGATCTAGCTTACCAGGTGTAGTATTGCCTCTGGGCAGTGATCGGCCTATTCGGCAGGTGGACCCAAGGGCCCTGCCTCTTCTCCTTGGCAAGAGCCTCTTCGTATTCTCGGATTCTGGTCTTTTCCTCCTTGAGGACAAAGGAAATGCCTTGCGATTTTAAGTTAGTAGAAGTTAGAGAGGGATACCGGGCTGAGTTTGAACATACTGGTGCTGGGCTTCTTGTGCATTCCCTTTCGACCACGACCAAGATGGACAAGACGCTGTCCACGCCAAGACCCACGTCCTACCCAAGCCTGGGCAATGTAGATCCTAGTAGGATCACTAATGACGAGCCACTTGCCATCCTTCGACTTGATCTTCTTGGGCTTCTCCAGGGGAGCCTCGCCGTTAGCTTGGCCCAGACCCATACCGTGCTCCACAATAGCCCTATCACGCGCGAGCTCGAGGTGATGGCGAATCTCACGAGCCATCTTCTTCTTCGAGTACTGCATCTGAACAAGGGCTTCATCCAAGGGCCGGTCGGCAATCTGGCGAGCGAGATGGACGAGCTTCTTGATCGAGGTAGCGAGGAAAGGCGAGCGGTACCGCATCTCGCGTTCGGTCCGGCGGATGATCTCCTGGCGGGTCTCGTGGCCGTTACGATGGACCATGCGGATGACCATCTTACGCTCCCAGCGCTGCCTGCTCTGCGGGTCCGGGTCGGCCGTCGGGGCGAGGTGCTGGGCCCGGATAGGTGCCGCCTGCTGCTTCTTCCCCTGCTCCTTTTCCTTCTCCTCGACAGCCGAAACTTCCTCGGCGAAGATGGAGGAGTCGAGTTGAGGCGTGGAGGCTTCCTCCATCATGCGTCTTCGGATAGTCGGGTCATCGAGGTCGGAGGATGGAGTGGCCCCGGTCTTCTTGGAGCGGAAGGGGTTCAAGTTGCTAAAGGACCATTTAGAGCGGCGGGTTGAAGGGAGGACGGTGAGGGTCGTCGCTAGTGGTGAGGTTCGGGAGGAGAGGTGGGTGAGGCATTGTTGACGGGAAATGTTGGAGGCTACAGAACAGGATGAATTCCCATGTTAGCAAGTTTTATATCGTCCCAGGCATCTTTCGGCCACACTGAAGCTCTACAACGGAGCTGCTTCACACGTACAAGAGAGGGCGATCGCGATGCGCCTCGCCGGCTGATTGAGGCTCATATTGACGACGCGCCAGGCGACCTAAAAAGCGCGGGGCCCTTTCTTCGATAGCGGCGGCCCTGTTCGGTCAACGATTGAGATCAATTGGAGCGAGTCGTGCGTCAATTCAAGTCTCGTCCTTGAAAGCCTTCAGCGGAGGAACAATTTTGGTTCGAGGGAAAAATCCGTACTGCTTAGTCATGGAAGTCGTGCCAGGTCAAGTCCAAGTCAGGGAAGAATTTCTCCTCCGAGGGGCTCTCAGGCCTTTGGGAATGCAGATCCCATAGAATCACGTGAGCCAATGGGGCCCAATCATAGCCGCGGGATTGGACGTGAAATAACGGAAGTAGAATCAGACCACAAGAACTCTCGGACTCTTTCCCATCACGCAAACTCGATCCTCAAGTCGACAACTTTCGTTTCTCACCGCAAACCACAACCACCCTTTTCCCACGTCGAATCGACTCTACCAATCGCAAAAATGGCCATCAAGCCCGTTGTCGGCGTACGTATCTACCTCCTGGAGCCCAATGGCTGAGTGTCTCGGCGCACGAATTGTCCCGACGAATGGCCCGGTGCAAAACAGACGACTCGATCTCTTCCGCGAACTTGGGATGGCAGGCTGACGCTTCGTGCTCTCAATTAGATGCTGAGGCGAAACCTCATCATGGATCTCACCATTGCTCTCAGTACGTGGCTCCTCGAGCTCCAATTCCCCGGACCTTGATGCGTGAATTTCCAAGCTCGACTAACACTTCTCGACCTTAGCTCTCGGCGGTGGCATGGCCACATTGTTCTGGTACGATATTATTGAATCCGATTGACCCTAACTTAGGAGCTACGAGCCGAAGACGGAAACCACCGAGAACGTTGTTCTAACGAATTCACTTTACCACTATAGGCAAGGCTTCCACATGCGCAATGTCCACAAGCGAGACAACCTCTACGCCAGGCTCGAGAAGGAGAGGGCGGCGGAGAAGGCGTGATTTGTCTGAAATCTGGAATGTGAACTAGCGCCGGACAGACGGTGTGCGCTTCGGGGCAGCTGCGCAGTGATCTGATGCTCTGTGTAGCTGCTGCCGAGCTCATTTGAGGGGTCTGAATGGGGTTTTTGTGTTGTATCATAGATATAGACTGGAAGGGGAGGCTTGCCGAGGATCGAATAAGCAATTGAATACGCGAGCTCCTTTCAATCGTGCCTCTTTCCTTTGCCGACGCGTGATCTTGATATTACATCGAAGTCAACCCCACCAGCTCCTGACGCAGCAATTGAGACTTGGTCAAGCTCCCGTTGAACAATGTCTATGGGAATATGTCCTGGAATCTATGCTGTTATGTTCTATACGTAGTGAATGAGATCACAATACTGTTATTGATATTTACATGTTAAACCCAAACTCCGTTTATCCTGCGTTAAAACCACAACGTAAACTCCGGCTAAGATCTTGTTTGTTGCTCCCAACCCGTGGTTTCGACCATGAAAGGCCCCTTTTTATCAGCACATCTAGAGAGTTTTACACGGTCAGTGCTCTTATATAGACTGCAAAGTAATTGTCGTTGCGAAGGCGTTGTTTCGGCGGTGGGCAGATAAAGTGATTGTGTTTGAAACCTCACAGCCTCGTCATGCCACCTCAAGTCGAGGCCTCATGCTTTTTAAGCCGGAACCAGACAAATCTCGCCCAAGCAAAATCCCCGAAAACAAGATCATGCAGTTGAAATTGACTCCTTCATAGCACACTACAGCCCCCCAAGAAAGTGAAAACAGAAAAAGAGCAAAGAAACCTTTTGCACTCACTTCCGGAAAAATCTCAAAACCTCATAGCATTGGACCCGACTCTCCTGCATGTCAGGCCGCGGCACGACACACTCGTACTGCGACATAGTGAACAGTTCGCAGGCGGATAGATTGATATTGCTTGGCGCTCCCGGCGCGGGCTTTCTTTTCCGACCAGAGGTATCGAGCTGGATCTCCTCGGGGAGAGCTGAAGGCGGGAAGGTTCGGACTGGAGGGGGCATTCTTGTCGATCCCTCTTAATTTTTTTTTTGGTGGTACGACTTGGTGAAGTGAGGGGACCTGCAGGGGACACGGAGTCGTGAAGATGGATGTGGGCGCGGGCGCGGCGGTGGGTGGGAATATGCTGAGAGAGGTGGAAGAGACAAGTCTTGATGAGGTGAGTTCAATTCTGGTCCGTTCTCTAGAAACCGACCCAGAGTGATTACGACATCGACATTGATCTCGCTTGCTACGAGATTGATCAATGATGAGGCTTGATCACCACGTTTTCTTCGCATACAGCGCATATCCCCGATTTGTTTGCGATTAAGGGAAATACTTCTTTTTTTTTTTTTTTTTTTTTTTTTTTTTTTTTTTCCATTCTTCATTTCTCATCCCGTGCCATTCGTAACTGACCTCTCCTCGAAGATCCTTTCCACCCTCCGCCAAAATCTCGCCTCCCTCACAGCAGCCTCGACCGACCCCAGCACCACTCAACGAACAACCACAACCGCCCAGCCCAAGCAAACCTCAATTGCGGCACTCGATGCTCTCATTTCACAGCACTTCCGCGACACACTTTCAACCCAAGTCTCCATTGCGGGGCGAGCTCTACCTCTTATCTACGCCATTGTCGCACGACTCGTAACAAGCGAGTCTCCCCATTCCCCATCTCCACCTGTTCCTGGAGAGCATCCTGGGCAAGGCGCAAATTCGGGCAACAGCTGTGGGAAGACCGTCTTGGTTGTCGATCTAGAGGGTCGGTTTGATACCACAAGGTTAAGTTGTTCTGAGGCCGACCTAAAGCACGTCTATGTCTACCGTCCGCCGAGATGTATGTCCGGAGTGGAGGAGGTGCGTAAGTTGGTCGCTGAGGCCCAAAAATGGATGCTCTATGGACGACATGCGAGTCGTAGGAGGGAGTGGTGGGGTACGATTGTGATCGGGGGTCCTGGGGGAGACATCAATGCCGGCTGGAAGGGCTGGGTGAGGGTCGACCTTGATGGGGACGGGGTCGGGTTTGGAATGGGAGGCGGGCTCCTTTCGGCTGAAGAAGCTTTAACAACTAGGGAGAGGATACAGGATGTCGTAGATGAAGCTGGATGGGTTGTCAGCTCTGACTGGGGAGGCTTCAAGTTTCGGGAAGGGCGGGCTTATGAAGAGAGGCAGGTCCTCGAATAAGGCCAAGGTGTGCTTGAGGCAGATATCATCCCAGCTTGAGAGCAGTTACGCGATTCACGATTCGATGATTCATCACTCATTGTATACATAGCTTCTCTCGGAAGGGAATATAAAAAATACACGATTCTATCACTGGAGATTAACAAACAACCCGCCATCAACTAGGAGCTGTGCTCCAGTCACATATCCACTCAGCTCATCAGACGCAAGGAACACGGCCGGGCCGGCAAGATCGGAGGGAACTCCCGTCCTGCCCAGAGGTATCCTACCCTCCATATACGTCCTCTTCGCATCATCAGCCAAGTCCTCCTCATTGAGCTGCGTGCGTATCGTCCCGGGTAGTAGTGCATTACACCTGATGGAGTACTTGCCCAGCGCCACGGCGGTGCTCTGCATAAGACTAAGGACGCCCGCCTTGGTTGGTGTATAGTGCGTCTGCTGGCCCCCACCGACGAGCGCAGAAATGGACGAGATGGCAATAATGCTTCCGCCGGACGGAGTCTGGTGGCGGGCCATCTGTCGAGCTGCCGCCTGTACGACGTAGAAGGCGCCATCTAGGTTTGTCCTGACGGTGTTGGCGAACAGATCCGCGTCGAGATCTAGGAATTCGGCGAATGTGCAGATGCCTGCGTTGGAGACGCACACGTCTAACCTTCCCGTACCGCCATGCTGCACCGCATAAGTGACTAGATCTGCCGCGGTCTGCGGTTCCCGCACGTCGCCGGCAAGATGGGCGAGGAGTCCGGCTTCGGGGTCATCGGCGCGGATGGCGTCGGCTTCTGCAATGAGAGAGTTGAGATGATGTTTGTCCTTTTCGAGATCGAGGTGGTTCACCGTGACGTTGCAGCCGTGACGCAGGAAGGAGAGGGCAATGGCGCGGCCTATGCCGGTGGTGCCTCCTGTGATGATGGCATTCTTCTTTGCAAGGAGGTGGACGCGGGGTAATTGGGCAGACATTTGATGAGGAATGTGGAGGAGCAATAACAAAAGCAAAAGAAGTCTACGAGGCGCAAGGCAAGAGTGCGCTATCTTGTGAGGCTAGGAAGAGAGGAGCAGTCTGGATTTTTATTTTGGTTCATGGAGGCCAGCTCATACAATTGTATTGGTGGAAGGGGGAGTAAAAAGAGAGGCGATGGCATATTGAGCTTTGCAGCTGCCCCTCGCGGATCAGTATTGAGCCGATGCTAAGAGGCATCGCTAGATGTATATCCAGGTTCAATAAAACTCGGCTATTTCGTGTAGAGTCACCAGACGGCGGCAGCACTTCTGCTCTGGGCTTGTCCTGCGGTTCGGGGCGAGCGAGCTCTGAACCCGAGTCGAGAGGTTCAGTTGAAGGAGGAGAACATCAATAGTGTTTAATCATGGTCTCACATCAATGATCATCAATTACATCAATTGACTGAGAATTAATGCAAAAACCCAGCACATTCAATTCTTCTGATGCTTTATAGCGCCGTTGAAAATACGTCGAGGAAAAACAAAAAGAGGGACCCCTCTCCTCCCCAAAATCAAGAGGAGAAAAAGATTGTGGAATAAGACGAGAAGCTCTTGCCTGGATGCGGGCCGTTCGAGTTTCGCTCAATCGAGGAACAGAAAGGCCAGAAAACGATAAGTATCCCGCCAATTGGACGACCTGGGGTCCGTGAAGGTTCTAGCACCGAGGACGGATTGAGGTGAGCTCGACAAGAAGCACCGAGCACCGAGCATCGAGAATGAGCTGCATGAAAAGACCCGCGATGCCACCTCCTTGGCGCTGTCGTCGTCTGAAGCAAAGAACCCTAACGTGTGTGACCATCGGCCGAGCTTTCATATGTACTTTCCTGACAATTGGGAAGACCCCGAGATCCGAGATGTTCCTCTCGGGGTTTCATTGTACCGAACAGCGAAAGTCAAAAATCATCACACCAAAGAGCCATTTTCGATGTTACCCCACATCGTTGGCCTGATTGCCAATGGAAACACGACTGCGCCGGAGAGAAGGAACACGAGGATATTGAAGAGAGTTCTGCCGACAAGACTCGGGAGAATGGCACATCCATGTCAAGACAAGGGTTTCCCCAGACAAGAACCAAAAAGGAAAGAGGTGGGATGGGGAATCCGGAGCCATGCAAGTTTGACCAGGGCCGAACTAGGCGATACGTTCAACTCGGCACAGGTGTGAGCGGAAAGCAAATATCTCCTGCATCGCGGGTGCCTGTGCCGTCACTAGAATGCAAGCCATTCGAGATATGATCACTCGGACAAGTAGGAAGGTGTGCGTCCCCTGGCTCCGCCCTGGAATCATAACGGTGGACGACTGGGGCTGAATGGGGATCAGAAAACGAGAGCTGGACAGGTGTGGGTGCGTGATAAAACGCGTGACCTGCAGTTCGCTCATTCAAGAAACAGGGCGGCAGAAAAGAGCCTCAAAACACAGGAGTTCAAGCGTTGGAATACTGATGTTTTTCAATCTGCCAAATACAAGCATAAAAGTAGTCGAATACTAAAACCTAGGAAACGTTCGTGACTAGTATCATCAAATCCAGCACCCGAAAGAGTCTTCTAATCCGTTCTCGGCCATAGCAATTTCATAAATGCATGCCTCAAAAGAATATTCACGTTCTATACCATTCTCCAAGTCACTCAGACAAACGCCTTGTCAATACATACTTAGGCCGTACCATTCGTACCATTCGTACCATTCGTACCATTCGTACCATCTGTCACCAACGCTTCGACCTTCGCCGCCAACTCGCTGATTATGCCATCTTGGACAGCCGTTCCATTCTGCTGCAGTTTCTCCTGCTGAAGTTTCTGGTCTTGATCTTGCTCCGGCTCTGGCTCAGATTCGGGGGTAGGCGGGCTGAGTATTCTGGCCGGAGGAGGCGACAGGAGGTAGTCAGCAGGTATGAGCTTTGCTCTCGCCGCTGGGTTCAGAGTAAGTCCGAATCCAGGCTTATCAAGGTCAGCCGTGGTCAAGTATCCCTTCGTAGGGATGGGCTCGTCAAGGAATAGGTCGCCAAAGACGGGCAGTACGCTCTTGCCATCCGGCGAGTTGGCCAGGTACTCCTGGAAAGGCGTGTTGGGCTGCGACATGACGAAATGGTAGCTGTACGGCCCACTAGCGTGGGGTACGACGGGGATATCATAGGCGGCGGCCATGGCAGAGACCTTGAGAAGTTCGGTGAGACCACCAAGCCACATGACGTCGGGCTGGATGATATCGAGATTACGGCCCTCGACGAGCTTGCGGAAACCGAATCGCGAGTACTCGTGCTCACCAGTGGTGAACTTCATAGTTGGATGGGCACGCTTAAGCTGCTCGAAGCCGTCGGTGTCATCGGGGGAAAGACACTCCTCCCACCAGTGGATGTTGAGGTCGAGACATGCCTTGACAATCTCGATGGTATAAGGAACGTTGAGACTCATGTAACAGTCAACCATAAGTGGAAAGTCAGGTCCCACGCTCTCGCGATGCTTGCGGAGGAACTCGACGTTCTTCTTGAGCCCGACGTGGCCCTCGTCAGGGCAATAAGGTAGGGGAAGCTTCGCACCCCAGAAGCCCATCTCTCTAGCGGCCACGGGCTCGGGTCCTGTGCAATAGAAATCGAGTCGCTCTTTCGTCGCGCCGCCGATAAGCTTGTAGACGGGTTCGTTGCGAAGTTTACCAAGCAGATCCCAAAGCGCAAGATCGATTGCCGAGATTGCCGCCACTGGAAGACCCTTGCGACCGTAGAACATGGAGGCTCTATACATTTGCTCAAAGAGATGGTTGGTGTTCCGCGGGTCGGCGCCGATAAGGAAGCGTTCGAAGTGCTGGTGGATGAGCCAACAGGCTGGGGGGCCACCGAAGCCGGTGGCAATGCCAACGGTGCCATCAGAGGCCTCGACTTCGATGAAGAACGAACCGAGGACGTTGATGCCCCAGCTCGTCCTCGACTTGCGATATTCTTCCCATCTTGAACACGGAGTGGAGATGGGAGTGTCTATGAGCCTAGTTTAGGAGTTTCTTCGTGTAAGTGGCTCTTCTTTCTCTGCACAGAGTACACAAAGGCACACGTGTGGGATAACACTAGGACTTTTTACTTACCAATGGCCGCCCTTAACATTGTGATAGTCACCGCCTTCGCACCTTCCAGTCAGCAAACGGGAAGTTACGCAACATCATCGACACCGATGTTTTTCTGCTCTGACATACCTGCGCCGACTCCGCTAATCACGTAAGACCGGATCGCTTTAATAGTAGGAAACTCGCGAACACCTGATGAGGAAGCCATGGTGCATGTGAGGTAGAAGGCTGGTGATTATATTGAGATCCTGTCTTAGAGATGTGGTGTGTACAGGTATATCGGTGAAGTAGAAGAGGACGAGGAAGCGTCCGCAGGGTGTGCCTTTATATAGCAAAGCTGGTCGGGTTGAAGATGGAGAAATATGAAAGATGGAAGACCCAGTGATGAAATGTCGGAGACTCTGTGCACCGAGCAATGTGAAGTGGGGATTGGGTGAACTAAATGGGGCCGGACTAGTGGCATTTGATTCAATCACGGGCTCAACTCAATACATCAAATTGATGTAGGTTTAAGCAGCATTGGACTGGAGTGGATCACTTTCCATCAGTCATTCGGTCATTGATTGCATAGAAAACAGGTCCAGTGTCTCGTCAGTTCTTAACGTGGTTTCAATTGGGTTCGTGAGCGATGAACACGTAGCTCGTTCTTTGCATTGTTTCTTTTGTCTATCCTGGAAGTCCAGTCTACAAGAGGGAGTCGGTGACTGGTCCATCACGAACCTATCCAGAGACAGTTACGTCAATGGCTACAGTCGTCACATACCAGCGACATTTCGGAAGCCGGGAAGAGAAACGTAGAACAGAGAGAGGGGGGGTTATCTGGGTACGAGGCCGAAGGGGTCTGATGAAGAGAAGGGGAGAAGGCGAGAAAGCGCGAGAAACAGAAACAAGACAAAAAGGCACGAGGATCAAGGGCGAAAATAGCGATAATACTGTGGGATGGTGCCAATTGGAACCAAGAATGCGTATTTTCCATGGCCAAGGTCTCTGTTCCAGTCCATCCAAGGTTAATGGGCCATCGGGAGGAAATCCACCGAGCGGACGACGGGGGAGCAATGGGACGAATTCTCACCAATGAGGTGGATAAAGTGGATAAGAAGGGGTCTTTTTTAGGTTGGGGTCTGGAACTGACATCGAACCGACATCTTCACTCACTTGTTATCCCCCTCCCCCTCCGTTGTCGCCAATCCGGATCTAGGTGTAAGTGGGGTGAGCTTGGAGCCTCTTAGGAGAGTGACGAAGATCCTCGGACTAGGTCAACCCTGAGGGATCAGAACATTAAAACCTACACTTTACAGACTCACCGTGGGTCCGAATACTTCGTTCATTGGCATCTGGTATCGATTTCGTCTCGATTCATTCGACGCTATCAAGCCATTGTCGTCAATGCCGAGGCTCTGTTCTTCTTCCACAACGCTCCCTTTCTTCTCCTGCTCCTGGTATATCACCACTCAGAGCCTCTTACGGCCCTCCACTTTACCGTCATAGGTGCAGGAAATTCCGGTACGACTGCACGGTGCTACCACGTATTGCTCTTAGCATTGTCATATTACTTTCCTCTCGCGAGAGTATTGCGCCGGACTAATACCAAGAAGGTGCTAGCGCCGGCATCGTTGGGGCATCGTTGGGCGACAGCTAGGAAATGGACGAGTGGAGGCCGAGAGGAGGCGAGAAAGGCAGGGAGGAACAGTGATCGCGATAGATTCATTGACACGACGGGTTCTAGAATATAGACGGATCAGATTCTTATCTTGACAACCTAGGAAAGGAATTCCAAGGAGCACATCCTCCAGAGTCATGTATGGTGACTGGCTTTTGGGGTGAAATGCGTGTCCAGTCTGATTATATCTCAATCCGTTCTCGACCTTATCTGGAGCCTTACCCCATCTGCCTAGGCGGTGCATCGTAGGGGGTGACTACCTATGAGAGGGAGAGTAGAGATCGGAAGAGCTAGTTAAGTTCATGGTAAGGATTTCTGCTTCGCCGATGCGATTGAGTACACGAACATTCTCCCTGTCTGCATTCTAGGCTCTGGGCCAGTCACGTCAGGCTGATGGGCCAGCAAGCCAATGATGGCAAGATTTCCCACACACTGCAGAAGGTCGACCAATATATGGCCGGCTGGGTATGTAGGGAAGCTCGTCGATACCCAACCTGCGATCCACAGTCCTCCGAAGTCAATAGGAGAAAAGCCTCGGGTTAGAGGCCGAAGTGAGGTTAGAGGAAGTGAGCATCGGATTAAATGTTGTCACTGGTTCCGAATGTTACACGCTTGCTTCCAGAGTCATCCTCCTTGGCGGAAGGATACCAGGTGACCGGCTGTGGTACAACATGGTTGGAATGTCAGTAATGCAGGTAATTTCCTACAAACAGAATCGTGCATGGGAAGGGTTCAGAGGCGGATGGGACGAGAGAATATCTGGGACGAGGATTCCCCTTAATGCCCTCCACGGTTCGACTTGGACCCCCTGCCCTGGTTTTGGTCCTGTGAGACCTAGGAACGCAAATTGAACCATCTGTCAACTGTCAATGTTTCCCGTCGCCAGGTGTCTAACGAACGTTGGATTGTCGAGACAAGACCCCGCCCAGGATACTGAGGTACATGGAGTGTTTTCATTGTGCTCTTGCTTCCCCATGGGACGAGTGGAGTAGATATGTAACGGAGACCTTAGATTCGGTACGGCGATTGCGTACAATAATAGTACCGAGGGCCGGGAACAAGGTACAAGATACAATTGATCGATTTTGGCGCATCGAAGCCGCCCTTTCCCCGACCGGACTCGACGAGCCAACGTGATTCGACGAATGAATGGATTGCTCTCATTGCTCTGTCCTTGTCTGGGCTGTCTGGCTCGCAGGGCTCCTTCCCCCCACGACCGACAATAGCTCCTTGTCCAGGACCTCCCTTTCTCCTTCCTTGCGAGCATCCAAGCTTCATTATACCCGAAAATATCCTCGATTGTTTGGGCCGCCAGATGCATTGTGTCTGCTGCCCAATCCAGACCACCCACATTTGATCTCCTCCATTACTTGCCCTTTCTGCGTATTCTCTCTGCAACGTGCGAGGCCTAAACTCCAGAACTGCTACCGAGTTTCTTTGGCACTTCAGTCCTGGCAGGCTCGTGGCGTAGCATTGGTGTTCTGGGGGAACCGAACCTGGTAAGTTCACCACCCCCATTCGAGCCGGCATTCTCCCACGAGGTGCCCAGGTCACCAGCCTCTCTTCAATCCTTCCTATCACAATTTTTCGCCGCCTCAAACGACGTGATCCAGTCATCGAACGTCTCATTACTCCATCAGCCCTGTTTCTCTCTGTGGTGCGCTTGCCCCGCCATTCTCGCTCCCTCCCCCACTAAACAATCCACAATGCATTAGAGCCCCGGCCTCGACCTGTCATTCTGCCCGCTCCCGAGCGCCGACGCTCTCGCGACCTACCCGTCCGTATCGCGCCGGCTCCTCCCACCCCTGGTCTCTTTTCATCGTCGACGTGCATCCACAGCCTTGCTTAATATTAGGAAATACCTGATTCTGGCCCCTTCTTTGCGAATGTAGTACGTCCGGCCCGACGAACCACCGCCAGTCTGGGCCCCCCACCATTCTCGCCATAGGCCCATAGGCTCTTTGGCTTCCATTCTTGCATTCCCCGCACCCGCCGTCTGCGCCCTTATTGGCATTTCGCGCATGCCCGACCGTCCAATGCTTTGGTATATACGTGTTCGGTCCTGGGGGCACTAGTGATATGACGAAGCAGCATCAGCAACACCAGCCGGGAGCGCAACAGCCCCAGTCCCAGCACCAGCACCAGCACCAGCCGCAGGGCGGCAGTACCCAGCAAGAAAGTAGATCACCCAGCTTGGCATATCCCCTAGGAGCTTCTAGCGTTGGCGCTCCGCCGTCAGATGCCAACTCTGCCGCCATGCCTAGCACCGACCAGGGGAGTGATGAGGGCAACCCCGTCCCCAGCCCCGATGACCTTGACCACGAAAATGAAGACAACGACTCGGTCCGTCTTGGAAAGCGCAAGCGACCGCTCTCTGTGTCGTAAGCCCTCCCCCTCCCGAATCCCGACCTTTAGCCTACTCAGATGCCTCATTGAAGCTCGCGAGATCATCCTTCGTTTCGCTCTAACACTACCGAATCTTCTCTGCATTCTCCCCATCACGTCTTGAGAATAATCCCGCGAGCTGTTTCTTTTCCCCGAAGAGCCTCTAACATTGGTTACTAATGTCTTACCTCTTTACTTTGCCTAGGTGTGAACTCTGCAAACAGCGAAAGGTGCGCTCTTCCACCAACCAGCTCGTGTCACGTACTGTTTCGTGCCGTACCCCACTTCCATATTCCCTACTCGCCTTCAGGCACCTTCACGCGGCGGGCGCCGTACTTTAACAGACCTTACACCTTCTTGCAGTCAATCCCTTCAAGAGCTCTCAAGAATAATGCTGATTCTATTGCCATCAATTAGGTTAAATGCGATCGTGGACAACCTGCCTGTGGTTGGTGTAGTCGCAATGGAGCACTCTGCGAATACAAGGAACGAAAGAAGCCTGGCCTTCGAGCTGGCTACGGGAAGGAGCTTGAGCAGCGCCTCGATAGGCTCGAGGAGATCCAAAGGACCCATTCCCAGATTCTCGAGGCCTACATGGCCGCTACCGCTTCTACCAGCGGAGCAAACATCAATACCCTCGCGTCAAACACCCCTAGCTTGCGCCTCAGCAACCCTAGCGTCCCGAGCGTGACGAGTGAACAAGGCACACCGAGAGAGCAGGGCCACTCTTCCTTGTTTAGGCATCCAGATCCGATGCAGAGTTCTCACCATGGCGAGGCTAGGGTGTTCCTGCAACCGAAACCACAGGGGTTTCAACCTGCGAATCCAGTCAGCTTTACAGGCCTAGGCCCATCCGCGTCAGTGTCAGCGCCATTACACGATGGTTTTCAAGCCCAACACCCAGAGCAATCACATACAGTGGCAACCGCAACCGCATCCCAGCAGCAGAATCAACAGCAACATAACCAGGATTATTATTCGCGTGGCGATGTGAAAGTCCACCCCTCTAGTCTTCTCACACAACCGTCAGATACCCCCGCCGCCGGACCTGAACAGGAACTACCTCCATACGATTTGCTTTACGCCCTGGTTGAGCTCTACTTTAAGCAAATCCACACATGGTGTCCGATCCTACACAGAAAGACGACGTTTGATGCATTCTTTGGTGGCCACACATCACTCGATGAGGCTGACCGCGTCCTTCTTCATGCCATTGTGGCGACGACACTTCGTTTCTCCCAAGACGCTCGACTAACCGAGGACAGAAAACGCCATTACCACGATCTTTCCAAAAGAAAAGTGCTGCTCTACGGCTTGGACAACTTATCTGTGAAATCCCTACAGGCACTTGTTATCCTCGCCCTCGATTTATTTGGTAGTAGCCACGGCCCACCGAGTTGGAATATCATGGCCTTGATTACGAGGGCGGTTGTGCAAATCGGACTCGCCGTCGAGAGCTCTCCCTTGACTGTCGCGCCCAACCTTCCATCTATATCCACGTTACGTGCTACTATCCTCCCTGAGCCGAGAGACTTCATCGAGGAAGAGTCCCGGCGGCGGCTCTTTTGGATGGTTTATCTTCTAGATAGGTATGCCACGATTGTTACGGCATTTGACTTCGCGCTCGGGGATAGGGATATCGAAAGGAAATTGCCCTGCCGAGACGAGTTGTGGGCGAAGAACCAAAAAGTCGAGACCCGGTGGTATCTGAGGGGCCAAACTGCTGGAGATGGCGTTATTGAGCAGGGCTTGGGGCGACCGGAGAACCTTGGAGCATTTGCGTACTACATTGACATTCTGTCAATCCTATCTCAGATCCACCTCTTCCTCAAGGAACCTGTGGATATCAGCGCTGGGCCCGACGTAGAACGGTGGCAGAGACGATATAAAGAGCTTGACTCCCTATTATCTCAATGGCAGGTTGGCTTGCCCGCTGAATTCGGCAGCATGGGGTGCCAATCTGCAGCGAATAAAGCTGCCGCCTGTTCGTGGGTCATGCTCCAGACAACTTTCCACACGACGGTTATCCGGCTCCATTCATCCGCGGCATATCCCACTATGCGATCCGCAATATTTGCGCCCTCCTATGGAGCGATGCAGCGTTGCCAGGTAGCAGTTGAGAATATTGCAGCCATATATGAATACGTGAACTCGAACGGCCTGCTCGACAAGCTAGGTCCGCCGTTTGCATTTAGTCTGTGGGTTGCGGCGCGCTTGCTCCTAGTGCACGCGTCGACGATGGAGCATCCCTTGTCGCCGAATATCGCGGTCTTCCTCTCGGCGCTTCGCGAGATGGGACGCTACTGGCAGGTCGCAAGCAGGTACTCTCAGCTGCTTCAGAGGGTGCTTGATGAATATAGAGATAGCGAGAGGAAGGGTGACGGGGTGACACCCAAGTCGGTCAAGATCCTCGCTGATATGAGGCGCACGGCGTTTGACCTCGAGTGGCTCATTTCACACCAGCCACGACACCCCCCGCCAAGTGCCTATGCTGGGAATGGTGGTGGTGGTGCTGGCGGTAGCGGGCTAAGCGGCGCACCATCCCGCATGCCCAGCCTCACTCCCGCTAGAACTCCGGCACCAAACGAGCTGGAATACCTGGACGTGTTTAACTGGTTCAACTACCCGAGAGTGCCGCCGGGAGGCGAAAACGCTCTTTACCCGATGGCCCATGGAATGGTGGATGCTGCGGCTGCCGGCGGTGGCCTGGCCGGCGGGACGGCGGCGAACGGAAGTGGCGGGGACGGGCACGGAGGCGTCATTCCTGTCACGGCGGAGTACATCAACTTCGGCACTTATGCCGTTGATGCCACTAGGGATTGGTTAGGAGTATGAACACGACGGGACGGTGTGTGATGTCGAGGGTAATGAGAAGGTTTAATGATCCGGATTTGAACGATTTATTTTTTGTGTATATTTATTATGCCTTTGCATATGAAGCGGGGATTTTACGGACGCGATTTATTTATTTATTTATTTCTTATCTTTTGGGAGATATCAGCGCATCGATGTATTTAGCGAGGCATCGTGCGAGAGGGAACCTGGAGTGGGAGTTTTGGATGGGATACCAATTTTAATGACTGGAATGGAGAAGTCCCTAATGCGGGATAATGTCACGTTCGTCGTTTTGATTTTGAATCAAATGTCTTCTCTTCTGTCCCCATATTCCAACTATCTTCTTGTACTGGTGATTCGGTTGGTAATGTCAACTTGAAACGTACTTCCTCGAAGCCCTAATCACAGTGAAAACGGCAACAAGGATGGGATATGGCTAACAGAAACAATGGGGTATATGTATTAAGTTCAATCTCTCTCTCCTCCACCTTCTTCTATCATCCCTAGTCTTGTGGTATATCAATCCAAATTAATCATAAACTTCCAATAGTCCCCCAACGAGAAGCACAAAAAGACAAGGTATCTCGACCTAATGCAGTGTACTATCCCCCTTTTTTTTTTAAAAAAAAAAAAAAAAAAGAAAAGCGAAAAGACTCCGTTGCCATGCTCTTAATCACTTTGCCGCGAAGATAGATCCAAAAAAGAAAAGAAAAGAAAAACCGAATTCAGAAGCAAACAGCACCCAGCAACGACATAAACCGAATAAAGCGTCCATCCGAGAGAACAAGTAAATAACAAAGGAAACCGCAAGCGAAAGCAAGCGCGGGATGGGCGTATCCATCTTGATTCCCGAGTGTAGTGAGCACTCGTCGTGTGTGATGATCCAAAACTCCAGTGATGCGGATGCGTATGGTGGCTGTATTAAGTGGAAGACAAAGGAAATAGAAGAGGAAAAAAAGTTAGGAAACTCATCAACTTTCTAATATGTCTTTGAGGGCAGCTCGATCAACAGTGTCGGGTTGTACCTTACTTGGCGCACCGCGGCGCCGTTGTGAGGCAGCCCAGTACTCTTGGAAGCCGGGGATGGCTCCCGGTTGATTGATCCCGGGAGTACGAATGATATCCTTCTCCCTTTCCTTGGTGGCAGGCTTGGGCTTAATCCGAACGGAGACGGCGGTTTCCGTCTCTGCCGAGGTGTCATTCGTGGGTGGATCGTCGTTGTTGTTGCTGCCTTCATCACCACCCGTAGAAGCTCGACCTCCCCAGGGTCGCCACCCTCTCCATTTACCAAGAGTCCCAAAGGATGATCCTGGGGTCTGCTGAGGCGTGGGGGATGGGAGCGCGGCGAGGCTGTCCCGCAGAACGGCAGAGCCCCGCTTTCCACCGAGGGTAGAGAGAGTTGGCTGCGCCGTTATCCCCGTTACGATGGCCTGCGCACTGCCCAGATGGCATAAAGTGAGCTGGCTTGGACGGTTCTTGAGAGTGTGAATATCCAGACCACCAGAGAGGGACATGATGGATTCATGGGACACGGTCCGACGAAGAACAGGCTGTAGGGGGCTTGGGGGGCTAGACATGTCATCCACCTCTTCTAGCTGCCCCACTTCGGCTCTTGGACTGTCTCTTTCAGTAGTTGTCCGTGTCGAAGAGTCGTCATCGTCGTCAACTTCCTCTACTGTGTCTTCACCCACGTTTTCCGGATGTTGCACGGGTAAAGACGGTTGAGACAACTCTACAATGCCGAGTGAGAGTGCCGTTGTGCAGGCAGGGTAGGGCGAGGAGGGCATAAAGCCCTGGAAATTGCTGCTCAAGGGCATAACCGGCATTTGCATTCCATTTCCATCCGACTTGGGGGTCGGAGACAATGGATCTATGCTTGTAGATGGCGAGGGTGGCCCGTCACTATCGAGAGCCATACTTCCATCAAACATTGACAAGCGAGGATTGCTCTGCGGCGAGCTAGATAAAGTCGATAGCGCAAACTCGGAGATGAGATTAGAGGCGCGTGACCACCGAACAGAGGATTCTGTTTCCGACTCGTTTGTTATAGGGCTTCTCGGGGAATAGGGATCATGAATAGCCTGTCTCTGCCATTGCTCGCGGGCGGTAGGTGGAAGGGTGGGAGAGGAATGTTCCGGTGTAGGTGGCATGAATCCCGACAATGAGTTCATACCCTGCCTTCTCCTCTTGGGCTTTCGGTTCTCCTGTTTTGGCGTGACATGGTAATGATGGTGTATGTGGACCTCTCGAGATGGCGGAGACTGGGGCGCTCCGAGTTCGGCTCTCAAATTCGAGACAAGGGCGGCAGGTGAAGTCTCGTGAATAGGCTGATGAAGGGAAAGGCGTTCTCTAAGCACTTGGATCTCATCACTGGAATTGGCAAGGAGTTCTCGGAGCTCAGCAATCCCTAGCTGCAAATTCGCGTTATCCTGCAGTAGATCCCTCACGAAATGTGAGACGACCGTGCTCGTTCCTGCACCCGTGCTGCTCTGAGGCCCGAAACCGAGCGACTTGACGGCAGCGGCACCCTTAAGTCGGCCTGCCGCAGTGCTAAGTTCCCTCTCAATCTCACGCTGGCGTTCCATACGATCAATAACCTCGGCCTGTCGCTCTCTCTCTTCGCGAGCACCCCGCTCCATCAAGTCAAGTTGACTCTGGAGGTCGGCAATTGTGCGTTCAGCTAACCTCCACCGTCTTACAGCAGATCGAGACTCCTCTTCCGTGTTAACAAGTGTGTTTTGCGCGTGTTCGAGGTCGTTCTCTAGGGTGGTGATGTGTCTTTCCATATCAGCGGCGCGGGAGGCGGTGATCTCGAGTCGACGAATGGTCTGCTCGGAAGCCTGCAAACTTGCCTCGAGGACTTGAATGCGGCTCTCAGACTCGGAAACGGAGTTATTTAGCTCTTCGAGCTGATCTAGCAGGGCGCGGTTTTCTTCGATGGTCCTCGTGTTCATGGCTTCCAGCTCCCTTTTGTCGGTCTCAAGTTGCTTGATGCGGGAGGTTAGTGTAGCGCGGTCTCGCTCGGTATCAACCATGTAGGCTTCATGGCGAACTAATAGCGCCTGCAGAGCAAAAGTTAGCGAGGGTGCCATTTCACAACGGTTCCAGCTAGACTAGATAGAGAAAGCAGGTAGAGGGGGTAGACGGGGGCTCAGGCAGTGGAGGCGCACATGCGAGGGGAGAGTAAAGGCAGCCATGAGGAACAATATAAATTGTTCGATATGCGATACGGAGAAACCAACAAGGAAATAGTTCAGAGACAGGGCAAGACATGCAAAAAAGGCCCCTGGGGACGGAACCTAAATATGACGACTCCGGCCATATTTACGTAGAAAACAGAACGGCTCGGGGAACACGATCAAGGCGAATAGAATTACGATTGACAGGGGAAAACAAGGCGAGAAAATAAAAAAGCAAAAGAAGCCGCGATAGAAGGGAAACGAAACGAAACGAAACGACCATGAGCTCCAGGATCGAAGGAAGTGGGCAACATACTTGGCCAAGTTTTGCTGCCATATGAACATCTTTCTCGACGCTCTCCAAGATCGAGCAGTTGTGTCTCAAGACGATACAGTTCAGATCGCCACAGCAGCACCGAAGGGGCGGTACATCAGAAGAAGACGGCGATGGGCCGTCTGACTCGGCTTGGCTCGGGGCCTCGGAGGCATCGTCGCCAGTCATTCTCGTGGTTGATCAACTATCCCTACGCACTCTGCTTTTGCTGTCCGCTCGAGACCCGAGTCAGCATGGCGGACGCAAGCCACAGGTGCAGGCGCAGTGGTAGGGGCGGGAGCGGCTCGAAGGGGTGTGTGGTGTTGCTCGACACTGGGGGCGGTGACCTGTCGACGAGAAGAAAGTGTTGCACACTAGAGACGCATGTTTGAGAGCACAGGATTTGAGCGAATCCGCGATCGAGGGTGTTGAAAATCAAGCGACCGGGTTAGATTTTTGGCCTGGGGAATAGAGTTTTTGTGAATCCAGTGTTAGACAAAACTGGGGACGGGAAAGCGAAAGTTTCTCTCCTTCATTGAAAGAAGAGAACAATTTGAAGCAGCCTGAAGGCGCCAAAATACTTGGGAAGAGGAGAAAAGCGGGGCGGTGACTATCGCACCTTCCCTGGTCAGATAACGTAGTTTAGGTGGACCGTGGAAGTCGCGTTCGCTTGGGCCTTGTGACGTAGCGCGTCCTGCTTTAACCGCTTCGGAACTGGACTGGTACCTTGAGTACCTGTTGCACCAACTTCGTAGAGTACTGGGTGACTTTGCCTGAATATTCTAAATTGCGAAGGTCCCAGAATTTGATAACACAGCCGCTACCTTGATACACAGATAGAGTAACCCAAATACATACAGAGCCGCTTTACTGAGTGGGACTTGAGAAATACACAGCACAACGAAGCTGGAAAGAAAAAGAAAAGGGAAAAAGAAAAAAAAATCGACAGAGAGAGAGAGAGAAAGGAAAGGAGGGAAACGAAAGGGCCAGCTGAAAAATAAGAAATCCTTTCACGCTCAGCTTGAAGAGCTGGGTCGGGTGGAAGATCCGAGAAAAAGTAAAAAAAATATTACCAGGTATTTTGGCCTTTTGGTCGGGATTTAATATCGAATTTTCTAATTTTCCGAATGCCCCGCCGAAGCTGAACCCCCCAGCTGGGGACAGTATCGACTCAAATGACATGAGAGGATGCTCACCAGGAGGTTCTAGGTTACCAGGACCCGAAGATCAGGGCCATCGGGAGATCTTTCCCCAATCTTCTGCCTCGGGGCAACGACAAAGCTGAGGTTAGCTTCTGCTTCTCAGCGAGTCAACCTGCAGCTGTTTTGCTCCATGAAATGGTAACTCGTGACAGGTTAGAGCCGACTCTCTCTCAGACTGAGACAGGACGGCTCCCAGGAAGGCTCCTGTAGATATCAGAATAAGGGTTTGCTGCCAAGCAAGCCACCTACGCAGGAGATGGAAAGGAGGACCTTGGGGGACATTGTCCTACGATCGGCAAATGTCAAGGAGGAAGAAAAAGAAAAGCCTGACATGTCTGACCCTGAGACGCGAAAATACATCCATAAGTCCTCAAGTGACTTGCCTCGCCATGTCCCGTTCATCCTCTGCCCGGCCCCTCAGTTAACGTTTACTGTCAAAACATCCAACCCCCCAACAATCTGACTCTTCGAAGGCATCTTGTTCTCATACATCAGTGTGCTGCACTGCGCAAGCACAGGGTCCCTGCCCATAGCCGACATGGCCAACACCGTCTCACCGCGGCAGTAGTAGGCGACAAACTTTCCTTCCGCGGGATTTCCTTGAATGACAATATCATCCCACCCAGCAGACGCGTTTCCGCAATATCTCAGCTGACCTGACAGGGCAGACCAGAATACGGGGATGAAGGACCAGGGGGCTTCCTTGGGATGGGTAATGTCTCGGGCCACAGCCCTTCCCGCGTTTTGTGCCACACTCCAGTGTTCGATGCGGGTGGGCCGGCCGTCTCCGCCAGGGCCGTGGTACGGGAATGTGGCAATGTCGCCAATGGCGTAGACATTTTTGAGTCCCTCCACCACAAACTTCTCATTCACTTTAAGCGAGCCGTCCCTCTCGAGACTAACTGCACTGTTATCCCTGAGGTAGGCAGTGGCTGGAGCCACGCCAACACCCAGGATAACGAGGTCCGCCTCAAGTCTGGTACCGTCCTTTAGGACAACAGCGCCGACCTTGCTCGCATCGGCTGCGGATGCTTCTGCTTTCTCAACCGAAGCGGACAGGTAGAATTTGACGCCCAAGGCCTCGAGGCCCTTTTGTAGCCCCGCACCAACCTCTTCTCCCAAGACCCTCTCGAGCGGTACCTTTTCCATACCAACAATGGAAATTGAATTACCGCTAGACAAGGCCTTGCCCACCTCCATGCCGATGAAGGATGACCCAATAATAACAATCTTCTTGCCTTTGTCACCTACGGCCCCCACAATCTTCTTGGTGTCGTCAATCGTTCGTAGAGTAAAGACGTTGCCCAGCGTCTTGAAACCCTGTAGAGGGAGTCTTCGCGGAGTTCCTCCCGTGGACAACACAAGCTTCGAGTATGAGATTGTTTCACCCTTCTTGGTATGGACAGCATTTTTGGCAAAATCGACGCCAGTTACTTCGTCATCGACTATGTCTACGGCGCCGCTCTTGTACCAGGCGCCATCCCTCCAAGCAATCTTGTCCGGATCGGTCGACAAGGCTTTGGAAAGCTTAGGTCGGTCAATTGGCAGATAGCCCTCCGAGGATATGACAGTGATGGGTCCCTCGTATCCATTCTCCTTGAGTCCGTCAACAACACCAAGTGCTCCGGAGCCGCCTCCGACAACCAAGACTTTTTGTTCTTGCGGTTTAGAAGCTGCGGCGGCACGGCACTGGAAGTTGGGCTTCCTGCGCCCGGACTTAATAGCCTCTTCTTCGCCGGATATGTATACGGCACCGTCGCGTTCGGCAACTGGGAAGACCGAGAGAGAATCTAGCGCGGGCGCATCTTCGATATCACCAGACTTTGCCTTGAAGCAAGCTGCCTATGCATAAGCTACGCCTCAACCACGGTAATAGAGAATTTAGGACAGGGAAAGGAGAAGAAAACCTAATCCCGAGAGCAACTTACCACCGTGCCAGGGACAAGTGATACGACCAGACGCCGTCAAAATGCCTTTGACAAGAGGAGCGCCGTAGTGTGTGCACTTAGAGCCGACAGCTTGAATGGAACCGCCAGCGTTGATGAGGAGTACTTTTCCACTTTCGACCCCCTCTACTTCCACTTCCTGCATCTCACCAGGTTTCAGCGAGAGCGCCGAGAGGTCCTTGAGCTTGTATTCCTTTGCCATTGTGAACTTTGGACCGTAACCAGCAATGAATCTTGTTTGGTTGAAAAGATGATGGTGAGAAAGTCGAATATACGGGGAAGCTAGACGAGAAAGGAGGGGTATTGAGACTATTGAGACTCCTGTTCGTGTATGGAGGGGGAGGGGAAGTTTGGAAATCATGAAGAGATGAGCGGGAGAACCGCGAGTTTTCAATGGTGGGCGGGGTTGTTTGGATTAATGATGTGCTGCCGTGGTTTGAAGAATGACGACGACTCCAAACGGGGACATGCGACGGCAATGGAACAATGGAACACCTGCAGGAGCCAGACACGTCTCCTCCTGCATATCAGTATGATGCAAGCGCGAGTGACCAAGCGTTTACGGAGGAGAGGGGCCGGGAGCTATCATACGAGAGGAGCACCAAGGTTGATTCATTCTCAACCAGTCAAGC
Organism: Scedosporium apiospermum; assembly: GCF_000732125.1. Lineage (NCBI taxonomy): Eukaryota > Fungi > Ascomycota > Sordariomycetes > Microascales > Microascaceae > Scedosporium > Scedosporium apiospermum. The sequence continues at coordinate 1,606,987 of NW_015971822.1, read as the reverse complement.
TACCTAGAACTTGACTCAAGGTAGATCAATCGATCCTTGGGTCCATGACGACAGCGGCGCCAGGAGGGCCAGGTCCCAAGTCCATTTCGAAACTTCCCAAGACTGCTGCGAAGATTCCGATTCGACACAGTCCGGAGGTTGAGTTCGACGCAGCAAAGCTCAATACCCCGTATATTACGTGTACTGCAAGAATTAGGACATCTGGATCGCGAAGTAAATCCGGTTGTCACTGGAAACAGAAGTGGAGGGGGCGGGGGTATCAAAGCATCAATCAACTCCAAGTCGCGGAGCAGAGGATTCAGCGGACGGAACAGTGGGGCAAACTGGGCGGGATTACTTTGCGTGGCCCCTGATTGGTCACAGCTGCCACGAAGCTTGCATGTGCAACGACGTCGATTGATGACAATCCAGAAACCGAAGGAGCCTCGAAGACCTCGAAGCAGATCTCCGAGGACAATGGACAATGGAAGGAGAATGGAGCATCTGCATATTTGTCAGCAGCCTATTCGAACCATTGAAGTACCGAACTAACAATTGTAGCAACTCGTTGTATTTGTCCTGATCAAAGGCCTCGAACTGTATTGATTTGATGTATTCTCAATACTCTGCGGCAGGACTGAGGAAGGATATTGAAATACCCCTCGAGGAAGCTTCTATGGGCCCGGGGATTCTGCGCCAGCAAGATTTGCCAAAAACTTCAATTGGAGAGACAGCAGAGGATGTTCGAACCAGTATCCGGCAATTTTGATATATGACCAGTCTAGACACTCCTTCCAGCATCTTTCACCTCCTACGGTGCTAATTGGGACGAAATGGCGGAATACGTTCCCTGATCAAGTAATATTTGGATGGGGGTTTCTTTCCCAAGTCCATCACCGAGTCCTGCCGCTATGATCTGTGTCTTCCGATTTTCAACAGCATCCTGGATATCGAATAACATTTCGGTTCGCTAAAACCTCTCCTTCGAGGTTAGATACTTCAAGAAGGTGGGTGAAAGTGGAGGCACAAGTGGCAGTTCTAAGCGATGAAGGAAGGGGAGAGATCGCATTCTAGATCTTGAGACTTGCTCTTGAATGAATTAACACAGTGTTTGTACTGTATTCCTGGGGCATCTATGACAACCGAGAGTTTTTTTGGTGGGGTTCGGGGCCTTCACACACAGTAAGAATATGATTATGCCACTAATGGTACCACAGCGCCACCTAATTCTCAGCGCCCTCTGATCGATTTGATCAATTGATTGATCTCGAGTTGGTGAGGGAATCGGCCACGTCTTGATTTTACATCAGGATTCCTCACCAGCTTTTCCTCTCAAATCTCCACGACATCCCGAGCTCTCCGTAAATGCGGCATCTCAATTCAATTCAGCGCCGCTCTACCTAGACATCCGCAGACGCAACGAGCCAGATGTCTAATTCGCCGCAGGGCAGTTCGGCCCTCCGCGGCGCGTCCTTCCTCATCATCCTCCAGGTCTCATCGCGTCTTCTCACCTTCTTCGCCAACCAATTACTACTGCGTTTCCTGACGGCTCCTCTGCTGGGCCTTTCCGCGCGGCTAGAGGCATACTACCTCACTGTTCTTTTTTTTGCGAGGGAGAGCCTACGGGTGGCTATCCAGAGGCAACCTATCTCAACCGACGATGAGGAGTCTGAGAGGCAAGGCGAACTTGGTGGTGATGAGAGCAAGCGCGTTAAGAAGACCAAGTCTACCGAGCCAGATCGGAATGGGGAGCAGGCGCAGGCGGTTGTGAACCTGGGCTACCTAGCCGTCGTCTTAGGCGCTGTGGTCACTGCTGTCCTGGGCTGGTTCATGCATCTATCCTCCGGTCAGGGTAGCGAGGAGCGCTTTGACGAAGCCCTACGACTATACGCTCTCGCTGCTATTCTCGAACTCCTGTCCGAACCATGCTTCGTGCTGATGCAAGTGCGGCTTCGTTTCGGTACTCGTGCCCTTGCTGAATCCGCCGGCGCATTCCTACGATGCGGCGCCACGCTTGGCTCTGCGATATACGCAAGTCGCAACGGACTGGATCTAGGTGTTCTCCCATTCGCCCTAGGACAGCTCGCCTACGGTGCGACTTTGCTAGTCGTCTACCTCGGGGCTGGGTATGGTTTAGCCACACGCGATCACTTTTCCATATTCCTGCGACGGATTGGTGTAAAGACCGGGAGCAAGGACGAGAAGGCAAAGAGTGTTACCGGCGGTTATCTCTTCTCATACTTCTACCAGCCGACATTAAGTCTGGCGTCGAGTATGATGGCACAGAGTGTCGTGAAGCATTTCCTGACCCAGGGAGATACCTTCCTGGTCTCGATCCTTTCGACGCCTCACGCTCAAGGCATCTATGCCCTTGTAAACAACTATGGCGGTCTGCTAGCTAGACTCTTATTCCAGCCTATTGAAGAGAGCAGCAGGTCCTACTTTAGCCGCCTTCTATCGACATCTTCGTCGAGCACAACCGCGGAACCAAGCAAGTCCGGCCAAAACGAGCCCGCAGCAACTAAACCCGCCGTGGAAAAGGCACGCAGCGATCTCCACCGCCTTCTCAAATTCTATATCCTCGGTTCTACAATAGTCGTCGCCCTCGGACCCTTAGCCGCCCCTTATCTTCTATCCCTCGTAGCAGGCCGCTCCTGGTCCGCCAGCGCCTCCCCGGCCCTCGTCGCCTACTGCTATTACATCCCCCTCCTTGCCCTCAACGGCGTTTCGGAAGCCTTCGTCGCCTCCGTGGCCACGGAGGCACAGGTCCACACCCAAAGCGCCTACATGGCCGGGTTCTCCGTCGTCTTCGGCCTCTCGGCGTTCACCGCCCTGCGCGTCCTTGACATGGACCCGCCTGTGGGTTTGGTTTGCGCCAATGCTGCGAATATGGTCTGCCGAATTGTGTGGTGCGCTTTCTTCGTGGGGCGGTATTTCCGAGAGAAAGGTGTCGGGTTTGATCTGTCTAGCCTGAGCCCTAGCGGGATGACCGTGGCCATCTGCGCGGTCACCCCGTATCTTGTCCGGAGGGCACTTCTTCTTGCAGAGGATGTCGTGCGAGGAAGTGCTTTCATGTCACTCGTTGTGATTGGAGCGACAGCTATCCCGATAGTAGCTCTATTGTATGTACCCTGTGAACCTTTTTCTTTTTGTTTATCCCTGACCTCACACACCCAAAATTTCCCCGTTCCTTCTTTATACCACTCGATATGTAACTAACAAATTGATATAGAGCATTCGCCGAGAGGAGATTCCTCATAGAATGCTACTCTTCCCTCCGAGGCACAACATCGGCCTCTGCTTCCAAATCGAAAACGACATGATGTCCATTGTTCTCTTTCATCTCTGTGTAGCATAATAGAAAGTAATACCCATAGAACATAATACCTTCTTCCCACCCATTCTTTTTTTCCCCGTCTATCTCAGCTGCTTTTATACACATTTGTGCGCAAGAAGTGTCTCCCGACTAATCATCAAAGACAATCTTGGCGGGAACATTAGTCGTGTCTACCTCGCGGTAAAACGCTCCGTATACGGGATGCAACTTCTTCTTGACGGTGGTGCCGAACTTGAGGAGATCCTCGGGAACAGGCTGACCAGCTTGCTTAAGAATGTTGATCAATCTAGAATCTGAGTTAGCAAAGACCAGATAAAGAAAACGAAAGAATGAATAAAGGTGGCGGCTGGGGGGAAACGTACTCTCCAGAATGAGACTTGTCGTGTAGGGTAAACAGGGTAATTGCCTCGCCTGTCTTTCCAGCACGTCCCGTACGACCAATTCTGTGGACGTAATCCTCGATCGTTAGGGGGAACTAAACGAATGAGTAGTTAGCAGCGTATTCGTTACACATATGAGTAGGACGAGAAAACCTACCGTCAAGTTGATAACGAGCTTCACCTCCGGAATGTCGAGTCCTCTGGCAGCAACATCAGTCGCTACCAAAACACTCGTAGTTCCGGCCTTGAACGCTTCCAAACTCCTAGTCCTCTGCTCTTGCTTGAGGTCTCCATGAATACCAGCAACGCGGATACCTTTGCGAGACAGTGTCTCCTCCACTCTCGTTGCCTCTTTCTTGTACAGACAGAACACGAGAATGCGATCATTCCGCTTGCTGCCCTGCTGATACTCCCTCAGAATCTGAAGAAGACGACCCTCCTTCGCCCGCGGGTCCACAACCTCGACGCGCTGCGTAATACGCTTATTGGCCTGCAGCTCGCCATCAGCCCGGTCATCTGCCCCATTGCTGATCGTAATCTTAACAGGATCGACCATCATCGACGCCGCGAGAGCCTGTACCGACACGGGCCACGTAGCAGTGAACATGAGGGTCTGCCTCTTCTCACGAGGCGGCGTCGCCGCGAGAATCTGCTTAATGTCCTCCTCGAACCCGGTGTCGAGCATGCGATCCGCCTCATCGAGTACGACGAACTGCACGTTGCTGAGATCGCAGACGCCTTCGGACATGAAGTCCTTCAGACGGCCGGGCGTGGCGACGATGATGTCGGCGCCGCGGCCGAGGAGCGCTCGCTGCTCGTGCTTAGGAGCGCCACCGTATATGCACACGCAGGAGAGGCCGACGAGACCTGCTAGTTGGGAGACTTGTTCTTGGGTCTGCATAGCAAGTTCGCGGGTCGGGGATACGACGACGGCCTTAACGCCTCGCTTCTTGGGACCTCTAAGCAAGCCCTCTACGCAAGGGAGTGCAAAAGCCATAGTCTTTCCGGACCCGGTCTCCGCAACACCGATGACGTCGCGGTGAGAAAGCGTGAAAGGCCAGGAGGCGGCTTGGATGGGCGTCGGGGCGCTGAAGGCCTTGAAGGGAGACTTCTCGAGGAGGCGGGTGGTAGGGAGGTGTGAGAACTGCACTATCGGGCGGAGATGGCTGAGTTTACCCGTGGGGTCGGCAATAGCGACGAATTTGGACTTGAGGAAGTCGTCAATCTCGGACTGAGGGACTGCGTCGAGCGCGGCGGACTGCGTGTAGGTGTCACCCGAGGCTGCATGGCCGTTGGCAGCGCCGTTGCTCTCGACTCCGTTCCGCGCCTTCCCTTCCTTCTTGGACTTCTTCGGTCGGGACTCGGAGTCGGCGGCATTCGTGCTGTCGGCGGCGTCTTCGGCGACTTGGTCGTGCTTGCGCTTCTTCTTTGAACTCTTCTTGTTGGACTCTTGAGCTGTCGCATCGACCATCGGGGTGTCTTCGGTCTCAGTGCCGTTTTGTGTATTGTCTTCGACTTGCTTGGCCTTCTTCTTCTTTTCTTTCTTGTCTTTCTTCTCCTTCTTCCTCTCCTTCTTTTCCTTCTTCTTCCTCTTCTCCTCAGCTTCTGGACCGTCGCTCACAACGGTCTCACCATTTGTCGCGTCGGCGACATCCGGAGTCTCCACATCTTTGGTCTTGGACTTCTTCTTCTCCTTCTTTTCTTTCTTATCCTTCTTGTCCTTCTTCTGCTTCTTGGCCTTCTCGACAACAGGCTCCTCCGCGGTAATCACCGCAACGCTTTCCGCCGAAGGCATGGCCAGAGTCGAGATGTGGGAAAACAAACGGACAAATAATACTAACGGGGATTATAGTCAAAGATTTTCTATTTCAGTAGAAAATTACAGCCTGAGAAGCCACGAAGTACGGGAGCAGGGTGGTTGGCGGTGGGGAAGATTCTGCCAATTTTTCCCCAGCGAATTTTTTCTTTTTTTCTCCCACATTTTTTGTTCTTATCGGCTAGCGTGATTCATTATCGATAAGCGATAAGAAACCACAGAGTCGACGCAAGTCTGGAGCTGATCGAGTTTGGATTTATACATCAAGTATTGCAGGACGACAAGACTTCGTCGTAGATGAAGCAGGTCGTATCAATCTCACTCATCTCATCACAAAAAAAAAAAAAAAAAAAAAAAAAAAAAAAAAAGAGTTGGATTCACGAAGCCGCCTAAGACTCTATCTCTATGCAAAACAGAGCCGATCGCTTACACTACGCCTGATAACTCCTCGCATCTTTCCCTGTGGTATATCTCAAGACCAAGACCAATTTGGTCCAAAAATTACAAGAAAAAAAATTCCCATAGAACCGTCAGTTAGTACAATATTCTAGGCTTCCAGTAGGGTGCCTTTTCAAAGTCCAGCTTCACACGTCCATTTTCGTCGAGCCACGCTCCTTCGTCCGTGATCTCAATTACCTCCCCACTGTGCTTGACTTCCTGCCGACTCACGCCACCTTCGTCCCTCGGTATCCAGAGAGATTCTAATGGGGTTGTCATGACGGGAGGCCAGTATGCGTCGTGCGCATAATTCCGGGGATATGACTCAGTGGGATCGGGCATATCGGGCGGAAGCATCTTTTGGAGGGTGGAAAAATCCTCAAAGATCCCTGGGTGAAGCCACCGGAGGACAAAATTCGGCTGTATGTTCCGGTCCGGTTTGATCCAGTACTGAAAATATGCCAGCACGCCTGTAAGACCCAAAGCTTCGGCATGGGTCCGAAGGCGCTTAGTGGCCTTTTCTTTCGTATTGTCGAGAATCGAGGACATGAACCCTTCCGCGCCTTCGACCTGTATGCCCCCGCCCCTGGTTCTTGGTGTGATGTTCTCCTCAATGTCTTCCTTTCCATCGTCATCTTCAACCACGTCAAATGAATCATGCGGACGCAGAGTCGAGCTCGATGCGGGAGACGATTGGGATGGAGGTTGGCCGGTGATGACATCGTTCTGTCCGATCTCGAAGGGCATGCACCCACCGGCGAGCTCCTCACTCTCGATCGGAAGGGTTCGCGGCAAATTATAGAGGAGGGGACTGATCGCGTCGTCAATGGAGAGGTGAATAAGGACCGATAATACGAGGAATATTATCATGATAAGCATAGGCGCAAAAGCGGATCGGAGAGCGAATAAGCCTATCATGCATACTTCTGCCAGGTAGAGTCCAACAAGAAGCTGCAACAAGGCGCGGGGATAGACTAAGCCCCGTGTGTCAATCTCCGTGTTATAAATGTAAAGAAGGTTGTATCGGTACACGAGATAGATGACGTAGAGACCGACGGTCGCGAATGCAAGGACCAATGGCGCGATGCACGCATAACTAATGGCTTTGGGAACGATTAGTATTTACGCCGCGGGAGGTGTGATGGCGCGGCGAAGTAAAGCAGACCACCGGCGTTGGCTGAGGCATTGGGAAATGCTTACCGATTACTCCCATGTTCGTAAATACGGGAAAGATCCCTCCCCAATGGATTCTTCTCACTCGGTGCCACACATTGAACATCATTCGTGGACTGTCGAGTCGCTTTGACATGATATGGTGCCTTACAATTTCGATGACATGAACCATGCTGCCAGCACCGGCGGCAAGACACTGCATGAGGATATAGGATATGTAAAAGTTGGATGACTTGGGAAGGTTTTTCGAAAGGAGGTCCTTAACAGAAAGGGGATCCTTGATAATATCGGTGACGGCACCAGACGCTGCCGAAGTAATGGTGGTGACGAGGAAGACTTGGACGACTTGGAATGCGAAGTACGCATTTTGGACGAAAAGTTCAATCATGGACAGAGACGGAATACCAGCGACTCTTGCGCAACCTGGAAGTTATAAAAAGGGTTAGTTACAGAACACCTCGCGTATGTTCTGATGACAAGGAGAACGAGCGTCCCCAGGACCGAAAAGCGAGACGAACCTCGGAGCATCCATGGCACTGCGGCCATCAACAATGAGAGTGCAAGAGCTGGTGCGAAGCCTTGGAGAACTCCCGTTATGGCGGCGGGAAGCTTCGTAATCCAGCTAAGGAAAGGGAAGGTATCGGCGAGAAAGTAGATGTTAGACATGACACCAACAAAGGCCGCAGGAAATGACCAGAAGATAATGGCGGCTGTGATGCCAGCAAGGACGGCAAAGCGGCGAACAATGCGCTGCGCCCACCCCATATTGAGTACATTCCAGATAATCTCGTCCGGTCGGATGCCGATGAAACGCGGCGACATGTACATAGGGCTGTGGTGGGTTTGCGTTTGGTAGGCACGTTCTGCTTCGGCTTGTGTCGTAAATTCAATAAATGCGGCAGGCAGAGGCTTTCCAGCGCCAGCTAGGAGCCCGCGCTTCATCTTTCGGATGGCTGGCGTCAGAACTTTGAGGCGATTACGGGTCCACTTGATCGTATCGACTCGACGGAAGAAGTTGGCGAGGGGACGATGGTGTGGTCGCTCGGGCGTTCGGACCCATTGTGCCGCAACCGATCCGTTCACATCTGGAAGCCTTGGAACAGCCTTTTCGACGTCGTCTTGCTCGAGATGAGAAGCACTTGGCTCGGCGGTTCGTGGCGTAGGAGGTGGAGCAGGGGAATCTGCGTTATTAGCTTGGGCCTGCTTCCTTCGCCGCGCATCTGCCATTTTGATTAGGCGAATCTCGGCCCTTTCCAAACGTCTAGCAGTCTGATCTCGTTCCTTGACAAGCTTCTCAAAGTCGTCTGTATTCCTCGGAATCCAGACATTCTTTACGCCATCACCAAAGACTTTTCGTAATCGGGCTTCGTCGAGGTATCTCTCAGGAACGCAGAGAAATAGGACGGTTCTTGAGGATAGGCGTTTTGATTGGTAAGGGGATAGTAGATAAGCGTGGCGAAGATTGATGTAGAAAATGCATTCGCGATATATCGTGAAGATGATGAAGCCTGGAGTGGTTATTAGTACGCAAAGACGTCGTCCAGCGCGGGGTCGGGGTTAGGAGCTCCTCCTGCAAGAGCACATCGATGCCGAAAGAAGGCAGAGGGAACATCAAATATCCCCAAACAACATACCGAAGAAGCAACACGCAACCATGACATGAGCAAAATACATGTAAGGCTTAGTGACGTTACCAATGGTCAAACGGTCGAGCTGCGTGCTGTCTCCGCCGCCATGGGCGTGGAGGGGTAAGAGCACCGGCCATATTATGAAGCAGCCAACAAGACAGATGAGAGATAGGATCTTCAAATAACGCAAAAATAGATAGGCGTCGAGGGTAGTATGATGTAGGACGATGGTGTCTTCGATCTGGAAGAAAGGTTTAACCCAAGAAAACCATGTTTTCGGGAGAGGGCTACTACGTTCTCTGTAACAGAACGGCAGAGGTACGAGCGCGCACACGTCAGCAACGGAGGAGCACAGAGGAGGCAGGCTCCTGGGGGTGATAGGGTCGGGATCTGAAAATGGAACCAAGGCGGGCGGGGCACGGCTACATACTGCGGAAGAAGACTCGTAAGGATGGTCCGGGGGGAATAAACACGAGGGAGGCGGTGGCGCAAACACCAAAAAATGAGGACACAGACACCAGCGTAGATAAGAACTGGAACGAGTGTACTGAAGAGAGAGGCGAGAGAGGCTGAATTTGTTGGCTCGAGTTTGACTTTGCTCAGCGTTCCGGTGCCTGTGGCGTTGTCTTGCGCAGACCCGATTCTGCCATCATTCTCCTCGCTGATATTCAGGTTCTACGCGAGATGTTAGTTTCACCTGTCTCGTTGGCATCTCATTAAGTTGAGTGAGACCAAGGTTCGCCTCGAGTAGTCTCAGAGTGGAAAGTGAAGAGCACGTCGCAATAGTTTCATGAAGCACGTCGAATACAAGTATGGAGCGGACGGGAAGAGAGGGTATGCAGCAAGCATGGGGTTGCGAGTATCGAGGGAGACCAGCTCAGATGAATGAGAGGCAGAGAGGGGGTTGGGGGTCGGAGGGATGACGAACCACTCTCGCCAGCAGCAGCGGCGACCAATTCATTTTTCAAACCATCTGGCGTGAAAATCGAAGATAGAAGACCGGAAGCGGAGGCAAGAGAGAACAAAAGTCAGCACTTGCAATGAAGCCTCATGATTTGCCGCGTTCTACTCGTGCTTGAGAAGAGAGAGGGCGAGAGGAGGGGGTTTGTAAAAATCGGAGATGGGATGAGCAGCTGGAGGAGAGGCTGAGATCAAGTGAATTAAAGACCGAAATGGAATTTTGCCAGTGCCGTCGGGGGTCCTGGTCCTTAATTGAACAATACAACTCCACCGTACCAAGTACACTGCTACTAATCTGAAGTGCAAAGGGGCCACTGGTCGGCCACGAGTGCCTTGACCAATTAGGAAATACGCTCGCTGGTTGTCAGTGCTAAACCTTCGTAAACTCCAAAGGCAGATTAGGCGGGATTACCCACAATTGTTGATCGTGGTTGTGCATGGGACCGGATGGGTCACCTCGTGTGGCAGGGGCGAGCGAGTCCAGGCGAAGCTTAGACCAGGGACCAGGACACGAAGGTGCATCCAAGGGCCTCCCCAGCCGTTGTGCTAGCGCGAAATAGTGGACCAGTAGCAGGGAGAGTCGACCCCTCAACCAAGGGAGAGGCCAGTCGTACTTTCGAGTACCGCCTCGTACAAGTACGAAGTAAGATCTGATTTCATGGCACACGGTTCGTACACTTTCTCGGAGGAAGCACCAACCCTTGAGACTTGAAATCAACAGGGCAGGTGGGAACCCTGGAGTTTAAACCCGCGCTGAAGAATAAGTAGTTTATATACGGAGTCGGTCTTTTTATGAACTCTACAAAGGTAGTTCTTGAGAATACTTTTCTACAAGTAGATTAGTTTACCTGGCGACCCTGCTGCAGTCATAGATACGAAGTGATCTTAACTCGAGATAACTCGGGCTGCGGGGGCGGACAGTGACGGTGAACTCCTTCGTCCACTCTTGACGATGGGGCGGTCATCGGAAAACCGTTATTAGCCACCTTGATCACACACAGATGGCGAAAGGCAGGTGGCGTGCTGAGTGCAAGGAGGGCGAAGAAAAACGAGCCTAGCCCGTTCCTTCCCCCTGCAATTGTCCAAGTCAGGACTAGATCGAGCATGAGCATCCGTGTCCATCAACACCACCGACGTCCTAAATGGTCGGAAAACACACAAACATTGAAGCCAGTCCACACATCGACAACACGTTGCTGTCCCTCTTCGGACGTCCCACCAACCTGGGTACGGTCAACGGGGCATGGTGCTACTCTTCTTGTGCAAACAGACGACTATCCCGGCCGGGCATTGCTCTCTTGGATCAGTACGAAGTATCAATCCCAACGCCTCCTCCTCGGTACAAGGGGTTTATTACCACCAGTTGGATGCCCAACTGAGACAAACACCATCACCATTTCCTTCGGTCAAATCCCAAGATGGAGCATTTGTTCGCTTTCCAGATAATCTCCGCCGCCACGGAGACGCCATCGTTTTACCATCGGACATTTCAAGTTACCACCAGCAGCCTGGGTCTGGATGTTGTCAGTTATCAATTTCCTTTGGGAGCGGTGGCACTTGGACGGAGGAGGGTGGAGAAGCCTGGCCCAGGCCAAATCGTCACCGGCATGTCGGTACCAGCGAGTACAGGAATGTACCGCAACCGGGCCTGCGGGGGATGGGAAAGAACGGACCAAGGATGAAGTAAACTACCACAGCAAACAAAGTTCAATGCTGACTTTCAAAGTCGGATCTTGAAAAGCGAAAGCCTTTCGCAAATTATTTTGACCCCCGCCGAACTGTGGCTCTCGACTAAAGCACGAAGTAAACTAGCTAGCCCCAGAACACAAAGTTCGAGAACCCTGGTTCGTGTACATCCTAAAACTGCAGGTGCCTCTTCGGTAACTCGCTCCCAACGATACTATTTTGATCAATGGGCAAAATATCCACGTCCACGTCCCTCCTCATTTTCATTTTCATATTCATAGCGCGATAGAAGATGGACTCCGATGTCATACCCGGGCGGCCCGAAACGGAACTTTTTTCCCTGTTCATTTTTTTTTTTTTTTTTTTTTTTTTTTTTTTTTCTTTCTTGCTCCGTCAAAGTCGGCGGTCCCGAGCGAATCTTGGCGCCTTCCATTCGATGTGACCAATCGCTTATCGCGATCGGGATGGAGATCGGAAAGCGGAGCGGTGCCGCCCTTTATCGTGGTAGCTTACCAGTATGTCCCTGGTCGTATTATATTACTGTTGCATTGCTATCCAGGTGGGTGGACCCTGACAAGGGCCCGTCCCTGTTGGCCCGAAAACGATGGCATCAAATATGGAGAACGAAGTATACGTACCCCATGGCGACGCACGTCTTTGAGTGCCACACTGCAACATACCCGTCAAACATTCCCATTGATCGAGATGATGCAGTCCGTCGGAAAGGCACACACAACGTTTCAACCGTATTTTTCAACGGGCAGCAATTCAGCCATTCCAGGTCTACTTGAGGCCTTTGATGAGGTTCGCGTCATTGACCGCGTTGAATAAAACTCATTTCCATCATTTTATCTCGAGGAAGGGGTTTACGTCCACTTCTCATCAAGAACGCGTAGGTATCCACCCCCCGGGAATCGATCTGAGATCAAAGGCCGTTGAGGGCTTGCATCTGCAGCTTCTCCCCATAGAAGTACACTACGAAGTACTTCATACACTATTTCGTCACAATACACTCAAACACTCAAGGCTACCGCAAAATGACTGGCTCATCAATCAATGAAGGAGTGGACCAGACGTCAATGTAGTGTACGCTACACTACGAAGGTACTTAGGTCATGTCTCGTACTGGCCAGCCACGAGGCGTCATTTGGTCATTTCGTGGCCAAGGCACCTTTGACCCTGGGCTCCCTCTCAGTCTCAGACATCCCAAACTATGTTAAATCCGGGCATCGGCAAAAATGCGATGTCTTGCTCCGGATCTAACCTGTGGGCGTAATGTTACTTGTCCAATCCCATCCCTGTACGACTCACCAAACCTCCAAGGCCAGTCGGGGCTGGATGGGGGCCAAAGGAGATGCCAGAAATTCTTCATGTTGAGTTCATTCACGCTGAAACGATTCATCATCGTATCTGAATCCCATCCCACGCGCCGTGGCATCTTGTCACCGGGACCAGTTGCAGGACCAATTGGGGTTGGAATATCAGTCAATTCGGCAGGCTCTCGCCATCGTTATCGGACAAAGAAAGCATAAAACTTAATCAAGTCAAACCCGCAAGATAGGCCCATGTTGATCGATCAAATCAGTAGTTCGTGGCATCGCGAGAGGCAACTCACAACACACTGCCGTGAATAACTTCCAGCACCCAACACCAGGAACCAGGAACGACGGCCTTTTCTTCGCCACACACCTCATCCTCCTCCGACAAGGGTTGAAATCAATCCCGGATGCCATGAAAACCCAGACCAAAGCGATGACTCCTCTTCATTCCCAATCCAAAAAGCAAAGGAAAAAAAAAACTAATGCTTCAATGTTCCTAACCACTCCATATCATCAAGGTCAAAAAGAGACCCGAACGCTTCCAAACATGATCGTACAGGACCGGGATAAGACTAACACACATTAACTCCAAAACTCAAGCAGTATATCTCGCACAATCGGTCGTTCTTTTTTTTTTTCGGCTTTTCTTGGTTTTTCTTTCGCGTAAGTTTCGCTCTGTTGGCAAATGGGTTTGTTGTGTGGCTGTTTCAAACCAACTCCATTGGATCTCCGGACTTGGTCATGATATCCGGCTTCTTCAAAAAGAAAATAAAAAACGACAGTAATAATCGTCATAATAAAAACAACGCCCAATTTCGGGAGTATAGTCGTACACAGTGAGTGAATCCGTGCTTCAGCGCTCATCGCGAGTCGATTCGGACCGGAACATTGTAGTGGGTAACATCGTCCTGGATCGAGTAGTCCGTCGCCACGCTACCAGCTCTCCTCAGGGGCACTTTCGAGCTAATTGAGTCCAGCTCGATAGGCGCTTGATGTTTGGGGCGCTGAGACTTGCCCTCATGGATGAGGGCTCGGAGGACGGGTATTGATGCCGCGATAATGGTTGTGGCGCTCTCGGCGATGCCAAAGATGACGAGTTGGACACTGTCGACTATAACCGCGAGACAGGTCAGATTAGCTTCGCGTCAACTCTTGGTCTCTGGAACATGGCTCGAATATACACAACGTACTTGGATCAGGAGAATTGATAGTCGGCACTCTGCTAACTTTTATGAACGAGGTGGCTCCAGCACTGATGAAGAAAAGGGGAAAATTAGCGTCGACCGAACCGAAAAAGCAACTTGAAGAGGGAACGGTGTTAACTGCCTGAAGGGAAACTTACAATACGCCCATACTCATAGCAACAAGCACTCCTATCTTCTCCTTCTTGGTCATCCGGAGATGCCAAATGATCTTCCACGGGAGCATTGACAGAAGAACATCCATTGCGCCCGAATAAGCTATATATCAACTCCGTTAGAGACGTCCTCATCAAGATGTGCGAATTTTCGCGGCAAGTCAAGCCACGACAGCCTGTTCTTGGCGTACTCACCGGTTGTAAAGATAAAGTAGTTGATCTTCGTGTCATTGTCCATATCGATCCACACCATTATTGCGCTGGACCCCATAATGAGATTTATCGAAACGATGATTATCCAAGTCAAGCGGAAGATCCACCCTTCCGAGATGCGCGCCAGGGTCAGCGCGAAAGATGTCTTGCTCCACATTGCCGCGAGCACGGAGGTGAAGCCAGCTGCGTTGGCAATGGTGGGCATTCTGTCCAAGTCCTCCTTCGCGATTGCATCGAGGTGACGCCCGTATCCGAAGTTCACGGACACCGTAGTCATCGTCCCGGCTACTGCGAGACATATCTGAACATTTATGCTATTAGCAAAGAGCTTAAAAAACGGAAGTCGTGAGAAGGGTAAAGCATAATGTTTATGTGAATTGCGCAAAGAAGAGTATCTCGCCTTGACTTACCCAAGCCAGTGAAAGGACATAATCATCCCACCAGAGCCGCCTCTTCCTCGAGGCTTTGCAGTATATTCTAAGCATGAGAATGGCAAACGCGAGTCCCGTCATTAGCCACGTCGTAAAGTTCAACAGTGGCCCAAGATCCACTCCCGGAGGGACGCTGCTCGGAACCGTCGCAGCTGGGACCTCGCTCTCTACCACAGCATCTATCGAAGACGTCGCCGCATTAACTATGATGGGGATGAAGGTTGTTGTCGCTGCACCGGTAGCCGAAGCGGAAGAGGTTACGACTGCCGATTGAAAGGCCGTAGGCATCGTAGGTATCGTGGATGTCGTGGTCGACGTCGGTGTTAGTATTGGATTCGCGGGGAGGATGGGTGTTGGGAAGAAGGCTATCTGGCGGCCTCGGATAGGGGCCGGAACCGCCATGATGGAGAGACAGGCTTCAGTTTCGTTGCATAAGTCGATGGTGGTCAGAGGACTCGCTTAGGTGGAGAAGGTTCAGGAGTCTGGAGGTTCTATGAGATTGAACTGCCTGGCAGTCCCTGTCCTTTCTCCCGAGCCACCTGCGGCAAAAACGAGAGAATGTAGTGAGAACCGTAGAGAGTGTAGGTGAATTGGTGAGCACGGTCACCAACCAGAGGCGTATCCGAAGCGCCAGGAAGCATGAAGCTATAGAGAACCGCCTTAGGTCGTCGCGTCTAGACTGAAGCGATAGACAAAGAGAAAAGGCATTTAAGAGAAAGGAATAAGGACAGACCTAAACCAAACGAGAGAATGGGTGGAGAAAGAAAGGCTCATCAGATCGACGGGTTAACAGGGAGGTCGAGCTATAATAAGAGCCGTTCACGAAGGCTTGAGAGGAAGAGTCGGAAGAGCAACACTCGAGGAACCTCCCGTGCGAAGACCTTGTATGTTCTTACCCCAGGAAGATCGCACACAATCCCCTCCCGGCCTCCATGCCTTCAATGTTCTCGGTGGATGCCCTCTCTCCGCATTCTACCCGTGGAGAATGCTCAAATGAAAGGTGGGGAGGGGGGCCAAAAGGGGGGTCCAGTGGCCAAAACGCGAGAAACGATTGACGACGATCCGGCACGACCAAGAGCGTGGACTGCACCAAGTGCAGTCGCGACAATGTGTCGGTCGCAGTGAGATCCGGGGTGCAAGGTATGATCAGGATACGAGGATTCATCCTCTCTGATCATGATGTTGTCTAAGCCGACTTACTTCCGCTGATCCCTCTCAACATCCTTTACTATTGATTTTTTTTTTCTTTCTTCTTGTTTTTCTATTTCTTATAACTCTGTCTTTGGACCTATCCTGAAGTCGTATCCGCCGATAAAATTAAGGTTTGGCCTTTTGGCACGGCATCTTGGAAATGTTTTCGGATGACACCGGTCGACATCACAGCGCGGGGATGCAGAAAAAGTTTCGCACAGACTCGCCCAGGGGTTCAGCTTGCATGAGGAAGCAGTTTTGCCGGAATGGCGATCAAGCAGCAAGTTTGTGCCATCTTTCCAGAAATGCCGGGTTCTGTGGCACATTGAACAGCTTTGACGGAAACCCGCGTCTTTACAAATGGAATTTTCGAGTAATTGAGGGACACAATCAATTGCTTTAAGGGGGCACTCCTGGATACTCAATGCTTAGCTTGGAGGCTTGAACACCTTTCTGATGTTATCGCGACATGCCCAACGCACTTCTGCGACACTCCCCAGGAAGGTTGTGGGCAAGGGCATGGGTTGTTCGGATAGTGTTCGTCGGACGTTCTCTAAATATTCTTTCCAGCCCTACCCTGCTTGGGATGGGGTTGGCGGAATCCGCCGATATGAAGATGCCATCTCGTTCGTATATTTCGTTTCTGATTCTGGAGAAACGGATTAGGATGTGCTTGCCATAGTAGTGGAGAACCTGGAAGTTTTCTCTGCACTACCGGAGTCCTCAAGGATTGATGCGTTTCCCTGCATTCCCACCGCATCCTCGGCGAAAAGGGGCCTCGCTAAGTCTTCCATTTCCATTCTCGGAGCGGATCGGTATAGAACCGGCCGTCTCTGGGGCTGAAGCGAAGGGGGGCGGTGGACAACGAAAACCAGGTGTCCGGTTCTAGGTTGTAGGCGGGCTCGGCAATTCGCTGCAATATCCCACCGACGTTTTGGAATACTTTGCAAATGCAATATCAAGTGAATTGAATTTTAAGTTATGCTACGATGAAGCAGACGCAAAGGTTCGTTCAAACGAGGTCCTCGTAGATTCACGATGCCAATATTTTCGTCGGGGGGAACTACACTAGATAGTGTGTTCTAACACTACCTTGAAGCAGTTGAGACGAGAGGGCTGGGCACGTACGACCTCTCTAATTTTGAGTCAGGGTGTCCCTGCTTGGATTGTTTCTCCCATGATTCTTTTGATACTCCGAAGGCATATCAAGGAATGCTTCGCCACTTGGTGAGAAATGCAAGCACGATTGGCTTAGGTGACTGGAGAAGATCATGGCCTCGGATCTTTGGAAGCGAACTGCACTCCATAAACGGGTGAGAGGCAGAAGCCAAAGCCCAGCACGCTTGGCTTCATTTCTCGGGCGAAGATTCTCGGGCGAAGAGTCGATCAATTGGCAAGGGCTAGTCTTACAAGCGTCTGGTGTGGATGGTGAACGTCGCGGGACATGCACTGGCCTGAGAGAGCACCGGGGAATGCTCACGGCAGTTGACGACATAGCGCCACCCCTCCGCTTCTCTATTTGTTTGTTTTGCTTTGCTGCCGTCGGTGAATCTGAGGTGCATGCACTCGAAGTCTTTTCATGATAGAGTAATCGGATAATTCTGGGTGTGTGAGCCGCCTCCCATGAGGAATTGATAAACCCATTTATAATTCCAGATGTCACCTGAAGTTGAGACTCCTCTTACCCTACCAATGCTACCATTGAGCATAGGAATCAAGTAGGCACATGGAAATATAATGCTTTTCTCAGCCTGTGAGCTGGCCTTCGCTCTTCTGTAACTAGGATATACCTCTTCATGTGTGGAATCAGCAACCATCCAAGCCAAGTCGGTAAAGATGCCGTCAGCCCTTGCGTTGAGGCGAGACAAGATGTAAGGAAAAGCCCTACCGACCCCAGAAAAAGAAAGGGGAAGGCTCCCGGTCATGGGAATATCCGTGATGTCCGTGGAGGCTTACGCCCAGAGTGTGCATCTGCATTTCGATTCTGCAGACTCCCAAGCGTCTAAAGCTGCGTTAACTCCTCAAAAGGGAGGCTACTTTTAGGGTGTGACACTGACTTGTCAAAATAGGCTTGAGCGGACGGAGCCAGAGCGAAGAGAGGAACACCGAGCGCAGGTGAGCGATGAAACACAATCAGGTCGATCACTGGGGTGAAACGATACTTTTCGTAACGGTTTCACGCATGTCGGTGAACTAACTAAATAAAAATGTAATCCTCGATGCCCATATCTCGCTTCTAGAAGGTCGGGCTTACGGATAACGAGCATCGAAAGAGCAACTCGCCAAGTCTGGGAAAAGGGAAATCGCGGACATGACTAGGAAGGAGAGAACACTTCTCTCAGGAAGATCGCCCATAGCCTCTTCCTTCCCTTTCGTGGCCTGTTTATACGAAAACCATAGGTTGATGTTTCTATATCTATTCGGGGCCAACATTTTCCTTTGATTTGAGGAATTGAGGAATACAGGAGAGGAGCTTCCAGCAAAATGAGGCTTGGGAGCTACGAGAGAGCAAGAGACGTGACGGATGGGGATAGGAGCGTGCTAGAGCCCTTTTGACAATGCAGTATGCAGGAGCAAGAGTTCCAGGTTCGAGGCCGCATGCAGCCGCCGTACCCCCCGCGCACTTCCTGGCCACGCGCTCAGGGAGGCGGTGAGCTCTCCAATCTAAACCGTGAATGTGCTCGTTCGCGATCTTAATGAAGCTCGTTCCCTAGGTCATAATGTGGACCGCACTTTGCTAGTCACGTGCGGATTCCATAGTTGACTAATCCTAATCACACCAGGCTCAGTACAATATATTGTATTCTTGACGTCGCAGCAATCCCTTGAGCGATGTGGGCCAATTGTCCCAATAAGGAATGAATTGGAACATGGGCAGCTCCAATTTCCTCCCATTGCTGGATTTAATATCAACGGCCCGTCAGATGCATTTATCCACCCATCATGCCTTCATCTTGGCTCCATTTTCCTGGGGAAGAGCTACGGGAGGCCTTCCGAGATGGGAATTCCGGAGTATGATAGATCCGTTATTAAGGACAGCAATGCATTTGCACCTGGACTGGTGAAATATGCTATTTGGCCTCTTCTCATGAGGTCCAGGGTATAAAGAAGCGAGAGCTTAAGCTTCTCTTCCTGCCTTGTTTTATAAAGTGTTTCCTCTCTAATCTTCTTGCTCTCGTTTCTTAGATTGGTGAGCCTGAAAACGCGTTGAAATTGGGGCAATCGAATACATTGATCATATTTCATTCGTTTGATCTTTCCGTGCAGATTTGGATCTTCTTTTTCTGTCACACTCGGACAGGATTGCAAGCTAGGCACCGGTTGAAAAACCGCTTTCTCACCCATATTTTAATAGCTTCAACTGGAGTCGAGAAAGTAGCAGATTACACTTCACGATGAGGGCCGACGCAGCCGCCGCCATGTTGGCCTTCTTGGCCTCTACGGCCCACGCCTTCGGGGCGAAGCCATCACCGAAACCGACCAAAGTCGAAACCTTCAAGTGGAAGTACCCTTTCGAGCCTGAGGCGATGGCCAACTACAACGCCGCCTGCGAGGCGTCTCAGAAGTTTGACGCTCAAGAATACACCCTTCACACGCTCATGGACAAGCCTCCATTGGGTCTGGGTCCCTGGGCTACTGGCCTGAAGGAATTCTTCACCGGCCGCGAGTACCCTGGTGGATGGGGCGGGTGGGATCGCCACCTCCACGACAGGAACTTGTTAAAGATGGAGTATTCGGATATGCCTCTGAAGGTCAGGGAATGGATCGAGGAGCAGGAGAGGACAGAGGGACCTGGAAAGGGCCTCTTTGCCGTGTTCCAGAAGCCCAAGGATGATGACGATACGATTGACAGCACTGTGGAGGTTAAGGAGAGTGTTGACAGGAGTGGGGATGGCGAAAAAGTCGCCATCTTTGCTCCTGGCGCCATCTATGAGATTCTTCCTCTCTGGGTTGCGGAAGGAAGCAACTGCGAAGGTAAGCCATTCTTCCGAGACTGAACCCCCTACCCCGGTCATGAGAGGACTACGCGCGTCGGTGCCCTTGGCCATCGTTATGTTTCCATTTACCTTATCCATACTGCTCTCGGGCTATTTGTGGTGCATGGATGCTTGGTGAAACGAAATTTCTAATGTGTGTTCTCTCGTCGTGCAGAGCAATTCTCTGATCTCAGCAAGTACCAACCCACGCATGCGGATGGCGCTGTCGTCGCGTGGCCCAGCAAGACCAACCCTAACTCGGAGAGGGTGATTAGCATTAAGATTGATGCCAACGTGCTAGCGAAGAAGGAGGGTGTCGTTGAGGAAACGGCGGAGGAGGCAAAGGAAGAACCCAAGGCTGATAAGACTGAGGAGTCCAAGGAACTGCCCGAGAAGAACAAGGCCAAGGAGGAGAAGACGGGTGGCAAGGACGAACTATGATTGTCTAAAATCAAGTAATCTTAGATCAATGACGGGGAAACATGAGGGGAGTGGCAAAAGCCTTGTTGATACCATCCATTACGTGTAACCAAATACTAGAATTCCGAGGTGTTGGAGGGATTGCTTATATTTTCCATTACAACCATCATATATCCTACCCCGTTGTTCGATCTGACTCGGTAATGGGACTTGGAACTGATCAATTCGATCAATTGATCAATTGATCAATTGACGTAGTATTAATATGAAGCCGAAAAGCTGTCAAAGTGTTTCCAGATATCCAGACCGCCGTCAAGGTTTTGAGATCTCCAAAATAAGAGTACACAAAAATTAATAAGCTTCGGGATTTGAGAATTTCCATACATATTGATCGGGTTCGCACTCGGACTCGGACTCGGACTCGCGGAGCGGTGCTGATTCTTTCACCAGCCACGGCTGACGTTAACCATCGTCAGGAGCCGAGCTATGGTCGGCGTTGATTACTATTCTTCCGACGAAGATTGGATCAAATGAAGAACTCTGAACTTCACCGTGCAAGAAATTATGAAGGGGACAATTACCCCAGATACGCCAGTGCGAGATCAAATTAATTTGGCAACTGCGCCGTGTAGCGATGGTATTTACCAGGCCATAGACTTACTTCTTCGGTATTCGTCACTCTGCACCAATTAATCTTTTCCGATAGTAAGACGGAGCGTTTCCGCACCATCCTCTCAAGAGAGGAGAGATCAAATGCAGACGATCATAATAGGAAGTTTCCAGACAGGGGGTTCGGTCGCATGTGGGCGTTCTCACCCACCAAGACTCAAATGGTGATCTTGTCATCCACACAAGTGATGTTCTATTACGAATCCTGCCCGCTAGTAGTACTGAATGGCAGTCTCAAGATGCGGGTGCGAATGCGAACATGTCAGACATACCTTGGCAACTACATAGATTGATCTTGACTCAATAGGAATTGCACCTGTTCCAACAGCCCTGTACCTCGGAAAGAACCCGCCAACTTCGCGGGGGGAGTTCCAGCAACCCTCAGCTGAGTGCCAGCCTCCAGGCAATTTGTGGGGTTAGATGCCCCTACTTCAACTCGCGCGATGATTTCCGCGTGTCCTCAAAGGGAAAGAAGGATTGTAGTTCGTGGCCACAGGGCGCTACAATGACGTTCGCGGTGCGAAAACAACCGCCCTTCCAGAATCTCGTAGTATCACGTCAAAAGTCGGCTGCCGTTTACATGTCACGAAATTCAACTTCAAGCTTTGCTCGTGAGTCAACTGATAATATCTCCATCCTTGGCGTCTGTTCCCCAATGCGCGGCTACCACCCTCCCCGATGAATATAAATAGCCGTGCTCTCTTCACCATCTTCGTCGGAACGAACGCAGCTCAAGCCCTGGGTTTTCAGATGAGGACCTCAATCACTATCTAGGACCTGACCTTCAATGACCAGGAACCTTGGTCTCCAAACTTTTCCCATCGTCATAAAGCAAAACATTTCATTTTCTTACTCCCATTACACGTTCCTCGTGCCTTCTAACCTCACTTTCCAGTGCCTGGATCACCGTCATTTCACCACGCCATATCGGTCTCACACTTCGCGTGTAAGACACCCTGCGAGGTTAACAGCGCCGTATATAACAAAAGGCTCATCTCTTTCCGCTCTATTCTCGAGGTCCTACCCTGCCTTGGACCAGAGAACCATGGACTCAACACCTGCCGCCAATCCGGTGCGGTTCACGTCCGGTGATGAAGCAACGAACAGCAAGCAGATCATCCAGAACCTAGAACAAGAAGCTTTCAAGGACTGGCCCAACGATGCCGGCGTAAGTGTCATGTCCTTCCTTTCCTTGCTAGCAATGCGTGAGAGTTGTTTGCTGATGATTGACATATGGCACCCATAGTTCGATGGTCTTACGGAACACAGAGGTCCCATTGAACCGAATATCAAGGGAGATATCCCCATCTGGGCTGCTGGGAGTCTCTACCGTACAGGACCGGGCATTTGCAAAGTTGAAGACACGCCCCGAGGCACTGTTTACATATCCCACTGGTTTGACGGCCTTGCCCATACACATCGATTCGAGATTGTGCCTATTGGTGACGGTACGCCCAATCCGGACTCGTCGGGTCCCAAAGTCCGTGTCTTTTACTCCTCTCGCCGCCAATCCGACCATGTCATGGAGGACATCAAGCGTCATGGCACTTACAGGAGCATGTCTTTCGCTCAAAAGGCCGACCCTTGTGTCGGCATGTTTGGAAAATTTATGAGCATGTTCCGACGGCCATCGAATCTGGCAAATATATGCG
The DNA here is from genome assembly GCF_000732125.1 of Scedosporium apiospermum. NCBI lineage: Eukaryota > Fungi > Ascomycota > Sordariomycetes > Microascales > Microascaceae > Scedosporium > Scedosporium apiospermum. The sequence continues at coordinate 1,584,361 of NW_015971822.1, read as the reverse complement.
TGACTGTAAGCCCCGATTTCGTCGGCAAGAAAGCTCTCTCCGCATCATCGTCATCACTAGAATCGGCCAAACCAGTACCGCCCGTCGCCGCCAATGGCCTGGCTGATCTTGGCCATCGAGCCTCGGCAAAGAACGTCTTCCTTGCTACCGATGCTGCCGTCTTCTCTGAAATTGACCCTGCCACCCTTGAGCCTATCGGAGTCGTGAGCCAGAAGAAATTACACCCCGATCTCAAGGGTCCTGTTTCCGCCGCCCACGGAAAACGTGACCCTGATACGGGGGATTTCTTCAACTTCAATATGGAATTCGGACGGAACGCTACTTACCGGATTTTCCAGATTGTCGCTGCGACTGGGGAGGTCAAGATTCTCGCCACAATATCCAGCAGCCATGTGAAACCGGCGTATATCCATAGTTTCTTCCTCACACCCAGCTATGTTATGCTGTGCGTTCCATCGGTCCACTATAAGTATGGCGGCGCCACCATCCCGTTCGAAGGTAACCTAATGGACGCCTCTGTTTTTGACGCGACACAGCCTTGTCGGTGGCTCGTCGTGGACCGGAAGGGGGGAAAGGGCCTTGTTGCCGAGTTCAAAACAGCGGGGGCGTTCTTCTTTCACTCGACAAATTCGTTTGAAGAGAATGGAGATGTGATTTGTGAGTTTGTTCAGTTTAAGAGCGGTGACATCCTCAAAGCTTTCTATTACGACGTCATGCTCAACCGCAACAATGCTACCGAGGAATTCTGGAAAGAAGGCAGCCGGAAGACTGATGCGCACCCGCGACTGGTGCGATATCGATTCCCGACGAAGGGCGTTTCCGGCGGTAAGGGAGGTGTGGCTTCTCACGATGAGTTGATCGAGCCCATCCTCGAGATTCCGGCTCCGCATGCCGGCGAGCTGCCGACATTTAACCCGGAGTTTTCTCTTCGCCGCCACCGTTACGTCTACAGCGTCTCAAGTCGGGGCCTCAGTACCCTATTCGACTGCATCATAAAGACCGACACCGAGACGCGGGAAGTCCTCATGTGGCAAGGTCCCGCGGGCCATACCCCCGGCGAAGCCATCTATTGCCCACGTCCACGATCTGGTGCTTTGGAAGATGAGATGGAGGACGATGGTGTACTACTCTCTGTGGTTCTGGACGGCAGTAACCGAGCAAGCTATTTGCTCTGTCTGGATGCCAGGACGATGAAGGAACTTGGTCGGGCTGAGTGTGAATTTGCAGTCGGGTTTGGCTTCCATGGCCGGCTCGCAAAGGCTGTCTTGTAGAGTAGTGGAAGGGGCAGATACTGAAAAGTCGTTTACTCGGAGGATAGGTCGATGCGGTAGAGTGGGATGATGTTCAAGAAGAAGTGCTGGGAAACTTGAGTCACCACACTGGTAAGACTGCGATTAGTCTAACACGGGGATATGAGAAGAGACCCATTGCCAAGCCCTCTACGGAGTTTGAAGGAAATTCTAAACCTTTGATTAACAAAATTCGCTATATTCCTTCGAATGAGGCTCCTGCCAAGGTAATCTAATGTTCGCTGTCTCGGATCCGCATACCTTGGACCGCCGCAGTTCTGGAATAACTGGCGCAACCAGCTACCTCGGCACAACCAGCAGACTGAGCTGTATTCAGGTAAACGTCTAAAATTCGGTAGTGGTAAAAGCAAGAGAACCGGCACGCATCAATCGATGACATATCAACACAATCAGGAGAAAAATGAACACTAATTGATACTAAAATGTGTAGCAGCTTGGCCATCAACTTTCTGCTTCGTCTCATGTTGCCTTCTGAAGACTGCAACCCGGCGCCCAGGAAACCCCAACTGAATATTGAATACCGTGTTCACAGAATGATATGAACAGAGCGGTGCAGTAAGCTCCGCTTTCAATTCGACAACCCCATGAATGCAGAATTTACACCCACACCCCAGATTTCCAGCAAGCCAGGGAGCTGGCGAGATACTGTATGTAGTGTTAGAGGCACTCAGGGGAAGAGGGAAGCTATTTGCAATCGCAAAGTCCAACTGCCATACCGGAAGTTTCGGACGGGACGCCGTATTTGAGAGGGAGACCAGCCACATGCCGTATTTCGCGTTCGAACTGCGTCTGCATCCTCGGAGAATCGGAGAAAGGGCAATTGATACATATCACCGATCCAGCCGCAAACTGCAAATTAAGTACTTGTACGAGCGGCGAAGTTACTATTTCCATGGAATAATAATTACACAGTTGAGTGATTCAATTTTCTCATGCTGCTGCTGAAAAAAACGGAGGCTGAAAGGCACCCACCAATTCTAATCTCGTACATGTTCAAGTGCGGGGAAAAGAGAGAGAGAAAAAAAAAAAAAAAAGCACGATAGCTCCATAACGCCTTCAACCGAATTTCGATCACCTCCTTTCCATCTCATGGGTTCATTTACATTTTGTGCCACCGCGCCAACGAGGAAGCACCGAAAACAAGTTCAGAAAGAGTAAAATATGTGCGGGACATTAATGTCCCGGCCAGGGATGTCGACGAGGGGAATTGAGGATTGACGATCCCGGCTGTTTTGGGGGGGGGATTTCAATTTTTCTTTTAAGCAGCAGAGGCCGCAGCTCCGCCAGCCTCATGCAACTTCTTTTCAGTTCCGCCGAGATTGGTAGGCCGGGCCTCTGGGTTCTTCGTGTAGTAGTTCGATATCGCGGATTGAATGGCATCTTGGGCGAGCATAGAGCAGTGAACTGTGTACGCCAGTTAGAAATGGATCATGACGGACGAAGACGAGGAAGAGAAGTGCCCCAGATAATGTGTTGAGAATATCAGGACTGCGAGGACTTACGCTTAACGGGAGGCAAGCAGAGTTCCTTGGCGATATCCGTGTTCTTTACACGGGCAGCTTCATCGAGAGTCATGCCCTTGACGAGCTCAGTAAGATAGCTGGACGAAGCAATGGCAGAACCGCAACCAAAGGTCTTGAATCGAACGTCGGAGATGACCTTGGTGTCAGGGTCTACACGGATCTGGAGCTTCATGACGTCGCCGCAGGCAGGAGCTCCCACGAGACCCGTGCCGACATCGACATCTCCCTTTGGCAGCGAGCCCGTATTTCGCGGTCGCTCGTAGTGATCGATAACCTTCTCATGATACGACCGAGAGACAGACGGCGTAGAGGCGGACTGAGGGAGGTGTCGGGAAATCGAGACGGAGGGTCGGATCGAGGACGCAATTAACGCTCGGGGAGCGAGACGAAGGCCGCGCGACAACATTTTTGAATGCGCTAAAGAGAGGTATCGAGACGAAATAATTAGAATCGAGTCTGATTTGGTTTACCAGATTGATGGTAAGGAAAATGGATCACATAGATGGTGTTTGGAACATACAGTTATCAGATCTGAGGGATTGGTGAGCGAGGGCTGGCAGTCTCCGAGGAGATCGGTGACCGGGGGCAGTTTTTTATATCGCGATTAAGAGCGCTTAAATGCACGAAATCGATGGTTTTCGATGGCCGATATTATTGGCGGAATTTGATAGTAGTTATTGAGTATGGTAGAGACGTCGAAAAGGAGAGGATGTGGTAGTGTGAGGATGCTTTGTAGATATGTGATGGTGAATTGGAAGGGGGGGAAAAAGTGTGGCAAGAGCAAAAGAAGCTCTTTTAGTAATGGCGACTTGAGGACGTCCACGATTTTTGTTTCTCAAAGGGCGAGGGTGGCATGGGTGGGGAAAGCTGCATCATAGTCCCGAGGAATTGAGCCAATGGAAGACAGGCTGCCCTTCTGTTCGTTCTCTTGGGCGCTGGGTCCCAGTTTTCATACCGTGTAGAAAAAGGATCTGATACACTGTATTTCCCGTTGAACGCTCCCTGGGGTCCTCCCAAGTACCGATACGTCCGTCTCTCTCTATGCACTATTGAGGTATCTGCACTCCAAGTAGTGTACCTGGTTGAGCCTCTCTAAACTCGAATTACCGAGCTAATGGCCGGGCTAAACACAGCTCGCTCCGCTTCCAAAAGCCCCCGGAGAGCATTGAACATGGCAACGTGGGTAATTGGGAAGAGAACAAAGCTAGTCTGCAATTGCAGTGCTTGCTTGCAGTGTCCTTGCATTCCCCGAACCAATGACGAGAGAGGCACGAGGATGGGAGGGGAAGTAAGGTCTCGCACTGTGGGTTGCCCAATTTTAATTCGAAAAATTGTTAAGGCTAGCACGAAATTTGTTCTATCAGGAGCGTTGGATCGATCTGATAACCGACTCGGCCGTTCGCATTGCCGACGTAACACCGGTCCATGTCTCATCTCCGCGCTGGATCGGAGGGATGGGATTCAATTGCATCTCGAAAAATCTTATCTTCGATAGGGAATTGTGTGAATTCATATGCTGCGGACCTGCAGAGTATGAAGTACACTCCCGGGGTAGAGGATATTCACTACGCTACCGTTGACGTAACTTAGTGTTATGCCACTCGAGAGCAAGTCTTGGAGTAACAAGGCCAAGGGGCGTTTCTTCGAAAGGGTGAACCGTAGTCGTAGCTCTATCTTCCTTCAGTTTAGTTATATCTTGACTTCTTTTGCCTCCGAAAATAAGAGCCTCGCAACTTCAATGTTGATTTCTAATAATCTCCCAATATATTTGTTTCAGTGACTCATGTGCTGTCGAAGTCTCTGCTTCCGTGTCTTGCCAAGCCCGTTGTGGAGGGTACCACCAAGAACCAATTTGAGTTTATTTTGACAGTGCTGTTTTGGGGGGAATTGGCGGGGGGGTTCTGGCGTCAACTGTAAGCGGGTGCCATCAGTGTGTGGGGAGCTCCGGAACAATTGGCGAATTTGGAGCTCAACTGCCCCACCAATTCGAGGAAGGCAGGCACATAGCGTCACCCCGCAGCAAGGCAAACACACCCTTGACAGCTCCAAGTCCAGACAACCACCAGGCTGACGATTGCTTGTATTGATGCCTGTACCAGAGGGAATGAAAGATTGCCCTAGTAGAAGGAAGAAACAAGCTGGCTATTTCCCCCGACCTCTCGCCCTCCGTTCTTTCAGAACCCAGATAAACACTGTTTCGATCCACATCTTAGGTCCCTAGGTCTGCAATCACCTTGCCCTGGTTGCTACTCTTTCCAACTCGCTTGGCACCTCTGTGTATGGACTAGAGACGAACTTGCCTCAGCAAGCCTTCAAAATGTCGTGCCAGCACAGCGAAGCTATCGGTATGATCCCTCACCTCCCAGAGATCCTCCCTCTCATCTGGGTTCTTCTCTTTGATGGGGAAGTTCTGACGCCCTCGCTTCAATAGCTCTTCGCCCCCCCAATCCAACTCAGTCAGTCTATCGTGAGGACTGTACTCAGTGCTTCGACTCGATTGTATGCCCCCCACGCCTCGTCCCCAGGGGCGTTGGCTCCCGACCCTGCTCTTTCAACGAGACTAAAACCAGCTTCGCTCTGTTCAGGACGACCCCGATGGGCTCAATGTATGCCTACAATGTTTTAATGGAGGATGTGCTGGCCCCCAGCATCATGACAAGCTGCACAGCGCTTACCGAAACCATCCTCTCGTCCTAAATATTCGTCGCACCCGGAAGGTAGTCGTGCGAGATGAGCCCCCTCTTAAGATGTCGAAGCTTGCGATCGCCGCCGAAACCGAAGAGGACAAGTACGATACCGCTACCACTGTCCGATGTCTTGAATGTGATACGGATCTCGATAAAACGAGCTCGAAGTTTGCCCCTATAGTTGATGGCATCTTGACTGCGAATACCTTCTCGCGCAAAGAGGAGGTAAAGGCATGGGAGCAAGAGCTCACTTCCTGCGAACACATCCTACTTCTCCAACAACAGGACCCGAAGACGATCGAGTCTGGTGATCTTGGCCACTGTTCCAAGTGCGACCTGAAAGAAAATCTCTGGCTCTGCCTCGAGTGTGGAAACCTCGGCTGCGGTAGAAAGCAGATGGGTGGTGTCGAAGGAAATTCTCACGGTCTTGCTCATGCCCTTGACTCTAGCCATGGTGTCGCCGTCAAACTGGGCTCAATTACCCCCGAGGGAAATGCCGATGTTTACTGCTATAAGTGTGACGAAGAACGTATCGATGATGCTCTTGGAACGCATCTCGCCCACTGGGGCATCAACATTGCTGATCGCCAAAAGACAGAGAAGAGTCTGACGGAGATGCAAATCGAGCACAATCTCAAGTGGGACTTTTCCATGACTACCGAGGATGGTAAGGAGTTGAAGCCGTTGTTCGGACCTGGCCTCACGGGTCTCAAAAATCTAGGCAACAGCTGCTACCTAGCTAGTATTGTCCAGTGTCTCTTCGATCTCCCTGCATTCAAGAGCCGGTACTACGATGTCTCCGACCCGCTTCCCTCCGTGAGCGATCCTGCTGCCGATCTAGAGACGCAGCTCAGGAAAATGGGACATGGCCTACTTTCTGGTCGGTATTCTAAACCGAATACCGATTACCACACCACGGACCAGTCAGAGTTGAGATATCAGAGAGGTATCGCCCCAGCAATGTTGAAGCATCTCGTGGGCCGAGGTCATGCCGAGTTCTCAACTATGCGCCAACAGGATGCCTTCGAGTTTTTGCAATACATCTTCACTCTCATCCAGCGATCGAACAAAGCGTCCGGAAAATCAGATCCGACGAACGATTTCCGGTTTGTTTCTGAACACAGGCTTCAGTGTCTTGGGTGCAAGAAGGTCCGATACACGACCACGGAACAGGATAATATTTTTGTCGACATCCCAAAAGAAAAAATAACTGCTGAGCCGAGCCTGACAGAGGGTGGTGAAACTAACGCCGATGTTTATCGCGCCGTCACTCTCGAGGAGTGCTTGGATAGATTGACAGCACCGGAGATAGTTGAACTTGCATGTTCTGGTTGTGGCAGCAAGGACGGTTTTACCAAGCAGTTCCGCTTCAGGACTCTCCCTGCCGTTCTGGCTGTCAATGCAAGCAAAATGACTGTTGTCAATTGGGTTCCTATCAAGATTGATGTCCCCGTCATTGTACCCGAAGGAAAGATTTCGTTCGAGAAGTACATGTCATCGGGCCTGCAGCCCGACGAGGTCGAGCTTCCCGATGTCCCCGAGCCTGGAGCTGCAGCGTTTGTTCCTGACGCCGCGGCGTTCGAGCAACTTCAGGCGATGGGATTCTCGAAGAATCGTTGCGAGCGAGCCCTTCATGCCACCGGTAACTCCGACGCCAACGCTGCCATGGAGTGGATCTTTGCCCACATGGATGACCCGGACGTTGACGCTCCGCTCGACCTTTCAGGTGGCAAGGCTTCAGCGGTTCAGGTTGATCCAGCCCAAGTGGAGATGCTTGTAGCCATGGGCTTCCGCGAACCGCAAGCTAAAAAGGCGCTGCGAGAGACGGGCGGAGATGCCGAAAGGGCGGTCGAATGGTTGTTTAGCCATCCTGATGACACGGGCCTTGAAGATGAGAGCGATGCAACGCCTGTTGAGACCGGTGCTGAGAAAGAGCTTCCAGGTAGCTCAGACCTGCCGGCTAACTACAGACTCCAATCTATCGTGTGTCACAAGGGGACCAGCATTCATACTGGGTAAGTTAATCTCGTGCTCCTTTTTTTTTTTTGCAAGCCTTGCTAATAGTTGTGTTTTAGGCATTATGTCGCATTCATCCGAAAGCACCTCTCCGAAGACCAGAGCGAGTCCTCATGGGTCCTGTTTAACGACGAGAAAGTCGTCGAGGCCACGGATGTGGACGAGATGTCAAAGTTCGCCTACGTCTACTTTTTCAAGCGAGTTTAAAGCGCTGCGATGTTTGAGCTCTCATGAGGCAAGTTGCTGCACAATAGAGATTCAAGTTTGGAAGATAAAAAGGCAGGCCGGGGTTACATTTCGTAAATAAGAAAATTAGATGATAAATGATGAGCAATGAAACAAGAGAGATAACGTCGAATTCATTGCATTTTTGCCAGGAAGTTCCCTTGAGCAAACCACTTGATTCTGTTCCCTCGAATAGACCGCAAACACATCCTCGTATAGTGGGGTCGCCTTGGACGATGGCGGTGTATGATAAAGCGACCTGCGTTCACCAAGATTAAGACGTAGCCACACGGCCAGTACGTGGGCTATTCTATTAAGTACGAGTAGATGTCCACCAGGGAAAAGAAACCCCATTCGCCATAAACTCCCAAAAGATCCCCCCTCCACTCGTCCAACTCCGTTGATCTAAATGCAGCCGGGATGGCCGGCCCAGCACACCTCTACTCGGCAAGCCGGTAACTGACCATCGTGTCCACCCTATGATTACTCGTACTAAACCCCCTGAGCTGCACCCTCTCGGCGTTATCAATCTCCTTGGCGTCGCTGTCGCCCCACTCGACGGGCACGTCGGAATCGGCGTCGGCGTAGACGAGCACGTTGAAGGTACAGTCGCCGGCGAGTTGGGGGAGGAAGGTGACGGAGGCGGTGATTTGGCGGAAGATTGCGGCGATTTCGTCTTGGATTTCTTTTTCGGATTTTTCGAGGGGCTGGTTGTCGGAGCTGGAGGGGGATGGAGGGTTAGCAGAGGTCGCGAAGAAGTGTAGGGAGGGGCTTCAAGGGAGTGTGGAAGGCATGGGCGCACCCTGGGGCCTGATTTTCTTGATCGGCAGCTTTAGAGGATGACCTTGATTTTGAAGAACTCTTCCCAAAGATTTGAACCTGTGTATAATCGTCAGATGACTTGTTTTCGAGGCGAAAATCGGTTGCATATGAGGCATGCATACGTCAAACTGCCACCGCTCTACGTGCTCGCCGGTGTCCTTGTCCGTAATGACAATGACGAGCTTGGAAATCTTGCCGCCGACCATCCACTTATCTAGCTGGGACATGATCTTCTTGATGTATGCCTTAACCTGGTCGTCGGCGGAAACTGGAATGCCCGGTGAGCTGGGGTTAACGTGGGTGATCTAAAGGATCGGTTGTGGTGCGAAGAGCTGAGTACGAACCGAGCATATTAAGGCCATATTTCTTGACGCTGCAGATGTGAAGCTATTAGCATTGCGTAGCGGAAGGAGAGCTGAACGGGTTGAGACGTACGCGATGAAGTCTTCGGCAGGGTATACCCCTCGTTGGAATCTGGAAGATGTGGTTAGCACAACTGGGGGAGTGGATAGTTCCGGATTGCAGGCGGAGAGGATCGGGGGCGGCTCACAGGATCGAGTGTATAGAGTATTGGAACTAATTCGAAGAAGAAGGTTAGATTAGTCCAAACCACCACGAAAGGTCCACAAAGTTGAGAAGCATACGAATTCGGCAACAAGTCTGGCACTCCCCTTCAGAGCCAGCTTGTGGACCTTGGACTTGTCCTTGGCCGCACTGGACGAGGAAGATTTCGGGGGAGGCATGACTTCGCGGTATCTGTTCCTTGAGGTAAAAGGGAGGGCGGGCGAGTGGGCGGGAGGAGGGAGGCGGCGATTGTGGTCTTGATCAGGGGAATGATGGCTTGGAACGATGAGCTCGAAGAGGTTAAATTGTTTACTTTGGGATGGTGCTGGTTGCGGGGTCACCAGAGCAGCATGGTAACCTGAGTGCGCAGTTCAGTATTACACTGTATTTAATTGTACAATCTATATGTGGCTCCACAGTGCTAAGTGACTAACAATACTGGATACATCTCGCGGGCCAAGACTCAAACCAACCGACCCAAACATTCTGAGCCTTCTTTTTGCATCTGTCCATCATTTTCGTGTCAGCCCGCGATCCTGTTTTCGTCTAATTTTACACTCGCAATAATCAAAAAAGCTTAATTCGCACATCCTAAAACAAACACTCTCATCCTTAGAACATTAAACTCGTTCGGCGCACACTACCGCACAGGAATCTTCCTGTCGGTCACGGCGGAGGAGGAGTTGTAGGCGGCGGAGGAGGAGGGCGCATAAAAGGTCCCCTTGCAGCCGGCGGAGGTGGAGGTGGAGGGTAAAATTCTGGTGGTGGTGGTGGTGGCGGCGGCGGCCGGGGCCGGGGCCGGGGAGCCGAGCCGGAGCCACAGCTCTTCCGAGAGCTCCGTCGTGACGACCCCGACGACGTGCTACTGCCGCTCCAGGCAGCACCGAGGCTCACCTCCATATGTGTGCGGGCGAAATAGAGGAAGATCACGCGGATGACGATGCCGGAACTGACGAGGAGAGGAATAACCTGAGCGACGGTTGCTATGTCGTTGGCGCGGGGTAGCTCATTCCAAGAGATGGTGAGTTCGGATGCCGCTATGAGGACTGCGGCAACCGTGATGTTACTGAACGTCTTGGCCCCTCGAAGGGCTGCCTTGTGGACGCGTCTTTCGACCAGAGTTGAGTGTTAGCCGTGGGGCGAAGATGTAGGGGAACGGACCGAGCGGTAACATAGCGCGCAAGTAGAGGGGTCTCTTATTCTACGAGTATGACAGGTAAAGTTAGACCTAAGGAGAGGAGAGATACTGACCTAATCCTCCTGCCCTTCTTTCTTTTCTCGAAGACGTTCATTGCCCATCCGGCCCTGAGGACAAGGAGACCCAGAGATCCCAACAGGATAATGAAGGATATCATGGCGTTGAACGCGATAAAGGCTTTATTCTGAACGCTGACACGGCTAAAGAAGAAGCCGTAATCGTCGCAGTCTTGCTGTCGATTGGCGACGAAGGCACACCAATACCATATGCCGAGGCAGCTGAGGGCCATCAACAAGACGAAATTCAGCATCCTGAACGCAGGACTTCTCTTCTCTGCCGTACAGCGGAGCGGGTCCCAGTACGGATCGAAGCGTGTTGCCGCTTTCCAAAGATAGATGGGTATCATGAAAATGTAGATGCTCATGGCGAGGAGGAGGACAAGGTAAGCCTCAGCCAGGGTAAGATGATTTGCTGGGGCCTGGAACAGGAGACCGATGAAGGCGGCGGCTGAGAGGGCGAGGCCGAGGAGTCGGATGACGATTAGTTCCGACTCGTCGAGGTATTCTACGATGATAAGGCCGATCCACTGAATGTAGAAGGCAAGGCGGATGCCGAGCCCGTACATGTCGGGATGGCCCGCCTGTGCCACGGGGCAAAGAGCCATTGCCCCAATTCGGATGTATTTGTGCCGTGGATAAAGTAGAAATAATGCTGGCCAACTGGATTGAACTGGATTGTCAAGCGAGGTAAGTAAGTGAGGGTGATGGACTAGCTTTCCTCATCTAGGGATCCTACTCGACGCGACGGCCCGCGATGAAGAGTGTGTGCATCCGAACTACGAAGGTCTAGCCTGCCATGGCTTTTCGGAGTCTTATATTATATATCAATAGCTAGGGAACGGGACAGCCCTGACTTTGCAGCTCCCCAAGACAAAGAGCGGGGGTTATGACCAGGCTGGAGCCTGTGGGTAGCCTTTTCGGACACGACGAATGTTGTATTACCACAAGAGCCGCTCTTATGCGGCATGTTCGCCTCGGGCACAGATATTCCACGATATTATTCGCGGACGGGCTCCCCAGGTAAGCACAACCTTCCAAACTGGCCAACGAAGATCTTTCGTGATATGTGGGTTGCAGGTGGAGGTCGGACTCGAAGTACTATTCCTACATGGGAGCTTCATCAGTTTTGTAATACATTCGGGCAGCCCAAGAGCGTCCATTCGTAGATTCTACCCGAGAGTGGGTGCCGGTCCATAGGATGATTGATGAGCTATGCAGTGTAGTAGTGTTGCAGTGTCTGGCTGGCTAAGGCCAAAGCAAGACGTCGATCTGTTGAATCTGTGGGATCTTGATGGTAAACAACTCGGACGCATATCTCCGTATATCGCAGAGTCGTAAAGACCGCGGTGGTGTAAATGCGCTTTTACGGCACGAGCCTGGTTGGGAAACAATGGCAACGCATCTTTGGTGCCACGTACGGTGGAAAGAGAAGCTTTCTCGGGATTGAATGGATCTGTGGAGCTTCTATTGATGAATTATTACGGGGCGATACGACCGGGAAATGCCCCCGCTAAACGCCAGTGCGCCCCAGGCTCCAAGCTCCAGGCTGTACCTTTCTTTTCGGGCTTGGTGCCCGATTTTGCGGGCATTAGTCCGGGGTTATTGTGTGTGTGTTGCGGCTTGTACATCAATCAGGTCAGCCAGACCTGGTGGAGGATGAACTCCGTCCTTGCGCACCCTGCGCTGCGATGCGCTGCGATGCGATGCGGCATGCGGTAGTCGGCTGGCAGCACTGGGACCAGTAAATCCAAAGGACTAGACACATCACTCAATATGTATTGGGAGGAGACTTGACCCAATCGTGAATCCCGGGCCTTTGTTGATGTGCGGACTTGGGAGCGGTGACAGAAGTTGGACTCGTCTCAATGCATCGAAATGAGGAGACTGGCAGTCACTCCATTACAGCTGAAGACAGTATTAACCAAAATCCTTTCGATTCCTGTGTTGTTATTAGATCCCCCGCCTCCGCTTGCTTTGTTGTGAAGCTGAATTTTTGCTACCGCCACTAAACTTGGCGAACTTGAATGTTCTGTGGTCTGGCATTGTGATGGAATTGTCAGGATGATAGACTGGGGGAAAAACATCAAAGAAGTGACTCCTACGTCCTTTACCCCGATTAAGGTCCCTACAACTACGAAGCAAGTTGGCGAGATGTCGGCTAACGTGCAAGCTATTGTCGCGGCTGGGGGTTGGGATTATGTATGTTGCTGGGGAGATTGAAACCTCGTCAGGGACAGGCAAAGCTGCCCTAACTACCATCGGGGTTGGTGTGTTTTAATCTCAACTAATCCCAAGCCAATCTGACTTTCAAAGATGATTTGTCGTCGTTGTGAACCCATATCACCAAACTCTCACGCGCTGCGCCTGTTAAACTGTTAAACTGGGTGCGTTAGCTTCAAGTTCCAACCATGAATATCATTGATGTGCTGAGAGACGACAAGTGCAGGGGATTTTAGTTGGCTCGGGTGGTCCCTCCAAGTATCGTCTCCAATGTCCCAGCGCCGTCTCGTCTTACATCAGCCCTCCATTAACACAATATCCAACACATTGCCACAACGCACGCATTCATGGCAAGGTCTAATACGCGGACAATAATATTATGAGTAGTAAGCAGCTGAAGCAGAAGTCGAGACGAACGCAAATTCAACTTGTCCATCGAATCGAGATGGAGTCTTCTTGTCGAGTATTCCGCGCTGGCAATGCTCGCTTGTTCATTGCTCGCTTGTTCAATCGGCGCTGTCACATGTTTTTCGCTGCCTTCTTACATAAATCTCTTGGGTAAGGCAAGAGCTGCCCTATGCTAAATAAGGACACCGAAGGCGCACCGCGGCACTAATCATGTGCATCCAAGAGAATTCAGCCTCCGAAGTAAACGAGATTAGTGTAGCACTCTGTAAGTTGCCCTCGATCTAGGAGGAAGGTGTGCGTGTGCCTTCCGTTTCCCTGTCTCCTTGTCGTACGTCATAATGTGACGTTGGTAGTTTAAATCAAACAATGCAGTTGCGTTCTGCCGGCAGCAAGGCTTCGTTACTCTCCCTCACTTTGCCTTTCTTTCTTTCTTTCTTTCTTTCTTTCTTTCTCTCCAGCTTTTCGACTGATGCTCCGACTTCGTCCTCCTAGCAACCTTGATCCACCCTGACAGCGGGCCTGGCCTGGGGCATTATGTCACGAATGAGGGCGCCGGAGTCGAGAAGATGGGGCACTCCACGGTTGTGGCCTTTGATTCTTGGGGGACAAGGCCACAAATAGAGACCATTGAAACGACCATGATTCGGATTCCGACCAAACAAATGAACGACTAACAAAATCAAGACAAAGTCAATTGGACCCGCATCTGGATGTGGTTAGATAACTAATCCCAAATCCTGGAAAAGTAGCATTGGTTCGCCACACCATTCTGGAATAGGAAGCTGGTCCGCAGACTTGATAGGCTCTCGCCATTGCTCGAGGCCCTCTTCACCACCGAGCGGACGCACCGAACCATCAAGGGGACCGCGCCCCCACGCCATTCGAACGATTTTTCCCGCCGACTGTCGTGTGCCCGCTTACATCGACACACTTGGACACGCTTGGAGCTTGAGAAAAATTGCTAAAATACAATCGTACAGAACTAATGGCGCCAATCCCTCGGGAACGACATGGAAAGCTATTTAGTGTAGTATGCTGTTTGAGGAACGGGTGGAGACGACTTTTTATGGGCCAAGCTGAGAACAATTCAACAAAGTGGGCGAAGTCACGTCTTTTCTTGTCTTCTCTTTCTTAGCTTTTTCTCTCTCTACTTCCTCCGGTCTCTCTGCTCTGGTATCTCTTCTCAACGGGAAGTGGTCAGCTTCAATCCTAGACTACGAAATACTCCAGCTACGCCTGCTGCTTATCAGTTGGCTCATCCAGTGTCCAGTCCAGTCCAGTCCAGGGCAGTCTTAAAAGTTACAGGCTGCAGACTCGACTCTCGGTGCAACTTTCGGATGTAACCAGACCAGTATGCAAGTCAGAGATACATAACAACCCCAAGGTCTCTTCTCCACGAATTGAAGCTACCTTATCTCTTTTTCCTTCTTCTCTCCCTCTCTCTCCCTCTCTCTCCCTCCACTTCCTTCCTCTCCCCTCTGCCCTACCATCCCCCTCATCTCGCTCCACTCTCGTGTGCCCTAACTCTTGGAGAGCCCGACCTCAGCTATGGATCGAGGGCTTTACGTTGCCGAGGTTGAGACTCAACCTGCCGGCCGCTCCTCCGGTTCCGATAACAAGGATGTCAAGGGCGTCGCTGATGGCGACCTCCGGCAACGTCGAGGGTCATTTGATGACGCCCAGTCCGACCGATATCGCCGATCGTCTCTCGAGGATATTCAAGCCGACCAGGCCCTCGAAGCGCTAGGCTACAAACCCGAGCTTTCGCGTCGTCGATCCACTCTCCAGGTGGCATTCATGTCCTTCGTCCTCGCTTCAATTCCATACGGTCTTGCAACTACTCTCTACTACCCGTTGATCGGCGGCGGCCCAGTTAACATTATCTGGGGTTGGCTTGCCGTCTCGCTGATCATTGCCTGTGTCGCCGCGTCTTTGGGAGAGATCACTAGCGTGTATCCAACTGCAGGAGGTAAATTGCACACCCACGCTACTCCCCCTAGCCAATCATTCCCCAGTGATTCTTTCTTTGCCGATGATATGTGTGCGGTCTCGAGAGAGCATCTGCCGCCTCAGGCTTGTGCAAGAAGATTCACCTCAATTGTGACGGTTAGACTTTCGCTCTTGTAATATTGGCTGACATGATTTAGGTGTGTATTATCAAGCATTCATGCTTGCTCCCCCAGAATGGCGACGGTTAGCCAGCTGGATTTGTGGATGGCTGTATGTCGTTGGGAACATTACCATCACTCTCGCAGTGAGCTTCGGCACCACTCTCTTTTTCGTCGCTTGTATCAACGTGTTTGAAAAGGAGCCTGGGGTCGGTGTCTTTGAAGCCTCTACGTACCAGGTCTTCCTTATCTTCCTTGCCGTTACCGTTTTCCAGAATTTAGTCGCGGCTCTTGGAAACAAATGGTTGCCTATCCTCGATGTTCGTCCATCCCCATCCCCATCCCCATCCGCATACTAGTGGTCATTGCCTGCCGGCGTCCTGCTATCGGCACGAGGCTATGACTTTGAGTTACTAACGATGCTGAACAGACCGTGGCTATTTTCTGGACCTTCGCTGGTGTCATTGCCATCTTGGTTTGCGTGCTTGTCATCGCCAAGAATGGACGCCATTCTGCTGCCTACGTTTTTGGTCACTTCGAATCCAACTCTGGTTGGCCCGCTGGATGGTCTTTCTTCGTCGGTCTGCTCCACGCCGCCTATGCTACCTCATCTACTGGAATGATCATTTCTATGTGCGAAGAAGTCCACAAACCCGCGACCCAAGTCCCCAAGGCCATGGTAGCCACCATCTTTATCAATGCTTTTGGCGGGCTTCTCTTCCTTGTTCCCCTTGTCTTCGTCCTGCCCGACATCCAAGTGCTCGTCAGCCTCGCTAGCGGACAGCCAGTTCCTACTATCATCAAGGACGCTGTCGGGTCTGCACAGGGAGCCATTGGACTTCTCATTCCCATCATGGTTCTCGCCCTCATTTGCGGTATCAGCTGCACGACCGCCGCCTCTCGCTGCACTTGGGCATTCGCGCGTGATGGTGCCATTCCCGGCGCTAGGTGGTGGAAGAAAGTTCACACGGGGCTAGACCTGCCACTCAACGCCATGATGTTGAGTATGGTTGTCCAGATCTTACTTGGTCTCATCTACTTCGGTTCCCCGGCCGCTTTCAACGCCTTCTCTGGCGTTGGCGTCATTTGCCTCACCGCGTCGTATGCCGCACCTATTGCCATTAGCTTGGCGAATGGTCGGAAACACCTCGCCGATGCGAAGTTCAACCTCGGCCGGTTCGGCGTTCCTTGCAACGTCATTGCGCTTGGTAAGTATTCTCTTTTCGAGGGAGCTCCAACTGTTCCCTTGCATGTGATGGGTTTGAATATTAACTAACATGTCTGCTAGCCTGGTCGATTCTTGCTATGCCACTCTTCTGCATGCCCTCATTTATCCCAGTCACCGCGGCCACAGTGAACTATGCTCCTGTCGTCTTCGTAGGCGCCACTCTCATCTCGGCATTGTGGTACATCGTCTGGGGCCACAAGAACTACGCTGGTCCCCCGACTCATGACCCTGTCTATTAGAGACAGAAATCTTATCCCTACGTAAGGGAGAATAAGGCGATGGAAAGAAAGGAAAAGAAAAGAAAAGAAAAGAAAAGAAAAAGAAAAAGAAAAAGAAAAAGAAAAAGAAAAAAAAAAAAGACAGAAGCGCGGCGTTAACTGGAGCAGGAACTTTCTCATATTGTTTTCAGGATACCCCTCGGAACTCGGTAATTCTTTTTGATTTGTTTAACACAGATACCATGATGCGCTCCAGTTAGGAAACCATTCAGCCGGCTCTTTTGCCTACACGTGTTACGCCACAGCCATGTCCTCAACGACTTTGTGGTGCGACACCTTGGCTTACGCTTTAGATAGACGTGATGGGGAGGTACGAAAAGTGGTGGGATATGGAATAGAATAGCATCAAGAAATGAAAGCAAGAATTAATTCTTGAGCGGACTCCATCTGCCGTAAAACTACGAGTTTTCATGCTTTCTCCGCGTGCCTGCCGATCGCTATCGATGTAGAGACTCGAAGCCGAGTCTTGTCTGAGACCATTTTCTTGGCAGCTGTCTGGTGTACTATGATCAGCTCCGCACTCTAGTACGCAAATCTCTCCTCGAGACTTCCGGGAGGTCAGGATTCATGAGGACCTGGGTCTCCCCGTTGAGATGTTGATGCTTAACTCAATTGGGAATTTCATACCTCATCGCATACCGAGTAAATAGGAGAAGAATTATACAAATAAACAATATCATTAAGGTTTAAAAAGGGCGCGGCTGGCAGCCTGTGAGAATTATACAAGCAAAAAAGACCCAAAAATCCAAGCCGGCCAAGTTGGAGGAAGTAAGGAAAGACTATAAGAGTATTCTGTTTTTGGTCGGCTTTCCGTCATGTTTTTCCCACATCACTCCCCATGCACGCCGTGTGAGCCATATTTCATTACACCTCACATTCCTTTGGAAAGGGACGGGGAATTATTTAAGTCTGAAGAAAGAAGATTTTCCACCCTTTACACCCACCCATCCACCCGAAAGGACGAAGAAGAGAAAAAGTAGAAGAAAAGAAAGCAGTTAATCATGTACAGACCGAAGAATAGGCTACACGCATCGAGGCGGTATGACAGGCCGGATGCGATACCTTGTGGCATGCTTCATCGTGTTAGCCACGAGTTGTGGTTTAGATAAGCAGGAAGGCAAGGCCGGCCGCGATGATGAGACCGGGGGCGGCGGTGAGGGAGTTGCCCTAGAGGGAAGAACCTTGTTAGATGCGTTGTGAACGGTGGGTGAATTTGGGAATAGACTTACCATAGCGACGACAACGGGAGAAGAACCGTCATCATTACCGGATCCAGAGCCGGAGCCGGAGCCAGATCCAGAGCCGCTTCCACTACCAGAGCCAGATCCCGAACCGGAACCAGATCCAGATCCAGAGCCGCTTCCGCTACCAGAGCCAGATCCCGAACCAGAGCCAGAACCGCTGCCATTGTCGGAGCCGTTTCCGCCAGGGCAGTTACCAGTCTCACAAGGCGTCTGGGGCTCATCATCATCATCATCATCATCATCGTCATCATGACCACCAGGGCAGTTGCCAGTCTCACAGGGGGTCTGGGGCTCATCATCATCGTCGTCATCATCGTGGCCGGGAGGGCAGTTACCAGTCTGGCAAGGCGTCTTTGTAGGCTTGGGAGGCTTAGCAGACTCAGTAGGGCAGTCCACATCGTCATCATCGCCACCAGTGGGCTGAGGCTCGCCGGTAACGGTGGGACGACTGGTAGGACGACGAGTAGAGCTGGCGGTTGGCTGCGCCGTAGGGGGAACAGTGGGGACGGTGATGGTGATGTTGACCGAATCGCAAAGGTACAAGCCGTAGTTGATCACGCGGGTGATTTCCTCGGGGGTCTTGCACTCGGCGTAGGCACAGTCACGGTAGCCAGTGACGAGCTCCTCGTTGGAACAGAAACATTCCAAGTCCTCATCGTCGTCGCAGCCGTAGGGCTTGCCGGCGGCAAGGCCCTGATCGACGCAAGTGAAGACGCAGTCAGGCCAGGGGGTCCTGCTGGGGCGAGCAGAGCTTGTCGTTGCAGAAGGGACAACAGTGGGCTGGGACGTGGGAGGGACGGTGGGAACAGTGACGGTAATGTTGACAGAGTCACAGAGATAGAGACCGTAGTTGATCACACGAGTGATTTCCTCTGGCGTCTTGCACTCAGAGTAAGCGCAGTCACGATAGCCAGTGACAAGTTCTTCATGGGAGCAGAAGCATTCCAGATCCTCGTTGGAGTCGCAGCCGTACGGCTTGCCGGCGGTAAGGCCCTGTTCGACACAAGTGAACACACACTCGGGCCAGGGGGTTCTGGTGCGAGTGGGCGCTGTGGAGGTTGTGCTGGCGGTGCCGCTGGGGACAGTGGTGGGAACGAGCGTGGGAGGAACAGTGGGGACAGTGACGGTGATGTTGACCGAGTCGCAGAGATACAGTCCGTAGTTGATAACACGGGTGATTTCTTCAGGCGACTTACATTTAGCATAGGCGCAGTCCCGGTAGCCAGTAATGAGCTCATCGTGGGAGCAGAAACATTCCAAATCCTCATTGGAATCGCAGCCGTAAGACGTGCCCGCCGCAAGACCCTGGTCAACGCAGGTGAACACACACTCGGGCCAAGGAGTCCTGGTACGAGTGGGTGCGGTGGTTGTGGCAGTGCCGCTTGGGGCGGTAGTAGGGACGAGCGTGGGGGGAACAGTGGGAACGGTCACGGTCATATTAACCGAGTCGCAAAGGTAAAGGCCGTAGTTGATGACTCGGGTAATCTCTTCCGGAGACTGGCATTCAGCGTACGCACAGTCGCGGTATCCAGTGATGAGCTCATCATGGCTGCAGAAGCACTCCAAATCCTCATTGGAATTGCAGCCATAGGATGTGCCTGCCGCAAGACCTTGGTCCACACAAGTGAAAACACACTGAGGCCAAGGAGTCCTGGTGCGAGTGGGGGCACTAGACGTGGTGTCGGCAGTGCCGCTGGGGAGGGTTGAGGAGGGAACGAGCGTGGGAGGAACAGTGGGGACAGTGACGGTGATGTTGACTGAATCGCAAAGGTAAAGCCCATAGTTTATGACGCGCGTGATTTCAGCCTCAGACTCGCATTCAGCATAGGCACAATCACGGTATCCAGTAATGAGCTCATCATGACTGCAGAAGCATTCCAAATCCTCATTGGAATTGCAGCCATAGGATGTGCCTGCGGCAAGACCTTGATCGACGCAGGTGAAGACACACTGGGGCCAAGGGGTCCTGGTGCGGGTGGGAGCAGCGGATGTGGTGCTGGCAATGTCGGTGGGCACGAGGGTAGGTGGGACAGTGGGCACAGTGACAGGAATGCCAGCCTCCTCGCAGAGGTACAGACCATAGTTAATGACTCGAGTGATCTCCTCAGGGGTCTTGCACTCGGCATAGGCACAGTCCCTGTAACCAGTAACAAGTTCCTCATGCTGACAGAAGCAAGCGGGATTGTCCTGGGTGCAGCCGAATGGTTCACCGGCGGCAACTCCCTGGTTCACACAAGTAAAGACGCACTCAGGCCAAGGGGTCCTGGTTCGTGTGGGGGCAGCGGAGGTGGTGCTGGCAATGTCGGTGGGCACGAGGGTAGGTGGGACAGTGGGCACAGTGACGGGGATTCCGGCTTCCTCGCAGAGGTACAAGCCGTAGTTGATCACGCGAGTGATTTCCTCGGGCGACTGGCACTCAGCATAGGCACAGTCCCTGTATCCAGTCACAAGTTCCTCATGCTGACAGAAGCAAGCGGGGTTATCCTGGGTGCAACCGAAGGGTTCGCCGGCAGCAACTCCCTGATTCACACAGGTGAAGACACATTCGGGCCAGGGAGTCCTACTGGGGCGGGCGGAGGTAGCGGTAGAGCTGGGGGGTTCACTGGAAGGAGGCTCAGGAGTAGGCTCAGGGGTCGGTTCGACAGTGGGCTGAGTGGTGGGAGGGCCAGTGGGGATGTCAATTGGGGCACCGAGCTCTTGAGAGAAGGGTCAGCGTTGCGTGGTATGTAAGGAGTAGTTGGGAAGAGGGAAGGTTTACGTTCGCAAAGGTCAATGCCGAAGTTGATAGCATCAGCAATATCCTCGGGGGTGCTGCATGCGGTGTAGGTGCAGTCCTTGTAAGTGATGGCAAGGAACTCGCTCTTGCAGAAGCAGAGGTACATGTTGGGCTCCGTGCAGTCGAGCGGAGGGTAGTCAGTGATGGTACCCTGGAAACAGTTGATCTGTTGAAGGGAAGGATTAGCATCCTGGTCACTGTGTTAGCGGATATTCCTTCGGACTCACCGCGCAGAGCGGGATAGCCTTGGCCACGGAGGCCAGGGCCAGCACCATGGCGGCGCTGAGGGACAGTGAAGTCCTCATGTTTGCTGATCCAACAGCAGACGTCTCAAACGAGCGAGTGAGCTTGACGACGAGGCAGGAACGGGAAGGGGCAAAAGATTGGTGCTCGTGTCACACAGACTTTGGTCGAGTGGTGACGGGAAGCACTTGCCAATATATGTTGATTAGGCCCGTGGTTGACAACTTGGGAATGAAGGACTAAGAATAGAGAGAGAGGTGGGGGATGTCTATGGGGTTAAATAGACACACGCAGCTGCCTGCATGGCGTGCATCAAGAGCTATGCCGAAGCTCTGGGCGCGGTGGATATTCCGAACGTCGCTGAGAGCTCTCACCCTCACCATGCTTGGCCGTGGATGTCGTTCGAGCTCGTGGTCGAAGCCGGAGAACCGAAAATGGACCAGGGTGGAGAATGTGCGGAGCGTGGAGCCCATGGTCCCACATTCAATAGACTCCGCTAGGCGAACGCAGTGTGATGATTAGTGTGTCCTTCGTGGTGTAGGTGCAGATAAACTAGACTCGGGCAGCCAGCCTGACATGGGTGGAAATGGGCACATCTGGGGCAGGTGCGAAGTACCAGTGACATGGTGACCCGACTCCTGGGCGCGCTCAACGTGAAAAGAGAGAGGGCCGGTGGGCTACGAGATCGGACGGCATCTGGGGTATGATGGGACGAGAATATCGAGCCTAGCTACGAAGTAGGTAGCTACAAAGTTGGGTCGTACTCTGCCTTCAGTTGTCTCTAGCCTACACTACTTCGTATGTGCTGGCTATTTCGGGCTTTGAAAATCAATGCCGAGGAGCGCGAGCTCGACTCTCCATACGCACTAGTATTGATCCCCCCCCCTTCCCCCCCAAACTAGGAGCTTCCACAAGGCAAGGCTCGTCCATTACGGATGGCGAGTCGTCCGTCCGTACCAGCCGAAGCATGTTAGGCGCAACACTCGCTTCGCCTTCTCGATGTTGTAACGCGCTCGAGATGCGTGTCGCCCAAATGAGGCCACTCAAGTGAGGTACGGAGGTACGGCTGCAGGCTAGACGGGAACGAATGCCATCAGTGGATACACGGCATCAATAGTAGATCATCTCTTGGATTGGACTTTATCGTCGTCGGCTCGGCTGCCATGAGGCTGATGAGGTTGACTTGGCATGACACATGGTTTGAGATATGGGCCAGGGTTACCCTTGGGGAACAAGCTGGGAGCGTGGGAGTGGAGGTTGGGTGGATTCGGTGGAGCCAATTGGATTGGATGATGGTGCATGTTGTACTTCGTTTGGCCCGGCTCGGTCGTCGGAGCACCAGCACCAGCATCAGCACTTGCGATCAGTGTGATGGAGTTGGCGGAGTTGGTGGAGTTGATGGAGGAGATGAAATTTTCTTTCCATCTTTTTCGATCCAGGTACAAAGTACTTGTACCTCTACTTCGTACTTCCACACCGATCAATTTAATCTTATCAATCAATAAGATGATCTGATAATCTTGTGGCTTTTGATGAAATCAATCAATCTTGGACCTGGAACATTTGACGACGCGCCACTTTTACTTGGTCCCCCACAACCCGCTCTTTGGTAGTGTAGTGTGGTATCCCCTCCACTACACTGCACTTTTAGGCCTGGCCTGGCCATCCTCAGTGCCGCCCCCAAGATCAATTGATGTCGACCGCTGTTGCTACTACTCTAGATTACGACGAGAGTTGAGGTATTAACGATCAAACCATTGATGATGCTGCCAAGCTACACCGCACGACGACGGAACATCCATCACGATCTCTTCAAACCCTCAACTGTTTTTTCGCATCACGATTTAATCGTGACCCTCTCTGCCCACCCCACTACTTCTACACTATTTACTCTCTTTGCTGAGCCAGCCCACTAGTGTACGTCTCTGGTTGTTCCCCCTTCGGACCGGGTACCTGTCACTGAATATGCGCGCCATCCCTCATCGAGTTAGCGACGCCCTCATCCACAAGCCCAGTCCTGATTATCTTCAAACGGGATCTCGATGTCTTCGGCAACGAAGCAAGGTACATTCTTTATGGTACACTAGTGTACTTTTCTCCATCCGAAGAGGACGCATACCGGAATCGGAGCATGATGGGCTAGACTGCAGCCATCCCGGCCCAGAGCTAGCTTCTTCAAGTCTACCAAGAACCTTTCAGAGACCTCTGTTAGCCCTAATGCATTTCCTACTGCATAACATCCCCTTTAGGCAGGCAAAATTTAGCTTTTGTGTTTTGGTGAATGGATGACTCGGATGAGGATCGGAAATGAGCTTCCCCAAGCCCAGCTTTCTGTTGATGTTTCCTTGACTGCTCATGCACCAATAATTTCGTACTTTACTCTGCAAACCTTTTCTCTTCTCCTCGGAGCTGTCCCTGTCCCATGCTGCCATGCCCTATGGAGAACAGAGCGTTGCCTTCCTGCACCCTGACTGGCCTCTCCGCACCGAGGTCCACTGTTGCCTCCCAGTTTTGACGAAGTGCGAAGTAAGCAGTAGTGTATATTGAAAGACCCACGTCTACCCCCTCTAGCGGTATTGTAACCATCTGATCTATGCATGGTTAATGATGTTTAAGACCAGGTTCGTGATCATTTCCCACTCGCTCCATTCCGGATCGGCAGCCTTGCAGGGATGGATTCATTTCATGAGCGAGTTCCGCGACGCTGGAATGTGTATGACGTACGGACATGGGTGGGTTCTCCATTGATGGATATACTACTTCGCACTCTACCATCAACGCTACCAAAGTTGAACTCGCCTCGCACCCACCAGGGTTTTGTGATCTTCGCAAGGACGAAGTATGAAGTACCTGGTACTTGTACATGCGCCAACTGAAATGCATCAGGAGACCCGAACTTTAGCTCGCTCAAATTTTCCTTATCAATCTCTGAACTCTCTCCAACCCTTGTTCCCAGTGACAAGGATCAATAATCAAGGCTTGGCATTTTTAGTTGTGTGATGTTATTTCAACTCGAACCTTCGATCCAGTACTCCAGTCTTCAACAAGCCCGGGGCTCTAGCTCTTTGCGTACAACAGACCCGTTTCAAGCTGACGTCTACCCGGATATTCCTCGAAGTCCGCAGTAAGCCGATGTTTATGAACCTTAAGAGTTCGACAACCTTCGGCCGAAACTAGCCTTTTGTTTTTGAAGGGGATCTTTTGCGTGAAAAAAACCTTTACATTCTGGTCCACATCATAAGCCCTACGAAGTCCCCGGAGGAGTTCATTGTTATTCTCATCAAACTTGTTTTTGTTCCTGGAGCTTCCTCTGGGCGATTAAAGCCGTCCCCTTCTCATACGTCATTCAAATACGTACCCATTAAGTAGATCATCCCCAGAAGGAGGACATTGTCCACCCACCCCTACCCCCAGCAGGGCCAAGCAAGCTCTCAATACTCCCCCACACGGTACTCCTCGTCTTTCCGCACCTCGTTCCGCGCTGTGGTAATACTAAATGCCGCTTTCCCGCCCTACAGCATCCCATCTTTTCAATTTCGACGCATTCGTACTGCCGCAGCAGAGCTCTGATGTAATGGTGGTTCAACACAGCAGTCGTGTTGGCATGGTTAAGCTTGGTAGTTGAAGTCTTGGCCCTCTCTCATCCGTGAACTGGCACCACACTTCTTCTTGCCCAGACCAGAAAAAGAAAAAGTTCAATATTGGAGCAGCTACCCACGCCGAGCCTTCCTTTTCTTCGCTCTCACACTGCTTTTAGCCTTTCCTCGTACGCCACTTTTCGAGCTATTAGTTATGTGCTAGGCTACGTCCTGTTTCTCGTATTAAGGAGGCCGCCACCCTGTCTAGTGTCTGTTAGTCCCGTTAGTCCGTTCTCGGGATACGATGATCCGATGTGGCAGGTGTGTGTGGGATGGACATCCATCTCGCAGAAACCATCTTATCTGATCTCCGTGAATGAAAGGTGAAAAGAAAACAGCCTTAATATTAAGTCTACACAGACCAGACGCCCTTGATGTAGAAGTGCAGTTAATCTGAGCCGGTGGCATGCTGCCAGTCCCAGTCCCAGACCAAACAAAAAAATGAGTAGAAAAATGTAGGCACAAGTCCACTCCCAGTTTCGAACCAGCAACCCCTCCAAAGTTTCCCCCCTTTGCCTCAACTCCGCCCAAAACCCCCGCAGCCTCGGGATATCAGAGCTTCAAAAGAACGCCCTGGTGAGCAATTCCCTCGCGGAAAAGAAGAAACGGAAAAGCCAGGTATAATCTAGCAAAAAAAAAAAAAAAAAAAAAAAAAAAAAAAAAAAGGATTCCCACTTCTCCCTCCAATCCCAATTTCCATTTCCCGACTCCCATATCCCAATTTCCTCCACGTCTCATGGTTTGACCAGACCGGGTTCCAAGCCGGCCTTGCGGAAGTAATTTGCAAGCAGTGCGTCACCGCTCGACCACTTGAGCTTCCATGAGACGTTGAGAATCCTGACCTGAAATCTCATACATAACACACTCACACGCCAACTGTCGTCCTGAAGCTGGGAAGGTGCGAAACAAACGAACCTCGACATTTTTCTGTAATATGGATTCACGGTTTTGGACATTTTGATTCATTGCCCATATTGACAATTGTGGTAAGTTGGTATACATTTCATCTTGCTGCACCCAAAGACCTATATGGATGTAGCCCGGAAGGCCAATCTCATTTCAAGCAGAATGTGAGGATAGATATAAGCCGAATTCCTCTGTACAGGGAATGCACCACCTTAGTACTTTCATGTGGACCTTCATTAATGGCGACCAGGCCATGACTCCGTTCTCGATCAAAGGAAATCCCACAATGGACTCCCCATCGGATTAGATCTCACCCCTGGAGAGAAGAGGGTCAAGGTCCCACACAAGAGCAAGCCCATAATGCGCGTAGGGATCTTGTTGAACTCTAGTTTTGTGGCTACATAAAAGTTTTTTTATATCACGAACTCCTGCCTTAGTTGTATTGGGCCGACTCACTCTGAGCCGATACTTCCATATTCTACATACTAACCGCATGAGTCTTTATTGACAAAAAACATGATTGTGTTCACCTGTCCGATGAAGCATCTCCGTGTTTGTAACCAACGTCAAACTTCGGCGGCTGAGCTTCACCGAAACTCTATTCTGAAAAACACCGTTCGACATGTTTCCGCGGTTGGCATGGACAACGGACACCAAGACTGTCAAGGATTTAGGAATGTAATTGCTCCATTAGCCCCTTTGACCATAACTGGGTGTCTCTTCACCAGGAAATAGCTGGCACGTGAAATGCAGTCCCTGATCCGTATATACGACTAGTTTATATTTTCCTTCCCCCAAACCACCAAGGATAGTATCCCGTTTTAAACTTCGAAGCCGCGAAGCTTCCAGCAGGGCGTTAAACGTCCACAGGGCCCTGAGTTTTCCCCGAGTCTTCTGCTAACTTTCGCTAGCCCCTTGACTGAGGGTACGCCCAACATCGATCAATTGCTTTGGAAATGGCGATGCTAGTGAATTCATATTATCTCAGGGGTAAACGGGCAAAGTAGCAAGAAGTCTGGAGATTTTGCTAGGCTACCTTAACTTAATCCCAGCTTGCCTTCCTCTACGTGCAACGCCGGTCCTGGTGAACAAACCCCTTCCTTCGTATTGCTTCTTGAAAATCTCTGAGATCTCGGAACAATCAAAGTGAAAGGCTCGATTTCCTGATCAGTTAGCTTTCACCAGAAGAAGTAGTATAACTGATAGGTTTGATGTCGGCTCCTCATATGAGCATATAAAGAACAACCATCTCGCTCCTCACGTTTCATGCTCTTCCCCATCTAGGAATTCTGGCACCATCCTCTGTTGCGTCCGCTACTACAACTTCACATCATATTAAACTGCTCAATCACTCCACTTCTTACTGGAACCTGCGAAATCCTTTCTCCGGTGGGCATCTTTCAACCATGCAGCATACATGCTCCATCCTTTGTCTCGTCGTTCTCGCACTCACACCACTCGTCTCGGCTCTATCTTGCCAACTTCTCCCGGACCTCCCACTTTCTATTTCCGAGTCTCCCGAGGCTCTCTTCCGAGAACAGCAAGAATCATCCGCTAAATGGATTCAAGCCTACACGGATAGAGACGTCGACACTTATATAAACCACACTTCCGAACCCTACATCCAGCACAATCCGAATATTCCGTCGGGAAAAGCAGTCGCAGAGCGCTATCTAAAGGGGAACCTTGAGAGAGTTGGGCTCGTTAACAATGTTACGCGAATTTTCTATGTGCCTGACTATGTCATCCTTCATGTCCACCGCACGCAGCCGGGCGTCCCGTCCAGGGCCATAGTAGACATTTATCGGCTGAATGGGACCTGTATCATTGAACATTGGGATGTGCATCAAGTTATAGACCCCAACGCGCCGAATCCACAGGCTTTCTTCTAGAGCATTAGAGAAGCTCTGCGGAGGTTCTTCCCTGTCTTGGACGAGCGTGTGAACGCATCTTAGGACCTTATTGAGGGTACACATGCCGGTGAATTTATGTGGAGGAACGAGCGGAAAGGAATGAGGAAACGAACTCGTGTGATAAATCTTAGTAATGCTGAAGGTCCCGTTAACACGAAAGATCCTGGCCGTCAACCAGAGCGTCCAAAGTTGAAACCCGTTGAAGCGGAGGGAGGCAAAAAAAAAAAAAAAAAGGGGAGGTTGGTGAGATTGGATAGGTACATCCAATCTTCCAACGTTAGCATCATAGTCATGAAGATAGAATCCCTAAATGAAGTTGGATACTCATAGGTGACATGCGATCCTCTGAGGACCATGCCTTCTGTTACGCCGGTCTCTCTGCGGTGGACGAGTACTGTATGTGGTATCACTAGGGAAGGAGAACCGACCTTTCGCAAGAGACAAGCACTTTTCGCTTCCTCAGATGCCGACTACTTGAGGTAGTGGCAGGGATATCATGGAGATTATTATGGGCGAGGTTGCACGTGAGAACTAAACATTAAACTGCTACCCTACTTTGAAGGTCATAACGACCTCCTAGTTTTGCTGGACTCCACAGCACGCTACTGACCAGCATTGGAATGAGCAAAGCTGACCTCTAAGCTCCAACCATAAGAAATGAAAGGGATACAACCAATTATATGCCTTCGCTTGAAGCAAACGAGTTCATGTGTATCGGTAGGTAGGTAGGGATGGGGCGTGGAGGGTAATACAAGATGCCACGAAGTAACAGCACAATGGTCTTCATTAGTAAAATATATTGGCACGACGGTCCTACCATGATTCCCAACTTATAGCTCAACGTGGGGATGCTCTTCGAATAAAGAGTTCTAAGTGACGTTTTTGTCAGGGATGCTGGCCTGGACAGGGGCTTGGTAAAGTTGCCATCTACAACATGACTTAGATATCTTCGATACGGTCCTTATATCGGTGACATTACGCCGGTACAAGACTCTTGGTTACTTCGATGGAACTGATTGAAAACTTTCAGAGATGAAAACGGTTGCTTTAGCGGCGGAACATAGGGGCCCGGTGACACCCTCCGTTGCATCCACGGACATGTCCGTTTTCACTGCCACGCGGAACTTCATTCAGAGCTGAGAGAAGATAAAATCTATTGATTATCTCGATTCCAGAGCATTCTGTCAATTATCGCCCGCCTATGACACCTGCTCTCCACCCCAACGAGATAATTCCCCGTTTCGGCCGGATCGGGTCCCGCCTTGGCCAAAGCTACGCCTGAGCCGGACGGCTGGGTAAGGAAATAGTGGTGTGGATCATGTCCGGCTGTTCTTGCCCTTGCCGAAAGAGGAAGATTGCCACTTTTTTCAGGTCGCAAATATATTGGATTATATTGGCCTGTTCCCTTGTTTAACCCAGGCCTGGGCTTCCAGCACACCACAGCCAATACCCTCGAAGAAAACACGCTCTCCTTTTTGAATAACAGTGGTCTGCTCTGAGCTCCCGACCAGTCATCGGGCACACAACTTATTGCTCGCGCTGATACTGTAGGGTTGTTAATACTTTCCAATTTTACCGGTTTGAAGGCATGGAGGCCCATGGATACCCATGGACTTCCTGGATAGCCCAAACGACTTTTTGACAACAAAACAACATCTCCGGGCTGGAAGAAAATATCTCCCTGACCAAATGTTACGTTGTTTGGATCGTCCCGCGAATCTGCTAACTGAATAGGAACCGGGAAATCGAATATCGTCCCCCTTCCCCTCCCATATGGCTCAGGGGTGTGGGATGGTTGCTTGCTCCTCGGAGCTCGGAGGATTTGTGATCCTGTGTGTTGGATCTGACATCCCGAAAGTAACCCCGTTAGGGTCCGTCCCTGCACTTTCCCCCCACAAGATTGCATTCCAAGAACGAGAGAGAGACCCGCTCTCTTGCAGGGAACGTGACGGTAAGAAGCAGGCTTTGTCTGGGGTATCCATGGCACTCGAGGCAGTGTAACAACCATCTGTAAAAGTCTGACTTGTAAAAAGTAACGAAAACACATCTGCCAACGTACTCTGTCCGCATGGGTCGTGATTATTGTCACCTTTCACAGCATGATGAGGCCAAACGAGCGAGATCTTAAAATATAATTAAGTAGTCGGACTGTCTAGGCATTCTGGTAACAGGACAAAAAGAGGTTCATTCGGCCAAAAGAAAAAAAGCTTGCTCGAAGTAAAAAATTCCTCGATCAAGTTAGATAAATGAAAGAGAAAGTTGGACTCCTAGTTATGTTGGTGAGAATAAGGCAAGATGAACTTCCTCGCTCGCGAGGGCGCACGGCAACGTCCGGATCGTCCACCCTGCACTATCACGTACTACTTGTATAGATGCTACCATATAATTTTTCCAATTTCAATCTCTAGTACACCTATTTGTTCTTGTTCATTATCATACCCTGACCGGGCATCTCGGTGAGCCCTGGAATAAAGTAGTTAGCCTCCTAATTGACCTTGGGGAGAAGTTCAAGCAGGTCAAAGACTTACAGCCATCGATGTTCTCGTTGACAAGCTGGGCGACGCTGCACTTGTTCATATCGTTGACGCCCTGCGAGAGGAGAGGACGGCCATTCTCGCAAGCGTTGAACATGCAGTTCGAGTCCATGGCGCGCTGGAGCGAATCACCCTTCCAGCCGAAGAGATAATCGGCGTGGGTTCCGTAGCCGGCGTCATCGCCGTAGCTGAGGGTGAAGGGGTTAGGGCTTCCCTCGGGCCAGAGGCCGTTGAATTGGGTGGTATCCCAAAGCGTCTCGTAGGCGACCTGAGGAACGCGGACGGGGTGCGAGGCAGGGCAGGGACCAGCGTTGACGAAAGTTCCCCTCTGGGTATCGTACATGTGGGACTTGTGGTCCGCGCTGTCGACGTTCTTACCATCCCAGCAGCTGTTTTCTGGTTAGAGAAGAAGAAAATACACCACTGCTCGTGAAAATAGGGAGTGACTTACGCAGGGAAGTGGTGGACGGTCATGATACCACCAACACAAGGCCTCTCGGGGAAGTTGGTGAGTTCGGGGAAGCGGGTTCCCTTGTTCTGAAGGCAGACGAAGCGGAGGCCAGGGGCGCCCTGGTTGGCTTGCTGCTCGGCCAACGTCTTGACACCGGGGTTGCCGACGACCATGCGGAAGCCCTGTTGCTGTTAGTCTTCGGGGTGCCACTGCACTGCGTGCCCTAGGGGCGACTTACAGGAGGGAAAGCAGTGATCTTCTGGTTTCCGTTGGAAGAGAAGTCCTGCTGCGTGTAGTACACGGTCATACCGCCGTTGATACCATTAGGCAAGGCAGTGTTCTGCATGATGGGGACGCGCTGGTAGGTGCCGTTGGGGTGCTTGAAGAACATGACGGCAGTCCAGTAGTTGGAGAAGTCCTCGGAGAACGTGCAAGTCGTGCAGGTTCCCCTCTCACCAACATCACCCTCCATGGTGGCGTTGAAGGCATTTCCACCCACGATCTGGTGAAGATGGGCCGAGGGGACCGCGCCCGGCTCGACGAGGGGATCGAGACGCTGGATCGTGAGGGTCGAGCATCCAAATCGGAGGGCGGCCTGAGAAGGCGCGACGAGCGCGGAAACGATGGGAAGCCACTTCATTGTTGCAGAATGAATGGAATGTTAAGAATACGTGACGGTTGGACAGGCAAGATGAGGGCAGAGGTTCGAAAGGAGAAAGGGGGGGACCCTCGACAGCCATATATAGAGAAGAAGCCCTTATCCGCTCCTCCCCATCACCCAGGCTGTCATTACTTGGGTCCGGGGAGAGTGGAGCCCGAGGTCGCCGTCTCCACCCCTAAACATCCACCATTTCCCAGAGGACTTGCCATCTACCAAGTCGCCAAGGACACTTGATGGCGAGTTTACGTGGGCCTCATCTATGTAAAAGTCGCCTATTTAACCTCATCTATTTTGTGGATTATTAGAAAGCGGGGCCGACTCAGTCGCATCCTAGCGAACACACGTCAAAAACCTAAATTTGGCGCCACACTCCGGCGTCGTGCCCCGCAATATCCGTGTAAATCCATCAGTTCATCTATTTTGGAAGACGGCCAATATATCCACTAACTGCCGACATCTGCCGACTTCTAGTCTCCCCACACACACGCGTGAAGACAGGCCATGGAAAAACTACGGCATTGCATCCTCAGAGACTCACTAACTCAACGAGGGGACCAGCGAGATATGGGAACATAAATAAAGATCTTTTTCCTCGATTATAAGAAGACCTGGCTCGCCATCAACGGATGGGGAAGTAGTTCGTGAGAGGCTCACATATGTGCCC
Organism: Scedosporium apiospermum; assembly: GCF_000732125.1. Classification (NCBI taxonomy): domain Eukaryota; kingdom Fungi; phylum Ascomycota; class Sordariomycetes; order Microascales; family Microascaceae; genus Scedosporium; species Scedosporium apiospermum. The sequence goes on along the minus strand of NW_015971822.1, from coordinate 1,552,685 downwards.
GACGCCCATTGGCCACCTCCTCATATTAGCCTTCCGGGAGTGGTCGGTCTATGTATATGTGGCGAGTCCTCCTATATGTGACCTGGCCTCTGTATGTGTACTAGTACTATAGTCCGCCAGCGCGATTGATGGACCGTGAGGCGGAAAGTTCTGGTGTGGTAGTAAATTTAGTTTTAACATGTTCTCGCCGAAATGTCACCGTACCTAAGACATATACCTCAGTATACCATCGCCGTTATTCGTTATTAATTGGGTATTGAAGGGACTCATAACGAGAGATTTTATCGCCTTGATAACCCATTACTACTCCTCCTCTATCTAGTGCCGGTCACTATGGTTCCCGAGGTCACAAGTCCAAATAACAGCAGGTTTCGGCATCGTGGTCGGATGTTCTGCGTCTTGCCATAGTAATATCAAGAGGTTGGCCTTTTAGAGCACTTGTTATGCCATTCCAGAAACCGACTCGCATTATATTTAACTTGTCCTTGGCGTCCAAGATTTCAAGCACCTGCATCAATCTGGGCCTGGTCCGGGCATGAATCTTGGCTGAGCCAAAGAATTTGCCGGTGTCTTGCCATAGGGGTGACGGATGAGTATACCCGGCAACACGGGAGGTGGAAACTAAATGCCCGATCACGATGAGCCCGGTCGAGATATCATATTTTTGCATTCGAAAGATACGGGTCAATGACAGATCGGCCCCAGTTTTGCCCATGCCAACTGCCGCGGAGTCGAGCCGTCTGGAAACTCCGCTTACAACCTACATATCTGGATGAGATCTATGAGACGCGCATAAAGGTAATGAGGAAAGGGATACCAATATGAGTTCCCAATTAAGCCAGCAGCGAGGAATGGAAAGGCGTGCCTCCTCATGCCCACGCCAAGGCCATTCCTACAACATCAATGATTATAGGGTGGGAAGTATCTCATCTCTATTCGAGGAAGTTCACACCACTAACGAGAGTCCTATCACTGCTCCGACCAGTCTCAAGAGGCAAGAAGCATCGGGCGAGTCTCCGTTCTCGTGACTTTGCGACATATTATAATATGAAGAATCCGCCTTGGCACAGACAAATGTTCTGACTGACATCTACCTGGATTAAATTCTGTGCCGAGTGAGTAGGATTCTTATACTTTCTTTCGCTTTCCTGGAGAGAGGTTTTCTTTATTTATTTTTTTTTTCTTCTCCTTGGCTTCTCCGGGGCAATATTGACTTGGTTCCCAGTACAAGGCCGGAGCTGGAGATGCTTTCTCCGTCTCTCCTCGCCCATACACGCCCGAGCTGAAGGGCTCTATTCTTAATAGTCTTATTTAGAGCCGGGATAAAACGCGGAATCTGGACTTGCTTTCCTAACCCTTTTTTTCCCGCACTTTGTGAAGTACTTCGTCGTATGAGGTTGCATTTCTGGGGCTTGATAATAATGCAGGGAGCATCGGACCGCAGCCAGACCAAGATCCAGAAAGGAAATAGAACCGATCCACCCCGCCCAGACCTGCCAGTCGGTGGCCCAAAACGGAAGCGCGTCTTCTAGGCGCTTTTCAAGTGGCGTTGAACCAAACCAATAAATAGCTTCTACCGCCCCACGATTCCTTCTGCGGGCGATCTTGTAAGATTTGGCTCCTTCGACAGGCGAACTTTGAGGAGGATGATGCGCGATGTTGGCGTCGAAGCCCCGAACTTGCCGTCCTGGACGCAGGTATTGTTACAATGGGAAAGTGCAACCTTGAAGCTACTAATCTTATTTTAATACTCCCTACAAGGGGGCACTTCATAATGTGAATAAATGCATCAGGGTCTCCTCCGTTCGCAAGCTGATGGAGACCGCGATTTTTGCCAATCCAGTATCGTGAAGTGATTGCAGCTACCCGCCGTGAAGATGAAATCCGGTCTTTCAGCAACCCTCCTCGCGGCTGCCTTCCTACCATGGACGGCTTTTGCAGTCGTCAAGCTCGAACTAAACGTGTCGGCCCTGACGGACACTGTCGAGTCTGACTGGACTGCCGTCTATTACTCCCAGCGCCAACCACTGCTTCTCGGCAACGATGGCGGAACATCCACTGGAGGATTCCATGCCTGGAACCTCAACGGCGACAGCCCCATCCCAGTGCTTGGATCTACTGTCTCCGGACGCACGAAGCTCGTCACTACCGTTCACGGAATCAACAACAAAGACTGGGCCATCTCAATCGCCCAACCTGACTCTATAATCCGAGCTTTCCGATTGCCGGAGCTAGTGGAGGAGAAGTCAGCCCAGCTCACGGCCCTTGGTGATTGGTCTGCCTTGTGTTCGTGGCAGAGTAAAACGGGAAATCATTACCTTTACCTTTTCGGAAAGGGTCAGGGTGTGCAATTCTTAGCTCGAAAGAGCAAGACCGCGATTGAACTACTGGAGGTACGTGTTAGGATTACCGAAGGGAGGGCCCCAATGTGTTCTCAACTAACTAATCGTTTCTAGGTTCAAACATTTGAAGTACCTTTTGAGGCTTCCGCTTGCGCCGTATCACCCTCTGCAGGAAGACTATTCCTCTCGGCAGACGATGACAAGAGTGTCTATTACTTTGACCTAGCGGAGTCGACCAAATCACCCAAATTCTCCACACTGGGTCAGGCGGAAAGTGATGTCACTGGACTGGCAGTGTATGTCTCCAAGCGCGGCACGCCCGATTATCTTTTCGTCGCCCAGGAGGACACCATTGCAGTCTACACTCAATCTTTCGAGCCCGTCGGTACACTGAGCCTGACGGGGCTAGAGGATATCGAGGTGCAAGGGCTCAGCGTTTATCAAGCCGCCACCTCTAAATATCCGCTCGGCGCCATCTCATATGCAATTGAGGCTGATGACGATGTGGCTGGCTTCGGAGTCAGCTCACTTCAAGGCGTGATCGAGGAGCTGGGAGTGACTGTAAACTCGGAATACGATCCTCGCCACCAAGCGGCCTGTCCTAGCCACTCTCCCATCTGCAAGAAGTGCTTTGGAAATGGCTTTTGCGATAAGAAGTCCGACTGCTCCTGTTTCGCTGGATTCACCGGGAAGAAGTGTGACAAGTTCCAATGCACAGATAACTGCTCTGGCAATGGGAGATGCGTGGGACCTAATAAGTGTCAGTGCGAGAAGGGTTGGGGTGGTCTGCACTGTTCATTCATCGTGGTCCAGCCTTCCTACGAGACAGACCAGAACGGCGGCGACGGCGATGACCCGGCTATCTGGATCTCACCTGAGGCACCTGAAAAATCCCGTATCATCACCACCACCAAGTCCGCTCAGGGTGCCGGACTTGGAGTCTTTGATCTCACCGGCAATTTGCTTCAAACTATCCCGGCAGGTGAACCCAATAATGTGGATATAATATATGGATTCGAAGCTGGCGATCGGAAGATTGATCTCGCCTTTGCTGCCTGTCGCGAGGATGATACTCTCTGGTGAGTTGACAAGTTACTACTAATGCCTGGCTCTTAACTTGCAATTCCTAACGCAACGTGTAGCTTGTTCGAAATGCTGCCCAATGGAACCCTTGCGACCATCCCTGGAGGTAGCCAGCCTGTTATCGACGACTATACAGTCTATGGTTCTTGCGTTTACCGGTCACGCAGTACCGGAAAACAATACCTTTTCGTAAATGAAAAGTCAGCGAGCTACCTCCAATACGAGCTTACTGCCACCTCAAACGGAACTCTTGAAACCAAGCTCGTTCGCGAGTTCACTGGTGGCTCCGGCGGCCAGGTTGAGGGCTGCGTCACCGACGAGGAGAATGGGTGGATATGGATCGGCGAGGAACCCTCTGCTCTTTGGAAATACGATGCGGAACCTGACTCGACCACGGCCGGTCAGCGCATCGCCTATGTCGGAGACGGAACTCTTCACGCTGATGTGGAGGGAGTCACTCTAGTGTTGGGCAAGAACGCTGACGAGGGCTTTATTATCGTTTCCAACCAGGGCGTTAGTGCGTATAACGTTTACCGTCGTGCTAGCCCTCACGAATATGTCACCACTTTCACGATCGCAAAGTCGAGTGACGGCCGGGTTGATGCCGTTTCGAACACGGATGGTGTCGCTGCTGTTGGAACGGCCCTGGGAGCAGACTTCCCTTACGGTTTGGTAGTAGTACACGATGATTCTAACGAGCTGCCAGAAGGCGGAACGAGTGCTGAATCGAGCTTTAAGCTGGTGAGCTTGGAGAAAGTTCTTGGAGCTGAGCCGCTCAAGCATCTAGGTCTACTTGACCAAGTTGATACAGCCTGGGATCCAAGGGCATAGACAGGGAAGATTTCGTCCCGAATGCTTCCATATTGGTATCATTCGGATTCTAATACTGCACGAAATATTGTTGTTCCTTTAACCTATCACCATTTCCTGTCTTTCAAATTATTTCATGTTTCCCTGAGGAAAATTAAATTACTAATAATCGCGTTAGAGGTTGTTTCAGTGTTGGAACAACACCTCATTCTATCCTTAAAATCCTGTCGATAACTCTGTATTTTCCTACGTTTGCATTCCCGCTCATCCTTCTCTCTACTCTTAGGAGTCGTCTTACAGATTACTACAGCTTAAATGCTGCTATAGTTCACGTAGAAAGTTTTAAGAATCCCCGTTATCTTCCATCAAATCAACCTCCCACTTAGAAATGAAGAATAATAGTACATTTATTAACGGAGTTCTTTCTGCTTTTTTCCGTGAGTTACTGTGAGTTAATCAGCTAAAATCAGGTGCGATGCATTAGTGTATTTATACTTCGTGACGTGGTAGGAGATGATGTTCCTAATGGAATGTGAGCCTCGTGTTACGTCGCTGTTTGATTCGGTTGGGGGGAAGAGGTAGCAACAAGGGGTGGCAGGCTAGGACTCCGGCCTGGGCTTGCCGTTCAGAGTGGTAAGATACTGAGCTTATGAAAATATTTTCTTATAGGGATCACGGCTGGCCTCCTTTACGAAATAGAGCATCAGCCCGGAATCCACTGGTCTGATGCTTACAGGGTCTACATGGATAGTTGTTCTTGGTTCATTTTGCTACCACATCCTCAGCCCGGGTCTAAACTACACCTCTCTCGGCTCGGAAACCACACTCTCTCCGATTAACCTGAGAACTTACAAACTGAGCGATCACCTAATGAGAGCAAAGATGGGCTGTACACCATAGATATTGCAGCCGCTTCCTTTCCTTCCAAATACCCAGGCGGATTTTACAATAGCTGGAAAGCGATCACGTCCTAGCTCGGGGCACATTTCGATCATAGCCAGCCTAGAACAGATGAGAGAAAGCAAGACAAAAGCAATAACGATTTGTCTGGAGCTAGAAACAACTTCGGAATGAATGTAGTATCAGCACTGTGGTCTTCTATTACCTCTATCTCGATCCACAGGATCTTAAGACACAAACGCACACCGACGATTGGATATCTCTCCTTGCCAATAAGGGCAGGGCTTAAGTAGATAGTTTGTAACTTCTGGGATGGTACTGCACCTCGTCTATGCCAAGAGCACCCTGCACTGAAAGAGGCTGTCCATGCCCCTGACACTACGTTGGACGAGACTTGCTGAATACCAGATGCCGCTTTCAAATCTGTTTTCTCAATTAAATACTATATAAACGCTATCCACTAATTATCGCTGCTCTTTAAACAGGAGAGAGTTTCGGGCATTCTAGTTGCCCTAGTATGCTGCCTTGTTTTTGTCTATATCTCAATCCTCTAGGCTTAGATGCATCTAGCATTAGGACTCAGCATTATCGCTGTCAACCTGGATCTCATCAGTCTCGCCGTGCCCCCCGACTACATATCTACTCGGGATGGTGGCCTGAATGGTAAGGAGACGGCATATATTATTGATACCTTCCCTGAGATGGAGCTCTTTGCTTCTGGGCTAGCGCAGTGCCCACGCCGTCATCCAGTTGATTGTTTTGTGGATTCATTCCCCCTTCTGGTCCTCATATTGCAGAGGAACTACCGAACGAAAATGAGGAGTTGTTTGGTTTCTCGCCGTAATCAAGCTCTTCCCATCCATCAATGGCAATAATCACCCAGACCACACTAGTAATATATGAGGATTCGAAAATCAGGAAAGGAAAAGCTTAGAAATGGGGTAACATAAGAATGGGAAGAAAATGGAGAGAATAAATATAAGGATACGCCCATCTGAGGCATATATATGGATAAAAAAAAAAAAAAAAAAAAAAAAAAAAAAGTCCACTCGCGTCATCAATATCAACGATGCCAGACCGGCAGACCAGGCGCCCAGTCGGCCTGACGAGTGAAATACAACACATCGGCCTTTTTGCCGTCCGTTGTGACTTCCATGGCAATGGAAGCATACAAAGAATAACCGAACCCTTCCAGAGCCTGGAGCAGGTTGAGCAACAGAATTCGAGTCGAGACCGTGTCTGTGCCGGAAGGGAGCCATGGCATCCCGCCAAACTTTATTTCAAAGTGGCCCTCTGTTATTCCGTGCCACTGGACTGAATCACCATAAGTTTGTACGAGACCATTGATTACATCAGAGTTGGGAGTTTCCAAGAATGATAGGCGGTCGTTCCCCTCAAATGAGACTGCGAGCCATTCATGCGGAGGCGGGGGAGGCGACTGGTGACGGAAGATGAGAGAGTCTATTGCGAGCAGGAGGTTAGAGAACTACGTTCCATGAAATCGGCTCGGTTGCTCGCCCTATTACGGCCACCGTACCTTTATCGTAGGTTTTCATGCAACAATCCACGGACGCCTGAAGGACCCATCCACGATTGAACAGGTTCTCCAGTAAACAGCGCATGAGCCGCCGCACTTTGTCGTCGCCTGTATAATACAGCCTCCATGGATTGCCGGCGAGTTTAATTTCCATGGCCTGGTCGTAAGGGCGCACCTCTTGAATTCCACGGTCCCAAGCAGCTTCGCACGCAGCCCTGATTGCCTCGAAGTCAGCCTTGGGAAAATTGATGAATCGCAAACGATCCGTCATATTCATTGTGACGCAGGCAAACGGTGTTCGGAAAACGGGGGTCGCTGATAGAGCTCCTGGCAGCGGCGCTTGGGAAACTCCGGTCACGGGGATACTCCCCGATAGTTTTTCGGTAGCCATTTCGGTTGAGGTGGGAGCTGGAAGCTAAGCCTGGCTCTGTGCAGCACGATAAGGACGTTAGTTGGAACTCGCGGTAGCCTGGCACCACACGATCTTATATTAGGTATATGAGGCAGCCTGCGGGACTTCCCTGGCTACTTTGTAATATGCTGGGCGGCTCAAAGTTCCGAGAGGGCCAAGCGTCAGCCACCTTAAAAAGCCGAGATACGACTGCAATGCAACCTCAATTACGACGCCGCATTGTCTGCCGTGCCAGTTTATCCACTTTTAGGGTTGAGGACTTTTGTCGAGTCAGCACTAGAAGCCCAATTGCTACCAGACCTTCATGCAAGAGGCACTGATACAAACCTGTCCCCAGAGTCGGTACACGTCATCTATCAAAGAACTGGGGGCACGCTACAACGCAACAGCTTCCCATGCGTGTGTGATCCGTACCCTCCTTTTTTCTTTTTCTCCCGTTTTCGTCCTTCTCTTGGTTTGAGTTTACAACCTCTTGTTTCCCCATCGAATACTTTGGTTAGTGAAGGAAGAGCATCGATGACCTGGGCTCGAAGGGATCTCCGGGTTACGATGTTTGGGGAGAATGCCAGAGCTGGATGCCGTGATTTATCCTCAATATAATTATATTCTTGGGACTATTTTTGCCCGCCTCTGATGGGGATGATATCGTGATTATGTAAATTTATTGAACCTACCTCGCTCAGCTTGCTGAATTCTACAAACATTGCCGTATTTTTATTTTGTGGGCGCGTTGCAAAAATAATGCGCATCATAGATGCCATCGACCTTGCCTCGGTGTTCCCGCTTTGTGCGTCATCTGTGCCGTTTGTCGCGGCTACTATTAATATTGGCTCGGATTTCTTCGAGTGGTACTTGGCGCACCGCCTTATGACGGCTCAGCAGACATAAAAGTAGGGCTGTTTTCGTGTTGGTGTAATAATCGGCAGGGGTGCTCAGCTGGAGCGGAACGCTGTTCAATGGCACCTCCGGTTGGAGGGCTTGAACAGGATCTCCCCAATCGCTTTTTTCACCTTCTATAGTTTTATTTTATTTTTATTTATCATCACTTTTCGCCCCTACCTCTTTGGTTCGGACAACGATATATTGGAGGCCCTCGCATGTCTCTCGGCGTGTCCGGCATGCCACAGCTTCAAACAGAAGCCAGGCCTTTTTTTTCTTCTTCTACTTCTTTCCTCGAATTGGGAAGCTCTAAAAGAACTCGCGACTTCTGACCCATGGCCGGCAGACTAACTGAGGAGCTGGATACATTATCCGTGGACACCCTCACGGATAGATTCATGAGAGTGGCACTTAGTGAACTCAGGTGAACATGGGTGACACTTAGTGAACTCAGGCGAACATGGGTGGCATTTAGTGAACTCAGGTGAACATGGGTGGATGCAGGCATTGTAATGCTTTGCTAATGGCAACGGCCCGGAGGCTATGGATAGAGGTTATATAGTCCTTGCTGTCTTGAACTCTCGACTTTGAAAGCCAGTCCGCATATCTACGCAGCTCCGCACAAGTCAACAATGCAGGTATTGTCTGTTCCATCGGTTTTTGAAGTTGTGGAGAGTTGGAAGATTCCCGCTTTCTTCTCTCGTTACCCCGCCGCTATCAGCGTGGGAGCTCGACACGTTGAAAATGCGCTGAAAAGCATTGATGAAGAAGCATGCGTGATCGGCTCTCGGGAATCGCGCCGAGCTCGCACCAGGCACTCCAACCCTTATGGCGATGTCTTTTCCATATGCCACTGTTCTGCCTTCCCTGACAGACTGGTAGTCGTGGCGAGCATCATCGAGGTCTTGTGGATTCACGATGGTAAGCATCCATCCTCCAGGAGGGGGAACAACATCTAATCAAACTCCATCAAGATATCGTCGAGGAACTCGACCATCAAACGGTAGGATAGCCTTGAATTCCGAAGATGAATAACCGTATATTGATCCTTGCGCAGGCTTGCAGAGAGCATGCTATTTAAGCCGAAGTCCTCAGAATAGATGTTGACCCATCGACCGTTGAGGGACAAAACGTACGGCAGAAAGCACTAGCTTTTGCACTCCGAAAGGCCGTGAATATAGATCCTACGCAGGCTCCTGCGATGATTGAAACGTTGAAAAGCTACCTGGATACTTATGATGACCATGGTGACGGCTTTGTGCGAATGGAAGACTATGGGCCATACCGTAGCCGCAACTCCGGATATTGGTGAGTTTTATTCCTGCTCCTAAAGAGATCTAGCTATGAGTCCTGACAGAGACGTGGTACATATAGGATGGCATCGTACTTCATCTGCTGGGGGATGGGCATTATCCTTAGTGAAGAGGATCGAGAATCCATCCGGGAATATGACATTACCATGGGCAATGTCTTTGGCCTAACTAATGACTATTTCAGTTGGAGCGTTGAGAAGGATCAGCAAACCGATCGTGTAAGGAATGGCGTTAGAGTTTTGATGAAGGAGCACAACATTCCCGCAGATGTTGCTAAGGTGATGCTTCTGGGTGTGATCATTGAACAAGAGTCAAAGGCCGCAAAGCTCAAGGAAGAGCGACTCAGGCAACCCGTCTCGGAACAGGTGTTGCGGTATTTCCAGGCGATCGAATTTTATGTTGGTGGAAGCTGCTATTGGCATGCGACAGCGCCTCGGTATCAGATACCCGAATAACTGGTCTGGACATTCGAAGTGCAGGAGGCTTCATATCTTTAAGCTAATAATAATGTCTGTATTACATCTGTACGTCCTTCCACGAGCGTTGAGGATGTTGTGTTTTCCGTGAGAGCTAGCTATTTCGGAGGCGGCAAATGGTCCCCTTCGGGTGACCCACTACTCCTGTTGCTAGATACTGGTAGATAGTGAGCCGTGTGAGAGCATAGCCGTCAGCGACAGAGCGGGACGATGCAGGTCTCTATATTGATATTCAGTAGTTGCATTTTGGTGGTAGGAATTTGGGCGGCGCGCTTGACATTTATCGGTAAGATTACGGGTCAATTTGGCGACGTATGCTATATGGGTCTGCGTAGCGTACCGGTTTTAGCAAAGCCTTCATGAACTAATAGCTGGAACTTGTGTTGTGAGCCTTCGGTTCGGGTGACTCCTTGCCTCTAATTATCTTCTTTCCCAGCCTTCCATCATCTCTTTACCAGCTCCATTTCACCACGTACTTCATTTCTTTTCACACATATGGTCTCGCACCAGAACTTGTGGCGGGCAGGTTGGCTACAAAACGTGGTTGATTTGAGAGTATGAAGTCTAGTTTCTTGGGACTATTATTCGCAACTGTCCGAGATATAGTGGCCCGTGAATGATTCGCCGAACCTAAAAGTACACTCTTTTACATAGTAGTTCTCTGGATTTCTAGTGCTCTGCCTACCCGGCCATTCCCCTGTCCCGAGGTTACATCGCTAGCTGGAGATGAGAATTGGCTCTGGATGATCCTCCACTTTAGCCAGACTAAGACTAGGAACGAAGAGGTGGTGTAATGGGAAGAGACCAAACTCTGGACCAGGTAGGTAGCATTTTATGACTTGCAGAAATGACCTAAAATTAAACCAACACCAGGCTTTCGGTACATTTATTTTTCTAGGAACGAAGCACGGATCTTGGTTTGGCCAACGGCAAACAACATCCTCTCTTCACAGACACAGCATTGAGTGGACCGTCATGCAAAAATCCTTCGGCCAGATCACCTGTTTTTCAGACACCAACTGTTTGTTGGGATCGGCGATTATGCGGCTGCTTCTGGACAAAAAGTTGGTCACCTGGATCCATTATCTAAGCCCTCCGATCCTACGAAGTACTTGTAGAACTTCTTCGATATCGTCGACCCTAAACCACGTAACAAACCCCTCACACCTCTTTGCAATTCATGCTTGGCAAGGTACGGTATCAACCCAGCATGACCTCTACACCCGACACCGCAGACTCCCATATACTACCCTTCCTCTCCCTTCCGTATGAAGTGCGCAGGGAGATCTACCATTGGGCTTTAGATTGGCCTGACGTTCGCCCCTCCTTCGCCAGACTGTCCCGAGAATGCAAGAATGCGAGAAAGGAGATGGAGGCTTCGCCTGATCCGAAATGCACCTTCCCGATTCTTCACGTTGGGAGACTTACAACCCCAACGATGTTGCTTCTGAACCGCCAGATAACCTATGAGGCGCTCCTAGTCCTACAAACTAAGCCACTCATCCTCCATGAGGCCCCTCCCTTCACCCCGTGTACTGGGCGGCCCATGGATATCACTGAGTTTATTGGCGAGGAGACATTGCAGAGGGTTCGGCGAGTGGTGTTAAAGATGGACTTGGAGATAGGAGCGGCGTCGTGGGGTAGGACGATCGACACTCTGCTTGACGTGTGGTGCGTTAAAAATAATTTGGAAGAGATCTTGGTGGATATCACTGCTGCTTATTTGGAGAGGAGGAGGATAATCGGGGAAGAATTATCGAGACAATACGCAGCGTTGTTGATCTCCAAGGTGAGGCCACCCAATGCGGGATAATCACGTTAATGTTGGAACATTGAAATGTCTGAACTAACAATCAAATCACAGCTTCAGGGTTTTGGAACAGGTATTCCAGTGAAATTTACTGGGGTGGCGCTGGAAATAAGGCTGGTAAAAAAGGATCCGCCAACCGATCGATGGTTCGGCCTAGATTTCTAAAGGCAATCCTCGCGGCTCTGCTGATGCTGCCATCCCATTAATTGATGTTACACACCACCAAATTACACATAGAAACGTACACCGGGGGAAAAACAGAAAGTGTTTCTGAAAGTACCATCTGCTAGTCTGCTTCAGTTGCCATAGATAGTGCCCTAAAAATATCAACTGATGAAGACAATCCTATCAGCATGCCGAGGTCTCTTTAGAAACGAGGAGTCCAAAAGTAGGAATAGCGTTGTATCCGTCATCACAAAAATACCTTGTCCCTGTCCCAGCTCACGCGCACAAGTCGCTCATATTCTATGCTGGAGAATGCATAAACAATGGGAGGTTTCCGCGCCAACGCTCGTGGCACCATGGGAAAACAATTATATTCGATATTCAGGGGGCCTCCGAAAGAGCAGCGCGTTCATGACTCAAGGCTTCGGCATCGTTTAAGCACAGTTTGCTTTCCTTTCCTTGATCTCTTCTAAGTTCTGAGGCAACAATGGAGTCTTACACTCTCGAGGCTCGCTTCAAGCGGATGTCCGTCAGCGACGAGAATGGAGAGGACCAGAAAGCGAAGGTATTGACTACTGATTCAACTCATTCAAGTATCCCGGTAGAGCTCATCCTCGAAATAGACCAGAGGAATTACGGCATCGCTGTCACATAACTCGAGCAAGCCAAACCTCCCCAAGATCGCTCTTAAAAGCCGGAAGCAAACCACACCGGTAACGTCCCCTCCTAAAGCAACGACCCGAACCCCAGAGTCGAGAGCTAGTCCGGTAAAATCGACTGCAGAACCTCGACTAGAGCCCAAACTCATTGAACAGCCTGCTATAAAGACATTCCACTTAGGTATGTTCGAGATCGGCAAGCCGCTGGGCAAGGGCAAATTTGGCCGTGTGTATTTGGCGCGGGAGCGCGAGCATGGCTTCATCCGTGCACTGAAAGTCTTGCATAAGAATGAATTGCATCACGCCCGAGTCGAGAAGCAGGTGCGGCGGGAGATTGAAATACTGGGCAACCTACGCCACCCCAATATCCTTAGGTTATATGGCCATTTCCACGACAATAGGCGTATATTCCTTATTCTCGAGTTTGCTGGGAAGGGCGAGTTGTATAAATACCTTCGTAGAGAAGGTCGGTTCTCTGAGTCGAAGGCAGCACAATATATCTCACAAATGGCGAGCGCGCTCCGTTATCTTCACCACAAACATGTCATCCATCGTGATATCAAACCTGAGAACATCTTGGTTGGCATCCATGGTGAGATCAAGATCTCAGATTTCGGCTGGAGCGTACATGCGCCTAGTAACCGCCGGACCACTTATTGTGGAACACTCGACTACCTGCCGCCAGAAATGGTCAACCCGCGCAGGTCAGACAACTCCTGCGACGAAAAGGTTGACCTATGGTCCTTGGGCGTGTTGACGTACGAGTTTCTGGTAGGCGAGGCTCCGTTTGAAGACTCTCCCGTCATGACAACTAGGAGAATTGCAAGAGCAGATATGAAAATCCCTTCATTCGTTACTGCTGAGGCTAAGGACCTTATTCGACAAGTGAGTGCCTTTGAACCTTTTCAGTTGTTGGGCAGACTTTTTAACGTAACTCAAGTTACTCGTCGTCGACCCTGAAAAGAGACTTCCCCTCGAACAAGTCCAACAACATCCCTGGATCGTCGAACACTGCCGAATGGGGAGATAGCTATGATGGGGCCTCTATTATTTTCAACTTTCTTAAGTGGAGCGCTGCTGGCAGTTTTGGTACAGCCGAGTCGGAGATTGACCCTATCCGGAAGCGAGGGAAATAGCCTACAACTCGGCTTTAGAGCTAGAGGAAACCGGAAGTTATTTGCGGCTTCGATGGTTCACACATCAGTCAAACTGCATACGGCCCTTTGAAAGATTGGCTAATTGCGGTGGCAATCGAGACGGTCTTTGGCCCAGAAGATCGCAGGAAACAAAGGTTTGAAATGACTGGTAGATGTCATGGGCTTGGGTGGCCAAAGAGATGGTGAGATATTCCAAAGAGACGCATTTAGGAAATACTTCCAGTTTCAAAGGCATGTATACGATCTTAATGGCTCTGGAGCACCTAGTTGACCGGGGCTGGGGCAAACTCGTTTTAAGGTTAGGGTCAAGAGATGAAAGAGGATCGAAGGAGACTTAGCGCGACCCGCGAACTAATTTTTTATTTATTTTCATGATCTTAGTCCTCGTCTTACTTAATTTGCGTTGGTGTGCGATCCTTATTGGTCAGAAAACCTAGCCACTTGCCCGAAGCTAATAATGACTTCGCCTCCGAGTTAGATTCCCTCCCGGAGTTATTAACGCGGCACTTCAGATCTCCAACGCGGTCCGCGGTGGACAAGTAGCAACACTAGGGGAGCCTGAGCCACTGCTATGAGGCTGTAGATGCCGAATGACCACCCCAGTGACGTGGAGTCGATAAGTGGTTGCAATGCAGCAATGGCAGCCCCAGCCGACATGCATCGAATCAGGTTTGAGGCTGCTTGAGCAGTAGCTGACCGGGTCTTATTTAAGTCGGTGAGGAGGGTACCGCACATCTACTCTCGAGGCGTTAATGATCATTGCTATACGTTGGAGAAATTCAAAAACTTTGCCCCTAGGTTATACGTACAACGAATGAGCTTGAAGTTGATACTCCAATGAGGAATTGAATTGTAAGAATTGTCGCAATGTGCTGCTAAACATTAGCTTCTCAGCAACCTGTAAAAGAAGTCTGCTATACATACGTACCATCCGTGTCATCAGCAATAGCCCATATCCAACTGTGCCAAGTACCGTAATCCCAGTTAGCACGCACATACCCCGGAGTCGAGCTCTCTCAAGGGGGAACTCGGGAAACTCTAGGGACTCCTTGCTAGACACCACATCTTCCCTCTCCAGTTCCAGCATAGTTTGCTTGTACGTATAATCAACGAACCGTCCTGTCAAGCTAAGTTAGTTGTTAGGATCTACGATTTGAAAGATTGCCCCAATCATTCAAGGGATGTGGCCGCTCTTACCAGTACAAAATGAGCCCATGGCGCTGCCAATTCCCATCGGGAGATATATCAAGCCCGCTTGTATGTAATCTAGATCATATATATGAACGCCTTGTGATCCTAGAGATGTCTGGAGCGTGTTCTTTACTGCGTAATTTATGGCAAAGATAATAATAATCAGCAAGGACTCCTTGTTTCGGAGGATTTTGATGCTTATAAATGGATTCGGAAAACGGCGGGCGGGAGGTGTGAACTCGGATTGCTTGCCGGGACTGTCTTTTCGCTGAAGCAAGGAAAATGCACTCCAGTATATGCCTTTCACCCGCGTACTGCCGTTCCCTACGATCTTTCTCTGGGTCTCCGGTACGAAAAGAAGCATAGTCACAAAATGGGACCCTTGCCAAATGACGAGGAACCAGAAGATCCAGCGCCAGCCAAGGGATTCTGCTATTCCGCCGCCAATGACTGGCCCGAGGCTGAGCGCAAGATCTGTGCTGCGATTTGAGTTTCCTGTCAGTATACGCTTTCCGAAATAGCCGAAAACGGGGGAAGTGTGAGATTATACATTGTTAATACTATGCCAACATATGTTCCTCTCTCCTCAATGTCTGTAATATCAGCGACGACGCCATATGCAATCCCGTAAAGCCCTAGACACAAAATCCGTCAGCACGATATTGGGTAGGAGATATTTGTCTTGCATCATACCCGATGAGCCGGCGCTTTGAACCATGCGAAGGGCAAGGAGGCCCGCATACGTCTTCTGCACAGCAATACCGATATTGGCGCTGAGCATGAGCGCGAACATGAGCATGTAAGCAGGTCTCCTCCCACTACTATCAGCGAGATCCCCCATGAACGACGGAGCTATACCAGCGACGACGAGATACGATGTCACTGTCAAGTTGACGAGGGAGATTGAGACTCCTAGATCTTTCGATACCAAGGGTAGAGCTGGGTAGTATATGTAGCTGCTCAACGTGGAGAACATGGCCGCTATCGATGTTGCGATACATATCCATGATTTTTGCCATTTCGTAAAGATGGAATACGGTTGATCTATAGACCTTGACTCAAGGTCAGAGCTGAGATCCACGGTTTCTTCCCGGCTCAGCTTAGTTTCGGAAGCATCGTAGTGGATATCGTGGGACGCCATGACAATATATGAAGGTGTCAAAACTGCTGCCGATGAGGGTTTTTCTGGTTCCCTTTTCACCGGGAGGTAGGGGAAAGGGGGATTTGATCCAGCAAAATGCCCTGCTCAAAATCACTTGACGAGAACGAGCCTAGGAATTCCTTTTTTTAAAAAAAAGAAAGCAGCCCTTATCAGTAGAGCGGAGCATAGGGGGAGCAGGCGGATGGCTGTTAATATCCCGAGGCTGGGGGACGGGGGTTGCATCGTTCCGGCCGACGGACGTACATTAATAATGCACAATGCGATGAGGTACTTCTGCTTGAAGGTAAACAATGAACAAACAACGAACAAACAACAATCTCTAACTCAGTCAGTTTAGGTATGGATCTACGGGGTTCGTGGGAGCTTCTAACTCCCGAGCAGCCCACTTTACTTGGATGTTCAGTGTTAGAATCAGCCTGCAAGGAGACCGACCGTTCATGTGCCATGAACATCTTATCCCGTTCAATATCAAGATTGGTGCGCCAATTGTTCTTCTTGACTGAGGATTCTCTAATCTATACTCGCGATTTTGAGGAATTTGTTTGCCCTTCTCCAACAACTCAATGCTCAAGGCCAAAGGTTTGCCACGGCTCTGCATAAACACTATCCAAATATACGTGAGCATTGGCTCTCGCACCAAGATTTCAGGCGTTCGGCTGCAAGTAACAGCGTCATGTCCTTGCAGTATATGTGCATGAGATGACAACTCACGATGTCCTGCATCTCTAGTTTATTGGCCATGACAGCCGCTTTCGCTCATGACAGACGCTCAGCACACATGGCCACCATAGTTACACAACACTTTGACCCTTAGTATCCCTTCCTCAGTTTGTCTTCCAACTTGGTTTGCCCTGGACAGAAAAGCGGAATCTTGCGGATACCACCGCACGCCTTCCGTCTCCCAGAAGTATTATGGCGACCTTGTCCAAGGCGATTACATAGCCCCTTCAAGAGGAACCGAGTACCTGGAAGATCATGGGTGTTAGCTAGAAACTCCTTCATATCTTCACTTCAAGTCCTCAACTCTTCTTCCTTCCTCCAACTTGTTCGACAGACCAACTTCCTCGGCCTTGACACGCTCACATAGTGCTCTCATATTGCTCACGAAACTGCAAATTCAATTAGAACATATCTATGGTTGTGGTTAGTAGGAACTTCCGCACATGTTTCGTAGTTTTGGATCCTCTGGGTAAAGAGTGGAAATCAGAACCTGGTTCCGGATGAGATACATAATGTTGCGGCTGTCTGCATCTTCTTTGGCTTCTGAAGGTGGAATGAACTTCCTGTATTCGCCAAGGTAAGGTTCCCCTAATAGGTATCTGGTGTTCTGGAAGACGCCCAAGTCAACTAGAGAGGAGTATTGGTGGGTCAGTGATTGACAACTGGTATTATGATAGCTGCTCTAATGAACGCTATACCTTGATTGTGCCCTCATAGAGCACTTGCGTCGTAGATACAAACGCTTTCAGAGCCAGTTTTATACTTGACATTCCCAGGCCACAGGTCTCCGTGAAGGACGCACGGCTGGAACGGCTGGATCGACCGGCCATCGGACTCGAGAGGCCCTAAATAGCGTGGGAGGACCCTGTCAAAGTAGAATTTCTTGAGCTGGACTAGACTAGCATCATGTGGACCTCGAACTCTTTCTTCGCGATCCAGAAACTGGTGCATCTGGAAGGTCCAGAACTCTTGCCAAGAGGAGCACCACATATTGTCTTGCTCAAGGTCGCCGAATCTAGTGTTAACGGCGTACCCAAATTTCCCTGTTGGTGGCTTTCCCATGCTTCGGGTGTGGAGCGTGATAATGGCAGCCATGTACGCCACCGGATGCGGGATATGGTCGTCCATCAAGTCTACAAATTCTGCAAGGAAGAAATGTGTCCGAGGCGAGGATTTGTATACCCCTGTTTTGTAAGGGCGTGGTACGAACTTGTACAAGGCAATCTCCGATATCCATGCGGGCTCGATCAGATCTTTCCCCGATTCGCCCCGAGATTCCTATTCCGTTCTAAAGTTAGGTCTTCTTATGGCATGTTGGACACCGAGAGCAGGCCTCGAACCTTTTGGAAGATTACCTGCGATGATCCATCCAGCATCTCCAGTTCAATTCTAAACGTGTTGCAATAGTCACTTACGCCCGAAGAAGAAGCAGAGACCACCTTTCCGCCCTGAGGCAGAGCTATGAAGCTTTTTTTTTTTTTTTTTTTTTTTTTTTTTTTTTGTGGTAAAACAAAAAATTAATCTTTGAGGTGCATCGGCAGGCAGATAGTAGAAAACAGTCTCTCGCCTAAGCCAAGGTTCTCGGGTCGATCACTAACCTGCAAAGAGATTGTCATCCAATTTCACCCCCACGCCCCGTGTATCGGTCGCCATTTAATACTAACTAGGAATTGAAATGGTGAAGAAGTAAAAGGCCAGATCGGGCTTGAAACTGTGCGTCTTGGTTCTTTGTGGAGGTGACAGAGTGTTGGATCCTCGACGGTGGCTGCAAGACGATAAAGGGAAGAACAACTACGCCGGTAGCGACTGGCAAAGTTCACAGAAACAATCAAAAGATTAAAGAGAAACCCAGCATATGGCGGCTAATGGGGATCTAAGTCTGTCCTCTTGAGCTTCGTAGTATTGGTCGCTGATCCAACTTCAAAAAGTTCCCTGCCTCTGCTCCCTGCCTCTCCTCCCCGCCTCTTCTGAGTTTCTCCCTGTCTGTGATCCCTGTCTGTGCTCCCTGCCTGTGCTCCCTGGCGGACCAAACTATCCGAGTCTGATGATAATATCATAATCATAGCTGCGATTGTAGGCATACACATCAAAAATGCACAAATATACAAAGGTATGCACGCAAACATTGAAGGCGATAAGCTAGGTACTTAGAAGTTGGCCTTCGTCTCTCACCATCACAATAAGGGTGCCGATACAAAGAAGGGGGGGGGGGGGGGGGGGGAG
This sequence comes from Scedosporium apiospermum, assembly GCF_000732125.1. NCBI lineage: Eukaryota > Fungi > Ascomycota > Sordariomycetes > Microascales > Microascaceae > Scedosporium > Scedosporium apiospermum. The sequence continues at coordinate 1,533,846 of NW_015971822.1, read as the reverse complement.
GGGGGGGGGGGGGGGGTGGGGGGGGGGGGGGGGGGGGGTTATTCATTCAACAGCCGGCCTTCGATCTTATTGTGCGATACTTGCAAGCATACCCAAGGGCCGACAGTCCAGTCTACAAAGCTTGTGATCCCTTGCTGGTGAGGGCCCGGAGGGAACCACGGGTTGGGGCAACCAAGATGTGATTGCAATTATGAGCTGCAGCAAGCCGTCCAAGGCACACACTTGACGGGCGGCTGTCAAATTATATGACAGCGCCAGGTTACATAACTTGCATACTACGTGGGACGACACCATGGCAATACGCAGCTTCTAACGTCCAGCGACCCTGCATTTCCTTGGCTTGAGCTTGCATAGCGGGTGTATTGCCCGGGTCGATCCTGTGCAATAGCCCATGAGCCCGTGGATGCAGAATAACATGGAGCACGCGACCAAAAGTTATGGCTGGGGGGGACTTTACGTGCATGTATCCACCCCGATAATCGTACTTCTCCAGCCTTATCAGATTCTTTTAACTCCATAATATTGTACTTACCCACAACTGTCTATTTCTGAGAATTGCCTGTTAGACAAAATCCCGAGATATTATCCGCAATTGAAAGAACGAAACAACAGATTCGGCTCCAAATCATGGGCTTTCACTGTCGAGTGACATTTGATGTCCTTCGATTTTTGGCCTATGTAATTAATGGCCAATCTTGCGTCGACTTGGTAGAGGTACTTCGCAATTTATGGGGGGAACTTGGAAATGCCCCAGCCTCAAACTGCTCGATAATATCACTGCTTTTGCCAGTGATGAGTGCCTAAATATATTCTACGAATATCTAAGACGGATAAGGGGGTTTCAAACGGTGCTCATATACCTTCGGACGTCGATCCTTGATTCTTGGAGTGACTCTCGAGGGACTCAGCCTCAACTTATTAATAACTATAGGTATTAATAATAGAAAGACCATATGAAGACCCGACGGCCCCAGTACACAGACACGGCAGCTGACATGATTTTGCCCCCACGCCGTCATCTTTGTATTAAATTGGCCCTGTCAAGTCAGTTAACTGTCCCGAGCGCTTCGAGCTCAATGCAGACCCCGACATTGCGGCCTCGGAGTAAGTACGAGATCATTTAGGAACGAGTATCCCCTCTGAAGCTAAGCTAACCTTAGTGTGTCTTTGCGGGCCGTCATTGGCTTCGTGGGGACAGCTTATTTCTCGGTTCTATTACTCATCTTATACTACATATTCGGCTTCAACCCATCTCACAAGCCCTTCTCCGACAAGGACCATGACACCACTGATCCCGCCTTAGATCTGGAGAGCCTTAACGTAATTGATAAGCGGATTTACGACTCAAAGGTGGCCGCATATCGAGGAGTCCCGGACAGATGGAGGTGGACAGCACCCTGGAACCCAGAACGGGTTGAGGAAATTGGCGCCCTCTTTACCAAGGTATAACTTCAAATTGTTCAACGTATTCATATGTAGATACAGAAAGTCTAATCTCTAAGCTCATCATTCTAGCTCCTGATGATGATGGGCGATTTGCAGATTATCCCTGGTGTCGCTATACTCATAAGTGGTTACACGGTCCTGAACCGGCCGGTTTCAGCACACCACTGGCGAATAATCTGCCGACTGGCCTGGTTCTCAACAGTCACACACCTGGCTGTCCTTACGTGCCTACAGAAATATTTCTATCACAATCAGATAACACATAACCCAGTTGTGGACAATCCTAGTCGCTGCTCTATGGGGAGGCTTTCTCTTAGCTTTCGATCGCTCCCGGGGGCCCCGGGGTGAGGACGATTGGGGATTCGGTCAGGTGATATCAGTCGTGATGTTAGCAGCGCCTTTGGTTGCCGCATTCGAGCATTTCCTCGAGTTGCGATGCGCCGAGTCTAACGGTACTGGCCTAGTTCTACACTCTCGTATTATGGTTGCCATGTACTGACACTAACTTCTCCGTTTGTTTACCCTTTGTACTAGCTCGGAACTCAGATCCACTACCTGCCGTCTACCGATGCAGAGGTCTATTGCCAGCGATGCCAGCGCAGAGACACACAACCAGCAGACCTTCCACGCCTTGGAATGAGATCCAAAGTCTCTCCTTCTGCGGCCTCACGATTCCTCAAAAAACATATGACGAGGGGTTCCAGCTCCATAATATGCCATGGTTTTCCACCCTTGCCTCCGCGACAATCTGCTGGGTGTTTTTCGTCACCTTTTTCGTCGTTTTCGCTGGCCTCGAGCCTTTTTGCACATTTACATACCCCTATCCTGTCGCATTTCGATCGCTCAACGATATTCGGGGTTCTGGGGAGTTTGCCGGAGCATTTACAATCAATGAACACCAGGTAGGCCTCAACGGTATCCTCGCCCTGTTTTGGGTAGGAGTGATATTTCCAACCTCATCATGCTTGATGATGCGACTTTGGCTGAAAATACTTCAAATATTCCGAAGGGGTGGAAAATTGCAACCAGGCTCATACATTTCACCTGTCTGCTCGCATTTCCCATTATTACTTTTCTTTTCACCACAATTATCTTTACTGCGTATGCTTTCGCGACCTTACTTGGCAGTTACTGGCTATTTTGTCTTTGCTGGGTAGGGTGGGCCATGCTGGGCGATGACCCTTTTCGCCGTTCTAGGCCTCGGGCGTTAAAGCACCAATCATTCTCCTGACTGGGTGTGCTTCTTAATTCTTGTCAGATGGCACTGTATTATAGGCGGATATCTGGGCAGCGTTTCTCGTAGAATGAAGCAGTCTTTTAACGAAAGTGGCATCCTCCCGCCTTTGCTATGTTTGAGGGAATGGAAGTACTAACGACGTTGGCCTGCCAATGGGATTGAAGGGTGTTGGCCGTCAAACCAGAGAATATTTTGCTCCTTAGTTGCTCGCCTCGCATGAACAAACCAAATGCCACGTGTTGCCGCAACGAATACGTGCTCACGGCTTGCCGCACCTTTTCCTCATCACCGGAGTCCCCATTGTCGTGAAATCAAAAAAGTAGTAAGAACCGCGAAAATGCCGCTGTAGTTACTTCGTGGTTGCTTACATTTTTGCTATTATCTATTATTCGTGGATCCGAGACCTGGCCTCCGATGGTGGTGGTGGGAAACAGTTTGGCCATTCAAAACCAATCGATTCAAGACCCAGGCTGCAGGCGAGACTCGCCATTCCTTCAGTGTTTTATCCGAGAGTCCTAGATTGGAGGTGTTGCCGGTACCCGTTTAGTCCCAGAGAAGAGCGACTTGGCAATAAAGACCACCTCTGCACAGCCTCATAGCTCTCAGGCGTTTCGTTTGCAAGGATTGAAGGTGCATAACCAACAGCATCTTTCCCCTGTCAACGTGGCCCGGCCGGGCCTCTACGGACCCTCTTAGCTTTCGTGCGTTCCATTCTGTCATGCTCGAGCGGGTATTCAAGATGAATGAACCAACAGAACCTTTCCGCCGCAAGTACGGCCAGGCCGGGCCGTCCCTCAGCACAGCCTCCCCTGGATTTCATGCGCTCCATCCTATCATGCGACAGTCAGTATTCAAGCTGTATGAACCAACAGCATCTTTCCCGTCGGCTGCCTCCTGTGCTCCAAATTGGGGTTTCATGGCAAACCGTCGAACCCTATCCTTTAACCAATCTTATCTATCCCTTATCGCTCTAGTCCTCCTCCCAGGTTTGGCAAGTGCGGCGGTATTCCTGCATTCCTCCTTCGCCAAACAATTTTTCTCAGTTTGACCTCTATACTGCTGACACAGCATTAAGGTCAAGCAGCTATCGTATCTGAGCTTTTAATATCCAGCATGAAGCGTCAACGCAGCCCAGACAACTCTGCCGAGGAAGGCAGAAGTGCCCAAAAGCCCAAGGTATCATCGAGCGGCTCTAGGGAACCCCAAACTGGGCAATCTGGCAGGGTACGTTTTAAGCTCCGCATCTGGACGAGCCTTGGTTCAATTCGCAAGGCAGAACTGAATGACCCCAGACGGTCTCCTATCGGGTAAGGTCACCCTCCTCTTGTTACTAGTACTGATTGTGGGTCGAATCTAACGGATTCCACCAGGAGAGCGGGGATATCAGCCGATTCAAATAGCCTGCAGGCACCTTCAGGAGCCGGGACCGTATCTCAAGTTAGAGCCAACGCTGGAGAAACCGCACAGCAACCCATGGCGGCGGCCGCCAGAAGGGGACAAATTTTGACAGAAGAGAGTCTTGGCGAAGATGATGAGTGAGTTGGTGGCTCTTTCCGATGAATGTGGATTAGAGAATGCCAAACTGATATGACTGTAGTGCCAGCGATGACGAGGATGACAAGAGCAATGGCGACTTTCAAATGTGGTTAGAAGATATTGGTGGCCATGCTGCATTGCAACCTCTTGGGAGCACTTCACCTCCTACTGAAAGGCCCCAAATCGTAAGCTGCGAGGCCAGACTTATCAGACGCGACAAAATGCGCGCGTCATTCTGGCAAGAATTGGAGAAGCCATCTTCAGAGACCTCGGATCTTGCCTTCAACCTATTCGATCGATATGGACGCCTCGATCGAGAGTATTACGAGCATGATTTCAGGAAGGGTACCGGTGTTTGGGGTAATGAGCTTGACAGGGGAGACTTGCTTCTGTTCGAAAGCCTTCAGGTCGGCTACGAGTGGCGACGACGTGGTATTGGAAGAAAGGTTGTCGACGCTGTTCTGGAGAGAACGAGGAAGAAAGTTGATGAGAATACAGGCTTCTACGCCGTAGTTAGACCTGGTTTCCTTCTCTCAGAATTTGATCGATCGGAAGATTTTGGAGAAAGAGAGATGAGAATCGCTCAGAGTTTCTGGCGATCCCTCGGCTTTCGCAGGGTCGGTACGTCGTCATGGTTTGCCCGAACAGACTCTCCAGACCATCCATCAAGACACTTGGATCCAGCACAAGACTGGGAACAGCCAGATGACACACGTGTCCAACTTCCAGATGGCCTCAGACACATTTTTCGGAAGCTGGAGGACCCCGCCACGGAAGAGGCAGAGTGTGTCAGCGAGCTGGAGCAGAACTTCCCAAATGACCTCGAAGACCCCCGGTGGCTAGTCGTCGATGAAAAGGGCAACACTGCACTTCACATCGCCGCGATGTCACTGAAACCAAAGCCTGTGAGGTTCATCTTGTCGAAAGCAAGTCAGTTGGCCGCAGCGCGTAACAAGCAAGGTTACACTCCGGAAGAAGCCCTACGGAATCGGCTAGAGCATCGAAGAACAAGAGGACAAGATGGGCGAAGACTCTTAGTAGAGCCCGACGAATTCAAGGGCTTTGATGCTCCAGCCATTGAATGCATGGCCACTCTCCAGGGTACCAATGCCTTTGATCTCTCGACTCTGTCCATTCTAGATATCGAGGCCGCTTCATATGCTACAGAGGATCAAGTGCGAAGTGTCCCTCAATTCGACATTCCCGGAATTCGGAACACCTTGAGACTCAAGTACGGTTGCACATGTGGAAAATGTATTGGCGGCTTCTTAAGCCCTCGGATGATGTTTGCGCTCCAAAGTACAGCCAAAATCCAGTACGGTTTGTTGACTGGTGGCATCTACGAAGCAAGCGGACCAGATTGGGTCGAGGATAACGAAGATTCCCTGATTTACCTACCCGCCCGCGTCCGAGACAACTTGAGAACAAACAAGTCCATGCGGCAAGGGTTTGCGAACATGTTTGATCACATAGCTGAATGTCTGTGCCGCAAAAGGATTCCATCGGAGTATTCGGTCCTTGAGGTGCTTCGACTGTACCAGAGCGAGTGGCCTCCAGTAACGAAGAATTTCCTCCAACGTGGAGGGTCTGTAGCGGCGGTGGCGAATCTTGTGTTTAAGAGGACTAGGGAGGCTGATGAGTGGGCCGGGGATGGATCGCACAGAGGTGATTTCGGCGAGGAGATCGATGAGCTTCCCGAGTGTAGAAATGACCACGAGTTCGGCTTTGTTAGCGCTACGTGCGGGTACTCGGATAAGGTGGAAAGCCCGCCCCATTACTGGCTGTCTTATTATTGATATCTAGACGGGACAAGAGATTAGAGCAGAATGTACTTGCGTTTGCAGAATTTAAGAGTCTTTGTACATTGAAATAACACGATACTCTGTGTTGTCATCACTAAAATACGTTCACAACTCGGGGCCCTTCAGTGGACGTTTTCTGTTAGGAATGAGTGAAATAACATTGTACTCATTCTCGGGTATCTAATTTCGCTATCTAGGCTTGCCAGACCGCGGGCCCCGGAGGCTGGTACGAGTCCGGTCCGATCGAGCCTAGGTTCACAAGAATACCAGGATCGTTGGACGAGTACGCACCCGGGAATGCAACCAAAGGTGCGGGTATCGCGCTGCCTCCACCAGTAATCTCGATTTGCGAGCATGACAGATAGAACTGAGCCTTGTTCGGCTGCATCGCCATGTGCAGAGCGATGTGTTCGACACGAAGAAGATACTCGCCATCCGGGATACTGTCCGGGATCGTAGCGTTCGTTGTCACGTATTCGTCTGAAAGCCAAAGGTTAGCCTTTGAAACACATACGGTCAAGAAAATGTCTCCTACTCTGACCGGGCCAGGTGAGCTGCTTGTTGGCGTCTATTCTCGGCATCTCGGTGTGGAACTTGAACCAGACGGCACCAGAGCCATCCCAAGTTTTCGCGGATTGACCTGCTGGAACCTTGGCAAGGTAATACTGGGTAGGCCCAGGGTGATTGACTTGCTGCGTGGAGATGTAATGGATAGTCGATCCGGCGGGGACAGTCGCGATATTGGGGGCGTTTCGCGACTGGTAGCAACGAATATCCGGTACAGTAGGGTTCTCGATGCCCTGCTTGCTCTGAGCGTTCTTCGTCATGCGGGTGACGGACCAGTCCGCCTCCTCCGGTACCCCGTTGACGACGAGTCGAGGGAAGGTGTCTTTTTGCGTTAGATCATCACGCCAGTGGTAGCCAGGTTCCTATGACGTACAATGGGCTTGCGCCGCAGTAGCGGCGAGGAGAAGACACGCGAGAGGCTGCATCTTGAGATCGGTCTCTTTCGACCGAGTCCACTTGCGGCTGTATTTAGAGGTAGTAGAGAGCAACAGTGGTATATACAACTGGGCCATGGCGGTGGGGAGTGGACTGGCAGAACTTATTTAAATATCAGCCAGCATCTGGACATTGTCGGACTGGCTATAATTCACGGATGAGCAAAATATAAATTAATATCAGTGCTGTATCTCGAAGACAAGTTCATATGACCTCCATATACAGACCCCCTATATTACGATATGCGTATAACTGGACGATCCTAAGTACCTGGACTATAGCCTTCCTTGGCTATGATTGTCATGGTTAATGAGGACTTTATATTTATTGCTGATGGAGCTACAGTTTCAAGTGCCGAAATTGCCAACCAGTGCGCAATGCATTCACGGTACATGAACGAGCCAGTCCCATCACTGCGAATAGATTACTTTCCGGGGCAGTCTGCCTGTTAAAGGCTTCGGATACCGGCGAGTATCCCATAAAACATTTTGGGAGTGTCCTTGGAAGACTGGAATGCCCCTTGCAATATCATTCGAATCTAAATACGTAGTGAACCAATAGGAACCTGGAGTATTCCTCGAATCCACCCACCTCTCCATTTTCTCTTCGCTCTTCCAGTTCTCAGGGGGCTATAGTAGGTAGGACAAACATCATCTCCGCGTTATATCACCAGCTATAATCGCCGATATCGATCTATGAGCCAAATCCACTTTCTGCCTTGTCCGAAACCTCTTGCAATTATCCCTCATTAAACTCTTCAATAACGCTCCTGGGTTTCGCGAATTTTCCAAGGGCTTTGTAAGTCAAGTGATGAAAGCCAAACGCCTCCGGACCACCAATAGCAATTCCCCTCGGGGTGGACGTCCATCGATCGCTAGCTGCGATCCCTAGAACAATCACCAGTTGACCGTATCGATATTCCGGAGTACCAAGAGCCTCACCGTTTTGGGCGTCGATGACAGAGATGAGATCTGGTACTATGGCGAGGACGTCCTCTTGTCGTTCTTTAGCGCCTAGGTCCTGAAGCGACGACTGTGCTCCAGGTGGAATTTTTATAGCAGCAATGTTCTCGTTCTTAAACGGTATCTTGATGAACCCACTGAACTCGGTGCCTTTGTTGTTCTCACGTCCAACCCCAGCCTGGGCATCCTGGGAGCCACCCATCCCCTCAATGACACACTCCCCATAGACGTGACCTGTTCTCAGCGTTCGCTCTACCCTCACTATTTTCCCCTTCCAGATGACTCTCGCGCCTTCATGGCCGCCGCACTCTTTAATTATCGTCTCGGCAACGTTGTCAAGATTGTTCGTCTTCCTTGCTTTCATGACGGCCCGGCCGATCCTCCAAGACTGGGAGATGGTATTCTCAACAACCCAGCGCTTCACCTCGGCGCCGCTGACTGGCGCGTCAGCGAAACCCACCTGGGACCCCATTTCACTCAGCGCCGCACGCATGATGCGCTCGACGTGAGCATCTGAAGAGGCTCCGGTCATGGTTATGATATTGCCATTACCGTCGCTCATTGCTATAGGTGCCCATATAGGCGATCTTTCATTGAACACGACCGGTGTCGTCTGCCATTTTGTGGGATATGCTCGGCCCATCCAATCTCCATCAACCGCTGGTACGTCCATATTTGTGGTCGCGCCAAGGATCATGCTCTGAAGGCCATTAGCACCTCCGATTTCAACAGTGATCATGTGCGTTGCCGGCCGTCCGACCATCTTGTATAATTCACGCTGAGATTCGATCATTTCGTCCCCCGATAACTTTTCGATTGCAACAGTGGGGGAGCCGGCACCGCCGCCACTTCCGACGAGCGCATCGTCCGGTAAGCTTGATGGGCTCACAACCCTTACCACTGCACCGGCTCGAAGTTTCTCGCGAAGAAGCACCATTTGCGAATATGGAGAGCCACCGCCTCCAGTTCCCAGGATGTAACAGCCGATGCTGATGAAGCTCAAGTCTGTCTCGTTGACATACCATACTCCTTGCTTGACAGTGGGCTTGTAGCTTAATAAGTCAATCTCGTCTCTCGTAGGACTTGCTTTCGATATCGCGGATGGCATCTCGGTATCGGCCTGGATTTCGATCTGGTCGATCGCCAAATCCAGATGATCCGTGGTGGTAAACGTTCGTGTGAAATCAAAATCACCGGCCGCCTTGACAATGAATCGGGATTTGTGGGCAACGTACTGTTTTCCATGATAAATGTAGATGTTAGACAGAGTAATTCACAAGCGTTTATGTGTGGAATACTCACCGACAGCGGCAACTCTTCCACTTCGGCCACCTTAACTGACGATGGCAGCGCACCAAACTCGACAGCCTTCTTCATAGCTTCCTGTTTTATATCTTCCAAGACCTCCCGTGCTGATTTTGATTCAGTGGATTGCACTGTGTCGACGGTCGCGCTCACTCTGGCTATGGCTGCCCCAACAGCATTTGCAACTTCAGACCACTTCGGTGTAAAGACCTTGCTGGCTCCCGAGAGTTCCTTTGGAGCGATTATTGCGCCGCCTCCAACTAGGATAACCGGGAGATCCGCCGGAGAAGTTTTCATTCTCGCGATCAGACTTTCCAACTTGAATTTCACAACTGCAAGGTACTCTTCAAGTTCCTCGGCTGAGAGAGAGCCTTCGACCAGTTTCCGGTCTCCAACTTCTATGGAGTGATCTGCAAGAACGGAACAGTCGGTTGAAGTCAACTCTGTGCCACCGAAAGCCAGTCCTCGCGTTGTGATGGCGTATCCGACGCTGTCAGGGCCAATGGTAATACTTTTACCCTTTCGGACCAGCGAGCCACCGCCAAGACCAATACTCTTTATGTCTGGACATGGAAAGTTCATTCGCACTCCGGAAAGTTCGCTATATGCGGCTTGCTGCCTGGGGAATCCACTTGCTAGAAGGAGGCCGGCATCGGTAGTTGTGCCCCCAATGTCAACAACCATGACATCTTCTTCGACCTCACCTTGTACTAAGAAGGCGGCTCCACGCATGCTGTTCGTAGGTCCGCTAGAGAAGGTTTTGATGGGGAACTTCGCCACCACCTCTCCTGACAGTATGCTTCCATCGTTCTGCGTTATGAAGACAGGACAGTGCAGCCCAAGAGCTTTCACCGGCTTTTGGAAAGACTGGATGGTGCGTGCGGCAAAGGGCAGTATGGACGCATTCAAGATTGCGGCATTCTCCCTTTCCACGAAGCCAAGGCTGGCTACGTCTCTAGCGCACACGACGTAACTTCCGGGTACCTCCGCTCGAATAATCTCGGCAACTCTCTCTTCCTGCTTCTCTACTGTGTCGATCGGACTGAATATGCCGTTGACGACTATAGTGTTAATTTCCAGCTGCCGAATCATAGCGCATTGCTCCTTCACTTCCGCTTCGTCGATACTGGAGATCAGTTGCCCGTCGACTTCGAGCCCTCCCTTAACCCTAGAGTGATATCCCAGTATAACCTCGCGCAAATCGTCAGGCCAGTCCACGCATGGCGGGACATGCTTAGCAAATGGGCCCGAGAGACGAAGAACAGCCACTCGCGACAACCGCCGAGGATCCCGCTCTACCACAGCGTTAACGAACTGCGTCGTGCCAATAACAACGCTCGCCACGTCCTCGGGCTTGATGCTCGCCGAAGCGAACATGGTCACGATTGCGTTGTTGATGCCATCCCCGGGATTGGCAGTTGTAGGCGACTTGTGCCACGCGACAATCCCCCTGCTAGGTGAGGACGATTGGGTCGGGTCGAGAAGAACGCCGTCAGTGTTTGTGCCGCCCACATCCACACCGATGCGGAGCTTTTTCGTCCCGGCAGTAGACATGTTGAGTTTATCGAAACCAGGCTCAAAGTCGAAATTTTGAAGGTCGTTATGGAACTGTCTCCCGCCGCTGAAGAAGCAAGCCAAGCGAACAAAACATCGCTGCCAAGGAAGTGGAGGGGATTGGATTATCTGCAGATTGGCGGACTCCGCCCCGGCATCGGAGTTATGCTGACCCGCACTTCAACTCCGAGCATTCCTCTCTCATGGATGTGTCCATTATATCTTACTTAGATTGCGATATTGAGCCGCGATGATTCGAATACAGCAGGTTTCGATGCAACTTTTAGCACCGGGTGGAAACTATAAAGTAAGGACGGGGAGTCATGCACAAACGAGCCAGGCGGCTTTGGAGGTTAAGTCATGATATAGAAGTTAGAACTACCCGATAGCTACTTTGTATCATTCACGCTCTCAACTTCTGCCCTGCTAACTGGAGAGAACTCTTTATTTCTCTCCATACCTCATAATACCTTCCTCCAGCGCCTTGATCTGCAAAGCCAGGAAGGTCGAGAAATACCTGCACAACGCCAAATTACCGCCATGGAACCAGAATCCAGGGTGTCCACTCTTCTGCCAAATCGTCCTCATCTCGCCCTCTTCATTAAACCCCCAGACATCACCAACTCGATCCGCAATCTCATCGCCAAATGTCAAGCGCGTCTGCGTGCGCATGTTCTGATAACCAGTAGCAAAGACAACCTCGTCAGCCTCCAGTTCGGAGCCATCCGCAAAGCGTAGCCCATTCGGAAGAATCTCCGAAATCTCCTGTCCCTGCTTCACCTTAATCTTGCCCTCTGCGATGAGGCGAGAAGCACCAACGTCGATATAATAACCACCTCCGCGCTGGAAGTACTTGATGAACAATCCCGAACCGTCTGGGCCGGAGTCTGTCTTGAAGCCAGCCTTTTCAAGACCTTCCAGGATTTCCTTATCGCACTCCGCAGACTTTTGGGTGATTGTGACATTCAGGGCCTTCAAGACAGAGCTGGGATTGCCGTGAACTATAATATCAGCGTCATCAACTGGCGGGGCATCTTCTGAATATGTGTCCTTGTCGGCGATATCTGTGATGGCATAAGAAGAAACGACATGTGTTGTCGACCGCTGAACAATCGTGACGTGGTAACCCTTCTCAAGGAAGTCCTGCGCGATGTCGTGACCAGAATTACAAGAGCCGACAACTACCGCCTTCTTTCCTTGGCTGTTTTCTTTAGCTCCACGGAACTCGGATGAATGGCACAAGACATCGCCCTTAAAGGTATCAATGCCCGGGATCGACGGCATATACTTCTTTCCGGAGTGCCCGGTGGCCTGGATGACATGCCTGGGGTGGAATGTTCGAACCTCACTCGTGCCGTCCTCTTTCCTGCGGTGCACGATGACCGTCCAGTTCTTCTTGTCCTCATCCCACCGAGCGTGCACGAGTTCAGTTCGAGTCCAGACGTTAAGTTCAAGGAGAGTCGCATACGCTTCGAAGAATTGCGCCAACTTGTCCTTGGGAGTGAAGATGGGCCATTGGGGTGGGAAGGGCAGGTATGGTAGGTGATCATACCATACTGGATCGTGAAGAACCAGTTGGTGGTATCGTTTTCTCCAATTATCCCCCACCCGATCGTTTTGATCGATGACTAGGGTATCGATACCCAAGGCCTTAAGCCGCGCAGCGGCGGTTAATCCGGCCTGGCCAGCACCTGATCCATTTGTTAGCTAGGTTGCCTGTTTGCGAGAAAGACGTGGCGTCTTCACATACCTAGAATGAATACTGCTGGCGCAGTACCGTCGTTGAAATCCGCAGCTTGCGTCCTTCGTTCAGCCCAGTTCTTGCGTCCAGGCTTGCCTCCGTGCTGCACGCCCACTGGCCTCCGAGAGTAAATATCCTCCTCGTGGCCGGTCAACTCCCGTAGGCTGGTATAGAGCGTGAATATTCTCCACTTGCCATCAACCTCAACCAAACGGGCGATACCACGACCCTTGCCAATTGCCGTTTCTAGAGTAATGAATGCCTGGATCCCCCAGACTTTACCCTCTTCATCCAGAGTTTTGAACTTGGGGGCGCGGACGTCAGTGCTATCATCGATTTCAATCTTCTTGAGCCTAAACCCGTCTCTCGACCCCGCAGCTTCCTTGAGAAGGTTCAGGATGCCGTCGGGTCCCTTGGCTGTCCGAAAGTCCCACGTCAAAGCAAAGTGATCACGCCAAAAGCCGTTGTCAAGAAAGAGATCAGCGATGGCCTGGTAGTCACCAGCCTCGATAGCCTTATTGAAAGAGCTCACCAAGTCCACCGCAACTTTTGAGACATCTGCCGGTGCTGACTTGTTGGGAGTGACGGGGAACGTCGCTATGGAGATGTTAACAGACCCGGGGACCGTCCGGAGACTGGATGGGACGTCGACCTCAGCGGTAGCCATAGTAGAGAGTGTTGAGAGGAACCGTTGGAGTGTCAAGGGTGGGAGGGGGAAAGAATGGTGGGGTGGTGGAAACGTGCCACACAGAAGAGAGGGAAGCTGGGTTATATACACAGGCTCTTGGTTCAAGCCTGCAGAGGAGGTAGCAATGTGACTGCATGGACAGATAACTCCCTAAGATCTACTCCTTACCCCGGAACCCCCCTTCGGCGATTGGCTAAGATTACTAGACTATTGCCAATCTTCATCTATGGCCTCTTTTACGGTGTATGTTGGGGTTTAGTGGAGAACAATGCCTCATGTGCACACCCACGATGTGAACCAAGAGTGACACGGAGGCGGGGTAGGCAGCGGCGATGGAAAGCTCGGGCGCACGGCCGAGGAAACGGAGATGTGATATGTAATTCGGTTCAGCAGGGCGACTAATCCAGAGAGTATCAGCAACCTTCGTATCGATTCGGACTACAATGCCGTAACTCTGGGCCCGAAGCGAACTGGGCTAACGCATGCGGGATCGGCGCCTTGACGAAGGGGATTGGGGCGATTATGATGAGGGATCCGGGCTAGCAGAAGAAGCCCCGAATGCGGTCAAGAGCAACAGAAGGGGTTTGCCCAATCCGAGTACCACCTGTGGCAAAAATGCTCCGGTAGCTGCATTTGGGCGGAGCGCTACTTGATCCCGGCGCAAGGTGCGGATATTAGTTTGCGGGGTAAACTCAGTTGAAGGAACAGCACAGAAGACGTGGGAGAAGCACTACAGCACCAACAAGGTCCATACTTCCACATTTCCACACAGTGTGTCATATCCAAACCTCCTATCTCTGATTCTCTGGGTTGCTTCGACACGGATGGCAGCGGTTTAAGTCCCAAGCACACCATAACCAAGTGGCCTATGCATCGGACTCTCGGCACCCGTTTCGAAGGAGTTTACGCACGCTAAACTAAGCCGAGGATGGGATGCAGCACACTGCAGTGGTCGACGCCGTGGACAATGTCCGATTGCCCGGCTTGCAGTAAGAAGCAGCCCCACGTTCGAAGCATCCTCGGGGATCTCCACTCGCGTCTCAACCCAGACGGGGCCGCTGGGGTGTACTGTAGGTTGCCCATTGTCGTAGTTATGGATGTGGTTGGTTAAAATGTTGACTACAAGTCAAGTTGGGGAGTTGACAGCTTCAACCTGGACCCCTGAGTGTCTTAATATAATACTCCTGGTTACAAGACGGAACGGGACGCAGACACTTGTGTTTCTGGAAATCTGCCACTCGATTCAAAGAGCCATCAAATTATATGGCTAGACTCGATCTGGCTGAATTAGATGATCTTCGAAAGGGCACGAGTCCAATACATACAAATCAACACATGTGCCTGGTAGACCGCAAAGGGAATTACCAAGACTCCGAAACCCGCCATAAATGAGACTAGGTTACAGTTTTACGCTAGGTCGGAGTCTGCCTCTTCCCAGCTCTGAGGTTCGTGACAAGGCCCGCGAGAGTATTGCCAGTACTGTAAATTGCCCGTGTTCACAGAATTCACTCGAAGTCGGCGTGATATTTGAGTTAGAAATTCCATCGATGAATTACAAAGTCCGAGATTAAGTGTCCCTGCTCTCAAGTCGCGTCAAGTATTAAAAAGATGAAAGTAAAAGATCTGTTCGGTCTGCGTAGTGCGAATTTGCTGCAGGGAGGGCGAGAATGTGTTATCAGTGAGTTTATGGGGGAGTCTTTCAACCACAGCAGATAGCCTAGCGGTCAAACGTTAGGCTGAGGCGTCTCACGGGATTCTTCGGAGTCTCGTGGGATCAGGTCAAACTGCTGTGGGGCGCCCCAGGTCGGGGTGAGAGAGATGTAGGTCCTTCGGGGCCGAACTCTTTTGCCAGTTGGACAAGACAATTTTATCCTTTTTGTCGTTAACGTTCAAGGATTTCCTCGCTTCACACTTGTGTTGAAATATAAAATCATTCTTAATAAAGATTTACATTCACTGCATCTTGTCGATATTCTTTTTCGGGCGTTACTAGGGATGTTGGCGTGGAATGCTGCATAAGGCTGGGAGGAAGGGAAGCGAGGCTGTCTGATGATGATGAAGCTGTCGCGAGATGGTACCTCGAGATTCTCCGAAATTTTCGAAGGTACCTAAGGAAAGCCGGTGAGTCAGCAAGGTACATAGAAGAAATGAGCTGAAGGCCACGGATTCGAACTTGATGTGAGTAGACTGACTATTCTAATTTTTTTTTTTTTTTTCTCTCTCTCTTTTGGCTTCCCCTTCAAGATGTCACCTTCCCCATATATCATCCGGCTGCCTTCCTCGCTCGCTCACTCTCCGGAGATCTCCAGTGCGTGGGAGTAACCAACCAACTTTTAATCAGGGGAAGCCAGGGGACGTCCAGATGTAAGCTCCGAATAGAAGCCTTTGCCGACATGGCCCGATACTGAGCAGATCCTGAACAAATCTCCAGAGCCAGAACCATGTGTACTGGGCTCCATATCGGAGGATATAACGGTGACCAACTGACACCTAGTTAAGTGGTAGGGATGAGCGGAGGGCACCAGGCTTCGCTTCCCAGTAAGGAATGCCCGTTGGAGATCGTAAAGTCGACAATAGCACCAATCCACCGAGGCGCAAGATTCTAATTACAGAAGAGATCTCGGAGAACACGAAGATTCCCTACAGTCCGGTAGGCAAGAGAGTGAGTTGAGGGTACTACTTACGTATACGGGCTTCTGCACTGGGCCTCTGGCATATTGCGGCGGATGGGGACGTAGACATGCCTCGTTTTCAATCATATCTTCATTCAACATTCATTACCCCCGCGACTCTGCCTACGCAAGGCTGAATGATAATGCGATGATCATATCTAAGCTGCACATATGGAACTCTAAGTCTCCTATTGAGGGCAAATGAATCCACGAGTCTTCAAGGTCAGTGTCAGCGAGAGGAGAGGGCACGCCAAATCCAGAGAGATTAGACTCTCGGTGGGTTTCGGGCTGGCGTCGGCCAAATTGATATCAGAAAAGGCGACGTCTCGTAGACTACATCGGGAACACCTGAGAGAGTGTGGGTGTAATACGGAACTGTCCTGATAACTGGGAGGAGGGAGGAGGAGCGAGAAGAAGCGAGGGCATGAGGAGTAGAGGAGCCATCTTTCTTGAAGCATGCCGGACGGATGAGTCTGGGGGAAAGGAAAAGACGACGCTGATCGAAAACAAACATGGCAAATTAGATCTTCAGAGCACATCACGGCATGATAACAATCGTTAGTTGATCTGTATGAAGCAACAATATGCAATGTGAGAGGCGGCTTTTGGGGCTACTGCAGCAGTCAACACAGCCCAGCTCCAAACATTTGAGTGTCAACAACAACATGGCTCCAGGAGGGACATGTCCACCTATAGCCCAAAAGCACAGCTGCGGGCTAATCATCATGCAAGTGCAACAAATGTCAACAAAATGTGGGACGATGGCAAGAAGGTACATTATTAAGCATCCTGGTGAGGTAGACCATGGAGCTGTTCAAGGTGGTTGGCGGTTTGGTGGTTGAGTGGATAGACATTGAATCTAGAAGGGTGAATCAAAAATATATCACCACGATTGAAATAAAGGGGAAATTTTTTCAAAGAGAGCGCATGGGGTAAACCTTCACGAGAATACGCCGGTGATAGACATTGATTCTCTCCAAATCCAAGCAGAGGCGGCCCTAGATGAACAGAGGAATGAAGTCAAAGATGTTTGGTCCTAGACTCCGAGCCTCGTCGAGTGCAGGTGTGTGTCCGACTCCAGACAAAAACTTTTCTACCAATACAGGTAAGACTTCTTCTACCCGTGCACGCGCTGGGAGGCTCAATCGGTCGATTTGAGCCAAGGCCCGAACTAAAACCCCCCGTAGAATTTCCTCTTCACGATCTGAGAGCCAGCCCAGACAGCAATGAAAAAAAAGAGGCCTGTCAGACTCCCCCAACACCCACCCCGCCCTCGCGCCAAAAGGCCGACCGAGAGACGGGGACGAGATCATCAACCACTCCCTCTACAGCCCAAATCCCAGAGGATAAGGACCGCCGTCTTGTTCAGACAGTTCGGGAGCCACAAATGGAAATCTGAAGATGACCATTTTCTTCACTCTAAGGCGCTGGGGTATCGATTCATCAACCAGGGTGGGTTCTGTGGCTTCTTTGGGAAACCAAGAAGAGGTCGACAACTATAGAAATGATTCTCCTGTTGAAGTTGTTAGAGACGATGGACTTGGAGGAGAGATGGCGTAGAATGGATCGGCGTGTTCGATGGTGTGTGAATGATGTGTGTGGAATGTAGGGGGTAAGACTTACTGAAGTAAAGTCGACATGAAGAAGAAAGAAGAAAAAGAGAGGGAAAGAATGGGAGGATTTGGCTCATATTTATAGATGAAATTTGATGGCGCTGACCACGGCTTGATCCATGGGCGAGTGGAGTTGGCACCCACCAGAAAATTTTCTTTTCTAAGGCCAACCGCCACCAGTTGTTCGTCAACCTGGAGCCCTGAGAAGTCTGCTGCGCCCTTTATAGTAACCGTTCTCCGCCTTCCAACCTCCAAGCAGAAACAGGCAAAGTGCCAGAGTGGTTAATGGGTCAGCCTCGAAAGCTGATGGCTTCGGCCGCACAGGTTCGAATCCTGTCTTTGTCGCTTAATTTTTCTTTCACCTTTCGAATATCCTTTTGCAGTTTTGGTTCTTCGCAGTGGAGGTCTGGACAGCATTTGATAATTCTTTTTTTTTTTTTTTTTTTTTTTTTTTTTTCTGCCCTTCTCGTCTTCTAATTAGTCTCGATTTCCACCTTCCTTATGCCTAGGAAGTTTCGGTGTCGAGGGGAGGACGCCTTGCCAACCTCATTGCTGTCGATTCGTTCAGATGTGCTCAGGCACCCAAAAACTCACTTCCCGACAACCTCGCGTGCTCGCACAATTCACTTCCCATTAGTCCCCTCTCTTTCCAGGAAGGATCTATTATCAGTGTCCTGCGCAATCTACAAGCATTGGCCGTTACGACAGGAGGCCTTTTCCGAAAATAGGCAGTGACTGACACTCACCAGCCGGGCACGAAGGAAATCATTCTTGAGAGAGTTTCGCAATCCATGAATCCAGTTCTCGACTTTACACATGACAGAAGGGCCGCATTTTTAATAGATATTGATACTAATTCATACTTATTAAAGGGTTCGTTTCATCGTTCCACTCGTCTGGTCAACCACGCAGCAGATCTTCCAAATCCCAAGCCAAAAAAACCACTAACCCCTCAACTCCCTTCGCGAGACGACAAGGACATTGATATTCGAGGCTCCTTTAGCAGCAAGTCTTGTAGAAGCGGCAGGAGCCTCCGCAGCAATCGAAACCAAGCGACATGCCACCTCCTCGCAAGTGACTCCTCATCTCGGGCTTCGGCTCGCTCGTCTATTCCCCACCCCCAAAAGTTAGGTTAGTTCTGGATTGCCCCTCAGACGTCTTTGTGGAGGGGAATAGAAGTTGGCAGGTCGCGTACAATCCCCCTCCCGCGACAACATTAAAAAGGAAACCGAGGGAGAGAGACCCCGAGGGCAAAGGCGTGAGACATACAGGCTGTTGCGAGATAATGGTAGCAGTGCGCGTTCCTGGCTGTGGGGTGGCATCCATGGGCGCCTGTTTCGGCGGGGCCTCCATTGCCGAGGGCGGTGTAGGGAGAGTTGAGGTGGTAGTCATGGTGTTTTCTTTTTTTTTTCCCTTGGCGATTGAAAGTTCAAAAGAAGACCAGACTCGTTAAGCGCGTGGAGTGAAGGCAAAGCCCAACGTTGAACGGATTGGCTCCGAGGGAAGGAGGAAGAGACTGGCGGAGTCGTTATCTCAAGGAGAGAAGGTCTCTGTTCTAGTTTTCTATCCAAAATAAGGGTCCCGCCGCCGTCTCTCGTTGAACCCTGGTGGGAATCAATGCAGGTCGATTCAGCTGGCTCACCTTGGGCACGTTGTTGATTGGCGCTGTCCAATAATCTACAGGGGTCCTTTCCATTTGGAGGCCCCCCAATCACGCTCTCAACAGCAACCATCTTCTGGAGCTAAGCCGCTTCCGGCCAAATCGAGACCCTGTGCCTCTCCCCGCTGGTCGATCGGTTCACTGTAAATGTCCAACGGACTTCAGCCCTTTCGTTAAAAGCTTGAAGACCATGGGGGCACACGGAATGAAGAGGAATCAAAACTTCTGTTCGATCCCCCCTCGTATCGCCCTCTCAAATCAGACCGCACAGACAGACGACACTCAGCGCGGAACGGGATATGTGTAATTCAGAAAAAGGCCATTTGGATTATCCTCTGCATGTATGGTTTTCGTGACGACGTCTCCTTTTCCACCGGCCCAACGCCGAGAATAGCTCGTAACCGCAACGTCAAAAAAAAACATATGATACGCAATTCCTCTACATCTAAATCAGTCTTCCGCCTCCGCATCCTCCTCCTCAGCACCATTCTCAGCCCCATTACCCGCGGCGTTATCGCCGAGCGCCGACTTTCCTTCACTCTCCAGCTTCAGCCACTCATCCCACTCCGGGAAGAGATCGTCATCCTCGCCAGGCGTGCCGAGAAGCTTGGCCACCCGCCCCTTCTTGTTCTTCTCCAGGTTCTCCTTCCAGCCATCGACCAGCGGCCGGGTAAGGCTGGGCTTATACGTCTGCGAGAAAAGAACGGCTTCCGCATGCCTTCCCGTCTTGGTTAGGATGTCGACGCACGCATCGACATCGCCCAGGAGCCACTGGCAACTAAACGCAACGTTGTGAGCGCCCGATTCTCCAGCCTGTTTCGCGAGCGCCGCAAGACCTCCCCGATCGCCTGTAGAGGAGTGAAGAAGTAGTAAGGAGCCAATATCCTTAGCATGAGTGAAGCACTTAGCGGCAAGAGCAACATCCCAAGCCGCCAGGGCTGCATCTCCCACCGTCTTCCACTTGTGCTCCACATCGGCCACCTCGGCAAGCTCGAGGGCAACTTCTAGCTGATTGAGCGCGAGGGCGAGCTCGAACTTATGTTCCGGATCCGTTGCTACCTCGAGAGCGAGCTCCTTGTGGCCTTGACCTTCCAGGAACCGCGCAATCTTATTAAGCTGATCGGCGGGGACGCTGGGGAGGATTTCCGCCGCGGTCTCCATTTCATCCTGAAGCACAAGGGTCTGGTACTCGAGGACGGGCAAGGACAGGCCGAACGACGTTACGTTGACATCCTTGTCTGCCAGATAGATCCTCTCATCGCGTTGGATGAAGCCCAGGATGTACATGGGCGCGTCGAAGTGGGATATTGTGTAGGTCTGATCACCTACAAGGTAGTTGAGTCGGTTGGTTGTGTTGGTGTAGACGAAGACAGCACCGATCCACTCTCCGGTCCGTACGCTGCAGGAAAAGCCCTGTTAGTGAACCGTAACAACCAGGGGATTCGCACGTCAAAGCCTTACCTCTCGTTGATGTCTGTGATAACCTCAAAGGCCGCCTCTACACCGTCCTCGTCAACCTGACCAGATTGCACAGCCTCGACATAGTTTTCCCTCGAGAAACGGAGTACGTAGAAGGTGTCTTCGCACGCGATGGCGACCAACTCGCCGCTGTCAGACCAGTACACCTGGACACGGAGTTAGTACCATTAGGGTCATAGCCGATACGTTGGCAACAATCACCACGACATACCTGCTTAGGCTCTACCTCGATCCTACGGACGAGACCACCAGTGTTCCAATCAAAGAAGGAGATGCCACCCTGGCCTGTAACACCGAGAAGAGTTCCACCTGTCAAGCCATCGGCGTGGAACCCAACATCAAGGCCTCCCTGCTTCTCGGTGAAGTTCTTGTAGACCTTGACGCTGGTCGCCGACTCGCGGATAGCAAAATCGTTGCTGTTCTCCTTGGAGGCCCACACGAAGTCAAGGGCCGAACCGAAGGCCTTGTTCCTCCACGCAAGACTGGTATAAATAATATACTCGCCGTCACCACCTAGTTGAGGTCAGGTTAATAACTGCACACTCTCCCAACCATTCCCTAAGCTATGATGCAACTGGTGGTCTGACTTACAAACTGCGGTGAACCGGCCGTTGGGCGAGTGAAGGAGGGTTTGAGGATAGACTTCGCAAGTGCCGAGTTCCTTGACTGGGAGGGTGATAGGAGTGTTATCCTTAATGGATGCATCTAGATGCTATGTCAGCCAACAACGAGGTGCTTCGGCAACATTGGTTCCGGTATAGACTCACCACCGCCTTTGATGATGGCCGAAATAACTTCATTATGGCGCGCCCAGATGAGTTTACCAGAGCCGTCCATCGAAACGGCAGGCTCCTCCCTACCCATCTTGACCACGATGGCACCGTCATCGAAGCCAACAGCAATGCCCTGCTGGCCCTTCTGATACGCCACACACCAAGCCCGCTCGAGGCCGTAGTTCAGAGACTGTTCGAAGCGATAGGTATTGGCGTGCCATATGCGAATTGTTCCGTCCTCCGAACCGGAAATGATAACGGGAAGCTCGGGATGGTAACAGGCGAACGAAACGTTATTGGTATGACCCTCGAGGGTGGCGATGAGAGACTTGGTGGTGTAGTCCCAAATCTTGACGGTCCTATCGTCGGAGGAGGTAAGGAGGTAGGGCTTGTCGGGGAAAGGGTAGTAGTCGACGTGGTTGACACCCTTCGTATCGTGGGCTTCGAGAGTGAAGTTGGCGGTGGGCGATCCGAGGCTCCATATCTTGACTGTTCGGTCGAGACACGCAGAAGCGAAGGTGTTAGTATCCTTTGGGTTGATGGCCAGTCCCATAACATAATGGCCATGACCCTCGAAAACCTGCACGCACTTCCATCCCTTCTCCCAATCCCACAACTTTATCGTCATGTCATCGGAGGCGGTTAGGACGAATGGCTGGGTCGGGTGCACGACGATGGCTCGGATGTAGTCGGGGTGAGCCTCGAAGGTAGTGATCTTCTCCGAGGTGTTGTAGTTGTAGACCCGGACCTGGAAGTCATCTGAACCGCACACAATCCAGTTCTTCCTCGCAATGAATCGGCCGGCTCGAACAGGGACATCGGTCAACTCGAATGTTTTGACGACTTGCTGTGTCTCGTACGACCAAATATATGCCTGGCCTACATCACAGGCGCATTAGTATTCGATGGGCTCGTAAAGGGGGCAGCATGCGGCGGATACCGTTGTAGAGTGTTGTGAGGATCCATGGCTCGTGAGGATGGAAGTCGATGCCCTTCACTCGTTCGCTCCTGGCAAACAATTGCCGCTACAGTATTCAAGGTAATCAGCTGGAAAGCTCAGACGCGTGCGAGGCTGCTATGAGAAAAGGGGTAGGAGATGGCTCCTGGCAGGATCCGCAGGCAGGTTTGGTGGGCTGGGGTAGGGAAACGGCTTCCTCGATCGAAGGATTTATTCCGCATCGAAAGGGCGCCAACATACCTTGACGTCGAGGCGCATCTTGGACCTATTTGGAGACGGATGCGCAAGGGGAAGACTGTCGAGTTGTATGTAGGTGGGGTTCTGTTCGGATAGAGGCTCCCACCATCAACGAATTTAGAGTTGATGGTATTTTGGCGCAAGCTGGGAATGGGATCTGCGTGACTCGGAGAGGTTCCCGCCCTTTTGAGAACCGTTAAATCAAGGATCTCGCCGCAGAGGGACTACTCGAGGCTCGTTCGTAACTGGGGCGGCACCTTGAATTTTGAGCTTCAACGAAATGTGTCTCGATAGCAATCAGCCCAAAACGTACGTGGCATCCAGGAGTTCGAAAGAGCATGTCACGTGATAATACAGTGAGGCTAACCTGCCAGTCTATCACTGTCGCAGGCCTGTGCTGGGGGACCTCTCAAAGCCGGTCTGCCCCAAATACCTGGGCGCCTGAACATGTTCCCCCCCTGGGTGGAGCTGCTGTTTGGATCAATTACGATTCAATGCCAATTGTTCGGGCAGCAGTGTCACTGTCAAACAGGTGGCGCAACATTTACCAAACAATTGGCCTCGTTGCCTCTCTCTACAAAAAGATCTCGCCATGCCTGTGGAATCGTTTTTTTAGATTACGATGGGTACAAGGAAGGGTCATAACTTCTTTAATTCATTTCCGTTTTTGCTCCTGTCTAAGCATGTCATAAAAGCTCGTCTATAGTCGCTCGACTAGACACTCATCCCTAAAGGAAAAAAAAATACAAGCAAGCGAGAAACCCTTCCTTTACTCTCCCTTGACCTTCTTGACGACCTCGAGGATCTTGGGGTACAGCTTATCAGATTCTGTGAGGCCGGTGACCTTCTTGACGATATCATCAGCGGAGTTCTCGGCGATGATCGTCGCGAGCTGGGCGCTCTCGTCATCTCCGGGAACATTCTGGAATCGGAAGGCTTGCTCGGCAGCATCAACGAGCGCGGAGACATCCTTGTCAAGCTCGGCAAGCTGAGAGGCGGGGCCGATGAAGCGCTCCTTGCGGCTGAGCTTCCTCAGAGGAGCACGACCAACACGCTCGACGGCATCGGCAAGGTGGGGGTTGCTGATACGGTTAATGATCTTCTCGGCGTACGCCTTCTGGGCCTCGAGGGCGATTCCGTGCTTGGTGACGATGAGATCGGTGGTCTCCTCGAGAGCCTTGCGAACCTGGCCAAGGATGAACTCGTCCTGAAGGGCCTCATCAATAGTGCGCTTCTTGAGAGCGTAGCCGTGGTAGGCGGCCGTGGCGTGGCCAGTGTTGACGGTGTAGAGCTTGCGCTCGATATAGGGCTCAAGGTTTTCAACCCAGTGGATTCCCTCAATGGTGGGGACGCCATGCTCCTGGAAGGGAGTCTTGTCGACAACCCACTCGTAGAACTTCTCGAGCTTCACGTCAAGGCCGGAGTTGGGGTCCTGCGCAGGCACAATACGGTCAATAGCCGAGTTGGCATAGCGGGCACGCTTGTCATGGTCGGCGAGGCGATCGGCAGGGGTATTGGAGGGGTCCTTGATGAATCCAGCGAGGGTGTCGGTGGCACCGATGGCGTTCTCGCAGGCAATGACAGCAAGCGGGGGAAGGTCAGCCGATCGCTTGTCGATACCCTTGGCAATGGGGGGAGCGATGAACTTGAGGATAGTGGGGCCAACGGAGCAGGTCACAACATCGGCAGTGGCGATCTCATTGATGAGCTCGTCCTCGTTGGTACGAGAGTTGATGGCGCGGTAGCCGGAAATAGTAAGCTCCTCGGTGCCCTCGGTGCCGACCTCAATGACCTTGTAGGAGGAGTTCGCGTTGATGGAGTCCACAAGAGGTTGGACGACATCAGCGAAAACGACGTCATAGCCCGAGTTGTGGAGGAAGCAGGCGACAAAGCCACGGCCTATTACATAGGAAGGGAATCTTCAGTCAGCAAGCCTTTATTTTCTCCTACTAGGTAGGGGTAGCTTCAGTTTTGGACGTAGACTTACCAATGTTGCCAGCGCCGAAGTGAACAGCCTTCTTGCCCATGATGATTGATTATTTGTGGATTCTTTGGTAGAGGATGAGCTTCAGAGAGTGGATCCACGTTAGCAGCGTTCGAAGATGATGATGAGGGAATAGTTTAATTGAACACGAAGCTTAGGCTAAGGATAAGGAGATGGCTGAGATCAATATCATGATGGAGCACTCACATAGCCCGGTGGGAGATGAGAGGTGGTGGTACTGGTTGGTGGTGGAGGGATGAGAAAGGGAAATGAAGCTTGGCAGAGGGCTCAAGTTGGGGAGAGGAAAGTAGACTTACGAGATCAATGTTTTTGTTTTCTACTGGAGCTCCGAGGAGAGATGAAAAAGTCAGTGAAAGGGAATTGTTGAGGATGGAAGCTTCCACCTCTTTATATGCATTGGGCCGAAAGAACCAAGAACCAGGGGAGGAAGGAAGGAGGCAAGTCCAGGTAGTGGAGGAAGGGAGGGAAGGCAGGAACGAGTTGGCTGTGGTTCTAACGTCACCACTTGCCCGAAGTAGACGGTGAGGGATACGGAGGGGTGGTGCGACGTGGGATGCGTGGTGCCTCCTTTGCTTATTACCAGTGCGGGGCCCTCGCAAGGTCCTTCGTACTTTCCAGCTCCTCGACGACGAGTCTCGCGAAGCACGTTCTAGTCCGCAGGGAGCTACTGGAGTAGCATTTCCATATACGAACATGTATTGAGACTGGTGCTGCCACTTTTGTCTGCTGTTGTTTGATACGCATCGTGCTGCAACAGGACCACTAGTGGGAAGGCGACCCAAGCTGTGTTTAAATGGCAGCTACTTCGTACACACTTTGCCATTGGGCGTCTCACCTGCCTCGGAGCTTTTGGATAAGGTCAATCAGGGACAATTTCAAACGAACAGCCTCTGGTTAACACATTTCCACGGCTCTTGCTGCTGGTCAAACTCTCTTTCCTATAGCTCCATCACTTTCTCCTGTCCTGTCCAAGCCGTAGTTACCTAGTGCTGTCAAGTTGTCAACTATGGTCCCAGCACCTAGGAGCCACGCCTAGGCCTAGCTGGTTAAGCAGCTCAGCCAAGCAGCCGCGGGCAGCTCCCGCTAGCGGGACGAGTACCACCAGCCGTAGCGCCGTAGTACCGCCTGGCGATTGCACGGAGATCAAGCTAAGGTAGTGTACTCTCTCAAGGTCAAAGTGCATTAGCATCTCTTGCTTCGTGTCTTGTTGGTAGCGAAGAAGCTCGAGCAATTTTTTGGATTCCAAACCAGTTCATGGAGGCCGTAAATACCACCGTTACAAGCATGCAGCGACGATTTTCCCTAGTGTATTATACGGTGTCTGGCTCTCTGAATAAATGCTTGATCAACCATTGATTTTGCTCGTAGCTGAGAGACGGGTGCCTTGGCAGTGCCGCCGAGATCCAGACCATTGTCGAGCTAGCCAATACTACAAGGAAGTACTTTGGATGTACAGGGTGGGCCTAGGTTGCTGCTGCTTTGGAGCAGGCCCGTGAAGCCTCACGTAGCTGTTGTCATATATGATCCGATTAATCAATACATTGAGACAGATGCAGGCTGCACAGAGAGATGGTCGACCCAATGCTCATTCGACAGAACCATTGCTTTACGGATACCAAATGTCTCTCCTCCCTGAGCCCAACGCATGGGTGGCAACCGGCCCTCCCTGTCGCCGAATCTGAATCCAGCCATGTACAGGCAAGGTACACTCAGAACAGGATTGCCCCTCGACCAAGATCAAAATGACCTCATAGTTCGAGCTCCCAAAACTTCCAGCGCTAGACGAGTCTCCACTGTGCTAAGCCGCCAAGAGACAATGATAACAATTTAAAGAGCAATCATTGCTAATGGCCCGAAACCAGGGAATGCAAAATTAATTTTTGGTTAGCGGTTTAGCGTATACCTCGGATCGAGATGCTTTGGGCAACCGGCCTGGCCTGCTTCAATGTTGGTACCTCTCATGTCATGTCGATGGGCCTTTCTGGCCTCGATCGATCAAACGTGAGTTGAGGGGTAGCTTCACTTCCTTCGTGCTTCATAGGCTTCACGCACTGTGACCCCTCCCCCGCCCCCGCCATCAATGGTCAATCGCATCGCCATTCGTGCAGGTGCAAGTTGAGGTGCAGGGCGAGAATTCGTGATGCGTTCCCCCCCTCAACGCGACAAGAAGATTAGCTGCATCCGCCACCTTTTCGTGCAAACCCGCTGCTAGCTCAAGACCGGTGGCAACTATTAGGCTCTGGTTCAAGACTGAAATCTGACTGAAATCACGGGCAGTTCAGGCAACGTAGTATACATCCCGAGATGTCTACTCGATGGGCATGTTGGAGACGGGCTCATCACAACCCCGATGGCTCCAATGTCGTGGGTCGTGGGGGAGATGGGGGAGGGAGACCGCAGGCGATAAACGGTACGTTGATTGTTTGATAATTTTCCGTTCCCAAAGCAACACAAATCCCATCACCTAATATTGCGTCTTTTCCGGCCGCACCTCGCCGTAATACTCATGTTCAAGTCACATCCTTGGGAAAGAGGCCGAAGTAGAGGTGAGGAAGCAGTCATACCTGTTACGCCGTTGTAAAGATCTCGATATCAAAGGCAGAGAGATACGCCTCGATATCGGATACCAGATCCGATAAACTATCCTGCCATGCCATGTCCACCCGAGCCGCCCGCAGTCGGCTATGTTTAACACCCAGCGGGCGGGTCGACGTGCTCATATTGGGCCTCAAGATTTGATATTGGATTGCCGTCGAGACAGCGTCTCATTTACGCCGGAATCCTGAGCCGTTTGCAAAAAGCCACTACAACCCGATAAATTTTCTTCCGTCTTTGTCTAGGCACGAATACTGTGAGTATTCATATTTACTCCTTCGTACGAAGGAGATGCGGTCTTTGAATCCTGCAGTTTCCACTTTGATGGAGGGCTTAGCTCGGATTTTTTGGCGGGGAAGGAAAGGCCCGTTGATGCTGATCCTCGTGGTGGGATGGAAAGGGGGAAACGACACTGCTACATCCACATTACATCCACTCCTTTACTTAGTGCAACAGTGGAAATCTCCTGGCTGGTCAACTGGTCCCGCTTGTCACTACGGAGCACGTTCGTGGTTCAGACACCCAAGCCTGGACCAGAACCGGATCAAGTCGCTCTGTTCCGCGGGCAGACAACAGACAACGCTAACCCGCGACCTAGAGAGAACGCATTAGCGGCCTGTCTAACTCCTCCGCTCCGAACGTGCTCAATCCGGACGACGCAGGACCTGACCGCGCACCATCCCCAACCACATGCTGTCAGATGCTCACCGCCGAAAAAGCTCCAGGATGAAGGGATGAATGATGAATCACTAAAAGCTCGCCCTTTCCATGACGAGTAACTGCAAAGTATCTCGAATTCACTGCCCAAAAACATAAATGAAAGTATCACTACCCTTGCGCAGATGTACCCCCAATCTAAACGGTGAGGCCAGCCCACGCACCACCACCTCCTATTAAAATCTGTGATCCTCAACCCCGTTTCGACCTGCTTCAACCCCCAGCTCCTGGCCGGGGTGAGAACCAGAAACACGGGCGTTGTAAGACAAGGGCCAGGGAAAGATTCTGCGCGTCACATGGACATCCAAAGATGCAATTGGTGACCAGGGGTCAAATATTTTACGACGTTCAGTGCTCTTTTGCCCGTGGATATTACGAGATCTTGCGAGCTGTCTTAAACTACCTGTGTAAGATTACATTGTGTTGAGTCGAAGCTCGTGCTCAAAATAGAATTCAACACCCAGAGCAGAAGTGGAGCGAGATTCCTAACTAGTAGATTCTAAAAGGGGGATGGACCTCGAACTGAGCTGTTCGACTATTCTCCGCCTGCATCGCCAGCTGTTTTTGTCCCCCCCCCCTCCCCTGAACCAGTCTGGCGGGAATCATCATGTATTTCTGAGATTAAGCGATCTCTGATGCATCCAGACCTCCCCATCCTTAACCTTTTCCACGTTGTCCGCCATTTGCTTGACCACCCCTGCTGCCCTCACCTGACGAAAGCTCAAGCGGTGAGGAAGCAACGCAAGTCCACCCCGCTTCACTTCCTGAAGCTCCGAGTAGTGGTAATTGAACAATACAACCCCCACCAGAGCTCATTTCTCAACACCCGGTCTGCCTTCCCCAAGATCGTCTCCTTACGAGGATGGTGGGAGGGCTGGAGCAACCAGCCCCTGCAACGAGAGCACGCCTCAGGTCAGGTGGTTCTGACAAAATCCCTTGCAAGAGAGCTTAGCTCCAAGAGCTAGCTGGGATCCTTTGTGTCAAACATGTTTGTATTGATTTTTTATCTTTTCGACAGTCTTTAGTCGTGATCCGACCATCAGGGTAAAATTACTGTCCACTCGAAAGCGAATGATTTAGGTGATAAACACCCCTTTTTTCATGTCATCGTCACCTATTCCATCCAGTCCCGGCGCATTGATTCTCTCCTTCGTTAAAAGTGTAGCTCCGCAAACAGCTGGATTTAGTTTAGAGCTGCGAGTACTTCTTGAAAGCGCCGATGAGGCTGCCGGTCGAGGCGTCGTGGCCAGAACCGTTGCCGGGTTCGTCAAGCTCCCTATTGCGCGGTTGCATTAGTCTCTAGATCGACAATCATGGCAACGTGAGCCAAGCAAAACTATTTCCACTCGACTTACTTGAGAATCTTCTTGGCAAGGACCTTGCCGAGCTCAACACCCCACTGATCGAAGGAGTTGATGTCCCAGACGGCACCCTCAGTGAAGGTGAGGTGCTCATAGTAGACGATCAGAGCACCGAGCTCAGCAGGTCCGATGGTACCACCGACCAAGATGCTGGTAGTGGGCCTGTTGCCGAGGAAGACCTTGTGGGGAACAAGCTCGGCAGGAGCACCCTCAGCGCGGACCTCGTCGGCAGTCTTGCCGACCATGAGGGCCTCGGCCTGGGCGAGGTAGTTGGACGCAAGCATCTTTTGGTGGAGGTTGTTGCTGATGGGGTTGTGGCTCTTGGCGGCGAGGATGAAGTCGGTGGGGATGAGCTTGGTTCCTTGGTGGACAAGCTGGAAGAAGGAGTGCTGGGCGTTGGTGCAGGGCTCGCCGAAGAGGATGGGGCCTGGAACGCCACAGCTTTTGTTAGAGGTTTGAGGAATCATCACAACATGCGGGGTGGGTTCACTTGCCAGTGGTGTACTTGGCGGGAGTACCATCAGAAGTGATGGACTTGCCGTTGGACTCCATGGAGAGCTGCTGGAGGTAGGCGGGGAATCGGTGGAGATACTGGTCGAAGCTAGATAGAGATGCCTACGTTAGCACTTGAACTCTTGCCCCAAGACTAAAAGCCTGGATGGGACATACGGAGCGACAAGGTGAGTCTGAGCCTGGAAGAAGTCGGAGTACCAGACGCTCAGGAGACCACCAATGGCGGGAATGTTCTCCCTGAGAGGAGCAGTGCGGAAGTGCTTGTCCATCTCGTGAGCGCCGGCAAGGAACTTGCGGAAGTTGTCATAGCCGACATAGAGAGCAACGCTGAGGCCAATGGCGCTCCACACGGAGTAGCGACCACCGACCCAGCTCTCGAAGCCGAACATGTTCTTGGCGTCGATGCCGAACTTGGTGACCTCGCCCTCGTTGGTGGAGAGCGCGACGAAGTGCTTGGCGATCTCGCCCTTGCCGCCGGTCTTCTCGATGAACCACGACTTTGCGGTGTTGGCGTTGGTGCAGGTCTCGGCGGTGGTGAAGGTCTTGGAGGCGATGAGGAAGAGGGTGGTCTCGGGGTCGGAAGCGGCGAGGGTCTCGGCCATGTGGGTTCCGTCAATGTTGGAGACGAAGTGCAGAGTAGTGTCCTTGGCACCGTAGTGCTTGAGGGCCTCGGTCACCATGACGGGGCCGCTATCAGTCAGAGGTGAGCGGTGGTTAGTTTACATGTCCATTTCCAAAGGAGCTCCAAATACAAGACATAGGTCAAAACTTACAGATCGGAACCTCCAATACCGATGTTGACAATGTTGGTGAGCTTCTTGCCAGTGAAGCCAGTCCACTCACCGCTTCGGACCTGCTCGGAGAAGACCCTCATGTGCTCCAGGACGTCGTTGACACCGCCAGGAGTGTTCATGACATCAACACCATCCACCTTCATGTCCCAGCCGCCGACGTTTCGGAGCGCGGCGTGGTAGACGGCCCTGTGCTCGGTGAAGTTGATCTTCTCGCCATTGAACATGGCCTCGCGCTTCTTCTCAAGACCGGCCTGCTCGGCGAGCTTGACGAGGAGATCGAGAGTCTCATCGGTGAGGAAGTTCTTGGAAAAATCGAAGAGGATCTCGGCGCCGGCGCCGTTGTTGAAAGTGCGGCTGAACTTGCTGAATCGATCGGGGTCGGAGGCGAAAGCTTCCTTGAGGACGAAAGACTTGCCAACGGTGTCCCGATGGTTCTGGAGCTCGCTCCAGGCGGGGAGGGTGTTTGCGGGGGCCATTTGGAGCTGTGGGATGGAGGGGTATCTGGTGGAGGGGTTATACTATGAAGACGACAAGGGGAATTGGGGGAGGAGATTTTTTTGGTTCTGATAGACGATGAGGAGAAGGTATGCTCGATGGAGAGAATGCCGAGAAATAATTGACGTGGGACAGCTTCCGATAAAACAGAGTTCCCGTGGGTAACTTTGTTGAGTGGTGGGAGATTGGGTCTGGGTTTCTACTTGTATTTACTAGGGGAGTTGTCCCAAAACGGTACACTACAAAGTTGGATGGTCAGTTCAGTCGAGGAAGTGCGTGCTGTGATTACACGATAGACCCGGATAGGGTAAGCAAAGACAAATGAGAATTGGAGCTTGCTAGTCCAGGTCTCGTCTGGCGGGGTTCGAAGCTCCATTGTCGTGAAGTGCATGATTGATGTGTGGTACGCCTGTAACAGAGGAGCACCATACTTGGACAAAGACGAGGGCTGAACGTTAGTCTCGAGCTGGCTAGACCAGGACCACCCAGGACAGCACGATGCTATCAACCAAAAGTATCAGCATTTTGGTTTACGAGGTCACCGACACCACGCGATGACACACACTCTATAGCATCGGAATCGGTAGAGTGTACGATGCATGGATCATCCACTGATGGCAGCTTCCTCTGGTCGGATCGTAAACTAGTCGACCGGCTATTTTACGTACTGCCACTGTTACAAACCAATTAATTGACAGTCTGGGACATCCAAAGTCAGGCAGAAGGGATCTGAGGGCGTGATTTTCGGGCACGGGGTGGCGAGGAGGGGGAACAATGGAGCAGACTTGACGCATCATCATTGATGACAATGGGAAGTTTTGGAGGGGTAATGAGGGGCAGAGAGCACATAGACATGGGGGCCGGACTTCGGCCTTCGCAACAGCTGGAGACGAAGGGAGCTCAAGCATCAGCATCAGGAACTAAAACTTGGCGGGGTAATTTTTAATGAGCCCGACCCCGCCGAGATGGCAAGCGAAGATGCGCCGTTTCAAGTCATTTGAATTAAGGAGCCAGAAGCCGTCCTCTGCAAGATTGCGCGCCTTCTTCAATTGCATTCTTCTTACTTCAGTAGGATAGAATCAGTCATTGACCTCTCGAGATTATTTCAGCGTACACCATATCGGTTGCCATTGTCTGGAGTTCACCTCATGATCCAACCGGGTCCCTTTCATGTCCCTCGCACCTTCCCTCCTGCCAGCTTGATGGTCCCCCGCGCCTGACAAATCACACTTGAGGCCGGTACACATCAAACTTGTACAATTGTACCAAGCACTAATTTGATCATAAGAAATGTGTCATCCATTTTCAAGCATTATGGTTTTTTCCTCGACCTTGGTCAAGGACAAGGTCGTCAAGCAAACCTGACGCAGCTGTCTCGGACTTGGGCATCAATGCGAAGGCCATCTCCTCTCCCACTTTTTTTTTTTTTTTTGGGGGGGGGGGGGGGGGGGAATACTGTCCTTCTCCGCGGCTTGCACACTAGACTAGATAGTAGGCTCTGGGGCTACCGGCGACCTTGGGGAAGGAGAAGCTGCACACTCTAGTTCCTCGAAATGTCTTCTCCCGCCAGTGGTGGGGGCAACTTTTCCTCCATATCTGATGTGTCTGCACGATAAGATTAAATAACGAATTCTACAGTAATAACATTCCTTGTTTGATCGTAATATCTGATGCTTAGTTCTGGCATTCTGCCCCAACTTCAACAGATGTGGACGATCATGCATATTGAAATGTTCGTCTGCTCTCTTGTCGCGGCTGAACTGGTATCCGGGACCGTGCTCACTTCGGACGACTCCCAGCACGACGGAACGGTACGCAGCCACTGACCGCAGAACATGCATCCGCAGTAATCTCTAACCCGTTCCTGATTACTATTCCTACTATTGTAAGTAAAGAGCTTTACTTCGAGCGGTTCGGTGGAGGCTTGATCGGTGTAGTATAGTACATATAAGTAGAGCAGGTTTCACGGACACCCATAAAGAGTCCAGGGCCGAAAATCAGATTTAGAACTTCTCTGGCACGTCATGCCCGTATCGTCTACTCCTCAAAGCTACCCTTCAAGGATGCAGCTGAGAATAGGCGACATTGACGCAAGTCGTCAGATAGACGGAAAAAAGTGGCTAGAAACAAGTATGCGCATAACTCGTTGTACACAGACCCAAGGTGCCCTGCCAACTCCGCTTTTGGAAACCTCAAGGTATAAACTGGAAAAAACCAAAATGCAGACGGCCGAGGCCACGGCCCAAAAACGAAGGCGAGAAATGAAACAATGAAGACAAAATGACAACCGCCGCTTCATATCATGTCAACTACATTCTTTCCGGCTCCATCAAATCCGCCTGAAAATGCATCATTGCCAGCACGTTTCCTTGATATCAATCCATACCATCATCTAATCCATCCATCTATTCCCCTTGGCCTCCTTAATGGTGAAAGCCATGGAGGGTGTCACCGCCAGGTAACAAATGTGGGGTGGTGACCAACACTTTGCTTTTTTGCTTTATGAAGAAAGCAGTAGGGTATCAAAGAAGTTATAACCTCTAACGACGATCCTGGAGACTACCAACGAACGATGGGTCCTTAACACTGCCACCAGCATCTCCGAGACCAGCAATCGGGCGGTTATAACTGAAGCCAGCAAATTGGTTCTGCATGGTTTGCGACAGGAGGTCTCCCTCGACAAAGGAATCCTTTGGTGGTTCGGATGTGAATTCGGGATCAAAGTTGGCAGTATCAAGAGCATCGACCTGTTGAGGAATATGTGTCAGCATATGGCGAGGGGGAAAAAAAAAAGAAACAAGGAGGACTCTTTCTCTATCTTATTTTGGGCTTGAAGAGCGAAGAGTCTGCTGAGACGGAAGCATCGAGGAAATAAATACATACCACATTCGGCTTGAAAGCGGGCTCATATTTCCGCTGGAGAAGCTTCCGCCAATCTATGGCGTGGAAGAACGGATGGGCCTTGATCTCGGCGGAGCCATTAGCTCCGAGGCGCTCGTCGGGGTTGCGGTTGAGGAGTTTTGTGAGAAGGTCCTTAGCAGCCGCAGGGATGTCCGTGGGGAAGTGTAGCGGCTCTGAAAGGATCTTGCGGTACATCTCATTCGTGTTCTCGTCATAGAAGGGAGGCAAGCCCATCAACATCTCGTACAACAGGACACCCAACGTCCACCAGTCGACCGTCTTATTGTATCCGGTGCCAAGGAGAAGCTCGGGGGCCAAGTATTCGGGAGTTCCACAGAAAGTGTTAGTTCTGTCCTCGTCCTTCATATCGAGCTTGCAGAGACCAAAGTCACAGAGGGCGATGTGGCCCTGGTAGTCGAGAAGAATGTTCTCGGGTTTCAGGTCTCGGTAGATGACGTTGAAGCCATGGAGACACTCGAGAGCACAGAGAAGTTCGGCGGTGTAGAATCGGGCGCGGTTAACGTCAAATCGCCGCTCCTTCTGGAGATGGTGGAAAAGCTCCCCGCCGTTGACAAACGCGAGGACAAAATAGAGTTTCTCAGGCGATTGGAAAGAGAACTTTAGGGGAACGATGAAGGGGTTGTTGATTTGGGCTAAGACGGATCGCTCCGCCAGAGTGTGTGCAACTTCGGAGCGGGAGATGATGTGGGCCTTTCGAATGGTCTTGAGGGCATAGATACGGTGAGTGTCCTTCTTGCGCACCTGCATGACCTTACCGAAACTGCCCTTACCAACGACCTTGAGAAGGTCGAAGTCGTCAATCCTTAACTTGCCGGCCCGGATCTCCACGTACTCGACACCAATCTTGAGCTTTCCGGTACCGTACTGAACATCAACCCACTCGACACCACTGTGACCAAGCGCCTTCTCGGCAGTCTTGTCCTTATCCTTATCTTTATCCTTCTTGTTCGACTTTTGGTCATCGACAAAGTTGGCACGCTCTTCGAATCGGGGGTTAATGCGCACAACTCCAAGGAAGATGTCTCGGCTGCGACCGGATCCAGGGGGAGCGAGAGGGTTTCGCATATAGAGGTGGACGGCGAGCTCGGTGACTCGAGAAACATCAAACTTGTACTGGGTATTGGCGCCAGCCCAGAGGGGGTTTTCTGGGTTGCCATCGACGGAGTTTACAAAGACTTGGACCTTGTCGAAGTCGAGAAGCGCATAAGGCATGTACTTGCCCGAAATTCGACCGTGGTTTGTCGGAATGCCGGTGAAGCCTCCACCAGAAGTTTGAGGGCGGTTTCCGCCATTGATATAGGATCCCGAAACGTGCTGTGATGCCGAGGTCGGTCGCACCGAACCTGCGATATTTAGGGCACTTCCGCTAGAAAGTGAGTTTTGGGTGTGCTGGGACGCAAAAACGTTGCGGTGCTGCTCGGGAAGGGAAAAGCCCTGGCCCTCATGTAGTGTGACGATGAGAATTCCCGGCTTCGGCGGCTTTACGACGGGAGCCTGTGACATGGCCTCGGATGCTAGAGAGCAAAGTTAGGACCAAAAGGTCAGCGTCACATGCATTAGAGGAGACGAGGATATAACGATTCGAGTTCGACTTACGGATGGCACCTTCGTTGGTAGGAGTAACGGATCCGGCGATGGATTGACTCTTCTCGTCCTTATCGGTGATAGTAGAGGTAGATGGGGATCGCGAGAAGGTGCTGGCGAGGGGACCCAAATGGGTTTCCTTCAACTCTGGTGACGGTTAGTCGAAGTACAGTTAGACGTGGTAGGGAGCTCAGGCAAGGGGGCTAAGGACTTGGGACGTGTCCTAAGAAAAGGGAGGGGAAAGAAGGAGGATTAGGGAGGACAGAAGAACGAAACGCACTCTTCGTAATCTTCCAAGACATGGCGATGCCTTGGCAAGGGGTTGGACGGAGGAGGGTGTGGAGATGCGACGATGGGGTGAAAACGACAGCGAGGGAGGTATCCTGGGCTGCTGTGTCGGATTCGAATTTAAGGTGATGATCGTCGCAACTGGTCAGGTCTCGTTGACGATAAATGAAAGCGTGCCGAGGGGACTCGAGAAGGAGGCTGTCTCGATGGAGAATAAGAACGCCGCTCGAATGCCGCCAAGATGAATGCCGCTCGAGGTGGGATAATCGATAATCGGTAGTCGACGGGTAGGGAGGTCCTC
The DNA here is from genome assembly GCF_000732125.1 of Scedosporium apiospermum. Lineage (NCBI taxonomy): Eukaryota > Fungi > Ascomycota > Sordariomycetes > Microascales > Microascaceae > Scedosporium > Scedosporium apiospermum. The sequence continues at coordinate 1,497,606 of NW_015971822.1, read as the reverse complement.
AAACCACCAAGCTCGAAGGCCGTTGTCTCGGTTTGGTGATGGGATGGGACGTGATCCTGGCAGACAAGTTTGTTGTCTTGGTGAGGAAAGATGATGCCCCGCAGCAGTGAAGCAGGGGTCAAGTGTCAATCAAGTGCGAAGCGGTACGTACTCCGCTGGTGGGTGCTGCACCAGTGAAAGAGGAAGGCACTACCAACGGCAGATTTGAGCGAGCTCAGTTACCAGTTCTTCGAGGGAGCGAAGAGACAAAACTAAACCGAAAGACAAGTCGACGCAAAAATAAAATAAACTAAAGGAAAGACTTGATATCAGGGGCGGTCGTGCTGGCAGATCCGAAGACTAAAAATGGATTCTCGGAGCCCGAGAAAAGGGGGCAGATAACGTCGAGCTTGCTAATAAACTCAGGGGAACTGCGGATGAGGAGGCGAAGATCCCTGGTTGGGAATTGTTGTTGTTGGATTGAGACTGGGATTTGAGGGGGCAAGTTGGAGGGGAGGGGCGGGGCAGTACCTCAAATCCAGGCGTTGGGACCAAGCAATAAGATGTACCGATGGGAAGGGCAAGGGGGAACCCGAAATGATGATGAAATGATACTCAAGCGCTGACTGTGGGGTGCAACTAACAGTTAAGGAAAGACTTCAATTGTTCACCAGCCAGGCATTGATTGCTATCAATGGGCCTGCTACTGCCTCGCTCTAGCACCTCGTTTAGCTCGTGGTGGCACCAATGGCACTGCCAGGCACTGCCATGATTTAAAGTCTGGCGATGGTTTTAGGGCGTTAATTTGAGACTTCTAGACCGGGTACTGCACACTGTGAGTGGCGTAGCAAAAAGATGACTTGGATTATGGTGTGTACAGTGTTAAAATAACACGCACACGATACGAGGCTTTACGAGGTTTCCCTGAGGGCTCCTCGCTCATCGACATTGAGGGCAGTGCAATCGATGGGTGCAATTCCAGCATCTGCAGTCCCACTTCGTATCGGTATCGAGCTGATTAACCTGAGTAATCATGATCAATGCCCGGGAACGCCGTCTGTACCATGGAGTCGGGCCAGAGTCGAGCGACGGAAGAGATATATTAATAGTATCATCGGTACTTCGTACATGGGTCGCCTCGCATTAACAGCTTTCCTGACCTCCCACTGATGCACTGATGGTATGAAGGATGCTCAGTCAAGTATTCGCCGTTGCCTTCTCTAACTTCACTGACTTCTCCGTGTGCAACATTCGCGCGATGCCATTCTCTTTCCTGTTGGACACGCGCGTATGTGCCAGTTCTTTTCGTTTCAACTTGCTCTGAGGAGATGGGAGGACCAGAACCCAATTGCTAATTGCTTGTTCTGGTCAGTGCGGTATCTATTGCTGTTACCTTGTTACCTCCCAATCAAGCCTGCCTTGCCAACCAACGTTGCGCAGCTCGTTGCCACATGAGCGTTCTGTTCCGACGCTGACAGGATTTCGTCAAGCTTCCCTGGGCCTTCCCTGGGTCTAGCACCCTCCATCCCCCTGGGTCGGCGAAAGGTATTCACGAAGGTTCCGGTCCATCTTCTAATTTCATGGTAACCCAGCATTTAGGACCCAGCGGCAAATTCCAATGAACCAACTTGCCTCGGAATACTTCGACGCCAATGTTTAATATGGAAACCTTATGTGCTTTGCAAGCTTTCTTCAACTTGTCGCGGCCTCTACGCGTTCCAAAGGGCGACAAGCGGCTCGTGTTCCCATCTGCGGCAGCATAACTGGCTTGAACTCTGGAATAGGGCGAGTAGGGATTCTGCCTTAGCCATGCTGCTCACTCCTTCTCCCAGACCTCGAATTGCAGATGATTAATGGTGGGTAGCTCTGCAATACTCCCTATCCGTCCCTCGCCGGTACTCCTCTGTCTTTCTGAGCGAGGTGGATACGGCGCTGGCGAGGACGGTAGATCCCAGGGACTCTGCATATGGTGCAAGTACGCAGGCCCAACGACAGATACCGGTCTCTCAACCCCCTCCTCGGAACGAATATCTTCTTTACGTCCGAGTCCTCCTTGCGCGGTCTGTGGGGAATTAGCGGCAAGCCTAGCCACGGTTGGCTTCCCGACCACCTCCGCGGAAGGGTAATGCTTCAGCGGCTCCGGCTCGGGTTGGCTATATCGGTTGTTACCTCGAGTTATCTGCGGTTCACTACCTATCGGAGTATTTCTCGTATGTGTTGGTTGAGCTAGCATGTGGTTAAAACTGCCTTGGTTATAGGCCCCATCGCTGAGAGCTTCCGGCCCAAGTCCGGTATGATAGGATAAGTTCCATGGGTACCTTTGGCCCGAATTGGCTACCGTGGCGGTCTGACACGCAGCTGGAGAATTCGAAATCGTGGATGGTTGTGAAAACGAAGAAGAGGAATCGCTTATTGTTGAGGGCGTCGCCGTCGAAAAACTTGCATATGGTGGCACATGAGTGAGATACGAGTTGCTCGGAACAGGTTTTCTGTAAGTCGGGCTCGCAACCTTCACGTCAGGAAATCCCAGGCTGATACGGCGTGCGTCTATCCCGGCGTCTGATGGTCTCGTAGACGATTCCCGCCTTGGCGAAATTGGCACGCCAGGTTCTGCAACATGGGCCTGCGTTGGTGTATGCCACCCTAAACTACCTCGCCAACTCTCACCAGATGTCCGCTGATAACTCGATGCTAACGAGGTGTTATGAGGGCCAGCCCCAATGTCAACGGACAAAGGTCTCTGATGGTCAACTGGCTCTACTCTGGATGCGCTCCCAATGGAGTACGCAGTAAATGGTCCTGGTTGGGACTGGGAGGTAGTGTTCGGGATTATCTGGCGGGTTTGTACAACGGTGGAGGGATGGGCTTGCTGCAGCGCTTGAAGTCTCTCATTTGAGAGAAAGATTTCTCTCTTCGCTGCACTTGACGCTGACGACACTGGCGTGTAACTCGTGGGTCTACCTAAGGGGTTCATGCCACTCCCATGTCTTCCCACACTCCCGACTGAGTCCGACCAATTGCAAACACCCATAGTCTGAAATGTATCAACCGTGCTTTCCATTGCCGGAGAGCTTGGGTGGGGCTCCCAGGAGGCAGTGTAAGGTGGTGGTGGTGGTGGTGGTGGTGGTGGTGGTGGCCCAGAAGCGACCGCGGCTCCCAATTGTGCAATGCTTTGGCCCAGGGTGGGCGTTCCGCTGGTTGTGCCTGAGCTCGCTGTTAGTTCGCGATCTCGAGAAGAATGATACGCCAACTAAAAAGCCTCAACAATAGATGCAGGACCTACTACTGGATCTACCCATGATATCTCCTAGAATATCTAAATTCTCGAAGGTAGGTTTAGGCTTGGCGGGCTTCTTGTCGTCGCCATCGCTCCCCCCTTCCGCCTCCTGTTGAAGGCCGCCGGTGCCTGAAGAGAAAGCCAGATTCCTCAGAAAGTTAAGCTCCGCAAGTACGGAGCTATGATGGCGACTAATCACGGGCTCATATTGCTTGAACAACGTGGAGTCTAGAAGCACCCATTCCAGACGCCTGATCAGGGACGGCCTGGACCCGCCACCGACAGGTCGACACTTTTCGACCAGCACACAAACTTCTTGAAGCGACACATGTGCGTTGGTGATGATGTTGTTCATGCGATCGAGGATTTTGGGTTGGCTTTCGAGGAGGGCCAAATATTCGTTTCGGAGTTCGACGAGATCGCACCAGTCAGTGTAGCAGGTACGGACAAGTTCAACACAAGTTCGGAGGGCGGTAGGCACCTGATCCAGCTCGATGGTGAATACGATCGTCTGGTACAGGCCTTTCAGAAGAACTCCAACAGCGATCTGCTCCATTTTCTTTGAGGGTGATAGCGTATCCCGGTTGTAGGCGAGTCGTCGAGTGATGGCCACTACCTCCGAGGCTCTCAGAACAGCGTCCGAGTCTGAGGAAGAGTTATGACAGCTGCCGGCCGGGCTTTTTTTCATCCAACCTTCGTTACATTACCCCCACCATACTGGATTAGCCTATTGCAATTACCTTGACAGACTTCCAGGTTGCTTTTGCCGAGGGTCAGCCACGGGATTGAATGAGGGGATCGAGAATGCGGTGCGCCATGGGCGTGCAACCGAGAAGATGTACCAGTACGAGGTTACTCCTGAATTTCGGGCCAGGCCAGAGGTTGGGCGGAAAACTTCTCGTCGAAGACTGGTGTTGACTTCGCAGTATCACCAATGACAGACCGCTTCTGCATGCATAGAGAAGCTCTGTCACAGAGCACGTCAGGTGAGGTGGGACTTGGATCTTGAGTTCGGGACACTGAGCCCTCGACATTGAAGGAGCTAGTTGGCAGAGTCCTATGACAGTTTTAGTGCCTCTCGGTCTGCAACCTCTTCCCTCCCTGTTATTTGGCATATCTACCGCAACCACCGATTCTTGCAAGCACGACATTCGGACATACACTTGGGCTCATCCCTCAGGTCAAGTCTCCATTGCAATCCCTGGTCAATCGAGTGAGCCCATCAAAGGGATGGAGAGGCATTACGGCTGATCTCGTAGTATCCATTGCAGAGCATTATTGGATTGTCGTCGGATATTACTTTCAGCTACAGCCTGCCCTTTCCGCATCGCCATTCAGATATGCTCCCTTCTGCTGGGAATGTCATGTCTCCGAATCCAATGCTGGAACCATACACCAAACTATTGTCTCGGCATTGCCCAGAACAGTAACAAACTGCGCGAGGCTGCAGGGGGGCCATACTCTCTTGGCATCAAGTTTATTTCGACATGGAGTCTCAACCAGCGACGAAGTATGAGGTACATAGCCTGGTCCTTGGCACAATCGACATGGAACGAATGCTCGCTTCTACATTTTTTTTTCTAAAATTAAATAACGAGAGTGATAGTATAATTAGTTCAGCAAGTTTGCTCAAACTGAACGAGAAATATGCAGAGCCGGCGAGAGGGAGCTGACTTATGAGTAGATGAAGTGACCAGACAGGCTGAGGTTTTTATTAGGACCTAAAGACAGAAAATGAAAGGAGAGAAATTGAAAAGAGACAGAGAAGGAAAAGGAAAAACACGGAAGAAAAATCTCCCACGAGACGAGATTGCGCATACATGAATGACACTTGGCTTCTCTACTCTAACCCTCACGGCTGCGCGACAAGAGGAGCGACCACAGTCTTTGGTGACTGATACGCCTTTCCGTCCCTACCACTAACCTTGATCAAACCCGGAGCCACGATGAAGGAGGTCCCGAAGCTCTTTTGATCCAGGCGATGCACAAAGCGCCACTCGGAAGGCTGCGAGAGAATAACGTATCCAAGCTTCGTGACTTCGTGTATGACGGCCTGGAGGTGTTCGGTCTGCTGGAAACGGCTCGCCGGGTCTGGGTTGACAAAGGGCTCCAAAAAGGCGTTGAGCGCGGCGGCGAGAGCGCTGATCTGGCTGCTCGAGTCGGCTCCGTCGGGGTTGAGTGGCGAGCGGTCGCTACGAGTCGGATGAAGAAGGAAGGCGGAGAGAGTTCTCCATTTTGTAAGGGCGAGCGACGTAGCTTCAGGGAATATAATAGTTAGCGTCCAGATTCTATAGTTGTTGAGTCGGTCAGTGGTAGACTTGCCCTCAGAATCGCCTGTCTTGACTTCCAACGGTGGGATTGACCTGACAAAGGAGGCGATGGGGGCCGGGAGGGTCGAGATGGGACTTTGACCGTGGAGATCGGCACTGTTGAAGAGCACCTCCGATAGGATATGTTGAAGAGCGAGACGGCGGGTCTGGGGGTTTAATGCCAGTGAAACGGCCTCGGCAGGAGAGAGTTGCCCTTGCTGCCCCACGCCCAGGCCCGTAAGCACCTGGGTGAGGCTGGAAGCGTCTACTTGCACTGGCTGAAGGTGGTAGTTGGCGTCGACGTGAGTCTCCAAAAGACCCCGAATAGCAGACAATTCGGAAACTATTTCTCTCTCCGGGGTCGAGTCAAGAAGGAATTGGTTCAGTCTCAGGTCCTCGCTAGGTTTTTGCGCTGGAGGTTGTGTGCCAACAGCCGTCGCTGAGATCGGTGCTGACTCGATGTGCTGCTTGGAGCGGCGCCTCCTGAATACAACGAAGGCAGCAAAAGCGCCTATAATGAGGCCCAGGACGAGAAGGCCGATGGCAAGACCTACGGCGCCGCCAGTAGTGAGAGAACCGGAGCCATTATTAGGGGACTCCGTTGCAGTACTAGAGCCTCCTGTTGCGACCGGTGGTGTATTGGTTGCTTCTAATGTCCCAGGTGCAGCTGTCGGGCCTGGCAAGGAAGGAGCATCGGAGAGGCTTGTAGAAGATATACCCGCGCCCTGGGGAACTTGGGCGTTAGGATCTCCGTTGCCCTCTTGTCGGCCTTGTTGATCTGGTTGAACATTGGCCATGTTGGAAGGCGTACTGTTGTCGGCAGAGGCTAGCAAGGGATTATGAAAGGCAACAACCAAATGAAGCTATAATTACCTCCTTAGCAGTAAGGAGAAAATATATGAAAGGAAGAAGAAGGGACCGGGGGACCGGCTGGTCAAGACTCCGTGAAGATTGTGGGTGTGTGTAAGTGGGCATCAGCGGAGAGCTGTGACCTGAGAAGTGGATTTACGCCTCGAATGTTTTATCATTCCGTCACGGTTCTGGAGGATTGGAGCGTTACTGAGTGGTATTGGTCCTTGTTCGTTTTGCTTCGAGACACCATGACCCATTTGATCCTTTTCTCTCCCTCTCTTCTCATCGGAAACCCGGCATTATTAGATCTCATCGACCGAATCTAGGTCTTTGTACTCAATACTTCTGCGATGCTTTGACAGCCGAAGTCCCAGATCGAGTCTAGCTCGGTTCAGGCAAGCCTCGCCAATGATGCGGGAGCAAGCATTAGTGTCACCACCACCAGTCTGGTCATATTGCGTGCCAAAGACCTACCTAACGAACACGTAAAAAGCTTGGGGTTCAACGGTATCATTACATGGCTCTTTTGGAGTGATCAAGGGACAACATACAGCAGGCTCGCCCAGCCAAAATCCGTTCGGGAAGAGGAAAAAAAAGAAAGAGGAGGTCCAGAGAAAGGGGGGCGTGGGTTTTCCTTGCCCGGAGCCTTGTCGCCGGCACTCGACAGTCTTATCCTCGCCAGATACACATGCGAGCCCTTTTCCCAATTTGTCACCCATGAAACTAGGGAATACAGCTGCATCTGCACTCTCCGATGCTTGCTTCCAATAGCTAAGAGTGTTTCCTTCCCTCACACCTTGTACTATTCATCAGAGCTCTTCCTATTGTATCCTATACGCATTCATTCTCCCCTCCGGGCTAGCACTCGCTTTCTTCCGATCAGAGATGACACTTCTGATTAGCTTCACTCAGTAATATCTGATATCTCCAGTCCTTTCAAAAAAAAAAAAAAATGAATGAACAACCCGATGTCATTGTAGCTATTGATCTAGGCACCACCTACACAGGTATCATGCCAAGTTTACCCAGAATCTCCGGGCTTCCTTCTACTCAGAGAGGACTTTCATGTTGAGTGGTTGTTATATCTCCAGCTAACTCTTGAGTAGGTGTGGCCTGGATGACCCAACGCACACCTATCCAGATTATCAACGAATGGCCCGGTAGCGGCGACCGAGCCGAGCGAAAAGTTCCGACGATCCTCTTGTATAACGCAGACGGAACCCTCTCATCCTGGGGGTTTTCTTGTGCCGACGACTATGACCCCCACAACGTCAAGGTACGGCAGGAATTCTTCAAGATCTTCATCGATCAGGATACACTCGAGGCGGCGCAGCAACAGGGTTTCGTTAACGTACCGAGGTCGACATCTGAAGCGGAGCGATTCGCGACAGATTATCTGAGGCAGATATACGCGCAACTCAAGGAGACGGTCGAGATGCAGATGGGGTTGTCTCCGTATGGGAATTGGAGACATTTAGCGGTAGAGTTCATGTTTAGCGTGCCGACGACGTGGACGAGCCATTCCATTATCAACACATTCAAGAAAATCATACGCAACGCCGGCTTCGGCATAGAGGGTCCAAGGCACAAAGCTGCTGTCGATCTTACAGAGGCACAAGCGGCAGCCGTCGCCACTCTGAAGTACAGCCCTGTCAGGTTCCAGCTCGGCACCGTCTTCCTTACCGTGGATGCCGGTGGTGGTACGACGGACCTCGCGCTCATGCAAGTCACGTCGACAGACGAGGCCTTCCCCAAGTTATCGCAGATGTCCGCTGTCAGGGGCGTGGGTGTGGGCGCGACGTTGATCGACAGGGCGTTCATGAGACTTGTAGCCCAGAGGTTCGCCGCGTTTCCAGATATACAACGGCTCTTACCTCCAGACTATCCCGTTCGTTTTGCGCAGAGTTATGCGTTTAGGATGGTCAAGCACAAGTTCGGAGAGAAGGCCTACACTTTCCCCGTATACAGAATTGCTATGGAGGGCGTGGCGGCCGATTTTTCACATGCGGGACTCGGAATCGAGGGAGGGAAGATGGTGTTCTCCTAGTAAGTTGGCATATTTTCCAGGGAATATAGCAGCCGATTCTAACAATAGCTTCGGTATTGAAGCCAAGAAATACAGTCCCTATTTGAGCTACAGATAGAGGGCATCACGAAGAAGATCGGAGAGCAACTCGACTGGCTGAGGGACAATGGTCTGCCCCAACAAGTGGTACGTCCATTTTACTATTTCAAGCAGAAGCCTTCCATGAACCAAGCCCCGCGAAGAAGGCATCATAAATTCTAACTCGAGAAAAGCAATTCATGGTTCTCTCTGGAGGTCTCGGAAGCTCCATTTACGTTCGCCAGCGCTTACAGCAGCAATTCATGTCCTTCCCCCACCCTAATGCGGCAGAGGTTGCAGTCCTTTCTTGCAAAGACCCACAGCTCGTCGTAGTGCAAGGCCTTCTTTTAAACAGGAAGCAACAGATGGACTCCGGAAACATAGCTCCAACCCTTGCAACAACCGTGGCGAGGGCTAGCTATGGCGTGGTTGTTCAAGAGGTTTACTCGCCACAGCTACACTACAACGAGGACGTGAGGAAAGACATGTACGACCCGAGCAAGATGTGGGCCATTAATCAAATACAATGGCTGATAAAAAAGGTTAGCAGTATATGACTGTGCTCAGTGTCAGCCACCGTTTTGGTCTTGCTTTGATCCTGACAAGAGCACCAGGGCGATACCATCGATCCCAACCAGCCTATCGTCAAATCGTTTGAGATCCGGCTAGGGCCAAATGACATGACCAGATCTTGGGATTCAGAAATCGTCATGTCTCCAAATGAACCCCAGTTCCTCCCTAGGAGTCTCAAGCAAGGTGTGTCTTATTTGCCCTTTACGTAGGGCAAGGGGACGACTAACAACATTTTGGTATCCTGTAGCTGGCGCCATCAAACTGTGTGAGGTAAAGAGCAACCTCACAGGTGTCCAACAAGAGCAGCTGGTCCTGAGAGAGAAAAGAGGCACCTGCTTCACGCGTGGATACAAATTCTACATATGTCAGTTTGACGTGAGAGTAATCGTTGCTCCCGCAGACTTGAGGTTTGAGCTCTGGTTTGGAGGACAGAGGTTTGCAGGCAACCATGAACCTATTGCAGTATCATGGGATGACCTAGGATCAAAGGTCAAAAGTGGATAAACAACAGTACATATCCGAGCAAGACCTGGTTTTGGGGAGGGGGCCGGGGAGAGGGAGGTTTTTAGACCATCTTGCTACGAACTCTTCATTGTTTACTATCGGCCGAAGAGCGAAATACCGACTGCTCTTGGTCTTAAAAACTTTCGTAATGTTTCTAGTTGCTCATGCAAGAGGAAGTAAGTGCTTGGGGAGAGGTGTTTTGAACGGGTTGGAAGTGAAAACGCTAGAACATGGCCCAACGCTCCGCGGTATAGATAAGCTTTCCAACACAAATTAACATATAACCGGTAATAGAATGATTCAAAAATCCCAGGCTCTTTTAGTAGTAATTCCCGTTTAGCTCTAACACGGCATGGTCAGTTTCTTTCATCCTACTGCGGTAGGACCGGTATCGTCGGACCCTGGCCCCGATCGTCCGACCCTCGCTGTCCAACACAGCTCGAGTTCCCGCCTTTATTGCAAAGTACAAGCAACAAGAGATTCTGGTTCCGCTAGATACACGAGTGGGAAGGAATTGTACTGCCAGGCCACGGAATTTTAACCTGGTTCTGCGGAATATGAGCATGTTTGGTTTCCGGTTTTCATATGGGACGGGAAGGAATACCCATCCCGTTTTGCAGTCTGCCTTGCTTGGAAGGTCAGCGGCAGAAATATATGAATGTTTTCTATGCCCCTCCTTTGCTTTCATAGCTCGATCATGTCATGTCGCCGATCTCGTTGGAGCTAGTCATCTTTATCCAGGCTCTCGTGGTGTTAGAGTAATTACGAGGCACCACGGTAAGTCTCAAACTAAGCTCAAAATGTTATGAAAATTCCAGGTGATTGTGAATAATTGGATAGCTCCCTTCACACTGAAGTCTCGAGATGTCCGTGCTAAGAGAAATAAATAGCTCTTATACTCTTTATGCATTCGCAAGGTCCCAGGTGGAAGAGAGTTCCGACAATATCTGGCCCAAACCCACGGAGCGGGAGAGATTTACCCGGCATTTTGGGACGAACACCTCCTCGACGCGGCCAGAAACTAAGTTACGGTTGGGTAAATTGGCTCCATGAATATATAAATATATTTACATAGATACGTTCACCAACGGCATATAGCAGAATAGAAAGAGGGAAGCGAAGTAATAAGGAAATCACTCACTTACCCGGAACCCCGTCCATGAGGCCCGCTTCAATATATTGCCACTATTCAACAAGAAGCCAACACTGGAAAGGCCGATACCAGGTCTGCAGGAAATCAGGGATGAACGAACGCCGTAGAGGAGGAGTCCGGATCACAACGGGGTGATACGGCAGGTTGCTGGAAGGGTAAACAGCTCATCGATCCATCTCGCTCTGGAACCGAAGTCATATCTCAGCCGCCCCCATGCGCCTCTCTGTGACAAATATCTTCTGCGCATTGCACGGCCGAGTTACCCAACCAGTAAGCGTCGACGAAAGCAGTTATGGAGGAGCTTTGAATGTCGTTCAGGTACGGATGGGATAGGAGATAGTCGGGATATTAGGGCATCATTGTTGTGTTGTACCTGTACCGCCTTCCCGGGCTCGTCCGCCGCCATCTGTGGTACGAGGGCAGAACTCACTGGCTCTCGATGCTAAAGCGCTAGTATAGTTCATCGCTTCCCATATGACTAGGTCTTCGGAAGTCTCATAAATACGGTCGGTCCTTCGCCAGACCGCTTCCCTTCTTCCCAGCCGTTTGCCCTTTCCCCTGAAGAGAGAACATAGTGTCTGACTACGATCTCCCGTACCCACTCCGAAAGGCCACTATGCTTAAGCCTACACTTCTATCATCCCTTATTCTGGGCTTCGCTTCAGCTCAGAATCAGGACTCGAGGGTTGTAGCTAAGTCGTTTACATCATGGGACTGGTAGGCCTTGCCTTCAGGATCGAATGAAAATCCAGGCTTCTCCTAACACGATGTTAGTTGCAAGCCCGTCTGCGCAAACACCGTCACGCTTCGTCCGGATATTCTCACGAACAGGTAGGGATCTCAACCTCGGCCCCCTTTCCAAAACACCATCACACACCGCCCCCAGTCCCTACACTTCTAATTCTGCCCAGGGGTGTCGCCGGTGTATGTAACGCAAGCAACCAGCCGCTCCCCCTCCAGCAGGGTCTCCTCGCTCAATCCAGCTGCGCAGGCGGTACGGCCTTCCTCTGCGACTCGTACCAGCCCGTGCCCGTTTCCGAAGAGCTCTCATACGGCTTCGCCATCCAAGTTGGAGGCTCGCCCATGGCAGACAACGCGAACTGCTGCCGGTGCTACGAGGCGCAATGGCTCACAGGCGCGGCATCGGGAAAGAAGATGATCGTGCAGATCATCAACATCGCCAACACGCCTGGAGCGGATTCAGACGTGCAGTTGGATGATTTGATCATTTTGACCCCTGGTGGTGGTGTTGGGCCTTATAACACCGGATGCCGGCTGCAGTATGGTGCGCTGTATGCTGGCGCCTGGTATGTGGTCTTTCTCAAGTAATGTCAAATCCAATGTGTGTGCGAACGAGATAATGACAGTTGATCTGCCTTCTAGGGGTGCCGATTACGGTGGTGTCACGTCGAAGGAGAGCTGCGCGAACCTACCGAGCAACTTGCAAGGCGGATGCTATTGGCGATATAACTGGGCGAGGGGCGAGCTCAATGGATGGGACATTATATATAACCCTATTACCTGTCCGAGCCGACTTAGCGATATTTCGGGCTGCTCCGCGTAAGGGGAGTTGTCAAGAACGTTTCCATCTTGCCGACTTTAGGTGTTCGTGTTGGAGAAGAGGTGCGCGTTGCTGAACGTTGCTGAAGATGTCCGAGATTGACTACTAGCCTTATTGACTCCCTGATTGCAAGTAGTTGCAATATAACCAGTTCCCTTTCTTTTCGTTTATGGCTAACATGAAAAGAGACCCGCGATGCCACACTGTAAAGGCTCTGCGGTGCCGCGGTCCCAAGATTTACTGTCTGTCCATCGAAACGACTCAAGACTTGCATAATTCGGACTTTTCAAGTTTCGTAGGGTTCGAACTTCCACTTTCGGCACATCGCACATGTCGGCTGTGATGGAGACGTGCACTGCCACCTTCCACCCGCCCCCAACTTGGGCTGGCTGCTGGCTCGGGCGAAGGCGGCAAAATCCCTCTTAAAGGACTCTTGTTTACGATCCCTGCACAAGGGGCCAGTGACTGAGCCACAATGGCTACGCAAAAACCACGTGGTCCTTGATTTTGTCTAGTTTATATCCGTCTCAGCAACCTGAAGAAATCGGAAAGAGTCTGCCGGGAGGATGGAGAAGGGTCTCTGGAGCCCAATGGAACTTGAGCCGCAGAGTGGTTGGTTGATTGGGAAGAGGAGAGGACTTTACCAGTCAGCGACGAAGCAACAATCAAATGATTTTCAATTTTGCATGGGTTTGCAGCTGCGATGGACTATCGATTGATCCGTGCCGTGTGAGCGGCACGTCCCTCGTGCTCCATCCCCGTCTCTGTTCCTCCTCTTGGTTTGATCTAAGATCGGCATCAAATTGAAGAGTGGAAGGAACATTAATTGCTCCCTGTACGGATCAGCCCGACAAAGAAATCACTACGAAGTACATGACGGGGATGATGGCGATATTGATAGTTTACAATCTTCAAGGCCCAGAATCACAGGGGGATCCAGCCCTATAAGGCGACGGCGTGCGGGATTGATCGACTCTGGACACGAGCCAGCCTTCAGAGATTGACGACGCTGAGCTTGATTTCTTCGAATGATGTTGAAATCAATGCAGAAGTGACAGTTGAACCCCTGGTCCGTTCCCCATGGAAAAATCAATCTCGAGATCGATGGCATCGACTCCATAGATAGAAAGATCCTCCGTCTTACTATTAGAATGTACCCCGGTACATCAATCAGCTCAATCAGCCGCATTTTGCTCGAACTTGGTCCATAAGAAAGGGATCTCAAAGGTCTAGATTATAAAGTACAAGGGCGAATATGGATAGGCGACTGAAAAGATCGGACTCGCTGGATGCGGTTCTGTCATTGAATCAACAGTGCCAGGACGCTTCAAGTGGAGCTTAGCCTTTGAGTGACAGGATAACGAGATTGATGCAGAAGAATCAGCTTGAAGATTCGTCCCGTTGGCCCAGGGCCGGGGCAGCCCTGTTTCTCTTTCTGGCAATATCTCCGTGCTAGCCGACTCATGTCTTGGCTCGACCGCCCCCAGTCTATTGCCACGCTCAAGAGTACATTTGCAGTCGAAATTTGCTTCTCAGCCAAGAGGCTCCGTCTTAGCTCTTATAGTGCCAGCTGTGAGAAGGCATCAAATGCTTTCATGTCGAGCAGGAGGAGACCTCAAATTGCATTGATGAGACACAGTTGATCTAACATGACATGCGCTAAAAGCGGTCGTGTATGGCTCACAACTGGTATGAAGTATAGGTTGACCGTTGAGCGCGAAGGCCTGGCCTTTTAGAGAAGCGTCCCGAACTAACGGTCATGACAATTGGTGGATGCTCTTGTTCTCGCCAGCACTTCTTACTCCAGGATGCATCCCATTGAAATGGCAGGGCTGGTTTTCCACTAGACCATGCGGAGGTGGGCTAATCAACCGGGCGGGAGCTCCCTTTCGGGAGACGTTAATTACCTTGGAACCAGGAGAGGGGGCGAGGAGGAGCGCCAAGAGTTACGAGGGAGGGATCGGATATCGAGGCAAGAAGCAAGACTGGTTCATGGATGGAGAGCCCAACAATGCAGGTCAGCTCTGGCCCGCTATGCCCTTGACGAAATACCTTTGTACTTTGTACAGATCCCGTCCCATCCCGAACGCAATTGGAAACCTTGAACTATCATTACCATTGTCAATGTTTCGTACCTCGTAATACGATCAATCACTAACAGGACGGCGTCTCGAGCCTGCCGCCAGCGCGGATTGGTTGTCCTCCATCAATGATGGATGTGTTAAAATGATTACTCGACTTTGGGGCACGAAGTGTGCAGCTGCATTTCACAGCGTTGATGTCCTTCATCCTTCAGAGTACGAAGTACCTGTGTATCAGGGTCCAGATTGAGGCCCTGCATTTGCCGTTCTCCTCTCGTCTGGCTGGCTTCGTCTCACCACCCTTCCTCTCCACCGTTCCATTGCGTCCCCCACACACCCCGGCAGCCTTGTCAAAATGTTCGGGGTCCTCCAGTGAATGACAGACGAGAGTGTGCCACACCCACCCAACCGCTCGCGAGGGGGGAATGAGGAGAGGGAGCTGGATGGATGGATATAACGGCTCTGCATTGGAGGCATGTATTAACCAGGGTCTTATGCAGCGTGACTGGGGCATACGAGATTACTGCTTTGCCCTGCCACGACCGCCCAGGGGATCCTCAATCCTGAAATACTCCGCCTTCGCCCGTCTCTAGCTGAGGCAAATAACATGAGATCACACCCATTTTCCACTTCAAGCTGGCTCGGTCGCCGATGTTCGCCCCAGGCCATGGTGAATTTGTATTTCTGTAACCTTTATGTTCTTGGTTTCTCCGTCGCTATCCCTTGAGAGTGCAATCGCAAACCGACCGCCTCTCTTTTTCCTTAGGCGCAAGCCGCCCTTTGATATCACTACAGCGAGAACCCTTACGCACAGCGCCGAGCAAAAATGTCCCCAAGTGACGATGGCGACGCCCCCCCGCACGAAAAGGAGAGCAGCAGCACTGCCGTCACCGAGACCTCCGATCCCATTCCCGACCACACCCCCTCACCCGCAACTCTAGAGGTGCCGCTCCCGAGGCTCCAAGTGCCCTCCCAGCCCAAATACACACGACCCTTACCTTCGGAGACGGCGACGAGGCTCGCGAAGGAGCCTCTGAACGAAGCGCGCCGGCGCTCCAACAATACCCGCAGCACGCGCCACATCCTTCTCCACTTCACCGGGAGCGTTCCGCGCTATACGAACCCCGAGGAGGAGCGGCGCAAAGCCGAATGGGAGACGAAGAGGAAGAGCGCCCTCGAGGCCATGGAGAGGGTGGCCGAGCCCGGGAAGCGCTCGAGGCTCAGCCATCTATGGAGGGTTACGACGCGGTCGGAGAAGCTGCGCATGCATCACGAGCCCGAGGATTGCGATGCTCGCCAAGCTTGCAATTTTTGGTTTCCGCAGCCTGCTTCTGTGCCGATTCATATTTGCGACTTTCGACATGAGGGTGGGAGTCGGTATACGGACACTTTGGGCCACATTGAAAATTGTGAGTTGTTGTACGGCGGTGTTGTTTGGTTTTTCTCTTGGCCCGCTGCCATCATTTTATCTTTCTGTTCAATTCTCGCCTCTAATGCGCGGGTTTTAGGGTTCGAGTCGAAACCTGACGATGTAAATGTTCGCTGGATGTAAGTACCATGGGCTTCGTTATCGCCGCTTTTACCCCATTCTAACTTCCTCATCTTCTTCCAAGCCATGTTCCTTTGGGCAAGGGAACTCTGCAATCCACCATCGAAGACATGTTCCGCTACACCGGGAGCGGCGAAATCGGAAAACCCTTCCTCAAGGGCTCCCCCGACCCATCCTGGAACTATCCCGAGCTGAGCATGCTCACCTTCGTCAACCAAGAGCGCTACATCGAAAAGATGGACGCCTTCCGCTTCCTCTCCAACCTCGAAGTGCTCGCCAACGGCGTCGGCGACGACCCTCTCCAGGGCCTCACGCGCCGCCAGATAAACGATGTCACCTGGAGGGCCGATCACATCGGCAAGCCCATTGACTTTTGGGACATTGTTCGCGCCGACTTTCCGAACCCGCTGCCCGAGAGATTCTTGGGCCAGTCTAGCAATACGAATGTGAAGGGCCCGTTGCCTACGGAGAATGACAAGCAGGCTATCAGCGAGCATGGGCATTTCCTCAACTCCATGTTGATGAGCTGCCAGCTTCGCGCTTTTCACCGCTCTGATGGTATGTGACCCCACCCCACCCAGCCTCGTTGTATTTTCGTGCACTCTCCATCTCGAGCCTCATTTCACTAACAACCGTTTTCTCTCGGGCAGGCTACCTCTTAACATTCTCCAACCAGACAGGGGTCGACTATCTCGGCAAACCCTTCCAAGAATGGCTCCAGCAACCGGATCAATTCATGGCAGACTCTGAAACCTCCATCCTCGCCCACGTCGCCGAAAATTTCACCTCCTCCGGCACGTCGAGATGGCACTTCCCAACCGTCGAATGGCTTATCGTCTACATCATGACTGAAGCTGCGACCGTCCCGCACAACATCCGTCAAGGCAGGAACTCGACCTCCCTCTTGACCGCCTACCAGGACATCGCCCGCGAACTTGTAAGCAATCCTTTTGCCCTTCTTCCCCGTCGGCATGACAAAACCTAACCGCCCATCCTCCTTAGAAACAACGCCAAAAACGTCCCTGGGAGCGTGGCGAATCACCCCGCCTCGTCCGCCGCTACCTCAACTGTCTCGAAGAACTCCGCGCCATTGCTGATCTCGCCCGCCAAAAGGTCGGCATCTTAAATGGCATGCTCATCGACGCCGAGCGCTTCGAAGCGGAGTACGCCAAGGAAGGCATCTTACCGAATGACGACGACGAGAGGGAAACGATGAAGGAGCGCATTGAGTGGGCTATTGACATGGTTAAGGAGCAGAGGGATGATTCCAAGTTTTTGGTCGATTATTTCGAAACCGCTCTTACAGAGGTTAGTCTTTTTTTTGGTTCCCTCGTTTTTCTTTCTTTTGTCATTCCGTTTTCATTTCGATATCATCATTAACACGCATTCTCAGCTCTTCCAACTCCGCTCCATCGAACAAAACGAAATGGCCATCGTAGCAGACAGCCAAAACAAAGCCGTCCTCCTCTTCACAGGCGTAACCATCGTCTTTCTCCCCCTCTCCTTCTTCACCTCCTACTTCGGCATGAACCTCCAAGGCGTCGTCGACACGAACAAGGACGAGTCGTATTTCTGGAGCGTCTGCGGCTCCATAGCCTTCGTCATGGTCCTCAGCATCGTCGCCTATGCCTTTAGGGTCGATCTGAATAGGCAGTTGCATATGCGGTCGCTGGCTAAGATGAAGGCCATCAAGGGATTGTAAAGGAGACGAGAGACTCGTTTTGGTTTGTTTGGAGTTCGGGCTTTCAGCGAGTTACTTGGCTTTTATTTTAGGAAATGACTTTTTGGGGTAATGACGAGAAATAATGTAGGAAACACCGAAGGAAATCTTGAGACGTTCTTGACATGGGCGCGAAGCTGGGCGTTGGGAGAGTCAAAAGTGGGAAATGAGTACCTTCTCAATGAATCTACTGATATTGATTTATATGCACTTTGATGCAATAAACATGATCCATTCTGATATTACGCTGCAGGATTCTACGTGAACATTGCTTGAGATCTAAATGCTGAGTTTCTTTCGGTTCCATTCGAGCGGATGGAGGAGCGGAGAGGATCACCACTCCAAGTTCCTTTGGAAGTGGACAATATATTCGGCGGCGACACGCGTCAGAATGTAAATCCAGAACAGATCCTTCTCTTTCTATCTCTCTGTTAGGTCTCCCTTAAATCAACTTCGTACTTGATTCTACTCGATCTCCCCTCTTTCTTGGAAAAGAGCTAATTTTCACACAGCCACTCAACCAAGCAACCTCTCGGCAAGGCTCCGCTAGTCTACCATGCCCATAAGAAGCTTATTCTTCCTCTGTACCGTTGCCGTTACTATAAACTTATCGCTTGGGTGTACTATAACCCCCAAATCACCCCTAGCTAGTGCTAAAAGGGTTGGGGCTCACTGGATCCGCAAGAAGCTTGATGTTCTTCCCGGCTCGTTTCGCCGGCTCACGCACCACGCCCACCATTGCTGCCTGCTACCTTCGCAATACATTTGCGGAGCTAGGCAGACTGAGATTTTCGACCGACTTCCCTTCCGGAATACGGCACTTTTTAGAGACCTCGACATATGTCTCGGCCATGACGTGTACCGCGTGGTATTGGCGTAGGGATAGCTGCTATGTTAGGCAATGCGGCACACGCTTTTTTCCACTTCTCCCCCCCTTTCGTTCAAAGGGCAGCGCCGAAAATAGGCAGGCCAAGCGAGTGCTGGGCTGATGTTTGTGAAGTTTTTCCTCCGACCACCATTGCTCCCTGTGCATAGAACATGTAGAGCCGAACGATTCCCTGCACTGGTGAGTAGGATTCGCCACGACATCTGTCCTTCATGTTCCTTTTAACATGAGTCGGTGTGCTGGCAATGCTAATGATTGGGTGTGGTGTGTCGTTGGCGGCGTTTCAGACTCCTGGATGAGTCTTGAGGTGGTGGCCAGGCTCTGAACTAGACGGACCAGGCTCGGGTACCTCACATTGAACGGGGCACGACACTCTCTTGAAGTACGTACGGATCGATCTTCAAGTAAATTTTCTATCCCTTCTTCTCACCAGCATCTTTTCCCATCCTTATACATCATCATTGTTCACTTAACCTATTTGCCCAAGATGAATTTACCTTTCGAGGTTGAGCAAATCCAAGAAGAAATCAGAGACGTACAGAAACATTTACATGCTTTTGGCACCCGTTCTCAGGGCTACATCAATAAAGATCGCAAAGAAATGCTCATCCAGCTCCAGAAAAGCGTCGAATGTATCAACAACACCGTCGAGTATTTTGAGACAGGCAGCACTAGTGCCTTCCCTCGCCTTCTAACATGCAACACTATCGACCCTTCTCCGGGACTGACGCATGAGACCATCATCTCAGAGCACCTTAGAGACATGGATACTCGATTCGCGGACCTCCATGACGCTGCCAGTTGGGGCCTGGAACGAGCCGAGCTCATTAAGAAAATAAGCAACGATACTGACGGCGACCTATGCATCATCTGCGCCAAACTCGGCTCATCAAGTACCAGGATCCAGAGTGCTCTTCGGGCCGCTCAGAGTCAGCATTGGGAGAAAGAAACAGAGTTGTCGCGGGCCATCACGCGCCTTGACTCAGTCCAGCACGAGCTGGAGATTTTGGAAACACGTCTGAAGAAATATGAGGAGATGAGAGACGATATGAGAAGGGTAGGCAATGGCACTGTTCCTATTCGATCTAGCAAAGGCTGAACAGCAAACCAAGGCCCGTATTATAGCTTGGGGAGCATCTATAGTTCACACCCCTGTCGCCGCAGGTGCGGTTACTCTAGAAGCAGGCGCGTAGTAAGTCCTTACCTTCACTTACTTTCATGATGTTAGGCTCGGTTCTGACAGAAAGAGTTTGATACGCGAGAAGCGATTCAAACTTAGAGACAAAATCAGCAACGCTGGGGAAACCGAAATATTCCTATATTCAGAAATATCGACTTTAAAGGAGCACAAGGCTGCTATTGGTAATGCCACCAATGCCGCTCAACGTCTACAACGTTATTGCGATTGGCTTGGTGGGATTACAGAGGAAATAAGCAGCTTTGTCGTCGAACGAGTGGTGGAGTACCAAGCCATCAAGGAGAGCACTGATGATCTCACTGATTGGGCTAATGGGCTTAGGCGCCACACGGAGACGATGCGTTCATGGCGCTCATCAAAGGCACAGCTGCGCAGAACGGCGAGGAAGATTGTCGACTCGCTGTTGGAGAAGGATGATCCTCGCGTACAAACTATTTCCAACCAACTGAGGAGGCTATACACCACCAGTACGAGCGTACGAGCTCTAGGGTATTCTTGATCGAATAGGAAAATCGATGGCCCGTGACTCCGACCTCGAGTGAAAGGTCTGGGCTTGATCATCCCCCACAGATTGTTAGCGAGCCAAGTTTCATGTATTTAGGAAGGAATATCACACTTAATTTCGGGTCCAGGTGCTTTGCGCCTCTTGGTCCCATTGGAAGCCAAGTCCAATATGTAATGTTCAGCGGAAGGAGTGAGTGTAGCCCATCAATAGACTTGGAGAGTCTTCGTTTTCACCACATCTAGGGCCAGCATTCTGAAACTAGCAGAAATACCCCAACAAGATAAACCAGCAGGTATCTTTTGTTGCATACGAAGTGCTAAGCGTTTGGAAAGTAATATCCGCATTGAAGAAGCACCAATGATGCTGAATAGGCCTGCCTTCGATCGAACTTATTCCGATGGAACATTGTAATGACGCAGAATGGGGGGACTGGCTGTTGGCAAACACTGGTGCACAAGTATAAGAATACAGATGCCGTTCACACACTGACGTCGAAACTTATCAAGTGAGCCATGTAATACAGGAATGCGTGGATCATATGCCTTCTAATTTTCCTGTCAAACACTAAAGAATACAGGGAGAGAATAGGTCTTCTAGAAGCCAGTTTCATGAATCCTCGAACAGGAAATACCAGACGCAGGATCCTCATGTAGACCTGCGGCTTCCTATCCCCTCAACATCATTTATGGTTTTGGATATTGAGCTCGGGCTGTCACACATTGCTGAAAAGCCCCTTTCCCCTTCTACGATGGGAGACCCCTCTTCTCGCTTTCTGTAAAGAAGATCACCATCCTCCACAGCTTCTTCACAAGATCTTCCGCCTCAACGTCAAGTGCCTAGACAAACCCAAGTTAGCATACCTTTTCTGCAAATGATCGATCATCACAGCTACCTAGGTAGCAAGAGTAAGTAAATGGAAAATAACTCACTTCAGTAAGCTCCTCCACCAAGTCACTAGGCTTTCCATGATTCCGCAAGTGCTCCTCGATAACTTCGACGATGACCTCCTCCTGCACACCCAAGTACTCCACAATCTTCTTCTCAACAAACGGCCGTAGCTTGTCGCGCATAATAGTGTCGTCGAGGTAGTCCCACTGCACCTCCCAGGCCCAGAGCCCATCCTTCTCTGAGGGTATCTCCTGGGCCAGAGAGCGCATCGCATTGGAAATCTCCTCTTCGGACATTGCGCTCGCCGCCGAGGGTTCGAATTGGATAGGGATGAGTTGCCTCTTGGCCGTCTGCTCCTGCTCTTCGTCGTCGAGAAGGCCCTCGACTTCGGCGATCGTGCGCCTCTGGGGTGCAGCACGTTGGGCCTGCGCCCTCTGCGCCGCGGCGCCCAGAGAGAGCTTGAAAGGTTGAGGCGCGGCTGCTGTCTCCCGCTGCTCCATTTCCTTGGCCTGCTGGTCGAGGAACGAATCGGCCATACCGCGCGTCCTCTCCAGCTCGGCCATCTCCCTCCGCTTCTCCTCCTCTTCTGCCCTGCGATCGGCCTGGTCTCGAGCCTGCTCGTCGGCCCTATCCCCAGTTCGCTTCCGGACCCACGCCGCGTGATCTCGGTAGTAGAGGTGAGCCTTCCGCGACGCCTCCTTCTCGTCATCCCACGACTTTTCTCGTTCAAGTTGTTCTTGTTGCCGCCTCTCTAGCGATTCCGCCTCTTGCTTCTCGCGGTCCTTCTCACGGCCGAGCGCAGCGGCTCTTGACCGCTCGCGGTTGACCCACTTCCGCTCGGCCTCTAGGTACATTTGCTCGTCTTCGCTCTTCTGCTTGGCGAGGTGTCTGCGCTGAAGCTCTTCGTCGCTCGCATCTGTATCATCTTCATCGAAAGTACTCTCTCCGTTGACAAATGTTACGCCGCGACCGGTGCCATTTTGACCCTTCGGTCCCGACGGTACATTCTGAAGCCCTCTAGGCCCAAGAGGAATGTTGTTAGCTCCGGCCGACTCAGATGGCCGAGGGGAGCGCGGCGCTCGACTAGACCGCATGCGCTCCATCTCTTCCAGCTCCTCCTCCCTCTTCATACGCTCCATATCCCTCTTGTTACTGCGCTCACGGAAGGCCGCGATCTCCGCCGCTACAATCTCGCGCATTTCAGCGGGTATATCAGCGAGCTCGTCTTCTTGCGCAAGGGGAATATTGACAACCTCGACATTCTCTCCGTTCGCCTCTCCCATTGCCACATCTCCATCCTTATCGGGCTTCTTAGCGGGCGCTGGGTAAAATAGCTCGCGGATGACTCGTTTTAACTCTGCCCTCGCGGATTCTAGTCTCGACGTCGCATCCGCATCCTCGCCCCTATTCTCCCTGTACGACTCAGCATACTTGATGGAGTTTTCATCGACCGAAATCTGCAACTTGACTTTGCCGATGCCTTCGAAATCGTCTGTTTGCTCGGTATCGGGCTCGGTGGGCTTCTGACGCTTGACGGGCACCTCGACATCTTTGAGGAGCTCCAGCGCATTCGCGAACGATTCGGCGTCGTCGTACAGCGCAAAGCCAAACTTCTTCCCCGCGCTCTCCGACAATACTGATGCCGCAGAATCCCATCGCCTTACCCTGCCAACGGCATTCAGTATCTTCTCGATATCATCGCTCACGCTCTCGGGGATTTTGTGTACAAAGACGGTCCGCAGCCTTTCCTCATGCGAAAATGGGATAAACAACTGCGCGCTTTCTCTCGCCGATGATCGCCCATGCTCGCCGCCGCGCTCGGCACCGAGGCCCGCCCTAGGGCCTGCTGAACCTCCAAGCGCATCGTCACCCCTCCTCCCGGAGCCGGTGGGGGTGCTTGGCTTCGGCGTTGACGTTCCGAGGCGTATTACTTTGGCGTTGAAGTTGATGTTGGGGAGATTCGGGGGTGTTTGGAAGTTGGCGGGAAGACCACTTGGACGATTAGCTTGCGTCGCGCTAGGTTGGTGCACACCGGGTGGCGGTGCCATGCCCGGAGCGGAAGACATGCCTGGCGGAGGTCCTGCGAAGAAGAGAAAGGAAATGAGTTAGCAAAAGATCCGCGCGTTCAGGGTGCAAAACAGAGACGAAGATGAGAGCGTACCTAGTCCGGGAGGCGGGACCATCCCCATGGGCGCCCCCGCGCCGGGGAAGCCACCATATGTGGGTGGAGGGCCATAGCCGGGAGCTGTTGATGAATAGCCGTCAGTCATCGTATTCGGAGCCAAAGTCATGGTAATGGGGAACTGGTTCATACGGGCGTATGGGTTATAAGACATGATTTTTTCGAATCAATCAATTGCGCGATGCAAGATGGAGGGTCGTGGTGTCGAAAAGTTTGAGAGGCAAAAGTACTGGCAAGGCTTCAGCTCAGAATAGCGCTTGACAGCCTGCCAAAAATAATAATAATTTGGGACCGACCTTGTCAATAAGAAGTACGGTACGTACTATCACGGTGTAACGGCTGAATAGCGGTTAATCATCGGGAGGAATAAGTTCCTTACGTAATCATGAAACCTCATGTGGTGATAATTTTGCTCAAGCTAAACATCAAATCTCATGAACGAGCTCCAACAGCCCGCGATTCCCGAATTGAACGACGTGGACTAGCGCCGCCCAATATTCTGTATGTCGTGAGGTATCAATTACACGATAGCAACCATTCTAACTGTTTCACGCAGCACAATGGCGCCGCTTCTCTCCGGTCGACTCCTCCCGGTCCTGAGGTCTTCACCAACGACCTCGCTCGTGCAGCCGCTCGCGGCCCGCCTCGCATCCGGCTCCCACTTCTCAACATCCTCTCCAGCCTTCAACAAAGCACGCCGCGGCCTCCCAGACCTCCCCCCCAAGTCCTCCGCGCCCAAGTCCTCCCAGTCCTCCCAGTCCAACGACCCCCTCGCCGACTTAAAGTCCTCGCGCTCCTCCCACCCCTACGATGCTACCAAGTCCTCAATCGCCCAGCTCATCGGCGCCGACATGACGACCGCCTTCTCCAGCCTGGAATTCTCCCCGAAGCTTCTACGCGTGCCTGTTCGCTCCGCTCCTTCGACGGGCCGTACCGTTCACGTCAGCGGACCGGTCAATGCCGCGAGGGCTTTCGCCATGGTGAACCAACGATGTACGCAGAACCGTATCGCCGCGATTGCCAACCAGCAACGATTCTACGAGAGGCCCGGTCTGAAGAGGAAGAGGCTAAAGAGCTCCCGGTGGAGGGCGAGGTTCAAGAAGGGATTCCATGCTACGGTTGTGAGGGTGCAGGAGTTGGTCAGGCAGGGATGGTAATATGCCCTTGGTCTTGAGTGGAACTTGGTCGACCATGGGAAAGCAAACATCATCACCTGATGCGCTAGAAGTTGTACACTAAAGAATGTATAGATGGCTCACGTTGTAACAATATAAAGAACCTATAAACAATCTTGATTTATCATTTCCGTTGTAGTTTGCATCCGTGTTAGATCTACTCACACACCCACACTTGTATCTCACTCATCCTCATCCGACCATTCTTTTGTCGGTGAGGGAATAGGGCTCGCCTTGATCTTGGGTCGGCTCATGAACACATCCTCGTAGTTTTGTTCTCCCTGCATCAGTTCCTCCGCCAATATCGAGGTATCCTCCTGTCCATGTTCCTCCACCTTGGGGAAATAACTTCCCTCACGGCGTGCAGGGGCGCGAGACTTTCTCTGTGACCTGCGTCTCTCCAGTTGCGCCTTTTGGCGAGCGGCCTCAAAGCCCGCCATGCTCTTCCTCGTTCTAGCTACTAAATCCTCGTATTCCTCAGCGCCGTCTTCGCTAATAGGCTCGGGGGTCGGCTTTGGCCTTGGTCGTTGGAGTGATAAAGTTGCCTCTCCATCTTCCTCTTCATCGAAGAGTCTACTTGAATGGGACATTCTGGCCATTGATAGTCGAGTTCGTTCCGCTAATGATAATGTGTGTCTCGGGCGGGGCTGTTTGGTTGGGGATGGAGATGAGTTATTCATTGAGGCAAGTATGTCGTCCGCCTCCTGCTGAGTTGGCGATTTAGGAGGCTCGCGTTCCTCCTCATCTTTACTAAGTTTGATAATTGGTTCTCGTGTCGGGGGTTCTAAGTCAGGGCATCGCGGCCTCGTTGTCTCTCTTGATATCAATTCCTTTGCTGGAGACCGAGTCAATGGGGGTGGGACAGGATCAGGACAGCGGGTCGGTGATGGAGGTGGCGAGACAGCGTTCTCTCGCTCTGGGGCGACTGGGTAAGCCTTGGGGATTCTTAGTTCGCGGCGTGGACGGCGCGGTTCGAATTCCTTGGTTTGCGTTTCCCTGCGAGGCAACTCTTCTTCGACTAGCTTTCGGCTTGGCCTGGCAAGGTGACTGGGTTTGCGTTGGGGCAGCCTCCTAATGGCGGGCGGGGGAGGTTCGACAGGCTTAGATACTTCCGCTTCAGCCTCTTCTAATTCAGAGATCGCCTCAGACTCACTATTCTCCACCACGGAGAGCCTATCTGATGGTAATATAGCCGGCTTCGGGATTAGTTCGCTGAGTGGCTTCCTGGCTGGTTTCCCAGGCGCGGTAAGGTCTTCTTTGAGGGACCTGATCAACTGAGCGTACTCAGGACTCAATGGCGGGCCTTCGTTTGGTTTGTCACCCTCCTGCAAACTTCTAGAACCCAGATGGAGATCTTGGTGGGCATTAAGCTGTAGGCCTAAGCCCTTCTTTGAGGCAGAGGAAGTGTCATGGACGGGTACTTCTTTGCCTGCGGCATCGCCAAGTAGAGTATCCCTGAAACCCTGCCATTTTTGCAATCGCTCACGATGGAACCGGACCCGACTTTCTAATTGTTCCAGCAAACCCGTCCCGCGATCATCCAGCTCCGACAATCGACCGGCCTGGATTCTCCTCCAGACTTTGTCGAATGGTGCGCCAAGAAGGCCGTCACGGCGAGAGTTTTCGTCACCATACAATAGCGTCTCCATCCACTGCTCATTCCCCGTCCAATTATTCCTTACGAGGCGTATAACCTCGGCCTTCTTTGCCTCGGAGACTTCTTGGGTCCCTTCCTGAGCATCAATACTCTTGACAAGCTCCTTCTTCCGAGCAAGGCCGCGCTCCTTGACATCCAGAAGCTCCGAAAAGTCGGCATACACGGCGCGCGCGTCGTTCTTCCTCTGCAATGCCCTGCTCAGCGATACCTGGTGCGCAAACTTCAGAATCGTAAGCTCGGTTCGTTCCCCAGCGTAGCCCCTATTCTCCAGAGCTAGGCTTTGCGCCAAAGCAGGATGTTCTCCCGTCTTCTCCGACCGATCAGATACTACTTTCCTTACAACCGCGAAGGAGAACGAGGACAGAACCTCGGCGAGCCGATCGCCTTTGCACTCGTCGAGCATGGTTTTGCGGATGACTGTGTCGCGGCCGAGGAATCCGTTCTTTTTCACTTGCTCGAGACATCGTAAAAGAGCGGCGCGAAGATTTAATGACTGTACTTGGTCTTCTGCTGGGAAAAATGGCTCGAGCTTCTGTGGAAGTGGGGTTAGATGGGCTGTACTTTGACGGCTTGGGAGGAGAGCGGTGAGAAGCAAGGGAAGACGCGTACATTGTGAGCCTCATCGCGGTCCCAGAGAAAGAACAGGTGGTAGAGTGCCCATTCAACTGCCTGGACGCGTCGTTTCTGGCCTTGGGAGGCTGTACTCGAGGCGAAAGTGTGGGCCGAGATATCAGGCCAGTCAGGCAAGAGGTCCAAGTCTAGAATACGTAGATTGGCCAGGAAGAGATCAATATTCGAAATCGGTGTTACATTTCCCAAGGCAGGGGAAATAAGGGCTTTCATTCCGGGCCCCGACGTTCCTGGGGCCAAGGCTGAGGACCCAGAGGGGATCACCAGGGTTCGAGTAGCTTGGGGATGTCCATGTCCATTCTTTGCCGGGTTTGCAGGGATGCGTCCCGTCCTGCCGCGGCCGAGGGCAGAACTAGACGTCGCCGACGCCATCGTGACATTTTTCTCACGAGGTCTTAATGTGGGCTGACGAAAAGTAGAGCGAATGCGTCGAGTCCTTTCTTGGGAGAGAGGGATAGGGTCAATTTGGGCTGGCGTCAGGTTGAATGAGGTGAGTGTGAATATGGTCACGTGCTTCGTGCTGACCCGATAAATGGTAGTCGGGGTTGCCCCACTTTTTCGGTGAACATCGGAAGGTGAGATGTGATCCCGGAGGATCCCAGACTTCATATCAAAGATGGAGGTTCCCAAACATTCGCCTTATGGACTACCCAATACAGATTACTCTAAATCAGTTACTCAATTATGCCCCATGATATTCCAAGGACAATTTGTGCCTCGCAAGCCGTATTCGCGTGAATCTAGATGCAGCCAATATAACCAACTCCGAACACCCAAATATGATAAGCCGATACCCCAAATCCCCTGGATCTAGCCCATTCGGCTGCCATCCACCATGTCGACCCCGAGCCTCCTGTGGCCGGACAAACCCCAGAAGGCCCCGTACTCGTACATCGCCCCCATCCTGCTAACCCTACCATTCCTCTCCGCCTTCCCAGTCATGGACAGCTCGGAGAAGCTCCATACCATCCTCGAATCACAAATATAGTACATGGCGCCCGCCACCGTCGTCGGATCCACGGGCATGGCCGGCCACCTGATGAAAAACGAAGCGAAAATGACAATGAGCATGAGCGCTAGTGTGCCGATCGACGTATACGTGCAAATGATGCTGGTCTCCCATGTCTGAGTTACCCGGAAGGGCACGTTGTTAAGTAGGATCGGCAGGAACTCGGCGAAGCTCGCAGCTAGGGCGACGATGACTAGGAAAAAGTGGCGCCGCTTGATGGCGGACCACAGACCAGTAAAGGAGTTTGAGGGCGGCGCGAGAAGAATGGAGCGTTCTGCGGGCTGGGGAGAAGAGGCCAAGAGCTGGTAAGGACTCATTATAGCCAGACCTGATTTTCCTCATGTTAGCCAAATCAAGCCACCCCCACTAGATCGATCATTATAACTGTACCCACCCTCGAAGATTGACGACCAGAAAAAGTTGATGATCACACCGAAACACGTAAACAAGAACCGAACCCCAAAAGTCGACGAGCTCATGAACTGGTTGAAGCCAGTTTCCCCTCCCGTGAAGCGGTAGTATAGGATCAATACGAGCAAACCGGCCAAGAATAGTCCGAACACCAACCGTCCGATCACCGACAGCATCAAGAATGGCAGCCGATTCTGAATACGGCGGCCCTTCTTCCCCTTGGTCATCTCATCAAACTCCCACACATCCTCGTTGCCCGGATTCGGAGCTTGCAGCGGAGTGCTCTCACTGTGAATCATCACGCCATACTCAACCTCGCCACGGGCGTTGACAAAGTAACCCAGTCGGAAGTTCTTATTTTCGAGGTATTCACGTATGCGGGAGTACTTTACGTCCTTGATCCGCGTGGGCAAGCCTGCAATCGCCGCCCGGGTTTGCGGATTAGTTGTCAAAGCGGCCATGCCAGCAATACTCCAAGGATTATGCGCCACTCCTGACTGCCATTTCCGCAAGGAAATCATAATGAAACATAGAAGCACGATCATAAACGCCAGAAGAGCCATCGTTGCACGTGCGGGGATCGTGAAGACTGCTAGTGCCATCATACAGCCTTCGAAGTTGTGGATCGAACACTTGCCATTCAAAGAATACAGCTTCAATGCGACGGCCTCGGTCGATAATGGGATGAGAACGGCCGAGCACCAGACGAGTAGCGTGGACAGGAATGGTAACATCTTCTTCTGGCCGAGAGCGCGCCAAGCCGTTTGCAAGCCAAAAATTCCACCCATGCGCAAGAGCATCGATTCGGAAGCGGGCGCGCCGTCGGCGCGTGTAAGTTCGTGGAAAGGATAGTACAGTTGTACGTTGAGATCGATCATGCGGATCGGTATTGCCAGGAGGACGCTAAGGATAGTAGGAAGGAAAAATCCGACGACGTAATCCCGCCTCTTCATGCGGATAACAATAACACGCGTCTGACTGGTAGGCATTGAGGGGTAGAAAGTCTGGGTTGCCGTCGGGACACCGTTCGAGTCGGTAAGGGTACTGACTGACACCGTTGCGAGGACGTCTGTTGTAATAACGGTAGGCCGCCCTTGATTGTCAGTTGTCGTGATGACCGTTGGTGTTGATATCGGTCCTGGAGTACTCGTCACCGTCGCCGTCGGGATACCGTTCGAGTCAGTCAAGGTGGCCACATCTGGAGTAACGTAAATCGGGGTGGGTGGCACAGTCGTTACAACATCTTTCATTGTCGAGGTTGACGTGATCGTCGTGCTTTTACCGCCAATCACAGTTGGAATCTCCACAGGCGTCTCAACAATGGGAATGGTTGTCTCTAGGTTGCCGTGTCTCTCCTTCGGCACAGAACCCGTGATAGTTATTTCGTCCTTCCCTCTTTCATCGGGATCGCTAGGAGTTGATGGGGGGTCTGGAGTCGTGGGGTCATCCGACGGCGTGCCTTGGTTCGGCGATTGGTCTACGGGAGCGGGTGGGTCACTGATCGGTGGCACCTCCACAGAAGGGCTTATTTCATCCTGAGGCCTTCGTCGCAGTACAGCCGGCGCGGTGGGAGCGGGTGTTTGTATGACGGACTAATACAACATTTCTCAGGTTAGTCCAAAGAACCCCAACCCAACAACGATCCTCTGAACCGTGCGTTGAATAGGACGAGCTTACAAGGGCACCAGTTGACAGGCCGATGGTAGATGTGATGCCACCGGCTTCAATTGACTTCCTCCTCTCCGGATCCACGTCTGAATATGGTCTGATTTCTCCCCTGCCGGTTTCTGGTGGTAGACGCTGGAGAGCATATTCGGTCATTGCCATGTAACCCATGATGACAGCAATAATAACACAGAGGAATGGCCATCGCAATGTCATTGGCCTAAAGTTTGGCAGCGGCCAACTGGAAGAGGGTACCGTCACGACCTGACTATGTCGATAGACATCACTGCTCTTCTGTTGATTGTCGTATCCTTCTACGCCCTCGTACCCTGTGAATTGCGGATTCGCATATGAAGGAGGATATGGGGAAGGGGTTGGCCCCATGTTGGTTGGGATCTCATGTTGTGATGCTTGCTGGTAAGCCATGAGAAGAAGTGGCGGACACAAATGCTGACAGAGGACGAGGAGAATGGAGAAAAGGGAGGAGGAACGCTTCGTACCTCTTCTCCGGTCACGCCCAGTCAAGGAAGAAATAGTATAACTGCAGGCTCGAAGAGGTACTGAGCAGCCTCTTCCGGAGCTCTTACACGTTTAGGTCAGAGCAAGGGAGAGTAGAATGAGTTGAGCAGCTCGACTGTGGCGACTTGAGATTGGCAGCTCTATTTCTTTATTCTCCTCGACAGGAGCGCGGGTCTCAGAACCCAAGCGCGACCAGCGCATGTCTCATCAACTAATACAACTACCTGTTTAAACTGAAAGATATTTGCCAAAGAACACTGACCACCACAAGCATATCCCCTAACTCGAACAACATTAGCCTTACCAGCAAGCGAAAGGCAAGTGAAACCCTCACAGGCCGATTCCACCAGATCGCCGTCGTTTCTGGAATAGTGGGCTTGGCAAAACGCCCTGAGTGGCTCGCGCAGTGCGGCTGGACCGCCCACCTGAAGCTAATGGGCTGGCGTGCAGCACTATTGATCGAGGCAGGAATATGATAGGAGAGGTGGTTTAAGTCTAATTCTCAAGCGGGTCCTTGCCCATAAAGTATGCAAGTTGACCAGTTGATGCGCTGAAGAGTCTGAGGCATTAACGAAGGCGGAAATAGGCTGGCTTGGACCATCTGTCGTGCGGAACAGAAGAACAAAACGACGATAAGATTAGTTGACCATTTTCCATACTCTTAGCTCAAGAGACATCGCGATTGCTTCACTTGGGCTACTCATGAATAGAGAAGAGCCATGAGACCCATAGATTCATCAACCTTTTCTTCCTAACGTAGGTCTTATTAGGTTTCGACTACATGGTACTTGCGTATGTACGAAGCGCCCCACCGGGGAATCTGAAAAGCTTGTCCGGACGCCACGGCTGGCAAAGCAGCATGTCGAAGGTTGAGGCTGTGGGGGAAACGACGAGAAAGGCTAAGAGATCCATGTGAAAATGAAG
Source organism: Scedosporium apiospermum (assembly GCF_000732125.1). Taxonomy (NCBI): domain Eukaryota; kingdom Fungi; phylum Ascomycota; class Sordariomycetes; order Microascales; family Microascaceae; genus Scedosporium; species Scedosporium apiospermum. The sequence continues at coordinate 1,466,295 of NW_015971822.1, read as the reverse complement.
CTCACAGACGCCTCTCATACCAAACCAGAAAGGGCTGTTAATGCGGAAGCCACATACTTATTACGATAATCTCCAACTAAGCCCTTAAGAACTTAGCGTCGCCTCACACTCAACGGTCCTCTCGAGAGGCTGGTGATGCTATGAGGGAAAGACAAAGAACATCTAAGCCCAGGAGGCTGCGCCACAGCCACTTCCACTCCTCTGGCACTGGCGCTTGTGCATCTCTGAAAGATAATCACAATGCATCAAATGACTTTCACGGACTGGTGCTTGCTGGACTCCCTCCGGCAGAGTATCAGCCTAATTCTCAGCCACAGCCATAGTCTCCAGTTACACTGCCTTAACTGCCTTCGTCCTAGATTGGATCATCCGCAATCGGCTCTCTGGGGTTTACGAGGTAACAAGCACATGAAGAGGGAACCAGTCGTTCATCAAAACCTTGCCATTTCACTTGACTACCCTCCGAGGTCGATCGCCGGGCGGCTCAATGGCTCAGAAATCTCGAACTCTTTGAATTCAAGCCAAAAGCATGGTTTCTGCAAGTTGGGGCATTCTTTCATTCTTCCATAAACTTCAAGCCATACTCATACAACATGCCACTCGGAAAACCCAGATGCCTAATGCTGTGACGCCCATTCTCCCAAAGCTAGCTTTCACTTCCGCCATCGTTCGTGTAGCCTCCGTGTCGCTTTTGATTGAGCGATGTGGTGGTCGGTAGGCCAAAGGCGGCCTGTCCTGAATAACAACCTCTAACTCCGTATTCCAAGCCATGCGAGTTCGTTTCTCCGTGTAATGTCTCGGCCCTCCCCTCCAACATATGTGCAAGTTTGCTTCCATGTACACCACCTTTCCCGATACTTGATGAAGTAGATATACCCCTATTAACAGGTCGACCGATTCCCACACGCTCCGTTTAGAGTTAGACACTGGCAGTCCCTAGCACAGTACTCGAACCGCGAGCCTTCAACTCCGGTGATTTCGCCGTTTCCTCGGCACTGTAGGAACTCTCTGGCCTCGTCGCTCTCCTTGCAGAGCTTGACGCCCGCTTCAGATCGACATTCGATGGAGTAACCCTTGGGTACAACGTCGGCATCAACGGCAAAGGTGGAGATGAGAGTATTGGTGCCAACGGGGACCGCAACGGCGGAAGCAGAGAGGACAGCCAGAAAAGCTAAGGTTTGAATCTGACGAGTGGATGTTGTGAGTGCCCAATGATTTCATAAAGAAGAATCTATAAGTAGTCCTTACCTTCATCGTGAATGTGTAAGAAAGGTGAGATGTGTGATATTGTCTGAAGTGCAGTACAGGTGAAGTGTCGTTCGTCGTATAAGTTTAATACTCGTATCGACGCTTTACAGAAACCTCGACAGGAATCCGAGGCACAACCGACTCGTCCTCCCAGTGATTTGGGAACCTCCCTTCTTATAGGCTTCCTGTTCTAGTATGGATCCCAATTTCTCCTATCCTGCTTCTGCAGAACTCAGGGCGTTGACAAGATGCCAGGCCAAGGGGGGCCGATGCAACTCTAATTTAAGACCAAGGATGGTCGTTGGTGACGGCCCTGGTGCCTGTCTGGAATTTCGGATGGCTGCTTCCCTCGACCCTATTTAGTCGACCTTCCCCGGTAATTGACGCAGGATCTAGTGTGGAGAAGGAGTGTGTGGCCACTTCTTTGTGTGGGATAAGGTAGCGTTGGTGGATGGAAGACGATATCAAGAAATGCAGGAGGTGTGGCAGGTAGGGTCGTATGCTTCAATGCTTTTGGGGGTTGTATGAACCAAAATGAGGAGAACGGCTAGGGGAAGCAGTTTTATATCAATGATTCGACGGAAAGAAAAGACTGGAGGGTGATTATGGTGTATTCAACTTCTGTGTAATCGAAGGTGTGGGCCAGCACGGGTAATAGGTGTTAGTCGGATTGCGAATACTATCGGCTCATGCCTCTTGGTTCGTCTTGATCTTTTGAAGTCCAATATTTATAGCAAACCAGGAAAAAAGGAGCGAAAATGGAATCGTGGACGAGAAACCGATATAGAGGTGGTGTGGGCCAGACCAAGATCGAAAGAGGGTGGTAAAGGTGGTGAAGGTGGTCAGAGTGAGAGGAGGACTTGGATGAAGTGGCTCGTACGAGTATATTGGCTATGTGTGGTCTCTCCGTCTCCAGTCCCAGGACGAATCACCGAAATTGGAACTCTCGGCGCTGCCTTGGGTTGACCCTCTCATTCTATTCCGCTGAAATGAACCAAACTCCCGACATCCCTGGACCTAAAAATGCCGTGGCAGGATAGAGAATACTAGAGGGCCAAACGCGGCATTATAGGTATCGGGCATCTACTAAGACTTAATTTTGTCCCAGGTGTATGGATATCTAGTTGCCCAACAACCTATCATTTAATCCGCCTATTGATCATTTCTTCATGGAAGAAAGCGAACTGCGCCGGCACTCGACTTGATGAAGAAACACTCGAGCGTCTTCCTCCGCGGGGGGCGAAACGAGCGTCTTACAACAGAATAGGCGAATCAAATCCGGCATGAAGAACGGGCCCAGAGGTAAACATAGACGAACTCGATTGAGAGTTGGCGAGGCCATCCGACCGTTGGGCAATATCGTCGCTATAACTGGATAACCGGCAAAAGGGGATATAGCCAGCCTCCGCTACCACACACCACACCACGTCAGGCAATACTCTCGATATGTAGAATTAGATGTATAGCATCCAATATTAATTGACTGGGTTCTAAGCTAATTTTAGAGTACGTTATTCCCATTCGGTTGTGCTCCCAGAAAAAAACGCCCCCTCTGCTCTTTCAACATACGCGGCTCAGAAAATAGCAGAAATGCCAAAGCCGGAAGCGAGAGAAGGGCTAAGTTGCTCAAGGTAAGGTGGTAACAACTAGCTGTTCGGCCGCACCTTTTCCAAGGGATTGTGACCGGGGAGCTAAATATCAGTGCTGGGTTCACTTCCACCCGGTTCGAAGCTCCAGTAGTTCATGTAAGTTGATTGAACAGATGGATATATTGATCATTGGAGGCCGTGGAAGGGACTCTCAACCAAGGTTTGATCACTAATGTCTGTGACCGGATCAGAAAATAATAAATAAAATAAACCAAAAATAGCAAAATGGTAGCGGCTGGAATTCGGTCTTCCGCCTGCCAAGAGTGGAATCCCTAGTCTTGGTCTTGACGATATCTTGGTCTGGAAAACTCCATCTGTGGTCTAAATGGCCACATACGATAGGATGTCTTCGTCTCTATCCTCCACAAGTGGATACGAGGAAAAAAGAATATGTTGTAAGACCTGCTTCCCTTTATATGATCTGATAGACCTCATCCTTTTTGATTTGGTTTTCTAGTGAAGTTTGATGACAGCCGAGTCCACGAGTCTCTCCCAACGTCAGAGGCGGATCGTCAGTAGGGCAGGGAAATAAGCGAATCCGGGTTGTGAGTTGTGTGATTCCGCACATGTAATATTTCCTTGCAGGTTGCCACCACTTGACGGTTCAGACTAAAACCGTCCCCGATCAAGCATCCTTCGGTCCACCAAATCCCGCGACGCACATACATAGCAAGTATAACAACACCAAATACCAACCTCTGTAGCTTCCAAGCGTGCCACTCTCTTGGCGAAGCGACGAGTTGCTTAGTTGATTTCGTACATGAATGGCCGAAGGCCAAAGGAAGCATGATCCCATTCACTGCGTCATTGAGACCTCACCAGCCAAAGCTTCCTTGGTAGATGTCCAAAAACGAGGACGGCGCTGACAAGCATGAACCACGGAACTAGTAGATAGAATAGCAGGGATAAACAGTCCAGAGAGATTTATTCAGTGATACAAAAGATACAAATTCTAATCTGATGCTGATTTCCAGGGACCGGATCCGGACATAGTCCGCCGTTAAGCCGTTCAGTCCTCTACAGCATATATTTCGGTCCCATGTAGTAGAGATCAGATATTTGATCGGACGGGAGGTACTCGCTCCCGTTGGTCATTTACGGGAAGAGAGATTGGCATTGACCATGGTCCTCTAAAAATAATACTGGCCGAGCGAGTGAAATGAATTCTGTCTTTCTTCTTTCTCATCTGGACTTGATCGCTTGCCTCCGACTTCGACTCCATCAACGTACATACTTTTCTCCTTTTCCAGGGGGCTTCGTAATAAGATGGAGCATTACTAGGCACTGTGAATCGTCAGACCCGTTCTCGTTTTCATGCGGAAATCAAGTGGCAGCGTATTAAAAATACGCCGGGTGCTCCGTTGTGCGACAGAAGATGACCCGGATGGCGGGACGCGAGATAAAAATGCTGGGCCAAGCAGACAACAAGTCACGAGGCATGAAGAAAAAGAACAGAGAAGAAGATCATCGCCGAGAACAACAGACGAGAGGAACAAAAAGGATGCGGGCCAGCCCCTCGGACGGCTGGTTGTCTAAATTCGGGCGGGGAATCCGTGGTCCTATGCAACCTTGATTTGGGTTCTTGCAATTTATCCAAATGAATATCGCCGCAAAGAATATATTAACTGCTTCCCCAATCACCGTCGCTCAATTGGACCAGAGGCTACCGAGGTATTCATTTGCGGACTTTCTGGGATCATTTGTCATGGTGCAGTTCGCGAGCCGGTTGGCATGTTCCGGCCTGGATGAGCTGAAAGTTCTCAAATTGTGCGGTTTCGTGATATTCGGCTCACGTCTTCTATTATGTCAGATCTAGTAGGTAGCAGCAAGCTTCCATGCTCCGATCGTCCGTGTCGTCCGTCCTTAAACCGGCGATCAAAACCCCCGTTTCCGGGTGGGGCGCGTGGTCCCGGCACCGTATCCACCAGAGCACTTAGGGCAGCCTTGAGATCGGGGATGAGATGGCACAATCCTATTAATATGTGTAGTCATTCTTGATGTGCTTCCAGAAGAAGCCTTTGGCTGTCTCACAGTCACGTTGTCGCCCAAGCCAGCTTCGATATGGCCAAGCAGAGATGCCTCAGTCGGCTCGCTCCAGGTCTCCATGTTTGTTCCATAGATGTGTAGAGTTATAGAGTTGATCATTGCTCGGCCATGTTGGACGGATTGCGGTTGAGAAATAGTGACGATTTATCGTATCTCAGTCTGGTATTTTCTCGCTGGGAATTACTTCTTTAAATAACCTCAATCGCCTTCCTAAGTTTGGCAGGCACCACCTGTTGCACGTGATGTCGTGATTTCTCAAGGCAAGAAAGACGGTGGAACACAATCTGTGAATCACAATTCACCACTCATCCGTGGGAAGAACCTAGATGGCAAGATCCCATAAACAAACACTCGAGATTTTTCTTGGTCGTCTCCAAGACATCGGAAACACACCTGTCTGCGCTGCTCCGGGGAGAATATTCCCACGGCACCTTGTATAATGTGGCCTCCCTAGACGGCTTGCCAGACGCCACATCTGTGAGAAGGCGCGACAGCTCGGGACGTGAAAATGGATGAGCGTAGCCTCCCAAGAATGGCGGATTCCGACCGCAAATCCTCGTCTAGTGCGGAGAGCAGCAGCTCGTTGTCTCGCCACTACCCCTTAAACGGACTGGATCTCTCATTCTCAAAATACCACCACACCCGGCTGACTTCCACGGACATCATCGCCCACCAGCTCTGGGCACGCTTCTTTGACCCAGCCTTCAAAGATAAATGGGACCACTGCACAATTCTCTCGTGTGAACGCGGATACGCGGAGATACACAAGCTTCGCGACCGGGACCTATCCCTCGACATTGAGGTTTTACAGCGATCTCAAGTAAGCTACGGAGGAGGCTTCCCAGCGAATGACGCCGCCTATAGTGAGAGCATACTTGGGGAACCGCGGTTCTCGGCCCGCGAGATCACTCTCGACGTCGTCGTCCTCGCTGCGTTGCGACGCCACGTCCTTGAGACGAGCCACCCCGAGATGCGACACTGGCTCAAGTTGGTGGCCAAGGACTACATCGGGGGACCGTTTGACCGAACCTCGCCAGTATATGGCCTTAAGGATTTAGATAAAATGTTGATCTGGGATGATGTATATCCCCATTATGAGTTGGGCGTTCAGAGGGACGCCCAGCTGAGGCACCTAACCAACTACGCCCCTCACCTCCTCCTGCAGCATGTAAATTTCCTGTTTTCCAAGGGCCCCGTCCTCCAGCACCTTAGAATCGACTTTACGTATTCCCACTGGTTCTCGGATACAAAAAAGCAGGTCCCTCCCGTCCTTGATGAAAGGGACTCCCGCGTCGGAAGAAGCCTCCTTCCCAACAGGTTCTGGAAACTGCCCCCGCAAGAGCCCGGCTACGAGGTGCCGGGTTTTCTACCCCGCCAACTACAAGCCATAGCTCGCGACTCGCGCATGGCGCGGACACGGCGTTCGGTGAGCGAACCCAGCCGGGGAGAGCACATGCCCATAATATTGCAGAATGCCTTCGGGGCACCCGGCCCTCTCAGCAACCTCTGTCGCTCGAAGCACGCACCGCCCCTACCCCTTCAGGTCCCTTCCTCCATGAACAGCCCCGCCCCTTTCGTCCACCATGTAACCACCAGCGACGACATGATCTTCTTCGTCCCCTGTCCTTCCCTCTCGACCCTCGACCATCGCCTTCGCCGCCGCAGCCTCAGCCGCCGCCACATCGCCAACATGTTCCACGAGCCTCCCCCTCTCCCGGACGTATCCTGTGACGAGGCCGTAGCCCACGCCCTCCACTCCTCGCGCTTTTGCGGCTGGTGCGCCTCCCCCGAACACGCCTCCTCTGCTTGCGACTACCCCAAGCACGCCCGCTGTAAATGCCGCGCCTTCCCAATCTACCATACCGCCAAGACCTGCCCCATCCTCTGCTCCCGCCCCTGCGGCAATCCCTTCCCGACCGGCAGCACGCGCCATCCGTGCGCAATGAAGTGTCGTAGCCGGTGCTGCATGTGTGGTATTCCCGGCCACAGCGGCGCGCAGTGCCGCTTCAAGAAGTGCCGGTGCGGAGGGAGCCATCTTGGCCAGGATTGCGGGTGGAACCCGGCGTGCCGGGTGAAGGGGTGTCCGAGGTACCTTTGTGGGCTGCATTGTCGGGAGTGTGGGTCGAGCGAGAAACCGTTTGTTGGATGGAGGTGCGCGAAGTGCTTGATTAATGCGGAACCTGTAGGAGGCAAGGTTGAGGAGTGGCATGAGGAACAATCTGCCCCCGTTGATGAGAAGATAAGCAGGCATACTTTTCAAAGATTATCAAGAAAAAAGAAAGGGAGGAAACGGAAAACAGACAGTAGAAAAGCTGAAGCGGTGAAAACAGAAGGGTAATAGTTCATTCTTCGATATAAGTCATAATTGATACCCAGTTGCGAGCCTGTGAGCCTCGAAGCCATAGAAAAACCATACACCAATTTTCGCCATCGCCAGCTTCGAGTCAGAAGAGAAATAAAAATCGAAAAGAAAAAAGAATAGATATCACAAGATTAAAAAGCCTCCTAGCCGTAAAAGATTCATTCGTAAGAGCCAACTTCCCTCCTCTCCTCTCCTCCTCACCCCACCTTCTCTTAATCCTCATCCATCCATCCGCCATCATCTCCTCCTTCAATCTCAACCTCAACCTTAGTCCCCAACGCCTCCTTCCCTTCCCTAATCATATCTCGCAACCTCGCGTTAAATGCTGCGATTCTCGCATCCGCATCTCTCTCTTCCCTCAACTTCCTTGTCGCAAGCTCTTTAGCTTCGGGATCCAACCGTGGACTCGACTCTATCGTCTCCGGGTCAAGTCTAGGTATAGGGCCTCCGATCCCTACACCGGTCACTTGAGTTTTCATCTTAGGCATAGCATCTGTCCGGAACGACGTCCGACGCGGAGAAGCTGATGATGCCGAACTATTCGTCCGCCTATGTCCGGGTTGAGAAGACGAGAGCCTTGACGAAGGGACAGGTATCCTTGACGGAGAAAGGGGAGCGTACGAGAATGAGGCAGGGGCTGACGGAGATGCTCGGGATGCAGGACGAGATCCTGCAAAACTGGCCGGTTCTCTCGCCGATAGCGAGGGCGAACCTGCGTGAGAGACGCGGTGCGAGTGGCGGCGGGTAAATGCGGGGGTGGTGGATGCCGTACTCAGGCGTGGAGTTGGAACGTTGATTCTTCGACCAGTCGTGGCGGAGGGAGCCATGTTGCGCGACGACCGACGTGAAGTAGATCTTGTGAAATTGCCGTTGCTATAGACGCCCCCACCACCTGTAGTCCTCCGTCTTCGGTCGTTTGTTGGATCGCCTACCATGACCCAATTCCGGCCTAAGTCCTCGTCGTTCCTCACCTCCCTAACTTGTCTCCTCTTTGCCGCGGGACGAGACGGTGTCGAGTCGGGAGTAGAAGTAAACATCGCCGCATCGGGATAGGGTGAGACATATGCGTGACCTGGAAAGCCACCTGGTACAAGAGGGTCGCCGGGTCCTGATGTTTCCACCGATGACGCGCCGTTCGGTGCCGCGTCCGCGGACTGATCACCATTGAGAGCATAGCCTTTACCACCACCCGCATAAAAGCCCTTGAAAGCGCCGGCCTTGCAAAACTCCCACACCTTTCCGACTACCTCACCTATCGCTCCTAGAGCAAGCCGGCTCCATCCTGCCGAAGATGGCGTCGGGGGCGCTGGCAGCGCAACGGATCCGAACAGCCCACTTGGAGAATCCATCATCACATCATGATCGGGCCCTAACGCGCGCCGATATCCAATGTCAGAATATACGCTCTCCTCCATTGCCGCGCCCTCCTCCACGTTGCTTCTCCCAACATCGATGCCGCCCACCCCAACGACGGCTGCACGTCCACTACCGGGGGTATCAATCTGTCCGGCCAGAATATATCTCCTGCTCGCATCGCCATCCCACATGGATGCCGCGCCCGCCCAGTCCCTTATCGGCGTATTCTCCCTCGCATCGGCGTCGGGGCCTCGCTTCCTCTTCGCGGCATGGCTGGCAACTAAGGCCTCGGCGCCCGTTGAATCAATAGTCGTCGACTTGGTTAAATATGCGGAGCTCGACGCTGAGGGAGATGTTGGTGGCCGGAAGACGTCTGGGTGGACGCCCGAGACGGGCACCGCCGGAGCGGTACGTGGCGCGTGATCGACGAAACTTCCGGGGATGTGGAACTTGGTCGAGTAAGTCATGGTTTTGGTCGTTGTGGTCTGTCGGTTCCGCCTGGAGAAAACGGAAAGAAGGGCCTGGAGCTAATACTTGGTTACACTTTTTTTTCTTCGTTTGTTGCGCGTTGATCGATAAAGCCGTTATTCGGGAGCAAAGCTATGTCACCCATGGGGCGTCCGCTCACGAGCACCGTTTGCGAAGGGTTGGCGATGGATCGACCAGTCGACAATGGCTGACCGTTTCTGATCGTCGCGAGGTTGTTCTTGGCTTGACCACACCGCTGATGGCGTACTGTGTACCAGAGTCGTGGCGCCAAAACGCTTATCGATAGAGAAGGCGCAAAAAGAAAAAAAAAGTTGAGAGTTTGATGGATCGGGTCCCGCAGCTATCCTCGCCTCGCCATGCAGCCTTCTGATCTGTCTTTGGACCAGGTGACCTGCTTCGTAAATTCTCCTCGTGGAGAAGGCTGTGGTGGTGTTGTGCTTGCTGCAGAGCACTGTGCTTTCCGCCTGGGGAAAGAGGAAAGAGCTCGCTGCATTGTACTTTCGAAGTACCTCGCAAGCGACAAACTCTGCCAAAGTCCCGTGATGATACTTTTTGGGAAGAAGGAGCGACGCGCCACTGCCAGGCCAACCTCAACAAATCAAACAAAACATCGTTGCAATTGACCAAAACGGAATTGCGCCTGCCTCAGAACCTGGCATTTGCCTGCCGTCGGGAAATATCCCCGCGAAAGCAAATTTGATCCCTTTTCCATATTTTCGGCCTTTCCACTATCAGCGGCCCTGCTACACACGACATGCGTAATTTATCGCGTCTCCCGTCGAGGCGTGTTGTTTTGAGACCGATGAAGTTTCCCAATCCGTCTCGCGCAATTGGTAAAGCACATGCCAAGTCCGAAGCAAAAGGATATCGAGATCTCGATTGAGAGTTTATTTCGTGGGACGAACGGATATAACCATGCATGAATGAACCAAACACCCAACTTCTCTGGATGCGGGAGTCGCATCGGCCGTGACCATGGCGCCCCCAACTTGGAACCAACCAAACGACAAGGACTTGCGCCCTACTCACTCCTCTAAACCGCCCTCGTGCCCCGTAAGTAACACAATGACAATTAAGAAACCTCAGTCCGTCCTCTCACTGCCGGTCGCTTAGCCTGTAATCGGCTATCCTACTCCTTGGAGTAATACTCATCCTGCTGCTTCTTCGTGCCCTCCGCAACTCCGCCGTTAACCCCCTGGTCACCTTGGACGTGCTTCCACGAGCTCCAAAACTTCTCTCGCTCATTCAGTAGCTCGTCCGCCCATTCCTTAACCTCCGGAAGCACAATCTTAGTCGCGACATAAGCAAACTCCCCGAGGTCGAGCTCATGCTTCCCCCTCTTCTCGTATTCGTACATTTGTAACAGAAGCTCCATCTTGTCGATGTCGTGTACGTATAGGCTCTCAAGTGTCTTGGAGTCCTCGTACTCCTGCCAGATATCTCGTAGCTCGCGACCGGCGGCGCCATCATGGACGCGTCCGAGAAGGCCGGAGCTAATGAAGTCAACCGTGGCGGCCTCGCGTCGGTTCTTTTCGGTCTTGGGGACGCCATCGACGGGGGTAATGTCGCCGACGAGGGACTCGGCCATGTCGTGAATGAGGCACATCTTCATACATTTATTGGTGTCTATGCGCGCGGCGAGGGCGGGAGGGGTCAGGAACGTGAGAATCGACATGCGGTACATGTGGTCGGCGATGGACTCGCACCTGATGCGAGAAGCGGCGTGTTAGTGTCTGGCGTTATCTCTTTTCTTATTTCATAGAGGAGGGAGGAGGGAGGAGGGAGGAGTATAGGCGAGGCCACTTACGTCTCAACTCCAAATCGCCGCCATCCCTCTCTCTGCGTGGTCTTCAGCCTCTCGAGAAGGTGAAAGAATGGCAGCGGCGATGTCGATCCTGTAGTGAGGGCTGGTCCATCCGACACTTGTTCAAGCACTCTATCGACCGTCCACTCTCCATCGATCTTGGCGGTGGCCGCAAATCCAAGGTCTGTAGGAAATCCATCAAAGATTAGCGACTCGATTGCGTTAAGTGGATAGACACGGGACAAGAGTATTAGTAAAGCCTGATTCTAACTTTTTACCGAATCGCTAAATTCTTTCTTAGGTGCTTGGTCTGCCATGTTGTCCAGGTTGAGCCGCCGATGAGGAATCAAGAGATAAGCAGGCCGTTCGGCTGGCTTGGTGGTGGCAGATCAGGGGTGGTCGTCCCTTTTTGTAAAGAGTTAACGCGCCGGAAGGGGAAAGAGAGGAAGGCAAAGGCAAGCTTGAGCCAACGAGGGAGAAGTCTAGAACAGAAGAAATCACCAAAATCACTGAAGCAAAAGGACGGACGAGGAAGCAATCTCAAAGATGGGAAAAGAGAGAAAGACGGTGTGGGCCCAACGAGATCCGACAGCCAAAAGAAACAATCGTGGTTTCCTCGTGGGCTGAAGACGCAAACAAGCGAGACAAACGGTGACTTTCGCAACTGCGCAATTGTGACTAGCGCAGTTTGGCGGGGGCGGGGCAGGAGCTACCATTGAGCAACCTGCTTTTTTAGCACCTCGCCTCCGATTGGCTGCAGCTTGCCAGAAGCGGCGAAGGGAAAGGGCACGCCGGGTCCAGAATCGGAATCTTACTGGCAGACCGTGCAGATGATGTCATTTTGCAGGCAGTTGCACTGTCCTCGGTCTTGGGTCTGTGACAGGGAAGGAAAGCTTGACTCACCGAAGACCCAATCGCGGCGTCGTTGAGACGATTCAATGTTTGTCCTTCGATGTACTTCGTACTTCGTAGCCTCAATCAATTAAATCAATACTTCGTCCTTCGCACTTCATAATTAACTGCATTATACCAGAATTATACCAGGATGAACAGAAAATGAAACCGTGCCCCCTGTCAGAGGAAGCCCAAAATAGGAAACAGCTGGGGAACCCATGCATCTATCCCATCGGTTTGGTCGGAACCACCCCCAATGGAAACCACATCCACCAGCATCTGGTTGAGATCCCTCAACGTTTTTTTTGCTCCTCCCTGTCATTATCACCGCTTCACTTACGGCCTCCAAACTTCTCTGACAAACCTTCGGCAACAGCCCGACCAAGCTGTGTAAGCGACGATGCGCTGAGAATTTCCAACACACCCATCTTGACGCCAAACACCTGTCTGAACCATCTTCTCAGCTCCGTCGCCATCAACGAATCGACTCCCATTTGCGCTGGGCTAGCTGCAAGATCAACCTCCTCTCCCTCCGGGCGAAGCATGATGCTGTGAACTTTGCGCCCAATCTGCTGGCCGAGAAAGGAGATCGCTTCTTCCGATAGGAGAGCCGCCTTGCCTTCTTGCGCCCTCGACAGGAACAGCTTCAGCTCGTCCAGGTCTGTCGTAGTGTTGGTTACTCGGTCTCCCTGTACGTTATGATAACTTCCCATCCTCCTGTCTCTCCGCCAGTTTGTCCGATTGAAAGGGTCCTCGAGATCCGTCTCCGAACGAAGCCCCATGATGACGTGAGCATCGTTCTTCCATGGTGTGAGGTTAGTTGTTAATGGCCCCGTTGGTGCAAGCTGGGTCGTGTTGAGGAGTAGCGAATGCTCGACATAGTCGAGGTACGCCTGCTCGTTCAGGTTGTAGATCCCCTGTGCTCTCATATTTCGCTGTGCCTGGGCACTTTCTGCCACAAATCCGGAGCCAAGGATCGGACAGATGCTCAAAACGGATGCTGGCAGTCCTAGGCCCTGTCTATACTGGCAGAGCGCTTCTAGGAAGACGTTGGCTGCACAGTAGTTACTTTGCCCTGGCTGATGAACAGCCGTGATGATAGAACTTGCCAGGAAGAAAAAGTCCAGCTTGTGGTTAAGAAGGGCAGTATGAAGGTTCCACGCGCCGTCAACTTTCGGTTTCATGGCCCCATTCCACTGTGCCAACGTCATCTCCGGAAACAGCGCATCCTATAATCGCGTGTTAAAGCTATTTCCTCTCGAAATCTTCGCGAAATCTTTGCCCCATTAGGGCGGGGATGGGGGACTTACCTCTAATGCCATTACCATATGGAATACCCCCTTGATAGGTGCATGGGATTCCTTGATGGCCCGCTCAACGTCCTCGAGGTTTTCCGCCGCGCCAGACACGGCAACGACTTTGCATCCCATAGCCTCTAATTCTCCGATAAATCCTGCATTCTCTTCACTCTGAGCCCTCCGTGATAAGAAAGTTAGAGAACGAGCACCCCTCTCGACGAGCCAAGTGGCCGTCACCCTACCAAGCCCACCAAGTCCCCCGATGAGGAGATAACTGCCTGCCGGCTCGAACTGAAGTGTGCGACAAGACAAATGGGCCGGACTGTATATTGTGTCGAGTTCCCGCGGTAATGAGATGACGACCTTGCCAATATGACGCCCGTCTTGAAGGAATCGGAAGGCTGCTTCGGCCTTCAATGCGTCGAACGTTGCAATTTCTGGCACTGGCCGAAGAAGGCCCGCCTCATAAAGCCCAAGGAATTTCTCCAGTAGCCTGCCGACAGCCTGTTAGTGGATGAAGATGACGGGGGATTAATCATACACAATGACTGGGAAAGAGAGAAAGTGAAACGGCAATAGCTACCTTCCCATAGTCTCAGGTCGTTTACGGGAAACCTCAATCCCGTCATAGCAGAAGTAAGTCCTGTTGGCGAGGAATGGATTCATGTCCAACTTGCCGTGCTCCAAAAGATCCCTCTTTCCAATCTCCACAAGCATCCCAAACGGCGCCACACACTTCCAGGACGTATGAAGCAGGCTACCAGACAGAGAGTTTAGGACAACGTCTACACCGGAATCGTTCGTCTCCCTCATGATTCCTTCGTAGAAGGATTCATCCCGGGAGCTGAATATTCGGTTCCTCGGGATCCCAAACACTCTGGTGAGGTACGTCACCTTTTCTTCATCTCCAACCGTCGCGAATATCTCGGCGCCGACCATCTGAGCCACTTGAATCGCTGCCAGACCAACGCCTCCGCATGCTGAATGAATGAGGACACTTTGACCTTTCTCGAGGCGGCCGATGTTGATCAGACCCTGCAACGCTGTCGTGAATACGACTGGGATGCTCGCTGCCTCCTCGAAGCTCAAGGTATCCGGTATTCTCTTGACTAGCGCGCTCGGAAGTACTATCCGCGTCGCTAGTGAACCTTCAGGGGCAATACAAAAGATGCGGTCGCCGACACGCAAACCCTTGACCTTAGGCCCAGCTTGCACAATCACCCCTGAAACGTCAATGCCGAGTTCCGAATGAGAGGAGGTTTTTGGTATCACGCCCATAGCCATCAAGACATCTCGGAAGTTGAGGCCAACAGCGCGGCATTCAATCTCAACCGAGTCATCAGGTACTGTGTCGATGGCTTCCCGTCGCCTCCACTGCAGAGTCTCGAATAAACCACGTTTCCCGATGTCAAGGGCGACAGTGCTCTTCACTGTCTGAACGCTCTTCTCGGCCATCTCGTCTACGACCGAAAATGGCTGATAGCGCCCAATACAGACTGTACCATTACAAACAGCAAACTCTTTGTCTGTTTCTAGGTTCTCGGGGGGGTCTTCCCTTCGAATTTTGTCAAAAACTTGAAGCACGAGAGCCGAAAAATTTTCCTCTTCTGCGTCAATCTCCAGAGTAAAGATAGGGAGTTCAAGCTCAGAACGGAGACTTCGTGTTACGCCTAGACATGGCGCTGACCACGGATCGTTGCATTTGATCTGGACGGGGTTGGTCAACCAAAGGGTCCTCCGCGACTTGAAATGGGAAATAAGCGCCTGGAATCCTGCAAAGTCCTCCGAAGTGATATCCTTGAAGAAATTTCCTTCGAGGTCAAGGCAGGAAATAATCTCCTGATTCTCGGGGACCTCGCCCCCGATTGTGATATCCGTAACTTCAATGCCCCTCTCCTCAAGCGCGTTTCTGATGACTTGTGCAACCCCTGTGGAAGGCGTCGAGGAAAGGAGAGACACTTTATGGTTCGGCTTAGGCTCGTCCCATACTTTCCTTGAAAGGATGGTATTGCAGCAAGTGAATGGCGGCGACCCATCATATACAACTGTCTCGGCGCCAGTATAACCAGTTCCTTTCAGTTCCTGGTCCCATCGGGTAACTTCCACATAGGGAGAGAATTCTCGGCCATCGTTCTGCCCAAGCCACCAGCCAGAGAAGGTGCCGAAAATATATCCGGCGACACGAAGCTCGCTGCACAACTCAGTAAGGAGCAGCATTCCTCGCGGTTTTAAGAGTTTGTTTAGGTTTGATAAACTCTCCTTTATGGATGGAGTTGCGTGAACCACGTTAGCGGCGATGATGAGATCGTACGAAGAGGGTTGGAAATCTTGGCCGAGAGGATCTTTCGTGATATCAAGTACCTTGTATTCCATGTTGGGAGCGTATGAAAAACGCTCTTTGGCTTGCGAGAAGAACCCAGCCGAGATATCGGTGAAAGTGTAATTCAAATATCGAGGCAAGCCGTTGTGGACCAATTCACGGAGAAGAAGATCGGTCGTTCCTCCAGTGCCGGCGCCAACTTCCAGGATTCGCAGTGTTGGTCTGCTATGAGACAGAATACGAACAAAATTGCCGTATCCGAAGCTGACTGCATTATATAGCTCCGTCAACAGTCCATCCTGTGTGAGGAGATCAATGGGTTCCGCCTTGCCGGTGAATATTTGATCGAAATGGTCAAAAATTCGCTTCAGGCCGAGGCTGAGACTCTTCTTGCCCATTTTTAGAAGCAGTTCATACAGATCGTTGATTCGACGGCATCGCTCATCCGTACTCATCTTCGAGAACGCAGCGGCATTGGGAACGAGTGCATTGCCGCCATTTTCTGACAGGTTGACCTCTCGCTTCAGCCACCTCCGATAGATATGGAAGTGCGGTTGACTTGGCTCGAGGCCCTCAATCCTCTCCAAGGTGTTCAGAACGCAAAGATATGCCATTTCCTCAATTAAGCGGATTTCATCAGTGTTGAAATCAGCAGGCTTGAGGAGCGGCGCGGGATCAACGAAGTCAAAATCGGGAACCCATTCCAGTCTCGCTGCGGCATGCGGGTCCGAATCGTCGACATCACCGCCATCATCGACGATGCTTGTATGAAGCCCTGAAACTTTCAGCACCAGTAAGCCGTCAGAAGAGCACTCCACAACCTCCGATCCGTCGCCTCTAGGGGCCCTGGAAACGGCCTGTATGATGTCAGAACCTGGGAGGACATCTACCCGATCAAGAAGCGTAGGTAGACGAAGTTTGGTCAATTTTCTGCCCAGTCCCCTCACTCCTGCCATTATCGCAAGTTGGAATGAGGCATCTATAACCACGGGGTGGAGGGCATACGACGTGTCATGTTGCCCTTGGTTGGGACCTTCAACCTCAGCCGTGGAACAGTCCTCAGTGACCGAAGACGATGCGTTTCTAAGTCGCCTGAACCAAGGTCCAAAGTTTATGCCGACCTCTGAGAGCCTCTCATAGAATCGTGCGGTTGAGACCTGACGTGGCAAGTTCTTAGGTGGTTGAGAAGTCCCTGGGATGGTAGAAATGGTTGTAACCTGTCCTTCACAATGGGTGATCCAGATAGACCCGGAGTAGGACGTGATGCTGAAATCGAACCATTCGGATTCATTGCTGTCCGTCAACTTGTGTCTCCGGAAAGCCGTGATAATTTCAGTTCCGACGGCATCCGGAACCACCAGGGCCGATTTCACAACAACATGTCTGACACTATAGCCACCGGTTCCTCCCATGATCTGTCGTGCTGCTTCTCCGGCCATGCATATATACCCGGCCATGGGGAATACGATGTCCTGCCGAATCTTATGGTCAACGAGCCAAGGCACATCTCCCAGATACAAAACATTTCGCCATTGTGGGTGGACCCCAGACGTCTCCGGAGTACGAATACCCAGAAGAGGATGGTGAGGGTATTTCCTGAATCGCCAGTCTTTGGCGACTCTGCTCTCGTACCAGAGAGATTTGCTATGATCCCACGAATACGTGGGGAGATTCGGTAGAGTTTTTGCGTTGGGATAAAGAGACGCCACGTTAACGTTGAGAGATTCTTGGTATAACTTTCCAATAGAGATCAGGAAGCTTTTGAAGGAATCCTCTCCACGGGTCAACGTAGAGACATAGGAGCACGTCTGCGATTCTTGTTTTGAAATATGTCTCAATGGGCCACCGAGAGCGCCATGAGGTCCAACTTCGAGAAAGAGGCCACTGCCCAGAGTACGCAAGAGTGAAGATATGGCTGTCGAAAATCTAACGGGCAAGATGAGATTTGAGAGCCAGTATCCGGGCCCAAGTATGGTTGAATCATCAAGAGCTTGGCCTGTAACGCTGGAAAAGAAAGGTACTGAAGGAACACCCGACCACGTATCAAGTCTCTGAAACTCCCGCTGCAAAAGATCGGCATATGCATCTCCAATCGCAAGCATATGGTCTAATGCCAAACGGTTAATATATTAGATGACTGATGAGGCAAAAGGTACGAGACTTACGAGAGTGATATGCGATACTGAGACCTAGCGGTTTCGTGAAAACCTCCGGCCATACAGCCTTGATCCTTTCGAGGACTTTGAAGACTGCTGTGCGATTCCCCGAAATGGTTGTGCTCTTCGGGCTATTTTCACATGCGATAACAGCACCCATTAAAAGAAAAGGCGTGATCTCCGCGGCAGAGAGTCCTACTACCGCCATGGTCCCGTCAGCAGCCAGCTTGGCCGCTGCATAGCCACGATAGTATGCAGTGATAATGGCAGCTTCCATTGAGAGGGCACCAGCAGCATACGCAGCCGCAATCTCGCCACTAGAGTGACCTGCTACACAGGTAGGGCGGATCCCCATGTGGGAGAGACGGTTGAAGAGCGCAACTTGGATAGCCGTACACAAAGGTTGAGAAATTTCTGGCAGGTTAACCCTGCTCTCTCCCGCAGGCCTGTTGATCTCCTCTGTGAAGTTTGTTAGAACGGGCCACAGCCGTGAAAGAAGTGCGGGTAGATGTGGTCATCTTACCGAGAATCGTCCACGATGGAGGGTGCAGGGCCTGACTCAGGACAGCATCCATGAAACAAATGTCCTTCTTGAAGAGTCCATCCTCCTCTATGAGTTCTTTCGCCATGCCAGCCCACTGAGCCCCCTGTCCGGTGAATATCAAATATACGGGAGGCTGCACTCCAGATGAATGCGTGGAGCTTGATACGTTAGTGATGGTGCCATCATGAACCAAAGCAAAGGCCCTATGAGCGAGCTTCTCTCGCCGTAGAGCCAGAGTATAAGCGAAGTCTGATGTATGGATCTCAGCGTTTTGCCCAATGAAGGCGCGGTACTTGTCCACATTTGTTTCTAGTGACTTTGGCGTGTTTGCCGACAAGAGAAGAAGGTTCATACGGCGCTGCTGAGGAGAGAAAGTAGCTGGTTCAAATGGCTCAAAGGCGTCAAGAACGACCTGAAGCGCCGTTAGATCCTTCGCACGAGAATCTTGGGACAGGAAGCCCACGTACATGTGCATTTGAACCCCCAATGCCAAAAGAATTGATGCTGATGCGAGCCAATTTGTCAGAAGGGAAGGGAGTCGGCTGAATGGGCACTTGAAGTTTCCTCTCTTGGAAGAGTACTATGGTAGAGGAAGTAAGGATCAGTTTTGCATTGAAAGCCTTTCATATGGGAAACATGTTGTATTTCCGAGATGCAACCTCGCCAAACTTACTCTTGGGGTTGGGCTTCTCGAACTTGATGTTTGGTGGAATGATTTTGTTTTCGAGTGCCAGCACGCATTTTATGAGGCTATTTAAACCAGAAGCTCCCTCAGCATGGCCGACGTTGGGCTTTACGGAGCCAATGTAGACCCCGGAAGCCCCGAAGACTTTACCCACGGTGTTGGCCTCGATCGGGTCTCCTGTTGAGGTGCCGGTACCATGACACTGAAGTCGAACCTCGGGTTAGCAACGGCCTATGCCCATTTAGGGAGCAGGATTTACCAATTCCACAGCATACAAGACCACTTCGCACCGTTTCCGATATGAGTCGGGTCGTGTATAGGAACGAGAAAGATGTGGGACAGGAAATGGCTACCTTACCTCGACGTAGGCTGTATCACTTGGATTCAGCCCATTCTCAGAATAGACATATCGTATCAAGGCCTCCTGGGTAATCGCACTTGGTTTCAGTAATCCGTCACTCTTGCCATCACAGTTTGTCCCTGTTCCCTTGATGATTGCACGAATCGGATTGCCATCGCGGAGCGCCGCCCCAAGAGGCTTGACATATATGGCACAGATTGCTTCCGCTCGTGCAAATCCATTTGCCCTTTCATCAAAAGTTTTGCATGATGCGTCGGGAGACAAGATTCCTTCCGAGGTGAAGGATGCCGAAATGGTTGGGGTCAGTATGATGCTAGTACCAGCGACGATGGCTGATGTTGCGTCACCGTTTTGCATCGCACGGCAGGCCTCGTGTAGGCCCACAAGTGATGCCGAGCATCCCGTTTTCACAACGGAGCTGTATCAATCATTAGTATACATCATTTTCTTGGGGAGACCAGAATGTAATAGCGGTAGGGCTGTGGGATGTGAGCCACATTTGCCATTCTCCAACATACCTCGGACCTCTAAAATCAAATTCGTATGACACACGGTTGGCAAGCATCATATCATTCCCGAAAGATAGATATCCATAACCTTCTTGATGCTGTGTCTCTTTGGAACCAATCAACATCCAATCATCGCCAAATGTGCCGACATAACAGCCGACCGTTTGGGCCCTGTAGTTAATTTCCCCAGCGTCATCGAGAGACTCCTTCACCACTTCCAGAAGGTGACGCAGCTGGGGGTCACAACTCTCTACTTCTTTCCGAGTCATCGAGAAGAAAGTTGTGTCCAACGCCGAAAGATCCTCATCCAAGAAGTACCCAAAATTCGTCTTGATTGCTCCTCTGCCACCCAGGGAGCCATCAAAGCCTTTGACATTATAACGACTCGAAGGTATGGGACCACGAGCATCTCGACCGTTGATGAGAAGCTCCCAGTAGTCTTGGGTGTTTCGTATGCCTCCCGGAAGACGGAGACCAATCCCACAAACAGCTACTGCAGAAGAATCATACGCCCTTTTGTCAAGGTCGGGCGGCGTGTGGGGAACCTGCCGAGGCGTGGCCAAGCCAGTCTTAAACTCAGTAGTCATTGTAGGTCTCCCTGTGCTGATTTCGTTGAAAGATGATTTGAGCTTTAGCTTAAAGTGTCGGAAACAGATGGAGACAGAGACTGTGTCCCCACACTCGTGGTAGCAAGAGAGAACGTCGGGATCTTATGTGAAAACGAACGGACTTTCATGAGTGCTAGTAGGGCCCCATGTGGAGGTATAAACGAGGTTGGTTTGAAGTGTACTTCATGTACCGTTCGAGAGAGTCTCATATGCAATGCGGGGGATTATTGATGGGGATCTTGATGAAAGATGCAAGGCAAGACGCAAGGAAGAACGCAAGGGATGTTGGATGTAGACCATCAAGCTCTCTTGTTTACGAAGTTCATGGAGCTCGGTCCTGGACTTGACTTGGCGATGCAGGGTAGGTGCAAAAAGGGTAATCCGGGGGCCACACCACCATCTATAGAGCAAGGATCATGTCCTCTTCAGATTTGCACAGGTTAGAATTCCAGTTTCCCAGACTTGAGTTGCTGCTGAAAGGGCCGCGGAAGGAGGCCAAGATTGTGAACTGTGAACGATTACAAGGACGTCATGGGCAGGGAGGGGATGCATCGGCTATCCGCAAACACTTAGATGTAGTTGGATTGACTGGGTAAAGCAGAACATGAACAGCCTCGGAAGATAGATTCGAGTTGGTGCCCTTTGCAGCTGCTCGTTAGAGGCATCGAAAGTGGGTTATGTTGGAGAAGCCAGTATTCACCAAA
Source organism: Scedosporium apiospermum (assembly GCF_000732125.1). Taxonomy (NCBI): domain Eukaryota; kingdom Fungi; phylum Ascomycota; class Sordariomycetes; order Microascales; family Microascaceae; genus Scedosporium; species Scedosporium apiospermum. The sequence continues at coordinate 1,445,262 of NW_015971822.1, read as the reverse complement.
AAAAGGAATCAAAACAGAAAGGCAGTATAGTTAGGGTTATATGCGGCCGCAGTTGGCCAGCTGAAGGAGAAATCAAAGCCACATTTCTTTTCGTGAGGTTGAAGAGGACTTCGGAAAGCAGGTGTGAAAAAGACGAAGACCGTATCCGTGAGATGATGGTTACGGTTCCCATTGCGGCCGGCATTTCATTCCAGGAGGCATATTTTCAAGAAAGCACGGTCATTAGATCCGTCGAACATGTACATGTAGAGGGAGAGGCCATGATGCCGGTGATCCACTTACACCGCATGGTCCGTTGCACGCCGCATCAGCTCGACTCCGATCTTCATAGTTGCAGGACAGGTACCCCACGCGACGAAGGTACACTCGCATCGGCATCTATACCCTGAGCTGGCTATACTAACGGTGGAAAGAAGAAGACATGCAGACAATGAGAAATTAGAAACGGGGGATGAGCCACGTCATTCCTTAAGCCCACTGCACTTTCCGCAGGTGTCTGGCAGATCGATGACGCCTTGCTTCTCTGCAGGGGGCATATGGTCCACCCAGTCGCCCGGGTGAAGTAATTATGATAGGCGCAGAAGGAGGGAAATAAGGGAAGAGCAGAAGGAGAGGACAGGACAATTGAATAATAGTCGGAAAGCGGACCGGGCATTGAGGAAACAGGCACCTCAAAGGGATGCTGGCAGAGGCCACCGGACGTCAACTTCGAGCGGCAGGCGCAGAGCGAGCATTGATTGATGCATTCAGAGAGTGACACCAATCCCTATTATGCAGAGGAAAGGTGCCATTCGGGCCTTCGGTATCTGTGGTTGGTCGGTTGGTTGGCTGGTTGGGTGTGTCGACTCACAGCTACACCCGGGCCGACCTGCAGTTCCGGCCTGCAGTTTCTTGAGAAATACCACCGATAGCCGTGATGATGGAACAGCACTCAAGGACCGGTGTATACCGGGCTAGACTTTGACGTCGGTAGTGATTGCAGGAAAGCCAAGCCGTTCGACGGGGCGGCTCCCTAGGAAAGCGGAGGCTTCGGGTAATATTGATACCGACTGCTCACAGCGCGACCAGTTGGACTGATGGAGCAAGGCTTCGGGGAGGCAGGATTCTCTCCAGATCATGCATTTACGCGATTCCCATGTAGAGAGATATTTCCACCTTTCATTGAGAAACAGCAATAAGTAGTATTCTGAGAAAGGGAACAATGCCCGATTCTGAGCAAAATCAAGCTGCACTTTGTTGAGAAAATGAAATGATTGGAAACTCAATAGGTTTATTCGTAGGCTACATGTAAACTGGCAACGAGTATTAAGCTTGAGAGGTAAAGAAACTCTCCGCGAGAAGGGACGTTGATCCGGGATCATGCCAAAGTGGAGGTATGACGGTAGTGCCAAGAAAACCACTCAGAACGGCCTTTGGGTCATGAAAAGAAAATGAACAAAAATATATGAGTGAAGAAAGCAGATATGACGATGCAGCTCCCTGAAAGAGGAATGCCGTGACCGAGTACGAGTTGAGGAGTGCGTCCGAATGAAAAGCATGTTGGACTCCGGAGAATCTTGACATCCCAAGGAAATATCAAATATCAGATGTATTTCAACCGAGGAGTTGGCTTACACTCACAGTTCAGGTCCTCAAATTCTCTCTGGCCAGGATCAATGAGAGAAAAAGAAACCGGAGGCATTTCTTGATATGGCCAATGCCTAGACCAGCGTTGGAGAATCAAGGGAGGGTGAGCTTGGAGAGGGGATATGCAGCTCCAGCATGGCGCCCGGTCAAAGCGAGGATGATCCAGGAAGGGTTGATGTAAATCCTCTCAATCAATCAATCAATCAATCAATCAATCAATGCTGAATTAGCGCCAACGAAACACGGAGATGGCGTTCAATACGCGCTCTGATTTGTCCAGTCCAATGGTTCGCTTGGGCTGTCTTCAATACAACCCGAATCCGACAGTATGGCTAGGCGGAGGCGTTGAAGAGGGACCGCGCCGATGAGGACCGACGAGATACCATCATCCGAAGAGGGTGACAGAAGACCTCAGTTCTGGTCACTTGTAAGCGGTTCGGGAGAACAGAAGAGAAGATCAGTTGATCAATGTCTCGTAATTAGTTGTACCTTCCGGTTTTAGGCAAGTACCTTCCTACTTCGTTCATGGAAATGACGAAAGCTCAACCGTTTAACTTGCTCCTTCCGGGGCCAACTCGTTCTCGTGGTCTGGACCGGTATTGCTTCCCGTTTCAGCCGCCACCTTTGGAAGGAAGGGCTCAATCACGACTCGCGCGTCAACCCATACAATAAGTGAGGTCCGCGGAACTCGGGGCTAAAAAAAGAGATCCCAAGTCCAATCCCTCGTATACCAACTACGGAGTACTCTTGACCATGGCTCGGTTCGATTAGCTGAGATGGGCCCCTCTCAAAGGCCAGTTGTCAGTCTCCCTCGAATCGCCAAGTCGATCCAAATAACCATTCCATGATCGCGATGGGAATGAAGTGCAACACGGTCCCTGGTATTCTCCAATGTTGTACGAAGTATAGAGTGCGGAATTTTGCTGAAAAAGTATGGTGCAGAGAGCACCTGAAACAACAAACGTAAACACTCCATTTCCCCCTTCAGTTCTCCACTATCCAATGTCCGATGTCACCTTGCTGACAGGTGCGATTGATTACACAAGTATAGCATCATTGGAAGCCGGGTCCGCGGTTCCTTCCTCCTCCTTCGAACATTAGACTCAGGCAGGAGCAGGAGCTATGGAGTAGGCGGCAAGCACGACACGACAATACATTGCATGAAGAAAAGCTCGCAGTTTGAGACACATGCCCAAGGGTGGGCCTTGCCTATATGGCGGAAATGACTATTCTTCGCCCCGGGCGATCAAATCTCGAGATACACCAAAGAAGCGACCAGAGGTGGATATTAAATAATTGTGGAAGGAGCCATTGTTGTATTGACTAGATAGGAAGGAATTGGCCCTTCGCTGCCTTCCGTTTTATGTTGGAAAGAGTGGGCCAATTCCATGGAAATTATCCTAGTAATTTCTTCCTTGCCGAAACAGTTCCTACGTCACAAACCCTAGCCGAAACCAGTTCCCATTTCCAAAACGTTTTCCTTTCTATGGTGTGACCTTGGTGCGACTTCGGAAGACCCTCTGCCGTCTAAAAAGGCCTGTTTTACAGTGGCATTTTGGGAATTCCGTGACATCCGACGGTATTGGATTGTCCGATCAGGTCCGAGCTAAGTTTTGTTTCCATATCCCTGCAAATATTCCAACAGTGGATCCAAATAGCCCAAATTTGTGGTTTTATGTCGTCCAGCCCTACTTCGTGGTCTTTCCATGTCAGGGAGACAGGGAGAAGGTGGATGTTTGTTGGCACCAGACATCCCATGCTCCATTTAAGGAGCCATACGGCAAAGGGTAAGAAGCCATCAATGATGACTTTAATGCTTACGATCGGTGACAAGACCGCACATTCTGAGTGAGAAGGAGCAAGTCGAGATTCCAGTTTTGGCTTAGTGCGAGTTGAAATGCGGCAACATCCGATTCCCGGGTCCTGGCACAGAACCGGCCACCACAGTTTCCCCGGCACACCGGCCGGGCCAGAGCCACCCAAGTCCCGAGTCATTTTTCGACAATCAAAGATCAACGATATGACCACAAAAGGTCGCAAGCTAATAATACGCGTAGGGCGAAGGTTTTTTTTGGAGGGGTTGAGCGCCACCTCTCTCGACTTAAGTCCTACATGTAGAGACCTATCCCGGTTTTCTAAAGTGTTGACACATTGACACATCTATTGATGCATTTGTTGATGCATTTCTTGTCGCCCTTGCGTTCGCCTCCCCATTCAACACTAGCATAATGACCTTCCTGGCTACCCATCACTGCGGAAAGGTTGAGCGCTCAATTGACGTCCTTCGATTCTAACGAGGGAGCCTGAATCAAAGCCAACCAGGACCGAGCAAAATGAAGTCCCAGGAAGAGAGTAAGCTGTGCGTATGTACCATATATGCAGTAGCACCAGAACTGAAATATGTACTCCTTCGGCAATCGGAGGTGTGACCGCCCCCTCCATGTCTTGTGTTGACTATCACGGTGATACTACATAATCTACAAAACATCGTTTTGCATTCCCGAGATCCGGGGACGGGCGTTGGCTTCGCAGGAGATTAACCAGGGCACCCACCCATTCATGTCACCTGAACGTTGACTCTGTACTCCAGAGAGCACGGAGTGGAATCACCGTTTTCTTCAATGATGACACAGTCCTTCTCAGATACGTTTCCAGAGAAAAAGGCCATATTTTATCTGCTCCGAGACGCTCTCGTAACAATTTCCGAATGAAAGGGAGCTCCTGGCTTAGACCGTGTACAAAGCCACAGTTCCCCGGTTTCGCCACAGGGGAAGCCATCTACTCTCGCTGCAGGTCTTGCTACACGTATTATGCAAGCCTACGGTCCTATCGGTTATTAGGAGGCGGGAGTAGGCACATCCACTATGTCCCGTCTGCTTTACGGCCCCAATCCCCAGCATGAGATCAACCCGGGGGGAGGCAGATAGCAAGGAGGTGGTCGAGGTGATACTACCCTACCCAGTGGAGATCAAAGTAGTACAGGCCGGAGTTTTAAGCCTGTCGGAATTTTTGCTTCGTAGGCTGGGACGCGAGGGCTCCGAGCCCAAGTACGAAGTGGTTCGAAGTGGTTGCTGGTTCTTTGGTCGGGCGACGACACTCGACGTGAGGGTCTCTCCCTTGCTTCGGTTTACGGTACCTCTCGATGCGTGAGATGCCAGGGCCGCTCCTTGAACTTACTGGTTAAGTTCTCGACCCATCATTACTTACGCATGCATGCCTATCTCGTTTCTAACATTATTTTGCTGGCGTCTTCTTCGGTGAAGCCAGTGAATCTACCGCACGTGGGCCAATCGACAGCACAATACAGGTTGAAGATTTATTAGTTTCCGCGCCGCTGCCGCCCTGGATCGGAAATCTGCTACCGAATCGTAAACGACTCCTTCGGTAAATCGTCCTAGGAATATTTTAGTCCGATGTATGTTTCACAAAAGACAACACCGCTCTTTCAACGGTCTGGCCCCCACTGGTATGAAGGACTTCGGAGACGCTCTTCCACCGAGATTGGTGGGACTTCTGGCTCCAATAGCGACCTCTCCTTTGGTCGACCCTGCATCAAGGCTCATTCTACTGTAGACAACGGCTCTTAGTGGAATGTTTGCCCAGTGCCCCACAGCCTGCGCATTCTGAAGCAGCCACGATGTTGGGACGATACTTGCCAGGTTTCTTGCAGTAGCTTATCGAAACTGTCTCTAAGAACCGGACGGAAAAAGTGGAGGTCAATGGTGTTTGAAATGTTTGTTTGTAATGTTTGCAACGCTAAAAGTGATTCTACATTCAATACAATAATCAATAGAGATAGAGCGGGGAGTAGCTATTGTGTGCGTATTCAGGAAGATTTTCATTTAACAAACTGACAAACAGGTTCCATGTTATGCAGGTGGCTCGGAGCCGGACGGTCACATTGATCTCCATCGGGGGGCTTCTTGGTTTGGCCTCCAGATTGCGGGGTGTCATTGCTGTTGAAGAGTTTGTCCAACAGTCCTCAGCCTTTTCGACTTTGGCATGATGAACATTCACATTGCCAAGTAGTCCAACACCCCTTGCGTCCCGTCTATAACTCGTATAGCGGCAGCTGAATCTGCAAGACAATTCACCTAGCCCGGCCAAAAGCAAGGTTAACTCGCAAAAAGGGCGGTGTCATGAGGCTAGAGTAAGCGGTTTGCCACATGCACCTGGATAGTACGCATGCGGCTCATGTACCCCTACGTACTTCGCTCCTCGTGGCAGAGGCAGATCGGGGCCTACTCTATTCAGACCGTTTTATGTGATTGACTCGTGTCGCTGTTGTATATTCATCGCCGTTCTTGTCTGTCATGAGTTCACCTCTAAACATTTGGGATCGACATGAGCAGGGGACCGTTTGGGTCAATTCATGACAAAAGGGATATTGGAGCGACCCCTTGCGTCGCCGCGACACGAAGCCGATAGTAGCCTCGATGCCTCGGCTAAATCTAGATATTCCGGCCCGGTTGGGGAATCTAGCAGCACCTTGAAGAAATGCCTTCATTTCATTCTCGTTGGGACTAGGGGCGCCTCTAAGCTATGTCAAAGCTGGCGGCCGCCGTTGTGCCCCATTTCGATTCAGCATGAGAAACCCTTTCGTGATTATAGTTTGCGGCGTGGGTAGCTTCCCTGCCTATTCTGTTGTGATAGAGGCGTTGGCGGGCGAATGACTGGCAGCTGAATATCGATGAACGGCTTGTCACAGATTCTCTCCCTATGGGCTGTCAGGATTGGAGCCATATGTGTATCTTTTCAGTGTTCATCCTTATCTCCCTATCCCCAGGACGCCTATGATTCATCTACCCAGTTCCAGTAGACGTTGTAAAACCGGAAATGTGGCTACATTGGCTAGAGATGCCTCTGCCTTTTTCCCGGATTAACTCCCCTTTTCTTTTCTAATGCCAACGGATGATTGTGGCGGTCTGGAGATATAATGTGCGTCCGAGAAAATAGGTTCAGCCAGCCGCGAGACATTGAAAAAGACTTCATGTGGCATAACGTCTGCGCGGCCACTTCGTATTTTCGGGAGTAGACTTGGATTTCGAGATGTAGATAAGACGTTGAGATACCATTGAGACACTGATAGTAACTTCATTTATTCGTCCAGACGGTAGGCGTGTGAGCCTCTCAGAGAGCTGCCGTTCCCCTTTAGATATATTGATTGTGTCTCCGCCCCCTTTCACCCTGGAACTTGTTGAATTGTAGGTATCTTCGCCCATCTTTCCTCAATTCTGCGTTCATTAGCAGGACTACAAACATCACGGACTGAACTTCCCCAGCTTCCCAAGGCTGTGCAACGCCGGACCTGCACCTCAGACCATTGAACAGCTGAGCGGTTTATGTGGACCTACTGGACTCTCAGTCCAACCGGCGACGTACGAGACTATGGAACGGGCATGAACTGGTTGGTGAGGCGTGGGAGCATTGGAAGAATCCCGTCAATCCGTAGGCCAAGAATACCACGCCCGCCACTCCCAAATCGGACCTTTGACCGTTTCGCAAGTAGATACGAATCAGTCCCCCTTAGTCTCAGAAAGGACAGTGATTCTGTTGACCAGCCTTGCAAAATAGTATGCCATGGTGGTACCTAGAGAAAATTTGCCAAAAATAGAAAGTGGATTGGGCAACTTCAAGTCGAATGGCCCGCTGGAGCCCGCAGATTGTTGAGATGGCCGGAATCCAGCAGGGGAAGTAACCATGAGAATCTGCTTCTCCTAGGTGGCTGCCCCCTCTGTGGGGAGTCTCGAAGAGAGAGCGACGCAGGTATCATATAATACAGATACATGTATGGCATCTTCTTGGCCCGTTGCGTTCCTCCGATATCTCCATCTCCGGAACAACTAAGCCTCAAGCATGAACGCATCAATTCTAGAAGTCGAGAGAAGGTGGGGATGCGGGTTGAGTTAGAATGCGAACATGATCGACGCGGCGGACGCCTGTACTTGCGCCGGCATGAATAACGCCTTTTGGACAATGCAAATCCGCAGATTTATCATTCCATCTCTATTGTTGCTGAAAATATCGTACATTGTACGGCTGCAGAGAAAGCAAATGCATGTTCCCTCCCGGCGGCAAGAAAGAGCCGTGGTAGGAAGGTGTCCACTTGGCTTGTGGAAGCAAGCTGAAACACAATGCCCGGATTATTGCTTGAATGAGAACAATGAAGTCGATCCCCGATGCCAATCAGCGAAGAGAGTCTCGCAATAGATCCATGAGATGAGACCCTGAACTGCCTATGGGCCCCAACGTTTCCTCTGGACTTCAAGTCTCCATACCATCGCGATGGATACGTTCGCTCTTCCTAGCACCAAGAACGGTCCGCTGTTTCAAAATTCAGATGGGGCTAACATCACTCCAGTCAAATAAAGCCACCCCTCCTCAACCCCAATATCCATTCTTCCACAACTCCTTCCGGTACCCTTCCGTTAACCGTTCATCCTCACCATAGAGCTCCTGCCAGCCCACAAACCCTTGGTCCAAAACATATACCGTCTGGCTTCTCTCCTCCGCCTTTCCTATCGTCTTGGCCGCTTCCGCCTCCGCTTCCGCCTCCGACGATGCTGTAGATCGTTCGGCCTTGAACCTCTCGACCTCCCGAAGATACCGTAACGCTGCGGATGGCCCGCGCTGTTGGGAGAGAGCGCAGTGGAAAACAACGGTTTGCTTGGTCTCGAGTTTCCGTAGAAGGGTGGGGATCATGGCGTCTATCGTTCGTGAGGGGACGTTCATGGAGCCTTTGATATGGCCGCCAATGTGGTCTGAAGGGCAAGATCTTTGAGTTAGTATTATTCGGGACACCCTTGAACATTTCCTGTACCAAGATGGCCATTTGGAGCACATACCATCGTCTCGGACGTCTATTATCGCAAAAGTGGTCTCCGAGGCGCTCGACTCGGCCAGGATCATGTCCGAGAGGGATTTTGCGGTAATCCGCCGAAGACTCGCTATGCTAGGCATTCTGTAGCTGCGGGAGAGCGTACTGATGGAAACCCGTAGATTTGTAGCTCGGTGACTTAGTGGTGCAAATGGCATGTAAAGATGAGGTAGGTCGTAATAGCTAGTGATTGGATTGGCTCTCTTGACGAAGCAGATGAGAGAGCGGGCGCCAGGAGGGGTCAGGAAGGAGTGCAGGGTTGCGGCTGCTCTTGTAGAAAGTGCAGGTGGGAAAGAGAGGGAAATAATTAGAACGAAGCCGATCCGGTTGGACTTTGCGTAGAACAAAATAGAGCCGCGTAGAAAATCGAGGGACGTGAAGAAGGAAGCCCAAGATAATGTGCAAACAAATAGATTTGATACTGTTATGCGTGGAGAGAGGATGACGGTCTGGGCCAGTGCCACTTAACAACGCCACTGTGTTTGATCAAGACCGATATCAATCAAGTTGGTCAAATTATACGCAGATGAGCCAGGCATAATAAACCAAACTTCTAAGCTGACGGCTGGAGTTGGAGAGCCTTCGACTTTATACTTACAGATCATGAGGTCCCCTCAGGTTGCTTTATTGGAATTGGTCACAAGGAAAATTTTTTTCTTCAAGAAGCGATGCCATTTGATGCTGCAGCTGCACTGCTCCTCCGAAGAGCCCGGCTGGACTTTTGTGCTGCCCAGTCCGAGACAGGAATCCGCCCCGATTAGCACCCTATGCCTACAAGATTAGTTTGTCTTGCGATGATCGTCTTCGGAGATCGTTTCAGTGTGAGGGACCGGCCATGAACAGGTTATCCTATTCATTCTGACTCTTTCTGCGGCACCCTCTCGTGCGTGTTACATATGGGCGCATGCGACCTCCGAGACGACAAGCGGGAGCCGGAGTCACGAAGAATGCACAAGGTCACCACGATGAAGAACAAGCGGAAGTTTATATTTCATCTCCTTTTCTCATTGCCTTACGTGGTATATATCATAACCAAAGTCCAGGTTGCCAGCCCCTCCATGAAAAGTCCCAATAAGCAAAAAAGAAAAAGCATGTCCGATTGCAACACCAAAACCCCACCGCTGTGCTCATAGGCCCGAGCCTTGAAACCTTCAAATGATAAAAATACAAAAACTTAAAAATGGTTCGGGTATCTGTGTTGGAGGGGAGGGCAGAGCCATCCGGAAAGCCGGCCCGGATGAAGTTACGCCTTGCCAACCCATCCCGAGTTTATGAAAAACTCGAATATCCTTCCGCCCTTTTGAGAATCGAGCCTGCAAATCTCCTTTGCCTGTTTCTTCTTTAGTGTTCCATTCCCTTTCAGCGCTTCCTTGAGGATTTGCTCTTTGATCATTAGGTAGGGCTTTGGCTGCAGCCGTACCACCTCACACAGTTTAATTTCCTCCGGGGTCAGGAGGTGGAGATCCGGAGCATTATCTTGAGTCAGCTGAAGCGGCGTAACTCCGGAAAGGGGTTGCGGGTTGGCTCTCTGCCGAGTTACAGGGCCTGGACCGTTGGTAACGATGATGCTGCCGCCGTTCGCTGTGGCAGTTCCATTAACCTTGCCATTCGTCGTTGGTTCCTTCTTAACCTCGCCGTTCGGGATGCCAAGAGTGCCATTAGGAGATGCTGCGGACCGTATCGGTAATTCGGGTGCTACGAGGAGAGCAGCGCCGCTTGGGGGGTCAGGGACGGCGGCGGCGGCCTTACGCTGAGATGTCGCCAGCCTCTCACGGTCCATCGAGCCCATAGGCATAGATCGCTGAATGCGCTGAGCCTTCTCCTGTTCGTATTTTTCGCCGCTGCGAAGATCGCCAATGCGGTAACTGCGCCATTCCTGAAGCTGTGCTATCGCTTGTCGCAAGTTGAACTCATCGATCAAACCCTGCGAGAAAGCCTCGTAATCGTCGTGGTTCATCATTCGCGCGAATGGCTTCGTTTTGTTTACAAGATCTCGTTCCTCTCGCGTCCGCTTCTTTTCTGTCTTGGTATTTTCTCTGTAATCAAGGAGGTTGTGCTCGAAGATGACCTTTTTCCGCTCGACTCGCTGCGTCAATCGGCAATTGTAAATCTCCATAACCGTTAGCTTCAGCTCCATTTCGGGTTCGAGCTCGCCGGTTCGCGGATTGATGCCGTCACCGGGGTCGAATTGCATCAGTTGTACCGCCTCCTCCGCTTCGTTCGCATATTCGGTTTCGAATTCCAGTCGACCGGGCATGTAGCCTTGAATCTCGTGACACGACGGTACACTCGCTGTAGGTTTCGTCTTTGGCTGGAGTGCTGGTGCGTTCTTTTGGGCTTCCTTGCGCTCTTCTATGCGCCGCTTCTTTTTGGCCTGGAATTCTTCTCGTGATATCTCGTTTGCCAGTTCCATGTCTTGCGGACTGCATCGTTCTGGGAGAGGGAATCTGGACGAGTCTACATAGGCGCTTAGGTAATGGTCGCGAACTTCATCCTTGTGCCGAAAACCGCCGATGTGGTCCGCAATGTCAGCCCACGACCCCAGGCCGTAAATTTCGGCGCCCTCAAGGAGCAATAGCTCCTCATCCGCACCCCAGTCCCGGTCGAATATCGGAAACGAGTTCTGCTCGATAACCCGGTATGGATGCGATTCAGGCTTGTGCGCTCCGCTTGACGCTCCACTCGCGAAGCATTGGACACAGAGATCATAGTCACTGCACGCGCTGTGTGCGCATCGAATTCTGACCTGGGGAATTGAATTGTATTAGTAACAGATACCTAGGAATCGCGCAACAGAGAATCGCATTGTGCACAGCACACACAAAGTCAAGCCAGAACGGAAGGTGCGGAAGGTGTGGAGGAATGAGAAAAGGGAGGGGGGGAGGTGTTGCGCATTAAGGTGGACATTGGCGGACATAAATGCGGGTCCATATTTGGTAGCTTGATGTGGCATCATATGCTTGGGCTTGCCGGGGCAACTACTCACTGTAGATGTGATATCAGCCGAACAGACGTCGCAATGATATTTCACTCCTCCTTCGCCGCCCCGAACGACGGTTTTTTTGCGGATGACGCCCATTTCGTCCAGGGTGGGTTGTGATTAATTGGGGAGGAGAAAATCCGCCCCAGATTCCACGTTCAAAGGGTACAAGGGGGTGAGTTGGGCGGGGGGAGGTGGCGCGAAACAAGCGCGTTTATGGGGACATGCGCCCGTAAAAATGGCCTCTTGACGGGATAAGATTCGAAATAGACGCGTATTTTGATGGAATTTGCTTCGTAAGGTCAAGATATTGATGGATGTTGCCAGGTCGTCTGCATCGTCGTTGGATTTCGGGATTCTGGTAGTTGCCATCCTGGGGCCCATCATTGGTTCTCGAACCACTTTCTTATATACCGAGGTTTAGCCGACCACCTCCCCCCGTGTGAACAAGCGCTGCTGACTTTCAAGGATGATGTGAACACCGCTCTCAGGCAGGAAGCTCTTGCAGAACATGGAGCTGCGATTGGCGCGGCTGTCTACATCTTTGTACTCCCACGTACGCTTTTATAGAGCATAATAGGCCAGGTCTGATCAATGGGACATAGCAGCTTTAACGTAGAGAGAAAGCGCTCGTAATTGGGATCTTCAGTTTGACGAATAATTAACGCAACTCCAAGTCTTCACGCACACCGAAGTGGGGTCCGACAAAGATCGGTTGTTTGAAACTCAATCCTTGCCTAGCCATCCCCGCAAGCATTATCGTGAGAGCTTCATCGTGGTCTCAACGGCTTACTCCCTGTCGCTCCTATCATCGCCCCTTCGATTATGTCGGATGATGTTTTAAGTGACATCTCCCATCGGAGACACAACCCCCTAAGAGGGTCTTGGGTACTGGTGTCTCCTCACAGAACCAAAAGACCGTGGCAGTATGTTATCCTTGTCTAAGTTTCACATAAAGCAAGGCTGGCTTACGCAAGGCATCTACGGTAGGGGCCAGCAAGAGGCGCCGGCAACAATAGACCTCCCCGAATACGATTCCAAGGCATGTAGGGAGCTATGTCGTGTAAATTGTATCGTCACCCTGACTCCTCATACGTCGAGTTTTAGTGCTACCTTTGTCCTGGCAATGCAAGGGCTCAAGGAGAAATAAACCCTGAGTACAAGGACATTTTCGTCTTCGTCAACGACTACAGTGCCGTCAAAGAGCAACAGGCCGAGTATACGCCCGAAAGGAATGGGAACAGTGAGAACCCCATCAATAGTCCAAGTCTTGGCCATGGGTGGAGCTGACTTGACAGACTTATCGTCGAGGCTCTTGAGGGTGGAACCAGCGACGGGCCTGTGCTATGTTCTCACTTTTGCAGCGAAGCACAACGTAACGCTTGCGGACATGACAGCCCAGGAAATTCTTCCTGTCGTTGAAACATGGACCCGTGCCTACGCGCAGCATCTCTCGCCCCAGAATTCGTTATCTCGGTTGCGCGCCCTGGAAAACCTTCCTGTCTCACCGTACGCCAATTTTCCGTCACCAAGCTCTCAGCTACGGTATATGCAGATCTTTGAGAACAAGGGCGCTGCCATGGGTTGCTCCAACCCGCATCCGCACTGCCAGATCTGGACCGTGTCGACCATGCCAGAAGAGCCGCAATCTGAACTTAGGCAAATGATGAAGTATCTGGGGGAGAATGAGGGAAGACACCTCTTAGGTGACTACGCGGAGGTCGAATTGGATAAGAAAGAGCGTGTTGTTTGGGAGAATGAAGGATTCTTGGTTGTCGTGCCGTGGTGGGCCGTCTGGCCTTTTGAGGTTCTTGTGATACCGAAGCGTCATGTGAGGGCACTTGTGGATTTCACGAATGACGAGAGATTGCAATTTTCGGAAGCTATCCAGGAAGTCACGAGGCGATACGACAACCTCTTCCAGTGCAGCTTTCCATATAGTAGGTTTGAGTCTTTGCCGCGCAATAGTCTCTATCTAGGAAGCGCTGGTGCTAATCTCTTTGAACCTAGGCTCTGGCATTCACCAAGCCCCATTGGATGGAACAGCAGAAGAGATAAACGCGAGCTACTTGCACATGCACTTCTACCCCCCTCTCCTAAGGTCCGCGACGGTGAAGAAGTTCCAAGTGGGTTACGAAATGCTTGCGGAGCCGCAGCGAGATATAACACCTGAACAGGCGGCGGCACGCCTTCGAGACTGTGGAGGAGAACTCTACCGGAAATCCCTATAGGTTTTGTTGACTCAATTCTCGATTCATCCATAACTAAAGAGAAGAAAAATAAGAAAGAAAAATTTATCCGCTCCACGCTGCTCCAAAACTTGGGATTCTCATGAAATAGAACGTGCTTGGGAAAAATATGAATTTGAGATACACAAATATTGATATATTGGTCAAACAAACCGTATTCATACCGCCGAGGCCCTCTAAACCTGGACATAGTGGTCGCGGACGCTAGGCATCCAGATCAGGGCAGTGGAGGCAAAAATGAGCGGGAAAATCTGGGGCTTGCCAAGGGTCATACTCTTGAACACCAGCAACTCGCTCAGGAAGTGGCCCAGCGCAACGACGTAAGTCCAGACAGCTATGTCGTAAATGGGGCCGATGTGGAGGTTGTAGGCCGCGTAGAGACGAACGACACTGGTGAGGAGAGTCCAAGTTCCAAAGAGGCGTGCCGCAAGGGGTGTGACTTGGTCGGAGCCGTCCTTCCCGGCCGGTGCATGTACGAGCTTATTCACGGAATCATCGGGGTTGAACCCCTGAGACGCCGGTGGAAGCTTTGGGTTACGAACGAAGCGCGCGTCATACATCCGCCTTGTGTAGTGCAGGGTTATTAAGTTCTGCGCAGAATTGCCAATTGAGATGATGGAGAGCTATTTTGTGAGTTAGTGCTTGTTTTGATGAAGTGAGAGGGGTTGAACCATACAACGAGCATGTAGTAAGGCAAATAGCCCGTTGGGTTGGGGAGCCAGGAGGAGAGTGTAGAGAGCATCTTTTCGTTGAGAGAATTGATCTTCTCTCTTGTTTCTGCTAGAACAAGCGTAGCTTGTTTATGAGTTTCTTGGGTAGGTAGTAAACGAGAAAGGGTTGGAATTGGCTTCGGGCTCGAATGTTGCGCTGAAATGTTACTATTTCGTTGACGGAGCTCATCAAGACATGGAGATCAATTGATGTCCCACCAAGAATAAAAAGCGGGAAGGAGCGGGTGGGATGTGAACAGTCCATTTCACAGTGTGCAAACGGCCTAAATTTACTTTGTCGTGTCAACATCGATCTCAACATTTCGTGTACCTCGTAAATTCCTCCAGCTCGGTCTTGGTCTCGACATCTCCCTTTTTTTACCCCTGGATTGTTCATAGCCTTTATTCCAAGGCTCCTCCTCCTGGCCATAATGCCCGCTACTGATATTCTTTCAGCAATCCCGACGCCCGTTCAATTGCTCTTGATCGGCGTCGGGTCTATCTCCCTTGGCTGTTTTCTTCTCAGCTATCTCAAGCTGATTCTTGCTGCTTTCTTCCTCACAGGATCTAATGTGAGCTCCGTTCAACTAGACCCCTCCCCCGCCATGCAACCCCCGGCCAACCTACCTCCCTTTTGTCTCTCACTTCATTGTCACGACACTATGGTACTAATTCTGCCTTGTTTTCAACTAGCTTCGCAAATATGGCAAGCCCGGCACTTGGGCTGTTGTCACCGGAGCTTCCGACGGCCTCGGCAAAGAATTCGCACTTCAACTAGCTAGCAAGGGTTTCAACCTTGTTCTCGTCTCCAGGACTCGCTCGAAGCTCGAATCACTCGCCGCCGAACTACAAGAGAAATTCTCTTCCAAGGGTCTCCAGGTCAAGATCGTGGCCATGGATTACTCCCAGGACCGTGATGAAGATTATGCGGCGCTGGGCCAGGCAATTGCCGATCTTGACGTTGGGATCTTGATCAACAATGTCGGTCAGAGCCACTCCATCCCTGTCTCGTTCTTGGAGACTTCACCAAAAGAGTTGCAAGATATCGTCACTATCAACTGCCTCGGAACCTTGAAGACCACTCAGGTGGTTGCTCCTATCATGGCCCGTCGCCGCAAGGGTCTCATCCTCACCATGGGCTCCTTCGCTGGCTGGACTCCTACCCCCTATCTTGCCACCTACTCTGGTAGCAAGGCCTTCCTCCAGCACTGGAGCTCGTCTCTCGCGGCCGAGCTCAAACCCCAGGGTGTCGATGTCCAGCTTGTCCTTAGCTACCTCATCACTACCGCCATGTCCAAGATCCGACGATCGAGCGTCATGATCCCCAACCCCCGAAACTTTGTCAAGGCGGCTCTTGGTAAGATTGGAACAGGCAGTTACCAGATTGCACCCTCCACCTACACCCCTTGGTGGTCCCATGCTTTCTTCCTCTGGATCGTCGAGAAGACCATTGGCCCCATGCATCCTATCACTGTGTCTATCAACCTGAAAATGCACCAAGACATTCGGAAGCGAGCCTTGCGCAAGGCTGAGAGAGAGGCCAAGAAGAACTAAACTGGTTGTTTGGAGACACGCATTTATGTCGCTGTATCCGGGTGCAAGAGTGACAAGAGTAACAAGAGTGACATGCACCACGGTCGACTGTTAATGTCAAAATGAACGAGGCGGTTTCGTGTAACGCCGGACCTGCAATGGATGGGTCTGGCGATGGCAATATGTTTCTGAATACAAGTAGCTGGAGGCGTTCCGGATGGGTTTTAGGGATCTTAGAGACCCAGCCATGGGCATGTTATCGACGCCTTACCTTGTAGGATTATAATATCAAAAGACAATTCTGTTTCACAAGAAGAAAGGCTTCACTGCGGTCTGAAATTGCTCAATCTATTTAAGTATGTCTAGAGAGAGGTACAAGGAACCGGGATCAATCATATTTGTTGCCTGCCGGTGTCTGGGAAATGATCGAATCAACTCTGGAAAATGGATCGATCTTGCTAAAAGCTAAAAGCTAAAAGTTAAAAAGCACATGAAAGAAGGTTTGTTCGGCTGCAGGTATGTATTCACGTACCAATGTATACAGTGCGAACTTTCTTCCTTCTTGTCGCGAAACTTCCGCGTCTTGTTCAACTTTTTATCACTCCTGCTTGGTTAGGCTGGAGCAATGAAGTGGTCCAAGCTTGCGCTCGCTCAGCCTTGATTGATGTTTTTCCGAAAATGTTTTACTGCCACCAATACAAGCAATTGCACGAACATTTGAAATCCACCTTCACCAACCACCAGGAAGGGCGACGCAGCCTTGTTCCCTCCCTCACCCGTCCGTCGCAAAGGTCACTGCATCTGTAGTAGGCCGTAATCCCGGATTTCGATTCCTCGATCTCCACTTCTCGCGGCCGGCCCGTCTACAGGGGCCTTCCTCCGTGACCCAGTCCATCCCGCAGCGCAGGCATCGATCGACGAGCATCCGTGGCATTGATGTCCCAACAGCGCCATCCAACCTGCAAATATTCTATTCCTGTTTTCGAATATTTTATTCCTAGTCCGCTCCGATATTACGGACCTCATCTTTAGTCCAACTCCTGACGGGCATCGCGCACACACCCATCGCCGCCATGTCGTTTCCGCAACCTACCCCCATGCGACCAGTCCCCGGCGCGTTTCTTAACACACCTGCGATAGTACGATCTACATCAACTGGTAACGATCCTGTGAGGCGTCGGTTATTCCCAGATGCGAGCTCTGCTGGCGCTCCAACGGGCCCTCTCGCTACGGGAGGGCCAGCCCCTACCGCGTCTCATGGCACCTCGGCAGGACTACCCCTTCCCCGATCCTCAGTCGATCCCTTGGTCAAGCTACCTCCAGTGAGCCAAACCTCACCAGTCGCGAAAGCCGCGAGGGCCATCAATATGGTGCTCCAGTCCGACGGGAGCTTCCCAGATCTCGACTCCTACCTTAGACGTAAGGAGATGCCCCCTCGCAGATGTCCAACCTTCCCCTGGCGCCATCTCTTGCTAACGTTCCGTTTCTCCCAGCTGGCGCTTCCTCTGACTACGATATCTCTTCTGTTGATTCTCCCGCGGCTCCTTTCCAGAAAGCCCAAACTTATCCGATTCCTAACCAAGTCTTCGACCATATCAATGCCGGCCAGCTCCAAACACTCATGGGTCTCTTTGCCGAGTTAAACCATGCTTGGGTAGTCATCGACAACAGCTTGTTCTTGTGGGACTACACTCAGCCCGATCCTGAACTGATTGGATTCGAGGATCAACCCCACAGCATCCACGCGGTTGCTTTGGTCCCACCAAAGCCTGGCATTTTCGTCAGCACCATTACTCACATCCTTGTCGTGGCTACGACCTCCGAGTTAATCCTCCTCGGTGTCGCCGCCGAGACTACTCCCAAGGGTACGCGCAGCGTATCACTCTACCAGACGAAAATGGTCCTACCTATCCGTGGTGCAGATGTCAGCCATATCGCGGGATCTGCAAGCGGCCGCATTTTCTTCGGTGGAACTAGCGACACTGATGTTTACGAACTATACTACCAGCAGGAGGAAAAGTGGTTCTCCAACCGCTGCGGCAAGATAAATCATACCAACCCTGGTTGGACTTCCGTTGTCTCGCTACAAAGCCACTTTTGGTCGGCTAAGGAGCCGGAACATTTGATCAGCATTGTAGTTGATGACTCCCGGAGTCTGCTGTACACCCTCTCCTCGCGTTCGACGATCCGGACATACCACATGGAGGCGCCTAATAAGCTCAACAAGGTTATTGACAAGGAGAAGAACAGTTGCCTGCGGGAAATCAGCCACATGATCAATTTCTCTCCCTTGCTCAACGACCGGATGTCTCTCGTTTCTATCAGTCCGATCTCGTCTCGCGAAGCGGCGAAACTCCATCTTATGGCATTAACCAACACCGGGTGCCGACTTTTCCTGAGCGCCACAAGCTCGGCCGCATATACGATAGGCGCAACTTCTAACGCCGCCCCGCAAAGCATGCAAGTTCAGTTTATAAAATTCCCCCCCTCTGAAAGGCGCGCGTCACAACTCCCTCCCTCCGGTTTGGTCTTGACTGGCGATTCCATCACGGATACTCAGTCCGAGTCTCTGAAGACGAGCCGCACCGGAGTTCGATACGCTCCCGGTTATTTCCTGGATTTCGTGAGCAAAGAATCTCACCCCAATGCGGATCTTCTCTTTGTGTCTGCGCCGGAAACTGCTCGAATCCGCAACATTTCCCAAGGTTCGCCTCTTAGATATTATGAGCAAGGAAACTGGATCGAGCTGGGGAGCCGCGTCGAAGCTGTTGGTATGGTAACGAAACCATTTGCGGCAGCGAAACAACCGCTTGGGTTCGGTAACGAACTTGCCGTGCAGTTCGACGATGCCCCGAGCGAGTTTGCCATTCTCACCAACTCTGGAGTACACGTGGTGCGACGACGACGTCTGGTCGATATCTTTGCCTCCTCGCTCAAGGGTTCTTCTGGTGATGAGGGTGCTGACAGTATCGCGCGTAAATTCATCAGCCTGTACGGCCGAGTGGAAACGATTGCCTCTGCTCTTGCTGTCGCTTGTGGGCATGGGGGTGATGCGCGACCTGGAGGTACCCGGGCTAACGACTCTGCGACAGAAGGTCGAGCACGCGCCATCTTCGTCGACTTTGGTGGCCAGCCTACCATTGCCGAGACAGACGGAGCACCTTTGACGACAGATTCCGTGAAGCTCTCTTCAAGACATGACGCCCTCGCACTCTACCTTGGCAGACTGATCCGGATGCTATGGAGGTCACCCGTCATCTCTGTAGGTGTCGCCCCGGCTGGTGGTGTAGCTGTGAACTCTATGGTTCCCACCAGCAAGCTTCTCTCTGTCCAGGATAATCTGGAGAGGCTAAGGAGGTTCCTCGATGCCAATCGATCCTTTATCCAGGGCCTTTCGGGCCCCTCGGATTTGCAGCGCGTGGCGAGTAAGAAGGAGGAGGTTGCTTTGCAAGCCGAACACCAAGCGCTGCATGCTCTGGAGAAGTTGATGGAGAGCATCTCCGAGGGAATTTCCTTCGTTCTCATGCTCTTCGATGAGCGAGTCAGCGACATCTACACCCGACTTGACGACGAAACCCGCCAGGGACTTAAGGACCTCACTTACGAGAGGCTCTTCTCCACAGCCCCTGGAAAGGACCTCGCAAAGGTGCTAGTCAAGGCTATTGTTAACCGCAATATCGAAAGCGGCTCCAATGTCGAGACCGTTGCAGATGCCCTAAGGAGGCGCTGTGGCAGTTTCTGCAGCCCCGATGATGTTGTCATCTTCAAGGCACAGGAGCAGCTCAAGCGAGCGTCGGAGCAGCCCCTTGGCTCAAACGCGGCGCGGGGTCTCCTGCAAGAGAGTTTAAGCCTCTTCGAGAAAGTGGCTGGCAACCTCTCTTATGGCAATCTGGTAGTCGCGGTGGAGGAGTACATCAAGATGCGCTACTATGCCGGCGCCATCAGGCTCTGCCTCAATGTAGCGCGTGAAAAGGATCGCGGAAACGCTGCCCTTGCGTGGGTTAACGATGGGCGACCCGCTAATGACCAACGCGCTTCGGCGTTCCAGGAGCGAAAACTCTGCTACGATTTAGTACACAAGGTGTTGCAGAAGCTTGACGGCGAAGCCGGCCAGGAGCCCGACATGGTGGATGGGAAACTCACGCTGACGGCAACCAAGAGGCTTGAGGCATACGAGGTTGTGAATGGCTCGACTGATGAGCTGTTCCACTTTGGCCTGTATCAATGGTACATCGACCAAGGCTGGACAGACCGCATCCTTGCCATCGATTCGCCGCACGTTGTCACTTTCCTCGAAGGGTTGGCGAGGGAAAATGCGGCCCACGCAAATCTCCTCTGCCGCTTCTATACCCACCAAGGTCAGTACTACCAAGCTGCGGTAGTCCAGTCTGAGCTGGCGCAGGCGGACCTGCCGATCAGCATCAAAGACAGGATCAATCTGCTGAGCCTAGCAAAGACGAACGCAAACGTTTCGTCCCCCGGCGTCGCGCGACAGCAGCAACAAGTCCTCAACCACAAGATTACCGAGCTCCTCGAAATCGCCCACATTCAAGATGATATACTCGAGAGGCTAAGGGTCGACCCCCGAATTGACCCGCAAAGGCTGGTCGAGATTGAGGAGAAGTTGGACGGCAAGATTCAGAATCTGACGGATGTAAGTGGCATTCAATCCCACACCCTCTAGCTCTCTACTTTTCAGCTAACAAGGAATCGACAGCTCTTCAATGACTACGCCGACCAGGCCGGCTACTATGACCTTTGCCTACTCATCTACCATGCCGCAGACTATAGGAACCCCACTACTATCGCCGAAACTTGGACCAATCTGATCCAGCTCGAGCATGACGAGGCTCAAGAGGCCACGGGCGATGAAAAGCGCCTCCCCTACGAATCTGTCTCGGTGAAGATTCAGAACATTGCGCACCGGACGTCCCTCGACAGCGTCATATTCCCTATCCATACCCTTCTACCTGAAGTTTGCCGTTACGCTTGCGTAAACGGCCAAGACGCTACCATCGGAGCCGACCCGACGTGGCCAGTCCAGCTATTCCTCAGCGTCGGTGTCTCTCATGACATGATCGTGCGTGTACTTGAGCATGTATTCGACACGCAGGCCTACGGATTCACTGGCGTCGCTAGACGTACAAGACTTGTGGAGCTTATCGCCTACGTGGTGGACTCGTGGGCGAAGGAGATCAGGAGACGGGGTGCCAGCGCCAAGGGCACGGGCCTAATGGGTCCGGGCCTCGTGGACTTGCTCGAGAGGTGTGAGAAGGCGCTTCCGGCGCCTCCTGGTGGTAACAACGTTGGAGGCACCGATCTGCCGGAGCTCAGGAGGATCATCCGGACTTTGAAGAGGGAGGTGTCAAGCTTGGTTGAGAGGATTGCTTCTGGAAGCTTGAGGTTTGCATAAGAACGGAAGCGGAAGTGATTTTGAAGACGGAGGCAGGCGGCATGTGTACGACTTGAGTACTGATGTGTAATTATTCTAAATTATTCCCCCAGACAAGACGCGAATACCAGAAGGGTACATGCGAGTTTAGAATCTTGCAATGACTTTTTGTCTTTTTTTTTTTTTCCTTTTTATCAGCACCATTCATTCTGTACAATGATCATCATCAATGTTTGTCCTCTGAACGGCTCTCTTGCTTGGAGAAGAGCATTGTTGGTTCCAGCAACTGGTGTCATCTGAAACCGCTCTTCCAGCTCGTTGCCACCTGCCACCCGGCAAATCAGGGGTCGTACAGATAAACCGAATCTCAATGCTACCAAAGCTGTCGCATCATCGTAGCCAAGTGTCCTTATTAGTTTATAATTATCCCAACATCGCGTCGAAAGCCGGGAGTTTTGATTTTGAACCCCTTGGATCCGGATCTCTCAGGCACCACCATGAATCCGTAGAAACACGGAAACAGGTGCCAAAAAAAGAGTTCTCCTACGCGGCCCAAATTCGAACGGGCGCATGCGTGAGCACGTTTCCGCCGAGTCTCGACATTTCCACGGGTCGCCTGCATCCGCTGCTAGATATTAAGCGGCTACATCTTCCAAGGATGCTCTCGCGTGCGGTTCCGATCGCCCTCTGGGCTCTCAGCCTCGCTTCGCATGCCGTGGCAGAACCGACGGCTGGGCTTCCGTCCTTTCTGTATGGAACGCCATTGCATGTCGAGTGCATGAACCGTAGCTAGTAAGTACAGAGCTCCCTCACATCCATATAAAGAAATTTAAAGCCGGCCTCGAGAAACCCTTTTGACAACGGACTTTTCTAATATTACCGTACAACAGCGAAACCGGTGAGCACATACAAAACGATAGGCAAGAAATCCAATGGGCTCCCTTCTCCCTCTGCGAAGAAACCGGCAAACCTCTCGAATTCCACTACGGCGTCGAAGGTGAGCAGAACTGCACCATCGCGGCCATCGACGACCCCTTCTTCCACCTCCTCGAATTCTATATCCACTCCGACGCGCCCCTCTCGTGCCGGCTCCCCGCGCGACCGCGTCCGCACGTGGAAATCATTGGCGAAAAGCCCTACGAGCAGGAGTACATCCCTATTGTCTTCGCGCTCGCGGGAACCCTTCAGCTCAGCCATATGCACATTAGCACGCACATGAACGTCCTGTTGCACACGCAGTCCAACCGACGCATTCGGCCCCATGATACGGGCGTGTTGGACAGCGGTATAGCGTACAGCACGAGCCCGCTAGGCCAGGGCAGGGAGTCCAGCTCGCATCGCATCGTCATCGGGGATCCTCTGCCGCTGCGCTTCTCTGTGAGGTGGTTCCCTAACCCTCGTTTGCCGCGGACGGACGGCACGGTGCAATGGCAGGGGATGGGTGGACATGTATTTGCCAGCACGGTGTTTTACGTCATGGTCTCTTTCATCGCTGGTGCGGTTGTCTCTGGGGCATACTTTTACGGTAGGGTCTTGCCGACCCGGTTACGGGGTAGGGCGCTAGGAGGAGCTACGCCACTTGGACATGGACTCAGTTCAGGTGTTGGCAATGGCTGGGGTTATGCGAAGAGGATAGATTAGCGGTGTGGTGTTAGAGACATGCTTTGATTATGACTTGTTGTATTTGCGGCTGCTTGTATATCACCAGGAGTTTTGGACAATCCGAACAATTGAGTATTTCCGGGGTTTTTAGTTTTGTATATGATCCTCGGCGGGAATGGTTGTATATATGACGTGCGATATGCCAAACTCCCTGAATATGAGACGATTATGAATGTCGCATCAACCCATAAGGTCTACGAAGTAGCAAATATTGAGATTACGTGGAAAGGCTATTAGTGTACTTAGATTGTGCTCTCTATGAGTAAAAGTCGCATGGCAGTGCGGAGGATGCTTGACAAGATGTGCCGCCCATATCATCCGCCTCACTGAGACTTGAGGGTCTTCTCACCCTGGCCCCTGAATCTGTTGAGAATCCTCAGATACATGTCCACCGACATACCCAGAGCTATAAACCTCATGTTAGGGACTTCCCAAACACCATCACACAACAGGCGAAGATGGAGGTAAGAAGATGAAGGGCACTCACGAATCAAAAACCACGGCATATACAGCTTGAAGATAAGCTCCTTCTTGACCTCCCAGGTGTACAGCTCACCCTCCCACTCCAAGCAGTCATAAATGCAAGTCAATGTCGTCAACGCACACTGAACACCATACACCAGGCATGCGAGTTCTAGCGCCGGTGTGGTCCCACCAGTCTTACCGGCTACGGCACCCTCGCGGCCATCACGGAAATAGCGGCGGAGAATCCACGCAACGGCTGGTAGCTGGTAAACTAACTCGAGGATGGTGAAGAGGCGGAAGAAAGTGGGTTGTTGGGGCCAGGGGGTGAGAAGGAACAAGTCGTGGTAGGTGCTGGTGTAGAAGTTGCGAATCTGCTGGAGGAAGTGGAGGGGGCTTGAGGGAGGAACCCAGAGGGAGTGAGGGATGAAGTGGACGAGATCGACCACTTTTTAGACGAAGAGGAGGAGGTGCAAGTGTAAGCCAATGGGTGCAACCAAGATGCGATTGGGGGATGAGGCACACGGTATGGGCCGGGGAACTTACAGAACATGGAGGCGAAGGAGATGAAGAAGAAGGCGAGGTAGAGAGAGTCGCGCCAGTTGCGCGTCGTCGAGGAAGAGGAAGCCATTGTTAGGTAGGACCGGCTAGAATAGTGCCCGGGATAAGGAAAACAGCGGTTAACTGTAAGAAGAAGGAAAAGAAAGGAAAAGAAAACAGAACAAAACTCGAAGAATTCTATTCGGTCAAGCTGCACCTCGACAAGATTCTTTTTCGGACAAGACGTACAGTTGAGAGATGAACGATTGGCGCGGGCAGCTGTTCCAGGCGGCAAGTGAGTTAACGGGGCTATTCCATAACCGAAGCAGACACCACCATTCCCTTTCGGGCTTTTACTGCTTCAACGCCTCTGCAGCTTCTGTAGCCTTTGCTCCTTGCTTCAATTCGCCCCTATCTTTCCCCTTCTCCACGAATTACAAGCGGTAACCGCGTTGGACGCTGGACACTCGCTATTCGAGAGATTGCCGCCGAGATCCTGCAGGCCCAAATCCGGCCATCCTCATCCAATCAAGCAGAAAAACCTACGCAGGGTAACCGTGCTAGCAGTGTCCCTTGAGTCTCTGATGCGTGCTGTTAGTGAAAATGTCTGCTCTCGTTGGGCAGCCCTTTTCGTTAATTAGTATGGCGGGACAGGTGCATGTAGGAACTCCTTAGGAGGCCGATGTTGGGAAATGAACCATCAGCATGGTCTATATAACTCCTGCGAGCTGCCAACTCATGATCAAGCATTTTACGCTCTCCTCTCCTTTGTAACCCTTCGCACCATTTCGTCGACCCGAAACCATGGACATGGCAGCATCCCCCACATTCGCATCCACGCCCCTCCGCCACTGCCCCTCGCGTGATCCCATCCCCTACCCAATCTCCTACCCTACAACGTGGTACGCCTTTGAGAAGACGCCCGAGTTCTACGCCTGCTCGAATTGCTATGAACGAAGCATCGTACCAGCGGGGCTCCAGGACCACTTCTATCCTGTCGTGGAGACCATATCCGGGCCCGATCGCTACTGTAACTATAACACGCCACGGATCAAGCTGCTGGTCTCCCAGTACGCAGCGCAACCGTCCGTCCACGCCCACACCACACTCAAGAAGCTAGAAGACCACATCGCCCACCGCGTCCGCGTAAAGCCATGTAAACTCTCCAACCCCGTCGCCCCGGACGAAGACTTCGAGTGGCACCGGCTCGCCGCCGGCGTCGACGCCTGCCACGCCTGCTACGAGGATTACCTCGCCGCCTCGAGCTTCACGCGGTCGTTGCCCGCCGCGACCGTCGCGCAGCCGCCCACGAAGATGGCGCTCTGCGACGTTGGCAATTCTTTTACGCGGCGCATGGCGTGCGAGGCGGGGGATTACGACGAGTTCATCATCGCGGGGCTGAGGCGGACGCGAGTGCCGAGGTGTGCGGGCGCAGAGGCCGTGCATGTCAATTCTAGGAAGTGGTATCGGCCCAAGTACGTGAGGGCGAGGGGGTTGGTCATTTGCGAGGAGTGCTATCTTGATGCTGCGGGCGGGACGCAGTACCAGGAGACGATGTTTGAGCAGTGCCGCCCTCAGAGCAGGTCTGGGTCTAAAGAGGAGCTTGTGTGCGATTTCGGGGTCAACCCGGCGCTCTCGGTCAATTTTGGGCTCATGGTCGAGTTCAGGGAGCCGAAGCTCTTCACGCAGGCGGCCGAAGCGGTGTTGATGAATCCCCCATGTGATCCGTCGGGGATCCCACCAGGAACGCCGTGGTTCACTCTCCCGGGGATCAAGGACTTTGCCCTCTGCGCCCCCTGCGTGGCATCTCTTGTGCGTCCTATTAAGATTCTGGACAACTATCTCGTCGAGGGCACCTGTAGTCCAAAGCCTGGTACCATTTGCGCCCTCAATGCTGCCAATCCCCGCCTCGATCAGTATATCAAAAAAGTCTCTGAAGCCGCCGAAAAGGGGGAACCATCCATCTTTCTTTCCACGGCTTCGTACCTCTCTACATCCTTACCGTGTCCTGGATCAATCCCTTCTTCGGAAGAGCATCAATGGACTGGCACAGGAGAATTCTCAGCTTGTTCGAACTGCGCACGCGATGTCGTGTTCAGGTCCCCGCTCTCCATGTTCATGACCTACCGCGACGCAATCGTGCCGGCGCCAAGGAAGTGCGATTTTTACAGTCCGCGAGTGAGGTTATTCTGGTCGCAGGCTTCGAGGGCGCCGGATGCGAGAGGGGCGCTGTCCGATTTCAACTCGATTATGAGACACAGGGATGCCGTCTTTCGGAAACTGCGAGCCGCCAGGGAGGAGGCGGAGAGATCCCTGGAGAATCATGGAGAGATATTCGAGCCGACTACGTCAGATCCTGCGGAGGTGTCTCGATGGGCGCTGTCCTCTCCTAACTTGGACCCTACTTTGAGGGAACGCCTAATGCAGCTCGAAACTCTTTGGAATGAAGTAGAGTAGGGGCCAGTTCTACGTCTGCATGCTTGCCTCCTCAACGTCCTCCATGTCTTCACCTCACTTCTTCAACTCCTTGAAGAAAAAAAAGGAAGAGAAAAATATGAAAAAGGGGGGGAGAAGAAAAAAAGAAGGTATTTAACATCCAACATATTACTATTATTTACTTAATACGAAGGAAATTCCTGCTCAATTTGTAATGGAATCAGATCGCCGGACCTGCACTCCTCTGTAGTTGACATACCACGCATCCGAATCATGATGCCTCCTCACACTCGGCGTCCTAAAGGGCGGCTCGCCGCTGCGCTGCTCTGCTCTCGCACTCCGTCCGTCTTCCCATTGGCTTTCTCCTTCCGCAAAGCTTGTTCTCGCCACCTTGCTCATGACGGGCTCTTTCACGCCCTCCTCCTGCGTCGCGTGCGCTTGATACGGATTATAGTCGGAGGGGCTGCCATAAGCCTGTCCTATCTCGGCTGCGGAGATGTGTTCATCAGACGCTCCCTTGGCCTTTCTCTCGTTTTCCTTTTCCTCTGCCAATTTCTTGTCTTTTTCTTTTCCCTTCCCCTTCTCCTTCTCCTTCCCTTTCTCTTTCTCCTTTAATCTTTCTCTCTCCCTTGCCTTTTCCTTGGCCTTCTCCCTCTCTTCGATAAAGTCCAGGGGCGACTCCTTCTTCGTTCGCAAGAAGATAAGCAGCGTATTCGCAAAACATACCGGAATAGCCGCCCAAGCTGGATACAGCAAGCCACCCTCCTCGGCCGTGATACCTAAATCCTCGAATGCATCGTTCAGCGCGCGGGAAAGCCTCTCGCCCATCACACGACCGGCGATGCAACCAATGAGAAGCAACACGGCGCTCAGGGCCGCCAGGGTAAGGGCAACGCGCCCCGCGATGTAGAGGCGCCTACTGAGGAGGGTCACGCTCGGCGCCGAAAGGACGAACACGAAGCCGAGAATTAAGACGGCGCCGAGCATGGGCGAGACGGAGCGGTACAGGCTTAGCGCGTCTTCGAGGTCTTCGGGGAGTTTGTCGACAGCGCCGATTCCGAGGCGTAAGTGTAGCAGGGGGTCGAAAGACGGGCCGAGGACGGGCGCGGTGCAGTGGTCCGGTTGGGCACAGCAGGTGAAGATGTGGATTGTGTAGAGGTCCGCGATGCCGAGGGTGGTGGCGTTGAAGGGCTGGCCTGTTAGGTCCGTGCCAGATACTTGGGAGAGATCCGCGAGGAATTGGGATGTGGATAGTTTTGATGGGAGGTGGAGGTTCGTCGTGTTGACCTATGGCCATGTTAGTTATTCGTGTTAGTTAGAGAGCAAATAGAGATCAAAGAGGAAGATGAATGAGAGATGGCGAGCTGGAGTTGAGAGCAACCTGCCTTTAACAGGTAGAGGTTGGGCAGAGTGCTTGGAGACGACCCCGCGACGAGGACGATGATGAGGAGGATGGCGATTAGCGTGGATAAGACGAACGGCGTCACTTTGTAGAATGCCGTCAAGCCCATCTTGGAGGACGTGGTGCCCCTCGATGAGGGGTCTTTTGCCCTTTGGCGTCGGTGTTCGTGATGGGAATGGCGGTGGAGGTGAATCCTCAGGGATGCCGCATCGGCCAGTCGCGCCTCGAAGAATTGAGAAAGAAATAAAACAGACTAATGCTTCTACACAAAACGACAATTCAAGTTATTTCTCAGATGAAAATAACAAAGAAAAAGAAAGAATGACGAGAAACGAAATTGCTTCTCCCGCCTCTCGAGAGAGCTGAAAACATGGGTCGAGTGGCGCGATCCTTGATGTACTTTTTACCCCCTTCACATACAGAGCCACGGTTTCACGACCATCATGAAACCAAAAAATCTGATTCTCTCTTCGTCTCTCGGTTTTTAGTAAGAGTGAGGTCGCACAAGAATGATCCTCCTACGAAGTAACTCTGCTTTTTACAGAAAAACACCAGACAGACAATAATAAACTTGACATTCCCTGACCATGTCCGGCCTCAGCCAGGCCGATGCCCAGGGCTGAATCTTCCGACATTCCATCACGCTCTGTTCTATTAGACGAAAAGCATGTCACTGTCGGTCACTGACGCTCGCACACAACCAGGCTCTGCCCACCCCTTTCTTCATCTCGGTACTATGTAGCACACCTGCCGTTTCTCCTGTCCGCCGTCGAATCCGAGATCTGAGGGCCGCACTCCAGACTCTTTTGATTGCAGTGGCAACGGGAACCGGATATCGCGCAGCAGCACAGGTTTTGGCAGCAAGAATAGTAATATCTTGGATAAAAGAGGCTTGCTCGCGGAGATCCGGGATTGTGGCATTGCCGCCCTGTCATTGGCAGCACCGGGATTTCCCCAGGCCGTGGCCCGGTTGTTTTGTGCGTCGTGCATGGTGGCTGAAGTCAAGGATTTACCAGTTTCTCTTCATGAGACCGGGAGGACGGGTTTATTCGACTTTTTCGTCGGTCTTGGGCTGGCGCCGTTTTCCCATCTTCAACCCGGTGGCTAGAACGGGCTCCTAGATTTTCAAGGGAATGTCTCTGTTGGTATTAATAGATCTCAACGGCTTGTCTCACTCAGCCCTTTTGGTGTAGGACAGGAATGATACAATTGCGACGATGACGGCGGCGGAGAGAGACGAAGAGGACGACACCAACTTGAAGGGACCCTCCTCCTCCTCATCCTCCCCCTGTCTTAGACAATATTAGCCGTTTACTCGCACGAGATGCAGAATCCCTATGGTCGAGCACACAAAGGCAATATACGCCGGCAAATAAACAAAGCTGCGCAATCCTGTACAGAACGAGCGCCAAGCTGGGAATGTCAAGGATAATTTCCTGTTTTTCATACATCCACCTATAACCCAGGACGCGCGCCCATTTCTCATCCACTGCCTTGAATCCCAACTATTACCATATGCAAGAAAAGTCTCAAATAAGGTAGTAAACAAATTCTGGGAAAAGGAAAAAAATGAAAGGGACTAATGACTCTGCGTCATATCGCGAAGGGGAAAGACAGCAGAGCTGTGGCCAGACTGACACAAGGACATCCCCGGTCGCACACCAGAGCCGGCTGTGAACCACCAAGCATGTCGTACACTTCTGGTGTAATTGGATAACTCTGCCTTCTTTCTATCGTTGAGGAGTGGCTGAGCTGTGTGTCACTTGCACCGGATGATGAGAGCTTACCTTTTGTTCTTTCTCTCAGACGCTGCGGACTTGCAGATCATGGATCCGACTGGCGCCCCTGTGTTGTGCTGTACTCTCTATTGATATCTACTCGACGGCGTTCCTCCGCCGAGCATCGCGGCTTGGGACCTTTCCCTCTTCTCGTCTGGATAGGAAGCTCCCTTAAGCCCGGAGAGACTTTGCTGGCCATGCGGCGGTTACAACTACGGCTCCTCTGTCTCCTCGCGGCCACTTCGGCCGTCGAAGCTGGACAACACACCATAGAAGTTGCCCGAGACGGTCTAGTTTTCGATCCTGAGACGTTGTCTGCAAACCCCGGAGATGTGTTAACCTACACATTCTACTCGGGCGTACGTCTTAGCCTACCTCACATGCACCACTGCCCAAAGCAGGTAATGCTAACATGGAAACCAGAGCCATTCGGTCGTCCAAGCATCCGCTCGTAACCCATGCCATCCTCTTCAAGACGGTTTCTACTCGGCACCCGTACCAGTCGAACATGGGCCGTCCCCAGTGACTTGGAGAGTCGTTGTGAATGACACGCAGCCCATCTTCGTGTATAGCGACCAAGGCGATAGCTGCCAGAAGGGAATGGTCCAGATCATCAACCCGTATGTAGGATAGGATCGATTGTTCCCCTTCGGAGTTTATAGCTAATGGCGCGTAAATCCAGTCCATCGGGAGATGCTCTCAAAGACTTGAAGACGTTGGCATCAAGTGCCGCAAATAACGGCTCTTCAGACGGCAAGCTACCGTTCGGAGGACAGCGCATTCTCAACATCGATGTCGGTGCCGATGACAAGTTAACTTTCTCACCGAACGAGGCCAAAGACCAACTTCCAGGGACCATTGTTCAGTTCCACTTCTTTCCCAAGGTAAATTCTGCAACCCACGAATGCTCATTATCCGGACGTCATCGAGAGACTAACGTTGTTAGAACAATTCGGTTGTCCAAGCCACATATGAAGACCCTTGCCATCCCCTCGAGGGAGGCTTCTCGAGCGGATTCATCCCCATCGATTCGCCGTCCGCAGGTGTCGGCTTCTCTATCGCTCTCAACGACACCAACCCCGTGTACTTTTATGATGCCCAACCCATAGATTCCCATTGCCAGAACGGCATGGTAGGGAGCATAAACGCGTAGGTCCGCCATTCCAGACCCGAGGACTACATCCCGCATTCTCCTCTTTTTCACCTTCTTTTTCCTTCATCTCCCTCTCTCCCTCTTATGTTGCTCCAATTTAACAATGCATATGTAGTCCATCCACTGGAGAAACGTACAACTCCTTCCTCGCTAAAGCTCGAAAAGCGTCCCAAAGCACAATACCGGCGTATGCTCCCCAGGGAGGGCAACTTACCGTAAATAACTCCATGGTGCCTTCTGCCCACGGCTCAGTTCTGCATCTCCATCTCCTCAACTCCTCCCTCCTCTCCACCATACCTGAGCTCGGCCATATCGACGAAGCCTTCCTCCTCAAAGCCGGAGGCGGTCCAGTAACCTCCTACAACTGGGGGCAATCCCTCTCAAATTTAACAGCGACCTTCCTTCAGCTCCTCCAGTTCACAGACAACATTCTCCTCGAGACGCTTCTGGACGGATACACTCGCCTCACGGAGGGGGAATGGCAGGGTGTTTTCCCACCTACCATTTTAGAAAGCCTTTCATCCGCCTCAGCGCAGGCTTATATCCATCGCACCATAGCAACAACTCCGTTGCAGCATTTCGAAGTCCGCATGCCGGGGGCGTGCGCATATAACCTACCACTCGCAACCATTGACTCTTTTCTCACCACACTCTTAACGCTGCTACTCCTAGAGATTGGAATATATGTGGATTTCATGGCTTCGGCTGCCGCGAGTGAAGACTCTTGGCTTGCACCAGCCCTCGCATCGGCGCTAGGCGCTAAGAGTCGGGCAGCTGGCCTCGTCAATATGATGCAGAACAGGCCTGTCGCAGCAGCAGTCGGAGAACCTCAGCTCCCTTCTAAACTTGCATGTTCGTTCCTAGGTTCTCACTATATTTCCTTTTGTCCGGACGAAGATGGGCTAGCTTTCGGAAAGCCCCTCCCTCGATTGCAGGTATCGACCAGGGAGACTTCTCCCAACGGCGGGAGAGTCATGACAGTTAACTTAGACTTCAAGGTAAAGGGCACGGGAAGATATGTCGCGTGGTTCGGACCATATGGCGACCTTACATTTACAGAAATTAAAGATGGGTATGCGGACGTGCCAGGACATCTATATGGGCATGTGTGGGCTGTTGTCTGTGACGAGAATGGGTTAACGATGGACGGTGTGGCGGAGAAGGCTCTGACCAGCCCAGATATTGTCTGGGTGTCGCAACCTTGAGGTGAGATACTTCTGTAATCTTGATGGCGTTACGGGTTTCACGGCTAGATGTGCTTGGATGATGTGAGGATATCTATATAAACCATGCTTCTTCTACCTTGTTCAATGGTGACGTGGTCAGTTCCGAGAGAGATGATCGTCGAGATATCGAACGTCGGTACTTAACTCTTCTGCAGATCAAAACTCAACCGGAGGTTCTATTCAATACTCAGCACATCTTCCCCAAGACGAATTAGCCCCACTAAGAGCGGGAGTGAAAGATCGAGGATCCCGTCCTCGCGTCACTCGCATCACCGCCCAGCCAATCCAGGAATCGACACCTTCCCCATTCCTCAACTTGAGGATCTTGTCCAGCTTGGAGTATCGCATGAGATTTGGCAGGTCAGATGGCAGGAATAAGTGGGACTTTGGGATTGTTTCTTGGATCGTGTCTATTTCCATTTGTTAAGCCCATCAACCCCAGACGCCGGCATGATGTTTTCTATGCGGCGCTCAATGCAAACATTCCGCCTGTAGATCATCTCTAGCACTGCCAGCTTGCCCCTTTCCTTTCAACAGGACACATGCGAATAAATGAACAGCCCCAGAACGTGACTTCAATATTTCGACATATTATGCCTCCGTACCCGTGGGACTGGATTCATCATCTTCGATTGCCATTCTCAGCGAATTGGGAAGCGATCAATCTCGGGAACGGCATCCCTTGCCACCTTCACGTCTCCCCTTCCATAACTTTCTTTATTACTTCCCATTCCGTCGTCTACCCGAATTAATTCGAAGCGCACGCGCCGTGGGTCGTCCCAAAACCGCATCTCGCTATTATAGAAGAGATCCAGTTTAGGTGGTCTAAGTCGCTTCCCAAGTCATATGAAGATCCCAAGACGTTTGGACTGCCAATGGAACCTCGATATAATATAGTATTAGGGTGAGGCCACATAAATGTCCGTCTTTTAGATATAACCTGGGCAATAAATGATATCCATCCACTAGACGTTATGACCAAGGCATCCCATACACGGCATCAACCTAACATCAAGTTTTTGGGTCGGCTGGTGATTGCAGGAGATACCTTGCCACCAACTGGGGGAAATATAATTCCGGGATGCTAGATTGAGGGCTGCTAAGAGCAATGGTAAGGGCAGTGATCAGCACTTCCCCTTTGGGCTGGAGTAAATGAATGAACGATATGTCGGAAAAGATGGAGTCTGTCCGTGAGATAGAGGACTCATGCGCTAGAATACGATGTGGATTTTCGGCCTCACATAGTCGGGATGAGGGCGATGTTGAAGTGTATAAGAAGGCAATGAGTTCGATCACCGACCGATATCCAGAATCGCCCAATCTCAAGCGCAAGCATCGAAGAAGCCACCCAGAGCACTTCATTTCCATACACACCCCAGACCCGAGGCCAAGACCTTGAGCATCCCTCTTCTTCTCACTTCTCTATAAGCATCCAGTTCACACAGAACTTTTAAGATGAAGTCTTTCGGATTTGCCCTCGCCGCCCTCTCATCCGCGGCCGCTGTAGCCGGACATGCTACCTTTCAGCAACTCTGGATCAACGGCGAGGACCACGAGTCGTCATGTATCCGTATGCCGGTACGTATACTCGTGAGGTCTTATATCGTCTCTCTTTTGTCCTCCTCTGACTTGTCTCTCCAACAGCGCAACAACAGCCCAGTGACCAGCGTCAGCTCAAACGACGTGCGGTGCAACGCCGGCCCCAGCCCGGCCGCCAATGTTTGCGAAGCTATCGGTACGCCCAAGCTTCCATAATAGAGCTCCTTTTTTCCTTTCGTTTGCACGCTAACATGGATCCATCATCTAGCCGGTGACAAGATTGCCGTTGAGATGCACGAACACGACACCCGTGACTGTTCCAGCCCGGCCATCGGCGGAAACCACTTCGGTCCCGTCATGGTGTATCTCAGCAAGGTCGACGATGCCACCACGGCCGACGGATCGACCCAGTTCTTCAAGATTGGCGAGTTTGGCTACGACGCCGCCTCCGAGAAGTGGGGCACCGACGTGCTCAATGACAACTGCGGCAAGTTCGAGGTCTCGATTCCAAGCGACATCCCTGCGGGTGACTATCTTCTCCGGGCGGAAGCTATCGCTCTTCACGCGGCCGGTCAGGAGGGAGGTGCCCAGTTCTACATGTCTTGCTACGTAAGTCTTATGTATCGGGTTTTTTTCTCTCTCTTTTTTATTTCTCTCTCGTGAAGCTGCAGAACCTGACTAACTTGGATGATTAGCAACTTCGAGTGTCTGGAGGTGGTGGCTCGACGCCGGCTGGTGTTAGCTTCCCAGGTGCTTATTCGTCTAGCGATCCCGGTATCAAGATTGATATCTGGGCCTCGGATCTCAGCAACTATGAGATTCCTGGACCTTCGGTGACTGCCTGAGTGTTATTTGGTGAAGGGAGAACGAGTGCGTGAGTGGACCTGGCAGGTTCTTGGTCATCACGAAGAGTTATGGAAAGTCAATTAGATATATATCAGGGATAATGAAAGAATTCGGATACGGCGGAGTGATACATAATATTTTGGCATTGCAACTATACCTATCTAAATGATAGACAGCCGTCAAGCTCGCCTGTTGAGAGGCAAGTCTAGCGATGCACATTGTGACTGCCGTGTTGTTGGAAGGCTGCAACTTGAATGCCGTCCTGTTGGGGCTAGCTTTTAATCGTTAACTTCAGATGTTTGCATCTACTGATGGTGGGAGGCTTGAATTGATTGTTTACAAAAAATTGGTACCTGACAAGTTTGGGAAGTCTAAAAGGCGGGAAACATTCGATGAAGGAGAAGAATAATTGAGTTTGCGCAGGGCAAAAAGGCGTGAACGCAAGGCAGTTGAGAGATGCTGATGGCCGAGATTAAACTTCAAGTTGACCAACACCAGAGCTCCTTCCCTGTATTCTCAGGCTGGTTGGGTGATGACTTCATTAGGCAAGAGCCGCAAGACCAACTAAATCCGCTAGCTCGTCTCGGTCTCGACTCTTTCAATTCTTCAACTCTTGAACTCAACTCCTTGTCTCAACCTTCATCTGCATCGAATCCTCATAGCTGCATTTCTTTCCCGAATAACCTCTAATAGTCTTTAAAATAACGTAATTATCCTATGCAAGCCGTCCGCAACTAGCTTCTTCAGCTCTACACTAATCTTATTCTCGCATACTCACACAATGGAGACATCTGCTAGTCTCGAGGACTTACCCAACGAGGTGCGCCTGTCCCCCGCTCTCTTGCTGTTGCAGCTCGGGCCGGGGCCACTTGGCTAATATCTTGCCAGATTCTTTCTCTCATCTTCGCCTTCCTTCCCACCCACTGTCTCCTCCATATTCTTCGGGTCAATAAGCGTTTCTTTACCTGTATCAGGGCACTCTTCCACGTCCGGTTACGCCATGCCTTGGCAGAGCCCGACTATAGCATGGTGCTCGAGTGCTACCCCGAGACCACGCGGCTCACTGCACCGACGTTGATGTGCCACTACCTAGAAACCACGGGCGACACCAGGCGGGTGTCCACAGCCGACACCGTGTCTGGTGGCCCTCCAATCGGTGATCCCAGAAGGTGGCACTTGTGGTTCAAGCCATACCTGGGGACCCCTCGCGTGCTGAGGGAGAAGTTGGATGATGCTGTTGAAGGGGGAAAGTACTCTATGGAGGTGAACCTCGCGGAAAACGAAGAGTCCTCGCACCTCTTGACCCGTACGATACTTAAACGGCGGCAGACTAAAGGGCTCTACCCCAGCCATGTTACCGTCCACGAGGGTCGTCTTAAACTCAGTCGCGAGTGGCTGGCTGCGGCGTCTGCGCCCATCCTAGAACAAGATGGCGATTACACTATGCTCTGGACTGGCTCATCGAAACACATGGGGGTACGCCTTCAGGTGGCGCCGGCGGCATCGGCGCGGATGCCGCTGCTCATCAGCGTAGACGATAAGCCTCCTTTAGCCTACAAGCTCACTTTCAAAGGTTAGTCGCCATTCAATGTTCAGGGTGGCCGCCATGGCTTCATGCCTCACAGCTAACATGTTTTCTTCTTGGCTCAGGAGTCGCCGTTAACTCAATACTCTTTCTCCTTGCCTATGAGCAGTCGTGTATCGAGTCTATTGATGTATCAGGCAGGTCACTTACCATTATCCATGTGCCAGCCTGAAAGCCCACGATCGCCCCAAATCATGGAACACATCACTTGAGCAATGATAATGCTGGCATATCGTCTTTCTGTTTCCCCCACCTCTTCCCTTTTTACGATTGCTGCACGTCCTTCTTGTCCATCGCAAGACTTTTGGAGATCTGCTTGCGAGATTGTTTCACGTTTCAAGACGCCTGGTTTGCATGAAACGGCGGCACCATGTCGGCTAGCCCGACCTACTCCAGCGCTTTTCTTATTTCTTTCCTTTTCATGTTTATTTTCTTATTTTCGTTTTTGAAGCGATACAGCGGAAGCGTGCCTGCATGGACAAGACACGCTATGCTTTGTTTAATCTGTTGTTCCCTCCAACATGGAGACAAACTGATGATCATATGAGGGCAAATGCATCAGTCTTGTCGAGGAGAGGATATTTTTCAGCGAGCCAAATATACTTTCGGGCATATTACCGGAAAGGCATTATCAACATGTGTTCCATGTGCTCCATTGATCCATGATCCTGGGTCAATCAAGCGAGGCGACCCTGGTGATCAATGCTAGGCGCGCCCAAGACTGGCAATTCTCACGAGCTTCTACGTCAGCACCGATCTATTAAATAGTATAATATATATTTTTCATGAGAGAGTTCTAAGGTCGTGCGAGTTATTCCGGTAGCGATGCGCATAATTTTCTTGATGTACGTGACGAGAATTTGGAAACGTGATGATTCAAGCTTCACTCGCAGCACTCAATTTGCATGATGCTCGTGTCTCTCGCCTGGCGAAGAAGCGAACTCTCGCTTCTGCCTTGGTCCGAAAAGCTGAAAAGATTGAGGAGACTGTTACCAGCTGAGTGCCCAGTATCATCACCCAAAAAAGAAAATGTCTTTTTGTCTTCCGTTTAATCCAGCGTTTAATCCAGCGGTGTAGACGCGTCGAAGCCTCTAAAGTGTTATTCTCCTCACAGACGCAGAAACGCGGATTGAATGCAAGCCTCTTTCCCCGCTTCGTCCTTTCACTATTCCCTACAAGGCCAAGGATCGGTGACGTGGACAGATTGTGGATCATGGGCCCGGGGTCTTTGGAAGGTATTTGCGAATTCTTGGTTTCAATTTGTCTTACCTTACACAGGTACGCAGGGTGAGGTTGGTGAAGCATGGGCCAAGTCCATTCGGTCAAGACACAATGTGGAGAACGAAAAAGAAAGCGCGAGAAATGGCAAGCTTTTTCTCGTGTAAGTGGAGAAACAGAGTTGCCCGAGTAAGACTGGACCGTGATGCAGAAAGGATAGAGGTTTTATCCAGTTCAATGGAACCTTGCTGGTGGCAGATCAGCCAGTTTCGCTGTCCTAGAGGCAGTCAGACTGCGCTGCAATGCCTTCTGCAGGGGGAACGAACCGTCTTCTTTTTTTTTTTCCCTCTGCATTGGCGTCGATGACCGAACATCAAAGGTGCGAACCAGCTGCCAAGAGCTCTACGCCTCGCGCGAGACCCCCTGCAACTGCAGTGGATTTGCAGCTTCGACGCAGAGAGGAAGGAATTATTCTTTCCTTTTCGTTTCCTGTTCCTGGCACCCAGCATAGCACATTCCATTCCTGATGAAAATGTGGTGACGATAGCAGATCAAAAAGGGGGAACTTGTCAATCATGATATCGTGGCCCTTGGTTCAAGAGAGACTGGCACTGAGAACGGGACTCTGCTCCGCACCAGCAGCCCAATTCCTCTACCAAGCTGGCGAGAGGTTTGGGTCTACATCTGCAGATTCGCCCACGCGAGGTGGCTAAGGGGGGATGCATTTCTACTTGCCTCCTCTGGTTCACTGAGGCTTTTTATGCGTCGTCATGCCCTTCGCTTCCCATTGTTCTCGAAATACTGCAAGGCGCGAGGGATGTAAGTCCCGGACTCCTTCCCTTCGTACTCGGTCAAGATTGGGTGAACCTGGAGCCGTTGGTTGAAGTTCCAGAGGATGGGTTTTCCATCATTCCGTTGGAAGAGTCCCAATAATCCACTTGGAAGGCCTTTTTCGAAGTCACTTGACTGGTAGAATAACGGAGAAGCCAGCAATGCTCCTTCCATTGCTTCAGGACTTGTGAATGGATCACATGAATTTGGGATGAGGATTTGGCTCCGATGCAGGGATACTTTGCACATTGCTGTAGAAGGTGCAGGTACCATTGTACTTCGTAGTGATGAGGAGGAAGGAACGAGGGAGAGTATCGCGAGTTCCGAGTGCATGAGTTCTCACGGCGTCGGATACGAATTCTTGCTGGGGCTGCATCAATGTTCGCTGCATCGATCTCGCTTCCAGGATGCCTCGCGGCCTCAGTCAGTCTCCCCATTGTCTGTTCGGAAGCTCGCGGGGCTCGTATCTGAAGTAAGGGCACAGCAAGTAGACGCCGAAAACCGGCCGGATCTGGAGTGTCTGCCATCATCTCTATGGACGGGCCCCCCAAGGCAATATTCTTCTATTATCAGACCACATGCCTCATGAAGAGGAAAAGATGGATTAACTCTAAGAGGAGCCAACATCAAATGGGCGATGCCTTTTTTGGTCCGGATTCGCATTGCCCGACCCGTCGAAACCAGGAGCTTGCAAGTCCAGGACACGGCAGAGATCACATCCAGTTACAACCGAGTCTTAGTCGTCTAAGTATGGAAAGCGGCTCGCGTCGATCATACGGGGGCTGTTGAATTCCAGGTCCGCGCGAGGACGAAGTAGTCATGAAAATGGAGCGTTTCCTGGTCACTGGGAAAGAACCAGAAGCGAGGTCATTCGCTCCGTGACAGACTCAGGATGGCCTTTCAGATCTCTGAGAAGCTATTAAGCAGAGGCATTGGAAGTCATGCTGGGATTGACGAAGTGTGGTGGCGACGGACGACGAGTGCCTCTCGACTCGAAGGATGCGATTCGGCGATCCGGCCGCATTGACCAACTTCACAACATCACACCGATCTAAGATTTCTCCAGCATTTTGACGATGCGAAGCCAAGCCTCATCTTTCACATCATGCTCCCATTTCAGTTACATATGCAATGCGGCGTTGCATACAGCCATGCCAGACACGACAAACACCTCGAGGTGTGATTAAAGCATTGCTCTTCTGCCTATTTAGGATTATCGAGGATCACAATCGAGAACCTCCAAGCAAAATGCCCTCGTTTTCACCTCCCCCACGCCAGAGGCCAGAGCAATGCCACCGCCACTCCACTGAGAGAAATGCGGGCGGGAAAAAAAAGGTCCGGAAAAAATTCATGATGGGTTCTGTACGGTCAACTGCGCGAGGTGAGGCCGATCTTTGAAAAAAAGACAATTTGCTATCCCCGCTCCAGGGGTTGGTTCCGCCCACCTTGCATTAAGAGCTGGTTTGTGAGTTTCTACAGGACCAGGATGACCAGACCCATATCCGCCTTCAGTGGCAACTTTATACACTTGGCAGAAGGCTGGCCGAGCCTGGCTGGCGAAGATACCCTCCCCAGGGGCACCTCAACAACCCAGTCCCTGCCCCAGTGCTGGATCCCACTCTCCCGGTTCCATTTGATCTTCACCAGTGTTACGGTCGACTTCCAAATTGTGGCCTGGAGTTTCGATCGAGTCATTGGCGAAGATGGCCTTCTAGCTGGGTAACACTGGACTCAGGCTTCTTTCAAGGGTGAAAGAGGCGAAACAATGCAACGGCATTCGCACACACAAACATTTTGCGTTTGTCCTCGAGAATCTCACATCAACCGATTCTCAATAAAGTTTCAATGATTTCCCATATTCGACCTCGCTTCCTTCGTACATCTTTCAAGTTCCGCTGTTTCTAATCCGGATAAACACATAATCTTCGATCTCACTTCATCCAGCCAACAAATTGCACAAGAAGAACAACGATCGCAGAAACAGTCTTTCTCTCCGCCCTCTCACTACCCTCGTTACCATGGGTGCCAAGACCCAGCCTCAAGCTTTACCAGGGTGGGATTAGGTCCCGTTCCTGAGATGCACGACCACCCCGCGTCAAGTCAGTTTCAGCCTCTCGATAAAAGCGGCTTTCGTTGACACTAGCCAGGGTCAAAGCACCCAGATCCAGGCATGACATGGCACAATGTTCCGGCACTCAATAAATGCAACCCACCCCAGACACCGGACGGGACCTTCGACTCTCGTATTTCTGCTCCACAGTGTCTACCCAGGTCTTTGTCCAAGGCGCCAGCGCAGGGAAGTGGAGAGTCGGCGTCTTTTAGTCGAATGTCCAACGCAAGCTTTGCTGGCAGGACCCAGAAATCCGTATTCCATAGTCCCGAGAGTTCGCAGCCGGGCGATGTGAAGGCCTTTTGCTTCCCATGGCTGACCTCAGGAACTTTCCAATTCTCATTGGTCCATCTGGATCTGCCCCCTGTTTCTCACCTCACTAGATGTTTTTTCTGGTCGATGACTTTGCATGAAAGCAGTGAAGAGTCGATCCAGGTACGCTGATACCGTAGCTCGTGATGTTCACAAGGGTACAGTCGAAGAATTCTTCTCGGCCCACCATCTTCAGCTGCTGCTTTCATAAGAGCTTACCTCGTAGACACGGTCAGGATCGTCGTCCACGAAACCTTGGAAGGGGGATTTTCACCATGATCACACTGTGACTGCTTTCTTGCCCGGTCCGTTTCTCAATGGACATCCGATCCTCATACAAACCTGGAAATGCAGGTACCGTGCCACACCGTAATCGGTTCACGTCGACCAGATCTCAGTCCCAGTGGGAGAAGAGAGATAATAGGACTCGGCAAGTATAGTGGATGCAGTGAAGTTGAGTTTGCCACAAAGACCGACGACGGAGAGGTACACACACAAGGTTACTTCACACCTCTTACATGGGTGGACGTGCATGGGCAAAGTCTACGACTTGCATGTCTGTGGGTTTCTCGTCTAAGAGGTCCACAATGCGCCGCCTCATCCCATGCAGGCACTTGTCGAGCAGTGGAATGGGCGGTACCTCGATCGTCCACCGCATTGCCCCCTTGAGCCCATGTCACTGCGCACCTCAGCTGCGATGACATCTTCAGTCGTTCCCAACCCATCCTTTCCCTGCCCGCCCTATGAACTACCTCCTTCCCTGTTCCCCGTCCCTCCCTCGTCCTGTCCTCCTCTTCTACTCTCCTCTTTCCATTCCCTCTTTCTCCCGCCCGAGTCAAAGCGCATCGACGAACTCTCTTTCCTTCCTTCATCTTCAGAGGATATGCAGAAGAACGCAGCTGCTGGTATCGCGATCTAGAAGATTTGCTTCAGCTGCATCTGCCTTTTCTCACGACAACAGACAATCGAGTCTCACGACGCTCACTTTATACCAACAACGCTTTCACAAACAGGACATACAGCCGACTCTCCTTATGACATCAACGCCTTAAAGTCCAATACGACTACATTCTCTCATCAAATGGACAAAGATCTAGAGGCGGCTGGGGCCGCCCCGAACTTAGCGATACCGCCCTTCACGGCCTTTCG
This sequence comes from Scedosporium apiospermum, assembly GCF_000732125.1. NCBI lineage: Eukaryota > Fungi > Ascomycota > Sordariomycetes > Microascales > Microascaceae > Scedosporium > Scedosporium apiospermum. Next base: position 1,403,646 of record NW_015971822.1, on the reverse strand, counting down.
CGGCGTCTCACTCCCTCCGCCGCCGCCACCGCCGAAGGATGAGGGGTATAGACCGAGTACGGCATCTACGAAAAGGCTCTCGTATTCGACAACAGTATCTACTTCACAAAGGACGATAAAGTATGCGAAGTGGGGCAGGTTCGCAGGAACCGAGCTGTCACCACAGCCCAGCGATGATCCAGAGGACCCATTGGTATGTGTGCACCAGTAGAATTGGCGTATTGGCCGGAGGGGCTGGAGATAGTGGGAGGGGCCGGGGCTATCTAGGAAGAAGCAATGTTGCTCAAGACTGTCGCTTTCGATGAGATGGCGGGTTCTGTTTTAAAGGGGGGGAGGGTAGTCGACGGCTTACACGAGCGACCTGGCCGGAACAATTTGCTAACTTAATTTTCTTTGTTTTCTCACAGAACTGGCCGCAATGGAGGAAAGAACTCAATTTTGCTTCCTTGATAGTCTTCGTCGCTCTCGTATCGGCCATGAAGACCATCTTCATCAGTGTCAACAACGTTATGGCGAGGAGATACAATGTTTCGTACTCATCAGTAGCCGCTCTCACGGCCGTTCCTCTCATAGTGTCGGCATTTTCCGGGCTGGCCAGCGTCACCGCCGCCAAGGTGTGGGGAAAGCGCCCAGTGTACCTGGTTTCGATGACACTGGTGTTCATCGGATCGATGTGGAACATGAGGACTCTGGACAGCTACCGGCAGTGCATGGCTGCGCGAGTCTTTCAAGGCCTTGGCTGGGGTGCCTTTGACACGCTGGTGCTCGGATCTATTTACGACACCTTTTTTGTAAGTCGTCATCTGCAGAGATGAGGGGGGGAAACAGTAAGGAAAAACCAATTAACCCGTTCCATAGGAACATGAGCGCGGGATCAGAATCGCCATTTACAACATCGTCACCGTCGCCGTAACCTGGGGTGCTCCCCTCTTCGGCGGCCTCGCCTCCCGCAACGCGGGTCGCTTTACCCTTCAATTCGAAATTATCAACTCATTCTTCGCCGTCGCCGTGCCTCTTCTCGTCTTCGGCACCGCCGAGACCACTTTCGACCATATCTGGAGTGTTTCGCTTCAGACTCCCGGCACCGCCATGAGCCAATTCCGCCGGCCTCTCATCCCCAAGGGACCCCTCAAGATCACCAAGCAAGATGTCTTCGACTACCTCAAGACCATTCCACCCGTCTCCTACAAGGGCAACCTGGAGACTCACGTGCTTTTGCAGGCTCCTCGCGCTTTCGCCGCCCCTACGACTCTCCTCCTCTTCGTCGTTACATTCTTGCCCTACGGCTCCCTCTGGGCCGTTTCCGAGACCCTCTCGCTCCTCTTCACTACAGAGCCCTTCGCTCTCAGAGAGGACAGCATCAGCAGCCTCATGGGCGGTCCCTTCATGATCATGACCATCCTCGTCTCCCTCGTCGCCTACTACAAGCCCTACCAGGCCAGGTTCGACAAGGAAAAGCACTTCGTCACCCTCATCGCCGGAACCGCCTTCTTCATGTCCGGCCTCCTCTCCTTCGGCCTCGCCACCACCCCAAATCTCCTCAACACCGTCTCCGCTTTCAACTACCCGCTCCTCGCCTTCCTTCTTGCCCTCCTCGCCGCTGGCTTCACAGCTCTCGACGCCACCGTCTCCCCTCTCATCTTCAACTCGTCCCAATTCACCTCTTCCAATCTTTATTCCTGCCTGCGCAACGTCGCCGACATGTCCACCGGCGTCTCCTGTCTCCGCACGCTCTTCGCGGGCATCCTCGTCCAAGCCGTGCCTTCGGCCGTCGCTGCCGACAGGGGAGAGCTGGCGAGACACGCCGTCGGTTTGTCCTGCGCCCAGGTGCTCGTTGCTCTCGGCGCCGGCGCGGTCTGGTGGGTGTGGGGCGACCGAGTTCGGAGGTGGGATGGGCGCGTCATGGGTCTTGTAGACCTGAGCATGTTGAGGCGAAACGAGAGCTTCTTCGAGTACGACGATTGAAGTACCAAATCGCTCGGAGGAGAACAGTGACAAAAACTTGAGGAGCGTGGAGACTTCGATTCTTGTTCATCTTTTTAACCACTCTTTTTTTTTTATTATTATTTCCTTTGTCTTTAATGCAGGGCTCCTTTGTTAAGAATTAGACCTTGGGCTTCTGCGAGCGACGAGAAAAGAAAGATTTGTTGGACTCGGTGGATTTGGAGAGCGCGGACATTTCCGTCGGCTTTGGCCTTGTAACGATTTAACGAGAATACTAGTATGGAGGACGAACAGAACTTTGGAAGCAGGACTTGGAATGGAGAGGATGATATGATATTAGCCTCTGGTGGTAATGTTCGGTGGGAAAAGGTGAGCAAGGTGGAATCAGAGATTGAGACTCAACAGTCGTCCGCTCTTTGAAGAGTACAAATACTTGAAAGTTATTCCGTTCAGAAACGAGTGATGTGGAGCTTCGTGACGGAGTTGATACTGTTTCCCTGAATTCAAACTGTGGATGCGGTACTATTCGGCCTGCTCTTCCTGAAGGACAGCCAAGGACGATAGGGAGTAAGGACAAGGAGGGATATTGACACAGCATGAATTAGAGGCCTAGGTCCAGGTGAAATTGTTCATGATGCACTCATTCATTACCAAAAACCGAATGTAAACAAACGCCGAGTCTCAATGCCTAAACCCAAACCGTCTGAACCCTGCCCCAACCTCTCTCCCGAAATCATTAATCCTTCATTTCCAGACATCATCCCCAACCCTTCCCAAGTTCCCTTTCCAATTCCTAACAAGCAAAATACAATCTTGCTCAACAATCAACCCCTCGAGGACCCTCATCGCCCTCATCCCCTCCCCCTCAAACTTCCCTACCAACTTCTCACACTTCGTCTTCAGCTCCTCCTCCGCCTTCTCCGCATTATGATGGATCCACTCCTCCACAGTCATCTTCTTCTCGGGGCTCGTCAGCTCCGCCCCCTTCCTCAATAACCTGTCAACCGAGTTCTCCTTGTCGTCCTTCTTGTCGGGCGAGCCGAGGATGAGATCGAGGTCGACGTTCGTCCAGGCCGTCATCGATTGCAGCGAAGACACCACCGTCCGCTTCGTGGGCGAGTTGAGGATCCTGTTAGGCGTGCTCCTGGCCGCTGCGAGCATGGGTGCCAGCACCGTTCGCTTAGCCCGTGAGCTGGCGGTCGGCTTCGACGAAGGAGGGTGGTTCTCGGCGTCCGATGACTGCGGGGATTGTGATGGGGAGAGGACGCCGTTTCGGGTCGATACCGCGGGAGAAACGCGGGAACCAGGGGTGGAGGGAGCGTCTTGAGCGACGTGAGCGGCGGATGGAGGAATTTGTGGCAGAGGACGCACAGTCGGCGAAGTGGGCTCCGAATCGTTGGCTGGAACGACTACGAGTTCGGGTTCCGAGTCGACTAAATCCTCGGACTGTTGCCGCCTCTCCTTGGGCTTAGCAGGGGAAGCATCAACAATCTCATGCCGCGAGAGTTCGATTGACTGATGAATCTCCTCTTCAGGCTCCGGGGCAGGTGGTGGTGGCGCCACAGCGGATATGCGCTGCTTAACAGATGCGGCAGATGATCGGCCGCGGGAAGCTCTCTTCTTAGGAGGCCTTCCGCGACCTCTCTTCGCAGGAGCAGGCTTCTCCTCTTCGACCTCTTCTGGTGCATCGTCTTTGACGACGGTACGGGCGTCATGGGCCAACGGTTGGGCAACTTCAGGCTCGGCCGCGTCCTCGTATATCGAAGTCTCACCTGGGGCTTCTAGGTGCGCATCAGGCGCGTCCACAAACTCTGGTTCAGGCTCCGGTTCGGGTTCAGCAATCGGCTTGGGCTCTAGTTCATGCTCTCCAACCGGGTCGGGTGCGGGTTGGACGTCAGGTTCTAGCTGCGGTTCCGGCTCCGGCTCGTAAGCAGTTTGCGGAGCCGGTTCCGGAACGGGCGCCGGCTTGGTCTTCTTCGTTGTCCTCGACGCCTTCCTTGTGCCAGCAGCCTTTCTACCCTTCTTAGGCACCTCCAATTTCTCAAGTTCGGGCTCAGGAGGTTCAGGGGCTTTGACCACGGTCCTCGCCTCGGCCTCCAGTCGATCCAGCTCAGCCTCCACCTCCGCCTCATCAGGAACCACCGGAGCCGGATCAAACATGGCGTAGTCACCCTGCTCGTCAACGTGGGGTTTCTCCTCCTTGACAGCCTTGACCGTCCTCCTCTTGGTGGTCGTGCGGTTGGCATTCCGTCTCCTCTCCGAGTCAGAATCCATCGCTACGTCTTCGTCGTCCGAAAGTGGCCTCTCAAGGTCAGCCATTAGTTGGCGCTCGATTTCGTCGTCATCGGGGATCCCCTCTGCCTCGGAGCGGAGAGATGCGGTGGATGCGGTGGACCGAAGCGACGTGTCAGACACTTTTCGCGTGGTAGTCTTCGTGTTGGACGCGCGACCCCGCTTGCGAGCGGCGGGCTTTTTAGCTGCGGGAGCCTCCGCATCCGTTACGTCGGGGTCCTGTTGCGCAACCATGTCGTTCACAGCTGCCTTAGCTCGGGTAGTCCGTCTCTTCGCGGGAGGAGCTTCCTTGGCAGTAAGGACAGAATCCTCGATCGCCTCGCTAGCTCGCTTCCTCCCTCTTCTCGGCTTCGGTGCGACAACTGGCTCGTCTTCCCCAATGGTCACTTCCGAATCATCGACGGAAGTATTCGCGGGCTTCCGACTTTTCCGTGTCTTAGGAGCAGGAGCAGGTACAGGAGGCGGCGGTACCTCTTCATCCATAGTAACTTCAGTCTCCTCGACCTCGACAGACTCCTCTTTCTTCGCTCGGGTCTTCCTAGTGCCCTTCGTCGCAGTGGCCGCTTTCTTAGTCCGGCCGCGCTTCGACGCCGTGGTCATGACGCTGTCTTCGATTTCCGCAGGCATATCTAGTGTGGACGGGGCGTCGGTTATGAAGGTTCCCATGCCGGTAGACTGAACCGATGCCCTCGATGTCTTGGAGGCTCGGGCCGTTCGTCCCCGAGCGGTCTTCTTGGTAGGGGCGGGGTTAGGATCGACAAAATTGAAGAAGAGACACTCGGGCGATCGGTTGAAATGCTCGTCCCTGGGCGACATTAGTCGTGCTCTGTATGCTGATGCCCAACATAAAGGTAATTACATACAATGGCTTATCACCGGGTTCCCATCCGTCCAACATCAATTGACAGTATGCACATGTCGCCATATCGTCAGATTCTGGGGTCGGTGTGTACTTCCATCCAGCTTCGGCAAGCTGTCGGGACCATCACATTAGCGAACCACCGTATCAGGACTGACTTGCTCAACAATCGCCACTTACCTGCTTCGTCTTGCACTTCCACCCCTTCTTTCCCTCATGAGGCCACTTCCCAATAAAAGTGACTCTCCTCGCATCGACCATGCGCTTACTCTTCGGGTCTTCGGCGAGATACTCGGGAATCTCGGCTTCGATCGCGGCTAGGACGGCCCATCCGCAATTGGGTGAATGTCGAAGATGCTCTAGTAAAGGATCGTCGCCCCTCTCCCACCCATCGAGTCCCTTGCGGCAAAGAAAGCATATTACTTGGTCGGGGTGCTCTGGGTGAGGCTGGTAGATCCATCCGGCTTTCGCGAGCTGTTGTGTTTCACAACCACGTTGTCAGCACTCGTACGGTCACGGGAAGACAATCCAGCACACCCCGGGTGGTATCTGTTGGGGGTGTTTCGTAGGGAATAGTCGACTACTCACCGATTCGGAAGATATGTGAGGATGCGGCCACTTGATCGTCTTGGTGGTCCTCGATCCAGTCGTTGAAGCTCTTTTCTTCTGGACCACTTTAAAGGATGCCACACGGGCCTCATGGGTGACGAAGTCATCGGTAGACTCCATTTTTCAACCGCGCTCTGCGAAGAGAGCGTGAAAGAGAGCAGTCGAGTGTTTCACCGTCGTGATATTTGGTCGGTCCTAGTGTTGTGGTCGAGTTTTACAAAGGGTCGCGTCGTCGGCGCGATATCGATTCGTTTCGGAGGTCTGAGGGGTTAATATCACAGACAAGAAGAGTAAACCCAATAGCCTGGTCAAAAAAAGAATGGAAATAACGAACGGTTTGGGAAAGAAGGAAAAGGCATCCCAGATTTGACAGGTGTGTTTGGAGAGAGGCAGGACAGTTAATTGAAGCTCTGAGATGGTAATAATGAATCTGTGCTATGATTTGGATGTTGTTGGCGGCTCTGTCAGCCAATTGGTTCATAGCACCGCGTTTGTTTACATTCGGAATATTCTCGGTTCCGGGTGCGACACAGTTCAATTGCTGCAATGGCTTCGCCCCACCAAACCCCACAACAGCAAAGGACCAGACCAGAGTCTTGCCCGTACCTTTGTACCTTTGTACCTTTGTACCTTTGTACCTTTGTACCGTAACAGCACTTGAATGGGGGGCAAACAACACTACTTCGTACGAAGCAGTTGCCAGTCATCTTCAAGGTAATAATATTGAGAATACAGAGGGATAATAACATGAAATCCTAACAGCCATCCGTATTACAAAGTATACTGTGACTGATAAGAATGGAGGTTTCGCATCATCTCCCCATATAATCCCCCTCTCAATTCTGGGAGATTCCAAGTTCCTCATAGAAAGCCTCCGAGCTTGGCTTGCGTCCGAGGAACTGCTCGAGAGTCTTCATCTCATCTTGGCTTCCTCCCTTCTCGAGAACTGTGTGGCGATAGCGCCTGCCCTCAGTGCCATCCATGGGGTTCTTCTTGAAGACTGAATGGAACATGTCGGCCGAGTATACCTCAGAAGAGAGGTAGCCGTAATAGCCAGCGTCGTAACCGCCGATAAGGTGCCCGAAAGTAGCCTGTCCGTTACCCCAATCACTACAAGCAAGGGTTAGTCATTCATTCGTAAATAGCTGTAAGAAGTCAAGGAGGTGTATGGAAGCACACTTACAAGCCGGCGCCGAGCTCCTCTGGGCCCTTGATGAGAGAGATATCGGCCCTCAGTTCATTATAAAGCTTGGGGATGTTGAGAGTCTTCAACTCATCGTGGGACTTGGGCGTATGAACAGTCATATCAAAGATACCGAAATGAAGCTGGCGGAGGTTGAAGAGGGCACCGTTAACATGCTTAGTAGCGATCAGCTTCTCAACGAGATCGTCGGGAATCTTCTCCTTTGTCTCCCAGTGGTTGGAGAGCGACTTGAGGACGCTCGGCGTCCAGCACCAGTTCTCAAGCATTTGCGAAGGCGCCTCGACGAAGTCCCGGACGGTGCTTGTTCCGTGGAAACGAGCGAACCTCGTACGGCCAGCGAGGTCGTGAATGCCGTGGCCTAACTCGTGGAAGAGAGTGACGACCTCATCATGCTTGAGGAGAGAAGGCTTAGAGCCTGATGGCTTGCTAAAGTTGCAGACGAGGGCAGTGGCGGGGTAGCGTCGGGATCCATCCTTCTTCAAGAAGCCAGGCTGCATGTTAAAGTTAGCAGCGTGTCCGTACTTGCCCTTCCTGGGGTGAAGATCCAGGTAGAGGTAGCCGACGAAACCATCTCCCTCTCCAGCATCGTCCCAGACGCTAAAGAGGATGACATCTTCATGCCACACAATATCCTCAGCCTTGCCCGTTGGGCTAATCTGGGCCCTCTCCTCAGGTCCGACCTCAACGAAAACAAAGCCGAGCAAATCTTCAAAGATCTTGAGCATGCCAGTCACAGTGGACTGCAGAGGGAAGTAGTTGGCAATCTGGATCTCGTCGATGCTGTACTCCTTCTCAATCATAAGGCGGTCGTAGAAACGGTGGTCCCAGAGATAGTACTTCCCGTCGAATGGAATACCGCGGGCCTCGGAATCGGCCTTCTTGAGCTCCAGCAGGTGCTCGATCTCCTTCTTGCCACCAGGAGCAAGGCGTGTGCGCAGGCCGCCAAGGAACTCGTTGACGATCTGAGGAGTCTTGGACATCTTGTCCTCAATCCTAAGAGTAGCATGATCAGGGTAGCCGAGAAGGCGTGCGGCCTCATCTCGAAGCTCAATGGCCTCCTGGAAGAGAGGGGCATTCTTGTTGACCTAAACCAAGATATGAGGAGTCAGACACAGGATACACTAGAAGAATTGCAGGATTGGGGATAGAATGCGCTCAACGACATACCCTGTTCTCGCTTTGCGTAAAGACCTCACGCCTGGTTTCAGGGTTGAGGGCAAACTTGAGAGTAGGGAAAAGGTCGGGGTACTTGAAGGTCAGCCTCAGCTTTCCCTCGTTCTCGCCCTCGCCCTTCTCGAGAGTGTTGAGAACATCTTCGGGGACGCCCTCAAGCTGCTCGCGAGTGAACCAAATGCCACCATTCTCCTCGTTCAGGTTCTGCTGGAACTCAATCGAGATCTGGCTAAGTCGCTTCTTGATTTCCTTGAACCGGTCCCGTTTCGGGCCGGTTGGCAAGCCCAGACCATTCTTGATATAGCTCTTGTATTCTTTCTCCAACAAGTGCAAGCTCTCGGGATCAATATCAGTCGCCGACTCCTTCCTGTTGTATACACCCTCCACGAGCTTGAAGACATCCTCTCGCATGTTGCACTCGATGCTGAACTCGTCCAAAACCTTCTCGGCCTCGGTCGAAGCACCACGGAGGGCCTCGTTTGCGGAGACATATTGGTAGAAGCCAAGAATGCGAGCCGTCAAGCCGACCTCGTTCTCATCCAGCAGCTGGGGCAGGAGCACGCTCGTGAAGGTTCCCTTGTCGGCAGATTCATCGGCGACGATCTTGTCGAGGAGAGATCGGGTCGAATCGCACAGGCTCTTCGCATCGGCGACAATGGACTCCTTGGTGCCGGTGAAGAGCGGCGGGGCCTGAGGTGGCTTTCGATACTTGTCGGGAGCCATGACAGCAGCAGTGTAGAGTGGACGTTGGCTTTTGGTGATCGTGGCAATGGCAGACGCCGAGCTCGAACTAGGCCGCAACCGTAGTTGGAGGAATATGGAGTTGAGACGGGGGAGGGCGCGTGGGGTAGCCAGGATGACGGCTATGATGGCGAAGAGGAGGAGGGAGGGGAGGAGGAGGGACCTGAGCTTGGTCGCTGGCGCCAGGTTGATGACGGGCTAGTCGGAATAGCTGAGTGGGAACTTGGGGATTGGGCCAGAACGGGGCTGCCTAGGTACGACCACAGCAGGCAGGGCTTCAATTGCGGGGAAGAGGGGGGTTTAACAAGAGGAGGGGTGAGAACGCAGAGTTGAGGGAGGGGAGCAAATTAGTCTATCGAGCTGTGGTTGAGCTGCGGTTCAGTTACGGTGGGTTATGGAGATGATTCGATGGCACCTGCAGAAGTTGCAAAAGGTACTGAAAGTGGCAGAAGGCGGATGCGGCAGGTGGCACTGAAACAGAAGCAGAAAGTGGCAGCTACGTTGGCAAGCGCAAAGGCAGATATGACGAAAGAACTTTTGCTAGGCGAGGCGAATGAAGCAAATTGGATCTGGCCGGATTTATTGACTTGGACTCGCCCCGCGCCCTCATCGCATCCGACCATTTTACTTCGGACAAACAATTAATACTCCACCACTGAAAGAACGTGGCCTGAGATATTGTTTCTCGATAATATCACGGACCCCGATCCAATTTCACATCGAGAACAAACATCCCTCCGTTCCTGGCAATTAATTATGCGGCACGCAAAACGGTGTCTTCTCTGAAACATGGACGAAGCTCTTCGCCAGAAAAGAAATGTAGATCATGATAAGAGAAACCTGACCGTTCGAAACGAATGATAGGTACGAACTGTATCTCTCTTCATAGTCACAGAACGTCGTTGGTCAGAGACAGTAGCATAATGCCGAGGCGAGGGGGATTGAATGGGGCTGTATCAGATACAAAATGGTGAGGCGGTGCCCAAAGGTAGTGAACTTGGAATGCCACCATGACGAGTACTTGAACGTACAATATCTACAGCTCTCGGTGAGGTTCGCCCCATGGGCCCTCGTAGCCCTCCTCCGGCTCTCCATAGCCACTGCAACACGCCTCTGTCTCGCAATAGGAACCCGCCTCGATCTTCATCCTCGACCACAGTGCCACCCCTCTAGCCGCGGCAGACACAGGATCTTCCAGGATCACCAGCTCAGCGCTATCCTCGACTCGTTGCGCAGTAGGCTCCTGTCCGCCTCGTACCTTCGCTGGCAGTTGGGCGGCCACCGCCTTCACGATGAGTTGGAACTCGGAATTCTTGGCTGCCTCACCAGCTACTAGGACAAGAGGCTTGCTCGTGGTGATACTACGTCTCTCGGACCATTTTCCGAAATCGGCGCTGCGGGCGAGAAGTCTATCCTTCAAACTCGCCTAGTATTTTTCTGGGGAGGAGGCTTGTTGAAGGCGGTTAAAGCCGAAGTGCGGTTCTATTACTCCGGGATTCTCGCGGTGTCCTCTGTAGAAACAGTTTCCTTGTATGAAAGTTGTATAAAGAGACCGGTCGGTGAAACTTCATTGGCGGTGGCACATCTCCCCGTGTCAGTCCTAGGAGACACGTTTATCTGGCTTGGTTGATTCGGAACGGCCAAAGCTTACCCAATGTAATAAACGTACTCCGCGATATTATTGCTCACCGGAAAGCTCCACTGAAAGCCATAGCAGCCATAGGGCTCACACAAGTATCTCCCGCTGGCAGCGAGTGATGTCTGGGCCTCGCCGAGGTACACCGGAGCTATCGCGTACGGATTCCACGGGTCTAGGCCGGCCGCCCAGAAAGCCTCGCTGATATCATGATCCCAATGGTTTCCGCCTTCCCAGGCCCGTTGCCACGGTGCAGTAACCGACACTGGAGAGCCTTTAAAGCTCTATCCCGAGCCCGCCTCGGCGGTCTTGCGGAGGTCGGCTACCATCTTGGCTAACGTGTTGGCCTCACTGCTTGATCCAAAGCCGGGCAGACGCCGCAGTGCCCGGAACCACATCTGCAGGTCAGCGTAGTCTTTCCCGAACACCTCAAGCCAAGATGGTTTCGTTATGATGAGTTTCTCTATCATCTCAGGGTAACCAGGTTGCCCTGGGATTTTCGCCAAGGTCAATGCAGTTCCATTATCTAGGTAGTTCACGAGCACTCAAAGGGATGTTGTTAGCCCCGACCGGTTGGTTGCTCGCCCCGTCAGAGCCGACGTGAGAACTCACCCGTAGGATTGGCCTAGATGTAGTCCGAGTGCAGGCTCTTGGCGAGGCACGTCTGGTACACAGGCTAGGCATGCTTCGGGTCGCTGGGAGACTACGAGCTGGGGCCAGAGTATTCCACAAGTGAGCAGAAGGCCGACCCAGAATGGTTGACTAGGGTTCCCCATCATATTCAACGCCGGGTTGCGGTGTGTTCAAGGAGCTTTGGGGGTAGAACAAGCACAGCGACGCCGGCCAGAGTTTAGTCGTATGTTGTCCACTCTCGCTTCTTGTCGTCCCATGAATCGCTAGGGAGAGTGTAGGCGATTAGGGTGGATAGAAGACTCGCTATAGATTGAATAAGCTGACGAGACGGCTTACGTCGTCAATGGAGCAGATGGCAAGCCCGCCGCCCTGGTAGGTTATTTAAGTGCTAGAGTGTTGGATCGTTGATTCTGCTGCCGCCTTCCCGTCACGGATCCTAGCGGCAGTAGGCGAATACGGTATTTCGTGTTCTTAACCCATCCATCAATGGGTTAGAACATCCTGCATTCTTCGAGTAAAACCAATTTTGCAGCAGGCTAGCAAACCCTATATACTAAGATCTTTGAGCTACGCAAAAGGGCAGAAATATGTCTTCGATGCAGGCTTCGTCATGGTGGAAAGACGGGGTGGTGTCGTCATCGAAATCAACTCTTCCATTCTGATGGTCTAAGGCGCAGAGGGGAGGTGCGCAAATATACGGCAACAAAGTCAATGAACGTAAACGCCGTGTTATATACGAAGTAGAATCTATTAAAAGACAGACTCTCAAGGGCAAACGCCGACAACCCAGTGTCCCGGTCGAACCATGCCGAAATCAAAATCAAACCCATCATGTCCCATTCGAGACCTGCAGTGTTGCCCGCTGTCTAAGTGCGAACACTAACTGCGGCCCGAGTTCATGCCAAACTTAAACAATGCCGAGAAAACAACAATACATCGGGGTAGGTTTCGTAACTCTCCCGTTTAGTTGGCGAGGATCGTCCTTACGAGTTCTGTTGGTGCGCGTTCGATGGTTAGTCCAACCATCTAAGATATCTAGGGGCAACTTCATTTTGCCGGGCGGGAAGGCAAATACGTACCAGTATAGTTGACCTGGCCGGAGCTCGTGTCGACCGCCTTAAGAAGCTCATCGACCTCCTCCTCGGTCATCTTCTCGCCAAGGTTCGTAAGGATGTACTTTAGCTGACCGACGCCAATGAACCCCGTCATATCCTTATCGAAGACCTGGAAGCCTCTGCAGTATTCCTCGGGCTCGCCTGGCTCGCGGAAGCCACCGGGTCGGTTGAGAACTCGCTGGAAGGTTTCGAAATCGACTGCATCGAAAAATACACAAGTCAGCAAGGCTCACTAGAAAATGCGCGAAGGCTGGTGCATATTCAAAAAGGGGGGGCCACGTACACTCGCCGCCAACGTTCTTCTCAAGGTCGCGGATCTCAGAGAGGGTGGGATTCTGACCGCAGGCGCGGAGGAGATCACCAAGGCTGTCGACGGGGACACGACCAGTGCCTCGCTTGTCGAACAGGGAGAAGGCCTCCTTGTAGTTGGTCGAAGCCTGAGAATCGAACTGGTTAGAAGACATCTTGCGAGGCAAAAAATTGCTATCGACCCCAAATATTCGGCTCGTCGCGTCGGCGCGTGGGCTGTTCCAGGGGCGAAATCGACGGTAGAAGAAAATCACTGAGCGAATGAACAAAATGTAAAGTGGAACGATGTGGTAGAATGGCTCGGCTCCAAGTATGGAAATAACGTTGGACCGGTCCGTAGTCAAATGGCTTGGAGGTGAAGAAACATCGATCTGGGGGCAGAAAACAGGAAACTATGAACAGAGCAGCGACCCAGAGCGACGGATTCAAGGCGCAAGAGGCACTAAAATTTGCGAAAAGCGGGCATTTTCGCCCACTTAGAATTATTGTTTACGTCGACAGTGGGAGTTCCGGGCAACAGACGTCCAACTGTAAACACAGCTGAAGTTGAGCTGAATCGGCTCGATCTAGTGTAACTCACCATTTTGATAAAGTGCGAGGGTCTTTTAGAGTAAGGGAGGTGTGCTGGAATGAGACCTGGAAGCGAGACAAAGGCAGAAAGGCGATTTTCGAGTCAGATTTGAGGAAGATACGATTGTTAAGATTCCAGAGAAGAGAATGTTAAGGAGAAGAAGAGGGTCAGTCAAAGCCTCGAAGGCCCTCTTAATATTAAGGATTAATGCTAAAGCAAGGACCAATATTCGGCAGTATCCAAGCCATAATACAAGGAGAGGCACAAATAGTCCTGCAATTATACCCGCTGTATAAAATAGTGCAGCCAGCTCAGGCTGCTGCCGGGGATCAGGGGCGACGACTAAGAAGTTAGGTGGGGCAAACTTCCTGCAACCACTCATACGGTGCACAGGAAAGTCAACAATCAATTGACGGTCGCTGGGCAACGGCCTTCAATTGATTGAACAGTTGGCGCCAGCCTGCCAGCCTGCCAGCCTGCCAGCTTCAAGAACTCGCGCCGCGCTCAACCACAAACAGACTTCATCCTTGATCTAATACATTTACGCAGAGAAGCAGAAAATAAAAAAGAGTTGGGCTTGTACATAGCTACATGGACTGCGTTAGATGCAAGTGTGAAGTAACCGAGCTGCACTCCTTCTCTCACAGTTTCCTCGCTACAATCAAGACCGTTCCCCAGACTGCGTCTATCTCGGCCTCTCTCCATCTCTCTGGCCCCAACTCCTTCCACGCTGGGACAGCGTCAAGAATGTGGTCAAACATGACATCAACAACATCTCCGTCCGAGCCTCCTTCTGCCCTGCTCTTCGCATCCGGATGAGCATCTTTCCAGCCCCTATAAGCACTGAACGACCTCACGTATCCCTCAAACTCGCCAAGCTTCATCCTCCTCTGTAACCATGCAGACTCTGCTTCAGCTTGACTTACCCTACATGTCTCCCGGTTCGGTTCGTACGTATCTCTTGCTAGCTCTTTCCATTCGCTCGGGGGCGGCCGGACGACGTCCAATGAAGCCCGGATCAAGTCCCTTCCCGGCTTTTCCCAGTAGGCGTTCATGCTCTCCATCCCAGGTGCAACTTCCTTCTCGCTGTAGGTAAACTCGTCGTATATCTTAGTCGCCAGTGGCTGTCCGACAATGATGTTGTCTTTGTACCCCCATATCGCAAGCGTACCTCCCCTCTTCACGACCCGGCCCAGCTCTGCCCATAGTTTATCCAGATTAAACCAGTGCGCTGCTTGTCCCACGACAACCATATCGACTTCCCCTTCTCCTAGGAAGCCGAGTTCCTCAGCCTTGCCCTGCCTGAACTCGACATTACTCGCCTTCCCGGTGGTCATCGATCGGGCTTGCTCAACCATGCCGGCACTAGGGTCAAGGCCGATGACACGACGAAAGTCGGAGCTTAGGGCCCGGGCGATGAGGCCGTGGCCGCAGCCGAGGTCAAGAAGCGTCCCTGCATCGGGAGTCGAGCGGATCTGACGACCTTGTTCGTGGAACGAAAGAATCCTGTTAAAGAGGGCCGGGGGGTATGACGGCCGAAAGGCGGCATAGCTGGCTGCCGAATAAGTGGTGCGTCTGGCAGTGGTATTAGTGAGAGTAACAAGGAAGACTGATCCGACAAGTCATCATAGTGATAGGTTTATTTATTACCCAAAGATAGACATCGCTGGTGTTCCAATATCAATTATTAATGGATGGCGACGGCTCAATGGATGTGTAAACGACCCAACTCTACTTAGATTTGTTGGTAGATCGATGGACAAGTAAATGCAGGGAAAGTGAGTAATGTTTGTCCTCGGAAATGCAGTCGCTCAGTCCAAATATATCAATCGGAAATGACCCATCGATTTCTACGTTTGCGATGCATCGAGAGGAGAGTTGCAACCGATGCCTCGGAGGTAATCCCGATTCCCGACACCTCCGCGCCCTTCGCAGACCATCGATCAAGGGATTGAGTGAGCGAGCACTTGGACCAACTTTGATGAAATTGATTGATGCGATCAACGAAAGCTAAGCGGCAAGAGACCACCAGCTGACCTGGAGTCTGGAGACTAGCAGCAGACCAGCGCAACCCCCCACAAACTCCAGATTGCATCATCACAACCGAGGCCCCGCCACTCTGCTATTTGCTCGACCCGCGTGCCGAGCCAGCTTTCCCCAGATTCGCTCTCCAACAAGCTGACAAGCTGCGTCGCCATCACACCTCGTGCTGCGCTGCGTTCCCTGCGAAGTTTAAAAGTCAAAAAGCTACTTGCTTTTTTTGGCACTCGCATAATCCCAATATTTTGTTTTGGATCAATTGAAATCCTTGATCAGCCCAATCATGGCAGCCACCGAAGCGACAGCGAGGGCCTTCTTTTCTTCGCCGCTCTTCGCCGTTGTCGGCGCAAGCTCGAACCCCTCCAAATTCGGCAACAAGAGTAAGTCGTCGCATTCCTCTCCTCAACGCTGTGCTTCGTTCGCTCTAGCAAGACTACAAATTTACGAACCCCCAGAAGTCTCTCCTATGTAATTTGAATCTACCTGTACTAACAACGGCCCCTATTTCCTCTCCAGTCTTCAATTGGTACCATGCCCACGACCTCCCCGTAACGCCCATCAACCCCACCGCCTCCACCATCACCCTCGCCTCCCGACCCGAACCTTTCCCCGCGCTGCCCAGCATTTCCGCTCTCCCTTCGCCTACCGAGACTGCCCTGTCCATCGTCACTCCGCCCGCAGCCACTCTACAAGTATTGCGCGACGCGAAGCGGCTCGGCATACGTGCGGTCTGGCTCCAGCCTGGAAGCTTCAACGATGAGGTTCTGCGCGTCGCAAGGGAGGAGCCAGCTGCTTTCAAGGCGGTAGTTGCTGGCGAAGGCGGTGTGGGGCGTGAGGGCTGGTGTGTACTCGTCGACGGGGAGAGGGCGCTCAAGGCTGTTGGGAAGCTGTGATGCTGTGACCGACCTGCCCTGGTAGAACAGCATACCCCCTGGGGGCGAGAGGAGTTACTTCGGAGCCAAAGCATATTGTTAGGAGGCATTGCCATGGAGGGTAGAACGTGTGATAGACGTGGTCGGAAGGGGTCATAGAAAGTCTATTTCCTCAGGGTATCATTCTCAGGCATGTTCATCCGGCGGGGCGACCATCCTCTCCTGGAGTATCTCTTTTCAGTGGAGTCCATGTAGGCTCGAGCTTAATATGAACTGAGAGCCTTCAAACCACCACCTAGAACCTGATCTACACAAAGAATTCCATACGAGGGCTCCCGATACGACATCTGTGATCCACTTTCAATTCCAAAGGGATGATCTGACTCCTACAACCGTCAAAAGCCGTGCCAATGGCAACTCGATCTACGGCATATGCGAGGATCATGATCGATATATTAAACAATGATGGTAGCATCCTGTCACCAGGTTGATGGAAGACAATGGCCGTTGTCGTAGTTCATTAGGCGGTTTGACGTCATCATTACTCCCCGCTACTCAAGATAATCCAAAGTCGGACTCGCAAGGAAAAACTCGATGGGGGTAATGAGAGATATATAAAGATCAGAAGACTAGTCCGGGCTTCCCATAATTTGATAACTTGCTTGATATCCAACAAGAGAAATACCATCAAGATTATAAGATTTTCGAAAACTTCAAAGAATTCAAAATGACTTCTACTATGTCACATAACCCTAACCCTACCAAGGTCGGCGACAAGCCCGCCGACCCTTACACGGCCAAGGTCCACCAGAACGATGTGCCGCTCAAAGTCAAGATGGACAGCCTCCTCAACTTCATCCACAAGTGCAAGCACGGCATGCTCACCACGAGGGATTCCAACACCGGGCTCCTCGCCTCTCGATGCATGCAGCTGTCCGCCACTGTAAGTCCTCCTCCTTAAACGCCCAATGAAGGTAATACAGAAACACTAATACAGACGGGCTAAGGAATCCAACGGCACCGATCTGCTCTTCTACACAAACACCGCCTCACACAAGGTCGAAGAACTCTCCGTCGACCCCCACGTCAACGTCTCCTTCGTCAATACTGCCGGCGACTGGGCCTCCATCGCCGGTTCTGCCTCCATCATCAAGGACCGCGCCATGATTGAACGCTACTATAACCCCGTGCTGAAGACCTGGCTCGGCGATCTCGGCGACGGCAAGCACGACGGCTCCGCTTCCGATCCTCGTCTGGGCATGATTCGCGTCAAGATGGATACGGCCACGTGTTCGCTGTCGGATGGGGGTCTGTTTACTCGGGCGGCTGAGGCGGTTCATGGGGTGATGGGCCAGCCTGGCCATATGACGAAGTTGAGGGAGATTACGGCGGAAGAGGTGAACCAGTGGAGGTCGGGCGGTAGTGCTACTGCTACTGCGTCGTCCTAAGGATAGAAAGGAACATTGAAGCTGTCAGGGACTAGATTGGACTGTATGAACATGAACAAGTCGGGGATCTTTTTCTTTTCTTAGTTAGATATGACCAACAAAATTCAAAAATGTAACAAGTAATAAGAAAAACTCTACTGAAATTAGAAACGGGAAATTCCGGGACAACGGCGGACAGAGGAATGAGAAGTACCTGATTCTAGATATTCATTATTTCTTGCTCTGATAGTTTTCAGCCCAAATCCGATCCCAGTTTTCCTTATCCAGTGCAAACTCTCGCACATATTCGTGCTCGAGCTCATGCGTGCCGGTTCCAAGGAGTATAAGACTATGCAGAGGCCCTCCAAGGATATCGTCGGCATCACAGAGCTCTTTGAGCGTACCCGCAACAAACTTCTCCGTCTCGCCACCTACCCTCGCGGCGCCGACAGCAAGGCTTTCTGGTCCATATACGCCCTCCTTCTTCTCCTCCTCAATCTCTAGCATTTGTTGCGCGCATTGACCGACGGTCATGTACCTCGGCGGCTCGTATATCTTCCTTCCCCTCGCCATATTCTCCAGACTCTGCTCCTTCACCTTGATATCCAGGAGAACGAGGGTGTGCAGGCCGATGGATCGGTTCTCACGTATCCGGTCGTAGAAAGACGCCGGGCGCCAATTGTCTGTGAAGAAGACCATGGACACGGTCTGGCCGAAGTGATAGAGCTGGAGTCCGGCAGCGCCGATGGCGGATAGAATGGAGGCATTGGGAACTGTGCGGACGGGGATCGACTTTTCGCGGGCGCGGATAACGAGATCGGTGTGGGTTGTGGCACTGAATGGGGAGAAGGGGCAAGTAAGTCGGGGCTGCCTTCGAGTATCTGAAGATGCCGCCTCCGAATAAATGGGAATAACCTACCCGAAAGGATCTCCGACAACCAGGAATGCGACGTCTACAGTGTCAGCGCCCTCTAGGATTTCGTCGCTGCTGGACTCGACCATTTCGCGGTCGGCGATGATGACTTCGCGACCATAGTAAGACTCCTACTATGATAAGCCCACTTTGTTAGCCTGCCTATGTTGAGGATTCATATATGAGTGTATATTTGGGTCGGGATGGGTGAAAACGCACCAAGATAGACTTGTCGACGAGGAGGATGCTAGTATACGCTTCAAGATAGACTCGCGCAGATTTCTTGACCACCTCAAGGCCCTTGAGGGTGATGTCAGTCTCATCACCCAGGCCTAATCCAACAAGATAGAGCATCGTGAAGTGGTGTCCAGGAGTATAATTAACAAGGAGTTTACACAAGTCCAGCGATGATGAAGTCCGGTTCAAGGTTCAACCTCCCAATGCTGGCGGGGTTGCAGGAAATTTTGGCGACAATGCTGGATGCCCCACGTACCCCGCGATAATAACTAGGGACACCCCAATGGGGTTGTGCTAATGTAAGGGACAGTCTGGTACTTTGGTGCTTCAGAGCTTGCCCCCAGAAGCCGCCAAACCCAAGCTCCTTTCCACCAACCTCTCCAAACATTTGCTCCCACGACCTCCCACGTTCGCCCCTTCACCAAATCCCCGATACTACACGCAATCCCACCTCCAGCCCTTAACTTTAACTCCAGAACCCATCTCAAAACGTTCTCCCGCCGCGAATAAAAGCACCAGTTAACCATGTCTTCATCCAAGGACGGCGGCGCCTACGGCGCGCCAGCCGGCGACACCGACTTCCGCAAAAAATACGACCCCGAAGAATATGCAGCCCGCGCAAAAGAAAAGGAGGCCAAAGAGCGTGAAGAAGCCAAAGCCCGCTACGAGGCCCGACTCGCCGGGAAAAAATACGTCCGACAGCCCACGGGCAACGAGGAGCTCATATCCGCTCGAAAAGCCGCCCTCGATGTCAGCGAGCGCGTGGGAAAAGTGCAGCTAGTTCCGGCGGGAGCGGCGACGGGGAAGAGGGGGAGAGGAGCCGGTTTCTACTGCGAGGCGTGCGATCTCACGTTTAAGGATAATAAGCAGTTCATCGATCATCTGAATACGATGCAGCATTTGATCGCGACGGGCCATACGGGGAAAGTGCAGAGGGCTACTGTGGAGGAGGTTCGGGAAAGGATATTGTGGCATGTACAGAGGAGGAAGGATCTCGAATCTGAGAAGGCGACGTCCTTGGAAGATAGGCTGGCCTTGAGGGAGAAGGAGAGGATCAAAGAGCAGGAGGAGCGGCGGAAGAGGAAGAGGGAGCAGGAGGAGAAGAAGAGGGCGGAGAAAGAGCAGGCTGCTAGGGCGAAGATGGACTACGGCGAGGATGTGCGGATAGAAGGAGAGCATGATGAGGATGACATGATGGCGCAGATGGGGTTTACTGGGTTCGGGACTTCGAAGAAATGAGCCATGGGTTCCGAAGTGGAAAATAGGGAAAGGCCTGCCTGCGGTCTCGAGCACGTTGACTCCGCTCTGGGCCATTGTATGGCATCCATTCCCAACTGCTCATAGGATACAGAACTCGCTCCGAGATTCGGCCAAGCGGGGGAACCTCTCAAGGTGGTGTCGAAAGCGTTCTAATCGCAATGCGAAGAGGCCGGCTGTTTCCTATGAGTGGTGGGCGACCCGCGGTTAAGACGGCTATATAGTTGCTGCCTTTTTTGAGAGCTACTAGCATCTAGAAGGGTCGAAACACAAACCGCTTCCAGCGGACCAGATAGGCGATTCCATGGACAAAGGAGCTCCGATAAGGTGGAGTGGCAGCTCTTGAAATGTGACGCCCTGGATTATAATACATGCTCTCAAACAGAATTTCATATTGTTCCTCGTGTCAGAGGGTTCTGGAGTACTGGGGCCTGTTTCAACGGATTGGTGTAGTTAAAATGGATTTCAAGAGAATAGTTGCCATTTATCGAAACGAATCAAGTGGAAGGAGGAAGATATAGCGAATTGAATTGGACTTTTTTCTCCAGACAACTTCTGGGCTATTCGTGCGTTTCCGTGAAGAATTCCAATGGGTGAATTTCCTGAGAAATAAGCATACAACTGACTCTTCACTATCTATGAGCCTGAAGGTTCTCCATAGGTCTCACCGAGCGCCAAGATACCGACAAGTGCTTGTAACCTTGATGTTCCCCAAAATGCCATCATAAAACGACCCCGCCACTCTGCCCCGCGCCTGGAACCCTTGCGTCTCGGTCAAAATCTAGCAGGGTCCCGAGTCTTGCCTGACAACCTCCAAGTACAAAACCGGCTCTGGCTGCACCTTCTCAAACGTGCAGCGACAATTCGACACGATAATTACGTCTTGGTATTTTACCTTTTCTCTACAAAGCCACCCTCTTGTACCCTCCTGTCGAAAATATTAAAGTCTTCTTACTACCAGCTTCAGCGTCTTCGTCTTCCACCCATTCCTCCGAGCCACCCATTACACTCTCCTGGCGAATTCTGAACGCAACTTCGGCCTGCTCCGTTGAATAGCCGCCGACTCCTTCTCCCCCCTCCATCATAGATATCGCCAAGCTTCGAGAGCCGGATTCGCGATGACCTCCTCCTCAAGCGCCGCGGCGGCTTCCCTTCTCCGCCGGCAACTGAAGGAGATGCAACGAAGCAAGGACATCCCTGGAATTTCCTGCGGCCTTGTCAACGATAACAACATCTTTGAGTGGGAGGTTATGCTTATGATCAATGACGACTGCAAATACTACGGCGGTGAGTTTCTTGCCCAGTACCTCCCCGACCACCCCCTGAACAACCACCTTTCTTTTTCCACATTACCCTACACCCTCCAGGAAGGGGTCAAACTCCCTTTTCTAACATTTTTACTGACATAAATTATTATAAAAAACAGGGGGCAATTTTCGAGCCCACCTCAACTTCCCCAGCAACTACCCGCTCAGCCCTCCCTCGATGACCTTCCAACAACCCATCCCCTTCCACCCCAACATCTACGCCGACGGCAAGCTCTGCATCTCCATCCTGCACCCTCCCGGCGAGGACCTCTACGGCTACGAATCCGCCTCCGAGCGCTGGAGTCCCGTCCAGACCCCCGAGACAATCCTGCTCAGCGTCATTTCGCTTTTCTATTCTCCAAACGACGAGTCACCCGCCAACGTTGAGGCGGCGAGGCTATTCAGGGAGGAGAGGGATGGCAAGCATAAAGAATTCAGGAAGAGGTGTAGGAAGTGTGTTAGGGAGAGTCTTGGAGAAGATTGAATAGGAAGGAAAAGGGCATATGCAAAAAAGGTGCCGGGGCTTGACAGTTCGGAAGCTTGCCAGAGGGGCGGAGTGGAAAGCGGGGGTTACTATAACTCTTATGCCGGGGAGGATTTTATCATGCACAGCATTTGCTCCGAGGGTACTGTCATTTT
Source organism: Scedosporium apiospermum (assembly GCF_000732125.1). NCBI lineage: Eukaryota > Fungi > Ascomycota > Sordariomycetes > Microascales > Microascaceae > Scedosporium > Scedosporium apiospermum. Next base: position 1,381,868 of record NW_015971822.1, on the reverse strand, counting down.
TGAATTTTCCTTCTTCTTCCGGAGTGTGCATAGCCAGCTGGAACATTATGTTACTCGGGGGAGGTTTGCGAGCTTTTCTCTTCTTCCACCTTGGTATATTCCTTGACGTATTTTCGTCATTGTCAGCGAAGCATGAGATCAGCTGTGAGGAGCGGAAGGATCGAGGCGTTCGGTACTGGCCCTCTGGTTTATGAGTTGTCCCTAGTTTGCTTTCGCAGGCATCATAGCCTTACAAACTTATTGATGAATATCTCAATACATTACAAGTACAAATTGGTTCTCCTCGTTCTCTATGTAACCAGGCCCAGAGCCTTTCCGATAACGGGATCCCACTCGTCATCCCACCTCCTGCTCCCTTCCTTCACAGCTCCTTGCTTTAACTTCTTGAGTTCGGTGTCTTTACCGGAGAGTAATCTCCTGAGGATGACGCTCAAGTCTTCAGCTGTCTCGAAACCGCACCCATTCACGCCCTCTTCAACGAGCTCGTCGAAACTCTCATAGGCCGAGTAGGCGGCAACAGGCAAGCCGGCACCAAACATGTCGACAATCTTCATCGGTAGATCGACGCCCGAACTAGAGCGGTGGAGACATACGCCGAGATCTGCGGCCGCAAGAAGACTAGCGTAGTCCCGCGTGGAGAGCCAGGCGGTGGTGATGTCGACGTTGGGGAGATGTCCTCCCGCTTTCAGGTTCTTCATCATTTTCTCAAAGTCGGCCTTCTGGGGGCCCTTCCCGGTAATGATGACGAGGAGAGGCGTCGCCTTTCCTTTGGAGGATTCGTCGGATGGGTCGCCTGCCGCGTACTTGATCAGGCCCTCGAGCAAGATGCCAAAGTCCTCGTCGGGAGTCCAGGACGTGCTGCTGACCACCAACCGGGTCTTTCCGGCGATGATGTCGTCGGCATGGTCCTTGGTCTCGCGAAGCTCCGAGAGGAATTTTTTGCGTTCTTTCTGGGAAGTCATAGGTTGAAAGGTAGCCGCAGGTCTGTCGTGGAGGGTTAGGATCGGCATCTTCAATGAGAAGGGCGGCTCGCGCATATGGCGAGCCATGGCTTCGGTAACAGTGACGCTGACGTCGGGTACGCGACGGCCGAAGAAACATTCGTAGCGCTTGTACAACTTGACCAGGGGATTGCGAGGGCTCCGGTTGACGGCCATGATGGTGTAGCCGTAGTTGTGCCAGTCCACCATGACCTTGCTACCTCGAAGCCAGGCGACGATGAGGGCAACATGGAGAGTCGGGATGGAAGGGGGGTTCTAGCAGGGCGGGCGTCATGTAAGTGAGCTGGTGTCTTCAATCTTTTAGGTTATGTTAAGGCTTCTAACGAACCTGAATAATGATCCACTTGGCAGCGGGCGCCGTATATGCGAGAGTGCAAAAGAGGTCGTACGACTGCCATACTGCCTTGAGCGGCAAGCCAATAAACAGACTCATCTGCCATCGGAGCCACTCTGGCTGCGGTGTCAGAGGGTAGAGGCCGACATTGGGATTACCCACAAGACCAGGATGTCGGGCAGTTTCTGTAATTCACAGACACGAGTTAGAAAGCCGCGGGCCTGGGCATCTCAGGCCCCATGTGCAGGCCTCATGTCCACTTACCCTTGTAACCAACGAGGTCGACCTTGGAACCGCTCTTCACAATGCTAAGAGCATGATATTGCATGCGGGGGCTGCGCCCAATGTCACCGAGGACGAGGACCTGGTAATGGTCATCCTTGGGATCTTGCGCAGGCTTGTACCTCTTTGGGAAAATGGCAATGAGGTACTTGGAGAAGGTGATAAGGATGAGGGCGGCTACAATGCCAGCCACAAAGGTGAAGAGGAAAGCAAGGGTATTCGACATGGTCAAAGGCAGGGATCATTCATAAAAATATTGGGTGTCGCGTGTATCGCGGTGGCAGCGACAGGTTGTGGCCTCATGCCAAACCTCACTTTTTGCTTCGTTGTGTTGTGCTGTGGCAGATGCTTTGTGGTAATAGAGCTTGAGATGAAGCTGAAATGGGAGCTTGAGAGCTTCAGCCACCTGTCAGAATCCCAAAATCCGATCTCAAGGGATGGTCTGGAGTCGAGGCTTGCCTCCAATCGTAACAACGAAACAACGGAACGGCAAAAAGAATATGGATGCGGGTGTGTTTGATTATAAGTACTTGGATATAACAGCTTTCAACGAATTAATGAAGACACATTGATGTTAAACCATTACAACATCGATGATGTGCTGTTTCTGTCACAGTTGCCTCTCACGGTGCCAGACACCTGCTCCTTTTGGCAACAGTTCTAAATTTAGGCGCCTGCCAGATTTGGCTGGCGGTCAAGAGAGGAGGTTACTGTTGGCGGCCCGACTGGCCTGCCGCCAATTGCGCTTAGCTGGCGAACCTCAAGCGAAGTCCAACACCGATGTGAACGCTGGCTGGAGAGGACCTAAAAATGCTAAGAGGTTGGCAAATGTTGGGCGACCTTTGCAGCAGTTGTAAAAAGAGCCGAGCTTTAGTTTCGTCGTTATCTAAGAAGGGTACTACCATGCCCCCAGTTGGTAGCGATGGTGATGTCAGAGACGCTCCAAGATCTCATTGTTCTCATGTTCTCACGAAGGGCGGCACGACCGGAGGCGTTCTCATCGACTGGGACTCCTTTGACAACATGTCGTTCAGATAGACAATATCGTACCATTCTGAAAGATCTTTAGTGGAAGCCTGAGGAGTTGATTCAAACGTAGCCATGGGCAAAACTAGTCCGGTTCAGCCTTTGCCTGTCTTCTACTAATCATTTCTGCAACGACATCGTCCTCTAGTTTCTAGGCATCGTCCCGCGAGAATTCAGGAAATGATCCTCCCTCTACCTCGCGTACCTAGCCAACGTATGGGTGCTTATCCCGGGATAATCGGAGCAAATACCTGAATCTCTTCGGGAATATTCGTGCCCTCCGAAAGCATCCATTGCCGAGACTCGAAAATAAGCTCCATAGCTCGTAAGAGGGAAATCTGCGACGGGGTGTGAGGAGTGATGTCCTTCATTCGTTCTTTGAGTAGCAAGTAGAACGAAAGATGTCGATTAGCAGTACCTAAATACGTACCCTGTAGGCTCGGCTGGTATGATGGAGGGTAGAAGCTGGCAAGCTCCCAGTCGATGATCGCGGCAAGCTTGTATTTCTTGTTTCCGCCTAGAGTTTCACTTGACTGGGGGATTAGATTGCGAGGCGTAAGATCGTTATGACAGAAGACTGCTTCTCTCTGCCACTGCTCCATGTCAGAATCGGTGACTGTGAGTGAACCAATATCTTCGAAATCAGATTCGATTACAAGTCCTTTCGGTTCCGGGATCAGCTGAATGGTGTAGAAAGACCTCTTCAACTTTGACCTCTACTCGATGGAAGATAGTAAAGAGGGCCCATCATTCAGAAAGCCGGTCTCGGGTCCCCCAATGACTGCCATATTTGAGAATCTCCTTGCTTCCTTCACCAAGTACTCTATGCAGAATCGGTTGAACTTTGGCGTCGGTAAGTCGGGCAGTCTGCAGCTTCGACAACGCCTCGACAACGGCGGTTACGACAGTTCTCCGGTTCTCTCCAGTCATTTGATCCCAAGCTTCCTCTAGGGTGACTCCTTTGACTCATTCCATTGTACTAAATTGGAATGGCCTTCCTTTATCGTTGACTGCACTACCAACTTGGAGAGTCTTCGGGACAAGGCCGGGGATGCAGGCGGCAGCGATCTCCTGCATAGCAGCGACCATGGCAAAATGGAGAGTTGACGTGCCATTCTGAGCCTCTAACCGAATGACACACGAATGTCGACTACTTTTGAGGGGACTTGAGAGAACGGCTGTGAATATGCACTTGCCCCAGTTCTGGACAATGATTGATACTGAAGAGGGCCGGTTTTTCGCGAAGATATGTCTAAATAGGCTCTCGTCTGGAGCTACGTCGTGATCAGGCATTGTCCGAGTTGAGGTTGGCGAGTCAAATGGTCTCGACAGGAGAGCATGTCGGATCAAGTATGATTCTAATTAATAAACCAAGCGCGTCAAGGGACTATTACCTCCCCAGGGACCTTGAGCAATGGAAATGCTCGGCAGGTCGTCCGAAGAGATTCGATTCCAGCTTAGAGAAAGGGTTCAAAATTGACTTGTACGACCCCCTCAAAGTCAATCACGGCTCGTTGGTGAGGCTACAACAGATTAATCAATTCAAGCTCCTACGCTGGAATTAGGAGGATCTGAAGACGGTATGCTCAACAGCTCTGTCGAAATTCCTGGTTGTGCGTGACTGAATAGACCAAGGCCAGCAATAGGAAGCCGTTCTGTTAATTATTATCAGTGGACTGCCTGCCGCCTTGGGAAGCCAAGATGCAAAGCCATCGATTGGTGTGTAGCTGTAATTAACATTAATATGGTATCCGATGCGGGATTGCCAAATAAAAGACACAGTGAACCTGAGCCTCACATTCGGAGAAGTTTTTGTTGATGTTGTAAAACTTCAATGTTACACCTGTGTCCGAAGGTAATTGATCTTCATTCGGAGGTCTTCAATCGTTCTCTCGAGGTTCGAGGTGCGACGAAGTCGGTCACCTCTTCAGGCAATCGAGAGACTTCAGTGTTTGTACCTGTGTATTCTTGTCAATTGTCACCAACTGCACTTTTCAATTGTGGAGATCAGGGACCAATTGCCAATTGGGGCAGGAGGTACCTGACATCTGGCTTCGTCCCGAGCCTTCACAGCCTCAAGTTGTTCTGAGGGCGAGCAAAACGGATCCGTCAACCAATACTTCGTATTTGTCCAATAGTCTTCCATCTAATGTCCACGCCACACTACCATTTATGGACCCTACTGCACAGGTACGACTCCGCATCGGACTAGGGATGCAGATTTCAGCCAGTGATGCGTCTTGCTCGAGGTCTTTCCCCTATCCTGGTATCCCAGTTACGACGCGATCTGTTCTCTCTCTACGAAGTATATCGCCGTTATCATTATCATCACCCATCGTAGAGGACACACCTCAAGATCCCAAATGATAACCACCGATCGCCGTACCCTCTAGCCTTCGCCTATCGTATCCACTTTTCCTCGTCAATTTGCTCTTTTGTTAGATCGCATTGTATTGCGTAGAAGTCCACAATTCACTAGGTCCTTAGAAGCGCCCCCCTTGCGCCGGACGCCACACTACGATCTGGGCAAACTGTCAATCTTCGTTGCTGCCCCCTCATGTCGCTGCCAGCCTCTCCTTCGTGTTCACTTTAGCTGAGACATTCCTCTTTGCTGGCCTTTGAATCTTACCATCAATATCAATTTCTGGCTATCACCATATGACTTCATGACCCTTGTCCGTGGCCAGCACCATTGGCCTTTTACGACCGCCTGCAGACCTACCCGAAGTGCGTCGCACGCCTAGAGAAGCACAACCTTCGCCGCCTCTAGCAAGCAAGACGACAGGTACCGCGCCCACTCTCCCTCCCGGAGTCGAAGCTCCCTGTATATATTTCCGGGCTCGACATCCTCCTCAACCATGACCTCGTCCTACTCGATCCCAGCTCCTCCGCTCCAACATATCCACGATCCTCATCACTCGCATTGCCACTCCCACACACACTCAAATGGCAGCGCAAACTCCATTCCGACGCTCCACCCGCACGGCTCGATATCGTCCTACCTCACGCCTGACGCCCAAATAATACCCAATGGCCGCGCCGGTCGGGTCAATTCCTTGGACCGCGAAGGGGACGATGGTGGAGGCGGGCACCTGGGGCGCACGAGTTCCGGTTTCCAGTCCATTGCTAATGGGCACGCTACCAGGGAGCGAATGGCGCCGCCAGCACCTATAAACATCGCGGCGTCGTGGAAGGAGGAAGGCGGTGGTGGGAAGATTCTGATGACGCCGGCAACCAACTCGACGCCCATCAAGTACCAATTACCTCGGTATACTGAGACTACATGCAACGAGCACCATCATGAATATTCCGGACACGACCACTCTCACTCCCACTCTCACACTCATGACCATCCACATGGTCACGATCACGACCACGACCACGACCATGACCATTCGCACGATCACCATTCGCATTCCCACTCTCATTCCCATGACCACAGCCCTGGAGCCTCTTCCGAGAAGTCGCTATTGACTCGAGTACTCCTAAAGCATTGCGTGTCATGGCCGCTCCTACACGCGATATTGGCCGACAAAGACTCAAGGCGCATATTTTATTACATGTTGTATGTCTAGCTTCCCTGCAGCTGTCAATTTCTGCCCGTATAAATCGTGACCCACTACTCACGCATCTACATAGTCTCAATGTGTCCTTCATGGTTGTCCAGGCCTTTTATGGCTTTGCGACCGACTCTCTAGGCCTTCTCAGCGACACAGTACACATGTTTTTCGACTGCGTTGCTTTACTTGTTGGTCTGGTTGCAGCCGTTGCGAGCAAATGGCCGAGAAGCCAGCGGTTCCCCTATGGCCTTGGGAAGATGGAGACCTTGAGCGGTTTTGCTAATGGAGTCCTCCTGATGTAAGTGACTTACACCGGGATTCCCTTCCCTTGCGATTTTCACAAGGTATTCTGACACACAACTCTCCCTTTTAGTCTGCTCAGTGTCGAAATCACCTTCGAAGCCGTTGAGAGGATATGGGACGGCTCTAAACCTACACGCCTCGGCGAGTTACTAGTAGTGAGTATCCTCGGTCTGCTCGTGAACCTCGTCGGAATTACCGCCTTTGGCCACCACCATCATGGCCACGATCATGGACACAGTCACGGCCATAGCCATTCCGATGGCTGCTCCCACTCCCACTCCCACTCGCACGACCACCACGGCCACTCCCACGATAACGAAAATATGCACGGCATCTACCTCCACGTCCTCGCCGACACCCTCGGTAGCGCCTCCGTCATCGTCTCCACCCTTCTCACCCACTTCACCAACTGGGGCGGCTGGGACCCCACCGCCTCCGTCTTCATCTCCGTACTCATCTTCCTATCGGCCCGACCCCTCGTCATCTCCTCGGCCAAGAGGTTGTTGCTGAGCGTACCGGATGACGTCGAGTATAACTTGCGGAACATCCTGGCGGGCATCAGTCAGCAGAGGGGGGTCGCGGGATGCGCCGTGCCGAAATTCTGGCTCGACGATCGCGATAGCGCCGGCGATGAGAAGACCGAGAAGGCTGAAGGGAGCGTCGGTGGGAGGAAGTTGTTGGGAATCGTGCACGTCGTGGCAGGGAAGGGGTCGTCGCTGGATGATGTGAGAGATAGGGTGAGGGAGTTTTTGCTTAGGAATGGTATGGATCTCGTGGTGCAGGTGGAGAGGGAGGGGGATGCTACTTGTTGGTGCGGGTTTGGGAGGACGGGTGGGCCTCCGAAGATTAATGGGCCGAAAAGTCATTGAGCCTGGAGAGGCTGTGTATAGTGTGCGTGACAGTTGGGTGTGTTATCTTGGGTTCCTCCGGGGTGATGAGGACGGTGATGGCATTATTTGCATAGTTGTAAGGGGCGTCTACTACAGGATACAATGTATATGTAGCATTTATAAATAAACAAAACAGGATACAAAGGAACACCATTAAACCCCTGTTATTTTTTTTATCGTAAACATCAAATAACTACTCTTTCTTTCACATGAAACTATGGGACCTCCAATAACTTCCACACTTCGCCGTTCAAGTACGAAGAAAACATACCGACCCAACCTATCCATGAGACCTTTAGGCTAAAAGAACAAGACAGAAAATCCCATTTACACGATGTATTTACCTCCACAACCGTTGCACACATCCTTGGACACAGACGCGACCACGTCCGAGGAAAGACCGTGTTCGGCAGCGATGCGGAGGAGTTCCTCAATGAGCATATTCGGCTGTCCACACAACCCGCAAAGCCTAAAGGTTGCCGGCGCAAGAATGGGCAGGCCGGACGTTACGCACCGGGCTAGAGAAAAAAGACAGGAGTTAGGAAAAACCAACAAGGTTAAGAGGAATGAGAACGAAACTCACAAAACATATGACCGGCTGTGCAGATAAAGTCACTGCCAGATACCTCTAGCTGCTTAGTACAAAGGGGGCACTCCAACGCCTCGATGGCCTCGCTAAACACGCCTGCTAATTTAGGCTCCGCTTCCGACGAGAAGCCTGGCACAGGCGGGCCGCCGGAGTACATCCACTCCCAAGCTCTTCCTTCGGCAGAAGTAAGGGGTGTTGTTCTTTGGGCGGTGTTATTACCGTTGCCGTTTAGCGTCTGCGGAGTGGAAGGGCGGGATGTCGATAGAGTCGGCGTATCGAAAGCTACGCGAGATTTGCAGGCTCTGTCCGGGATGAGGGTGCTGTGTTTCGAGTAAAGTACGGCGGTGGTAGATGCGCCTGGGGAATGTGCTAGGCCCCATATTCGTGCGCGCTGAGGTTTGACGGTGGCTTCGTCGGGTATCTCGATCTTTACTTCCTCCTCTTCTGATTCTTCTCCGAAGGAGCTGGGTAGAGAGTGGGTGGAGTCGGAATCTGATTCGGAGTCGATGAGGTATTGAGATGTGGACTCCGGGAGGCTAGCGTTGACAAGCTTGCGGAGCGTAGTGACCCAAGTCGGGACCGCAAAATCGGACGATGAGTTCCTGTATTGAAACCAGTTGGTGTTCGTAGAGGTGGCCGAAAGGCGGGTTAATGCATAGGCAGGAACTGGGTTTTCAGTGGGAGTGGTAGAAGGGGACGATCGCAAGTTCACCACGAGCCCTAATCAACATCATTATCATTTAGTATACAGGGTCTGCGGGGAGCAGAAATGAAACAGCCTTGACTTACCTGAGATCGGGTTTAGGTTATCAACACCCCTATCAGTAGGGTACAGGCTCTTGCAGGCCACTGGATGGTGTTGAGGCCTTACTGGTGCTTGTCCTAAAAGATCCAGTTCGAACGGTTTGGGCACAAAAGGCGTCACGACGACGCCACGACAGATTTTGGTACCTTTTGCATCCCATACCTGGAATCGAATCAAGGCTCATTAGCTAAGGTTCGGCTACGGAGAAGCACAAGATGCCTAACTCACGGTGTCTTCCCATTCCGTGAAGGCGTCTGTTGATAGATGTGTGCATATTCCGAGGATATCGTTCTCACTCAACTCGAGTTTCGGTAGCTTCCCACGTTCCCACCCTGGCTGCAGCGTCACTCGTCTGAAGCCAACATAATGCGGAGCGAGATACGAGATGGCTGATATCCGAGATCCGTCTTCCGCGACTGACCAGGGACTCCATTTTATTGAGAAGCCAGACCCAGCCGACGTGTAGTCAGGATCGTGAACCTACATCTTGCGTTTAGAAATGCGTATGGCCTTACTTCGGTTACAAGGATGGGGAGGACTTACACTCAGTTTGTCGTGAGGCCCTGGAATTCCAACCCTCACTATTTCGTCTATCTTCCACGCAGGATCACCCTCATTATTCGTGTTCTCCTCCGTGACGTTCTCCAAGTACTGCACCGCCTCGACAACAAGCTCCTCCCCATCCGTCTTATACGCCAAGAGACACCGTCCAATCTCCACCGCCTGGCTCCAAGAAAAGGCCGTAATCTTGTCCCCGCTGGCTGAAAACCCCGTGGGCGACGAGGCGTCCGCTAACGGAATAGTCGCTCCCACTCCCCAAAGAAGCTTCCAAAACCGAAAGTCGCGCGCCTTAATGTCCATAAGCGCGGTCTTCCGATCAAGCACTTCGCCGTGCGTGAGAAGATAGCCCTTGGTGAGGAGGACGGTGATGACGGGACGAAGGTTCGGACCGACGCCCATCGGCGACCACTGCAAGCTCACCACCTGGTTAAGCGCCGACCCGACGCCCGTCACGACCCCCACACCGGCGCCCATAAAATCGTCATCTTCCTCCTTGTAGTGAATAACGGCACCCTTCTTCGCCAGTAGCTTCCGATTTATCCGCGGGTCCGTAACCTGGGGGATAAGGAGTCTCAGAGGTACCGTCGAGTATTGGGGCTTACCCATTGGCGAAAGTCTCAGGAACCATGGCTTATCCTCTGCCGGTTCGGCGCCGCCCTCCTCACCTTCTTCATCAGCGTCGGAGCCGTCGCCGTGGACGCCTTCATTTCGAAAATGCGGTAAGTAGATGTGGAGGGAGTCGTCACCCGCCACCGCTAGCTCGCCATCACAAGACCAGGCGAGGGAATGAGTTGCGGAAAGACGTGAGCCCACACGGAGTGGTATTAGAGGGGGGATCTGTGGGTGTGTGAGCTGAGAGCTCAGTTTGCGTCATCTGGGGATTTCGGCTGCAATGCCAATCACTCACTTTGCTCTTGGACATTATTTCATAAAGGTATAGCGCTACTGGAGTAGGGGATACCAAACCTCATACTTAACAAATGCCGAAACTTCGTCATCCTGGTTTTGATGTGCGATCTTTCAACAAGAGACGGATCATGGATGTGCCTTCTTCGAGAAACTATGAAGTCGGTTTGAGGCCCCACAACTGATAACACCTGCCAACACTGCCATTGTGAGAGCTCTTCTCTTTTGAGGCTGGAAAGTCAGGACTGTCATTACTCCTTCTTTTTTTTTGGGGGGTATATTTTCTACAAACAAAGTCGCCGCTGAATGCTAGCTCGCTAATAATACATATGCGCATATCTTCTCTGTTTGCCTGCTCATCCCTCTTCGGTGAGTTCGTGGCGTCCGATCCTCTGCATCCTTAATATGGCCATAAGCGGACGCTCCAGATGTCAGAGATCTAAACCAGGTACGGAAGAGGGGGAATTGATTGTTCCCTGGCAGAACTGGCCGTGAAAAGGTCCGTCGGGAAACGGAGCCGCCATGATTTTTAAGTATCCTTCTCCGTCTTAATTACCATTAGACCGCACTCTCCAAATATGAACTCAGACCCCAAAGAAGAGCGCATCCCGCAACAGCAGTAGCACCATAGATCTTCTTCGTCCACCAGTTGTCATCTGTTAGGGGCTTCGCCAGCGGCACCCTCACGTTCTGCTTCGCAACGGCGGGCTGTAGTGCCGGACCCGTGATATTCTTCTCCGCGGCATCCTGCTCGTCGGCCCTTCTCCGTAATTCAGCAATGGTCCTGCTCAAAGACAACAGATCCTCATCAAGAGTGCTGTTCGTGGCGCCCTGGACTTCGACGCTCTGTACGTTGCCGAAGAAGTCGGTAATTAGACGGCTCCGGGCCGCGTTCGCGCCGCCAGGGAACAGATCGTAGCGGAAGCCAGGGTTGGAGTGGATCTTGCTAATGTCGTAGCTATCAAATAGATCGCCAACAGTTTTCTTGCTGCTCATATCCTGAACTTGATTTTCGAGGAATTCGAGGTTATAGTACGTGAATCGGTCGATGACGGCAACGCCGACATCGTTATCGGCATGATGCGAGTACGAGGATTGATCGAGTTCCGATGAGCCGGTGGCAATAATATTTGGGGAATAGAGCTTGCTGTACATGGTATTGGCTTGGCAAGTATCAATCATGAAGAGAATCTCGTGGTACCTAGATAGCAGGGTAACTTGTGAGTATCGCGTTCTGACCCCGTTGGTAGACTTGACATCTCTCACCTCTTCTTCTCCCACATCTGCTCAAAGGCGTCCGCAAGGTCATATGCACCAATCTCCTCCGCATCTTGGAACTTTAAGAACTCATTGCCGCCATGTCCGGTCATGTAGACGAGAATGTTGCTCCGATCATCGGTCAATAACCTCTTGCTCCTTGGCATCTCGTCGCCGACCCTGTCGGTCAAAAGGCGAATAAAATTCTCAACGGTAACTTCGTATCCACGATAATCCACCTCGATATTGTCCCCATACAAGTCCACGGCTCGATCGGAGTTACTATACACGGTTCCGGGGAAGGCGTTTCTAGGGTTGCAGGCCATGTCATCCGGAAGCATGAGAATGATTTGGGAGTCGGGAATGCCTAAACGTTTCACGGTGCGATATATGGAGAGAACATTGGAGAGATGTCGGTAGTTGAACCAGAAGCGCGAGGTGCCGACGAGAACGGCCCAGTTGCTTGTATGCTGCGCATCAACGCCAGGGGCGGCGGCGAGGAGTGCGGTCAGCGCCGCGAGCGTGGAGATACGCATTGCGAAGAGCACGAAGTCTTGTGGGGAGGGTAGACAAAGAAGGGATAATGCGCCGAGCGGCCGGCCAGAATTTGACTATATCGGGAGGCCGTCTACGATGCGCCTTGTCCTGGCGATGATGTCAAGAACGTGGTCGTGGCTGAAGAACGATGTTTTGTGATTTGTCATCGATGCTGGTAATGACTAATCGTCTCAACTTATTCATGTTGTTCATTTTAAACATCGACTCAAGTGAGTCTCAAAATGGTCCCGGCTTGGCGTTTGGCTTTGCCTGGCTGGCTGTGCCTCTCGGAGGCTACAGCCCAGGTGCAGTGCGACAGGGACCAAAATTGTTCAGGGCTAATATCCCGTTTCGGATTGGAGGAAGCCAGCGTGCGACATGCAGCGGCGCTGTTCACACCATCCCAGCCCATCATTGCTTCTCTTGTTGCTGGAATGGCGATATTCAGGGGTTTGGGGGAAGTGGTCTGTCCCTCCGAAAGGAATTAGCTTCAACAGTAGCAACGGCCAATCCGTGGCGAGTTTATTCGGCTGCCTGGTAGAGACCAAGCGTGCGATAAGTTGTAATACAGGGGTGATGAGAAATGGGCCGTTTCTTGAGCTTGGGAGCTCAATTCACGGAGTAATATTAGGAAGTACGGGCGCAACGATGTTGGTGATGACCCCACGGCCCGAGGTGCGCAACTTGGGATACTGAATCCTTGTCGGTGCCATTGAGTCCACTGGTTGGAGGAAGAAATATACCGTATGTGCGAGTCGATCGATGATGCTCGCAGTGAAGCTTCTGCCAAACTAAATCACAGCTTCCCTCGCCTGTACAACCCACAACGACCCGTTTCCTCATGCCGACCATTACACTGCGCTACTAATCTACATAGTACAACGAAATTGTATACAAGTACCCTCTTATGTACACTACGTCCGACAGAATGACGTGAAAGTGAATGTACGAAGTACTCCGTTACAAACGCTAAACTTGAGCCCGCCGCCCATGTGCGCCGCTAAATTGAACGGATCCTTCGACCCCTCAAATCACATGCTCGGCACGTTTTCCCTGTGATCGTGTTCTCTGTGCTTGAGACTTCAATGGAAAATGCCTTTTCCCCATTCAAGCGCTCTTCGGAAGGCGGCGGTTGATGGGAGTTTAGCTGGGAGAGAGTGGTTCGACAGACTACTTCGGAGGATTTACCACGAATATTAATAGACTCGAGGAAATAGAACATTCTTTCCTCCACCTGCCGTTTTCCAGTGCAACATCAACTTCAACTAGATCTGCATGTACAATACAAAATGGGTGGATGGCGTATGGCCAGCGTATGACAGCATGGCAGGATCAATGGCAGGATGTATGGAGTAGGGGTTCTCGTTTGCGCCTGCATTTTATGTACCTGGGCTGGCCGTTTCCACATGTCATTCGAGACGGCACAGACACACGTGTGATGATGCCAAAGCAACAGTCTGTCTGGGCGAACCTGAGGCTTCCCTGATTGGCTTCTCTTGGCATCAAATCTCTCAACTCGAACGACTTGCAAGTACGAAAGTGCGAAGTGCCGGGAATCGATCTTCTAATTTTGCGCATCTCATAAGAATTCAGTGTTCGAGAAAAGTCTACTCTATGTAGGAGCTCAAATTTTCCGTCACATTCTGACTCACTCGGCATCTTTGAGGTAGTTTCTCGATTTCATCTCACGAAGAATCGGCCTCAATCCCTTCTAAAGTCGCCAAAGTTGCCTTGGACTTTAGCACCAAGCAAAGGCTTAATCCACCCCGCACCCTTCAAGCGGGTCTCCTTTTTTTTCCCTTCCAGGGACCTCCATGCCAGCTGTGCCCACTACAAGAAGTCACCTGCACACCTCTGCACATCTTCTTCTCCATTATCCTCGTGTAATACGGGTACGGCCCATACTCTCCCTCCCCAGCCACCAAGCACTTGTTCTTTCATCAGAATCGAGCACCGAGTTGCGATATCCTCTACGGCTCTTCCATCCCCGGCGCTCATTCCCCGCGACCTACTTCGTTGTTGGAGCAAGCTCCACAGTCAAATCGCTCTCTTTGAAACTACTCCTCACTAGTTCTAGCGGAGGAGCTGTCCTCGTTACATACCCCACCCACCCCGACCTTTTGAGAGCTGGGCTCCGTCTCCATCCTACGCTATTAATCCGCGCCGCAAATATATCAAGGTCGCTCCGCCTCAACATCTCCGGTTCGGCCTCCGAACTCTTACTGCCCTCCTGGCCTGACACTGGAAAAACGCGGCCTGCCCTCCTGCTTCGTACCCTCAACCACGCATCCTGGCGCGCCGCCACCCCCCTTCCGGATCGTCAAACGGACAGGGGTCCCGAGATACGTAACCTTGTCTGTGCAGGCACCGTATCCACCTTATAACCCGAGCTCCCTTCTCCAAACACTCCCATCATCACAGCTTTCTTTCCACACATCATATCCTCAAGATAACATGGGGAAGCCTCCAGCTTACATCTTTGTCGTAAGGTATGCATTTCATTCAAACTAACTCTTCTTCGCTGCCGTTTTATTTGGCTGTCACTGACACGTCGCATTGTACCTTAGGCATGGCAACCGACTCGACGTAGTTGATAAGAACTGGGTCCTCACCTCAGCGACTCCTTACGATTCACCCTTAACCTATGGCGGATGGCTTCAGGCTAGAACGGTCGGCGGCAAAATCGCGAGTATTATAACCCAGGCCGAAGCAGAGTACGAGGCCGCAAGGAATGGAAATCCAGAAGGAGAACCACCTCCCGGATCGAAAAAGCGGAAACCCAAACGGCGCCTCTTCAAGGTCGCTTTACACAGCTCGCCCTTCCTACGATGTATTCAGACTGCCATTGGAATTAGTGCCGGACTACGTGAGCCCCCAGGCACGCCGGCTCCATACCCTCGCCAAACGCGTTCAAACAGTGCCGCCTCAGTGCATTCTATTTCGCGACCTCCACCCCGCCGTTCAACGGCCTCTCCTGTTGCTTCACCAATCTCCGTGGATCTTAACCTGGATGGAAACCAGAAGTTCGACCACCGCCTGTTTCCTAAAACTGTGCTCCGCCTTGATGCATTCCTCGGTGAATGGCTGTCGCCTGAGTATTTCGAGACCATAACGCCGCCTCCTTCATCGTCGGCAATGCTTGCCGCAGCCAAGGCTGATTTGCTGCGGCGAGAGGACTACACCAGATATTCCGACCCAGGACTCCGAGCTAAGCCTGCGGCGAACAACAATCAGCTATGGCAAAAGAAAGACGAGGATAGTTATGCGGTGAAGGGCCCTCTCAATACGATAGGCAGCTTGGCTAACGCCCTATCCGACGCGGCACAGCCGCAAACGCGGATACCACAAGTTGGATACGTCGCGCCAGTCCCCCACTACGCTATATCCAATGACTGCAAGATTCCGGAAGGCTACGTCGCTCATGCCCGCGATGCGTGTGTTACCGTGGACTATGCGTGGGACTCGACTGGCCCGCCGTTGAATTTTGGCGATGGTGGGATCTACGGCGAAGAATGGACCGCAATGCATAAACGATTCCGAAAAGGTCTTCAGGAGCTGGTTGATTGGTATGGTAGTTGCGACAACCCTACCGAGCTCAACTGGAGCTTTTCATCGGACTCGGCTGCCAACGGCAAAAAGGGCGCGGAAAATAGAGTGCAAATGATTAACGGACACATGGGCGCAAAAGGGACGAATGGTCATACACATGTCGCGGGTGCTGCGACGAAACCAGAGGATGGGGAGGATGATGAGTACGAGGAAGAGTCTGTTGTCATCTTGGTTTCTCATGGTGCTGGTTGCAACGCTCTGATCGGTGCGATTACCCATCAGCCCGCTCTTATGGATGTCGGTGTGACATCCATTACCATGGCTGTGCGCAAGTCGGACGGATATGAGATTGCTGAACCCAGTTGGAGTCATCTTCACTACGAGAGCGAAAACGGCGGGGGCTCGGCCGGAACGCCGCGAAACACTCCTCCCGTTCATCTAGCCTACGATCTTCATATGACCGCTAGCTCAGACCACCTTAGAGGGGCTCCGACCGGTCCAGCTTCGCCCACACTGGGAGTCCATCATCCATCGAGGTCTTCCTCCATGGGTGGCGGGTTTCGCGGACGTGTTAATACCATGTCCTCGACCGAGTCGCCGATACTTCGACCTTTCACATATGCAGACTCATTCAACCACATCGGAAGTGCAAGCCGACGCAGTTCGGCGAGCGCGTCCCTCGGCTTCGGTCCTACGAGGCGGACATCCAAGCCATCCAATCTCTCGACCGACCCTCTCACACCCGGAAGTGGCTTGATGACTTTCCCTTCGCCGATATCGGCTCACACTCGCACGTCGTCCTTGGGTCTCTGGTCTCCCGTCAAGGACGTCGAAGATGAAGATGACTACTTTCCGGATTTCGACAACAAGCGGTTTGAGAACCGTACGATTAATATGACCAGCACCGGCCAGGAGTCGACGGCTGCTGCCACCGAGGATGGAGGTCTTAATTTAGACTTGTCGTCGTCGGCGATTCTGCCGGACACACCGCCCAGTAGATCACTGCGGCCTTCGAGACAGGCGTCCGAGGCATCGGATGACTATATGGCTGCGCAGCTCGGCTTCACGTCGACGGGTGGAACGGGCGGTCTATGGTCCGCACCTCGGGCTGAGCCTAGAAGGCGTTGGACCGTAAATGAGAGGTGATGGACATTCTTCAGCCCATGGCGAACCAGGCGAGACTGATAGACGGGACCTTGGCAAAGGGGGGCTGTATAATTTTGCAACGTCTTGAATTTTCCTTAATATGGTTTCCAGAAGAAGAGGGGAGGATGGATACAACACGCAGGGGAAAGGAAAGAAAACGAAGAAGGGGGATGAAAAGTCCAGGGAAGGATGCATGCAGAGCGAAAACCAAGTAGATTAGATACCCAGATATGAACATTCCCACTCAGAGAACTACGGATATCCAAGATGATTTTTTTTTTCTCGATTACTTCTTCTTCTTCTTGACTGTCTATCCTGTATATTGGGGAAGAAGTGACTACTGAAAGAGGAAAAGAAAAAAATATTGAAGCATGGAAAATGCGATATAATGACACATGAGTGAAACTAAACAGATATACTGGCTATACGCAACAAGAAGAAAGAAAGAAAGACAAATGCCTGAACAAGTCTATCCGCAACGTGAAAGACGAACGACCCATAAATAGCCCCCCGAAAGTAGAACCCCAAAGGAATGAAAAAAAAAAGGAAAAAATAGTCGAATGTCATAATATAATGTCCAACATTCAACTCCGAGACTTTTCCCCCCCTGTTCCCTGCCAAGACAACAAAACGTACCACATCGACCCCCCACCATCTCTACCTTCTCTTCTATTTTCCCTCACCAGCCACACACTCCCCGAGGCGTTTTTAATTGAACATCTTGTTCATAGCCTGGTGAGCCAACTCGACACCCAAGAAAGTCGCCGCATTCGCAGGAACAGCCCTAGCAAGCGCGGGACCGAAACCAGGGAAGAAAGCCTTGAGACCACCCTTGGCGTACACCTCGCGAATAACGCCGCCAAGAGTGACGTTACCCTCGGCAGTTTGAAGGCGGGACTTGACGGTATCGATAGGGAAGACAGGAACCCACATGGCTACACCAGCAGCGGCACCAGCGCAGGTAATAGCGAGGAGCGAAAGCTCGCCCTGGGGCTTTCCGGTGACGGGATCCTTAGGAGTCAGACGACGCTTGATGTACTCGTAAGCAGCGAAGTAAGCAGCGGAACCGGGACCATCACGGGCGAGGGTAGCAGCGGAGCCGCGGAAGACGGAGCGGAGACCGCCCTCGCGGTAGAGCTGGCGGACGACGTCGAGGGCACCGGAGTACTTGGGCTTTTCGCCGGGGGCGAGGGTCTTCTCGCCTTGGACTTGGAGGATGACTTTGACGCGCTCGAAGGGGGCGGTGATGAGGGTCATGGGGATAGCGGAGAAGAAGCCGGCGGCGGAGATTTGGCCGATGGTGAGGGGCGTGTTGGGGGAGGTTGTGGGGGTGAAGTTGCGGACGAGGGTCTTGCCGAGGTCGTAACCCCAGAAGGAGACGGCGACTTTGAATTTGGTGTGTTAGCTGGGAGTTTCTCTCTCACTCTCACTCTATCTCTCTCTCTCTCTTTTTGAAGAGAAAAGTGGCCAGCGGGCCCAGGTAAGAGAGCGCAAATGCCCCAAAAGGAGAAGGGAAAAAAAAAGACAAGGAAAAAAAAAAGAGGTTTGAAAATGGCATAAACAGGACAGAGCACTTACACATGGGAGTGACACCGACCAAGGGCGCACTGACACCAGCATACAATCCCCTCCTCAGACCTTCCCTCGCAACACTCTTCCTCACGACATCAATGGCAGACGAGTACACGCCCCTCTCGGCCGTCTGAAGGCGCACCTTGACGAGATCGAAAGGGTGACCGACGACGACGGCGCAGACACCACCGAAACCACCGGCCACGAACGACCGCACCTGGGCCATGGCCTCGGACTTGGCGGCGGTCCGGGGCGCTTCCGTCGTCGTCGCGGGGGCCACAGCGGGCGAGGGCTTCGTGTCGGCGGGGATGGCGGCGACGAGGGCGGCCGCACCCGGGTTGGGAGCTGCGGAGGAGGACATTTTGGGACGCGGGGGTGGGCGGACTCGCGGCGAGGGCGGGAGAGGTTGTGTGTTGAGGGTTGGGGAGCGGGACGAAAGAAAGGAAAGGAAGGAGGGGAGGGAGATCTTTCTCCGAGGTTGGGAGGGGAAAGTTTTAAGGTGTTTTCAAGGCTTGGGGAAACCTCCTCAGGTCCCGCAGGAGTAGTGTAAGCAAGACCCGGACCCAGTTGGGGAACTAACTTGAACTAATACTTGACAGGATAGACTTCTGGGGTATTAAACTGCGCAGGCACACGTGACCACTGCACTGTTCCCGAGATCTATGCACACTATAACTGCAAAAGCATGGTATTGAAAAGAAAAGTAGAAATTTGGAGAAGGGAGTTGAGATTCCAATTGGGGGAAATCGGACTTGAAAGGAAGGGGGAAAGTGATGAAGATCGAGGGGCCTTCTTAACCGGGGTCCGGTTTGGGGATGTGTGTGTGTGTGTGGTGGTACTTCCCCAGTTGCCACCGGGAACTTGCACAAGCTACACAATTTCAGCGGTTTGGCTGTGTACTTTGTGGTGTACTCGGAGATGTACTCGGAGGTGTACTTGGTAGTGGTGGGGTTTACGTCACTGACTTGGGCCGAGGCTAGATGGGAATTTCAGGGGTCCTTGTGTCCTGGTCTTTTGGGTCTTGGGTAGCACCATTTGGCAGCCATTGAAGCACCATCGAGCACACCAAAGCCTCAAGCTCAGAGGGCAAAATAGCAAAATAGCGTGGGAACAGTGGGGGGCAAAGAGCGACCAGGGTGTGGGGATTAGGGAATTTATGGGGAACAGCACCAAAAACACGGGAAATTTTGGTGGGGTATTGCTCGATGCAGCCAAAAAATAGTGAATCAATTCCCTCAAATCGTCTGGACTTTCTGAACTCTGGGTCTTGGCTTGGTTCGTGCTTTCCCTTCCCTTCTGTGTGCCTTGGCTGCCGTGGCCCATGGTTCTCGGCTTGTGACAGAAGCCGAGATTCCAGCGCAGCGCAGCATTCGGCAATGTCACAACGTTTGAAGCGCACCTGCTTGCGTCTCCGGTGGAAGGATCTTCTCTTCTTTCTTTTCTCGAACGGGCTGCAGTGAAAATAAAATAATATTATATTTTTAATCGATGCATCATATCTTCTTCAATCCTTCCCCCTCATCCCTCCCGGACCGGAAAAGTTCTCATTGATTGACGGCTCTTGTTGCTGCAGCTGATCTTGCTCTCGAAAATCGAGTTGTCCCGAAATAGGCGCGTCTTAATTCGTTTGCCTCGGTCAACTTTTTTTTTCCCCCGTGGCTTTCACTTCAATTTGTTCCTTCCTTTTTTCTTCGATCCCCGCACTTCTCCCCCACCTTGAATTTTATTGAAAAATTGGGGGAAGGCACCAAGCCCCGCCATCTCCCACATCATTGATCCAGAACTCCAGCTGAGCGAACCGGTTTAGCCTTCATCCACATAACCGGCCAGTCTTATCTGCCAACTCTAATTCCCATGCACCCCGATTCATTGCCACAACGGCATCCCCAAAGCCGGCCGAATCTTCATGTCTGACCTGATCCCAGCTTCAAAAGGGAACCAGCCTAACCCAACAAGATCTTCCCTGCTCCCCCAGTTAAACTCTGCGGCTTGGTCTGGAAGCCTGAGTTTAAACAGCCTTCCTCCGCCTAACCCCCCTTTGGGTCTTGAAGCCCAGCACGCCACCTTGAACTAAATAACTTAGACCTACACCCACAAGACCAAATGAGATGTGACCAAGATCAACTGCCTTTTCCGCCTGCCCGAGCCGCTTCCTAGTGAGGCGCTTCCATCTCTCCATCACCCGCCGCCTTGTGTGCCTTACACATGCTTTGAGTGTCTGGTGACCCCTCTGCCAATATACTTCGTTGTTCCCTTCGTCCATTTCGTCTCTTTCGTGTTTGTAATTACCATTGAACTTGGTCGGCTCAGTTAATGTGACTGGCTGCACAAGGGACTTGAGTTGCACTCAGCATCTAAACAACACCCCCCGGTCAACCCGTCAGAAAATCGTTGATTGGTCTCGTCCCATTAACATCCAAGGACAACTCGATCAACGTTACCATTCGTCTTCACATGCTTAAGTCACTCAGTTCAACTCACACGGACACAGACGTATACGGAAGGTAGATAATGTACTCGGCTCAACATTGAATATACACTCCACTACACACCACAACCACTTCATCCTTACATAGAAAAAACACACCACCTCATTTCAACCAACCCATCCAAACTGTCAATCCGCCGTCGTCATACTCGACACGAGAAGAAATGGTGAAGTAGAAGAAAAAAAAAGAAAAAAAAAGAAAAAGTCCTATCCCGGTGCGTCCTACCGCCTGGCCACAACATCGACATGCCCAGGCAGTAATGCACTTTCCCTCCACTGAATACACATTATAAAATATGCGTGTCTCGCTGCCGCAAAAAGGCACTGCGGAGCTTGAAGGTGTGTCGTTGATTTTGTTCGCCTCCGGACGGAATGATGAAGAAAAGAAAAGGAAAAGTCCCCGTCCTCCAACTTCAGGGCACAACTGCAGGAGCTGTGTAATCCATGTGGAAAATGGAAACCAAAAGGTAGATGAAGAAGTTTGTCACGAACCAAAGACAAGAATTCGCTCCCGGCTTCCAGTTACCTCGGAAGACATGGGAAGACACAGTCTCGGATACGCTCGTGACAGAATGGAGAGGGAACTGGGAAATCGAGTAATAGACAAAGGAGCGTTAAAAAAAAAATCAGAAATCAAACACTGGAAATGAGAAAAAACCGTCGTGCGCCGTGAAAAGTCACCAGTGTGTGTGATCACCTCTAAACGCCCATCGAGCCCATATAAAATGATGTTGTTTTATGAATCCCCATCTAGCAATTCAATGCCCCAACTTATGTACTGTTTAAAAGCACATGGTTCTTGGCCTCCGACCATTCTGCCCATCAATTCCCTTGTTCTACATGGCCTGTCCGGGGACGGGCTTGCGGCTTATCGAGCCCGTCTTGGGTCCAGGGCGAGAAATTGGTGAAGCGGGAGTGCTCGCGGAGGGAGCGGGCGAGGATGTGGGTTCGGGCGCCGCGGGGGCTGCAGATTCGGTGGTAGGGGCGGCAACAGGCTCATCAATCGTCGCGAGCGGAGCGGAGATTGGGATCGGCGCAAGAATTGGAGGCGAGGGGCTTGCAACCGGTGCGAGGGTGGGGCTATCAGACACCGCAACAGGAGCCGAAACAGGTGCTGGAGCCGGAATAGGAGCCGGGGCCGGGGCTGGAGCTGGGGCAGGAACAGGAGCGGCAACGGGAGTGGCAACGGGAGTGGCAATGGGGGCAGCGACTGGAGCAGGAATAGGAGCCGAGAGGGGTCCAGGAGCGGGGCTCATGGTCCTAGGGATAGCCGGACTCGCTCGTCCTCCCATACTGTTGGGGGTATTGGGGCGCTGGTTAGGAGGCATGGGCTGATACCGGGGACCGGACGATTGCTGTTGCTGAGGCGGGTAGCTGAGGCCGCTGGGGGTACCAGGGCGGGCCGGAGACTCAGGTCGGATCTGGAGAGGAGCGGGGCTACCATTCTGGGGCGTCATCGGGCGGCCGCTAGGGGTCATGGGACGACCGCTGGGGTTGACGGGGGGTCCGATTCGCTGCTGTCCGTTGGGGCCACCTGGAGCACGAGGCTTAACCGGTCGAGTCGAGAGACAAGTTCGTGGGACTACACCTTGACGGGACCTATCCAATCGAATGCAGAGAGCCTGTGAATTGCTGTTAGGTTCTTTCTTCTATCACGGCTTTGATAGGTTGTGTCGTAAAAGTAGGAAAGGGGGGGGATATCCAACTTACCCAGCCATCGTCATATTCATGAAGGAGTCGAACAAGTTGACCAGCCTTAAGCTCGAGCTCGTCCTCCAAGGTTGGCTTGAAATCGAGCTGGACACGATGAACCATGGAACCGGCGGGGCCACCAGCAGCTGCGATAGCGGCCGCGCTGGAGGAAGCAGGGAATTGCTGGCCAGGAGAGATCGAGCTCACGCTGTATTCAGTACCAACGGGCGAAGGAGGAACACCCTGGAGAGGGGCAGGCGGGCCAAGCGTGAGATCGAGCGGCTTGGGACCGTGACCATGGCCATGGTTGCGCGAGGTCTGGCGCTGCATTCCGCGGACAGCTGTAGCCCCGGCGGCGGCACCAGCAACAGCGGCCGCAGCGATGGGCGCACCGCTCGAAGGGCTGGGAGGCATCGAACCAGGCAGTTCAGCCTGGGGACCGAAGGGATTGGCTGAGCTTTGGCTCTGGCTCGTCATCGGACGCTCCCAACCGCTAACGCCAGGGGATCGGGGTTGCTCGTTCTGACCACGGTTGAAGGGAGCGGCGCCAGCGGCGGCACCACCGGCAACGGGCTTCTCGTTGTAATTTCCATGGGTGACGGGGCTCGAGGCGACGGCGGCCGCAGTAACCGCAGCAGCGGCAGTCGGGGTATAGTTAGCCGAACTAAACGCTCCGTGGAGCTTCTCATCGTCCTCCAAGCTCTGTCGCTCGCCCTTCTTCTTCTTTCGCCTGATCAGGAAAAAGATGAGGCCAGCTAGAACGAGAACACCCGCAATGACACCAATGGCGATGCCGGCCTTGGCTCCCGCGCTCGCATCGTTCGAGTTCGAGTTCGAGGAAGAAGAAGACGAGGACTGGCTTTGCTCGGTGGCGATCGGAAGCTGAGTCGCAACAGAAGTCGGAGTGGTCACGCCTCGGTCCGCGTCGGGGGCGACAATGAGCGAGGTCGGAGTCGATTCGGTCTCTTCCGGCGGAGGGGCCTGCGCCGGTGTCCCCTTGTCCACGATGGTGGTCTCAGCGCGGTCTGGCGTGGGGGTAGGAGTCGGTTTCGAGTCGCCAGGCTTGATTGTAGTGTATCCTGCGATCTCTCCGGTGAAGGTTGGGGCGAGAGTCCTGTACTTGGTTCGGACAACGGTAACGGGAGCTGGAAACTGTTAGAATCTCAGGCCGATCTCGCCACTGCATCTCGGATTCCTTCGACGTTCAGGCCTGCTCACCTTTCTTGGTAGGCGTATCCTCTTCCTCCGCGTCGCTGCCCTTCTGACGGGCAGCCAGCTTGACAGCCTCCATCAGGCGTCGACGCTGTCGAACGTGCTTTAGGTGATCCATCTCGGTTAACGGGAATCGTTTGTTGTTTTTTGTGTTAGACTTCGTCCTGTGAACTATCGTCGAATCGACCTTTATACGACCATTGAGCGGATGAGCAAGCCCACTCTCCCGGTTTCGATATCGTATGGCGGGAAAAGCAATGTCGTCGGTCCGCTCGTGGTGAAACGATATGTAAACAGAAACTTGGAAAGTCCAGCAGCTGTTTGCTGAGAGTTGTTTGCAACTGGGTGCCTAGCAACCAAACAAGAAGATGTCGTGAATGAGGGACGCGGTAGCTGGCTGGGACTTTGATATTGACGTTCGTTCAGTTGTGTCCTGTCACCTCAGAATGCAGAATTAAAGGCAATGGTACACCAGGTCCCCAGGAGATATTGTTGCAAAAAATGGCAAAAATAAAAAAAGAATGGACGAACTGTAACAACAGCGGCGCTGAAAGAGTGTGAGCAGCCGTTGAGTTGCAATTCAAGGGCTCAGATCAGAGACTGTGGAATGTGCCTTGATGAGGGTGAAAGGAGGGTAAAAGAGAACAACGAAGGACTTGAGTGGGCGAGATTGAAAGATGCCAGGCTATACCGCTTCGTAAAGGAGTGCGGAACCCAGGGAGGGATCAGAGCAGGGAAGCTGCTTGTAAGGGGGATGAAGTGGGTTACAGCGGAAAATCTCGAGGTCTGTGATGACTGGGGTCACTCTGCTGAGGTACTCTACAAAGTACAGAGAACTGAGACTGGGGTGAGGATTGGCAAGATTGGCAGTGGCAGTGATAGTATGAGTATTGGCAGTACCTGAAGCTAGCCTGGGTACCTGGATACCAGGGAAATTTGGCTTTGCCCAGCGCAATTTTACACGACAATGCAATGTACTTGGAATCCTTTGACACGAGATGAAGGCATCAACCGACGACTTTTTTCCTTCATTTGGTGGGACCCGAAAATATCAAGGTACATTTCTGTTATGATGTCCTCCCAGCACGTCCAGACGCTGTTGTTCCCCATTCAGGAATATGCATCAATGTACATAAACATTTGGTACCTGCACCCATCCTCCTTTGGAAGGATCAGAGGCCATGACGGGATGAACTGATGGACCTGCAAGGATAACGGGAGTTATTGATCCTCGCGCTGGTGTGATCAAATCAGTGATATTTCTCTGGTTCTCGACCTGGACCATCGCTCCACAGGAAAGACTCAGTTGTGCAAGGTACCTCCATCCAGTCATCAAGATATTGATATCTTCCTTCGTATGGAGTAGACTCTAGCTCGTCATTCGGCCTTGACTATTCTTACCAGGAACATTGACTCGCGAAAATTGTCCAAGTAAGAATCTCAATCCGACAGCACAATAGGGGTTCGCTCTGGGACACAGACAAACCAACACTTGTCGTTCGCCCTCGGCAACGCAAGACAAAGCAAGGCGGAAACAAGAAACAAACAAAACCGGGTTTTTTGTCGCCCCTATTCTGTATTTGTACGGAGTACTAATAATGCACAATTTATCCCTCATGGTATTGATGCTTGTACTGCGTACACCATACCAGACTTATGCGCCTGTGTTGTCTTGCCTTGCCAGCCCCTGGCCCTAGCGCAGGTACAAATGAGTTTCGTCCCAACACACTGTCCTCGTGTCAACTTAGCGCTGAGCCCAAAGCAGACCAGATCGTCGGTCCACCGTGCGAATACCGATGTGTATACACGATAGGTAATGTACCTCTGTACACTGTCTGGTACGCTAATAACGCCCGTTCAGGGACCAACACGCTCCCATTGGACGAGCAGGGTCCTGACCGACATGGGGGATTTGCGCAAACCGCCTTTGGCATGGTCAGGATGGGCCGGCCAAGGATGCGAGGAACATGCGGAGAACCAATAAGATAGACTTGGTGAGAATGATCGACGCGGAATGTTGCTCAGAGCGAACGCTCTTGCTTCCGAAGCTCTCTTGGTTTTCGCAAGAAAACTGGACAGACACCGGACATCTCTCAGAAGACTGATTACTTCGTAGCATTTGTCGTCTTCACCCAAAGAATGGTGTGACTTTGTGGTCCTCAGCTCTCGGTTTACCTGCGAGAATATTGATTCTCGCCCCCAAACTATGAAGTACGTGCTGTATGCCGAGAGACTAAAGCACCGTTATACGAAGCGAGCTAAGAATAGTGGCTTCTTTCCTTAATAAACGTGGGATTAGCGGGTCATCACGAGCTCCGATTTCTCAGACAAGGAATATCAAGTCGACGCATTCAAACACGCAGGATGGGTTCATTCTGCAGCACCTGCCAGGAACGAGGACTGGGGTACTTCGTACTTCTTCGCGTCGACGACTGACCAGCCCCAGAGTTCAGAACCCGGAGGGCCCAGGACAGCCAGGCGCTGGAAACGCAATCATTCCAGTGTTCTCTTGGCTCCGTCCCATCACACAAATTAGCGCCGCCAAGTGCCTGTCACTCTGTAAACCTGGCTTAACTTGTCCAGTCACCAGCGTGTCTGTCCATTGTCCAGTGTCCACTGTCAATTCATCAATGGTCAGTCCGGGTCACCCCAGCCCGCCAAGTCGACTTAATCTCGCCGTCCAATATTTTGAAACAACCCACAAATTTCCCTTGAGCACCCACCTTTTCCCGAAATGAAAGAACGACTGCGGAACCCAGCGACCTTATTAGCGCTTGGCAGTGCTTTTTTCTGTGCCGACAGTCCGATTTTCTGGGAAAGGTGACAGCGCCCAAGTCTTCCTTGGATGTAGACCCAGCCTCTCTATGTACCAGCCACTGAGGCTCGGTGCCTACTCCATACTTGGTAGGTCGACGTCTCATCCTGGTCGAGAACATGGATATCAATCATGATTTTATCCCCGGTCACGAAAGAGCAGATGACGAAGTGAAATGATATGCTACCCTGGTAGTTCTCATAAAAAGAAAAAAAAAAAAAATCGTGGAGAAATCGCTTGACGCGTCTGAACCTCGTCGGCTGGGATTGGAGCAACTCTATTATCGGACGTGGCATTTGATTCCCTCCATGGACGTTTCATGGAAGTTGCAGTGCATCTCTTCGAGGACATATTCCTGAAGGTGCATCCTCGGTAGCCCCAAAAAAGAAGCTCGTTGTTCTGCAGTGCCCTGTTTATAGAATGATGTGTAGGAGGTGGCGGTAAAGAGAAGAGCGCTATCATCCTAACACAAGGATCCTCTCTCAACGACGTCAATCCTTGATACGGATTAATTCTCTCCTTCTATCTCCGAAATCCGAGGCCTCCCACATCCGGCCTCGCCATATTTTGTCTCGGCTTACTAGTCTAGAGGCTACGCCATTCCAAAACTTCCAAGCTCTTGTCTTACTGGAAACGCAAGAGATCCGGAATGCTCCTTAATCATAGACCTAATCTCAGAGGGAATTCCAAACCCCACATCCCGCCACGACGGATGTAACACCATGATCTGGCCCGCGGACCGACAGAAAGACGTCATGACAAGACATTTGCGGATAATTACATCCCAGAACGAAGAACGCATCCTGATCCCACCTCGTATTTGCTCCATCATCCATGGGTCCCGATTGCGGAATGAATGCCACAAGAGCTTTGTGAAGGACTGACAAGAATGGAGGGAGAATTGGGACATCAGCTGCAAGGGTCGGCTCTTCGCGTCAAGCAAGGATGTATCCGTCTCAGCCACAGTCACTTTCATCTTATCATGTCAAGGTCTGTATTACGCTCCATCAATTGTCAATGTCTTCTGTAGTCTACTTTTCTTTCCACGAGAGAGCATTGGGGTCAGGAGCAAAGACGAAGGATGGAGCGTCAAATTCCGAATGCGGTTGATTGAAAGCGAGACTATAAATAATAGCTCTGGTATCATAACTTTTCCGTTTTTCCCTCAAAAACACTATAGATGCCATGTACCATTGAATGGAAGCACCGGATATACTAGTACAGACCAAGAATTCCCCATGCCCCCTCTCTATTTTCCATGCAGAAAGTAGAATTCGTGACAGGCCCACCATCGATTCCCGCCCCGCTGCTAATACCCCTCTCACTGACCCGATCCGTAGCCGTTTTGACCATCCGGCGGACCTTGCCAAGAAGGTTGTTGTTGGTTTTGCTGGTTCTGCGCTGTCATTCTCGATATCAAAGCGAGTAATGCCGGGTTGAGCAGGGCCGGATTAGGTACATTATTTTGAGGGAGGCCAGGAGGAGGGGCATGTTGACCACCCCAAGCACCCGGTTGGACGTTAGGGAAAGGAGGGTTTGGGAATGCCTGCGGCCACGCAGGTGCCTGATAGCCGCCCGACGATAATCCGCCACCTTGGGTGGGTTGTCCTCCGCTAACCACACTCTGCGCCGCCGGGACCTGGAAGTTGAAGCCTCCCCGTTGGTTAAATCCACCGTTGTTTCTTGGAGGCAACGGTTGTTGATCGTGGGAATATGACCTTTGCGAGGGCAAAGAATAGCCCTCCCTAGAACCACCAGAGCCAGGGCCAGATCCACCTCTTCCACGCCCGTAGCCCCTACCTCTGGACTGTCCCCGACCCCTAAAGCCACCGCGCCCACCGCGGCCCCTAAAAGCACCCGGTGGAGGTTCTTCGCCAGAAAAGCCGCCTGACCCGTATCCGGGAGGCCTGGAGAGAGGCTTATATGGACCATCATCATCGCCACCATCGTCATAGTTGAGCCCGCTTGACGAAGCATCATTTGCGACTTCGTTCCTCAGCGGGTGCGGAGCCCGTTGCCCTCCGCGACCTCTGGAGTCACCACCGCCTTGCCTCTCTCTCCGCTTTTTCTTAAGCTGTCGCTTGTACTCTGCTTCCTTTTCGTCGTCGGAGAACTCCATCTCGTCCTCGGCGACTTCTTCATCGTGCAAATTACTGGCATCTGAGCCTTTGAGGTTCTTCAGAGCTTGCGTAAAGACATAATTCGCGTGGTTTGCCGAGTAGAACACCTTGGTTCCTACTTGAAGGCCGGCCTCTGTGATATCTTCGGGGGTGGCAAACCTCACAGTATACAATGGCTCCTGCACCTTTCCGAGGACGTCAGCGAGGGCGCCGATTACAGCACGGTTTTCAGTACATAGAACCGAGCCAGTGTCAATGACTTGGTATTCGCCTGGAGTGAATGCTTTGATGACAATGGTGGTGTCAACGATATGCTCGATAGAGCCGAGCTCTTCGATCTTCATCTCCGGCGTGATCGTAACATCCGGCTTGGGCAATATTTCCTCGGGCAACTCGTTCTTCGTTCGAACCTGCGCTCGGGAGCTCTTATCGCCTCTATCTTCGTCGTCGGACCCCGCCTCGGCCTCCATCAATAACCGAGCAGTCTCCTCGATACTTAGGCCTCTAAATTGTTCATTATCTGAATCTTCATTAGAGGACGAGTCGGAGCTGTCGGATTCTGATGACGACTCGTAAGGCGAAGAGTCAATCTCCCATTCGGGATGCTCTCCGCTCGCCTCCTCCTGTTGATCTTGGCCTTCGCCATTGGTCTGCTGTTCTAGCACAG
This sequence comes from Scedosporium apiospermum, assembly GCF_000732125.1. Classification (NCBI taxonomy): domain Eukaryota; kingdom Fungi; phylum Ascomycota; class Sordariomycetes; order Microascales; family Microascaceae; genus Scedosporium; species Scedosporium apiospermum. The sequence continues at coordinate 1,352,556 of NW_015971822.1, read as the reverse complement.
GGTCTGGGAAAGGACCTAGGCCGCCAATAGCAGCCTCCAGATCATCGGTAATGGACACACCATTGGCAGGAACCTCGTCGACCTTCATGGGGTCTTCCGAGTTCACTGGCGCGCCATTGCCAAGACCACTGGGTGAGTCGTTACCCTGATCGTTAGATAAAAGAGCTTCTTTTCTGTCCCCATTAGGTTGTGTGTTGTTACTAGAAGAGTGCTGATCCAGGTCCATCGATGTTGGTCTAGTTTCCGTTGGCGCTGCGGGTTGCTCCGGTCGTTCCTCTGTATTGACCTCTGACATGGGAACGTCTGATTCTTTCGATATTGTAGGGTTCTCATGTTGGGTTTCGGGCTGATCGGGAGTGTCTTGTTCGGGTTCCGATATTTCTTTGTTATCGAGTGTAGCTGAGGGAATGGTGGTGGTGGTAGCCTCCGCAGGCTTGTCCGAGTCCGTGATGGGAGCAGTTTGAGAAGGCGTGGAGTCGGAGGTCATTGGGGGTAACACGTCATTCGGCGTCGCGAATCCCAACCCGGGGATGTTAAAGGAAGCCATGTTGAGTGGCTATTGCTCGCCAAGGCCGCGTCCTCTTCGTCTGGTCAGGACTTGCGAATCTCTCCTACGGGAGGGACCGACAGTTCGGCGCCAGGCGATAATGAAGAAAGAAGATTTCAATATATATGAAACCGACTAACGGCGTAACAGTATGCTCCCGATATTCCACGGCAAGCATAGGGTATTTCAGAATAAGATAAAAAAAATCCTGGACAATTTACAAAAAATGGATGAAGAATTAAAGATAACGGCGGTGGTGGGGCCGATGAGGTGGTAGCGACAGGAAAAAAAATCGAGGAAAAATTGGGAGGGAAAACATCGGCTGAACCGATAAGATAAAGCTCCCATCCATGACGTCGGCTGCTTCTTTCTCAGTGGCCAGATTCTGAATTCCTTCGATGCATAATAATGTTGAAGACGTTCCAGACACTTAACAATTCCAGCTCATCGCCTCACCAGAGCTTGCGACCAGATACCATTCGATGCCCTCCTCACACTGAGGGCTAATTCATCATAATGTCTTCCCAGCAAACACAAAGGGAGGAATTTGTCCATCCCTCGGCAGGACATGCCCGCAAGAAGTAATTTCTAGCTCCCCCCACCCTGTCTCATCTCACCGAGTGCTTGCTGCAACTGACACATCTAATCCCTACGAGTAGGAAGGTTAGCCCATATGGCATTGAGCCCATAAAGATCTTCTATTGTTTTATGGTTGCGAACCTAGTCGCCGCATTCTTCGCGCCTATCCAGGATTGCGACGAGACATTCAACTACTGGGAGCCGACACATTATCTCTCCCACGGATATGGCCTCCAGACCTGGGAATACTCGCCCGAATTCGCCATTCGAAGCTGGTTATACGTAGGGCTCCATGCGATTATTGGCAACATCCGCCGGCTACTTCCAGGACCCACCAAGGTGCGCACTTCCACTCTCCGTCTTTTCCACATCCAGCCGGGTAGCGAGCTCCAATGTTTTTTGGGAGTGGATGCTAATGTAAAGGTTTGATTTTGCCGCCTTTTAGGTCGCCGAGTTCTACTTCGTCCGATATATCCTCGCCTTCGTATGCGCTCTCTCTCAGACTCTGTTCTTCCGGGCCATCAGTTTGGCGCTAAATCCCCGTGTTGCGATCTTCTATGTTGCGGTACTTATTCTCAGCCCCGGAAATTTCCATGCGAGCACAGCCTTCCTGCCCTCGAGTTTTGCCATGTATGCCATCATGGTCGGATCGGCTGCCTTTATGAATTGGCGCGGAGGTATTAAGACATCGCTTGGTATCTTCTGGTTCGGTGTCGGGGCTATTCTTGGCTGGCCTTTTGCGATGGCTCTGGCGGTCCCCTTCGTCTTGGAAGAGGTACTGTTTGCCGGAGTTAGTGGCGGCCAGCAAATGTTCGAGTCTGGCCTCCGTCTCTTCCGTGGTGCGGTTGCCTGTCTATTGCTCATTGTAGGTTGCATTTTGTCGTTTCCACGACCAAAGTCGCTTGGAATTTGCCTACTGACTTTTAGCCATAGGCTGGAGATACACTCATCAATACCTTCTTCTATAGAAAGATCGAAATTATCCCATGGAACATTGTCAATTACAACATCTTTTCTAAATCGGGCGGACCAGGTCTCTACGGAACCGAACCGTGGACGTTTTACTTCAAGAACCTAACTCTCAACTTCAACATCTGGTTCATTCTCTCTCTTCTAGCACTTCCTCTGTTCATCTTGCAGAGGCTTCTTGCCGATCGGAAAGTAGGCTCGGCTTTCGGCCTCCGTACTTTCGTGTTCGTCATGCCATTTTACCTATGGTTGGGCATTTTCACCTCTCAGCCCCACAAGGAGGAACGTTTCATGTATCCGGCGTATCCCTTCCTCGCACTTAACGCAGCCATATCGATCCACATTCTCCTGACGACTATCGGTACGCAAGACCCCAAGTCCTTGGTGGCCAAAATTCCTGCCAAACTTAGGCTGCTCGTGGTCAGTGCAGTTTTCCTCATCGCTGCCACCCTTGGCCTTGCGCGCATTTATGGCATTTACTCGGCCTATTCGGCCCCGCTGAAGCTCTACGAGCCTCTTGGCGCCGGTGTAAGGGGAGAAGAAGGCATTGGCGGCAGGGGCGATCTCGTCTGTTTCGGTAAGGAGTGGTATCGATTCCCTTCGTCGTACTTCCTGCCTCGAGGCATGCATGCCAAGTTTATCCGATCCGAGTTCCGAGGCCTCCTTCCGGGAGAGTTCTCGGAGGCCGATATTGGCTTTGGCTTCTGGAGCGGAACGTGGCTGCCTCCCAACGGCCTTAACGACAGGAATGAGGAGGATCCTGGAAAGTACGTGGATATCCGGGCTTGTAACTTCCTCGTTGACACTCAGAACCCCCTGCACGAGGGCGAGCTGCCCCCTAATGAGCCGGACTACGTCGCGGACAAGGAGAGCTGGGAAGTAGTCAAGTGTGTTCCGTTCCTCGACGCAGCGCGCACGCACCCCATCTCCAGGATGCTGTGGGTCCCCGATTCGGAGTTGGTGCCAGAGGAGTTCCGGAGGAAGTGGGGTAACCACTGCCTGCTGAAGAGAAAGTAGTTGGTGTTCTTGAAGTCGTGTGGTGTAAGAGCGGGCCACCCAACTTCGTTCGGGTCGACAGATGGGGGTGTACATGTACATGTACTTTTGTATATAAGAGTGCCGAGAATTGGCTGTAGATGGAGTGGTAGATGCCGCCATGGCACTAAATGTCGATATAGGTATGAATGTTACGTTTCGTTAATCATCCGAGCGGCATGTGTAGCCATCTATGTGGGTAAGGGTCGAAAGAATCAACGATCCAAACCCACACCGGACGAGTTCCAGACGCAGGCCGAGAGAAGAGCAGGGCGACATTCCTAGAAGCCCCGACAAACGCACCTCGTCCACAGCCGTACCACTTTGGCAGCTCTGCTTAGTCGGTGTTTGGTTGTAAGACGGGCCAGATAGGCGAGCGAAGGATCCGAGCCGAAGCCTCAACTGCCAAACCTACCTATCTTTAACTTAGACGGGCGGCACACGATGACATGGGTCTTAGGGGCTGCAGACCCCAGATTCCCATCATCTGGGGCGTTGTCGCGAGTACGAATAGTAAACATTGACACACTGATCGATATGATAAGATTTAACGATGGCTATGTACTTTTCTTTTCCTTTGTTAGTATCTACAGTCATTTACGATTCTTCCGCGCCGCCAAGGAAGGATCCAGACGCCGAAGATAGGAAACACAAGGCTTCGCTCCGTTATGCCGTTGTCTCTCAATCTAATCAGTAGTGGCGCCATTGTAGTAGTGTATCTTTCACCAAGTCAGTCCTCTATAATTCTCTAAAACACAAAATGGCGAAAAGGAAAAAGGAGGGAGTCCGAAACTTACTGTATGGTCGCTGCATCCAGCGGGCGTATTATACGCATATGCCCCAGTATTAATGAACAGCTCATTCTTCTCACACGCCAGCCAAGCCGCCAAATTCTCCCTCTTCACATCCGGAGCCGACCAAGTGACAGCATCGCCACTAAACTCAAACTTTCCAAACTCGTTCTCCGTCGTGTTAAACCACGTAGCGAGTTTCCTCTGGGTGAGATCATCGGGCTTCTCGACGTGCAGGTAAAGTTTCTCCTCGCTGCCGCCGCTGATGAGTTGGCCGTCGACAATGTTATACTGTCCCGCGGATCCCTTGGGTCCTAGGATGGCGGTGCCGGGCTCGTTTTGGGGGTTGGTCTGGAGGTAATCGTGGAAATGCGGGGCGGTGACGGCGCGGATCCAGAGCTGCCCGTCTTTCAGCTGCGTTGGAGTCGGGGTGCCGGCCTCTTCGGGAGCCGGGGCGGGTAGGGGTTCGCGTTTCTGCGCCGGGGGGGCTTGGGCGGGTTCTTCGTGGCGTCGCTTGGGCACGATAGGGGTGTCGGGGATGAGGGTGATGGTGCGAGCTTCTGTGACGGGGGGCGGGGTGGGCTCGGGTGTGACGAAGGTGATGTAGGTTGTTACTACGGTGGGGGCGACTGTTTCCTCCGCGATGACGGTGATGGTGACGACGGTTTGGAAACTGGTGGTTTGGAGGGGGGCGTCGGGGGCATTGGCGATGGCGGTATCGTCGGGGCTACCCGGGACTGGGACGCACTGCGAGTACCAGCGGCTATATGGAGCGGGCAGTTAGTCTTGAGCTTGACGAAGAGACTTCTTTTGTCGGGGATTTTCCTTTCGCTTCCTTACTTTCCGGCCGTGCAGTGATACGTCCCGGGGCAAACTCTCGGGCCGTCGTAATCTTCACCACCGCCTTTGATGGAGGGTGTCAGTCGTCATCTCAATTGGGGTTGCTGAAGCCGACATCAGCCACACTTACATTGACCCCATTTGCTCTGAACTTGAGCGGAAGCTCCGAGAGCAAGCAATAGAGTAGAGAAAAGAGCTGTACGAGCCATTTTGTGCGAGTCTAGTTCGAGGGAGATGTGGACCGAGACAGGTCTTCCCAGCGGCGATCGCACGGAGGCCACTCACTTTGTTGACAACCGGACGGGGAGGAGGGCAAGAATGAGGAGACACACAGGACGAGCAGAGTAGACTCCATTTCCCATTTTCTCGACTATGTCGCTGGTTATATTCGTGTAGCCGGGTCTTGACCTATATCGAGTGCTCTGGACAATATCACTATCAACTCGTGGTCAGCTGAGTGGATTGCTCGACTCATGCCTTAATATCTCAACTTTATTCCTCATATTCTTGTCTTCTCTTCAGATTGCCAAAACCAAAGCAGGAAAGGCATGACTCTCCGTTGAGCTACGATTTCTATTAATCTCAACTAAGGGTTTTGAGAGTGCCGTGATGCTAAATGGGGACTCTATATCCGGAGCCGGTTTTATCCCAGCCTATGGACGGATCTCCTATTTAGTGTCCCGGGGAAAAAAACAGCATGGATACCTTTGTATAGTAATGAACTTATACCCTGAGCCTGGATCAAGCCAGTCCTTATAGATCTGCCTATCGACCCTGCTCCAGGTACCTCCCTTCTTCTACTATGGGTTGCCCGACCCGTTCCTTCTCCGCCCTATCCTGAATACTGTGAGCCAGTTTCCTCTATGTTAGGAGCAGAGAAGTAGTCCTTGGAGCAAACCGAGTAATGCCCGTGTTAGTTATTACATCGAGGAGAACAAGTGTTCTTGACTTGAATTGAAGGCGGCGGGCGCATGGTGAGTTAGACCTCCAAGGCGCTCTCAGACTTGCGCGCTTTCATTTTCTGCCTCTTGGGTCGATGAGGAATCAATGCTAGCTACGAGGTATTATCTGATATCCGCATTTCTTCAATCTCTAGGGAGTGAATCAATAGTCTTGTATTTGTGACGTGGCGATATGTATGTCATGAGATGGTGAGGAATACGTTCATATCTGCGGCTGCTATTAATCACTTATATTGATTGCCCTTACCTACACTCGGAACTCATCAACACGACTCTTGTAGAGGAGGCACCCTCTCTGTATTCAACTCTCTCGGCAGGCCATCTTTTGGCAAATAAACAGATCATTGAGATCAAGAGTGGAACTATTCAATCTAGGCCTCGAATATCTAGCCATGGGCCTGGGATACGTGCTAAATAAATCCTTCAGCTTTCACAGAGTTCGACAAACCGGGTTTCTCGGACTTCCAGGCCTGTACCAACGAGCGCTTTTGAAAACGGCTGTATCTATCATAAGCGAGCGCCGTCGGAGAATAGAGCGTCGTCCGAAAATCTCGACGGCTCTTCCCCTGCTTACTTGCCTGGCGTCCGCGTCGCAATGTGTAAGCTGCTTCTGACTGCTGCCCGTCCCGTCTGTAGGCTAGGTGCTCTTTTCTTCTTCGAGAAGAGCGGCTCGAGTAAAAGAAACACGCCAATAACTTGAGGAGTAGAAGCCACCTAGGTTGTCCCTAGGAGAAGAGCTTAAAGTAAAAGGATTTTAGGGAGAGACAGAGGGAAGAGGAGAAGGCTTCTCGCAAAATGGCCAGGATTGAACAGGGAGATGTGAGTATAAATGTATTCTCAAAATACATCAAATTAGAATGCGAAAAGAGACCTCTTTCCGAAATGGTATACAACGGATTATGACCCAATATCCAAAGTTTCCCCTATAACCAGGGCCTATTACTTCCTGCTATCAATGTTCTCTGTTAGGAATGGCGAGAGATGCCGCCCATCTCCAAACGAGGCGCCCTCACAGACAAATCTCGACGCCTTTATTATCACCCCCATATCCCTTATCGGCTGAGGCAAGGTACACCTCACCACCGTTCCCAGAACCGCACTGCGATACGAGGCCCAGCATGGCATCCTCGTACTCTGATCTCGAGCAGCGGTTCTCCCTGTCAAAGTTGCAGAAATAGGCGATGGAGTTCCCGGTAGTGTAGACGACGGCCATGTTGGGTCTATAAGTCTCGCCCCTGTCGCATTCGCTCTGAAGATTCTCCTTGGCCACCTGGAAGTCGTTGATTTGGATCCGGCCCGTGTTGCCGCACTTGGCCTGCCATTGTTGGGTCTGGCGCTTCTCGAGGAGGCTTGCCCTCATGATCCGAGAGTGTCGGGCTTCTACTCGGACGGGATCGGAGACGGCGGCGCCGTTAGAGTCGAAGGGGATAGTGTAGAGACCATCGGGTAGGTCGGCGGGGATGAGGAGCGCCTGGGTAGCGGTGACTTGCAAGAGGGCAATGACACCGATAAGAAGCTTGCGGACCATGGCTGTTGCCTTGGAAGAAGAAAGAGGTAGAGTGTAGGTTGTCGAGATGGTCAAGACCGAGTATGCACTTAGGGTAGTTTATAGGAGAGGCCGACTAATACTGTTTGTAAGCCGACCAGAAGATGCAAAGATGGATGAACCACGACCGCCATGGAGCTGGCTGGCTTTTTAAGCTGCACCGTCACTGATCAACTGCTGCTGTGTGTATGTAAGTGGTTTCGCGAACTTGACAAGTTATGAACTGCCAGCCATTCTACGCGGATAATATTCAAGGTGTAGCAGAGTCCGGTTTCTGTATGCACGGCCGCGCACTTAATCCATATTGCGAGGTGCTATTTTAAGGAGGGTAGGTGTGCAAGCTCGTGAGGTGTTGTTGCCCACCCGAACGGATCAGGGCCAATTTCGAGCTAGTCCATTCGCTCCGGTTCCTAGTACAGCCGATTCACCCGGCCGACAGCTCCCCATCATGGGCTCTCTTGGTCACTGGGTATGGGCTGTTGCGGGAGGGATGGTATGGGTGTCTGGGCGTAGTGGCAAGCGAAAAACGAGGGGGACTCGGACGGAAAGTGAGCCCGAAGCCCGCGTATGTTGGGGGTTGGTGCCATCCACACACAAACTTTTAAAGGCACAACCATGAAGCTATCGTATTCCGACTCGCTTGTTTGCTGAGCCGTCTTCAAGAGAGAGTGCTTACTATTTGGTAGCAGCAGCGGCACCCGCGGGATAGAAAGCTTCCGGCTGAAATGCTCCGGATATAGGGCGCCGGAGCCCCACTCGGGAGTGCAGATGCTTCATTGCCTGGGATGCCCAACGTCCTGGGACCTGGATACTAGGGATTGGAAGAATGACGTGTGAGGTAAACGGCAACGCCCATGACTACTATTATTCATCATTGACTAATGGAGACTGATCGTGGTGGATGGGATGGGATGGGATGGGAGTCTGCCAGCGGCCTGATAGCAAAAACTATACGAACCATCCCATCCCATCTTGGGGGAGAAAACCTGCTCGAGTGAGGCATCACTTCTTGGACCGGACCTAGACGACCGGCAGTTAGAGGGAAGCCAAGCCCGTCTGTGACTAAGACACTTGAGAAGTGCATTTTTGAGATGGCTCTAAGTGCCTTCCCATGTATTCGGGATACTGTAGTTGTTTGTCGATGGATACCAACTGACTCATTTATATTGCTGATCTCGACCGGAATTAGCTTGAGTGCTCGGTGCCTGTCGTCAATCATTCCGCCGATCTAGGTTTGCGTGAATGGAGTTGGAATGTGAACTGCCAAAATAACCTTAATTCCACCAAAGACCCATCATTGGTTATGTTCCAGGAACCAGGGGCTGACGGCTCACTATTCGTCAGTAATACATCGTAGCCCCCTTGAAGGCGATGCGAGTATGGCGAGATGGAGGGTGATGGTGTGTCGGGGTGTGTTTAGATCAATAACAAGAGTACGATTTCCTCACGCAATGTAACCCGACTATGCAAAGCCGACTGCAGATATCTCCAATCGCATGACCACCTCCGGAATGAGACAAAAGACCAGACCATTGGTGCATCCACTGGATGCGATGTGTGTTGATCCGGAAGAGGGTACTCGACCGTAACTCCGCCTCAGACGGTTCAATAGTGTGATGTGGGCCGGATTGGGAGGTTTCTTCCAGTTTCCATCTGGGTTTGTAGATGGAAGGAGGGTGAAGCTGATGGATACAATGACTCCTTCCGGCCGGTGGCTCAACCCAAACGAGATAACGGAGAGTTTGATACTTGATATTCAGGCTCCGGGAAGGGACACTGTTGGAGTCGAAATTATACTTGGAGTAGACTCCGTACAATCCTCGAACATGAGAGGAGAACATGGTGTACATTGATTGTACTTGTGATCTGCCACAACTTCCTCACATCAAAATGTCGGGTAATATATCGAGGAGGTGCGCCCGGTTCTGCTGATTCACATGATCTCGATGTTAACGTCAACTTTGACCATCAAATGAAGTCTTGATAAGAGCTCTCTTGCTATTGTTACAGTCCTCGATTATTTTTGTCCTCTAATAAGTTACATTGATTCGATCAGTACAAGTACAATGTGACCGACAGTCACCCATCTTATGCCTTCTATCCCTGTACTCCTTAACAAATGCGCAGTTGAGGCCGTTTCGTAAAGTGTCTGTCCAGCTGGGGAAAAATATAGCTGGCCCTCGCCTAGCTCTTCCTTCCATTGCCAACCATCTCCAAAACGGAAATCGGAAGGGTGTCGGAATGGAGTCCAGGAAGGGCGATAGACGACTTGTGCTCTTTTTTTTTCAACGAAAACCTCCGAAGATGCAGTTTTGGATGCCACACATGCCCCTCTCTAGACCGCGTCTATCTGACTTACAAAGCATAAACAAAGGAAAGGGGGAAAAGATCGCGTCAGCCGTAGCTTGTGTATGTACTTGAAGTTGTCTCAGTCGGTCGAAGGTCAAGAAACCGCCGCGATTATGTCGATTTTTTCTCGTCATTCGCCTCGTTGGTCTTTTCGACCTTTTTCTCGGAATCGCCGGATTTCTCACCGGCCGCCTCCTCCGGCTTGGATTCCGCCTTGGATTCCGCCTTCTTCTTCCCGCTGCTCTCCTTATACCTGTCCAGCTTCTCTCCCACGTAGCGCATTGTCCTGCTGAATCCGGCCGTGACGAGACCCTTTGCGCTCTGTGTCGTGCTGGGCCACGATATCGTCTTCTTGATCGCCTTTCGCACCATATCCTGCAGATCGTGCGAGCTGTCCTCCGCAATACGCATTTCGAATGGTCCGCCCTGACGCCTCTTGAAGCCATTTGCGTCCTCGTCCGCCGACTCCTCCATCAACTTGTTGAACTCTGAGCGCGTCATGCGGAACTTGCCCTGGTAGAGGAAGTACAGGCGCTGGCGGAACGCGGATGGCAGACGGCGCACCATGTTGGCGCGCTTGACGAGATCCATGTCCTGCATCAACATGTGATTCCTAGAGCTCTCGAGCCACTCGTCACTGCCGAGGGCGATCTCATCGATGTAGTGAATATTGGGCAATTTGTCGATGAGCGGCGCATATAGGCGACGGAAATTGACAAGGTTGTTCGTCACGATGTTGTTGACCTTGTTTCGGTTCTCAGTCGGCAGGGCCATGCGAGGATCGCCGAGGTAGCTGATGGCGGCAATGGTGCTGAAGAGGTCGAATTCGGAAAATACTTCGGGGAGCATGAGGAGGGCGGTTCGGACGGCGCCGACGAGGTTCTGCTGGTTGGCGATTCGCACGGCGGCGTTATCGCGGAGAATTTTGACCGGCTTGTGAAGCCGGCCGGCGAGATAGAGAGTGTCCCAGTTGGCAAGGTCATGGCAGAGGTTGTTGATGCTTGTCACGCCGTACTTAATCAGCATACCGTTGACAACCACGTAGGGGTTGAAGTATACACCGGCGCCGAACTTTTCCTGCACCGCGGCCACGGCGCCCGAGCCGAGCGAGGCGATTCCCGAGTAGTGATCGCGGTGCTGTTTCATATTGAGCCAATGCCAATGCTCAGTGTGGGAAACGCCGAAGATGAAGTCGATCATCTTGGGATTTCCCTTCTGGGTGAGCCGGAGCGCCTCAGGCGGCTTGGGATGGACGGCGCGGAACTCGGCATCGGTAATGCTGCGCTCGTTGTTGCCTTGCGGAAAGACGCCCGAGCCGTAGGCGAAGCAGAACATGATGGGTGCGCGGAACTCGCGGAGGAGGTGGGTAAAGGCAGTCCTGAGCTCGGTATTGATCAGCATGTGCTGGTTCACGCCGAACGTCCTTGACGGTAGGTCCTTGAAGCCTGCGACATCTGTATATTTGTAGTCCTCCCAGTCTTTGACGGTGCTATCGTCTAAGAAAGTCGGGGAATGGCTCGTCGTCGATGATGCAGTACTGGGCCGAGAGGTTTCGGAGTGGGAGGAGGAACCACTAGAGAAGGATGAGGAGGAAGACGACGATAATGATGAGGGTGAGGGCGCGTCGGAGCCGTAATGGCTACGGGAGGATTCAGCCGCGGATTGCGCATCTTTGCTCTTGCTGTTTTGCGAATCCGAAGTCAAGTGTCGTCGCTGGAGGTGGCTGTATCGGTAGGCTAGGGTCGTTCGAGGGGATGCTGAGCAAGGGGTTCGGAGGAGGAGAATCAGGTGGGCAGGAGAGACTCGAGCAGCGGACTGGGAGAGTAGTTAGTAGCTATTGCAAAGGGGTGCCGAGGTCCCTGTTCGACATTGGCTATTGCGCGACGTACTGCAACCCGTAGAGACGCCATCGCGGCGATGTGGTTTGGGGGGAGTCTATGATTCTTCCTCAAGAACCGGCTATTGCGACGGAACGTGCTCCGGTAGTAGTGGACGTAGCTTTCTAGATCAATGGCAACCGAGCCTCTGGACGCGGGTGATCTGGCGCAGATATAGCGAGGGACCTCTTCAGAAACGTGTCGAGAGTCTCATGGAAGAGGAAGAAAAGCAATGCAAAGCAAAGCCAAGGTGGACAGATGACTGAAGAGGCGTCTGTCCGCCCTAGTCTGGCGGCCTGCTTAGTCGTCCAGAAGAGCAGAACTCCAGGACTCTAGACATGCGCTGGGATTGTCGAGGAGGTGGGCGTCGGATGTTGATGGTGGAGGGGAATTTTTAGTGGAGTTGCTTGTGCTCTTTCTCGAGGAGCTTTTTCGGAGAATAGCTGGTTGTGGTTAATGCCGGATGCCGGATGCTGGGTTGGGCTGGCATCAATCAATTGATCTAAAAGTATTAAGATTACAAGTGAATCAATCCATCAGGACATAGAGATTGGTTTGTAAAGTGTCAATGAGAGGTTTATAGTATAGTTACAGCTCTAGTTCATACACATTGTATTTCTTAATTATTTTGATCAATCCTAATATTAATCCGGGTATGATCATGAGAAGTTGTTAGTTCATGTCTAGCTGCCAGGTTTTATCACGTGCTCTAAACAAGACAGACAAGCAGCGCTGCCAACTCGTCAGTAGAGAGGGATGGAAAGGGGTCAATTGATGATATTGAGGACTTGGTGTTTTTACTGCTTATGGAAGCCCTTATTACTTATACGAAGGTACTTTAGTTAGCTTTTTTGTGAACATTTTTGGTGATGGTACTTTGTAAGTAACATTGATCTAGAAAATCATGCTAGAGAATCACAGCTTGGAAGGAGCAATCCAGGAACATGCTCCTCTATCTGAAGCTTAGAAAATGTTAGAAATCAACCACCGTCACGAAATTTCCAAACCATGAAGACGAAGGATATAATTTCGAATCTTGTTTCTTTTGAACCTGGATACAATGGACAAACCTACTTCGTGAAACGCCTCTCTCTATATATTGCCCACCGCCTGATATCCCAGGGGTCTACCCTCGTATGGCGCTAAGTATACGCGTATCTGGCTCCTAGACAAGCTTGGTGCACTCCACACCATCTGGCAGACCGAGCTACAAGTGTTCGCAAGGGATGATGATATGTGTGAGTACTACAAGAGAGGCTCGTGGTATATCAGGGGCTATTACCAGGCTGTCTTTGATAGTAGTGTGTTGGTGTGTAGAGCAGCTGGCATTCCGTAGTGTCACACTGCGGAAAACCACCACTGCAAGGGAAGCTCGACGGGCCACACAGCCAGACCTCACTTACACATATAAGTGGAGGATGGTTCCCGCGATAATGAACGAGGACTTAGAGTTGACGGTTCAGCATGTGTTGGGGGAAGTGTGAGCGACTGCAAGCCATCAGTCGTTCTGTCTTGTGAGATCCATTGTTTTATCTTTCTTCTCAATATCAGTTCTTTTATTTCTACTTTTCCTCTACTCCTTCTGCTAGTGAAGTTAGGCGAGGCAGATTCCCACTGATCGTTGATTTTCCGACATCCTACGAAGACCATTACGGCCACCCATTTCTCGAAGTTGTGCCGTTTCCGGTCTGCGCTCCTAATATCCCTGGGCAGGCGTAGTCACCTTCAACTTTAGGTTGTGTTTCTCGGCTCCGACAAAGCAGTATCTTTAAGGATTTTCCTGAGGGTGACCTAAGGAGAAATAAACCTCGCAGATTCCATGTACCTTGAAAAAGATGTGTGAGTGGCAATCCTTTTTGACCCTGATTTACCTACCTAGGCCTAGTTCCCCGTCGCTTGCCTGTTTTCCAGCCATGTAATGTAATCAAAGTCCCTCCCATTCCGATACTCAACCTGGCCGGCAGCCCTGGCCGCCGTGGCCGTCGCCTCATACGCCGCCCTCTGCCCCTCGGTCAAGGCATCCCATCTTCGAAGTATTTCCTGCCACTCCACCCCGTCCCCTTGCCCATGGCGAAACACCATGAGTCCCGTGACATAATCTGGCCGGCGCGGGAGCCCGGGCCGTCTATCGGTTCCAAAAGGGTACCTCGGGTCGTTCGCACGGTCCGCCACCGGGCGTAGGTGCCGCGACACCCACTCCTCCATCCTGGGAAGTGTACCTTGGGCCTTGGCTGTCTCATACGCAGCCCAGGCCTCGCGACGAAGCGTCTCGGATCGAGCCCGATATGCTTCCCTTTGGTCTTCGGGGAGCCTAAACCAACCCGGTTCGGCGTCCCAGCCAGAGAGGTTTGTATCACTCATGAAGAGATGGAGAGGACCAGCCGGCGCGGCGGTAGGTGGCCAGGGGCCGGATCCGATGCGGTCAGTACGCGATAGTTGCGGCGGAGGTACCACGGGTTGCAATGCCTGGAAACTCACCCGCATCCTCGTCCCGATCCTTTCTGACCAGTGCGTCATAGCCTGATGAAAGACGGCGAAATCCATTTCCAGCCGCTTATGTAGCAACCCCTTGGCCTTCCCGACCCCCGGCTCGCCGAAAGCCGTCCAACTTTGTCCCCCTCGAAAATTCGCGTGGTCAAAGAAGCCCAGCGCCAGTAGGTCAATCTCGTTATCGTTTAGCATGGCCCCGAGCTGGCCTCGGTCTACCGCATCCCTGCCCTTGGCATACAGCTCCATGGGCGTGCTGAGAGTCCCACCAGTGGTGCTTTGGATGTTGGCGCGAGCCACATCCGGCGGTGCCCAGAGGAGGACCTTGTGCAGTTCCTCGGTGGCGAGAGACTCAGGATAGGCGAGCGCCTTGCCTGCGAGGCCGCAGCGGCTGAGGAGGAGTTGGCGTTCCTCCTGTGTCAGCTGGTCTTGGTGGCTTTCGGCTTTCGCGTACAGGGCCTCCGGGACGTCGTCATTGGCATTGGAGCTAGCCCACTGCTGGTTGCGTCGCTGGATGGAGCGCTGGATGGTCGCGAGCATAGCAGCCTCAGCACGCCCCATGGCCTCACGACCTTCCTCTGTGTCGGAATCGACATCGACGTCAGGCCAGTCTTCCTCCCTAGTTCCAAGGTTGATGTCTATATTGCTTGATTCTGCTATCTCGTACAGACTGGTGGCTATGACTTGGGAAATTATATATCCGCGGACAGAATAGTGAGAGTTTGTTCGGCGCTGGCCTAACCGGTGCCTATCCCCAGGCTCGATCCCTCGTGATAGAAAAGCCTATATGTAAGTAATTTCTTTCCCGTCCTCGCGAAGAGCCTACTCATATCAGAGGGGGTTGACCTTTCTTTAAATCTCTGTGATGGCTTTGTCCTGCCATGAGGGAGAGGTAGGAGTTGGGCCGAGGTCTTTCTGAAAGTAGCACTGCTTTCCACCCCCAAAATGGCAGTCTAGGCAGATTTATCACAAACATGAGAATGGCAGTTTAGGAACATTCGTTATATTTCCCGAATCAACTTATCCCAACTTTATGCCAACTGAATAGCCCTCTGATCTTATCCTTGGAATGTCGGGATGGGAAGGTTGCCCTTTGGCTGGGATGCGACTCATGCCAGCGATACCCAATGAAAGAAAATGATCACGTGAGCGCCCGCTGAAACTGCCTCGCAACCAAGTTCTTGTTTACTTCCAGGACGAGCTTGGTGAGCTCGACATCAATTGATCTTCAATAGTACGCGCCAACCAAACCGTGAAGTCGCCACACGATGAGCTCACGCAACACGCAAGAACGTAGGCCTGGTGACGATGGGCCGAGGCGTGCCTCCATTTCTGGGAGGCTACGCACTCCTAGCGGTAGCAATCTGCCACGGCCCAATACTTCTCTAAGGGAGTCTCGGGTAGGTGAATGAAGAAACCCTGTTTTGTCACTGCAGGTTTTGTAAAATGCCAATGTGATTTAGCTAACATTTTATCCGAATTTTATAGATTGCTTCGTACCGTTCAGGCCAGCCGACATATAATCTCTTCACGGGGGAGACTGCGACGCATCCCACAACAACAACAACACTGCGCCCCGCCTCCCGACACAGCTACGCACCCGAACCTACACGCACCGTATCTCGCGAGAGCTCGAAAGAAAACATGGCCCCGCCCGACGCCGAGGAGTACGAATCCCACCGCCGATGCATCGAGGAGCTCAAGGCCGAGCTGGGCACGTTGCGATACACGCTGAGCACGCTCGAGCAGGAGAAGGAAATGGCCGAGGCGCGCCACCGGACGGAGCTCGAGGATCAAAAGCGGCGGGCGCAGGAGGACTTTGAGAAGAAGCAGGCGGCGGAGGCCGAGGGGTCGAAGCTTGCGCGCCAGCTGGAGAGTGCCCAGACGGAGCTGCGGGAGCTGCGCGAGGCGGCGGCGCAGGGAAAATCTACCCTCGATAAGAAGTTGAGGGATGTCGAGGAGGAGAACCGTGTGTTGGCGGAGCAGATGGAGGAGCTTGCGACGGCGAAGGATGATGCTGCGCGCATCAGCGAAAAGAAAATTATGGATGTTCAGATGCAGCTCGACACGACGCAAAGGACCGTGCATGAGCTGGAACAGGAAAGCGCATCGAGAGAGGCTGTGTTGCAGGCCACGCAGGCCCAAGTTGCGGAAAAGGATACTCAGATTGGGAACTTGGAGGCCGAAGTACTACGTTTAAAGGCGCACACGGGTGATGCCGAGACTATGGCAGTGATTAAGCGCGAGCTATCGGAGCAAGTCCAACACATCCGGAAACTGGAAGCGATGAATCGAGAACAACTAGCCGAACTAAGGCATTTACGACAAATTCACAAGGCGGTCGAGGTTGTCGAGGAGGAGAAGCGAATGCTTCAGAGGAAATTGGAGGCTACTGAGGTTCTTGAAGCCGAGCTTGATGAGGCCAGGATACAACGGCAGCGCCTCGAGGATGAGAGGCTGGCATGGACGGCGTATCTACAGTCCACGGCTGAATCTGGTGGTGAGGATATGAAGTTTGAATCTCCTGAGGAACTTGCGCGCGCCCTAGTTCAGGAGCGCCTTACTTCTGCCTCCTACGTAGAGAAGATGGGAACTCTCCAGGCAGACGTGGCGGCTCACGAAGCTACGATTCAAGGACTCGAGGAAGAAAAGGCACATTTGAAGGCCGAGGTTGAGAAGGCCAAGGCTGCTGCTGCATCTAGTTCAGCATTCGATGGCGACAAGGCACGTCTCAGGCTAGACCGGCAGCGCGCCCTTGCTGTGAAGGAAGTGGAGTATTTGAGGGCGCAGCTAAAAACATTCGACGCAGAGGATCTCACATTCCAACCCGAACAACACGATCAGGTGCGCGCCCAACGGATACAAGAACTAGAGGACCTTGTCGATAAGTACAAGGCCGAGGTTCAGGCTCTACATACTGAACTCAGCTCTGTCGAGTCGGCAACCAGCGCTCCTGCGCCTGGCAGCAAGCGCCAACGGTCTGTCGAGCCCAGCGGCGCGTCACATGAACAGTTGGGCCAGCTCATTAGGAAGAACCGAACTCTCCAGAACGAGCTGTCGGCGATCCAAACCAAGCTAGCCCTCAGTGAAAAGGAACTTTCAGTGTCCAAGGAGCAGCTGCGTGCAGCTAAGAGGCGCGGTGCGGTACGGATCCTCGCTCTACGATCCAACCCAACCTCAGACTTTGAGGCCATCAAAATGTCGACCCTCGAGGCGCTAAAGAAAGAGAACGCCGAGCTCCTCGCGTACATGCAAAACCCCAAAAATTCCGCCTCTTTCCCCACAATACCGGCCTCGATGCTCGACGCCGCCCAGCGCCAAGTCCAAGAAGCCAAAGCCGAAACGGCATCAGCGCAGAAATCAGCGAGACGCCTCAAGGAGGTCTGGACGGCGAAAAGCGCCGAGTTTAAGGAGGCCATCTTCAGCACGCTGGGATGGACGGTGACCTTCATCCCCAACGGCAAGATGCGCGTCGAGAGCGTGTACTACCACAGCCAGACGGACGAGCACGAGAACAGCATCGTCTTCGACGGCGAGAAGGGCACCATGAAGGTAGGTGGGGGCCCGAGGAGCGCGTTTGCGCAGAGGATCGATGACCAGATTAAGTTTTGGGTGAGGGAGAAGGGGTGTATACCGGGGTTTTTGGCGGCGTTGACTTTGGAGTTTTATGATGAGCATACGAAGGCGTCAAGGGATTAAATGTGTGGGTTTTATTTTGTTATTTTTTTTATTTTTTTACTTGCTCTCGATGCAGATGAGGCCTTCACAGGTGGTTTTCATGTGTTTTGATAATGTATAAAAAGTTGTACGTTTCCCACACACCGTGTAAGGCTGTGCAAGAGAGATTAAGTGAAGGCTGTTTACCTACTGAAGATACCACCATATTGTACTCCGAGAGGAGCATTCCCCGAATGCGAGCACTGCTTTTCATAAACATCCGGATCAGGGCAGCGTGAGTGAAAATGACCCCCAGCGCAGTGCAATCCAAAGTATGCTAGAGTACCATCAGCCTCTATCTACCATCGTCTACGAGTTTATTTACTTACACGAGCTCATCCAAAAGCTTGTGCAAATCCTGCTAGAAAAGGTTGATCCTGGAAAATGGGCCGACACCATCGTGCTAGCCTACGGTTTAGACCGTCCGGCCCAACGCCGGCCCTGTCACCGGGAGACCGGTAGATGTCAAAACTACTAGTGACCTCGTAAAAAATATCGCATTCTCGTACTTTGGAAGGTCCTAGACGAGCAGTTAGCAAAGAAGAAGGGAAGAAAACCAGAGCCTGCGCCTTGTATATTCCCGCTGTAGTTTGCCATCCATGGTACCTTGCCCACTCCATCAAAATAGCTTAAATAGTAGCGGGGAGAGAGAGCGTCTGCTGTGTAAGTCAAGCTTCGGCTCGTGATAGCACCATGTAAACAACAAATATAAAACCGGGCGTTCGAGGAGACGAACCGGCCCTTTTCATGCTTCCTCCTTTTCCCATCATCCAACTTCCCGGTTTTCCTACTCCTGCTCCAAAATCTAGGTTGCTTTACGCAAGCCCTAAAACGGCACACCCCATCCCCCCCGGGATAAACTTCACGGTGGCAGAGCAAAAGACTCGGAACAGTAGTCATCCAAGCTCCCTGACCTAGCTCCATCCCCATCCCCTGAAGTATCCCGGTAAAAGAAAACCAAAAAAAAAAAACCCGTTCTTCCGGCATGACGACGACATCTTCCATCCCAGGCGGGTTAAACCTCAAGCCGTCCCTAGACCAACCCATGCTAGGCCTCCTCGACGGGAAACTCGTTGAAATCAACCGCAAGACGTCCAAGGGTTTCAAGAAAAAAAGCAAAGGCAAGGCGCCGGAGCGTCCCATCGGGGATCTACCCACACCCGGTTCGGTGGATTATGACGCCCTAGGACTTTTCGTCCCGAGTCCCGTCAAAAGATCGAGGGACTCCTCCCCAGGCAGCTCGTCCCATG
The DNA here is from genome assembly GCF_000732125.1 of Scedosporium apiospermum. Taxonomy (NCBI): domain Eukaryota; kingdom Fungi; phylum Ascomycota; class Sordariomycetes; order Microascales; family Microascaceae; genus Scedosporium; species Scedosporium apiospermum. The sequence goes on along the minus strand of NW_015971822.1, from coordinate 1,333,607 downwards.
AGTCGGGTATATTCCGTGCTTTCACAAAGACGTACTTCTCCGCTTGCGTGTCGAAAAGATCAAAGACGAAGGGCGACTCTAAGGAGGCGAGTCCTAAAGAGTCCCTCGAGATGCTGGAGCTTCCGGCGAGTAACAGCGACCTTCAGTCTCCTGACGCTAGCTGCCCTCTGCTCCGGGCACCTGAAGTGTTGCATCATAGAGAACCTCTCCATGGAAGCGGCTCCGACTCGGACCCTGAGACAGCTTCCGCGTCACTTCATGCAGGTGCAAATCAGTGCCGGAAGACTACCTCACTAGGAAGCAGACAGGCTGACTCGGACGGCATCCCTGAACTAAAACCTTGCTGCCGTAACCATTGCCATAATAGCACAGGGCCTGGAAACGGAAAGTCTCATTTCAAAGGCATCGCGGCGTGTCTCCGGAACATTTCCATGATCGGGCGCAAAGGACCTCTCTGCACCGAATGTCCCACATGCAAGGCATTCAAAGTGCCGGCCACACCTGAGGGCAATGCTCTGAAGGAAGAAGAGGATGATGCTGCCAAAGAAGAGAGGAAGAGAGTCGACAAGTGCGAGAGGATCCGAAAACAAGTAGAGGAGAAAATCGTCGTCCGCCACCGTCACCTCATCCCTTACTACACCGCCGAAGTCCTCATGATCCGCTGGGGGGAATCCGATGCAGCTCCGCCGCCGGCGCCGATGAAGAGGCTCGAAAACGTTTTCGTTTCGGGGTACTACTACAACGTCAAGCATTGCGTACTGCCCCGAAAGGATGCCGAGAGGTACCTGGCTGACGCTATCGCCAAGCTTATCAACAGAAAGGGTCCCAACGACCTCATCATCCTCTACTACGCCGGTCCCGCGCACACGAACGCCACGACGTTCACCATCCATCCGCCCATGAGTCTTATTCATCCCAAGCCGCGGCCAAAGATTGATCTCAAGCACATATTCGAGACAACTTTCTGCTCCCCCGCGCTCCCCTCGGATGTCCTTCTCATCCTCGACGCGCCCTTCGCGTGTCCGGGGCCCGCCATCCCCCAAGAGGGAAAGGAGATCCTCGCAGCGACCACGAAGCCGTGGGGATGGTTCGAGCACAAGGGCTACATCGACCCCGACTCGTCGACGGAGTTCCAATTCACGCTTACGCTATGCGAGGAGCTGGAGAAAGCGACGTGGGCTTGGAACCACTTTACCGTGGGCTTGGAGGAAAGGTTGAGGTGGGAGGCGACGCCGACCAAATGTAGGCCGAGGCCGGGGCTCGCCCGCATGCCAGTGCTGAGGCTTGGGTGCGGGCCTGTGCGCAGGTATATTCAGCTCGCTCCGACGGTCAAGATGGATTCATGTTGTCAGTGGAATGATGAAGTTTCCTGACATCACGGGAAGAAGAACCAGGCACTTTTGCCGCTCGGTGGCAGCGTTTGTGTTTGCTTGCATATCTCTAGCCAGTAATAGTCCGCTTGTCAGTTTGGATAGTTCCTGTCATTCCAGTAAATTGAACTTAGCAGTTGGAATGGGGTCTTGCGCAGCCCATGAGCGTCAGTGCCTCTGCCATTGAACACACAAACACACACAGCTTGAGCTGGTTGAGAAGCCAAGTTCGAAAGCTCTCTCACCAACCGTAATAAGTCATATACCTTGACAAACCGTCATTTTCCCCCAAGCAACACATGCCTCTCACGCGCCCCCTTAATGTCGACGACTTCCAACTCGTGGCAAGGAGTGAGCCAATTCAAGTTGATAGCTAGAAATCAAGGTGGAAACTCATGGCACGGGTTGAAAATAGATTATTCCTTCATCTCCTACACTATTGCGTCCAGATTTCCTTCTCAAGGTTTTCATGATATACAAAGAGCCACTTGAGCTAAGTGCGAGAACGAGGGGCGGAAGCAAGGCAAAAAAAGCACCGAACTCGGTGAATGCATATCCCAAAAGGGTTGGTTGGACAATATAATAGCCATAATCAGACTAAACAAAGAAAATAAACAGCTGCAAGTCAAGGGTATGTGAACACCTCCCAAGTGGCATACATCGGTGTGGTTGCTCTCATCAGACAATCCTAGCCACCTTCAAGACCAGGAATGAATGGAACGAGGGTGACAACAAGGGTGAATATGACAAAGGAAATGGCGAGAAATGAAGACAGGCAACTCTTCTGGTAGGAAACAAATCTGGGATCGTTACATCATCTCAAGGAAATTAGGCTTCGGCCTCACCACCACCACCTACCGGGCCTCATACTTGCCGCTAACAAGCTTATATACCATCGGCACATCCACCCACCTGTGGTCGGAGGGAAGCGGTGGTGACATCAAATTATCACTATCGGCGAAAGGATCTTCGACGACTATCGCCTCCTTCTCCTTGCCTTTCGTCTCTTCAAGTCTCGAGACTGAGATGCCGCCCAATGAAGCTGTCGCTGTGAGGCCAGGAGTGTATTCCCACCGAGCCTCCACATGACCTGGCTGTGGCTCGGCACCTTCGGCGCCGATGATGCGGCAGACGATCTTTTGAGGCTCGGAGGTCAAGGTGATGTCGCCGAGTCTCCAATAGACGAGATGCTTGTCTTTTAGATGGGTACCCGATGGCTTTGTCTGGGCACCGCTTGCCCTCGCGCCCTCGTAGGTGGCGAACACCACCACGTTGTGTAACATGATGGGAGAGGTGAATGCGCTCGCGGGGTTGAGCGAGTAATGCATCAGGAGCTCTAGCTTGTCGCCCTTCGGTTTCCAGTGCGATCGAATAAGGAAGGGCGTATGCACAACAAGGTCTTTGCCGTCAGACTCGGAATGGAGACGGTAACTAAAGGCTGTCGAGGTCCTGGAAAGGTGAGACACATCCAAAATAAACTGATCATTTCTATCTGGCAGGGCATTCTGAACGAAAATTCGGTTAGGGCCGATGACCTCGAGGTTGGGGAAGTTATTAATGCGGATCGTTGGGTTGTGCACTGCATCTCGATGGTTAGCGGCATCTCAGGATGATGATGTCAAACGATGTGAGTTTGGGATCGCACTTACGAGGCTTGCTATCGGGTTCTTCATCGGGATTGTAGCTGAACGCAATCTCGCCACTGATCTTGGCCGTCTTTAGAGCGCCATCTTCAAACGAGGCGGCAATAGTCTCGATGACAGAGGCGTTCAAGCCGGCACCCAGCCTGTCGGGATGCTTTGCATGGTTCAAAGTGCCAAGAGAGTTGCCGGAACGAACGGATTGAGTATCCGATGTGCCAGCAATACTCGCTTCGGATGCTAGAGCGGCGAGCGTGGGCGGCTTCGTGAAGGCGGTCGGAATTGGAGGCGTGGGGGGAGCACCCACATCAGGAGACGGAGCGCCGTTGGCTGAGGGCACGTAGATGGTATTACGGACATCTCTCCGGCCCCGTATCGTACCACCCTTACGCGACGGCAAGCCCATTTGGGTCAATGCGTTAGTTACGTTGGAGAGAGCGGCCTGTGTCGCCTCGGGGTCATCCTGGGCAACTGGAGTGCTCTGAATGTTGAGCTTGAACAACTGATCGGCATCTTCGGTTGCGGCAGCTTCGCGCTGAGCTAGCGAGATCGGGTCGTTCATGGCGGCTGGGATGGTGAAACCCTCGGAATCTTTGGTTGGCTGATCTACGTGAGTCTTGGCCTGGGGTGGTGGCCCGGGAGGCGGCGCGAACTCGGGTATCTCCCGGTCGGCACCATTTACGGTACCTTGCGGCTCGGCAAGGACAGCCAGGTCAGCCAAGTTCGGTGATGGCTTGACTCCATTCGCGCCTTCGTGGGGGGTCTCCTCCTTCGGTTTCTCTTCGGCCTCCGCCGTGTTGACGTCTCTGGGGACATCAGGGCCCTCGGCGAGAGACGGTAGCTTATTCGACGAGGTCAAGTCATTCATCGAGGCACGGGGCGACACGCCACGACCATGGCTGCTTCTTAGGTTCCTACCAAAGGAACCCGAAGTCTTCTGTGAAATGGGTCCGAATCCGCCATGGATACTCTGTCGTCGTCGGCCGAGCATGGTTCCAATTCTGCTCCGCAATCGCGGGGTTTCTGTCAAACATGGCGTTAGCTTCCGGACACTGAGAAGATATCATCGCATTGGAACTGCCGCAAGCTGCGACAACTCATGTCGAGCGCAAGTAATGGGGGTGTAGCAAAGCGGGGTTATGCATACGTTGATGAAGTTCTGGGGTATCGGTCTCACTGGGCGTCTCGTCATCATGAGACGCCGCAGTTGTAGCAGTCGCAGGAGGGGTTGAGGTACTGCCGGCAACACTAGGACGCCTAGTCGCAGGCGCCGACTTCCTTTCGTTCTTGGCCTTGCCATCTGTAACCCTGTGGGCAAAGTTTTCGATCTCCTTCGAGGTCTGGATGTCAAGCATGACCTGGAGGGTCTCCCCGGCACTGATCTGGGTCCTTTGGGCCTGGTCGTTCTCGTGGGTCAGGAGCTGGGTCAAAAGGTCGCGCAGCTGGTTAGCTCGCTGCTCGTCAAGGACTTGAAAGTTCTCGAAAATGAAGGGGGCCTGCGACTCCCATTGCTGAGACGCCGCGTTCAACCGCGAGGCTGCGGCCTCCACTTTCTGCGTGCTGGCCTTAGTGCCCTTCTTTGTCAACCTCTCAGACTTATCCTGCGCATCCTCGAGTTCTTTGGCCATGGAGGCGAGGTTCGCGGCGATGTTGTGAATGTTTTGCACCTCCCTCTTCTGTCCGAAATTTCGTAGAGGAACCTCGACATCTTTCTCGACACGCGATGCGAACAGGAAGTGGGAGTGGGCGGTCGACTCGACTGTGCGAAGTACTTTGTCCCATGGACCTTGGAAGACTCTGTTCCGGCGCGAGACAAGTTAGTCCCGCTTGTCGAACCTTGGGGTTCCGAATGATCCCGCGACTTGTTCATGGACGCAGAACAAAAGCAGAACACCTACCCGAGTTCAGAGGCTGTATTGGGGACCTTGAATTGCATCAACTTTCTCAAGCCCTGGACGTATTGCTCTTCGACCTTCCGGCGTTCCTAAAAATAAGACGAAGGTGATGGGTTAGCGAGCCAGCAGTGCCGCGGGCAATCGGGTGGATCGGAGACATGTGGATATCGTGGACCGAAGACAAAAGTCGTCGTCGGCGATGGGAGCGAAGAGGGAGAGTGGTTCGGCATCGAGGAACGAGCACCGGAGCGTACCTGTAACCAGTCGGCGATTTCAACATTGAGCTTGGTGACGCGTTTCACCCGGTCGTTGAGGACATGAACAGCTTGCGAAGGTTGGAGATACGCCTAGATAAATGGGACATTGGAACATTACTCAATTAGCCACTGGCCGCTTCTTGCGATGCTACAGGCAAAACACCTAAGCGACGACCGACGGCGCCAGCTCAACGATATTCTCGGAGCTGAGCTCCTCGCGCGAGAGCATCTGAAGAGGGAAGGCTGGGGTGGAATTCGATCTATCTTACCAGCATCGCTGGGTACTCGGTTCTCGAGGTTTCCTCCATCGTCAGGGGATCGAAGGTGGCTGGGACCGGAGTTTCGAGACGAAGGTATTCCGACACACTATGAACGTATTGATGGGCGCAGAGAGAGGGGGTCTAATTATTCTGGGATCGGTGGTGGGTTAGGCGAGGCTGCCAGCGAGTTCAAACATAGTGCGTTGTGTGCCAGGATGAGCACCAGCACGATGGAGAAGGATGGTGTGGTCGCGAGAATTAGAGAGTTGCGGACAAGAGAGAATCAAGGAGGAGGGAGAGGGAGAGGCAGGGTGTGACGCTGTGGGCGGAAAATGGAAATGGAGGGAGCATCGATGATTACGCAGTTGATGGGACGGAAGATCAATGATGAATTCATCTGGCGTCGTCGGAGGTATTTTTTTCTTCTTTTTCTCTCTTCTTGTTCCTGATGGTGTCACGTTAGCGTCTTGATGGTCTCCGCGACTGGTTCCCACTGGTTCCCGGCCCTAAGCTTGGGCCTTACGCTGGGTCTTCCCCCGCTGTCACCCACTATAAAATGGCCGTGCTCAGTGCTCATATGCTGTCACTCAGTGGTGTATCTCTGGTTGTTTTACAGTGCGGATTATAAACCATACTCAACCGTGAAACCCGAAATCCGGGGATGAGGCTGGGATATACTGAACAGTACTCATATTCAGCTCAAATTTCACTACTCAGCGTACATAGTCTAGAAGTATCCATTTAGTACTTTATGCACGGACCTGCAGACGTTGTGGTATCGCACAGTGTCGGCTTCGGAAACCCGTTCTGGATTCGAACATTGGTCAATTTCATCCCCAATTCGACGTCAAGAAGCTCGAGAGCAGTGCTCTGCATCAATGCCACACAAAGATCCATCGATCAGATCGTTTCCGTCTGTGGCTTGAGCTATGCCTAGCTCCTCTAAAGCTTCGAAGTATATGTAATATGCAAGTGAAGAATCCAATAGGCTCGCAACTGTGACAGCAGAGCTACCGGTCCCCGAAGCAATACATTCATAGCTCTGCCTAGGCATCTCAGGATGGCTTCTGAGGAGTGGAAAGGCTCTATGTCTGCCAGTTGTAGATATGATAATATTGAGCGGATGTAAGAGCGTATTTTTAGATTGGGATATCAACATACTAATATCGTTTCATAGATCCAACAAGATCATATCCGAGTGTCCTGAAAAGAAAGACATTGCCCAACAGGAAGCTTTCAGGATCGAAAACGATGCATTTGACGCCTCCTCGACAAGGGTATCCAATCCATTTTAACATCCAAAGAACCATTGTCCATGTCCAAGGCCCATATTCTTACTGGCTTGTAGGAAGAGTATGATGAAGCATGTAATGTTTCCTTCCATCCCGCCTCGGTTCCTCGACAGGAGTCGCCGCCTTCATTCCTCATTCCAAACCCAATTGGTAAAGACGACAACGGCGACTCGATAGGCGTCCGAATAGGCCCTTACCAAGGCTGCGTTCCAGTTGGCGAGGGGCTAACATCCACCGTTTACCGGGCCAACTCGCCGTCATCTACGCCGCGAGTCGTTCATGCTCTCAAGGTCATCCACCCCTACCAAACCTTTGAGCCGCACAACCCCCAGCGCGAGGTCAAGATCCTGAGATCCTTGCACCACCCTGCCGCCATCGCCTTAGTCGACTCCTTCCGGGACCAGGAACAGCGTCTGGTCTTAACATTTCCTTTCAAGCCCCTTACTCTAGCCGACCTTTTCGATGCTGGTCCAGTTTCCGTATCCAGGACCCGCAGTATCTTTCGGGATATATTAAGTGCCCTATCTTACATCCACGCCAGAGGCATCATCCACCGCGACATAAAACCCTCCGCCATACTCTTAGACACCTTCGACGGGCCTGCCTACCTCTCCGACTTCGGAACAGCCTGGCACCCGGACTTCTCCCCGTCCTCCGAACCCCCAGACTCCAAGATCCTCGACATCGGCACCGGACCCTATCGCCCACCCGATGCCCTGTTCGGCAACAAAGCCTACTCGACCCAAGCTGACATGTGGTCCCTCGGCGTCCTCCTCTCGGAATCTGCCTCGACGAACCCGATGCACCCTTCGCCCATTTTCGAATCTCCGCCCACTCATGAGGATGGGAGCCAGCTTGGCCTTATCCTTAGCATCTTTCGCACTCTGGGCACGCCTACGCCAGAGACGTGGCCTGAGGCTACGAGGTTTAGGACGACGCCTTTCGGGATGTGGAGGGTTTTTGAGGCGAGGGATTCGGAGGTCGTGTTTGAAGGAGTGAAGGAAGAGTTTAAGGGGTTGGTGGCTAGGCTGTTGAGATTCGAAAGTTCGGAGAGATTCACTGCCGAGCAGGTAAGTATCCTTCCCCATCTCTGCCCTCCAAATCGCTTTGCTAATAGGACGTATGCACTGCATTTAGGCGCTTCAACAAAGATGTATGCAGCAAGAATGAAAGATCTATATTCATGGCCAATGCAACGACAGGGTGTTAAAAATCCCCCTTTTGGTTTTTGTTAACGTCGAACAACTATTTCCCCCCTTCCTCCGACCATAAACAAGCCCCTTTAATGCATGCGCCTTGACCTAGTGTCAGAGCCGAGATAATCAATAGGGTTCCTGCAAAGCGGGCAAGTGTTCTGACTGCTAGTCTGGAACCACTTATACAGACATGTTCGGTGGAATAGATTCTTGCAAGTCTGACACCGCTTGTCCGGCATCTTCTTGTCAGACGACATGATGGCATAGCAGATGGCACATTCTGTCTGACCCTTGAGGGCACCAACGATGTTGCGGCGGAATGTCATGAGCCCATCAATAATGCTTCCGTTCTGCCATCCTGGTTAGCCCCACAGAGACTCCGGGGGAAAAAGTATAGAAAGCCTGTTTTTGGGTTCTTGACTTACCGAAAATGTAATGACACCCTGAGTTGTCCTTACCCAGCTCTGCCACTTCCTCTCATTGACCACGACCCTACTCGTCCCCAAGACCGTGATCCCTTCTATCGGGTAGTTTGGTGGAACCTTGATCGTAATCGAAGCCAACATTTCATCCACCTCGTAGCCAGCCGTAACCTCTCTCGCCGTCCTGCTCACCTTCACCAACAACTCCTTCTCATCGTCACCACCAGCCTCCTGGGCCTCCGCCCAACGGGCGACGTCGTCGAGAGCATCGGAGATGATCAGTGGCGAGAAGTACTTTGTCATCCATCCCTCCACCGCGATCCGGGTCTGCTTGGACCTGCAGTTGATAAACCATGTCTTGAACAGTTCCGGGGTGTACTTGAGGCAGAGGTAGTAGATGTGGATGAGGAGCCAATGCATGTCGCGCTCATCCGGCTCCGCGTCGGCTACTTTGATGTCGTATACACGGATATGCTCGGTTGTGAAACCTTCCTTGTCGAGATTGATGGGATGTGCGATTGAGTGGCCGAGAACATCGAAGATGAAATCAAGAAGGGGAGAGATGTAATTGCCGGACTTGAGGTCTTCAGTATAGTCATTGCGCACACCAAGAGAGGCCGTGCTGTATGAATCGAAAATGAGATGCCAGGTCAGGAGGTAGGTCCGCACTGCCAGGGGGAACTGCACCAAGACATCATCAGGATATTTCTCAAGCGTCGGCGGCTCAAGGAGAAGAGACATCATCTCATCTGGCAGATGTGCGCCTAGGGGGGGAAGTCAGCAGCTGTAAGATGGGCACGGTTATTGAAAGAAAAGCACGGCAAGCTAAACCTACTCTCTTTGTCTAGGAGGACATCAACAGATAGCTGCTCCTGAAGGGCAGGCAAGGCCCTATGCATAAGCGTGAATGCCGCCGTCTGAATATCCCGCGAGTCGGACGCAAGCAATCCATAAAGCTCAGATAAATCCTTCAGAAACCGCAGAGGAATCTTGGCGACTTGTCGGCAAAGGAGGGAATCGATAATCGACAGAGGCTGGGAGTTCCGCTCTCGTGGTAGTTTGAGTAAATCGATTAACGACTTAGCTTTGACCTCAGCTAGGTCCTTCAACGAATCCTCAAGATCGTCATTCGGCTCAGGGAGTGATTCGAGAATCGAGTACAATTTCAAGGAAGCGTGAATCGCCGACATTGAAATATCTAGCGGGTACTCTCCGGCAGCTTCCCATATCTTGGCACAGTACTGAAGTGTATTCTCCCAGTGTGAACCATAGACAGAGGCTATTTCGGGGAGCAGTCGAGCCAAGAGTCGACAACTTTCCGCGGCGAAGAAAGGATCCACGGGGCCTTCCGCCTCGAACCAACCCGTCACATTCCTGACCGCAAACACGAGCCTATTCATCTGCACAGGCACCTCACCCTCTTCGTAGAAACCGAGGCAACACGTCAAGAGGACGAGCGTCGCGAGAGCTTTCTCGGAGACAGGCTTAGCTCCGGCAGCGTCGCTAACTAGCCGGTTGCATATGGTGTTGAGAGACTCGGGGGAAGCCAGCGACTGCCCGACTCCTCGGAGCAGGGCAGTGACGGGGAAGATGGCAGACGGCGCTTCCTTAGTTGGGTAGAGGCTGGAGAGGAATTTGTCAAAGTTGTCCGGCGGACCATGCTCCTCCGTGAGGGCTTGAATAATCTCGCTCGCCGCCTTTGCGCAGTAGAACGCCAATGGCGTGGTATCCTTAGACCTATTGAGTAGCGCTTGCAAAATATTGAAAACTAAGTGTCCAGGATCACCTTCCTTTTCCATTTCCTTCCAGCCGGTTGACTGAGATATCAGTCCATTTAGCCACTTGTGACACGACGACGAAAGTTCATCGGCGGTTAGTTGCACTGCTGGAGACATGGCTTCAAATAATCTGCCGTCTTCCATCATTGTGAGCTGTTCAGAACCAAGCTCCGCAGTGACTAGAAGCAGGAGAATGATGTCCATCAGTATTTTTGACGGAAGTGTCTTGATATCGACCCCGTTTTCAATGAGACCCAGTAAGTATAAGCCCATGCGTGCAGGAGCGGAATACCCGTTTCGGTCTCTACCGGGAGGGCGAATCTCCCCTGGCGAAGATGCCTTGACGAGGAACTGGGCACCGCCGAGGATACTGGTGATGGATAGTGCAGGGTTAACACCAGTTGAAATGAGACCTGTTAGATCATTGCGCCAAATCCAGGTATCCGGTAACAACTCAGGGAGGGTTTTAATGTTATCTAGGGCCTCTTGAACGGCTAGTTGAATCACCGTATCGATTCTGATAGATTTCATTAGTCTCAAACCTTCGTGAGAATGCTGTCAAAGAGCACTTACTCAAGGGACTGCGGGCTTGCGATGTCAAGATTTGTCCGAACAATCGACGTTGTAGGCTTCTTTCCATCTGCATGGAGGTCGAGGAGTTGGTGGAGCTCTCTCGCCTTAGACGATACATTCTGGTCGCCTGCTTCAGCCAGAGACAACAGCTGTGTGACAAGACTCAGGTACAAGTCTTCATCTTGCGACAAGAGACTAGCTCCTTTCTTTGATAAAATAGTCAGACCGCTTAGAGCCCTCATGACACTCCTATTGTCTGCTTGGAGATGCTTCAGAATGCCCGAGGCTAGTGCCTTGATAGAGGCAAGCGTCAAGGCACCAGCTGTCAAGGCAGACTCCAGGAGGTCCCACCTCTCAGTGCCAGTAGACAGAGACTCAAGGGTGTTGTCGACAATGTACTTTTGGATAGCATCATTTCCTTGCGCCAAAGACGACGCCTGCGTGTTAGAGAGTAGGGCTGCGAGTGTGTGTGGAACGTCAGGGCTTGTGCACTCCTGGAGAAGTTGTGAAGCCCAAGTCTTCCACAATACTTCGTATTTTTGTTGTAAAGTGGGCTTCCCCGCATATAATTGAAGACATCCGATCAGATCCAACCTTGAGTGAGACTTGAGGACAAGGTCCATCTGCTCGCGACCAGCTTGAAGAAGGAAGTCATAGAGAGCAGTGGTGATTGACTCGTTGAAACCGAGGTACATAGTCGACTCGCCCATGCGGCGGATTGCTTTGGCGGCTCCGAAGGGCTTTAGGTTCCGTCGAGACAGTACATCGATGCAGCAAGAAATTATCTCGCTAGCAGGAGAATCGAGTGCCGTTCCAGAAACCCCAGTCGCCGAGGCCGACTTTGTTTTTTGAATCTGCCCGATAAGTGAGAACCACCGATTGCCTTCCTCAGCAATCGCCTCTTGCGACTTTTGAAATTCGCGAGACACCTCTGGCAAAGAGTTTGCGATGCGCGTGCAGAAATCCTTGGCCAGCTGCGTCCACCTCTCATTAGCCGCCGAAACCACAGCTTCGGGGGCAGATTCCGTCGTGATTGCGTAGCATGCCTCTACTATGGTAGGGGCCGAAGGGCCTACGATGGACCACGAAGACGCTCCGGTCGGGTGCAAGTAGTGCTCGACAAGAGGGAATAGAGCCTCTCCGGCAAACGAAACCTGGTCCGATCCGGAGGGAAGAAGAGTCATAAAGGATCTGGTAACTTGGAGATAAGACCGCCAGGCGATGAGGGCGTTGGCCCGTGGTTCCTCCCTATTAGAGATACCAGTCCTCATCGACTTCGCCAAAGCTGTTGTGACGTCCAACGGAAGCTCTTCCTTCGGGAGGCTCTTGAGAAGGGCTTGGAGGGAATCCCAAAACATGGCAGCGTCACTGCCCTGGGACCCCTTTTCTAAAAAGTGGTTCAGGCGAGAGACAGGAGTTTTCTTATCGCCCGGTGATGACTGCCAAACACCGGGGAAGACGGAAGTAAAGGCCGAAAGAGCTTTGACGAACTGCGCGGCGGAACCTGTGTGATTAGCTTTAAGGCCTTCGGATATAAGTGCCTTCTTCAGACGTGACATCTTTTCCTCAAGAACAGTTTTCCTCTTGTCGAGGGAAATCTCAAGGAGCTGGCAGGCAGACTTGCGGACGGAAGAGTCTCCGACGTTGATGCACTTCCACACGATATCTTCATTCAGGAACTCGTCATAACTCTCTTGGGCCCTGGACATATCCTCGCCGCTTAGTTTCTGGAGGAGGGCCAGGACTAGTGATAAGGCCGCACCTAGGACTCGAAAGTACTTAGATTCGGCGTCCTCGGGCGTGGTGGACCTCTCGTCACTCAGAGTATCCTTCGTCTCCCGGATGGCGCCAGTGGCAAATTGGAGGATTTGAGACTGGCATTTCTTCCAGAAGAGGGTTGTCTTTTCAGGGGAGTTTAAGAAGGATGAAAGCCCGTCATTTGCTACTCTCGCGACGATTCGGTCACGATCGTACAAGCCAGCGAGCCAAGGGCCTACAACCTTGGGAACATGACGCTCCATGCGCTTGCGGGCAGCTTTCATAAACTCATATTGAAGTGAGTGCGCCAGTTCCCGCACGCGACGAGAGTTGTCAATGGACGTCGCGGGGTAAATTTTCACCTGCTCGTATACCTTGGTTAACAAGACTTCGACCTATACACTCTTACGACGCCATTGATGCTCACCCAAGCCTCAAGAACCGGCTCTTCGGGACCGCCATCTTGCTCGAAAGGATGAGCCTTTGCATAGACCAATAGCTCCTCAAGGGCCCTAGCTTTTGTAATGCTATCTTTCTTGAGTAGGTTCTTGCACGAGACGACAACTTGTGGGTCAGAGATGGCAGAGAGATCGGGGGGTTCCGCCAGATATGAGAGATCGCTGCTTGCTGATGAGGACAAGCCAAAACCGCCAAAACCTCGGCCGGCCCTCGATTTTGAACCAAAGCCTCCAACAGGCGTTTGCCGGCCGGATCGAGATGATTGGCGACTCATTGTGAAATTGTGAAGAGTGCGCTCGATTTCAGAGCAGGCGTAAGCTTCGCGGGGCGACCGACAGGCTCCGGTTTCGTGCGCCAGAAACACACACGGTGCTTTGTGGACCTGAAATCGCCTCGTAATTTGGAGCTATTCCCGAGCTCTATATTGCCCGCAAGGAATGGGTTGCGTTGGTGTGTTCTGAAGGGGACAGGAGGGGAATCTAGATGAGACAGCTTAATAGTTCAGTTGGTGGGGCATTCCTGCTTATCACAGGCGCAAGGAGAAGCTCCATAGAAAGTAACGAAGATTGAAATTTAAACCGCAAAATTGGGCGGAGCTGGGCCTGACTTTTGATGAGCTGAGAATCGTTGAGACAATAGCCCGACGAAGGAATAGTCTTCTATCAAGACGAGATTGGGGAAAGGAAAGAAAAGAAAAAAGAAAGGAGAATTTGTCTCCTGTTCTAGACGACGACACGGAGATATCCAGGCGTAGGTGTCCTTGACGTAAAAGCAGCTCACCAAAATTTGCGGTTTCCTCCCTAGCTCCTCACTCCTCACGCCCCGTCGATTGATTTTACTGATTATCTTCGGTGTGACGAAGGACTTTTTACACTTTTCAGCAGCATTCTACGACTCTACTGCAAACGACACCAGACGAAATTTACGCCGTAGGGGATTAAATTGATTGCCTCGTTTGACAGATCAGTGGGTTCTTCAATGCCCTGGAGCCCTGGAGCCCTGGAGCCCTGGAGTACTGGCCGATGGGAGTCATCGGTGAAGACAGTCGAGAGCACAGCCCGCACAACGGAGCCCACTCTTTGCGACAGCCAGCAGCGAGCAATCGATTGATCAGTGTTCAATTGAATAATCTGGGACTTGGGGCTTGTGTGTGCAAAAATGGCGTGGGGTTGTTCGGAGAATCTTAGTCAGCTTATTACGTCATTGGTTCGATTTGGGTCTCGACTTTCCCCGCCAAGTCTCTGCCATTCCGAGTCCCCGAAGTAGAATTCGCAGGAGCGACTCTGCATGTTGAGCTGCTCAGCTGCTACAACTCGAGGAATCAATTGATTTGATGTGCTTGACCTGTTCCAGTATCGTCCGTGGATGCTACCGGGCCACCGGGGAAAAGCGGGCTGGCCTTCCCTTCTCCGCATGCACGCTGGGGTGTTTTGATGCGGAACCGACTCTGGTGTCGAGTTTCAATGTTCCAATACTGCGGATGGCGATATCACACCAAGCCACATATACACTATATATACCTTTGAGTGACCACTCCGTTTTAGTCTAACATTAGGATCAAGTCGAAGTTGGAAGTTGACTGATGTAGTGTGCGAGTAGACGGTCGAAAGGCCGTACCACTCGTCGCTTTGGGCTCCGATTGATTTCTTGTCACATCAATCAATCAATCCGCGCTTTGTGTCGCCGTTGGTTGATCCTAGTCGTCCTACCCCGCAATCTATATCTAGACCACCTTGACCGACGTAGGTTTAACGACCGGCAGTGCAATCTTTGGGAACCCCAATCACCCATTTATTTGGTCATTCATCACTCACCACCCATCGCTGTCTATCATCACCCAGTTTGCGTAGCGTTTCCATTCTCCCATTCGAGGGCCAACCATTTTTGCCTTCAAGGTCCATTCTTTCGACGGCCCTACAGGTACCACCAGGATAGTTTGAGAACAAAGGGGCCGCCGCTGGAGCTTTGGTTTTTAGCTCCAAACTTATTTCCTAACGACCACCCGCTTCCCTAGGCCAACAACTCGTCGTTCGAGTTGCCACCTGACGTGTCATCGAGTTCCGCGTTCACCCTACCTACTTCTTAAATATACCGGCATCTCTTAACGTGGTTCCGTCTCGAGCTAACTACGATCGGTTTTCAACTCGACAGTCAGTTCAGCTTCAATCGTCTCTGTACCATTTTCTTGTGGGACCCCATCGCGTGTCCCCCATCTCCAGGCTCGAAACAGCCCGCTCTGGAATCTTGTTTGTAGGGTCAACAAGGTCTTGTCTCTCAAACTTGGTCCTGTCCGATCGATTTCTACGTCCTCGCCAATATTATACGACACTAGATCGAAGTAGCGTCGTGTCATCAGTGCACAGTACAGATAGTATGCTGTAGCCAATTTTCCTATCGTTAGGATGCTTGCCTCGTCGCCATGTTCGGCGCCGCAAGCGCAAGCACTCAGATCAACATGTCTTCTCATCACCAAATCTCGAGCCTCTCGTCCAGTAGAGCGAGTCCCTAGATTTATCCACAATCGATCTCAGGCTCGATATTTTCGCCTCCGATGGTCTCCGCGTTGGGACCAAGACGAATTACGGGATCATTTGCGCCGGCGTCGTGCGATATGGCAGAGATACTCAAGACTCCACGACGAATTTCCGCACCCTCGCCTCTGGCCCGATGACCGGTTCGTTTTGCCCGGCTTGATGCGCCAAATCCTTCGCTTTGAAAAGTGGGCGCATGAGCTTGAAGCCAGCTCTGCTGTTGGGTCTGACAACAATAACTCGAAACGGTCGTCGACGAAGGATAATGCTTCGGACGGCTGGTGCCGCACGACACCGTCTTCCGGATACTGGGACTATCACCACAATCCCTTCCGAGTATATAGATCGGCAAGCCGCACGAATTCAGAAATCCCACGGGACCATGTTATATATAGCTCGAAAGGAGACGAACCAACCCCTGGGAAGTCCTCGACATCAACGAAGATACCGATATCGACCCCCAAGGACACTGGATATGTGAACTCAACGGCGACGAATGGTGGAACCTCGAGCGACTATTATATCGACCCGGTGACGAACAAGAAAGTGCCGAAGCGTGTAGATGAAATCTCAACTTCTGGAGCAAAGGAATCGAATGTAGTGCACGATGCAAGGGAGCTCGAGCTGAACGTTTCCGACGCTGGAGAGGCAGCAGAAGTTTCCACTAAGCCCCTGCCTTCGGGGAAGCAAGTTGATTCACACGAAAATCCCTCTACCACGGCGGACCTCCAGAGTGACGGCAAGGATGAACCTGCCATCCAAGGCCACACAAACGGTAAACTTTCCAAAGACGAGCCTTCTAAACCGATGACTGGTTACTACGTTAGAGATTTTCCAGAGGAATTTTCAGGATCCTGGACGGAAAATTTCAGGAGCGAAGAAAACCTTCCCGAGTCGAAGCCGTCAACTGGCCGACTTGAGCCGGCCTTGAATCGAGCGCCTGCTGAAACAACTGCTACCAGTCCCCAGGAAGAATCTAGCCCGGGGAACGAAAACCAGGCCGGGACCCGCCGGACGCCCCATCGAGAATTAGTCGAGGAGATTAGGGACATATACGAAGAATCTTACGGTAAACTCAACACGCAGCCCTTGATTCTCGCATCATCGACTGAAGGCGCCTCGGCCGCCCCCGCAGACCTACAAGCCGAAGGTGAAGGACCCAAGGTCGAGAGCAGCGCCTCCGAGAATACGGCTTCCCCAGCCGCGCCGAGCGAAACGAATCTGTACAAGATTCTCGTTTATGATTCCGAAGCCGGAAGTGTTTCGACTGCTGATGCGGCTTCGGTGGCACCGGACCACCAAGAAGTCCTGACCCCCGCCCAGGCGATGACGCGATTGACACACCCCGCTCGATTCCTCCCGTACTTCGGTCCACTCCAGGCACAGGGTTATGAAGTTATTTCTGGTAGCGGTGACGTATTAATCTTTCGTAAGGTTCGCGATGCCACCGAGCCGGGTACGGTATTCCTGCGAGGCGTGACGGGTGCCACAGTACCTGATTCTACTGGAGCCGCCTCCGCGGACTCGAAAACAACCTCGCCTGCCCCGGCTGTTAACCCCATCGACATGATGGGCAGCGAGCCGATAATTCCAAACATCGGGAATTTTACGAGTCCGACCGGCTACGTCAGCTACGACCATGACCTCTCGATTGGAGGAGGGGAATCCGGCTTCGTTGTCAAGCCACCTCCTCCCTTCAGGAAGTACAACTCGATCGCAGCGACATCGGATGCCGACACTAGTTACGACGGTAACAAAAAGACGAAGGGGAAGCGCTCTAGACCGTTGTGGAGGGTGACGGTAGGAGCGTGTTCCATGGCTGGGCTAGTGTACGGAGGGTCGGTCATTAACGAGTATTTTAAAACAGGAGGCGAAAGTGGTGAAGGCAGCAAGGGCCACCTGTAGACAGCACTCATTGAAGATTGGTGAAGGGAGGCTTTTGATTGATTTATGAGAACGTATTTCGGGTACTCGGACTGGGAACGGAACTGGGTGTGTAATTTTAGGTAGGTATTAGGCTGGGACATGGGAAGGACTTGGAGATCCCTGCTCTACTCTGCTCTGGCGTTTTGGGAATGGGAATTGGGAATCGGAAACTGGAACGGTTGGCGGAACTACGTGGATATCCTTATCAGCCAATGCATTGATTCTACGACGAAGCATTTCATGTTCACCAACATTAATGAGATTGCAAGTGACCTGGTGACAGATGGGGAATTCAATCCATCGGGTGTATGCCGCTTCAGCAGGCAAAATTGATCCATTGAATGTGCTAATACCTCCTGTTCCGAACGATGTGTGAACGAAGTCTTCCGAATCGTACACGACAAAGCATCGTGGTAAGGAATAACTGTAAATAAACTATA
Organism: Scedosporium apiospermum; assembly: GCF_000732125.1. Classification (NCBI taxonomy): domain Eukaryota; kingdom Fungi; phylum Ascomycota; class Sordariomycetes; order Microascales; family Microascaceae; genus Scedosporium; species Scedosporium apiospermum. The sequence continues at coordinate 1,315,810 of NW_015971822.1, read as the reverse complement.
TCGAAAGTACAGGTAATTAGGGCTGAGGTGAGAAGGATAGACGAAGGATAAAACACGGAAGATAAAAAAATAATTTTGATAAAAATAAAAAGCCCGATGGTTGAAAGCGAGACCGGAACAACCAATGTCTTGATGCTCGTGGTTTCTTGCTGAATGTAAAACCCATGCCCAATTTCCCAATTGAATTCCAGTCCCAGTTCCCATAAAACATGTACAATTTCGAATATCAAGAACCGACGCCGCAAGTTCTGTTAACATTTCGACTTCCGTTTCGAAACTGGAAAGAATAAACAAATTGAATCAGCCAGGTTCGCCGGTGTTCCGTTTCCCGTTTTTTTCCATGTCCGTATTATTTCTTTTGTGTTTCTTTTATTGTTTGCGGTTCGGAGCATCCGATTTGGCGCTGTGTCATGTCGAAATGCCCCGCCCCGCCTCGCTCAAACAGGTGATGCTCGCCCCATCCCTCTACGCTGCATAATATTCGATTAAGCGTAAAAAATGGTAAAGGGAAGGGGTGGAAAAGGCGGGTAGTGACGAAACTTCTACCCTCGGCGTCGTCATGTCGTCAATTGCCCCCTCAAATGGAGGGACAGCAGTTTCAGTGGGCATTCTTCCCGTTCTTGCCATTCTTCTTTTTCCCCTTTGGCATATCCTCCTCCCTGATGCCTATCATCTGCATGAGCCGTTTTCTGTCCTCGAGGGTCCAGCTTTCCCTGCGTGTGAACGTGGGCTGCCATTCCCTCGTTGTCTGCTCGGCGTGGGCGGCACCATCGGTGCGTGGAGGAGGGGTCTGCGAGGGCGATTTGGCTTTGTGTTTGTTCCTGCCGAGCTTGGGCGTAGATACCCGTGGCGGTTTGTTCTGTGGTGGTTGGGTGATTCTTTGTGTGGTTGATGTCATTGTTTTTTGTAGGTTGGATGTGGTATCTTCTGATGAGAAGAGGTTGTCGAAGTTGTTGATGTGAGGTTGACTTGAGTTTGATTTAGAGTATAACGAGTGGTTTGTTTGAATTTTGTCTTGTTTGATGAATTGTGAGAGATTCTAGGGGGTATGTTATGATGGGGGGTGCCTAGCCTAGATATATCTTTCAAGCAATAGAAAGAGCAGTACGAAGTAGCATCCCACCCGCCACCCTCCATCATGATGTCCGGGTGGTACCGAGATACATCGGTGAGGCTTAATCTTGACATTTTGACACTTGATTACAATTGCAATTATGATGCCTTATCTCGTAAGCTTCTTCCAGCTGGCCAATGGCCCCTTCCCAATATGTCCCTCACCAATATTCCGTCGTTCCCTTGCATCCTCCCAGCTCGCAAATCCGTTTTATCCCTCGCCGGAACTCCGGGACCGCCGTATCTCTCCGAATCGCCGGGGCGTCTCGTATCCACTTCCGAATCAGGTGAAAGTCCCAAAATATGCAGCCGGGTCCACACGCGCCGTAGAACGGTTCTGCGCCAAGTCGCTCCGCCTAATGCCACACCTTTGGACCACACCACTCAGCGGCTCCCAGACAAGAAAAGGGGCACGAAGCGAAGGAACCGGCGATGAGACGGAGGGGAAGCCTGAGATAGGCGGCTGCTCTGACTAGAGCACGGGAATGGCTCCAGCAGCTTCGTCAGGCTCACGCCACCGACTCACGCTAAGACTATGATGAAGTGCATGTTTAGCCTCTTCGGCGACTTTTTTTGGTTCACGTCAATTGGGTCACTTCTCGAATTGGAACGAAGCTCATCATGCATTGTCCTCTGCCTCAACACTCCCGATAAATTGTTCGAGCTGATGTGCCTTCTTGTGATGGATGGATCAGTAAACTACCTCGACAGACATTCGCCTCCGCGAAAATCCGGGGAACCCTTGCGTTTTTGCTGGTACGATTCGGCAGTACTCGCATGAGTCCGATACCTTGGGAGCGCGAGATATCTCGCCACCACACACCTCAAGTTAATGCGTATGACCTTGCCTAATTAGGCTTGAACCACTCGCAAGCCCCCCCTCGTATGGACGGCCAAGATGGTCTTAGTCTGTGCCAGCTAGGGGCCCGTACGAGATCTGCTCAAAAGGTTGCTCAAAAGGTTGATGCTCGTGAAGCCATCAGATCATCGCTAAATCGCTGCTCTCTCAGGCTGCGCAGGTGCCTTGGAAGTGCTCAGCTGGTTCCCCGGTGTCATCAAGAACGCTGCAGAGTGGGAGCATTTAGTGAAAGGGGCTCCGAAGAAATGATCCGATTGATCGGTTACTCCCCCCTTTCCCCAGACAGCTGAGCGTTTCTTAATGCACATCTCAGGCTTGTCTTCTGTCATTGCTCGGCCATCTCCTACTACTTTTTCACGGGACGATCGCGTGCCCACTATACATAATCGTCTGGATGTTACACGAAGAGGTACACAGAACTTAAGACTAGAAGATGCTACCCTTCGAGACGCCTCTAGAAGATTGACCCGAGCAAGTCAAAAACTTATTGCTCACTGAAAATATGTATTTGGCTTTCAACCGCCATCATTGTGAGCGCACGACTTGATAATCATCCCCACGTCGAGACTGTTTCCAAAACCTAATAATGAACAAAACACTCCAACTTTCTCAAGGAATATTTGTCTGAAAGTAAAATTCATATAAAAGTTGACGCCTGGCGCTATGCTCCTCCCTCCTGGATTCAGTACAACGAAATTCGTCCCGAATCATCAAAAATCCCCTCCGTATTTTGGGTACTTCACATCCCCGACAAAATCTGCACCGTGGCCCGGGGGACAAACATGATGATGACGACGACGATGATGAGATGGAGTAGAGTAACGAAAGTGAAAAAAAAGGGCGCGCGGGGAAGAAAAAGCGGATTTGATCCAGCTTCTATAAGCCAACACCAACAAACAAGGTAACCGACCGAGGGTATGTTTTGGCTGCAAACAAAGACAAAGAACAAGAACAGAGAACGGCAAAAGATTTACAGGAAAAACTTGGAGACCAGAGGCTGGTCACCGGTAGTAATGTTTGGGGTCTGGATCCTTAAACTGGGTCTTCTTTTTCTCATCATACTAGTGATGACCCTTACGGGGTCTTCGGTCGCTTCCAGTAGTATTGCTGGAGAGTTTTTAGATGTCAGCCACCAAGAACCAAAAAGCCGTATACGAGTCCAAGACGTAAGAAATATGGGGCACTGAAGGTGGCAATGAAATGGGAGACGCGGGCCGACTGTTCTTACCTTGTGTTGTTTTCGACAGGCGCGCAAGCTTGGCTTCCTGAGGCCATCAACGACTGCAGTTCGCCTCTGCTCATCCGTATCCTTCTCGGGAACATAATAGTACTCGCTCTCTAGCGGTTTACCCGCCGCATCCTTGCCCTGGCGTTCGATGATGCCGATGCACACCGTCGACTCGATCAACTTCTGCAGCTGGACCTTGGTGATGTTCTTCTGTTCCTCACTAGGCAAGTTGTGCATAATAGTGGACAGCGGGGTTGATGAAAGACGCGAGTAGGCGAGCTGATTGATGACGTGGTTGGAGACAACCGGGTTCGAGTATTCCTCCTCCTCCGGCTCTGCCGAAACTGTTGCTGACCGATCATTTTCGCACTTTACCGGAGGACTGCTAGGGGCCGAGTCACGCTGCTCACGCAAGGCTGGTAGTCTTGAGCGCTTGGGCGACCTATTCACTTTGGGAGACGAGGCGGTGATGGAGGCGAGGCGCTTGGAGAGGTTTGCACCGAACGGTCCGAAAGAATGCACGATTGGGTCGTTTTCCTCATCAGGATCATTCTCCTCGTCCTCCTCGGGGTCGCTAAGATCCGACGAGAACGATTGGGTCATGTCAGTGGTGTGGCTTAAGTTGGGATCCATCCCGGTTTCTATCGACTGCTGGACTACCTCGCCCTCGTCACCGCTGGGATCTACGTAGATTTCAACGTTGTCGCCGCTTCCGTTGTCATCCCTTTCGTTAGGGAGCAACATCTGCAGCCTCCTCGAGCTAGCCAAGTTAGTAGTAGCTGGTGTTGGAGATTCTGGGGATTCGATCCGCGTCGACCGCCGGAGGGGGCTCGACTGCAGTGCGCTGCCGGGACCAACACGAGACCGGGGAGAGTCATCCCAGGAAGCGTCGGAGAGATTTGATGGCGTGTCCCTCTTGGGCCACTGAATCATGACACGCGCGTCTTGCACATCCAGCATCATTTCCGTACCCTCGGTCTCCGACGTGAACGAATCGCCCTTGTAGAGCTCGTACGTACGTCCTTGGCAGTGGAGCTTGAGCCCGTTCCACCCATTGCACACAATCTCAATCTTGTTGGGCTCGAGTGGAGAGGATGCCGGAATATATCTGGCCTTGACGTGTACTCTCGATACGAGCCGGTTCGCAGATAGCTGGTAGTTGGACGAGTTGCTGGATCGACCCATCAGGAGAGTCTCGCCGTTGCCATTGAGCACGATAGAAGGTACTGCCGACAGAGGGGCGCGTTCCGAAACGGACGATTGGGATCGAGTGAGCGTCGCTGTTCTCCGACTGACTCCCGGCGGGGACGAGGAGAGGATGCCGGTGCTGGAAGTGGGGATCGGAGTTGGGTACTTCAGATATGCACTGCCCCCGACCGAACCTGCGCGTGCTTGGCGTTTAGCTGGACGAGGGAGACCGGGAGAAGAAGAGAGAGGTTCGAATGGTGGCAGCAAGGTCGGGGCCGGACGCTTGGTGCCGGCCGCCGGGGGAGGCAGCGTCGGCTCGGTGTGCTTAGATTGTGGAGAGGAGTCCATTATAACGTCCTGAAGTTCATGTCAAGATGGCAGGTGTGACAGAGAGTGCGAGAATAAACACGCGAGACAGTTCAGAGGAGTACTGAAAGTGCCCGGATCCAAGTCTAAAAAGACTGTAACAAGCGTGTGTGGGTTCTAATGGGAAGATTTCCCGAGCGCGTCTGGCGCGTACTTTCCCGCCTTAACTTGCACAAAGTTGCACTTCTTCGAGATATTTGAGCACGTCTTCTTCAAAATCCACGGGGATTGCACCTTCACGTAAATTCGCCACGATGGGAAGGGCGAATATGCACTGGTACAGTTTTCAAGCCCTATAATCACGATGCGTAGAGGGGGAGGTGAGGACGTCGAGGCGATGCTGTAGGGTGGCCGACACTGATACCAGAGATCACGATCTCGATGTTCTGGAAGCTTGTAAGAAATTAGAAACGAAGAAAAGAAAGACCAAGGCCGGACCGGGTCTGTTTTCGGGAGGCCGTTCAAGGAGACCGCAGACAAAACGTTGGAGACGTGTGTGTGAAATTTTGGGAGGAGCTTATTTTGGTAGAGAGGGGAGGGCGAGTGGCTTTAAACGAGGAGTCGTGGTCGTGGTCGTGTTTCTGCTGGCTCCGCCTGAGACGCGATTTTCCCTCGTCCGTGGGCACGCGTTGGCGTTGGCGTGTAAAAAGTTCACTACCAGCAGATTGCTCCAGTGTTCTGCAGTGCTGCATTGAGTGCATTGTGCCTATTGTACAGCGCTGCACCCGCCCTATGCCGCGGCTGGGTACACCAATTTAACCCCAATCGAAGGACCGTGTCAAGCCTGGAGCCGACCACCACTCAATGCCTGGAGCACAGAATTATTACTGGGTTACAGAAGGGTCGGTGCCGATGGGCGGGTAGCATACAACTGAAGGATGAAGTACTTTGTACCTTAATAATTGTGCTCTATTCAAACCATGACGTCGTCATTCTCTTGTGAATTCGTGCAGCTTGTCTCCTTCATTCTTGATCCATTGATTCGATCTCGAGCAAACTGACCGGTTTCTGCTGTCCTCTTACTGTCCCGAAACTAGTCCCCTCCTCATAGGGTCCTTTCCCAAGAAACCAGAGAGTCCGTCGATGAAAGAATTTTCGCGTCTTGTACCCATCTAGCTACTGCACAAGATGTGCAAAAGGGACCTTGTTCCATACTTCATCCGTCGAAGTATCGTCGCGGACACGACTAATAAATGGGGTAATACAGCCACGCTTTTTTGACAGCAAGTAATATACAGCAAAGACTGCCTATCCACGTCTCCACTCGTTTCTGATACCACCTTATACGGCAGCAACTGCTCCAGACGTAAAACGACGCAGGGATCCCAGCCGTTGGGAACAGCGCGTCTGTTATTTTTTGCGTCTTATTAGTGTCCATTTTCCGAAGTTGCTGCAAACTATTAAACACGACATAACCTGTTCATTTCGTCTGTATACTGTCGTCACCGAGATATGTCGACAAGGCCCCTTCGGAACCAGAAACTCAGGTCTTTCGGTCTGGGAATAAAGCACGAACTTGAACTCACTTGAGATCCCAACTGATCCAGCCTTCGGGTTCGCTTGGATAAGATCGTGGCACATCTTCCCCGCAATGGTAAAGCTCCAACTTCGATTTCTGCCAAGCTAGCAACGCGACCGCCCCATCCGCCGTGGATCAAGTCCCTTTTTTTTTTTTTTTTTTGTCCCTGGCTGGGTAGTGGAGATAGACCAACCACCAGCACTTGCAAAGCAGCCTCCGAATATGTACGAAGTAGACTGCAATAACCCGCACCGCCTTTTCGACCGTGGGCATACTTCGCATCTTTGATGCTTCGTGACAGGTTCTATCCCCTCGTCCTACACATACTGCCAAGTACGCTCTTGCCACATGTCACATCAAGCCTTGGAATTTTCGCAAGTTGCGAATGAGGTCCATCTCGTCATTGGGTGATTTTGGTGGGGGTCCAATTTGTGTGCCGAGGGGCACAACGAGGGGCAGTGAGCGTGTCCTGGCGCGTCAAGCTCAACTCAAATCCAGCCGGCAGTGGCCGAGAATAAAATAGACAAGACGCCGATGGATATGCAACAGACATCTCGTAGTGTTATAATTTCTCCTACAACATGAAATCTATAATTCGACAAAATAAGGGCGCCGTAAAATAATCATTTGGCAAAGATGAGTTGAGGCTCTGGAGGTTCGATGTTGTCGATGTCTTCACCGAGCTCACCGAATCCACCGAAGAAAGCGTGACTTCATTGGCTGTTAATTTTCGGTGAATCGTAAGCCTAGTCTCCCGCCTTTTCCGCCTTTGGCAGAAAAAAAAAATTCTGCCGTAGCACCCCACTACACCGACCTCCCAAAACTTTTTTTTCTTCCTATCGACGATCAATCAATTGCAGGGAACTTCAACATTGATGGTGTAACAATCCCCAAAGACCTTCGTATTCATCCACAATGCCGCCTAAGAAAGAAGTAGTCGCTGCCGCGCAAGGCGATGCGCATATTGACCCTGATCAGGTATAATTTTTCATTTTTTTCTCTTCATCCTTTCGTCTTTAAGAATCTTGGCTAACATTCCTGCAGACCCTCAAGGCGTCCAAGGCTCTCCTCAGCCACATCAAGAAGGCTTCCAAGCAAAAATCGGAAACAAGCGAGAAGAAAAATATCCTCGACGAGATCGAGGACGATGGCAGCCTTACCCTCGCCGAAACCCCCGTGTGGATGACCCTCACCACCAAGCGCCACATCGTCGACACCAACCGGTTGAAGCCAGCCAAGATCCCCCTTCCTCACCCTCTGCACACCAACACCCATGAGTCGATATGCCTCATTACCGCCGACCCCCAGAGGGCCTACAAGGACATTGTCGCTTCCGAAGAATTCCCCGCCGAGCTGCGATCGCGCATAACCCGCGTCATCGGCTACACCAAGCTCCGGGCTAAGTTCAGGCAGTACGAAGCCCAGCGCCAGCTCTACGCCTCGCACGACATTTTCCTCGGCGACGACAGGATAGTCAACCGACTTCCCAAGGCGCTGGGTAAGACCTTCTACAAGACCACCGCCAAACGACCCATCCCCGTCGTGCTCCGGCAATCTAGGCCCAAGGCGAAGGCGAAGGGCAAGAGGGCACCGAAGCGGAAGGGTGAAGAGGAAGAGGAGGTCAACGCCGCCTCGCCGAAAGAAATCGCCGCCGAGATCCAAAAGGCGATCGGTTCTGCGCTTGTCGCGCTGAGCCCTTCGACCAACACCGCCATCAAGGTCGGCTACGCCTCCTGGAACCCCGAGCAGATTGCCGAGAATGTCCAGGTCATCGCTGCTGCCCTCGTCGAGAAGCACGTTCCGAAGAAGTGGAGCAACGTCAAGAGCATCTACATCAAGGGTTCCGAGACGACGGCGCTTCCCATTTGGCAGACCGACGAGCTCTGGCTTGACGAGAAGGATGTCATTGCCGATTCTGAGGCCCCTCAACCCATCGAGCAGGCCGAGAAGGCGAATGTGGGTAAGAAGCGAAAGGCTCTTGATGCAGGCAAGGAGATGACGAGGAAGGGGCCTCTGAGCAAGAAGCAAAAGCTTCCTGAAAGCAACGACGATACTCTATTGAAGCAGATTGCCGAAACGAAATCCAAACTTAGGAAACAGAAGGAGAAGGCCAAGAAGGCACTGGACGATTAAATGTTCTTTTCTTCTTCTTTTCCGTCTGTTTTTTCATCTACACAAATCTTTCTACTTTTGTACCAGGCGTTGGTCGGTCGGATAATAAACATGCAAAAGTTTAGGCGTCGACGATGACATTGAGAACCTAGAGAAGATATCTTATGCTCTGACGAAGAGTTGTTGCAATTACTGTGACATTCCACGCTTGTAATTCTAGACTAATGTGCTGATCCGGTGCCAAACCCATCAAAACTCCCATTTCCCAAAAGCGATCCATTTCCAATAGAGAAAAGTATATAAACAAAGGAAAAAACAACAACTTAAAGTTCTTGCGAGACACGGTGTCCCTCGGTCTCGTCATCCCCACCAAACTTCTTGCTGAAAGGTCCAAAGTACGAAGACATGATCTTCTTCAGCGACTCCTCGCTGATTTGCATGTGATCGCCAGGGACCCTCCTAAACTTGAGGGCACCCTTGCTATCAAGTTCGCGGAGACCGAGCCAGTCATCCCTGTAGAGGTCAGTGTCGCGGAGGGGAGTGACATCTGTGCCGTTGACTTCCTGGAACCAGGAGGACTCCTTGGGGATAAGAGTAGTATCGTCCTGGAACATGATCATGACGAAGTTGGAGAGCGTAGAGAGGTTCTCCTTGTATGCAGAGTTCTTGGCAGGTCGCTCGTTATTGACATCGGCGAGGTAATTCGAGTTCTCGAGATATTTATCATAGGCTTGAGGATCACGATAGTACTGCGCAGGCACAACCCTACCCTGGACGAAGGACGACCATGTGTTAAACCTCAGCAGCGCCATGGCACCCTGGCACAGGAAGTCGGTGTCGCCGCACGCCTTGAACTTGGAAATGCCCAGATGCGGGCTACCGTATGTCACCAGGCTGCGGACGGGCGGGTTGTTGCATCGCTCAATGTAGCCGCGGAGGAACACGCCTCCCTGGGAGAAGCCGAGGGCGTCGATTGCCGGGGCCGTGGAGAGAATGGGGTGTGCCGCGAGGGCGGCGCACACTTCTTCGAGTTGGGCCGTGACGTTGCCGTAGAAGGAGGCCGTTCGATCAGCGTTGCCGTCTTGGCCGAGCTGGACGTGGTAGACAAAGGTTCCTGGGTTCACGGTTTCGGCGAGTTCTCCAACAGACTTCATGCCTTCGCCAGCGAAGGAGTCCCCGAGGCCTAGAATTAACGCGCTATGGGTGAGTTTCGCGTACTAGAGTTGGTTCTAGATAGAGAGTTGGGGGTCAGGTACCATGCCAAATCACCAGAGGCAGAGGAGTCTCGTCATCGTCGTCGTCCGCGCGGGAGTTCGGTGCGGCTGAAGCGATGGCCGAGAAGATGGTGCTTGCGCAAAGAAGCTCGGAGAGAGAGATGCGCCGCATCTTGACTAACGAAGTTGGATTTGATGAAATAACAACTGGACTTGTGTAGATGTAGAAGACGGCACGCAGAAGTTGTTCGTTGTTGAAACACGAGAGAGGCCGATCGTCAATGAATGGCTGCCTTGACGGGGCAACAGACCGGCGTCTTATGAAGTACGGAGCCTATAGGAGATCGTGGAAGCTCTTTGAGGAGCTTCTTACATCATCAATGTGCGACTTTATGCTTAGGTCAGCATTCAACTTCCTCCGAACCACATCAAAATCCCACCAAACTTGCCCACTTGAATGAGAAACTCGATCTTTCCGCTGCGGCTCCTGACCACACACCTCCACAACAAACAAGGAAACGATTTGATGGCGATGCGAGGTGAAACAGGGTGAAAGACACGATGTGAACCCTCCAATGAAAGGATAAGGGCTTAGTCCCTTAAAATTGGGATGTCTTACAGACCAGGGTCGTGTGTCGGTATGGGCAGCGACTCTTGCTAACAACATTGGTCTTCAGGGTAGATTCTTATCGGTAAGTTGGACCTCTCGAACTTCGTTTCCCTTTCTTGCCGCTCTTCCTGATGATATCCATTTTAAATATGTTTCAAGACGGATTTGAATTTTATAATGAAACAAACTCCTTTTCTGAAATCAACATTTTCTTGAATCTACACATTGCACCTCATCTTCTGGCGAGGACACTTCGCTGACATGCAAATGAATCTCTTCACTCAGGAAAGCCTTCGAGAAAGCGACTTTGCCGGCTTGCCAACTTCTCTGATAGTATAATAGTATGATAGTATAATAATATAATAGAATTGCTCGTTGTCCATCGTCTAGATACCGGAGCTGTGAAAATGCCATTCTGCCTCCCAAGCAATTTCTTCTGGAGCAGTCAGGAGTCCGTGTGAAATGTGGTTTAACTCATGGTATCAACACTGTCTCCACAGCTCTAGTCGCGGGGCAGAATTCGGACGCAAGCTATGAGAATTGATCTTTGGAGAGGCAAAGCTCTCCTTCGCCAAATCGCAGCACTCTTCATCGATCCAGTCTTTCCGCGCCTCATTCGCCCGAGAAACCGGAGTCTCTTTTGAGTTCCTTTCAGCATAAAACCACCCTGCTTGTAACCGTCCCAAGGATTCTAATTGAACGAAACGTTGGTCTCTTTCTCCAGCCTCTATCCAAGACGAGAATCGTTCGCGAGGGATTGCAAGACCTTGGCCGTGAGGCGCGAAGGGGGTAGACAGACAGCGATGGCTTCGACCGCGGCAGAACTACGAAACGGCGCGCCTCCTGGAACTTTGAAGCCCAGACCGAATCCAAAGAGCGGCGCGACGGAAAATAACAATGACGCATCCGCGGCACCGGAGCTGCCCATCGGGCCTCACCCTGGCATTGTGACCGTTCCGGAACAGTACATTTTCGAGCAAAATATTCGGCAGATGCAGAGGGTCGCAGGTTCTGATCCTACTCGGGAAGATAATTATCGGCTACAAGGGGTCCAGTTGATTGATAACGTCCGCAAGGCGCTCCAATTGTGCGTACATCCATGTCCCTTTCCGTTGTCTCATCTGACTGGATTGTTTGGGCCTTGAATGAATCAAACTGACAAGACCGTTGCCAGACCAGTCCGAACTTTCGATACCGCAGTCGTCTACTACCATCGATTCCGTTTGCGGCATAGAGAGGTTGAATATAACTTTCAAGACTCGGCCATGGCGGCGCTCTTCCTGGCATGTAAGGTGGAAGACACTATAAAGAAGTCAAAGGATATACTATGCGCTGCATATAATCTTAAAAATCCCGACCATCAAACGACGCCGGATGATAAGGTGTGTGACATTGGTTTCTTTCATGTCTTTCTTGTCTTTCTCTCTATGACCATTAGCATTCTCGTAGTCGACGTACTAACGTGACTACCCTCGCAGCTCTTTGAACAGCCATCCCGAGTCCTAGTCGGGCTAGAGCGTATGATTCTTGAAATCATCGGCTTCGATTTCCGAACGCGGTACCCTCAAAAGTACCTCATCAAGGTCGTTCGCAGTCTGCTTGGTCCTGAGGAGGGCAAGTCCTTCTTGCAAATAGCCTACGAGATGTGTATGGACATGTACAAGACGTTCGTTCCGATAAAGCAAACCTGCCTAACCATGGTCCTGGCCATTGTTGAGCTCACGTCCCGCGTCACTTGCCAGTACGTGGACGTCGTGGGACAGATTGACCCAGCTCGCTGGAATGTCACGCGCCAAAGCGTCATGGAGACCATCCTCGACCTACTCGATCTATACACCCAGTTTCACAAGTCGACGAAGCTCGGACTACGTTACGATCTCGCTAGATTCATCGATGTTAAGATCAAGATCAATGCAGAACTGGACGCCAACCCGGACCTTTCGCGACACGAGTTCTCGTGCCAGCCGTGCGCCACGAGAGCCGTAGCCGAAAGCCAAGCGGCGGCAGCGCCGGGCGCCGGGCCCGGCTCTATCACGGCGCTCACCATGACTGCCACGTACAACTCACTCAAACCGGGGACCAAGAGCTCGGATAACACACTGCGCTTCGTCTTTGACCGTGAGGAGGCGAGGCGAGAGGCGGAAAATGTCTCGGAGTACTTTAAAGAAGAGTATGAAGAGTTTGAGATTGAAGTAGAGGAACCTATTCCTGAGCCAGAGAGGTTCTCAGACGCCCAACATCATGGTCGTCAGCGGGATCGTGGGCATGGCCACGGACATGGCCATGGCGGACGAGGACGTGGTCGCGGCGGTGGTGGTGGCGGGCGCGGAGGTGGATGGGGGCCATATCCGAGGAACCCACGTAACCATGGGCATCCCCATGATAGACGAGGCGGGGGAGGTGGAGGAGGAGGCGGCGGTGGTGGTGGTGGTGGTGGAGGAGGTCGCCGATATCACTGACAGTAAGAGTCATGGGCAAGGTTTTTGCATTTTTTTTTTTCTCTCGGGAGTGTTGCATTAGAGAGGCGCTGGAATTCAAGTCATGATACCCATCAATTACTGCATACTGCATTACTTCCCGGAATATAGCAGGGCGAGATAGGATGTATAGTGCTGATTGTCAACATTTGGTCACGTCGAAAGCAACAACCTGCCAGCGTCCATTCAGCGCTGCTGAGGGCAGCTCGGCCGCGTGTGAAAAAAAAATCCCGATGTACAAAGTAAACTAACATTATTGCCTTCCAACCCTAAGATGCTGAGTATTTTAGTTCATTGGCGAAGCTGCCTGGAGGAACCGAGCGTATTGTGACGTCGCATGATGACGACACTCTGAAAATGGTGCTTCGAGCAAAAGGAACTCCCGAGTCTCGTCTCGTTGACAAAGACCAGCATCTCCAAGTCTAGAGAGACAAGTGCTGGCATGCAGGGCTTTAGTGTACCATTTTATAAATTGGAGAGGTGGCCTTTTTGTCGGAGATTGATATGTCGTGTTTATTATATCAATTACGAAGCTGGGTTTCTTTTGGCTTCGTTTCGCATCTTCTTCTCTATGGATGCCTCAGGGATTCGTGTGAACATCGCAGAGTCGTCAGAATTAATCCAGGAGCCTAATCGCTGCATTCGCTCTGGTCGTGTCTTAAGTAGTGTGTGCCACCTGGCCTTAACAGATCGACAAGAGCCGGGCGTCATGCGGACCACGAGACAAGAGGGAGGTCTGGTGCGGTAAGCATAGACTGGAGCTTGGTTTTTTTTCTTGAAACAATCGACCCAAGATTTCATTAAGAAGTAGCGATGCTACAGCATTCCAAGCATCAGTGCAATCAATGATCAATGATCAACGGCCCTTAGCGCTGCGATCTTTCTGTGACGTAGACTGGAGCGCAGCTTCTTGATGGGAGGGCGACGTAAGTCTTGGTGGATACAACATCAATGGCGAGGAATGTCGCGTTCAATAGCGCCGTCCAGCTGGGAAGGGAAGACCGGTCGCAGCACTCGGGAGCCCGTTCAGTTACCAGCCACCCACTAGGGCACTAGTGCCACCCGCAGCCCACCGCCCACCACGCACGTACTATTCCTTCGTAGTTCGTACTCACATTGAACCTTGTGTAAAGTACTTCTTCCTGGAGCAGCGCAGTGGTACTTCCAAGCGTCGACATCATTATTGTTTCTCTAAATTTCCTCCCCAGCCCAGATCCACTTGCTCCCTCTTCCACCAAACCTCAACCTCCACCTTATCTGTCCTCACACTCTATCTGCTGGCCTCTCCTCAACCACGTCGCGTCGACTCTACTACTCTCCAGAAACGCAGTCTCGTCGTCCGAACTTCTCGAACCTCCCGATTCTTGCGTCGCCTGATCCCACATCGCACCGCCAATCGCCCAATTCCCTGCTCCCTCCATAAAATCGTCACGACATCCCCTCCCCTTTCTCCCCATCTTCATTTTACCAACATCCTTCCTCCCCAGTAGTCTCGAAGGCCGTCGCCGACCGAAGCAATGGCGCCTCCGCCCTCGCCTAACCTTCCTCTCTCCGAGCGCCTGCTCACCCTCGCGAAGACATTGCAATGTATGCTCCCCCCCCCAACCTCATTCCCGAGTCGGCTAATCCAAGACCCAGTCGTTCTTTGTCTGGGGACTGGGAAGCCTGTCTATATCCAAATCTTTCATCCTATCCAAGCTTCTTCTGCCTGCGAAACTGGTTTTTGTGCTGACGATTTATTCTTCTAGTTGCCTGGTTTGTTGGGTACGTGTCCATAATTTCAAGCTCTGTTCCCCACTACGAGATATCATTGCTTGCGCCTTCCACATGCCTTGTGGCCGGGCTACATTCCTCACCTGGAGCTGTCGCGACTAAGCCATAAATCAAGCTGAGCTGCAAACAAAGCAATTCGTGCAGAGCAGGCTACACAGAGCCAGGCAGCTTTGCCCCTGTGTGAAGGCTACATCCCAATTATTTTGGCTGACTTGTGAATTTGCTAGACATCTTACTCTGATCCTTTCTACTATCCGATATGGCTTTTCGTGGATCCGATTCAACTATTATGGTGGAATGGCCCGTTTCTCATACCGCACTGCATTCATCGCAGCTGCAGTGACCTACGGTATCGTTGTTTATAAAACATTCAAGGCCCGGGCCAAGAGTGGTTCTCGCCAGCCTACCCCGATTGGCCTTCTTAGCGATGAGAACGTGCAATATCTTGGTAAGTAGCGAGAACATGTCTTTTCAGTTGGAAGTAGGCCGTCGGGTCCGGGATCGGTCTCGGAATGGGATGGCGAGCTAACGAATTGTTCTCACTGCTACAGGTATGGCCATTGTTTGGCTGTTCAGTCCGCAGTACCCCCTCGCGATGCTCCCGTACTGTGTCTATTCGGTCTTCCACGTTGCCACCTACACGCGTGCGAACCTCATCCCGACGATCCAGCCTCCCAAGGTGATCTCGGCTCCTACTTCGTCGCCTAACAGCAAGCCGCAGTACGCCCCCAACCCGCTTTCCGATAAGATCGGTGCCTTTGTGAGGACCTACTACGACGACTCGATGTCCATTGTCTCTTCGCTCGAGATCCTCCTCTGGATCCGCATTCTACTCTCTGCGATCGCTTTCCAGCGACGCTCGTGGATCCTTCTCGGAATCTACACCCTCTTCCTCCGATCTCGCTTTGCCCAGAGCCCTCACGTTCAGAGCTCTTTCCAGCAGCTGGAGACCAAGGTCGACGGACTTGTTGGCTCACAGGGTACTCCCCCCGCCGCGCGCCAAGCCTGGGACGGTGTTAAGGGAGGAGTTCGCCGATTCTATTCGATCACCGACATCAACCAGTATGCCAACGGCGGAGCCGCTGCTCCCAAGAAGACCTCGTAAACGACGATCTCACGCGAATCATCATCCGGGCTCTGGGTTTAGTGCAAGTTCGCAATTCGTACCCAGTCACGGAGTTTGTTAGATCCTCCGGACAGCTAGGAAGCCGTCTTGATGTGGCAAAGCCCCCCTCTTTTTCTTTTTTTTTTTTTTTTTTTTTTTTTTTTTTTTTTTCTTCCCCCACCGTATCTAGACTTGTCGTCTTCCCGTCGGCATTACACCTATCGTGGACGTGCGACATAAGCACACGGTTCAAATGACCCCAATCCACTAGGCACGAAGACACGACCTCGGGGATCTAATGTGTAACACGGAAGCATAGAAGGACCTTAGGACTGCTTTAGATGGAACGTTGGTACGCCTTGGAGGCTTATTCTCATGGCCACAAAACGCAGTTTTCGAAGATTATAGGCCCGGTATTGTCATTAAATTTCTTTTTTTCCCCCAGTCTTGTTTCCAGTTTACATGTCCTTTTGTGGTTATTACGATTGTGCGGAGTGCGGAGTGCGGAGTGTCTTCTTCCGACACGACAGACAACCGTAAAGCAGTTTATTATTTACAGGAGCGAAGAGGAATGCCCGAGGTTGTATACCACCGTCGAACCGTTGGAAGAAGTTGAAAATGGGGAGTTGCTGGTAGTAGTTGAATTGTATGAATCGTTGATATTTATGTCATTAGGGTTTGCATCTTTTTATCCAGAGCGTGCTTTCATATATTCCGCGCGATACTTGATCCCCCTGTATTCGGCGGTGGCTGTGGTTAGTAGCAAGCGATTGATAAATGAATCTTAGGCTGCCTCTCACCCATGTGTGCGGAACTCGTGCATTCAGTCGCGCTTCGCAGATCGAAGCTTGAGGTGGCGAAGCGCCGGAGCTGCTGCGGCTCCTGCCATTTGAGGCGATGACGTAGTGCGTTGTAGCTCCATGCGGATTGATCAATAAATCCGTTTCAGAGACCGCAACATCGACATCCTTGTACAATCTCATCCATCAGTCGGGGGCCTCATATTCTTCCTCTCACACCTGAATATATTCTAGTCCGTTACTTTGCCGTACCCGAGTACTCTCATAATTGGCTTAACTATCGCTCAAAGACTTGTCCCTCTCGAGCAGTTCAAAGAGCCGGTTACGAAACCTCGGTGTATGACAGTCTGGACGAGGCTCTGCGAGAAATTTGGAATGACCTCTCTTCTGCGGCAGATTGTCGCGAGCCCGCGGGTTAGGCATGCAGATACAGGCCTGGATCTATGCTACGTCACTCAAAATATAATCGTCACGTAAGTACCTTCTAGGCTCTCCCCCAAGCTGTGTTCCCTTCTACCCCTTCATAACATAGACTCCTAACTTGATCTCAAGCTCCGGTCCCTCACAATCCTATCCCAAGCGCGCCTACCGCACGCCGCTTGATACGCTCGTCTCATTCCTCGATGAGCGCCACGGCAAGAACTGGGCAATATGGGAGTTCCGCGCCGAGGGGACGGGATACCCGGACGAGGCGGTCTACGGGCGCATTCTCCACTACCCGTGGCCGGATCACCACCCTCCACCGTTCAGACTCGTTCCTCTCATCATGGCTAGTATGAGGAATTGGCTTCACGGCGGCGAGTTGAAGAGAGGGGCTGTAGGCGGGGTGAGCGATCTCACCGCAGCGTCCAGGGTAGGGACTAGAGATGACGAGGGGAAGAATAACAGAGTGGTGGTCGTGCACTGCAAAGCGGGAAAGGGGCGAAGCGGGATGGTGACGTGCAGTTACTTGATCGCGGAGTGTGAATGGAAGCCATCCGACGCGCTGGCACGGTTCACACAGAGGAGGATGAGGCCTGGGTTCGGGGAGGGGGTCTCCATTCCGAGCCAGAGGCGGTGGATAACGTACGTCGAACGGTGGACGAAACATGGGAAGAGATATGTTGATCGGGAGGTGGAGATTGTGGAGATCCATGTGTGGGGGTTGAGAGATGCGGTTCGCATTTTCGTTGAGGGGTATATAGATGAGGGCAAGAAGATCAAGACGTTTCATGTGTTTGGGGGAGAGGAGAAGATCGTTGTCGACGGTCCGGGGATGTCGACGGGGAGCAGCGTTGACGGAGAATCGGGGAGTTCTGCGGTCGAGTCGGAGGGCGATGCGAGCGCTTCCGAATCCGTGGGCAGCAGCACCAAGTCGAAGACGAAGAAGAAGGCCAAGGAGGTGATTCGATCTATTTCGAAAAGGGGATGGGATGGACTCAAAACCGACAGCGCCGGAGTTTCTTCTTCTTCTACTTCCTCCGCGCAAACCTTATTCGTCCCGCCTTCGAGGACGGAGTCGCCCGTTAACGACGCACCACCCGAGATCACCGGCGGATCAGCCGTCATACTAAAGCCCAATTCACCCATCATCATCCCGACAAGCGACGTCAAGATCGGCGCTCGGCGCAGCAGCAAGGGCCCTACCTCCATGGGCCCAACATTCGTCACCTCCGTAGCGCACGTCTGGTTCAACGCCTTCTTCGAAGGCAACGGGCCCGAACGGGACGGCAAGCCCGAAGCCAGCGGCGTCTTCGAGATCTGCTGGGACGAGATGGATGGGCTGAAGGGGCTGATCAAGACGCCGAGGTCGTTTGATAAGATCGCCGTTGTGTGGAAGGCCGTGGGCGTTGAGGAGGAAGTGAGGTTGCCGGAGGTTGTGGAGGACGTGCAAGAGGTGCGGCCTGCTGATTGGAAAGGGGAAGAGGATGTTTATCAGGAGAAGATTGGGGGTGAGGTGGATGGGAAGATTGATGCTGAGGTTGAGGCGGGGGAGAGGGCAGCGGTGAAGTGTAGTGGTCCCGAAGGAGAGGAGATTGGTGACGAGATAGGGCGAGGGGATGAAGTGGCCTCCCAAGAGCCGACGAAGAACTTGAAGCCTACTCTATTATGATGTCTATAGACCTAGATAGGTACATATTGAGATGAAGACAGGCATGGTTCACCTTGTCGGAACACCTCTACACTTTTATCCATCTCCCCAGCCACGGTCCCAGTCATTTAAGGCGGGTATATATCCTCTCGAGTTGTTCCTTTTCATTTTAGACTAAGGGATTCCATCGATTAATTCATGATTTATCGCGAACTACATGCAAAGTGCCGGTGTATTAGAAATAAAATTGTTGACATATTAAAAGTATTTCATTAAGGAAGCTTTAATTTATAAATATGTGTCTCTATCTATTGAGGGTGATGGGTGTAACCTTGTTGAGGTGGCGGTGAGTTTGGCGGAGAAATAGTATGCTGAGTCGGGAGCTCTTGAGCGTATGCTTGAACGGGGGCCGGCGAGGTAGTAGGAGAAGGATAGTTGCCCGTGTACTGAGGAGTGAAAGGCTGGCTACCGGGGGCCTCGTGGAACCCCTGGGGAGTAGGGGGAGTGGGCGATGTGAAGTTGCTACCAGTGTGCTGGGCCGGGATAGGCTGTTGTTGGCCGTACGTTCCACCGGTATACTGGGGCTGGACGGGTTGCTGGACAAAGCCGCCGGTGTATTGGGGTTGAATTGGCTGCTGAACAGGGACAGCGGCGGGGATAGCGGCACCCTGGGCCGGGTAAACAGGAGCGGTGGCGGCTACGGGGGCGGGCTGTGTGTATGCCGGCTGGGCGACAACGGTCTGCTGCTTCTCAGCACCATCAACGATGGGGGCGGCAGGGGCGGCAGAGCTGCGCGAACGGAGGAAGGCAAGCACGTTCAGGACGGTCATGACAGCGAAGAGAATGCTAACCGCAAGAGAAAGAGTGATTAGCAGGGAACTAAATTGGGTTGTTGTGCCGGAGGCAATAGGAACTTACAAGTTCAGAGCGCTGATGCAAGCAACGGCGGTCATGCTCGCGAGACCGACCTTTCCTGCAACGAAGCTGTCACGCTTCATCTTGAAGCAGGTCGTGCTGTCGATGAGGCTTCCGTCGTTGTAGCATCCGGAAATGCTAACCCTGTACTTGAAGGAGGCCCTCATGTGGGCGGTCGATCCCATGCAAGAGAGCCACATGATGGTGAGGAAAGCGTCAATGGCAATGACGACGAAGATGCGCCAAGACGTCTGGAGGCTAGCAACGCTCTGGGAGGCGAGAATGAAACCAAGGCCAAGCCAGGTCAGGACGGACTGGAGAGGTTGAAGTTAGCGGGACAGCTCTGAACGTGACTTTTATAATATCTTGACGGTTGGTTGATCGAGGGAAAGAAGTTGGGGTCTCATGTTTTATTGAACTAACCACTGCAATAGCGAAGCCAAAAGGATCCATGTAGGCGCCATGGATGATGTACGCGCTCAAGCCCAGGACGATGATGGAGACGACGATCTGGATGCCTCGCACAGCATACTGCCAAGGCTCGGGCTTGACTCCAGTCTTGGTCGCGTTGTCACCCGCGGGATATACGACGTAAGACGTCGAGGCAGCAGGCGCCGGAGTTGGAACGGCGGACATCTGCGGCTGTTGCTGGAGGGGAATGGCCTGGCCCTGCGGAGGGTAGCCGGGCTGTTGGTATTGTTGCGACATCGCGACCACGGTGATCTTATTGTTTACCTCTCTCAACCCTCGGTGCAAGTTTCTCAGGTGTACGGAATAGATCCTACGTTTGACCAAGAAGACAGGAAGTCACACGCGATTCAAGGGGAGGAGAGAAGAGAAAGAGAAAGACAAAAAAAAAGAAGACACCAGGGTGAGGGATGGGGTGGCGGCAAGCTGTTCCCTTTTTGTCTCGCGCAAATCCTTTTCCTTCTCGAGGCGCGAAGCCCTAGTACCACCAATCCTCAAGGATCAGGGGGCATTTGCTGGAGCTTGCCTGCAGAATGCAGATGCATCGGGTAGATTAACAGCACACTTTTCCTCGATCCAGCGGTCTTGTCCTCTCACAGATCACCCGCACAGCCCCCGTCGCTAGCTTTCAATCGCCCGGTCTCTCGCCTCATAGTTTACTTCGTACGCGAGCAGGAAAATTACTCCCCACCACGAAGTACTTCGTACTCTCCACGACGGCTGAGCGGCATTGGGAGACATGTTTTGTCTGCAGTTTTCCGCAAGGCTGCAGGGGTGGTTGAGCCAGGTGGAGATGGGCCCTGTCCGACTCCGGTATTTAGTGCGAGCCTGCGATGTGATCTAAACTCAACTCGGCCAATGGAAAGAACACATGCTGTGGAAGCCAGACACAGCGACCTTCTGGGTCGAAGTGCTTGTTCGGGAGTCGACTTTGTTGAACAAGGTCGATTCGGGAGAGCTCAGATCGACAATTCTCTTCACCTCTGATCTCCGCTGCATCTCTTGGCCACCCAGCTGAGTCTTCGAGCGTGTGTGTGTGTTGTTTAAGGCTTGATGAATCAACGTCACTCGAAGTCCCAAGAAACAAAGTGCTTGGCAGTTGCGGTGGGGCCATGTTCCATCACAAGATTGCTCTTTTCAGCCCCAAGCAATATTTGTTCTCTGGCACCAATCAATGTTTGAAGATCTTCGGCTCTGAACCACTCAGAAGCAAGCGACAGCAGCTTTGAACCATGGGCGAGAGGCGCTAAAACTGTCTTATCTTCCCTGTTAATGGCTATACGAAGCATCAATATAACCAAGATCTCTCTCCCTTGCCTGGCCCATTCAGTGGCCCTAAAGATGGGGAACCATCCGAAATTGATTTTGTCCACCACGGAGGATCGATAAGAAGAATGCCTCGAGACATGGGGGAGGGGCATGATGCCAGACTACTAGGTCGTGGTTATGAAGCAAGACTGGTGACGCGACCGAGGGACAAATCTAGCCTAAGAACCCCCTACTTCGTAAACCCTTCGAAGAGCACTCGCTTTATGCTACTCACAAGAAGCCGTTGATGAGTCGTAGATGTGATGCTGGAAAAATGCCAAAATCCCTTGCGCATGTAGTCCCGTCCCTCGTGGGCACAGCAATGCGCCCATGCTTCACGCACATCCTCGGCAATGCCAAAAGATGATGCGATCGGAGCCGAAATATGCAACTCGACGGCCTTCTGGACACTGCCTTCGCGCATTTAGAGAAAAAAAAGTCGGATCATTTGATCGCTTTGACGAGGCGAGAAGCACATATCGCCGAGACCCCCAGGACCGTCCTTCCCCACATTCCAGCATCATGAGATGAGAGCGGCCAGCAGGGTAGTGTAGTGTATACGCGGAGCAGATCGCCCCAGGTTCTGGTGGGTGCCAGTGATAACCGAGAAGAAAATCTTGCCGCGTTCAATGTCGTATGCCGAGAATCGACGCTTTCTGGTGGAGACGATGGCGCAGTGCCTCTCGGCCCCACATTGTCGCTGCTTGTCTGACCGGGTGCAGGAGGCAGTGCAGGCTGCAGACAAGAATAGATCATTGATCTCCCTTGAAGGTCAATCCTCGCCGATCTCGCGGAGATATTGTGTCAAACGAAATTTCCTCAGCTCGCGGGGCTGAGTGTCGTCACTGTCGTGCTCCGAGGCCAGCGCTCGCCAAGCCGGGAGATTATCAATTGATGAGCTCAGCTGCGCCTCAGCTTCCAGAGAGCCGAGCTCAAACTGTGTCAAAGGCAGCTTCCAACATTAAAGGCTCAAGATGTTTCTTCGCTCTGCGAATAACCCGCGATGTGTGTTGGGCGAGCATCAACCAAAATATCATTCCTCATCGATCGATGCCAATCCTGGGCAGTCGATCCCGTTTATATCGTAAAGGAGAAAAAAAGACAGTGCCTCAGACAAAGTAAAAGAACCGTGATCCACACCTCGATATACAACCCGAATGCATCCATAAAATGGCCAATCCCTCAATAATATACGTTTCCCCCTCCACCATTCTTAATCTTCTCCTTTGCCTTCCTGACCCTTTTATTATCCATCTTCGTCCTCCACGAACAGTCGTCTGAAAATTCGCACCTCTGGCACTTGAACCCGTCTTCGATGTCAACTCCGCGTGGCCCCCTTTCGCCCTTCCACCACTGCATATCCGACGCAATCTGAAGATTGAGCGCCCCATCATCCATAGGGAATGTGTAGCTCCCTATAATGCTGCCATCATCCCTGAAGCGGTAGTCTACAGAGAGAAGTTTCCCGAGGGAGTTGACGCCGTTGGGGAAGGTAAGTTGGAGCTCCTCCTTTATTAAAGGAAGGAGCTCGCGAAGGGTGCGATATTTGACGAAATCGGACGTGATATCACCGTCCTTCTCCTGCGAGCTCTTGGCATCTGCATCGTAAAACACTTCGTCGTGTAGATCGCCCACCTGCGCGATGAATTCATCCGAGAAGGGTTCATCTGGGTCTATATCGAGACGTCGAAAAACTCGGAAAAAGTCGAGGTTTCCTTTGATCATTTCTGACAGGAAACGGTGGTAGAGGAAAAGCTGAATCTTCGTCGGTCGCAAAAGTGCCGCTCCCTTCGGCGGCCATGGCTTTCCTCTGGTCTTTACATCACAGAGATAAACTAAGAGTGAAGGATTGCTGTCGCTCTTTCCACCACGTGCCTCTTGGCTACTAGAAAGAACTTCTTCTTCGAAATCGGCGTCGGGGCAGGTGTAGCTGAGGCTGTCGACTATTCCTGTGCAAAGATGGCCGTCGACCATTCCCCAAACTTCCAACTCTCTGGTAAGTCCAGTGTCCCTCAGTGTCCTGAGGCCTTGGATGAAATTCCACAATTTGAGACCAAACAGATCTTCTTTGGTATCGACGTCAACTCGGACAGTCGTGTGCACCTGATCCTCGAGTTTCTTATGCACCTTAGACCCCTCCCTCATGATGGCCGTCTTGGTCTTCCTCCCATATGGCAGTCTCGTAAGGGTATAATAGTATTGCAATTCACACCATGCTCCGCCTGATGTCAAATCCGTGACCGAGAATGGCTTTTTCGGAAACGTACGGAATCGCACAAGCGGCGAGCGCTCATCCTTGAAGAACGATGAGGCATCGATCTCTTCAACATCCGAATCTTCGCTCTTCTCGACCTCCGCGGTCTTCTCCGTCGTTTCGGGTGGCAATGCAGACAGAGCGCGGCTCACTAGACGCTTCCAAATAAGAGCAGGTCAGTCAAAATTAATTTTCAATCCTTCGCTGAGCCGGAAGAAAGAACAACACCCACAATCCGGGTATACGACGCTTTCTGTCTGGGTCTGGGAACCTGGTTGGGGAGCGGAAGACGGTGTCGGCAGATACCCAACGGCCGCCGGAGCTGTGTTAGCCGCAGATGCATTGGTCGGCCCATAGCGCTGCGTGACATGATTACCAGCTATCACGGAACCCGCCGAGGTGTCGCCTTTAGATATGGTGCTAGTTGTTGTCGAGGACTCTCGAGCGGGTGCGGGTGCGGGTGCGGGAGCTGGGACAATCTTGGAAGCGAGATCAGTGAGAAGCGCTTCCTCCTCAGACGATAGGTCGTAGTAATCATCGAAAGTGGGAGGGACAAGAGTGGCCATCATCGAGGTATAGGCACAAATGCCATTGAGCCCATGGTGATGCGGGAGGGCTGACGATGATAATCGGAGAATGGGGGAATTGGGGGGGTTTGATTTAACTTCGCGTCGCGGGGTTGAAAGTGGCGGCCTAAACTTCCGTCACAGTCATTTTTGGCAGGCAGCTGCCCCAGTGAGCTTGGAGCGTCTCAGCGCGAAGTCACCTGACCAACCAGAACCGCAATCACCCAACCCCCAGCTGCCCTAATATTACCCTTGCCTGCGGGCGACCTAGTGCAACAGTGCCTGAGGAAGTGGACAAAGTCGGCCCAAGCACAGGCCCAGCATCCACAATTTATGGTTACAGCCGCACTAACTCGGCCCCGTTCCTGGGGAATCAATTGGACCCAGTTTCAAATCAGGCCGTCACTGAATTAGGCATTGATCTATCTCCTTTTCACTCGACTGCCAGTCCTGAGCTTAACTGACAATAAACTTGTAAAATCGAACCGTTGACTCCATGTGCAGAATTCTATGTCTGCTCGGTCACTTGAAGAATGAAGGCCTGATCCCAAAATGGCTTGGTCAGTTGGCGAACAGACGCTGCCAGTTGACCAGTAACGATGTCCTGTTTTGTCCAAGCTGGGCGTCATGAGTTTCAGCTCAGGCGCCCTCATGCCAGGTTCCCAGATCCCCCAAGCCTCTCCTCTCCTGACCAGTCCACCAGGTGATCTCTCATCGCATCGCCGTCGCCATACCTTAACCCGTTCCCTACTATTTTGGAAACCTCGCCTCGTATTCAGCGGTCTGTGCCTAGCTCACTAGCGCAGGTAGCGAGGCTGAGACTCATGCCACCGTGTCTCGTCAGGGGTTAAATGGGCCCAGACAGGCAGCCGAATTACTGGGATCGACGAGAGGCCAATCCAAGGCAGCAGTTATATACTTAGCAATTGAGCTTGCCCTTGACCTTGGGAGCCAGTCTGTTGATCAACTCTATTCAACACGCTCTTCGATAACTCGCTTCGCGAAGAAAGGAGATCCTTTGCCGCTATCTGGCGCCGTCCGACTTCACCATGTCCACGTCCTTCCTGCGTCTCCGCCGTCCCGCTCTGCCGGGAGCGAAACCCGCCTCTCACCCAGAAACTCTAACTGCAACCCCGACGACTCCGGCGCCGATCCAAACCTCTTCCCCGTCAGCCGGCCCCACCTTTATGGACTTGCCACCAGAGCTTCACATTCAAATAGCCGAATATCTCATTTATCCAGATGCACTCTCACTGAAGCATGTCAACCGCTACTTCCATAACCTTGTGTATACTGGGGTCACACTCAAGGTTGAGTGGCTCATGCAACGAAGACGTCTTCATCTGGAGTGCCCCAACAATGGACGATGTGATCTTGGAAGTGACGTCAGATTTTGCAGAGGAAGTGTCGCGTATGTCTTTTATCGCCATTCTTTGTTTCTTTGTCCCTGTTTTTCTTTCACCCATTGTTTCCAGACAACGCTCATTCAAGTCCCGCACGCTAACGATACACACAGTCTTTTGATGAAACGGAGAAGAGAACACATCGAGTGCGAATCCAGACCAGACCTCGGTTGTCTCATTTACGGCACCAAGGTCTGCGTCCACCGTCGCTCCCCGGCCCTCCGCTGGGCAAGATGGCTACGAACTACCCTGACCGCTGAGCTTTGGTGGTTAATTGTGGGGGCGATACCACTTCTCTGCTGTGGTGCATGGATCTCTGAATTGCTGAGGTCGAGCCGGCCTGACCAGGAAGCAGCAACGACTCCGGTTCCCCCATTGTCTCTAGGGTAAATGGAAGCATGCTAGTCATTTTCCCTTGTTGAAATCGGAAATGCGTTTTGTCTTTGGAGTCGGGAGTCATTGGGACAAAGCGGGCATGGTCTGCGTTCTTTGATACGTGTTTAGCAAAGTATTTGGGCATGTGATTGCTTTCAGGGACAAGAGGATTGTCCTTTTAATATAAGTCATTGAGAGTTGGTTCAATATTGTCTATTTAAACCTCGTCCTGTCCCCTCGGAAGCTACTCGACTATACGACTGTCCACCACAATCACAATCGCATTCACAATCACCATCACAATCACCTTCACAATCACCATAAGCCATCGGCATCATGGCGAGGCCGCTCTTCTACGACGTTCGCTGTGCTACCTGCGAGAGGCTTATCGTCAAAATGTCTCTCTTCGACCGGGGTCCAAAATTCCGCATCACGAAAAAAATCAAGGCCATCGCCAGTAAGTTACAGTGCGATATATGCGACCCTCCCAGTGGAAACGAACAATCATTCGAAGATTGTTATGAGGAGATACCAGATGATATGAGCGAATAACTTTTCTCACAGCGCGAGGACTGCCAACCGGGAGCAAACTTACCTCCCGGCAATGATTTGTTTCCTCACCACCCGACTCTTAATCACACAACTAGCTTTCTCATTCTGTCTTAACAGAAAGTAAGTTGAAAGAATGAAAATACCATCACTGATCCAATAACTTCCACATCCCCCCACCTTTCTGGTTACTGCCTTGACGCTACTCCATACTAGAAACCATTAAAAATCCCTCTCGGATTGGTCGCTCCTTGTAAGTCTCATCCCAATCTCCCCAGAGTGGTTAGCACTTCACAACTGTTCTTTAGAAACGATCACATCCGACTTTTTCGGCGTCTCCCCCTGCTCCTCGACCGAACTCGAATCCTGAAGTGAGGTGGGCGGCTTGAGATTACGCCTCTGTTTCCAGGTAAGCCCCTCAGTCTCGAAGATGGTGCTGATTTCCTCAAGAGTGTAGCCGCGCGT
This sequence comes from Scedosporium apiospermum, assembly GCF_000732125.1. Lineage (NCBI taxonomy): Eukaryota > Fungi > Ascomycota > Sordariomycetes > Microascales > Microascaceae > Scedosporium > Scedosporium apiospermum. The sequence goes on along the minus strand of NW_015971822.1, from coordinate 1,289,072 downwards.
TTCAACGAAGAAGTACCACACGGCAATGAGCTGGCAACAAAAGATTTGTTAGTCTGGCTTCATACCCCAACTGTAGGTAAGTGAGAGATCCTACCTCAAGGAATGTATAAACGATATAGGCAATATAGTACTTCCAACCAGCGTTCTGGAGTCCGATTGGATTTACGAAGGTCGAAAAGAAGCCAGCGGCATGCATGATACCGGTCTGGTAGGCAACGCCACGGGCTCGAATCTCATACGGGAGGAGTTCCGCCGGGTATGCCCAGAGAGGGGTCCAACCGACATCGTATGCGCCGTTCGAGAGGAAGATGGAAACGAGAACGCCAACAGCAAAGTTTTGAGTACCATGGGTGGTATACACTTCGTGGCAGGGGTTAGTCGAAAGTCCAGGGGGCGACATTGTATCGACGACTTACATGCGGCAAAGGTTGTCCAGAGAATAAAGGCTAAAAACATGCCGGTGGTGGAAATCAGGAACAGCTTTCGACGACCGACTCTCTCGACAAAGAATGATGCGCCAACGGCCAAGACAAAGTTATAAATAGAGAGGCAGCCGTTGATAGTGGTTTGCTCGATAGTTTTGGTAATGCCAATGCTGTTGAGAACAGAATGGAGGTAATATTGAACTAGGCCATTTCCCGATATCTATAATGGAGACAAATTAGAATTTTCACTGATGTTATTAAGTTGAACGGCAGCCTACCTCCAGGAAAAGACCGCAGAATGTGATAATGATAAGACGCCTCCTATTCGGCTTGGTCCGAATAAGATCCGCGTAGCTTCCCTGGCGTCGATACTGAGCATCCTGGAGAATCGCTTGCTTGATCTGTTGATATTCAAGTTCAATAATGGGATTCGTAGCATCACCATTCGCGTGATATTTGGTAAGAACCTCCTTAGCTTTCGCCCCTTGACCTTTCGAGACTAGCCACCGGGGACTCTCGGGCACGAACCAGATCAACGCGATCTGGATTATAGCGGGAGCAGCTTGCAGAAGACTAGGAATCCGCCATGACCACGAGTTCTGAATGAACTGAGTCCCATACGTGGTCCAGGCAGCGATGATGGCCCCGGTATACCATGCCGTCGGGAAATATGACAGGATTGTTCCTCGGTGTTTCGGTAAAGCCAGTTCGGCCAGAAGTGACGGTGCAGCCACCACGGTGAATGCAAGGCCCCAGCCGATGAGAAATCGGGAGATGACGAACTGTGCGATGTGCTTGGAGGAACCCTGAAGAACAGCGCCAAGGCAAGTCCAGGAGGCGCCGAACGCGATAGCCTTGCGACGGCCAACTTTGTCGACGAGCCAGCCGATGAGGGGCAAAGCCACCATAGCTCCCACAGTTTGGATAGAGTTGAGTAGGCCTAACACCGGTCCCTTTGGGTGGTCGAACTCTGGGCGAGAGAACACGAAGTGTTAGTTGGGTGAGCCTAGGGGTACTACTTGAAGGGAACTGTGGCATGATACCTTCTTGCCATGAAGGCAGAAGCTGCAATCCGTTCATTATCATGCCATCGAAGCCTTGGTACGAGCTGCTGAGGATAACAACGGGCAAGAGGAGGTAGAGTGTCCTCAAACCTCTGTCATGATACCAGGCCGTTGGCGGGCCGATTTTATCCGCCATCTTGACAAGTCTGCGTTTCTTCTGTATTTTGTTTCTGTGGAAGGGGCCTGGGATGGAGATGAGGATATCCTAAAACGGAGAATACGTGAGGCTGTTTTCTGGTTCTTTCACTCTCTATTTATTCTTTTACTTGCTCGACAGGGGAACTCGATGCTCTACGAAACAGGCATAGCTTGAATTGAACTGTTAGACGTAGTGGAATATGTATTGAAAACTAGATCGCGGAGTTGAACCTACTCATCTGCGTGACGGAATCAAACCTGGGCATTGCGAAAATTTGAACTTGTAGGACATGCCCGTCGGCATATTACAGAGTTGCCAGTCTATCACGGATGGCAGAAGCATGGATTTACACACTTTAGCAGGGCTAGCGCCCCAGTCAATGCCCCGGTTCCCTCCTCATGGATCAGAGCAAAGATGGGCCGGAATTGCCTCGACACTTGTTTAGTCCCCGAACCATACGCAAGAACATCAAAGATAGAGAGGTAATAGTGTATTCTTTCTTGATTCCGCAGTGCGTGTAGGGTGTGGAAGTCAAGTTAAGGTGGACGCAGGTTGTAGATATCCGACGCGGTCAGGCCAAGCCCGAGTTATTCTCCTCCGAGTCGGATCGGACATTCCCAACGGCGCCATCTCCGAGCCCCCAAAACACTCCAGAACAGTTTTGGACAAGATACCAGCCCGTGCCAGTGACGTTGGGTATTTGGAATTGGTATTGGGGGGATCCAAGATGGTTCGCGTAGTTTGAGTATTTCTCTGAAACTAAGGTTATCCAGGAATGCTAAGGGAATTTATCAATAGCACGAGTAGGGAGTCCGTGAACGTGAATTTTCTAGGATTCTATAGATCGCCTTGATCGCAGATGAAGGTGTTTCCAGCTTTCTTAGAAACACTGCTCCTGAAGCTCGGTCGTTTCCTGCCAGATTGCCAACATCAATGAGAGTAGCACATGGTGATGCTGAATTGCTGGTGCCCAGAAAGCCAAGTGAAGGTATCAACCGCACCTCTTGCCCTCCTTACCATTGCTAATTCAACACATTTCACACATCTTATATATCTCGCACATAACATCGAAACTCTCTCGCACAATGTCCACCAACCCGGCCCCTCGGGCATCCCCCGGGGCACCACCCCAATTCGAGCCGATTGGCCTCGATGCCTATCGCGGCGTCTACGGACCCGGCCCTGCTAGAAGACATCCTGCGTTCTATTCCCACTGTTTCCTCGACGAAAACACCACTCCAGACGCCACACGCGTGCCGTTCAGTTGGGGATACACCATCTGCCACGCAACCGGGGCCGTCGCCGGCCAAGGCCCCGCAGCCAACGAAGAACCGTACCCGCCCTAGGCCCGGTTTTACGCCTCCTTCGCGCCTTGGGTGTGGTTTTGGCACGCACAGGGTGAGCACGCGCGAGTGTGGTGTGATGAGTTGATAGGGGATACAATAGAGTGGAAGACGGCGCGGTGGTGGCATGCGGATCCGGCGTCATGGTAGAACGAGCGCCGTAGGTATTGGGGCGAGAACCTAGATAGTCCATGTTATGAGGAGTAGTACTTACATGGTACATCCACATAGACCGTGGAGAAGGATATAAGCTCTGTGAACTAGGCTCTTCGATCTAGATCTGTCGTCGATATCCGTATCGCCACTGTGGGCGAATAATCCCTGTTGCTTGGTACAGTGGTATGTCCTGGGGTCCGAGTTGTGAGAAGATATCGGCCACGTGTCCCGGATCCTGGCGATACAATGCGGGGAGACATTATGGGAGAAGGGGTTTGGAAGGTTTAGCCCCCTGAACTAACCGGGCCTCATAAGGCGAGAGCTATTCCCTGCCGTGAAGATCTTAAAATTCTACATCAAGCCAGGCCTCCCGTAATGCAGGTGGCATCTCGAAAAGTATAAGTTTCCATGCACATCGTCTCCTACTCCTTCGCAGATAGTGTCTCCGAGTCCATGTCACACCAGAAGCTCCATCATCCCCTTCGTTATATCTATGGAGGATATCAAAGGGTATGAAGGTACGATGTGATGGTGATTCGATACCTCCTCTCTTATGTCTCCCATCTTCCCGATGCCCCAGTATCAAAGGCTGTTCCACAACGCCCAACTGTATTTCTTGACTAGCCGCTCTTTACTGTTGAAACGTATAGCGGACTCGAACACCGACTCTTATTTTGTTTTCTTTTCTTCTTCTTCTTTTCCATTTCTTTCTCGTCTCTCTCCTTTTCTTTCCACCTTTTATTTTATCCTTTACTGTATTCGGCTTCTGTTCGGTGCCAGATGTCCTACCCATCGTCTCAGAAGGAAATCCCTTCGATTATTTCTAGAGGTAGAGGTAAAGGCCTCATCCCCCGTGAGGATTGTAGGAGCTTCGCCAAGATTGTATCGAGGATCCCAGGCAGGGTAGCCCGAGGAATGTTATCTAGGCAGGTATGGTAATCTTGTCAGACTTCTCGAGGGAGGGTGCTGTCTTGAGAGTGAGGGAAACGAATGGAAATTTTGTTCGACATCGGCGGGTGCCTGGTAAGACTCGAGTAGCCTTGGGTCGATAATGGTGGTTTCGAATGTACTTGCCCTCTCCCTTTCGTCGAGTTTGGAGTTCAAGCATAGTGTCGGGAAGATCGAGCTGCGGCGAGGTACGGGAGAAGGTACATAGTTCTAAAGTCGCCTGGCTTGAACTCAAGAAAGGTAGGAGGAAGGTAACAAAGATGGGTCTTTCAACGTTTGTGGTTCTTCTCTTGAATTCGTAAATGCCCGAGTCTCCGTCCAGCGGAGGTCGAACTCGGGCTCAGAGGAAAGCTTTTCACGTAGGAATGGTCGGTCGAACGTTACAATCGGTGCTGTCGTAGAGAAGGATGATCGGGTATCGTCACTGGGGATCGTCCCCGCCGCTCGGAGCGAAGTATAGTCGTTTCGCGGAGTCGATGTTCGTTCCCGGACTGACGTAGAGCCGGTGGCATTGTTTAGCACCCGAAAGGTTCCTGGTTCTTTGGAGGCTAAGTTGTCGTTGTCATGGTCTCGGCCCCAGTTGCTGGGTATCTCGTCATGTGGTCGAGTAGTCTCGAGCATATTCTGTGATTTCCTTGCTAGCAGCAAGTTTAGTTTGTTAAAAGCGTGGAAGGAATGGTAGAAGGAGGTGTTCGAGTTTCCAGGTCGAGCCTTTTTGAGGGGAGGAGCCGCCACGTAATCGTATTTCCCTCGGAATCGAGGAGTCTTCGCGGGAGGAAACAGCCCAACAGAGCTCAAGGGAAACTATTCTCGATGAACCTGGCGGCAGGTATCGATTCTTGCAGCGTATCGTCGATAAAGGGAACAAGCTAGACGAAGAAAGGGTGTTCTTTCGTCAGTTGAAGGGATCATGTTCGCGCCTCAGATCTCACGGAGCAAGGAGAACCATCGCAACGAGGCCGCAACTGGTTGCCCTGAAACGCTCCATCGAGGATGCTGCATCACCGTCGTTCCGAATACAATCGAGGATCGCCGGCGTGGTCGAGGGAATGTTCTCGATGGTTTGGGTATGCGTTTGGGTTACAAATCTTGCCAGTCGTGGGTAGATTCGGATCGGCAACGAGCCCGCGGACTCTTCAAAATCGTTCAACGGTTCGAGAAGGTTGTTTCGTTTCCACGGGGGTCCTAGTCCGATGGTAAACCTCCATGTTATAGAGCGACCGGTGCTCTTCGTCACCTCTCTTTAATGGCTTTACAACACTATCGTTTTCTAAATGAAGTTCGACGGTTCGTGGACTTGTCTCTCGCCCACGGCTGGTGGATTTTGTTCGGCCGACGATTCCCGTCTACGAAGAATGACTCTTAGTGCTGTTGATGCTATAGATCTGTGCTGTGCTTTTCGGTACTGCTGGTTCTACTATGATCAATGCCTCTGGGTCCGGGCCCTAGGCGCAAGGATCAACCTCACCCTCGCGTGTTTACAATCTATACTGACAACATGTTTAACGGAATCACTGAACAATATGATGACATCCGACCCTGCTACTAGGTTGGACATTGATTCTCTCCTCGATGGTACAGGAACGCCAATGATCTGTGGGCTAACGGTCTACAAAGTACACAACTCTGCTCCCCCTTTCTTCCTGTGGCTCCAGTTTCTAGGGGGAAATGATTGCAACCTAATTCTTCAGCCCAGTGGTGTATTCACCACCAAACTACGATATCTTCTGAGCCCTTTGCGGGCCAAATCTGTCAGAAGTAGGTAGGTCCGTAACTATAGAGAGGTTTCTACTTCAGCTCAAACCCCTCAAGCCCCTATGCTTTCTTTCTAAACACCGACTCGTCTGGTTCTCGGTGAAGTGTGGCTAGTCCTCGCCTAGTTAGGGCTTCGGGACGAGAGGTCCGGGGCAAGTGTGGATACTGAGCCGCGCTTCTCAGATCCTCGGAGCGAAAGCTAATCCCAACGTACTTCGACATACTCATCTAGGTACGCAATGTAAGACAAAGAGTGGAAGTTGATCAGGCTCGTCTGAGGAATGGTCAGAGTTCGGCTGGGGTTCGGGTAGCATCAGGCACATCTGCTGTGTGGGGGAGAGATCGAATCGTTGGAGGTCCGCTTTCACTAGCCCGAGGCGGAAGAGAAAAGGAAAAAACTCCATCCCTAGAAACAACAAAACTTCTACTGGAGACAGTAAAGACTGCATTAGTTGAAGCTGTACCGAGGTAGTTCATGATTCTCTCGAGAGTGAGTGGGGAGGCGAGTGTTATTAGTCTCGAAGCACGATGGTGACGATATTGTGTCAATAACCATAGAGATATCATCATATCATCATGTCGACAAATAAGACCCTCGCAAGACAGCTGAGAAGAGGCCATATTCCCCACTAAGGGGAAAAAATAAATAAAATAGAAATTTCCTGCATTGATGAGATGGTGGTAGCAAAGTCTAGGTCCCGCTCGGAGTTGGAGAGCACGCGAGTCTGCAAGACGCTGATGACATGCAGTCTCGCGATTGCCCCGATAAAAGGTTAATTATCAATGTATCACGAAAATGTCGATATAAGATATTTCAAACAGGTCGCTCGGACTGGCTGCAGATGATGATATCCACATACAGAATTGCGAGATCAACTCCTCGCCGTACTAGGAAATTCTAAGGTACACCGAGCCGGGGCCGTGGACCACGGCTGTCCAACCAGCAGATATCCAAGTCCGGCACGGGCAGTAAAGTAAATACTTCCTCTGAATACTTGGAGTATACCTGTTGGCTGGAGCTACCAGCGCACAAAGTTTGCGTGCAGAGCCTGGCAAAATCATTCTGCAGGAGGTGTACTCTCGTAGTCACGTACTCGTACTCCTCTCCACGCCCACATACATACATACATACATAGGTCCCTCCACACGTCCGGAGGCTTGGGAGGGCAGTCATGGCCTTATAGGCTTATCCCATACATGCACAACCAACGTGATCCTGGAAACGCCATGCTCCTCCATCTTCCCCCCTCCCTGTCCCGCGTACGTACTTCTCCCCTGCCTCGATTATACTACTACCCCAGGACCCAGGTGCTACCTCCACTCCCTCATCTACTGTCTTACTACCACCCCCGTCCTCTTGCCGGCGGTGCATCATCCCAGGTCGTGTGGCGTCTTAGACAGAAGGTTCTGGCCAGCAGCTCGACCCCGTGTCTTAACTTCTGGGTAGAAAGCCCTAGTTCACATCTTGCTATTATACAACTACATTGCATTGCCGTTATCTTTCCTCCGATTCCCGTGTCTGCTGGGCTCCGAGATTGTCCTGCTGTAACTCTCTATCTCACTGCCACTTGACCTCCAGATGTACCTTGTACATGGATCGACGGCAGTCTCGCTCGACTACTCTTCGTATCTGAATCCTTCCCACTTCTTTTCTATTCTCGGTACTCGCCAAAGCTCCACAGCATAGCCATGCAGGTGGCTGCTTCGGGGTCCGATAGCTCGACTGGAGGTCAGTCGGGGGCTCGTAAGAAGCGAGATAACACTCGGCAAGGACCGTGGCGTTGTGGGAACTGTCCCAAGGAGTTTGCTCAGAGTAAGTCGCGGTGAGAGAGAGTCCCTTTTTTTTTTTTTTTTCTTCTCCCTTCTTGGCGGGTCGTTGCCGTTTCTGCCGGGTGAGATTATGCATAACAGTGCCGGCCATTTCTCCATGGGGACAAGGTGTGCGGAGATATGGCTTGACCACCTGGCTGGTAACTCAAGCTACCAGGGGGGGTATCTTTGGCCGGACGAGAGGGGGGGGGGGGTTGGATGTTATGTTCCTTTTAACCTGCATAGTCGCGTTGTGAAGCTAACCTTGGGCGCCGCCTGGGTGGTCGCGTGTCCTTGAACAGAGGAATACAGAGACAAACATCAACGACGTTGTATCCAAGCAGCCAGCCGACAAAAAACTTCAAAGCAGAAGTCCTGTGTTCCATGTGCCACTTCGAAGCTCGGCTGCGATCTGGGTACGCCATCCTGTTCTCGATGCATCAACAGGAACAAACGATGCCAGTACGTTTCGACGACAGCAGCTGGCCCATCCAGCGACAAGACCCAACCTCAGAACGATCCGCAGACTTCACGATCAGGAACCGGGACCCAACATGAGCAGAACCCATTTCAGCAACTCGCAACCGAAGGACCTGTGGGTGTTGGGGAGAATGTACCCCTTCACGCCGGCAGTTCCGTAGATCCTACTCTGGATCTTGACGATGCATTCAGAACTTCCCCCTCGAATGTCATGGGCCTGTCACCGTCTCTGGATATGAATCTCGGCCATTGGCCAATAGACCAGTCCCAGACGGCACAAGATAGCCCCGAGAGCCTAGCTGGTGGAATGTTTAGAGACCCGGGAATGAGCCCAGGCTGGCTCAGGCGGAATTTCTACCCTTTCGACGCGTCTCGGAGCGAAAATAGCGAGTCCTCTCCTCAACCATGGCAAGCAAACGACCCCTGGGCGTCGAGGGGAACGATCATGACTCCGGACGGCTGTAGGCCAGCTGGAATGAACGATAATGTTGCCAATCCCTCCATGACCACCGGCCTTGCTGGTGACGAATTGAATTTTGATCTCCTTGGGTCTCTTGGAGTTTTGACGAGGAATCGTATTACTCCGGCTCTAGACCCCGGGCAGGCGCCGATGGAGGGTTATCTGCAGACCGGAATCCCAAGAGATAACTTGAATCTTAGACTAGACACCTCCGCGAGGAATCTCATTGCCATCGACCCGAATCTTTCTCAAGAAGCCCGAGGCGACGGACAAGGCTCCTCTACGCTACACGATGCTGTCAAACCCTCCTACGATCAAACCTCCCTAACCCTACGTGGCAAACCGGACGACATGACCCGCCCTTCTCCCTACCCTTACTTCAAATTCCCTTCCAGCGAAGAACTCGTTCGAATTATCTCCAGCTACCCTAGAATAATGGTTCGACCCGGCGAGTACCCCCCTTTCGTGCATCATAAACTCTATCGCTGCTCGACCGGCGACATACCGGAGCCTCTGGCCAAGGCTTTTTGTTGCATCGGTGCCTTTTATTCCTCTGTTCCCACGAGCAAGAATTACGTCTACAACCTTCTGAATGAGGAAAGTGGAGCGCTCGTCAAGGAATTTGTTAGTATTATCCCGTTCCGAGGAATCTTTTGACTTCCGTGGCTGATTTCCCTGGGGGTGGACAGCAAAAATGGTCCGGGTCGGATGGCGATATGTTGGCGGTTGTGCACGCCATGTGCATTTACCAGATCCTTGGCTTCTTCGTTAGCAATAGCCCCGACCAAGTGCGTCTTACAGAACTGCAGCACGTGTTTTTCTTGAAGGTATGTCGCCCCCTTTTACGACTTCGAAGTTGCCCATTGTGGTCTCCGCACTAACATGAGTCCCTCCGCATTTGCAGATGACACGACGCTTGATTCAGCAATACCTTCAGTCTCCTCCGGGTGGCGACAGTGAGGAAGCCAACTGGAGAAAATGGATCATAAACGAGACGATTCGTCGGACCCTCTTCCTGGTGAACACCATCAACACGCTATCTTGCAAGACCCAAAGACAAGACGCATACTACTACGAACCGCTCGACGATAACCTCATAAGGAATATGGTTCTCCCAGCTCCTGATTCCCTATGGAAGGCATCCTCAGCCGAAGAGTGGCTTATCGCCAAGGCTCAGCTGGACCCGAATACCGAAGCCCGGAGCAGACTTACAGTGCAACAAGTTCTTAACCAGATCGACGCCGATAGAAACGAAAGGCATGGTGTTGGGCCGGGAATGATGCAACAGCCACTGGCGGGCGGTAGCTGGAAGATTTCTTACGCCGACCTTGACGAGTTCACGAGGCTCATTCTATCCACGGTTGGGTCGCCACTTGCTGAGGGAGAGTGAGAGAGCTGCCGCCCATCGCATTGAAACCCCTAATACTCTCTTTTTCATTTTTTTTTATCTCTCCATTCCCTTTTCTTCCCTTTGCCTCTTTTATTTGTTTGTTAAAAGATGAAACATTGCCCTCGATCGAGGCTGAAGGATGCATCAACTGCACGAAACGGTGTTTGTGGGCTGCTGTATATTTTGCATATCACAATTGCGCACGATCTATGTCCTGTTTATGAACTCATGTGACTCGGTGTTACGATTTCGATGGGAAGATTGATTCTGGGATACGCTAAGCTGGATATTTGGAGGTTCATCACCACAAAATTTGCATGATATACGGTCGTACTATCCGACTAATTGAGAACCACTCTCGAGATGGCAGTGTATCGCTGTTCTCTCACAGTACCTGCTTTCTTTCCTTCTACACTGAGATCTTCCCGGATTCCCTTTCTAAGATAACCAACTGTTCCGCGAACCCCTTCCCGGTCTTGCTTAATGCCTTGACACTATCCTTTTCCTTGAGTAGGATGACATTCTCCGGGTACAGCTTCCCAAGCAGAGCAAGCTTAAGAAGGGGGTCCGTGGTAGGGATGACATGGATCCTCTTTGTACGACCAATCTTCGTGCGAGGAGAGATGACTAGACCTGGCCTACAGAGGATTTCTGTAGTGCTGTGGACAACGGCGGCGGGAAGACCTTGAGTTGAAGGAATGTCCTTGGGAGAAGTATTTCTAAGTTCTCCTTCTGCTCGGACTTCGTAGGCGTATCGGCGACCACGCGCTATCTGGCCGAGATCTACCGATACGCACTTCCCCGAATCGAGAGTTAACCTCAACTTGACGACCCTACGAAGTTCATCATCGTTGTTCTCGTCGTCAATGGTGAGTTCGGATTCCGTCACGCGCGGCTCGACGGTCAAGAGCGAAGCGAGATTCCAATTTCCCGTCGAGGCGACGGCTCCACTGGCAGAGAGCTCCGTCCTCGGTGCACTGATGTACTCCCTGTGCTCGTAATCGAATAGAACGTCTCCTTCCCCAGTATAAAACTTGGCTGGGTGATACCGGAGAAGATGTAAAGTTCGCGAGCCGGAAAGAAAAGCCGGCAAGACAAGTCCCTGGGCGTATTGGAAGCCGTATCCACCCTGCGGAAGTTTAGGTGCCGTGAAGACCTTGGCAAGGTCCACGATTGCAGTATGCTGTACGGCGCCAGTGAGGCAATGCACCAGGAATAACTTCCGAGGCTCCTCAACGCTACGGATTCCATCTGTAGAGTGTTCGGGTATGACGAGGGCCACTTCCTCGTAGTTCTCAAAGGGCAACAGGCTGTCTCGTAAAAGGATCATGCGGTGGAGCCACTCGTTGTAGAGTTCCATGAGCCGGGCATCGCTACGTGGACCGAGGAGTAAAGACGCCACAGCTGGGGTCCAGAGGTGGCCCTCACACGGACTTCGAAGGCGGATATCGTGGGCGAGTGCTGCAGGCTTGGTGCTCTCATGAACGTATTGGATAATGGTCTTGGCGATTCGGTTGGCCTGATAAATGATTTCTCCACGAGCCGCGTCCCGGCTGGAAGGAGCAAGCGGTAAAGTCGACTCTCGGCCACTTGTTGAAAGGGAGGCAGCAAGACCGTCGACTAAGACGGATGAAGCTGGTGGTTCGGTTGGAGGGTCTTCACCAAGGCGGGTGATAACTGAGTGGAGGAGTGGAGTGGCGCTTGCTACAAGCTGGCGGACGCTGTAGACACCAGGAGAGGGGTGAAGCGCATGAGGGAAGGTATGGCATGAACCATTGAGTTCAGATGGTATTTCCGTGGGCATTTTCGCTGATGGGTAGGACCAGATTGGGAATCTCGTTTGTCCGAGCGTTAGGTTTGCAAGGTTGGCTAAGCGATAAGGAGGGGCTGAAGGGGGCGGAGAAGTTATGGTGGAAATCATGGCTCGAGCGAACAGCATGTACCGTATGCAGTGGATGGTGAGGATGTATAGGCTGATCGCGTCAGAGGAAGGAAACACGAATGGTCTTTTGAATCTAGGCACAGAAGGTGGGAATGTGTGATTTGATAGAGAATGGAGGGTACTGCAGTTGAGAGTTGATTGGCGGTGTTAAGACCACCCAAAACGTGAAACTGCGGCGCGTGGACTGTTTTGCTGGAATCTGTTGAGGAGACACGAGTTGGAGACGCTAACTCATCGAGGGTCCACGGGCTTCACGGCCATGCAGAAATATAATCGTCAGTACTTTATTTAGAGCTAATGCCTCGAGGGTTAGAACGCTTTTAAGCCGTTGCAGATGCCGGACATCTCTGTGAGCTATCTGAAGAGGGACCGTCCTCAGGATTCACAGGTCCGAGAGATCCCAAAACACGGGCTGTAAGCGATTTTCGAGTTCTCGATACTGGCAACTCCTTCTCCGCCAGGTCCCATGCCGTCCTGTAAATGGGCCGCTCATCCATTTCTAGAAGGTGGGTAAAAGGCGCGTCGGGCTAACGCCGATGGGATCTCGGCAGGCCACGTCACATCCGGGAACATGGTGGTCAGAGCCCGACACGATCAGTAGCCAAACGAAATCGGTGATGTCGGGGATCGAATACTTTGCTCGGAGTTGGGTGGTCAGCAACAGCTGCCGGTTGCTTGAACTCCGAGGGCTTTTGACTCGCAACCACAAGAAGGGAGGTGGTCATTTCTATTGCATAAAAGTTGCGTGAATGTAATTGTACTACTGCAATCACGTCCAATCCAAAGCACCTTAGAAAATTCCCGGTAGTATCTCTCCTTGCGTATGAAAAACCCCAGTCGGAGGAGTGCAGCGTCGGAGTTGGAGGGCCAAGAGTCCGTGGAAGGTCGTGTCGGAGTGAGGCGACTTTATGAGGCTACTTGCTGCTACCCGTTCATCCACGAGAAGAATCAAGCAAACAATAATAGAAGCACTTGGCAAACGAAACACAACAGCTTATGACGGAGATATCCATCATCTGCGTCATGCTACATCTTCCGTTTTCCGTCCTCGGTCGTCGGTGTCCGGGCTCCGGCGGAGGGTCCGTGCGTCTCCGGAGCAGCGGCCGCCGGATCGGTCTGCTCGACCGGGTATCTTAGGGGGTATCTATCGGGCTCAGGGCGATTGGTCGGAGTATTCAAGTGTCTATGTTGATTACATATTCTTCAGGATTATTGCATATCTTCTTTCATGTATTTGTGAGCTGTATGTTGAGTTCTAGCTGCCTTCCTAGATTCCTCTTCAGAAGTCAAGTTCAAGCAGACCACGCCGAGCACCGGGAAAACGGCTCGTAACACCACACCCAATGTTCCTGTCTATCTATACTAGTTGAGTTTGGAGTACGATCTGGCAACGGAACACTCTCCTGGAAGAACACTACTCTAGTCTCGGGCACTTAGCACCTCTAGGTCAAGGTTAACTGATACCGAGTGCGTCTCCTGTGAGATTGGAATTCTATAGACAGAAGTGAATTTAAGGAATTTGAGGAATCCTGGGAACGCTATTTGTATCGCCATATCAATCCATTCACACTCTCGTGCTTCGCATTTTGATACCGGGACATCCGCCACCACACGGGCCGTCGCGCTGCTAATGTTGCTGATATTTATCAAACTTACTCGGTTTCGCTGAGCTGCTTTTTCAATGACATTGGAAGCCGATTTTGCCGTCAAACACACTCGTTTAACCTGAAGTTGTACAGAGGTCCTTGGTTCGGCAAGTTTGGGGGCTGTGCAGGCCCACGGCCACGGTCTAGATGTTGGGTCGCACTTACGTCTCTCAAAAAAAACAGCGGTCAAATAAGATTGCGAGTTGGCGAGGAAAGCTGCATTGGGATCGATGGTAATTCTATCGAATTAAGATGTTCTCAATGGCAGCGAGAGAGGAAGCCAAGGACAGGTTGGTGATGGGCACGAAAAGAACGGACGGACAGCGGCATCTTTAAGTCTTTCAACCGAGTCGAGACACTCAAAAACCTTGCAATACGACGACATTTTTTCTTGGCAACGAAAGCGAGAGCGAAAACGAGAATCGCTCAGGAACCCGCAATTGATGTTTTAGCGGCCGCGTCAGAGCTTACGATCCCGACCCGGGGGCAGAGCTGTCAGAGCCTAGCGAAGCCCTGGATTGATCCTTCGACGCCGATCAGGCACAGTCTTAAAATTTGGCAGGTCCTTGCCAATTGATCGAGAAAGAAATAGATCGTGGTGCGTACCTCGACTTGCAATGATTCATTCCCACGCGTCGAGGTGGCATTTAACGGCGCAGTGTGGCTATGCTCACTCTGCAGTGTCCCAAGCCGCCATCGCCGTCATTGAGCCATTGATGTGATACGAACAACAGGCCTGGGCCTCTTTTATGCCCTCTTTCGAAGCATCAATCTCAGAAACTAAATCCTTCTTGCTCCGGTTCCCCAAACCACGTCCTTCCCTTGGGATCTTGGGATGCACTCAGTCCCTTGAATGTTGGGGAAATTAAACCCTTCAGGATAATATCCATCACCATCAAATCTTGTTACCCCTGGCGCATCCATCAATCAAATCGGCTCATCTCTTCTCACCTGACCGGATTCGGCAAAGAAGCCAGAAACCTGGGGGGCCTCAGAAACCTTCGAAACAACCTGTTGGTCATGCAGCCTTGTCCACGGCTATACTGACCGGGAGATTCTATTTCGAGGGTCGCAGAGTCTGCCTCGAACCGTTGCAGGTAGCGCCTGCCTCGCTTGAGTCCGAGTGCGAAGTCACGTTCTCGCGGCCCTTTTTTTCTTTTTTCCTTTTTTTTTTTTTTTTTTTTTTTTTTTTTTTTTTTCTTTTCTTCCCACGTTCTGGCTCTGGTTCCTGATAAACCGTCGCTTCTGCCATCCCAAACCTTATTCCCCTCACCGGTGTCTGTGGCTTCCAAAAGATTCGCGATGCTGGTCCTTAACAAGATGGCACCGCTTCCTCAGCCGCCGTTACGTCCACCCCCAGCACCCCCAGCACCCCCAGCACCATCAGCACCATCAGCACCTCACACGATGGTTTCCTCCTCCGCAATCCCCTCTCCCTCCGACCGGCAACGGCGCATAATCCAGCTCGCCAACGACTGGGCCCTTTTAGACCTTCAACCTTCCTCCGCACCACCACCACTAACCCGGCCCGATCAAGCCCCGTCATTCCGGACCCCCGGCGACGATGGTGTGGCTGAACAACTTCTGTTTCGGTACCGCCAGCAAACCGCATCCACTCCGCCGGGGCAACCGTCCCTTTCATCATCCTTCTCAAACCCTCTGCTTAAACGCTCCTTTACCTCCAAAAAAGCTCAGTCCGCCAAGTCCGCCCGTCTCGTGTTTGAGACCCTCCTTGACTACATCCGGAGTGGGTCGGCTTCTCCCGGCGTTGTCGAGGCACTTGTCGCCCAGCTCGGAGGAGCAGGCGGCGGACTTGATGTTCCTCCCCGACAAAAGAGTAAAAATCTCTTGCACTCTAGGAGGAAGAGCTACGAGAATGGCTTCGAGGAACGAGGCCAGGTTCTCAAGGAAGCCGTGCAGCGTGGTCCCGTTGACGTCGTCAGCGTTCTTGTCCCGTTTGCCGACCCAGCATCCCTGGATGCTTCGGTAGCGCTGGCAATCCAGCTGCGCAACATCGCGATGACTGAGATTCTTTTACGCTATGGGGCCAGAGTGTGCGATTCGACGGTCGCGCAAGATGAGTTTCGCAAACTCTGCGTTGAGGGGGGCAACCACGAGCTTGTGAGTCTCGTCTTGCGCTCTAATGGCAGACCGCCCCCAATCTGCCTGTCTCAAGCCATGGTTGATGCGTCGAGGGCGGGATGCCTCGAGACCGTTTTGCGTCTCAGTCGGTCCTCCGCCGACGGCAGCTTTAACAACGCCGAAGCCCTGAGAATCGCAATCGGCCAGGGGAGGCGCGACATTGCTCTCGCCATAGTCATGAGCAACCAGCCTCCCCAGCGACCAGGTTTAGACGAGGCCGTCACCCTTCTATTTACCCAATTGAACATGAGCCCCAATGAGAAACTCGCACTCGCCGAACTGCTCCTTTGCGCAGGCGCTGCGGGCGAAGCTCTTGATATCGGCTTGATCCACGCAGTTTCCTCCGAATTCCTTGAACTCGTTAGCCTTTTAATCAAGTATGGCGCATCCCCGACGTTCCAGAACGGCCTTGTTGTCCGTAACGCTGTATCCAAAGGCCGGTATAGCCTCGTCGATGCCCTACTTTCCGGATCCTCTAGCTTCTCCTCCCTCTACGCTTCCGAGTGCGTCGAATTGCTCCCGGCCAATGTTTCGTACGAGTGTCGTCATTTGATTCTTACTCAACTGCTCCGCCGCGGCGCCAACGGAACACCCCTGCATAATGCTCTCATCGATGCTGTCGAAGCTGGAGATATCGAGTCCGCACGTTTACTACTCACTCCGCACTTTCCAAAGGGAAAAGGTTCTGAACTTAATGGCTCTCCTATTACTGCTTCAGCAGAGCTGTACGATCGTCATGACGTCGCTTCGGTGGACCATAAGGGAGGCCTCGCTTTCAGTATTGCCGTGACCCGCGGCGATGTTCCTATGACGAAGCTGCTCCTCTCGGCGAAGCCGTCTCTCGAGACGTTGGGTCAAATATTTCCCGCCGCATGTGTCTTGTCCGCGGACGATGCTCGGTACACCATCGTCGAGGCGTTCCTTCTTGTTGGTCTCTCGGGCAAGCCACTCGACGTGGCACTACAGGAGGCCATCTCAAAGAAACCGGCGGAGCGCGACGAGAGATTAATATCCATTCTGCTTGCTCACAACGCAAGCGTCAACTTTGGCGATGGTGCTGGGTTATCTGTTGCCATACAGCAAGGTGACATGGGCCTTATCCGTACCCTCGTCGGCGCTGCATCGCCTGCCACGGCTGCGAATGCTGTCACGAGTGCGATGAGGATCGAAGACGTTGATGCTAGAAGGGAAGCAATGGTCTTGCTCTTGGATGCTGGCGCTGCAAAGACCGGACAGGAAAATATCTCCTCGGCGGTCCTGGTGACACTTTCGTCCAAGCCCGTTGATGTTAGGATGCTTCGCTTGCTTTTGGAACAAGCTAAAGCTGATGTCCAGTTTGAGAATGGCGCGGCTATTAATCTAGGTATGCCTGAGTTTTGGAACTTTCTAATGTCTTTCTCAGAATGTTTCTATTAACAGTTTCTTTTTGTTAGCCATAAACGACTCGGATCCAACAATTGTCAAACTCCTATTGAAGCTTTCGAAACCTTCACCCGAGCTCATGAGAGAACATCTCTCTGAATTAATGAAGCTTCCTTCCACGCAATCCAAGACCACTAAACTCCAGGCTTTCCTGCCCATCCTCACACAAGGCGACCTCGATGAAGCCCTAGTCCTCGAAGTGACTGCGGTGTCGCAAACAAAAGACGATAATCTATCTCTCTCGACCCTAAACACCCTCCTTTCCGCAAAGGCCGACGTCAACGCTCTCAAAGCCCGAGCACTATGTTTAGCCATCGGTTCGGCAGACAGCCGCATCGTCGATCCCCTCCTCCATGCGAAACCTACCAAACAATCCTTGCAGCTCGCCTTCCCCCATGCAATCCATAACAAGGATCCCGCAAACAGACTCACCTTTGTCAAGCGGCTCATCGATGCTGGAGCGCCCAAGCTAGAAGCCACCCGAGCTCTGGCCTATTGCATTGATGCGCATACTAATGACATGCCACTTCTCACTCTTCTCACAGAACACGCCGACACATCGGATGGGATTGCCCTCATGAAGGCTATCCGCAAAGAGAGCCCCGCCATTGTCGGCCTCCTCCTCGACAAAGCCAAGTCGCCTATCCGAGCTACCGACAAGTCATTCCTGCAAGCCATGAAAATTAGTGACCGACCGGAAAGGCTGAAGATTGCCGAGCTCCTCCTAAAGAGCAGCAACATCGTTGGAAAGCAATCCATCTCTTCGGGCCTCCTAACTGCCGTAAGCGACGTCGATTATGAACTAGGAAGACTCCTAACTTCAGCCGGCGCGAGCCTCGCAGACTGCGACAGCCAAGGCATCGTCAAGGCAAGTCGCTCGGGATCCCCGGAGATGCTGTCCTTGCTCTTGGCCGGTATGCCGGAGCCAAAGAAGGAAATACTAGAAGAGGCATTCCAGGCGGCTACCGAAGTGGGGGACTTGAAGGTCCGGACGGAAATCCTAGAGATCCTCCTACGCAGGGGCGTCACAGGGGATGTCGTCAACGAGCAGCTCGTCTCGGCGGCGCGATATGGAGAGGCAGGCCATGAAATGCTTCGAGTGCTCTTGGCAGCGGGCGCGAACTTGAATTATCACGATGGCGAGGCTGTCTGCGCTGCTGTGAGAAGCGCAATTTTACCCAATTTGGAGCTGCTCCTGGGCCGTGAGCTTGTAGATCTCAACCAGGTAAGACCTTTCTCTTTCCTCTACTCTTAAAAAGAATTTGCCTGATCAAATGCTAACATCAGCCCAACAAAGGAGAAACCAAGCGCTGGCACACTTTCACAGGCATTAAAGGCTAGCTGGAAGTTGAGCCGAGAGACACGGCGGACAGCCATTGAATGGCTCTTTGAGGCCGGTCTCCAAGTGACGTCCGAGTTACATCTAACCTTGATAGAAGTCGTCAATGAAGAGGATATCGACGCCGATCTTATCGACTTCCTCCTCGATCACGGCGCATCCCCACTCCATAATAGGGGCAAAGCCATCATTGACACTGCAGCGAGAACTTCAACCCATATTCTTGGTCGCCTTCTCAAGGGCGTCGATCCTAGCGACGAACTAGACCACGTCCTGACTTCAACTTTCAAGAGGGAAGACGCAGACATCTGGTTCTCCAGCGACGGCGCTACGGTCCTCCAAATCCTCCTCGACAATTCGCCCGGAAAACGAACGAGCGGTGCCACCCTCACGACTATCTTGGAGCTAGCATCGACCAAGCCGCACGAACTCGTAGACTCCTTCGTCATGACGCTTGTTAGTCACGGGGTCGACGCAAACTACGACCAGGGCAAGCCACTGCGTCTCGCAGCATCAGCAGCCCAACTCTCCTGGGTCGATACCCTTCTCGGCGGAGAGCCGTCCTCTGACCCAACGCCCGAAACCCTCTCTATAGCCCTTTCCCACGTCTTCGATAACGACGAACTAGACGAAGACGACGCCATAGCCTTGATCAGCACCCTAGTCGACTACGATAAGGACGGAACGAGAATAGACGTCATGTACCCCCACCCCATCCAAAGCCCCATCCTCGTCCTCGCGCTCGAGCGATATCCCCGCTCAGTGGAGATCCTCCAACTCCTCCTCGACGCAGGCTACTACCACGACCAAATAGTCCTCTGCCGCGTCCTCCCCGACGTCGAAGAAGAACCCGTCACTCTCCTCACCTGGGCCCTTCTCCAGCCGCAGAAGCGCATCAGCACAGCCGTCCTCGACCTCCTCCTCTCGCGCGGCGCCAAAGTCAACTTCGAAACGAAAATCACACGTATCTCCCCAATCATGCTCGCCATCCGCTCCCGCCGGCAAGACGTCGTCAAATCCCTCCTCGAGCACGGCGCGGAGGTCGACGGCATTACGGACGCGACGGGCGCTTCTCCCTTAGCCATGGCCGTGGGGCTAGGGGGCGACGTCTCTATACAGATCATGACTAACATCCTTGCGGCTGGGGCGTCGAGGAACGACGGTTCCTTGCACAACGCCGCGAGGGAATTGAATCTCCCGGCTCTCCAGGTCCTTATGAAATACGGCCACGATCCGGATTTCCCGAGTCCGCTTCACGGCGGCCGTACGGCCCTCGCCGAAGTCTGCCGCCACGCCGCAGGCAGCAACAACTCCTTACCACTCGACGCCGCCCGGGAACGCACCCTCGAAAAAGTAATGACCCACCTCATCGAAAACGGAAGCGACATCGCCATCAAATCCGACAACAAGTCCGCCCTCCACCTCTCCCTCGAATCCTCCGAACCCGTCATAACGACCCGCACGCTCCTCAAATCCGGCATGTGGAAACACGTCAACAAGCCCTTCAACCTATACACCGATGGCACGCACACGTACTCCCCCACCCTGTACGTCCGACGCATCCTCCGCACGCACCACTCCGAACAGCTCTACTGGCTCCTCCGCGCTAACCGCTGCGAGGATATCTTCTACGCCCATGAGGGAGCTCAGCCCGAAGGCGCCGTCGGTCTACCCCCGGACATACTCGCGCAGGAACGAGCCCGCAAGGCGCGTCTCGCGCGCTTGGCCATGGAGCAAGAAGACCACGCCATCGCCATCAGCCGGATGCGCGCCCTAGCGGACATCCAGGCGCAGATCCACCGCGCGCAGGCGGATTACGAGGCTCTTACGCGGAAAGGCAAACAGCGCGAGGAGTTACAGGCGTTAGAGGAGCGGGCGAAGTTGGAGGAGTCACTCTTCGAGGGAAGTATGCGCCGGAAGAGGGAGGAGCAGAAGGCGGATGTAGCGCATGAGAAGGCCGTTACGGAGGAGAAGCTGGGGAGGTGTAGAGCTGTTTCGGAGATGGAGTTGGAGGCGGAGGGGAGGAAGGCGGCTGCTTTGTTTGATTGGGAGGAGAAGATGGGGATTCAGAGGGTGGAGAATGCGAGGGCGCTTCATGCTATCCGAGTCGCGGAGAGCCAGGATATGGCTAGGCAGGGTTCGATAAGGATGTAAGTGAAAAGGCGGAGGTGTGAAGTGTGAAGACATGAGATGTTGCTTCCGGTGTACCTAGTCTATCATTTCCTATGTATCTTGTGTGTGTTGTTTTGTTCTGAGATACCATTCTGCTTTTCAGCATCAAGCCAACTTTCTTTCATCATCAATACTATTAAGGTAGCCATGAGTTTTCAGCTCTCCTTTTCATCTTGAACTCACCTCCAACAACAAGGCTACACCAACTCAAACAAACAAAACTCGGAGCTCCAGACACTCACCAAGTCATCACATCAGAACACCTTTGGATCTTAAAAATAGAGATGGTAGAGAGAAGAGATTTATCGTCTATTACCGGCGTGTCCCCGTCAAGTAACCCAGACGAAGAAACACACAGAGTAAAGTAATTGTCCAATGAAACGAAAAAATCCCATCTCCCAATTTTCTCATCAGTGAAGCATGCAAACGTCCATCTCCCCCAATCAAACAATCAAAAAGGCCATCTACCCTCCGTGTTCCCCCGCCGGCCAGGAATGAACTCGGCTCGTCTTGGCTTTTGTTGTATCACCGATCCATCAGAGGAAAAGATTTGGTCGCCGGGAAGGAGATCGCCCCCCGCCTCACTGAAACTGTAATGACAGTGGTATCGAACTCATAGCGGGGCGTATTCGGAGAGGCGACAGCTCAAGGTGAAGTAAACATGGTGGGTGGTTTAGTGCTGTTATCAACCCGGATGGATTAGTTACATGCCACATGCCACATGACATCTGTTCCGGACCCGGATCCGGGACCGGGACCGGAGCTCTAATGCTCATGATTCGTGAAAGGGAACAAGGGGGGGGAAGGGGTGGGTTCACTTACAGAGCAGCAGCTGCAAGAGGTGCAGTCGGAGTGAGATCCGCAGGTGGAGCAAGCGCTATTTAGCTCAGGTTAGCATTGATTCCGCTCACACAGCGGACAGCAATATGATGCTAGAGATAGTCCGGCGATGGGTTTGATGCGAGCACATACCAGGGGTCCATGTTGATTGTGTTTGGGAGGTTTAAAAACCGAAAAATTTGAAAAAGGTGGTTGATGATGCTTTTTATTGCGTGGATATCTGAATGTGACAAGACTGTCTTACGGAGAAAAGAGGAGAAGAAGAACCATCTCGAGGGAGAGACAACTGCTCCCTTTATACATTTTCCCGCTGCCCAGTTCTGCCCGACCTTCAAAGTCTTACGACCTAAACCCTCGGATAACCCCACGCAGCCTGTGCGTGTCAGTTCTACATCCCTTCACGCGACTATTGTCGGATATCTATTAGTATACCCGCTAGGAAACGGCCGATGCGGATGGAAAAGTGGGAGTGCATATTGGCGAGAGGCGCAAAGAGCGAATGATCTCGCAGCTTTCGAAAGTCTAGCGTGGGAGTCCGTGGAGACGAGGGCCTTCATGGGGGTGCTGACCGTGTACGAAGCTGTGGACCGGGTCATCGCGGATGGTCAACGGAACCATGTGCCTTTTTGGAAGCTACACCCACCCTCCAAAAACCTGGCTCTGCGGAGGGCAGTAAAGTAAATGGGGTGCATCCGGCCGTCATTGGCTCGTGATAGATTGATACCGCCGAAGACCCAGCACTACTGCGGGCTAGTACTCCACAGCGATTAGAAGACGTGCCTGATGCAAGTGCGATGTGTGCAGCGAGTCCCGAAAAAAGTACGACCTCGGACGAGCTTACATTAGCTCTTTTGTGAGAGGCCATCTTTTAGAGATGCTCGCCCTGTTAGGTCTGCCTAGCAAACGTAACTTGGACGCAATCAGTAAAAGGTCGACCCACAAAGGAAACAAGATGCAAGGGGGAACAGGATCAACCCCCAACATCTCGCCTAAGTTGGAGACAGCAAAATGGATTCAAATGACAAAGGAAAACTCGACCAGTACGGGGTAACACTAGGAAAATGGGCACGGGAGTGGGCTCCAGGACCAGGGTTTCGTTCCGCTTCCCACGCTCGGAGACGGCTTTGGAGCTGGTATGCGAGCTGCCCTTCTCGGCACAGTCGTGGGGTTGGATGTAGGTTTTCTAATCCAATCAAACTATGTCATCGGAACACCCTTCGGAACTGTACTTGGAATAGGATCGACAGACGGTATTGGTGTGGCTTCCAAGGATGACCATGAGTGCAGCAGGCTAACAGGCGTAGGTGGAGGGACTAATGGGGCGTACCACCCTCATGGTCGAACGGCATGACATGCCTATACGTCCACGTCGACGCGCATGAAATCATGGACGACGGACTGCCTTGGATCGGTAACTCGATACTTCGACGAAATGGGGTGGGGGTGCACAACAGGATGGGTGGGATGACATGGATCCAGATGGTGGGAGGTGGGAGGAAGCTAGACCCAGTCACTGATTGGAAGGGATATTGGACTATCCGTCTAAGCACTTTGTCATGGAAACCCATGGCGGCGGCCAGTAGACCCAGAAGTCGGGGGGGGGACGTAATTGGAAGGGCACAGCAGCCAGCTGCGGTGGGAAGAGAGGGATGGAGGGAGGGATGGAGGGAGGGGGACGAGGAAGAAGAGAAGAAGAGAACAGGCTGGCGTGGGAGGCTTGACCGGGAATAGGCAGTGAGAAGCGAGCAGTGGGCAGTGAAGGCTCGGCATAGCGGCTCATTCGGGTCGAAGAAAAGCGTGGGAGAATATTGGAAGCTGGGCAACACGATGCCTCAGCCAGCTAGGAGAAATAAGTCCAGCATCCTGAGCGCCGGACAGGGTTCCCTCATGGGGAGAGCGTGAGCGAGAGCGACTGACCAAAGGCGGAAATGCTTGATCCTCCTGGTCACCGGTGTAACGAGTAATTGGCTGGGACGGAAGACTGATTCGTGGGGATGGACAGTCTGCCTCGTAATACCGCAGCTGCTGGCTGTTGGCCTCGGCACGCCTGGCTGGCCTGGCTGGCCTGGCTGGCGAGGCAGGACTCGCGATGTTTTGGGGGACGAAAACAGGTGAGAGTCGAAGAGACTCTCAGGATGGAGGCTTCGGGGCCCTTATACTCGCCCAGAAAAGCCTTTGAGACGGGCAATTACCGCAATGCCAGTTCCTGCCCGATGGACGGGAGTCACTCCCGGCGGAGATCACTCGATCCCCAGACGTCTTTCTCTACGAATCCTACTATGGGAAAGATACATGATAGGCACTGAGACAACATCACTGGAAGGAGCCATGGAGAGAGGAGAAGGAAAGGGGGATCTGAGCCATCCGGGTTGACCATCAAGGTCCTTGATGAAGCGGCACCGCTGCATCTTCGTCCAATAGTGAAGAGATTTTGAGCAAAATTTGCTCTTGGCCGAGGACCAGGAAACAACGACCAGATCTCGAAACATTGCGGAGGAGGGTACGGGCTGGGGATGTTTGGGTGCCAGGGCAAATAGAAAGAGGCAAAGAGCAGTCTTATCGATCTCGTCGGGCAAGGAGCGGAAGGCATGACCCAGGATAATTTCCAGCTTCAATACATTCCGTATATTTTGATAAATCTCGATTAATTTTGGACATCAATATCACGGCACCGTTAAATTCGAATTTGTTTGTGGCAGAAGCGACTTTTGAGCGTCATGTCGGCGGCTATTGTCGTCCTGCTGGGCCTTCGAACCAACACACGCAGAACTCTCCATGAGTTTTGCAGATTATACTACCAGAATAATACATCAAGGCCGGATAGGGTTAACAAACAAAATGCTAATTATTGCAAATATTGCCTGTCTCCTTTTCTCTGAACCAGGAAGTCGTGGAGAGTAGGTGACGATGTTGTTCCTCGTGGTAAGGGGCTTTCTGATCCCTCGCTTCGTCCGGAGATGATCTCTCACCGAGTGGCTGGGCGCGTAATTTGAAGAGGTCGGACCAAAGACACCCTTCATTGCTCTGTTTTATTATCCTCGTTATCTGTAGGCATGTTACAACGAGGCACGAGTTTGCTGATGATGCCTTGAGCCTGGTTCCCCCCCCTTAATCCTTGAACATTTCCTCGATCCCGTGTCTCTCCTCGATTACTCGACCATTCTCTGTACCTTAAGTACAGTCGTACTTTCTCAGAGGCTTCTTAAAACACTCGATGATAAGTCCCTACACTCTTACGATGTTCTTTGCTTGCCTCTATCGGTGGATTCATCTCTATTATCATCTATTCGCCTTTCCTCCACCCTCAACCCTCCCATTCAGGGGGTATCCTCGCCTGTCTTCACACCGCGCCTTGACGAAACGTCTTCGAATCAAATCCATCACGAACCTCGATGGGCGTCCGGGAAATCTACGTCGTTCTGGGGCCCTACCTTATCTGTTACTCTCGCTATAATCGAAGATAGCCCAGCCGATACTCTCGCCGTGGCATGGTTAGTTGCCACCATCTCCGACTACGGTAACTTCAAGACGAATTCACGATTGCAAGTCCCTTCTCCGCACCGAGATCGAAGATCCAACGACTGTTCGCTGTTCTGGTAATGCGATATCTCGAGTAAGTGCTAGAAATACCGCAGTTCGATGGTTCGAAGTGCCTCCTGTGTCCTCTCTGCTCCTCGTCGATTCATCATTCCATCCCGTAAACGTAGGGTACTCTACTCTCCCCGTTCCTTTCCCTTTCCTATATAACCTTAAGAGGATCTTCAAGTTGCATAAAAGCCAAAAGAATGCTTGAAGGGGTAATGCCGTTGAATCTATACATGTCTAGGCTCCGCACACTTCTTGCCTCTCTCGACGACAGACATCAAGCGCCCGACCGCAACCCTAGTCCACACCCCCTTTAAAACGTTAACCTGTTCCCATCTCTCGAATTACCGGCTCCTGAGATTCGCATCCCGCCTTTTCTCTGGGGTAGCCCGTAGAAGAATCGTGATCGCGACCCAGCCGGCGAGCCTTAGCAAAGATCTCCCTACTCCTCTGCCCGAGAAAGGAGCCCAGACGATCCTGCCCCTCGCGACCTTTGGCGAAGGTGTCACGCATATTCCAAGTCACCTATGGCGACTATCGGCCAACATAGGTTTTATGCCTAGTCCATAACAACCTCGACCCGGCGAGCCTACAATCACCTAACAGCAGAGTCATAACGAAGGGGCATGCTACATCTCATAACGAAGCAGACACGACGGAATGTCTTGGGCATACTATCCGAACTCCTTTGAATTGAAGCAATAAGATATTCTCTACCTAGTCCTCGAGGAGCGGTAGTGGTCACCCACCGTGACCAGTGGTATCTCCTATCCACAGGGACCAATTTGTCGCCTTCCAATCCATCAATACGCTAGACCATGTCAAGATAACTGGCAGCCCATACCACGAAATGGTATCAAAAAACAAGCCCTTTGTAGACCGGAACTTGGGATGAGCCCCGGCACAGATTGTGGTATTTTAAAATTGTAGTACACGAGTTGATTCCAGAAACCCCCTGAAACGCCGTACCAAATGATAATAACAGATATAGCAAAGTGGACTGCTCCGCTCGGGGTATCCCGGAGCAGAATAGTGCGTAACCAGTCGTAATCCATCGAACCTCTTATTTTCGAACTTAATCAATCCATGGCCAACCTTGCTTCTATCGTCGAGGCGAGGTTACGCCGCCTCCGCCTTGACATCCACCTTCTTAGCAGGCCGCTCACCCGCAGCTCCATCATCGTCACGGGCTCGCTTTCCATTGGTCTCCGAAGCCGCCTTGGGAGGTTCGGTAGCATTGATTCGCGGCTTGACACTGTTGATAGAAACACTAGAGTTAGAAACAACCATGCCTTGAGAATAGTAAAGGAAAACGGACGAGGGAGAGGGGCAGGCTGTAACGTACCCATTAACATCATGCTCTTTGCGCTCCTGCGCAGGCTTCTTGTCATCGCCGTTCTGGCGGTCATCACGACCGTCACGGCCATCGCGACCACCACGGCCGCCACGACCCCGACCACGGAATCCACGACCTCGGCCACGACCACGACCACCTCGTCGATCATTGAAGCCGTTCTTTCGATCTTCATCCCGGCGCTTCTTCCAGTCGTTGGGATCGGTGGACTCATGACCACCACGTCCATTGCCCCGTCCACCACGACCACGACCACGACCTCGGGAGGCACCCTCACGTCCCTCGAAGAATGGCTTACCGGAAGAGCTCGGCTGGATCTTGCCGTCCCTGATCAATTCGTTCTTCTCGTCACAGTACGCCTTCTTCGTCATGATCTTCAAGTCATGATCCTTCCACTTGGGGCTAAGTTCAATGAACTTCTTCGCGAGTTCTTCGTCCTGGAACTCGACAAAGACAGAGCCCTTGAAAAGCTTTTCGGGGGTGCGCCTCAACTTGATGTAGTTGATAGGACCATATTGGGCGAAGAAAGCCTCAATGTCGAACTGGGTGGTGGCAACCTCGTCACCAAATCCCTTAACGTAGACACTCGCGGCCTCAGCGGCCTTCTTTCGATCGCTGCTGGGCTTGTAGGGGTACTTTCGTTTGATGGTTTCCTCGCCCTCCTCACCACCGACAACGAGGCGGGAGCTTTCACGGAGGGCAGCGACGACGGCAGTGTAGGGCTGGAATCGGCGCATTCGCTGGAAGGAGCAGAGGGTCTTGATGGAGACTGGCTTGTTCTCTTCTCCTCCAGTGGATTCCCACATAAACTTATCACGAGGCAAGTTGGAGTCGCCGAAGTAATACTCGACCTAATAAGATCACGATGGTTAGCAATCTACCGGTAACGGCGCTAGGGGGTAGATATGCATGACAACGCCATTGCCGAATGTATGTGACTCACCTGGCTGCGAATGGCTACGGGGTCATCGGTGACGGGGAGTAGCTTGGGATCCGACTTGACGTTCTTGGTATGGTCCTCACGATTGATCTGGGCGGTTGTCTTGAGGATGTTCGCGGGCTTGGGAGGAGCCTCCTTCTCCGCATTGGCCGCGGCATTTTCGTCGGCAGCGTCCTTGTCCTTTTGCGCATCAGCAGCAGCAGGGGCTACCTCCTGAGAGGTTTCTGGCTTCGCAGTGGTCTCAGAATCCGCGGTGGCGGCTACAGGGGCGGCAGCCTCAGTAGGCACCGGCTTGGTTTCTTCCTCGCTCATGATGTCCGTAGATGAGTCCGTAAGAATTGAAGAAAGTCTCAGCAACGGATCGGGAGGGTGAATTGAGAATAGAGAAAATTGGTGACGAAGGAAGAATTGGTGGGGGGCAGAAGAATCGAGGCTTTCGTCGCGAGGAAAATCAAAATCGCAAAAAGTGGCGGGAATGTGGGGTACTTTTTTTTCGAGGAAGGTGTAAGTTGGTTGGATTGGCAACCAAAGAAAAAAAAAAAAATCCGTCGCAAAAACCAGTCCCTGGGTGAGGTCGTGAGTCTTTTAGTCTACGAGGAATTATAGTGCTCTGTATGACTCGAGTGAGACGAGCGGAATAGAAGAAAAGGAAATGTCAAGTTGGGAATAGGCACCCGTCGAGTTTGACTCTTCAATCCCTCGAAGCGAAGCAGTCAGTTTGCGCGTAGTGTGCATTTTTTCGCCAGACTTTTTTCCTCGCTTTTTCCCTACAGACGTGAGCAGGTGCGGATAAGGAAGCATGGACCACCCCTGCTCGCCTTGACCGAAGCCAAGCCATCCCCGCAGAAAAAGATAAAGACGGGCCCTGATTTGCTACGCTCTGTCATGTTGGCTGACAGCTGAAGGACAGCTGCCAGCCCCCGACAGAGATCTTCGCGGAACTTACCGCCTCGACGCCAAATTTTTTGGTTCTATCTGCAGCTCTCAAGAAATTGGTGTCACGACATTTATGCTGGCGATACATTTTCTCCTCGCCGCTTTCCTCAAGCTCACTTCTCATCCACCGCTGGTCAATTCTTCAAGATGAGAGAGGCTGTGAAGCGCCACGTCCTAGGACGGCCGGTAAGTCTGCCCTGCCTAGCTTAAGCACTCACTCTCCTCGCCCGCCGCCGCATCCCTATTCGACCTTTTCTGGATTTGGCCTCATGTATAAGGAGACCGGCCCTCAGGTCCAATCGCTCTAGCTAACCCCTTTTTCTCCTTCCTGCAGAAACTACGGCAATCCTGGAACAAATACAATCTCTATAACATCCACAGACACGAAGTTGCCGTCCGCATAAACCAGCAAACCTTCTTCCAGCAAAAATGGGCAGCCAAAGCCATGACACGTGCCTACCACGGCGAACACGTCGGTGAGAAGCGCTGGAACCGTCTATTTAATCGCCGTCTCACCGCCGCCGTCGAGATGCCCCCTGAGTACCTCGCCTCATACGACGGTTCGGAGCAGGCCGAAGGCCGTGGTTCTGGCAAGCAGTACGATCCCAACGACCCGAACGCACCACGCCCCGTGACGGCAGACACCTTCTCGGTTCTCGAACTGAGGAGGCAACAACAGCTCGCGGCCGAGGACGCTAGGGATGCTGCGAAACAGAAGTTCCTCAGACCTGGCCCCCGGTCTATGAGGGCGCTTCTCAAGAGGCCGACTCAGGATATGACGCCCTACATGCAAATGGCCTTTGCGCCGCTCGAGCGGAGACTTGAAGTTGCCATGTTCAGGGCCATGTTCGCGAGTAGTCCTCGGCAAGCCAGGCAGTTCTGTATCCACGGTGCCGTGAAGGTCAATGGCAAGAAGGTAATCTTTTGAACCATACACTCCCCGAAATCACCCCCATTAGAATGCAGCTAACGATTTTGCGCTCTCACGCAGATGCGATACGGCTCCTACCAACTTAACCCCGGTGACATGTTCGAAGTTGACCCCGACAAGGTCATGTACGCGGCAGGCAAGGACAAGAACCAAGCGTCCCTCGAGGCCGCCATCAAGAGGGTGGAAGCGAAGGAGCAAGCCAAGACCATTGCCGAAGAAGAGGCCATTGTCGAGCTAGAAGAAGGCACCGATGTCGAAGCTGCAGAGGGTGCGGCCGCCGAACAGGCCGAAGCTCAGGCAGAAGAGGTAGTTGCCGCCGCCGAGGAAGCCGCCGAGGAGCCCGACCTCTCCGAGATCCCCAAGGCGGAACGAGAGAAGGAGCAGCGTCGCCGGGTCAAGGCCCTCATAGATTCGGCCAAGGCCATCCTCAAGGAGGATACCGACCTCAACGCTAAGCGCAAGCAAGAGCTCCGAGCCTTCGTCAAGGCGAGCAAGTCCGCCCTCGGCCGCACAGAGGACCTGACCAGCGACGACCTCATGGAGCAGCTCTCCACCCACCTCTCCCGTTTCAAGCTCGACGACTCGGGCGTCACGGCGGTCAAGCCCGACGAATCCGCCGAGACGCCCAAATCTGACGCCGAGACTACCCCCGCCATCCTCTCCAAGACGGAACAGAACAAGCTCCTCAAGATCCTCCGCGCCAACGAGGAGGACGACGAGAACCCCGTCGACCCGTCCAAGCCCTACGCCACCCCCTGGCAACCCAGGAAGTTCCTCGAGCCTTTCGCCTTTATCCCCCGCTATCTCGAGGTTAACCAGAACATCTGCGCTGCCGTCTATCTCCGCCACCCCGTAGCCCGTCGCGGTCTTGCTGAGGTCCCTACCCCCTTCCCTTACGATGTTAATCAGCTCGCGTACACGTGGTACCTCAGGAGGAGGTAAAAGCTTGCACCCCTCTAGGTTTTGGTCAGATCCGAGGGAGCAGAACAATGTGTGGTTATTATGTGTCCGATGTACACTTTATATATGATGTATCATAGTTGAGTAGAGAAGGATTGATGGGCTGGCGACATCTAGATGCGTTCGATCTATGTACTTGTACAAGTACCCAATGTATATTATTTCCAAATACCTACACCTATTGTTGACTTCTTCTCGTACTCTATCATATGAGAAGTATATAAGGGCTCTCCTATTGAGGGGCTGCCCGGGGCATATTCAAAGGTTGCATCCGTCAGAAATGGATATTGACAGAAGCCGATCTAGCACTTCCTCTCTTCATGTACGTGACGGGCATTCTGTGAGTTGAGGTGGAAATGAAACTCTATGGCAGGAGGGAACATTTTACAGCATTCAGCGAAGGAGCAAGAACTCAACAATCACATCTCAACTCTCCAAAGTTCGCGGTTAGAGAAAAAAAAAGAGAAAGACTTCCATCGTGTCACTCATCCTAAGGGAGCTACAAGTATTTATAGTACAGGGTTGATACATGCAAAAGTCGGGCTGCCACCTGCCGATATGCTCGCGAGCGATTGTCGCCGAGACGAGGCTTCGGGTCTCCATCGCCCGTCTAACAATAACAACCCTAATTGTTCGCTGCCCTGGCTGAGTTTGCGATACCACCACTTCTCCCTGCACCTAGACCCCTTTGCTGCAAATCCGATTGCCAAAAAAATAAATAAAAGGAATTCCCATCATCCGTCAAAAACAACAAACGAGTTCTTTTGTGTGGGTCATAAGAAAACGCCATCGTGGACGGGTGTCAAATTAAGCAAAGGGAATTGCGGTAATTAAAGAAGTGGGAGGCGATAAAAAAACAGAAAAAGAAAAAGAAAATACAAAGGGGCGTCTGAGGAAGAACCGTGGAAGAGACGATAACAAAAGAAAACACAGCGCGGGTGGTATTGTAAGAGACATCATAGGTACTCGAAACACACAAAAACAAATCAATCGAAATAAAGTAGTAAGGAGGGCACCGCAAAAGAAGGGAGTCATGAAGAGGCTTAACGAAGTGAGAATCCCTTCTTCTTGCCTTCCAGCGGGCGACCGCTCTCGATACGTGCCTTCTTTTCCTCGAGTTCGTGTCGCTGGCGCTCCAGCTGTTCTTTCATCTCGCGATGGCGGGCATAGAGCTCCTCTTCGCTCTGCTTGAGTTTGCTCTCCTTCTCCGAGACCTTTTGTTGGAAGACCATCTTCATCTCGGCCTCCATCTTGGCGAGCTTCTGCTCGTGAAGAGCGCGTTCCTCCTCCTGCTTGACGGCGGGGTTGACCTCCTTGAAGACGCTTGGATCCTGGGACACACCCATAGCAAGAAGCTTGTCGGTTCTGTAGTTCTCGTACAGGTTGTTGTTGGTGTGTTCCTTGAGCTCCTCCATGTGAGTTCGGATCAACATCTGTCGCAGCTTGACAAAGTCGCAGTGCTCCTCGTTGTCGACCTCAATGACACCCCAGGGGTATCGGCGGCCACGGACCTTGCGACCATCGGGGCTAGTAATCTCGTTGGTGGCGCCAACGACGGCAAATGGGACCTTGGACATGATCTCGTTGTTCTCGGCAATGGTCTCCTCATCGTCGAGCTCATATCGAGGTCCCTCGAAGATCTGGATGCCGTGGTACTTGATATCGGCCAAAATCTATGTGGAATACAAGTAATTAGTATATGCGGCAATTAATGCCCCAGGTTGCACTGAATAGAAACGTACCCTAGCCTTGAAGCTGATGATCTCCTCGTCGGTGAGAGTATCGGCCTTGGCGATGACGGGGATGAGGTTGACCTTGGTGTGAAGGCGGCGCATGACCTCAATGTCGAGAGGCTTCAACGAGTGTCCAGTGGGCTGGATGAAGAAGACGCAAGCATGGATACGATTGTCAACAATATTCATGCGGTTGACCTTATTCTCCGCATCGAGGTAAGCATCGAATCGCTGTTCGATATTCTCTACAATGGGTCGCCACGATTCATCATTGTTAACGAAGTCACCGAAGCCGGGAGTGTCAACAACAGTAAGTCGAAGACGAACGCCGGCCTCCTCGATATCGGCGCTGATCGACTGGATAGTGACGGTCTTGGGAATAATATCGTGGCTAGGTCCCTTGCGTTCCTTGGGAGGATAAAGTGAGGTGTTGAAGAGAGTGTTGACAAGAGTCGACTTTCCGAGGCCGGATTCACCTAGAACCTGCTTGTTAGGGAACATTCAAAGGCCACAGCTAAGGTCACCCAGCCAGTGAAAGCGTGCGGAGACCCGACAGGCAATCAATAGCAGCTGACTTACCAACAACCATAACGTTAAAGTTGAAACCCTTTCGGACACTCTTGCGGTGCCACTGGTTGGGAAGATTGGCGAAACCGACGTATCCGGTCAACTTCCTGCGGACAACATTCCTGGGATCATTGACAGCTTGGGGGGCTGCCGGGGCAGTGTTAGAAGACAGTTCTTCTCCGACAGAAACTTCATTAGGCTGCTTGCCAGCTTGTGGCGCCTCGGCACCAGGGGTTGGGGAACCGTTGGGGTCTGTAAACAGTAAGAGTTAGCATCTGAGCTTAAAAACAGGAGCGAGTCACAAATTGCATGCTTGGCTGGCGGCTAGCTTCCTTCTCCGCAACAGAGGGACCGGCTGCTGTTGTCGAGGGATCGAGAGAATCTATTAGTTGATCACTCTGTTGCTGCTTCTCCTGCGGTTCATCATGCTCGTCTTTCGAGAGATTAATTTCGACCGCTGCGGCTTCGACCGAGTACTCAGGAAGCCAGTCACCGGACGCAGTTTCGACATGATCCGTGGGTAGCTCTATCTTTTCATCAGGCTCGCGCACGAGCCGAGACGGCTGAGTCGGTGGAACAGGGGTCGATTCGCTCTCTGCCTTGGACCGAGGCCGAAGCCGAAGCGATCGACTGAGCGAACGATGTGCATTCGGAAGCCATGATCTGGCAGAAGCCCGAGGGAGTGTTTGACTTGGTAAACGGTTGGTGTGCCAATCAGTGTTAGAAGGCGAACTCAACCGGTCCATGAGATTGCCAGGCATTGCGCAGGGAATGGAAAATTGAGTCTCTTTCTGATTTAGGCTCAAAGGATGCTGCCCCCTGGAGGAATTGTGCGCTCGGTGAAGATTGATGCTTTGCAATAGTCGATGCTGGACGGATGCCAAAAGGTATCAAAACACCAAAAGAGATGAATCGCAACAAATCTCAGAGAAGACAACGCGTCGACAAGCAGGAGAAGCAGCAAACAAAACAAAAACCATGGTCGGGCGATTCAGGCAGCGTGTGTCGCGTGGGACCCGATCCGTTTAGAACAGGGCAGGTGCCACCAGGCCAAGCATTATGCAATTGGAAAGCATCGAGCATGTTCCCCAGGTCCAGTTCTTACCCATGACGATTATATGAAGTGTCGAGAAGCGGAAGGTCTACCTCGAGGTAGAACGGTTCTAGAAGGCAGAAAAATGGAGGGTATCTGTTTGGTAAAGAGAAGATTAGCACGGTGCAGGTGGAATGTGCAAGGTCCGGCTTCCCAAGCTCTGGTTAAAAAGGAAATGTAGGAGCAGGCGGCAAGAGTGGCTCGCAAAACCAAACCGTCTGTCCCAGGAAAGAGCGCCAGACTCAGACATCCTCCAACGTGAAATGGGACTATCGGGTGATGGCTCAGGGGTCGAGACACGAGGCCATTCAAGCTCTTCAACAAAGCCATAGCCTTCTTCTTGATGGAGAACTAATGATATCGCAGAATAGGGGATGGAAGCCGATGGTAGAGAGCACCTGCACATACCAAAAAGCTGTTTGTAGAGATAACTAGTGCCTGGCTACGAGGAATGTCGCAAGCTACCACCCGTGAGGAAGAGAGTGAAAGAAGGAGGAAGGGATAGACAAGAAATTGGCCGACGAGGCGAGACGGCGAAAGGATTGTAGCCGAAGGTTGGGAACGATAAACAGATGTAAAAGTCAATGAATGACGCGAAAGGGATTTTTAGAATTGGACACGAGGAAGGAGGTAGGATCGAGAGATGAGAAGGTTGGGTGTGATGGACGACTGAAATTGGTTTTTTTTCGTTGCTGTTCGCTGTTTCCCCTAATTTGGAGAGCGACCAGGGGAGGGGAGGATCGATGGATGTGGTTCGTTCCTGCTCGTCCCTATTTCTCCTAACCTGGGGAGAGCTCAGACATTTCTCGATACTTTGCACTGTGTAGAGATACTTCGACTACTTCGACAGCTCGGCAGCTCTGGCTGTGGAAGAGAAAAACCATTTGGTACACAGTATTCAACTCGAGGGCTTCCCCCTGAAATGAAAGACACTGGAGCCAGCAGAGATACTGTGCGAGCAACTGCAGAAGCCAAGATTGAAGTGTACTTGGTACCACTTCGTATGCAGCACTGATTCCATATTTCTTTGAAACCGTATCCGTTACTTTCTCAGAGTACGAAGTACAAGTGTTAATACGAAGTAGATACAACGTGTTTTCTTCGAGCAGTCCATCAATGACCACCTCGACCTGTTCAACTGGTGGCGGAGAACGATTCGAGCGCCTTCTCAGCGTGCTCCCTTGCTCCCACTACTTGCAATTTCAGGTAACAGGTACGGAGGACAAGAGTGGATTGCACCTCAGACCCTCCTCCGTAATTATCGTGGTAATTTTCTACTGCAAAGCCTTGGGCAACTTTAAGAGTAATAGGGGAGAGTGGCTGGCCTAACCTGAATCGGGCATGGCTGGGGTCCTCCCCAACGGCAGGGGCTGCATCTGGCAGTCCGGAAAGACACATATGATTGGTCGCAAACGATTAGTTGTTTTTATTCCCCTGGACAGTTCGTTTCTCCATCCAAATCTCTCAAGAAAACGGACCCAGAAGGTTGTCTCTGTACCGAGATTCCTGGACGCTACTCAAATGGGACAGTCATGACTCTCCTTTTCAGGAGCAGCATTCCAATTGAAATGCGCTGGACTTCTCCCAAATCTTGCGATGATTATCACCGAGAAGGGACAAAGTGAATAAGTGACCGGATGCCAGAGTTCGACCCACCCAACCCCGTGGTATTGCAGCAGAGTTGATATGGACTTATAATACGGGATCTGTTAAGAAGAGGTCAGAGCCCTCTAAGAAGAGCCGAGCCGTCTTCCTGACCATCCAGCCTTCTAGATTATTACCTTGAGCTGTTTTTCGGAACCAGAATACAGTTTGTCGGCGCCCTACCGAATTGTTTGATAGTGGATCTAGACAAATCTTGATCACTTCTGTTTCAACCGATCATCAGACTTTGGGCCTAAGTCGTTCCCTCAGGCTGATTACCTAAAAGACCAAAAGAATCGGCAGAACAAAACAATACCTGTGTACACATTGCAATAATATTCTGTTATCGCCGGACCAAGACGTGAGATCTGCACTGACAACAGTCACTGTTCACACATGCTTCAAAATGTTGTTTCGGAAGCGAAGGTCCCCGGAACTTTTTTCTCTCGCCTTGGGTTGGCACGATGGCATTGCCTGAATTAGCCCTGCCTTAATTACTCCAGGCCATCCTTCTTCTAGAAACTGGCAGTGGTTGACGGAGAGTGATTGTACAGGTGGCACCTGGCACCGCGCCGACTGCCAGTGTCGTCAGCTGATCGGAGTGTTCAGTCACAGCTTCGGAGTACGAAGATGAGAGAAACATAAACCTGATTCAATGGGAATGTCGGTAATCTATTGAAGCTTAAAGGTGAGACCCTAACGATGCCTTTTTCCAATTGGAAAAGGGCGATTGATCCCATTGTCTCTTCTTCCTCGCGGGCTACTCAGGGCCGATGAGGACCGAGTGATTCCTGCTCTCAGATGGGTGATAGCAACGTACAAATTCTTGACGCAAATGCTAGCTGAATGCTGCTGTACCTTTATAACACTGACATCACCAACAATCCCGAGAGCTACCGATAGCTAACCCACTTCGTTCTGGTGTTCCCTCACCGGACGTCATTCGCTCCTCTTACCCAAAAACGATGTCACGGCCAGAAGCTCATATAATTCGGTCCATCCTGCCCTGCTCTCCGGCGTCCCGGAAGATTGACAATCTCTAGCCCAATATATTGGTGCTAGAGCATGAGGTTTCACGCTGGTGTCACGCTTTCGCGCTGGGCGAGGCCGGGAGCTCGCCGCCAGCTCAACGGTTTTCGTCGAGGCCTTTTTACTTCCAGAGGAAAGTCTCAACCTAGGCGGGTCAGCACATCTACAATAGTCCTTACAACGGGGGTTATTGTGTGGCTATGGACCTCTCCGCATCATGATGTTAAGAAACTGGTACCCCACCAGCGGCAAAAGAAATCACCTGAGTCTAAAACCGAAGACAAAACAGCAGTCTCGCCCACAGCCACGACCACCACCGTACCGGACCTTCACCCATTGCCGGACATAGAATGGAGTGCACTCTCGGAGAAGATTGTCGATTATATTCTCCCCGAGTGGACCAAGGTCGTTCCTACCTACTTATTGAAGCTCCAGGAAGACCTCGCCAACAAACCCGGCTCACTCGCGGATGAAATCTGGCGGGAAGCTCAAGATCCCATCCTTAACCCGGAGGTCGTGTACTCAGCGAGTGTTAGAGTCTCCGATTCGTTGTGTGACGAAGAGAGGGAATTCCTGGAGCGGAGAAAGCAGGTCGCTAAGTTTGCGCTCGCAAAGTACCTGGACCTTGACGAAGAGGATGTGCATCCCGATGACGTTCCCACGATAGCAGTCTGTGGATCAGGAGGCGGCTTGAGAGCCCTTGTTGCGGGTACAGGATCTCTCTTGGCTGCTGAACAGGATGGACTCCTGGACTGCGTGACTTATACCGCCGGTGTCAGTGGCTCCTGTTGGTTACAAGCCATCAACTTCTCCTCGATTGGCAAATGTAGCATCCAACGGGTCCTTGACCATGTCAAGGGCCGGACTGGAGTCCACATCGGTTATCCTCCCGTGGCCCTCCAAACACTCATCTCCGCTCCAACCGACAAGTACCTCCTGCGTGGCTTAGTCGAGAAACTAAGAGGCAACAGCGACAAGGAACTCAGCATAGTGGACATTTACGGGCTCCTACTAGCCGAGAGGTTGTTCGTTCCCGTTGGCGATCTTGAAGTGAACGAAAAGGACCTTAAGATCTCTAACCAGAGGGAATACATAAAATTCGGCCAGAACCCTCTTCCAATCTACACAGCCGTCCGACACGAAATCCCCGAAGCGGATACAGACGCATCTAAATTACAGCTCCCTGCCCCCGAAGATGCGAAGGAACGCGCAAAGAAAGAAGCGTGGTTTCAATGGTTCGAAATCACCCCGTACGAAGTTTTCTGCGAGGAACTGTCTGCAGGCATCCCGACATGGGCGATGGGACGGAAATTCAGGAAGGGAAGCGACGTCCTTCCAGAGAGCGGTGTGTATCAGCCAGAGCTCCGTATGCCATTGATGATGGGAATCTTCGGGAGCGCCTTCTGCGCCACCCTTAGTCACTACTACCGCGAAATCCGACCCATTGTCAAGGATCTGGCTGGATTTAGCGCAATTGATGAGATTATCACTGGCAGGGACGGCGATTTGAGCAAGGTTCACCCCATCGGCCCGGCTACGCTCCCCAACTTCGCATATGGGATGTATGGCAAACTGCCCGAAACAACCCCAGAGAGTCTACTGCGGAACGAAACGCTGCAGCTCATGGACGCCGGAATGTCCAACAATCTGCCCATGTACCCTTTACTTCGTCCTGGCCGTAACATTGACATGATTATTGCATTTGATAATTCTGCGGACATCAAAGAGGATAACTGGCTTGCCGTTACGGACGGATACGCCCGGCAGAGAAACATAAAGGGCTGGCCGATAGGTGTTGGATGGCCCAAAGAAGAAGACTCCTTAGAGAAGACTGAGAAGGATCTGGATAAGGCGACAGCTGCAACAGTGGGCGAAGCGGAGTCAAAGCTTGCCCAGGCTCAATCCGAGCAAATAGCGGATAAAAGGCTTTGGATCCCGCGTCGGGGTAGAAAGCGAGCGGCCCGAGACAAAGAGAAGGCGGAGAAGCCACCGCCAAAGGGCCTTGGCTACTGCACCATTTGGGTTGGAAGTACCCAAGAGCGGTCAAGCTCTCCCCCGCCGCCCACTAAGGCCCTCGATCACTCACCGTCCTCCTGGTCACTCCTGTCATCCCCAACAGCTGGTCTAGCCATTGCGTACCTCCCACTGCTTCCGAATCCCCGAGTACCCGGTCTCAACCCGGGAACTACCGACTTTCTCTCTACGTGGAATTTCATTTATACCCCCGAGCAAGTGGATAAGGTGTCCGCGCTCGCGAGGGCCAACTATGATGAGGGAAAGGAGCAGATTAAAAGGTGCGTCAGGGCAGTTTATGAGAGAAAAAAGAAGGCCCGAGAATCGTACGAGGCGACGCACAAAGACGTACTTTACCGTCGCCTTGTCAGGAAGGGTCAGGGTCATAAGCTGGGCGAAGGGGATCTCTTTAGCTAGGGAATGTTATGTATAATATGTGACGAGAGGGCTGGATAGAGTTATTCTGGAATATCCGAATAATAGACTCATACTGGTTGGATTCATGTCAGGAGGTTCTCAAGCCTCGCCCTGCAGAATTGTATATACAAGCAACAAAGGAAATATATAATCTGGACAAGTAAAATCCTTCTA
The DNA here is from genome assembly GCF_000732125.1 of Scedosporium apiospermum. Lineage (NCBI taxonomy): Eukaryota > Fungi > Ascomycota > Sordariomycetes > Microascales > Microascaceae > Scedosporium > Scedosporium apiospermum. The sequence goes on along the minus strand of NW_015971822.1, from coordinate 1,250,224 downwards.
AGCCAGCGGTTGGTTGTATACAGGCCCTATTCGACGTAAATCTATTTCTGTTCTTTTACTCTTTCTTGGCACCCTTGATCTCCTTTTTCATCTCATCTTTTATCCTCGTTACTGTTCCCGCGCCGCCATAAACCAGACCGGTGTACACCATCGCCACATCCGCGCCAGCATTCTGAATCTCCAAGGCCTCCTTTCCGTTCGTAATACCTCCCGTCGCGAAGATAACCTTCCTCTCCTTGTCCTTGAACGCGGGAACATCTAGCCACTTCCTGTACCTCTTGACAAGGTCAAGGGTGCGGCCGTACATAGAGGGACCCGAGAATCCACCATCCGCCATCATAAGGACTGACTTTTCGCGGTTCGTAATGGGGACGTTGGCGGGGACAGACTGAAGCTTGCGCTTCGTCGTGTTTCCGACAATAACACCATCAACACCGCTCTCCCACACCGCGCGGACAATGTCCTTAACCTGGTCATCGTCGTCCTCATCAGGAGAGACCTTGACCATGACCCTCGGAGGCGTCTGGCGCACCCCCTTGGTGGAGGACTCGACGGCGTTGACGACGGCGCCCAAAAGCCCAACTAGTTTATCTCCAGACTGGAGGTCTCGAAGACCCGCCGTGTTGGGGCTGCTAACGTTGACGACGATGACGTCCGCATACCGCGCGAGCCGGCTTGCACAGTAGGCGAAGTCAGAAGCAGCATCCTTCTCGGCGGTCTCCTTGTTCTTGGCTACTTGGACGAGTAGGAGGCGTCCCGGCAGCAAGCTACCAGCGGGGACACCAGCGTTGCCACTCAAGATGTCCTCCTCCGTGAGACCGCGTGAACGTGCGTACACCCTCATGCGTTCACGGAGTGTCCTAGCCATGGCATCCGCACCGCGCGAGTTCAATCCGTAGCAGTTTACCATGCCGTCGATGCTGGGGACTCTCCACACTCTGGGTTTCGGGTTTCCGGGTTGGGGTTTGGGGGTGCAGCCGCCCACTTCGACGATCCCGGCGCCAAGAGCGAACAACGCATCCGGGACATCTGCATCCTTGTCGAGGCCGGCACTGATACCGATGGGATTGTCGAGCTTGGTATCGTATACCTGAACCGCAAGGCTGGGCTCGTTGGGGTCGACAAGGACTCGTCTTCGCTCGCGAGGGTGGAGGCCGAGGTTATATAGCGTCTTCATAGACGCTGTGCCGGCGTGATGGGCATCTTCGGCATCGCGGTATATCGCTCTTAGCGCGGGTGGGACGACCCAACGATGGAAAGCAGATCGGGTATCAGTGAGGTAGATATAGCCGGCAAAGGCAACGAGAACGGTAGCGGAGCTGTATACGACGAGCTTTAGGCCGCTCCCGGAGGAGGAAGAGGAGGATTGAGACGAGGCATATCGGCGTGTGGCGTGGAGAGAATTGGATGTGACGCGTGAGCGGAAACCCCGTAGGGCACACCCGGAGCGAAAAGCCGGGAAGGACATGTTTGGGTTCTGTGTATGGCCTCGACGGCCTTGCAATTGAGTAACCCGCACAAGCCAATTACTGCGGGCTATGGCTAGGAACAAGACTGTTGTTCACCGAGAGGATGTTGTTCGGTGATAATCAGCACACAACTTCTTGCTCGGTAGAATCTCGGGTGCTACCCGATATCGTCCGATTTGCGACAATTGAGGTGGACTTGGGGAGAAAATGAGTGTCCCAATTTCGCTGCAGCCTCTAAATGCAAGATTTACAAGGAAATATATTTTCTAGTCTATCTAGTTCCCGAATGTGATTCTAGAGGTGGTCAAATGGATGGTGTTTGTAGTTGGAGGAACTGGCAAGATGCTTGTGAGATCCCCTAATTTAAGGGATTGTGCAGACCTGCACTGACTTTCGAGTTTCGAGAGATTGCTTCATTTTGCTGTGTAACCGCGAAACTCATGCGCCTCAGAGCTTATGGTTTTAATGGGTAGATCGAGTATAGCTAACCCCTTCGCCCGTCTCATGCGCCTTGCAGGTCTCATCTAGTTGCGACGCTGCCTTGATGTAGACGCCTCTCGCGAACCTAGGATGTCAAATTAGGGGTCCCTCTTCCCAGAGAATAACGAAGCTCGCCCGCTCCTTCATGTCGCATTTATAATGACAGACTCCGAAGAGCGTGTTGAGTTCCCCAGTGGCCTGGGCCTCACCTTCGAAGAGGCTATAGCTGATGAGTCCAATGTCTTGGAGAAGATCCGCTGTAGTCGCGAAGTGCTTGAGTTCAAGCAATCACTCGCCTCGCAATCCTCGACACTAGAATCACTCGTGGCTCACCATCTTGGCCTCCGTTCTGGTATCTGTAAGATAGAGGATTGCGGAAAATGGATGATGGGCGGATTCAACGTGGTTATACCGGTAACCACCGGTGGGAACACCAGGGTTGTCATTAGATGTCCGCTGCCACCCAAAATAGCTGAGGATCGCAATCCGGGCTCGATAGACGAGAAATTGGCCTGCGAGGCTGCTACCTATATTTGGATGCAGGAAAATTGCTCGTCTATCCGTATTCCGTTTCTCCATGGGTTTGGTTTCCGAGACGGACGCCATGTATGTGCCAACCTTCTTTGCTCGCCTTCTAGACCTAGCTTCGAGACGACTCCCTTGGCCTTGTGAGGTTCCTGGGGAACTTTATTCCTTGTTTGTTGCTAAATGTTATAAATATCATAATTTACACATGTCTCCCAACTTGGTTTCCTCAGCCGTCTCCGTTTTACACTCCGTCGATTCATCTCGGCCATTCTACGCCGACCCACACCATCCTTCTATGCCGCGAACACCTCTACACACTCTGTTCCATCCGGCTACATGGTGCTTGAATATCTTGAACCAAGTGTTGGGAAAATGGTAACTGTTGATGCATTCAAAAACTCAACAAAGAGGAGAAACATGGTCCGAGGTTTATCTCGAATCCTCCTCACCGTAGGCCGCCAAATCCAACCTCGAATAGGCAGCTATCGATTCCAAGACGACGGTAGCATCACCTTGACTAACCGGCCTGTCATATCCGCCATGGCGTTACTTGAGAACGAGGGCGCTCCCCAAACGATGGCGCCTAACGAGACATACACTTCTACAGACACCTATATCTCAGATATGCTTACATTCCATGATGAACGGTTTCGCACTGACCCAAATGCTGTTCAAACTGAATGCGATTGTAGGGAGCAGATGGTTACTAAAGCATTTCTCCGCGCAGCCGCCCATCAGTTCTATCCAAATGCACGTCGTTCCGGGCCCTTTGTTTTCCAGCTTACCGACCTCCACCCGGGGAATTTCTTGGTTGATGATGACTGTAACATTACGGCCATTGTTGACCTCGAGTGGATGGTCTCACACCCAGTTGACATGCTCGCGCTCCCATCTTGCCGGCCACAATGGGAGGAACCATTTGCTGTGATCTACGACTACTTTATGAATCTCTTTGAGGAAGAGGAGCGCCTCATGGATACATTAGAGCTTGAGACAGCTCTAGACCGCGTCACTCTAAGTAGCATTATGCGCGAAACTTTGGACACGAGGAGATACTGGTTCAACTATTCCCTCAGTTCTGTGGATGCAATGTATCTATTAACTCAGTTCCGACTCTTTCCTATGTTTAATTTCCCTATTGTGCCAGCGACGGTTTACCCAGCCCCTCTACTCTGGGCCCCAGATGCAAATCAGTTAGTGGCCAAAAAGTTAAGAGACCGCGAGGAGTATTTGGCAAAGATAGCGGCACTATATGGGAAGGCGCCGCCACCTGTGAAACCAGAGCCTGAAGCGGCTGACCCAAAGGAGCGTCGCGAAATGCGAGAAGCCATGCGGAGCATACTGAAATACATGGGCGCAGAGGATGACGAACTAAACGAGAGGATAACATCACAAGTGAGAAAACAAGGAGACAGAGATGACTAGGTTTAACAGATTTGATTTTCCCTAATTCTCGGAGATGCTAGCACCAGTCCGTATCACAAGTTCTGTTATGTGCAAAACTTACAGACCACCTAATACATACTGGTTTACTTCTTGCAAACCGCGTCTTGTCTTCGCGCCCTTTGCTTCCCGGGTCGAACTAGATGCTTTACCCGTTAGGGCATCTAGTGCAGCTAGCTGTCCCGCTGTCTTAGAATCGGATGACTCCGGGGTAGTGGTACTGCCGACGATCTTGGCCTTCCCCACGATGCCGATAATGGTGTTTGCATCCTCAGCAGAAATGGCACTGGTAGAGCTGGCTGGGGACATGTTATCGCTCTTGGTAGATCTCGTCCCAGCCGCGGAAGAGGGGCGGTTTGATTCCGGCGCGACGCGAAGGTGCCGGCGCTCCGTCGATCGATAGGTACGGGGCTGCTAGTACTAGTGCGGGCACTGTCAACGGGGGCGCCAGTGGCCGTCTTCAGGGCAGTCAAGGCGGCGGGCTCTTTCTCTGGACTAATCGTCGTGTCACTGCTGATGGCGGAAGACGTGGACAAGTTGTCGGGGGGTCGGCGCTCATCTTGTCAGGGTTGGCGGGGAACGGTGTTTCGACGAAGAGGATGCTTTAAAGGATAGCAACAAGCCCAATCGCTGGACGAATGTAAAAATCACGGGTCATGGTATATCTCGCTTTACTGGGTTAGTAGTCCTTCGAAAAGACACCAAGGGTTGGACAAATTCCGCAAAAAGAGGAGCAAGGTGGAGGAAACTGGCAAGGGGCGGTTCAATCGTGATGAAATACCGTCGGTTGACGTGACGGTGCATAACCGATATCATGAATCCCAGCAGCCGTGCCTCCCTCCATCGAAGGAATTGAAGAGGTCAAATCTTTATATTTCTTCCATAAATGTACAGTCCGTTTCTTCCCGTGTTTCTCTTATGCGCTCTTCTGCTGCTCAGCCTTCAGCTTGTCCTCCTTCTCCCAGTTGATCAATTGCCTCGTCCAGCTGTTAAGACAATAGTTAGTACTCGGAAGACTCGGTATACAAATCGTCTGTGAGGGAAACGAACTATCGGCTAGGGTAGAATCGTCCGGGCTCGGGCTTGTGGGCGAACTGCTCCTTCTCGGCACTGATCTTCCATATTATGCAGGTGAGGCCGAAGACGGCGGCGCCGAGGACGAAGGTGTTCTGCTTCCAGTTGGCAGGCTGGCAGTACCAACCACCAGCAGGCGACCAGACGTGCTTAGGATATCTTTAACTTTTGGTTAGATGGTAATCGGCTTTCGAGGAGGGATCGTACGGGCATCGATGCAACTCACGGGATCTTGTTGCCGTGACCACCCTGGAGCTAGATGTTAGCGAGACAAACGCAAAAAAATCATCAAGATTCGATAGAGTGACAAACCATCTTGATTATGTCTCCAATTTGATCTCAGCGTGACTGACCAGAGAGCAATTGAGGTGATGAGAAACAAGTTGATGATGTCGACCTATTTCTGGGATCTCCTGCATCAAAATTGACCCGCCTCTGATTGGTCTACGGGTATCAAGCGGTACTTTTTTCCACTCGACCGGCAGAACATCGCATAATCTCATCTTTTCCACTTGCGCCTCAGCTTCTCGTGCACACGACCGAGAAGGAAACTTTTTTTCGCTATCCCCTTTGAGCTTCCGAGAGATGCAACAGAAGTTCTGATCACCCGCTCTCCCCCTTCCCTTATTTCCACATAAATTTAAGTCGGCTACGGGGATCTTTCCTGTCAAATTGAACCGTCACTCATGAAACGGTTACGGCTGGAAAGATGGTCAGGTCAATTGACCCAGGCCGGATCCCAAGCGCGATGTAGGCCCTGCCTCGCCGCAAGGCAGATGAGGCCACAACAGTCACTCGTCCCAATCCGCCTCCAATCCACAACGGTGATACATAACGACGCTGTCCCTACCGAATCTGCCGAAGTAAATACATCCGAAACCCCGGACATCGAGCCTCCGATCATCGAGAGCAGCAGGAGCCCCTACCCGTCGCCGCTCCCCGAAGCCGCTCTCAACTCGGCGAAGCTCGCCGCCCTCCACGCCCGCCTCTGCCTCTCGACGAAACTACCACTACAGACTCTTGCCCGCGCTCTAGTAGACCCATCTGCTGACGAGAACCCCAACTTCAACAATGTTCGCCTGGCGTACCTTGGTGGCACCATTATCAACTACCATACGTCGGAATGGCTCGTGATGAAGTATCCTAGGTTGCCGATGGCTGTTCTCTTCGAGGCGATGCGTGGTTATGCAGGCAGCGAGTCTCTCTACCACGTTGGAAAGGGATGGGGTGTGGAGAGCGCTGCGGCGCCCGGTGGTGAGGTTGACCCGGGCCTTCTACAGTGGTCTGATGATCCGACCAAGGGTGCCACGCAGCAAACGTGGGGATTTGTGCGGACAGAGGCATCATACTTGGACAAGTTCAAGTGGCGACGCGGCTGGAGCAGCCGAGTTATCTACGACGACCCCTTCGGCGACACCGTCCACGTGAACCAATACAAGGAAGATGCTTCGGGCCCCAAGCTGCCGTCAGACATCATCGTGGAAAGGAAGAAGCAATACGAGCTCCTCCGAAATAATGCCTACGCTGGTTTCGTACGAGCACTCGTGGGCTCCATATACCTTCACTGCGGCCGCGAGATGGCCAAGTCGTTCGTCAAGGCGCACCTTCTATCACGCAATCTCGAGGTCGACAAGATGTTCAGCTTCCATGCGCCCCTTATCGAACTCTCCAAGCTTTGCGCCAGGGAGGGCTTCGAACGCCCGGTCGCGCGCCTTGAGAGCGAGACCGGACGTCACTCGAGGACACCCGTCTACGTCGTCGGCATCTACAGTGGGAAGGACAAGTTGGGTGAGGGTGTGGGAGCGAGCTTGGACTTTGCCAGGTGGAAGGCGTCCATGAACGCTCTCAAGGCATGGTACCTCTACAGCCCCAGTGCGGAACCCCGAGTACCGAGCGATATGCTTGTCGAGGGAGCGAAACCATGGCAGGCACCCTATGTCGACATTGGTGAGGTGATGTTGTAAGGGATGTCTCTTGGCGACGGAAGCGGTGCGGCGAATCGCGATCAGGCGGCCCAGGAACGAAATCCGCGTATCATCAAGCAGCACTAGTCGATCACTAGCCATCAATGTCGGAGCAGGGACCGCGGAACCGAAGACGAAAACGAAAACGAAGACTTTTCCTTTGTGAAGACTTGGCCTGGTAGTGATGGCAATGTACATTTTTGGCACTCGCAATACATGTATAAGATTGGGAATTGTGGTGGTCACGAAGAAGAGAGAGGAAACGGGGAGGGAGCTGGCCTTGGTGGGAAGGGCCAGACCATTGTATCCTGTAAAGTCATTCAAAGGAAAAAAGGGAGGGAGTTTGAAAGCGGGATTTCTAGACACAACCATATTATCCCTCTCAGCATATGTTTCCACAAAGCTGTAGAGTAGTGTAAGATAATAACTTGCCTGTACAACAATGTCTCGATATATTTTCGGCCAAGAATGTGAACAAGTGACTTGAATGTTTTTGAACGTGTTTTTTACGCTTATTGTCAACCAGCATTGGGATTATGATGTGAGGCCGGATGCAGTTGTTTGAGGCTGGAAGGGTTTGCTCGTTCTTTATCACAAGCATAACGACCGCTTGCGTCTTCATCCATTCCACCAGCAGATCGAGGCAGGAAGACATGAAATTCTAAGATATTCCTCATGCAGCAAACTAACCGGGCAGCGGCCAATATGATGGACCAATTGAATGAAATGCAGAGGTTCAATTTATTTTGATGCCCCAAATGCGAAACCACGACCACGAATTCCAGTTCCAGATCAAGCCCTCTCCAAGTATCCCAGCGCCTTACCGATTCGAATGGCCACTTACAGGCCGCCAGCGTTGACTGCCCGGCTTTTTACCAACTACTAAGTCAACGACCAGAATCTGTCAAGCCTTGATAATGTTACTACACAGTGACTCAGCCATGATGATAGGCAGCTTCATCCAGACTTCATCTTTTGAATACTACCGCGCCAGCACGGTTTGAGCCCCTCATATTCGGTTTCCGTTAGCTTTCATGAATATCATCTGATGACGTAAAAAAACGTAAGGAGACGTCAAATTGATCTTGTCTTGGTGAGGATGGAGTGCAGCATCACGCAATCTGCAGTAGTCGAATGTTCGGCGATCGGCACCTTGGTTGTTTACTTTGCAGTTCGCACCTGCAGATTTTGGATTTTCCTAATCAGTTATTCATGGATGAATAATAATAATAATAATTTCGTAGAGAGGAACCGCGACCAGCGGCTCCTATGCATCGATTTTCAACTCGCAGAGCTGAAAGGCTACGCAAGAGCTACCCGGAGCTACCCCTCTTTGCCTCGTACGTTCAAGTACCAGGAGCTGTGATAACTTCATGATCTTCCGAGCAGTCTGTCGTCCTCAATTGCAGATAAGCTTATTTAAAGCACCTAAGCTTCCTGTATTATCTGCAATTCGTAACAATTTCCCTCTCATTTTTCCTGCCAACTCTACGCTCCCAACTCAAACTGTTATTCTTCGTTCATCACAGCTTTCCAAGCAATCCTTCATGAGCTTCACTAATACCACCAACGCCACCACCACAACCATGACTTCCATACCCGACGTCATGCCGGCCATCGTGGTCGAGGAGCACGGCGACCCGACGGTGATGAAAACGAAAGAAATTCCCGTTCCCAAGCCCTCGGTGGGGGAAGTCCTTGTCAAGAACGCCTACTCAGGCGTGAACTTTATCGACACCTACTACCGAACCGGTCTCTACCAAGCTCCCCTCCCGCTCACCCCCGGCCGCGAAGGTTCCGGTACCGTTGTCGCGGTCCACCCTTCCGTTACTGATTTGGAGGTTGGCGACAAGGTCGTGTATCTGTCCAACAATGGCTCCTACGCGGCTTACACCACAGTGGACTCCAAGGACGTCGTCAAGCTCCCACAGGGCTTGGACGAGAAGACGGCGGCCGCGGTGTTGCTTCAGGGTCTGACTGCATGGACCTTTGTGCGTGAGGCCGGACAGGTACAGCCCGATGATTGGGTCCTGGTTCACGCTGCGGCGGGTGGCGTCGGTAGCATTCTTACCCAGATGCTGAAGGCGGTCGGCGCCAAGGTTATTGCTACGGCCAGTAGCGAAGAGAAGTGCCAGCTTGCGAAGAGCTACGGTGCCCAGTATGTTATTCAGTCGCGGGGTGGGAGCGTGCCCGAGAAGGTGAAGGAGATTACTGGTGGTCACGGCGTCGATGTCATCTTTGACGGTGTGGGCAAAGCCACCTTCGATAGCGACCTGGAGATGATTGCTAGGAAGGGTACCATTATTGTCTTTGGAAATGCCGTAAGTCTTTTGTACCTCTATACCCGTCGTCGCCGTGGCGCGAGAGATTACTGACACAGGAATGATACCGATACTAGTCCGGCCCTGTACCCCCGTTCGACATCCTCCGTCTCGGACCCAAGAACGCCAAGATTGCGCGCCCTGTCGTGTTCAACTACGTCGCCACACACCAGGAGCTCCAGAAATATGCAAACGTGCTCTTTGACATTGTCATTGCTGGCAAGGTCATTATCAAGATCCACGACGTCTATCCTCTCGAAGATGCGGCGAGGGCACACCAGGATCTCGAGGGAAGGAAAACGACGGGAAAGCTACTGCTAAAGTGCGATTAAAATCTGGCGGGTTCGTAGCGTTAGTTTATTGAGCTTATTTGTTGCCTATGAAACAAATGCCGTTTGTACTGGGAACTGAAGTTGGCCTGTTCTTTTTCGTTTTTTTATCCCAAAGCATGAATTCAAAATTATCCCTACCTCTCCAAGTATTCTATTTTTAACCGTATTATTTGTTTCTGTTGACCCGTAAAACATTTCTGACCGACCTGCACAAAACAAAGGACTGCATCCGCCCCTTACTTCCTCAATGCCTTCAGTAGCTCAGGAGGAGGATCCTGCCTATACCCCTTAGGATTATTCTCAACCCACTTCCACAGATCCGCACATGCCTGCTCCATCGTAAGCTCGGTCTTCCAGCTCAGGATCTCATTCGCGAGCTGGGGATCGGCCGTCAGGTCGAGGACGTCGCCTTGTCTCCGCTCGACGACTTTGTAGGGCAGGTCGCGACCGACGACGGTGCTGAAGGCTTTGATGATTTCGAAGACGGTGCTTCCGCGACCTGAGCCGAGGTTGATGGCTTTGACGCCCGGGTGCTGCTCATGGAGGTACTTGAGGGCGGCGATGTGGCCTCTTGCGAGGTCGATGACGTGGATGTAGTCCCGGATGGCGGTGCCGTCTCGAGAAGGGTAGTCTGAGGTTCTTTGTTAGTCTTATTCTTTTCCGGGTTTTGTAATTATTTTCTCTTCTTCCCATTCTTTTGACTCGTTTTCTGTCTATATTTATCCTTCTTTCTTTTAATCTGGCCTAAAAAGAGGGATTGTGGAGATTCTTGTCCAATGACCAAAAATGGAACGAGGCTCAACTGGGAACATACCATCGCCGAACACCAACAATTGTTCCCTTTCACCCGTTGCCACCTTTCCAAGCAAGGGAAGCAAATTGTACGGTACACCCTGCGGATCCTCTCCCATGATCCCGCTCGGATGCGCCCCGCAAGGATTGAAGTAGCGTAACAGCGCCGCATTCCAGTGCTCAACCGACTTGCCCTGTTTCTTGAGCCTATTCCTCTGCGCCTCGATGTGATCGGTGATGACCATCTCGACGACGGATTTCGTGCGACCGTAAGTATTTGTGGGGCCAATGGGACATGTCTCTGGAATCGGGATCATGTTGGGGAAGCGCGTGACGTCTCCGTAGACTGTTGCCGAGGAGGAGAAGACGATGTTGGTGACGTTGTGTTTGGACATGGCGCTGAGGAGGGCGATGGTGCCGCCGACGTTGACGCGGTAGTACTCGAGAGGGATCTCACCAGACTCACCGACGGCCTGTAAAGGAGTGAGCGGGCGTGCTAATAATAAAAATGATTAAATAAAATGAAAAGGGCCAAGTAGCGAAGACTTTACCTTGAGAGCAGCGAAGTGAATAACACTATTGATGGCAGGGTGCTTCTTGAACACGGCATCGAGTGCGGTCTCATCGGTCACGTCGACCTTGTGAAACGCTGGGCGCCGTCCGCAGAGGAGCTCAATGCGATCAATGGCAACCTCCGAGGAGTTGTAGAGGTTGTCGACAATGACGACATCGTAGCCATTTTGGAGAAGCGTGAGGGCCGTGAAGGATCCAATGTATCCGGTTCCTCTGAGAATCTTCTCTGTTAGTCCAAGCCGAGCTTGCGGGAAATGCGCGCTTCAACGCGATTCACTCTGCGATGTGCGTTTTTCGTTTGCGGCGGATGGTAGAAGGTGATAGCTTTGTTTTTTTTTCTCTTGACTTGAGCTTACCCGGTTACGAGGACAGTACCAACTGCCATCCTGTCTGGATACTTTGGGGTTTCTCCGCTCAGGGTGCGTGAGAAAAAGGCTGATAAGTTGAACATGGAAAAGAAGAGCCGATGTAGCGGCTTGAACGTTCTCTCTTTGGCTCGAATGAGGTCAATGGGCAGATCCAAAAAGAAAAATAAAAGATGTCACGTTGCGACGATGATGGGAGGTGGAAGTGGCGGGAGTATATGTCGACGCGGGAAGCTGGAGGTGAGAGGTACGAAGTGGGCGAGACCAGTGTCAACTTATAAGGCACATTGGAAATGAGTTCAAGTTATCTATTTGTCTCACCACAATCGCACCCCATTGCCCTTTTCGAGTTATATTGTGTAACGAGGCTGAGAGGGCACGCCCCCTCGCAGATTTTCCTGCGCCGATCCGAGGTCTTCCAATGTTTTGGGTCTATTGATGGATGCAGGAACTAGGACTAACACGAGTTGTCTTCGTGTGAGCATGCGTGTTCACCGGTGAGCATCTGCATCCTCTAAGCCCCAGCTGGAGAACAGATGATGCAATTGGACAGGAAGACGGGCAGAGTCGTACTTGGCCGTTGAGAACGAGGCGCAGCTCCAGGAACCAGAGTCTAGACAAAACTTGCGATGTCTGGAGGTTGTATTTGATCCATCCAGCTCCATTGGCGTCTTTTTGAAGCTTCTTCTCCGTAGACGCTCGACCCCGTTTCCTTTTCCAAGTTGGCACATGCTTCTGGTCAAGGGACCAACATGATCCCCTTATCTGCTTGGTCTTAGCCTAGGCTGTAAATCACTTCTACTTCGTGCATCACGCTCGTGGGATTAACTTTGCGCCTTTTCACACATGGGGGCAATTGGTGGGGTTCATTGGTGCGACTGGCTTTTCCCACACTCTTTTTCGAGTCAGGACATGCAGCACGAGGTACGAAGTACCTGATCAATCGGGGAAAAAAGCAGGCGGTATCGGCGTTGGTTTCGAAGCGGGCGCTATTGGGGCGCTTGTGGGCTATTCTCGGAATGAAACAGCAAACCACCGAGTCTCGACTGATTGATTGATTGATCCCCTCGAAGACCTGTGCTCGTCCTGGGAATCAGTCAAGTGCGTCTCTTGGGGTGCAGAGGGGAAGCGGAGGACCGAAGGATTCTCTGCAGAGTGACGCAAGTTGTTCTTGAGTACGAGGCGACCCGAGCTCTTTTTTTACCCGAACGTGTCCGCGGGAGCCATCGAACGTTGGGCTTGGCTGGCTTGGCTATGGCTGGCCAGACCCATCGCCAGTCAATGTAACCCAAACTTCAGGCTTTTTACTTTCGAAGGAGTTCCCACTCAAGGCCTGTTGAATTTGAGTTTGAGCACGGCTTTGCGCATTGTTAGGCGAAGTTGGGATCTGCGTGACTAAGCAGAGAAAAAAAAAAATCTTGACCTCGAGACAACAATCGAATTGGACCGTCTTGGGCTTGCCCTGCCGCTTCAACACCGGCAAAACATGTCCTTACCTCTTTCGGCCCACGCGCCGTTCCCCAAGACCCCAACCACCTGTCAAGGCCTGGTGCAGCCACGAATAACGGACGCGACCCAAGCCGACCAGCCTCCAACAATGGCCGAGTTCGTCCTGGTGGATCTGGAGAGCCTATGAAGGTCCAGCTCATCGGTGGATGTACATCTCAAGAAGGCAGGGCGTTGAGAGAGGTCTGGCAAAAAAAGGAAACGAAAAAAAAAAAGAGGAAAGAGAGGAAAGAAAACAAAACATTCCTCAAAAGGTCGGAAACGGACTGCGAAAGGGGGTTGCCATATCTGAGGCTGCAAGCGACACAATGACCTTGGACCTGAAAAATCTGGACAAAATCCTTGTGGACTTCTTTCAGCATTCCTGCCCATCCAGCTTACATGGCTGAATTGCAGCCCTCACGAGCCTAACAAAGTCTTTATCATTGCCATCTCCCATCCCCATCGACCATTCTCATCTCATAGACTGCTGTGCCTGTCATGGGATCTTCATCTGCTTCTTTATCCAGGACGTTTGAAGCTCAAAGGATTTGTTAGCACAGGTGTACATCTTCATCTGCGACTGTCACTAAATCCAGAATATCACATTGGGGCTGCTGCCATCATTGCTTGGGATTGGGAGGTGCAGCGCATCCTCTCCCAACTTGGTAGCTGCTCTTTCGCATCACCACGTCACCGTCACCACCCACGAGACACACATCACAGCGCTCCTATTCTTGCCTGTTTTTCTTTGGAGTCTGTTAGGGTGCTCTTCCAACTAGGTATCTCCAAAAACTGGTATTTCCTCCAACAAACCTTGACCTCTTCCAGTCAACAACCAAACAACCCACGCGACTCGACCTCATCAACACACCTTACCTTGACGGAAACTCGTCAATTCAATTTTTCTGCCCATCATACTCGCAAAATTCATTTCCCTCTTACAAAATTGAAGCCCCTATCTTCTACGCCTCGTACCTTCATATTTTCGTCACCCCATCCCTTTCCCTAATCAAGGCGGTGAACAAGCTCCATCCCATCAGATAACGCTTGTCGCAACGCGTGAGACCCAATATCCACCACCACTCCTCACTCATCCTCAACCCCCCTTCTCTACCCTTGGGTGAGGCACAATGCCCCCCAAAAGGCCCTCCACACGCGCGAAATCTTCGCAATCTCGAGAACCCGAAACCGTTAGATATGGTGTTGCCATCCGGGATGAGATGCCCCCTTTGCCCTCGCGGGTCCTAAGCAGCTACGGCTCCGAGACGCCTCGCCAGCTATTGAATCCTCGACGCGGCAAAAAAAGGGAGCTGAACGAAGCTATTGGTGAAGCGCTGCTAGAAGCTACGGCTGGGGTGTCAGATGATGATGATGATCTCGCCCTCGAACCCTCCTCAGAACCCCCTGCGCAGCCGGACACTGTGATAGATCCCCTGCCAGACATGGTACGACGGGTTGACCGAACAGACACAGAATCGCAGTCGGAACAGGAGCTGCCTCCTGCGACGGAGCCGACCATTGCTACGGCCGCCAAGATAACCGCAGATGAAACTGAAGATGAGCTAATTTTCCCCTTGGATGACCCGGTATCTTCCAGATTAGTTGGACGGGCAAATCCCTTGTTGACCGCCACTCCCGGCCACGATCCAACAGCACGCCGGCCGATGTGGAATCCGGGACGCGGACACGTTGTGTCGCCGGGTGGACGCTCGTTTGGAGGAGAGAGCAGCATCAACGTCAGGGCTGGCATGATTGGCCCCGATGTTCTGGCTTTGACTCCCACCCCAGCTCCTAGACGTGATGGCGTGGCATCTTCGCTCATGGGCAGCGGCGCCAAAGTTACGGAGACTCTCAGTTCCTTACTTTTCCGCGGACGACGAGGTGGCAATGCCGCTGCACAGAGCAGCCCCGGTGGTTCCAAGACCTCCACGCCACAGAAAACTCCGCAGAAGGGTAAAACCACGTCCCCTCCCGGACGGTCCAAACCCACTTCTCCCCCGGGACGGACCACGCGGAGTGCTCAGGCAGGGGATCCGAACCCCCTCCCACGCCCCAGGCTTGGTTGGGGCCTTCCTGCTCGTTTGCATGCCCATATCAATCGTAACCAGAGGCGGGCAGCAGAGACCAAAGAAAACAACACGAACAAGGAAACACCGCCTGGAGGTGCCAGAAATGAAAACGCACGACGTGGTCCGAAACGTTTCAGCGGTCTCTCCGGTGTCTTTAAAGGTGTCGGTTTTGGGAGGGCCAGCCGCCTTTTACGCACCCTCAAAACATATACCAGGGCTATAGCCGTTGTTGTCACGATGCTTCTGACCTGGTGGTTGGTGATCAACCTCGTCACGGTCAAGCCTAACTTTAGCCTCAGTGAGATCGAGTGGTATGGATGGGACCACATGGGATATAATCTCGACCAATTCATACCCTTTTCCATCAGCCGCGGTCTCGGAAGCTCGGACGGCGACACGGGGGAATATCTCAGCCTGATCCACGAGGCCCAGCGCGAACTGGTGAGGCTTCGGAGTTCTTCCAAGACGCAACAAGCGGCCCTAGACGAGCTCAAAGCCATGATGCCAAAGGTCATCCACATCGATGTTAATAAGAAGGGCAAGCCCGTCATCGCGGACGACTTCTGGCACGCCCTCCGAGACTTGATTAGGAAAGATGACAGCGTCGTCAAGATCGAAAAGACGAGTGATGGCTACAAGCTCGCTTCGGACAAGCACTGGGCGGCCGTGCGCGATCAGATCAATGCCGATATCGATAGCGGCAAGATTCCCAAGTCATGGGAGAGGTGGCTCAAATCCAACAGCGATAAAATAGCCAAGGTTCTGAAGATTGACAGCAAAACATCGTCGCCGCCCGCGAGTGGCGGCGTTAACCTTGACGACATAGCTGACGACCTAGATCTTCTAATCAAGGAGAAGTTAAAAAACCCAGAGCTTACGAAGGTACTCCTAACGCGTGACGAGTTTGTCCGCCTGCTCAAGCCTGAACTTGCGACCCACCGACAGCAGATCAAGGCCGAGATGAAGGATGCCGAATCGAGACTGGAGAAACACCTCGAAAAGGTCGTCCAGAAATCCATCGACGCAAAGATTGTGAAGACCCTGTCGAGCCGGGAAATCAAGAAGCTCGTCGACGAAGCCGTGCGCAAGGCCTTCGAGTACGCCAACCTCGACGGTCTCGCCAACCAGCAAATTTTTTCGAGCTGGGACAAGGACCTGCGCAACCGGGTCAACTTCTTCAGCATCGGCAACGGCGCCACCATCGACGTGCAAGACTCTTCGCCGACGTACAACCCCCCCTCAACGGCCCGGGCCTTCGGTGGCCCCCGGTGGCTGAGGACTTTTCGGACGCCGCCGCCACTGGGTCACAGCTCGGTGTTTCAGC
This sequence comes from Scedosporium apiospermum, assembly GCF_000732125.1. Taxonomy (NCBI): domain Eukaryota; kingdom Fungi; phylum Ascomycota; class Sordariomycetes; order Microascales; family Microascaceae; genus Scedosporium; species Scedosporium apiospermum. Next base: position 1,234,002 of record NW_015971822.1, on the reverse strand, counting down.
GATGGGAAGACGACGGCGATGCTTGGTGCGGCGCTAGCGGGGCGGATCATGATGGCAGGCCGATCCCCGTGAAGTTGTCTATTCAGCTAGGAAGGCTTATGACCCCCGAATATGTCGTCATCGAGCACATCCCTCCCGGCGCGACCCTGGAGCCGAACGCGCGGCCCAAAGAAATTGAAATCTGGGCGTACATCGATGGCGTCCGCCAGCAACAACGCCTCCTCGATTTCGCCACGACCCATTTCCCCGATCGATCAAGATCGGACTCGAATCTCTCCGGGGGGAGCGGAGGCATGTCCGGGTCTAGTTCCGCCCCGCGTCCGCAACCTCAATGTAACGGCCGCAGATGTTTCTTCCAGATCGGCCGCTTTGAATACGATTCGAGCAACGTTGATCGAGGGGTATATGTCTACAAGCTCTCGGACGAGCTGATGAACATTGGCGTGACTACAGACCACATACGGGTGGTGGCCAGGTCGAATCATGGAGACATGAACAAGACGTGCTTTTACCGAGTGAGGCTCTACGGCGACCTTGCCACGAGTGAGGACCGTGAACCGAACTAGGAGAAAAAGAAAAAGGGAAGAAAAAGAAATCCAAAAAAAAAGAAAAAAAAAAAACAAACGAATGGATGAAGGGTTCACGGATGTGATGGTATACGAATTCGAAGAAGGGGAGGAGGACTGTCTACATGTAACTTATTCTGCTTATTGCCTTGGACCAAACGAGGCAACTTTTATCCTTGTTCTTGATTGTTGTTTCTTCTTTTTATATTTTTGTTCCTTGTTCTAGGTAGTTCCCGGCGTTTGCAGGTGGATCATGCCAAGTTCCAGGTACGGGACGGTGTTTTTTGATGAGTTGAAAAGATACCTCTTTGAGTTTATAGACGTTTCCATGCTTTCTTTTTTATAAAAGCGCCCCAGTTGAGGGCTCGTTCTTTGACTCTCGTTATGTGTCTCCCCTTATACTACCCGAGAACAAGTCAAGTATTTGTTAAGTGAATCCCGTGTAAACCGAGAAGCGGCTCAACACGATGGAGATATTATCCGGAGAGACGGCACACATATATATGCACGAGAGCCATTGTACGAAACCGGCAAATGAAGTAGACAAGAACAAGGAAAAAAAAGAAACAAGAAAGTATCTCGATTATCGAGCTTGATATCTATATGCAGATGTCCTCTCTACAGAAAAAAGTAAATCCCTCTTCCTCCGGTCCGGTATGCTCCCCATGATCTAAATGTTTTTTGTTTTCTTTTCTTTTCTTTTCTCTCGCGAACAGAAAGAATTAGGTATTTCCGTCTCGTCCCACGATTTGTTCTCCACTGACCCTCTCTTCTCCTCTTCTACTCTCCGGCCCGAGTCGTAAAAACAAGAAAAAGAAGGAAGAAAAAAGAGTAGTAGTATGTAATGCTCCCTTCCAAAATATACAGAAATGACGAGATTTGAGAAAAGAGAGAGGGGGTTATAACCTGACCGCGGAAAAAAAAAAAAAAAAAAGAAAAAAAAGAAAAAAGAAAAAAGAAAATATGAAAGTAATGATGAAAAAGAGGAATACGCCAATTCTCCAATGGAAATCATTGTGATGTCCATAAAAACCGTTCGTGACACCCACCTACCGAATCCGTCCTTCCAAGCAAAGAAAACCAACGGAATCAACGTGAAGCAGCAAGAAAAGTGGAAGCAAGGAAGGGGAGAGAATTCGAAGAGCACCAAGCTCCTCACTCCCTCCCAAGCCTCTCCTCGTAATCACTCATAAGCTCATATGCAGGCCTAAACCCGCCATTCGCCTTCAACGACGGATTCGGCAGCGTATCCGTCGTCCCTCCAAGACTCGTATACCCCAAATCATACAGCTTGCAGTACTCGATATCCAGCGCGCGTACGAACGCCCAAATCTCAGCATAGTGCCAATCCAGCACGGGATGCACGCGCATGAACCGGGGCCAATTGCCGTCGGTCTCGTCGAACGAGGAGAGGGAAGCGCCGTGGGGGTCGGTGCGGCGGGTGCCGACGAAGACGGCGCGGAGGCGGGGGTTCGCGGCGAGGTAGGCGGAGAGGGCGGCGCGCATGGGGAGGGTGGAGCGGGTGAGGTTGAGGGAGTAGGTCTTGGAGGAGCGGGCGACGAAGGCGTCGACTTCGGGGAAGGGGTGGGGCGGGATGATGTAGATGGATTGGAGGGTCTCGGGGGGAGGCGTGGGCGGGTTGGTGGTTTGCGAGTGGCGGTGGAGGCCGGCGAGGAGGAGGATGAGGAGGACGAGGCAGTCTTTGCCGCCGTTGTAGGACATGGCGAGTTCTGCGGGTCTGTTTCAAGAGAGAGAGTGAGTTAGTGATTTGGACTTGGGGGTGGAGGTCAAGAGCGTGTCTGATATACGACCAGGAGAAGCGCACGAGCGCTGTTGCTCTGTGGGAGGAAGAGAGGGTGGGATCAAGAGGAAAGACGAAATAATGGAAACATAGAAAGCATTATTTGCCGGCAAATTTTAACGTACTTATACCGTCGCAGAGCCTCAGCAATGACATCCATCGACTGGCGAACCCTCTCCTTCACATTCCGCAACACCTCATCCTCGGTATCGTCCTCCAAAAACCTCGTAACCTTCTCATCCAAGGCGGCGCACACCCTCGGCAAGTCATGAAGAGCCTCGCCTTCCTCCTCGCCATTCACCATGGCACCCTTGGGCAGCGCGACGGCGCTGAGGTCATCCTCGACGGCGACGGTGGGGGTGTTGGACGACGAGATGGAGGTGGCCGTGGTGGTGACTACGACTTCCTTGCCCGATTCCGCAGGGCCGGTCGGGGCAGCCACGGGCATGGGGACAACGGTTACGGATGTGTCGGAGGCGTCGGCGGCGGATAGGATGACGGCCTGGTTCGCTGAGTGAGGCTTGGAGCGTTTGGAGAGGGGGGTTCGGAGGAGGGACCGGATGGATTGGAGGGTTGTGTTGAAAGCCATTAGGTGCGATCTGTCTGGGTGGCTGGGACGGGTTTTCTTTTTTTTCGTCTCCTTCTTTTCTCCCGGGGAGGTGTGCGGGAAAAGAGAAGGATTTGAGAGAGAGAGAGCGAGAGGTGAGAGGTGGTTTCGCAGCCGCGGAGAAGCTGCGAGGTTGGGAAGGCGGAAGGGTGGAAGGGAAGGGAGGGGGGGAGTAGAAGCGGAAGTGGACGTGGATGAGTCGGACTTTGGGCGGTGACGAAGTCGAAAGTTGGTGTGGAGTGTCGATGTGGAGGGGCAAAAAAAAAAATGCAGTCGCGGAAAAAGTGGTAGAGATTGACAAAGGGCAAATTGAAAGAGAACAGCAGAACAGTCCAAAAAAAGGAGATACAGATGTTAACAAGAAGGAAGAGAATTGAAATGTATCAATTGAGCAAAATTGATGTCCAGCTTCAAGAAAAGGAGGGGGAAAAGATAAATTAAAATCGAATCCACTTTGTTTCTAATCCAAAGGATCGCACTCGCACTGCACTTGAATAATAAGAGGGAAAAGTGGAAAAGAATAAACTTAAAAAGTCAAGAAAGGAGAAAGGGGAATAAGAGGAAGCCGAGAAGATGGATGATGTCGTATCGGATCGGGAAACAGGCCGTGTTCCGGTGCAGAATACGCGAGGATGATGGATCTAACTTGTCGGGAGGAGGTCCTCGGCAAAGCGTCAAGGCAGAAGAAGAGACTGGATCCGACCCTAAGAAGTACTACGGAAGGACGATGGAAGGATATGGAATGTAGGCGAGAACATTAAAAAACAGGGAGGAGACTAGTCCGTCTTACGGAGCACTCAAAACACCATTTATGTTGTCCATGTATACTACGAGCATCGAGTATCGAGATGATTAGGGTGTTTTAGAGGCTTTTCCATACCGCCTTCCGCCATCGAGCTCGAGGAACGAGGAAAGGTTCAGAAAAGAAGCGAGCAATGATATCAATTGGATATTTTGAGACGGCCCGCCCGTTATAAAATGGATGTTATACCAAGGGATAACAGCCCCAATGTTATTAACACGGGGATTTTCTATTGCTTCTTTCTGCTTGTGTGCTCTGCTGCCTAGCTCTTTGCACGGGCTCGACTGGCTGGTGCGAGTCGTTCTTTTGCCTCGGCGGGACGATATGGGATGTGATGTGTGGATATCATTCGGATATAATCTGTGGATGGATGCAATTGTGTACTCCAACTGGAACTAGTGTCTGCCATATGCATCATATGGGTAGGATATGGGGGAGGAGCAGGGCATGTGAGTTGGAATGCCTGGGCACTGCATGCACAGAACATATTGATCCACCGCACTACCTCCAAGGCGGAATAGACTCCGGCCGAAGACTGAAGATGAGTTGCCTGCCAGGCCGCTTTCGCCGGAGACGGGGTGGAACTCGTGGGGAAAAGCCCACGCCAAGTCCCAATTTACTTGCTACTTCGTACTGGGAGCCAACTTGCAGTCCCCTATTCCGTGTCTGTGTGTTGATTCTGCCAGACCCAGACCCAGCTCTCTCTTTTCCCACGTTCCCCACACTCGGGACATCTTCTCGACGCTGGTCCGTCTCATCGTCCACGTTCCATTATTCCCGCTCTCGGCTGCTACCACAAACATCGATATCAATCATTGGATCTTGGATCGTAGGGAAAAAAATAAAAAAGGTGGCGGTGATGCCGTCCTCTCACGAGCCAACAGCACGGCACGCCCACACCCACGCCGCTTCGGCACCACATTGAACAGATCGCGGCTGAACTGGGAATGCGGGGTGACATTGGGGGCTATTAACCCTACCGGGCCTGCCTTTGGTTCGGGGCTCACCCCCTGTTGGCCCAAAAATGATAACTCTTCAAAGCGTGGCATTGTGCATATTGGGGCAAGAGTCTTGGCCCGCTCTAAATGGGTCTGGGTCTGGGTTGTACACTACTCCATACTCCGTAGTGCAGTGCTGTGAGGACGCCACCAGGCTATCTCAAGTAAGGCCCCGTCCAAGTGTGGTGCTATGGGCGAAGGAATGGACTGATGCCAATTAGACCCTGGTAAGAGTTGAGGGTTTAGTGTTACTAAACACGAGACATGAGGCTCTAGGGATCGAGATGATGTGGGCTTCGAATTGAGCATCTCCGAGGCATGGCCAGCCCATCACAACAAGATGTGAAGAGATCAAATTGACCTTGTTTTAATAGTCTGCTGATTCTCGCAGGTCTTGGCGATGCTGTGAGAAAGTGAGAAAGAGAAGAAGAAAGGGGAGAAGGGTACGGAAAAAAGAAAAAAGAAAAAAAAAAAAATAACAAAAAAGCTCGCTCGCGGGTCGCTCCCAGGATCGAATCCTGGTTGCTTCCCACGAGCTACGAAAATTGCAATTTTCTAACCTTCTGAGCGCTCCAATGACCACTTGGCCACTGCTTGAGCTGCTCGGTTGGAAATTCCTTCCGTGGACTCGTATATAAAGTTATTACAGCAGCCTGTTGGGATTGGGAGTGGACGAGGGAAGGCGCGAGAGGAAGGGGGTCCTTCCTTGGGGAAAAGTTGGGGCTGGGAACGTGTTCTTGGGTATCGAAACACCGCGAAATCTATACTAGGATGTATTCTACAATTAAAATCCAATCGATCCCCTGATTGCTTAATCCAGCAGCCCAGTAGCCAGAGCCTCAAGATCCTCCAGAGTCTCCGGCTCACGGTCAATCTCAATGACCTTGCCTCCCTTCTTCGACTTCTTCTTGCGCTTCTTCGCATCGCCCTCATCCGCGCTGGACTCGTCATCCTGGAACCACTTCTTAGCCTTCTTCTTCGGACGCCTATCCTCTTCCTCATCTTCGCTGCTGTACTCCTGTCCCCCCGCAATGGGGAGATCCCGAAGCAAGGCAAGCGGATCCGCCCCGTCCTCGTCATCGCCGCCGCCCAACTCCACCACCATACCACCACCTCCCCCTTCCGCGCGCTCAGCCTTCTCCAGTTCCCTCTCCTCCTTTTCCCTCGCCTTCCTCTTCTCCCTCTTCTCGCGTATCCTCTGCTTCGCTAGCATCTTATCCTGCAGGTCAGCTTCCTGTACCCGTACGACCTCGTCTTCGATAAACTTCCTCCTCTGCTCCTCGACGGGGCCCTCCTGCTTGAAATCCTCTTCGTTCTTCAACTCGTAAATCGCACGAGGGTTGCCGTCGTCATCGAAGACGAGCCTCTCTCCCACTGGTCGGTACTTGAGCAGCTTCTTCTTCGATTGTAATAGCTTCTCTCTTCGTTTCGAGTCTATGATGAGCTGTTCCTTGCCGCCAAAGTCAAGAACCTTGGGCATTGATCCGAAATCTTTGGATACCTCATCGAGATCCTCATCATTCAGCACCCTCTTCACCGACAAAAAGTTGTCCTCATCACCGTCGTCGCCGTTCTCCACAGCTTCTCCATCCCCGACAAGCTTGGTGTAGTGACTTGAAAGAACGTCCTGATTCGTACGTTCAAACATCTTATCGTACTTCGTCCGGACCTCTCCCTTCTTCCGCTTCCGCTTCCGGTTTCCTTCCTCATCAAACTCTGATTCCGAATCGCTAGACATATTCATCCGGCTAGCATTCTTAATCTTCTTAATGTCCTCTCCCTTTTGGAACTTGATCTGAGGCGCACCAGGAAGGCCCATGCTCGCGGCGAACCCATCAAGGTCCAACTCGTTAAACTTGAACACCTCCTTGTCCTTTTGTAAGTGCACCGATCGGGTATAGCTGATGAACGATTTTTGCGCGAGGTACTTGACATCCGGATTTTGGAAACACAATTGCTGCAGCTCGTTCTTGATACTCTTCCGCTTCGACTCCTTGACATTGACTTTTTGTATCGGCACCTTTTTGTGCTCTAACCGCTTGAGCATGCCGTCCTCTTCGCTGGGGTCAAGGAAGAGGACAGCCCGGCCGTTACTTTGGAAGCGCGCCGTCCGCCCTACGCGGTGGATGTAGGTGTCGGCGTCTTCGGGGCAGTCGAACTGAACGACCCAGTCCACGGCAGGAAAATCCACTCCGCGGGCGACGACGTCGGTTGCGAATAGGCAGCTATATTGCGCAGCCGCGAACCTCGAGGTGATTTCAAGTCGCGCAGTCTGTTTCTGCCTGCCGTGTAGGTGTAGCAAGGGAATACCGGGCCGTAACGCCCTGAAACTTTCGTAGACGAATCGGACCTGCTTGCCCGACGAGAGGAAGACAATCATCTTAGACTTGAGGTTAGATTTTAGGAAGCCGTAGAGCGTATTGATCTTTTCGGGCAGCGGGGTGATGATGTAGTGTTGCGTGAGGGAAGCAGGCGTCGCCGTCGATGCCTTTTCGTGGACGGAGACGTATTCGGGGTCCTTGAGGCTCAGTCGCGCCAGATCCGACACCTTTTTACTCTGCGTCGCGCTGAACATCAGAGTCTGCCGAGACTTGGGCAGGTGCTCTACCAGGGCATCAACGGCCTGCTGGAACCCCATGTCCATGATCCGGTCGGCCTCGTCGAGAACGAGAATCTGTAGGTTACTCGCGTCGAAACCGGCCGTCTGGTCCAGGTGCTGAAGCATACGCCCCGGCGTACACACCAAGATGTTCATCCTTGCCAACCTCACCGCCTCCTCCTTCAAGCTCTTGCCTCCGATGACCAGCCCGGCCGAGAAGGGATGGTTCCGCCCAATCTTCCGCAGCACCTCGAAGATCTGCACGGCGAGCTCACGAGTCGGCGAGAGGATGAGGGCGCCGAGCCCGTCGTATTCGGTCCATCGGGCTCTGTGGAGCTTTTCGAGGACGGGCACGAGGAAGGCGAGGGTCTTGCCGCTGCCGGTCTTGGCGGCTCCGAGGATGTCGAGGCCCTTGAGGGCGAGGGGGATGGCGCGGGCTTGGATCTCGGTGAGGGTCTGGAAGTGGGAGGCATCGAGGCCGGAGGCAGTGGGTTCGGAAAGGGGTAAGTTGGCGAATTTGGTGGATTCGGAAGTTTTTGGGTCCTGAGTCGGTCAGAAGGGAGAAGACAAGAAAATTCAACAATGGGCATTAAGGACTTACAAATTCTACGACAGCCTTCTCTAGTGTTTCGAGGTCTGCTAGGCCCTTGAGCCTCTTTTCTTCTCGCTTTTCTTTTGTTCTCGTATTATTCTTCTGCCGGGGCTTGCCCGAGCTTTTGGAACTTGGGGCCGGCATTGTGTGTCAGTTGGTGGGTTCGCACCTCGGGGACTGACTGTAGCTGGTGGTGTCGAGATCTGGACCCGTCAAGAACCTGCATCTGATGAAAATCGCTTTGGTGAAGTCGGTGTGCGAACTTTTTTTTTTCTGCCGGGTCCACCCCGCCATGATCCTTGATATTTGTTTCCAGGTGTTAGCAATTGTATACCAATGGCAACCTCGGGCGGCAGCTTCACCCGACAATGGTACTTGGCAACCTCTAAACCTGTGACGCCCACGAAATACACGCCTTAACCTCACCTCATTTTTTTTTTTCTCTTTCTTTCCCTTAACCTTGGAATGTAGGGCTTCGGCAGCTCGTCTCTTTAATGTCACTGTCATAGACATAACCGAAGTGGATATCTCTCCCGAGACCAGCATCAAAACTGTTTCTGCGTTGGCCAGATACTCGCTAGGGGCCAATTGCACTAGAATCCAGCCCTATGGACGGTTCATTGATCCATGGCCAGATGGCGGCTCGAAATACTGACTAGGGTCTTGTTCGAAAGAATGGCTGCCTTAGTATTGATGTAGCCCTCACTGGTGGTAGAGGTGGTTTTCATTGATGGGATCTGGAAGGCTGATCGCCAAGGTCTCTCGCGGTTCTTAGGCTTGCAGATTTTGCGATGGCCGAACGGATGATCGGGAAAGCCTAATCTCCAAACAGAGACAATCTTCTTTGTAAACGCCTACAAAGCATTCGTATCGTCATATCCTAGTCAACCCGTGACTGTATGTCCCATTTGGAAGTCCTCCGCGAGATCCTTGAGCTAAAGGGGAACTGAATGTAACTATTGATCCAGCAAACATCCGTCAGCAGGCAAGGCTGGGAGCGCTGTGATGAACGGACGCGATTCTGCGGACGAACCTTTTTTGGCCCCTTTCAGTCTTGCTTATTCTAATTCGAAGTGAAGCAGAAACAAATAGCGTGTTTGGCGATCTCGACATTCAGGGGTACGGTTTAGAACATGCAGCGAATCTCGAGATCATCGATTGGCCACAAGTGCATCGACTCTTGGTCCATTCACTTCCACAACCAACAGCAATCACAACGCTGAGCAAACAAAATGGTGGGGGTTTTACAATTTGAGGGTTACACTACGCTGCGGTCTGGGGTGGTGGGCTCCAGCGGCTTCCCAGCGACACTGTCGAGTACTTCGTACTTCATGACCGACACGGAGGCATATTACACTGTACCCTTGTACCTCTCAGTGCAATCCATTAAAGAGCGAACTCAAGTACCTCGGACTTGTCATCTACCAGTATCACAGCGACGGATCGATCTCGAGATTGATGCGATTTGCATCAAAGGCCTTCTTTTAGTGGGGCCGGGCTGCTGAATGACTCCGTCACACCCTGCAACACCCTTGCGATCCCTTGCGATCCCTTGCGATCCCTTGCAATTGTGTCCCATCGAGCCCCGCCATTTTTCCAAACCGGGACAAGCCCAGACTTCCACAGCGCCGACCGGGGCAGCTCCTGCGTCATTTTGGCTATCATTGGTTCCCCATCGAGAAGAAGTAGAGCGGGACACTAAGAAAATGGAATCCTTCTTTGAAATGCTACAAGAGGCGTTCTCTTTCTACGGGACGCCCCCAAGAACCCACCCATAATAAAAGCGCTTAATTTTTGTACAGCCGCGTCTTTCCACTCCCTCTTTTTTTTTCTTTTCCTATTCCTTCTTCCCTTGCTTTTCCCCTTCTCGCTCTGCCTCTCCCCTCTTTCCCATCGAGAACCCGAACTCTGAACGCGCCGTATTAGCCCTTCGTGACCATGGCGACCGACTCCGGCGCTTCCGAACCACCTCTCCACAAGGTCCAGAGCGTACTCGACTCCGACTACGGTTATCCACACGGCCACCTAGGTTACCTTGCCGAGCACGAGACCGAGGCTCTTGATGCCTTCAAGAAGCTCGCCGAGGAGGAGGAATTGTACAAACCTGGAACCCCGCCCTCCCACGACGATACCGTGCTCCTGTATGTTCTTGTTTCCTTGTCGCATTTACTGCTTAAATGTTTCCCCCGCTTCGCCAGCTTCGCCTGAAGTCTAGGAATGCAAACGAACCACAAATTTCCGTGAAGGGGCATGGTGCGCTGAGTTGACTGACCTCTGGCTTCGTAGGCGGTACTTGAGAGCTCGGAGATGGAGTCCCGCCGAGGCGTTGAAGCAATTTAAGGACAGCCACGTTTGGCGCAAAGCAAATGACCTCGATATCCTCTACCATACCATAGAATTAGACTCTTATGAGCAGAGTCGCCGCATGGTATGTCGATCTTCTCCCTGTTGTGGGCTCCCAGACCGAGGAAATGCTGACTTTGGTGGTCGCAATTAGTACCCTCAATGGACTGGCAGGAGGGACCGAAGGTGAGCCGTAACCCGGCACAAAGGTTTCAGATCGCAAAGCATTTCTTCCAGCGTCACATACTAAACAAAGGACCGTCCCGTGTCCAGAGGTATTCCGCTATATCTTTTCGAAATCAAGCAGCTCGATTCGAAAGCCGTCGCCGAATATGAACGCGTCGGCAACACTAGCACCTTCAGCAAAGCCAAGTCCGATGGCAAGACGCCTAACGGTCTCCTCCGCCTCTTCGCGCTGTATGAGAACCTCACGCACTTCGTCATGCCGTTCTGCTCGCAACTTCAGGATCGCGAGTTCGCCGGGACGCCCATCACCATGACGACGAATATTGTAGATATCTCCGGTGTCGGATTGAAGCAGTTTTGGAACTTGAAGTCCCACATGCAGGCCGCTAGCCAGCTTGCGACGGCCCATTACCCTGAGACTTTGGATAGTGAGTTACTTTTTGGTTGCCCTTGAGAGAGTGCTAAGAAACTTTTATGTAACTGACCATGAAACTCGACAGGAATATTTGTATGTGGATAAGCATCATCAAGTGTTTGCTTCCCTTGTTTTCGGTTGTTTACTAACCGCGCATTTCCTGTAGATCATCGGAGCGCCCGTCTTCTTCTCCACAGTCTGGGGCTGGATCAAACGCTGGTTCGACCCCATCACCGTCTCCAAAATCTTCATCCTCAGCTCCCACGAAGTCGAGCCCACCCTCCGAGAATTCATCGACCCCAAGAACATCCCCAAAAAGTACGGCGGCGAACTCGACTTCTCCTGGGGCCAGCTCCCGACCGTCGACCCGGCCTGGGACGGAATCGTCGAGTGGGCGAAAGGCCACAGCAGCTTCCCTACGGGCCCTCACGTCTGGCGAGAGATTGACGACGGGAAGAAGATGGAGTGTATTGGCGTCGGTCAGGTGAATGGCAAGCAGAGGGAGGAGAGGATATGTATCGTGCACAAGGACAACGTTTGGGGCGGTCAGTCTTTGTGCCGGACTGAGACGCGTGATGCTGCTCCTCTAGAGGCAGATGGTGAAGTGGCCAAGTTGAGCGAGGAGGTTGACGACTTGGCTCTTTCGGAGCCTGAGGTGAAGGAGAAGGCTGCGGAGATTAATGGATCCGCTGGAACGCCGGTATCACCCGCGGTCCCTGCATAGTTGGTTGGCATGGTGAGAAAGAGAGAAAATAGGGGAGGAGACGGTAATTTTGCATCGAAATAGGTCGTTTGCGGTCAGGCTTTTGTGACCATCTCGGATCACATTGAAGACCGGAGGTAATCTGGGGAAGGACGGGGACGGGGACGGGGACGGGGAAGGGGAAGGGGTACTGACACATTTTTTTCCAGCCGTACAATCAGGCAGGCGTTGCATTTTGGTTTTTGGCAGAGCTAATCATCTCACAATCTAGATATAATACCACGGTAAACCATACAAACATTGATCAGATATTCCTTGAGTTCAATTCCCCTTTTCAATCGTAGCCTAGTTTAAGGATGTTGACGGTTTAAAGTTGGCGTGTATGCGTACGTCGTACTACACAGGACCTCGGGAGCTGGGATGAGCAGCACGCATGTGATGAAATTACGCTTTCTTACCTACTGAACTAACTACACGATAATCGTATTAATGGATGGACGATGGAGTTTATCATCTTCGCAAATTCATGATGGATATTCGTGGGTATATATATATACGCTTCTCGCCCTACGCAATCTATATGCTAAAATAAATGATGCCGTTTCCAACCCTGCCAACCTTCCATCTAGGAGATACTGACTGCCCAGCAGCCACAGAAGAGATGTGCCCGATACAAACACAAACACAAACACAAACACAAACACCGGTGATAGATTTCATCCTCTCTTCCTCCACCTCATGCATGTCCTTTTCTCCGCCTCCACTCCATGACACCCTGTTCCAGTTCTAACCAAGTCATCCCATCCCTCACAAGCCACATCGTCACCCCCAGACTCTCAACATCCCTATTCCTGCTCTCATCGTCGAAAAACAACATCTCATCAAACGCTATCCCCGTCCTCCTCTTCAACGACTCAAAGTGCCGAATCTTACTCCCCGGATAAATCTCCAACCCAGCATCAAAGAAATCCGCCGCCTTCCTCGGCTTCTCCCTCTTCGAGTACGAATACGTAGATTGCTGCGCCGAGCTGCCACCACCGCTACTGCTACCATCCCCTCCCGTAGAAGCCGAAGACGCGCTCGGCAAAGGCGGCGGGTACACCCACAGCATCTTGAGCAGATCCCGCGCCAACTCGGGCGCGTGCGTGCGGCTGGCGGCGGCGACCTTAATGCCCAGGTGGCCCGTGAGGGAGTGTAGTATGGCGCCCGAGTCGGTGTAGAACTCGTAGGTTTCGCCCGTCTTGTCGGAGGCGGAGGTGTGGTCGGGGGAGGCGCGGAACGGCGGCATCGGGTGGGTGTCGACCCAGAAGGGCCAGAGGGTGTAGTCGAGGTCGAAGACGATGAGGCGTGGGAGGGGGACGGGGGTTATGGCGGGGTTGAGGGTTGGGGGGATGTAAGAGGGGAGGGCAGCTGGGGTTGCTGTTGACTGTTTCGTAAACTTTTTCATCATTGTGAAAGAGCGCCTTTGGGAGGTTGTAGGAACGGGGTAGTTTGGTTGAAAAAGAGACTAGGGCCGTCGTCGGAAAAGGTAGAGGTCCAGCCAGGTGAGCTTCCCATCTCGCGACATTCGGGCATTGGTCTCTGTTCCACCGAAGGATGCGACCCTGCCCCAGTTCCTTGAATGGACAATTGTACTTCAGAGTACTTCGTAGCTTAATCAGCAGTGATGTGCTTGTCAATTGCCAGGTGATGTCGCCCGAGACCACCTGTTTGGAGCCCAGGGGTTGGGGTTGGGGGGCTGGAAAGGTCATCGTCACTGAGGCAGAGTCCATCAATTGAATTCTCCCCCGCATCGTATCATTCCGTCCATCGTGTGTTTAAGCCAATGCAGCATGAGCCGCCCTGGTTTGGTGCTGGATATTCTCTCGGCCCGGGGTTGGTTGCATGCATCAATCTTAATAAGCTACGAGAATGGCTTCTTTGACTTCGGCACTTGCATTCAAAGCTGAGTGTGAGCATTGAAGCGTGAATGGGCACGATTGGGAGTCGGTTATCAATCTCTCAATCTCTCTCGAAAGCAAGCGACTCCATCGGACCTTTGCCCGGAGAGCCGAGAAATTCGTGCATAATGGCTGAACTCCGAGGCACGAAGCCGCTGCTTGCAAGTTCTGGAGCCATGCAGCCTTTGCATAGAAAATTACGGCGCACGATTACCGTCCATATCGATCCCTTGTTGAACAAGACTTGAGTCGCTTAGTCGCTTCTCGTATCGCCTTTCCAGCTTCGGAGATCGAAGATGCGACAAACGGAGGCTCGCAAAGTCACAAATCGAGACAGTGTATCATCATGCCCGTCGACGATTTGCCGCTTTTCCTACCTTAACCACACAAGTACCGAAGCCGCGTTGTCTGACCCCAGCGGGGCTCCTGTGGGGTAATGTGCGCCAGTGTTGCCGTCTCCATGCGGATGCGGGGGAAGAAAGGTTGGTTCGCTGGATGAAGTCAAGCTCCCCTGCTCCCCTGCCGCTGCGGCTTTGATGTTCCCAGACGGTATCGTCGCTGCTGCTACCACACTTGGAGTCTTGGGCGCCTCTTTACCATGATTGAACGCCCGTGCCCATATTCTTGTGAGACGCGCAGGGCGCCACGAGTGCTCCACACGTTCTCGTCGTGCCTGCATTCATCCTGTTAGCCAGGCCCAGGTAGCCTGTTAGCTCTGTGTCGGTCGACTGTTGACTGTTGAACTGTTGAATGTCGACCTTCGGAGACCAAATCAAGTGTCCGCCGACCCCTCTCAACGAACCGGCTCCTTGTCCTTTTCTCCGTCTCCTACACCCCCCAAATTGTCTACCACCCCCACCATCACCATCAGCCTAGAAACGCGGATGCATGTAGTCGAGGATACCATCTGATCAAGTGGTCCGTTTTGCGGGTCTGATCTTCCTCTCGTTTCTATTCTGTAATACCCCGAAGATCCCATCGGCGCCGAAGTGGCCCCGCCCCAACGTGTTATAAGTGCTTCCGGTCCTCAGATTTACTGCACATCCACCACATTGTTTTCCATACCTCGTTAGACTCCGCATTACTGTGCCAATCCAGCGGCACGTGTACGTATACATCTATATATATATCTCTAAGTACCTTATATATATACGCACAAGAACTCTTGATCGCGAGTGCGTGTATCACCGATAGTCTGATTGAGAGCGCTCCGTGTCCCTCTCGCCTACGCAAGTAGTCACCATGGCTGTGGATAAGAAGATCCAGCTCGTTCGCATCGCCTTCGCGGCATACAAGCACAAGAACATCGACGCCGCCCGAGCTTTCTACGAAGACTTCGGCCTCGCCGAGACCGCCCGCGTCGGGAACCGCACCTACTACCGCGGCTACGGCTCCGAGCCCGTCACCATTGTCGCCGAGGAGGGCGATGAGGACGAGTTCCTCGGCCCCGCCTTCGTTGTCGAGTCGCTGGACGATCTCGAGCATGCGTCCAAGACCCTTCCTCAAGCCACCGAGATCTACGAGCTGAAGGATGCCCCGGGCGGTGGCAAGTGTGTGACGTTCCGCGACCCCGTCGATAACTGGCAGTTCCATCTTGTCTACGGACAGACGCCCGCCGAAGCTCAGCCTCCGGACTTCCCTGACCTCAAGGTCAACTATGTAAGGCCTTCGTTGACGTCACCTCATCGCCTTTTTCTAGGGCACTCTCTGTTTTGCTAACTTCGAGTCACCAAACAATAGCCTCTAGTCAAAAACCGAGGCGTCAACGAGAAGCAACGATTCAAGAAGCGACCCGCCCCCGTTCACAAGATCGGCCACTTTGGCGTGTGCGTGACAGACTTTGCCAAGGCCTACGAGTTTTATACCACCCACTTCAACTTTTTCCCCAGTGAGGTATGAAAGCAGACCCCTTTCGGACTCTTTTTTCCACGAATGCATGTCTCGCTAAAATCGCCCACTACCGCAACAGCTCGTCTACGCCCCCAACGGCAAGGACATCACCGTCTTCTACCGCCTCAACCGCGGCAAGGAGCTCGTCGACCACCACGTCTTCTTCTTCTTCGAGGGCCCCAAGTACCACGTCCATCACTCGTCCTTCGAGACACACGATTTCGACGCCCAGGTCCTCGGCCACGACTGGCTCCGGCACAAGGGATACAAGAACTGCTGGGGCGTGGGCCGGCATATCATGGGTAGCCAGATCTTTGACTACTGGTTCGATCCTTCGGGGTTCATTATGGAGCATTATGTTGATGGTGATTTGCTGGATGATACCGAGCCTACTCATAGGAACCCGGCGGCTCCTGATAACCTACACGTTTGGGGTAAGTTTTTTTGGCACTCCTTTGTTGTCGATGCTGGGAAGAGAGTGGAAGACTAATTTGTTACAGGACCCGATTTGCCTCCGGACTTCTTGAAATAAAGGATATGCTTCTTCAGATGATGGTTTCATATCCGTGTATACCTTATAATCTCAAAACAGAATGAGCAGAATGAAATTGAGCGTTTCTGTAAATTTAAAGCCTCAACAAACTTGGTTCATCGTGATGGCACGACTGCTAAAAGAAAGAAAACAGTATTTACAGTCAAGAAATCCTGCTCACTATATACACGTCGCCTCTCCACACTCAACCTCGAGCTTCACTACCCCCTTCTACCCAAACATCCTAGCGGAGAGTCGGCACAGACCACGGCGCCCAAGTATTGATGTTAAAGCTGCCATAGTTCTGATCCGTCCTAAACACACCCGTATTCGCACTCTGCCCCATCAGATACCTATTAATAAACGCATTCAACTCCCCACTCTGCACCCCAGGGAACGAGCAATGATTATGCCCGCCCACCTGACTATACCCAAACGCCTCGCTCGCCCCCAACGCATCCCACTGCTTCTTCGCGGCCCCCATGCACCCATACGTCGACATGGTGCCGAGCCACTCGAAGTCCGGGTTCTCCATGATGTACACAGGTCGAGGGGCGATGAGCCCCGCGAGCATGTGGTGGTCGAAGGGGAGGGAGTTGACGTTATTGACGTAGCTGTTGAAGTTACGGCTGAACCAGACGTTTTCGCCGACGATTTGCGAGGCTGTTTGCACGTTTTGGCCGTTGCTGTTCTTTTGCCAGTTGGCGATGCGCCAGCACCCTGCTCCGCCGGCGCCGGACTCCTGGGGTAGGGTCAGCGCGATGCGGGGCTCCAATGCGCCGGCGACCATGGCGCCCTTGCCGTTGCGGGAACATCCCGTCACACCGATGCGGGCCGGGTCGATGCCCGTCTGGGCGCGCGTCAGCTCGAGGGCGTCGAGGATGCGGCCGACGCCCCAGGCCCACGCGACGAGGGCGCCCGCGGAGTGGTCCGAGCCGTAGAGGTCGTAGAACTTGCCCTTTCCGCGGGAAGTGGACGAGTCCTGCTGCTGAGCGACGTCGTCGTTGTTGAAGAGGATGGTGGCCACGCCCGCGGGGACGGGGATCGAGGAACCGAATGAGCCGTAGGAGATGATGGCGGGGAAGGGTCCGCTTCCTGAGGGCTTGTTGATCGTCACGGAGAAGGAGACGGATTTGCCGTTGGCGGAGGAGGTGATGGTCAGGGTCGAGCCGGAGTAGCTGGCTGATACGGTGGGCTTGGCGGGGAGGGTGCCGAGCTCGTATTGTTGGAGGAGTTTGGAGATTTCGGCCTGGCGGCAGGTCCAGTCTTGTTTGGTGGTCACTTTGGAGCCCGAGTGAAAGGTGAACGGGTCGTTGAGGTTGGAGGTCGAAGTTCCTAGCCCCGAAGGGGTGGATGGGCAGCTCGTGGGACCTCCTGGGTTGGCTGAGGTGGTTGACGTCTGCGTCACAAAGGTAGTTGACGACGATGATGGACGGGGAGTCGTCGTCGGGGGGTTTGTGGAGCCCGGGAGACACTGCGAGTACCAGTCGTTCTGGTACGTGCAGGTCCAGCCAGAGACACAGGTTGTTGCGCCAGTCCAGCCAATACCGCCGCATTGGCCCCAGCCGCTCTGTTGGGCCGCAGCAGCCGACGCAAGAAGGATGAGTGACTTCTTCATCTTGAGCAAGGCGCTGGATGGAGTGACGTTATTGAGCTGCGTAAGTACGGGATGAAAGTAAGTGGAAAAGAAGCAACAAGGGTCCTGCGGTCGAGAATCCCCCAAGTATCACAACTTTCCGATCGAAACCTCGTCTCCAACCTAGTTCTTTAGTCTCGTTTTATATCCACATCGTCATGCCCATGCTTAGGTCCACGCCCAAAATCAAAATCCACCTCTCCCCCAGCACCCACCTCATTACTCCTCCTTACTGTCGTACTAGCCATAGCAACTCCATCCCAGAGTGTCATCAGTGTCACGACAATCAAGGTTTTCCCACCAAGATTCTTCACGATCACTTCCACTAAAAGAGACGTGCTGCCATCCGCGTTAGCAATTTGGGGCTGAAAACGGCGGCCTGGTAGCAAAGGCTGAATGAAGGGACCAGCCAGGTTACATTTCGCAAACGGCGATGTACGGGCTACCACAGAAGAAGACAAGGTTTAGGGGACATCTTTAGGCTAAAGCGGATGATTTCGAATGCGCTGCAACGCTGCTTGCAATGAGCTGAGAAGTATCGAGTTCAAGATCGTGAAATCCCGCTGAAGCTGTCAATCTTGGTCCTGGACTTGTGCTTCGTTCTTTTCGCTCGTCGTCGAGGGCTGGTTGGGATTCGTAAACGTTGTTTCTTCCTTTTGTCCGGCTAGACCAGAAGTATCTCACCACTTACCAGTCATTATCTTCGATCGAACCTCGTTCAATATGCGGAGAGTCCTAAGCTATCCCAACCCGCCAAATCAGGACATCTCCCGGAGAATTTCTCGTCCCTTTCGGCCCCGCTCCCGAACGTCTGAACCCCGGTTCCAATGGCGCATCCCGGAATCCATCCCTTCACTTCACCCATCGGACATTTTCCCGTCCACAAATTAAATCACGTCCATGCGCTGATCCCTCGCTCCACCTCAAGATTGGGATCATTTCCCTGATCGTTCCCAATCAACTCTCGTGCGATCCCTTCTAGACACAAACCTTACACGAAAGCATTTCTCTTCTTTTCTGATCCTTCCTGTCGGCGATGAGAAATATCATCGGCGAACCTGGATTCGAGGAAGTCCACCTGTGACTCGACGAGGGGCGCCAGAGGTAATACCTTACATGTACTTGTCATCGTTTACAATAGCGAGCTGTAATGGACGACGTTGGTCAATGGGGCTTCGGGGCTCTTCTCAAACTCACCCCTGCCGAGATAAGCTACCTTGGCTGATACATATGCCGCTGTTTGCCTATAAAACTCACTCGTTCCCCTAAACAATGACCGCACAAAGAGTGAGAGGGTAAGATACGAGAAATAGTGCGATCTAAGGGAGAAAGAACGCCGTGTATGTAAACCCGAAGGAGAGTAAAAACGAAGAAGACAAGAAGAGAAGAAGAATAAAAAAAGAGAAAAAAAAAATAAAATAAAATAAACAAAGGGAACAGAAATAAGGACTAACAGACTCTAGAAATCCTTCCATCCGTATATGTTTCCGTCCAAAATTGCAGGGTGTACTTCTTAAAGAGTAAATACTTCAAAGATGAACAAAGAAAGGAATACAAACCATTCGAGGTTGTCCAGCCGCAACATGAATTGCCACGCTTCCCTATCCCAAGCAATCCCAATATACCCAGCGAGCTACCCTCGTTGAAAGTTTCCCTCATCTAATCTATGTGACAGACGGCGTCGCTTCTCTAGGCAGCTCCGTACATAAGCCCGTAGTGACGGTGTTCGAGTGTCACGATGAAGTAAAATGCTCAGTGTCTACTGGAGCCGCTATGTGTCGCATGCCCTGCCACATTTGTCGCATGTGTCGGAGTCGCTAGCGCATTTCCCGCATGTCCAGAAGGCCGCTTTCTCAAGAACACAGCCGTCACGTTCCATGACTTGGCCCTCTCAAGGTCCCATATTGATATCTCTGGAAGGTCGACCGGGTCACTCGATGGTCGTACCAGTTCGGCAGCCCTCAGGACTTGGCCACGGAGAGAGTCCCGAAGAGAGCTCATGCGGGCCAAGTATGCGATCCTCGACTCCTTTGGTTCGCGTGGGTGCTCGTGGTACATGCCTTGTAACTTATAGGCAGCAGTCCACGGCCCTCCCCACGTCCCCGCGGGCCGACCTGGGGTGTAGTCTCCCCCCGCGTCGTCTATTGCCACGCCTTCTATAAGCTTCATGTCGGTAAATCTGCGTACGAGCAACCAATCGCTGATCTCGGAAAAGCCGCGTCGATCCGCCAGCTCGATGCCGTTCTTAACAACGGTCACGCCATCCACCACTACGGTATAGGCAATCCTGGCACCGCGTTCCATCAGTAACTTGACCGACTGCAGTCTTCCCCTCGAACATGCCGCCATCAGCGCCGTCCCCTCCACTGAGCCTTCCAAGTTCACATCAGCCCCATTTTTGACGAGGACGTCGATGGCGTCAAACGTGTCGCGGTATACCGCATTGCACAACGCGCTGACGAACCGCTTCGGCGTCGCGTTGATCATCTTAGCAATCTTGTCCTTGGGCAGGCGTCGAAACAGCCTCTTGAGGATGACAACCGCGTTGCCTCGATTTAACTCAATGACAAGCGAGAAGAACCCCTTGTTAAGCTCCCGAAGCCTGGTCATGTCGAACGAGCCATTCAGCACAAAGCCTAGCATATCATAATTGAGTATCATGTCATCGATGGGCATGTATTCCGCCTTATCCCGCTTATACGGGCTCAGGCCAAGACTGAGCAGGTAGTGGATGATGGCTGGGTTCTTTGTACGTTCTCCTGCGATATTCAAGAGGCTCATGCCATCTGGATCAGTAACGTGGATATCCGCCCCCTCCTTCACCAGCATTTGCGAGATTTCAAGGTTCCCGGCCTCCACGGCAGCCATGAGGGGCGTAGACCCTTGTCCATGGAACCGATTCATGTCCGCACCATGCCTAATCAGAAGCTGAACGCCTGCGTCAAAATTGTTCCGCACCGCTATATGAAGAGGCCGATTAAGGTCTTCGTCCTCGACATTAGGGTCGGCACCAAGGCGAAGAAGTGTTTTCATAACTTCTTCGTTTCCTAGGCTGGCAGCAATATGGAGGGGCGTGTATCCCGGCACAGATATTTCGGGAATATCGTTGGTAGTAACTGCCTGATTGAGTACGTGCTGGACCATCTGCTCCGTCAGCCCTTTGAGCAACTCGGGGTCCTTCTCTACACCTAACATAGGGTCCATGCCGCCGAAGCGGAACCGTTGTCTATAGGCGATAGGCTGAGACCTAATGTGGTCGACAATAAGCGACACCGCGGCAGAGTTATTTGCTCTAGCGGCCGTATGGATGGGCGACATGGACGCGCTCGTCCAATCGATATTTTCTCGCAAGTATGCCACGAGCATGGTGGGCAGACAAGGGTTGGTGAGCTTCGGTTTTTCGCATATCATGTTGAGAGCATTAAAGCCCAGTTGGCGATAACGGCGATAGTGCCCCGGACACGATCCGATAAAGCCCCTGCACCCCTTGCTTAATAGCCACTGGACGATTGCCGGCTTCATCTCTCGGATGGCGAGGATCATTGGCGTACAGCCTTCGCATTTGAGTGGACTCGTTTCCAATTCCTCGATCGATGTCACCGCCAGTAAATTTTGACACTGCAAAAGATCCCCGGATCTGATTACTGACTCGATTGTCTCGCCTATTAGACGCGCTCGAAGTGGTCTTGCCTCTGACATCGGCCCGACTTGCGGGCTCGGCCTCAGAGGCCCAATGTTCGCAAACAGTTTAATAATGTCTCCAAAGCCAATCCTCAACGCATACATGAACGGCGTCATGAACTCGTTATCCTCCAGGTTGCTGTTCTGTGGCTCAAGTTCGAGGAGCATCTTGACCGTCTGCGCCTGGCTGCCCCTCACGGCAGTGTGAAGGGGGGTGCTGCCGTCCCTGGTGCGGGCTTTCAAATCAGCACCGTGCTGATGAAGGACACGGATACACGAGCTGGAACCACTGATTGCAGCAAAGTGGACTGGGCGGCGTAGATCTTCTTGAATCGGGGCGTTAATGTCAAGCTTAAAGTGGAGAAGATAGAACTGTAAGACAACATCGTGTCCGTTAAACGCGGCGAGATGGAGTGCGTTGCAATTAGACGCGGTGGTCGTCACTCGCGCCCCGCCAGGGTGGATAAGAGTGAAATGTGATATACATGTCCGGGACCAGTTGAAATTTACCGAACGGAGAGCCTTGATCTTCTCGAGAATCGGAGTGCACCCGCGGGAAGCTGCGGCGAGTGCTGCATCCATGCCTTCTTTTGTCAGTAGGCTAGGGTCGGCGCCTTTGTTGAGCAGGATGAGCGCGGCGTCGACCTGTCTCTCCAGAATATAAGCCACAAGATTTGGGGTCTTTTTCCACCGTATGAGGTTTGGATCTGCGCCCCTGTCCAGGAGTGCTGTTAGTTTTTGGTCGCGCTGGTGGACGCCCGGAGCTGCCAGCAAGTGGATTACGCCCTGGGACGAGGAGGGATCCAACTCGTCTAGCCTTGAGGGATCCGCGTGCTCTAGAAGCTTTTCGAATGTATACTTCGAGGTTCGGGTACCTGGAATACAAGCAGTTTCTAGGGCCGTTCGCCGATCGCGCGTATTGTTAGCAGGCCGTTCGTGAACAGAAACACCCTTCTTCAGAAGCACGTCAATGAGATCGCCGGCGTTCGATAGGACGGCAGTGTTAAGGAGGCTTAGGGCGGCTGATGACTGGACAAATGATTCTAGGTGCGTGGTCTCTGCCAATAAGACGTCGTAGAGTTGGCTGAGCGTAGTTGGGTGCCATATATTGGTGATGTAGGCAGAGCATTCTCTGAAAAGAGGGATTCCTGACGTGCCCGTTTCTTCTTCATATGCCAGTAAAGCCTTTCCCCTTGCAAGACACTGGATTGCCGTGGTGATAACTTCCACAGCGTAACTGGGCTCTTGTCTTGAGGCCCATCTTGCCACGATATGTAGACAGAACCGCCTCCAGAGCCCATCCCCCACATGATCCTTCGACGATAAGACTCCGGGTGTTGCGAGCAGGAGGCGAAATGCTCTGTCATCTAACATTGAAAACGATGGATGCGTGGATGCGTCGGTGGGCTGAGGTCTGTTCTTGGGTGCTTTGGCGGTCGGATTGAAGTTCAAGAACATAGTCTCGACGGGCGTAAGCTTGTCTGAAAGCCTTTGTACTGGGGCATTGGGGCAGGCATCGCGAAGCAGTTGAACCACGGCAAGAGAAGCGGAAAAGTTTAGGTGATGTAGGGGACCGCTTCCGTCGGAATCTAGTTGGTTAGTATCGACTCCCAAATCAAGCAGGGATTTTATAAGTTGCTCATTTCCCCATTGGGCCGCGTAATGAAGAAGGGGAGTAGGAGATTTCAGACAGTCCGCATCCCCATGCACAACCTCGCAGAGAAATAGAGCTGCCTCGAGCCCCTGCTCAGCTCCCTTAGATTCCCCCTTAGAAAAGACGTCGATGGTCTTGACTGCCTCCGCAAGGGGTGTGAAGCCATCACGACTAGCAGTCCTCAAGTTTTCTCTCATGTTAGGATCCTCGCGAGACAGCCATCTCAAAGTAGCAACATCGAAGTTTTTAGCGGCAAAATGCCAACAGTTAAGGCCATCAACATCGCGTGCTAAGGTGCTCGCACCATATTTTACCAAAAGACGGAAGAGGCCGACTTCCTCGCAGAGCATCAAAGCTGTGCGGTTCTTCTTGTCAACTGCCTCCACATCCGCCCCAGACTTGAGTAACATCTCGACGATTTCTAAGGCATCAATGCCGCCGCCTTCGACGGCCAGATGTAATATAGTGCCCCCATCCGCCTTTTCAGGTGGGGTAGACTTTGGGTTATAAGAAATGTCTGCCCGCCATCTCGGGTCTTGGACCAGTCGGCGTACAATAGAACTATTACCGTCCTGAATATGGCTTCGGACTTCATCCTCGAAGAGTTCATCAGTTATGTTGTCGGCAAGCCATACATATTCCGGGCGGGAGCATTTGAGGCCCAAACGCTGAGAAAGTTTGAACGCTCCATCGAAAAGAGAAACACAATCTAAGTGAGAGAACCTATTGCGAGGCAGGTGTGTATATGACGTAGGTAATATACGATCCATGAGGAGAACTAGCACCTCGTTCATATAGACGTAATCGCGCTCCGAGGAACACAGCTCATAAAGGGTCGCGAACGGTTCCCAGAGAGGACCGGGCTGGACCAAGTTGATGAACTCTTCGCTGAAACTACCACAGCGCGTAAGGATCTTTAAGAATAGCTCAGAGTCTCTTAATCTTAGGCACACTAGGAATGCGAGGTGCTCAGGGGGCGTAGGAGGCGGCGTCTTATAGCTCCAAAGCCACCTAGAGGTGCCATCGTATCCGGCATCAAGGCAGAGACGAAGGAGGCGAGCCTGGTCGACACTATGTGGAGGCTCGTTGATGCGCTCCCAAACAGTCATGTGGGAGTTCGCGAGCAGGGCAGAAGGGCCCAATAACGCGCTATAGAAGAGTTTAGACGGGTCGAAGGTAAGTGACCCTCTGTAATGACCGGTGAGGAACTCTCGGCAAAGCTCCGTAAGGCCTAGCGAAGCGGCCACATAAAGCGGCAAGGCCTCGTCTTGTTTAGAAAGCTGAACCAGAGAGGCGAATGGCTGGCTGCTCAGCGGTGCATCACCGAAACACTTGGGCCACGACTGCCGAGAATATTCTAATAACCACTGGATGGAATTTGCCCGAGGGGGCTCCTGAGGGGGCAAGCCAAGGAGGAGGAGCACGGATCTTCTGAGTGTTTCTGATTGCCACTCATGGTTCACCGTCACCGACACCCATGCCACAGCAGCTACCATGTAATCCGGATTGGTCTTATTTCTGACATCAATCATTGTGATTTCTGCATGATAGGACGGAGATGGAAACCGGTCATGGATGGGTAGGTTGAGCTGATCGAGGAGCCTCAGAGTAGCTTTTAATGGATCCTCATTGGAAGGAGGGCCCGAAGCTGAGTCGGGTGAGGTGGAGCCCTCGGGAGACACGACGCTCTTGATGGATGCATCCTGAGAGACTGCGCGGTGAAGACTATACAGATCGAGGCATGAACAGGCCTTACGTAGGCGAGCTGTTAGGCGTTGTAGATCTGTGCGGGCAGCTCGGATGCGAGGAAGGGTAAGAGCGGGGCTCTGGTTGGCGGTTTTCTGGGGAACGACATCTCCGTTGGCTCCCACGCCATTTTCCTGGTTCCCTCTCCATGAAACAGCGGCAGCACTTCTTAGATTCTCCAATTTCCGAACGCAGTTATCGAGGTAATAAAAGTCAGATGTCCAGTTCTGCTGGGTAGTGGACGGTTGAGGTAGAGCCGTGAGGGTGTCCGAGACAAACTGTGCTGATTGGCAAACACCATAGAGCTCATTCACTCTCGCGATCAACCCCGGTAGCTCGGCCCTTATCTCAGAGGTGTTGGGAACCTGTGTCAACCAGAAAAGGAGACTCGTCAACTCCTTTACGGTAGACGTGGCAGCAGGAGGGACCAGTGCAAGATGACTAGAAAGATTGTTCATCATATCCGGCGCCAGCCGGGACAGGCAACTTTAAGCTCCTAATCAGGCGAGGCAATTTGATGATTTCGATGCAATGACGTAGCAATAGAGGGCAAGTTGGTAAGGGGAGAATGGTGGAATAGAATGAACAAATTGATGCTGTTCAGATAGGGTCCATATCACTCCTGGTAAAGTGGGAAAGCATCGCAGCAATCATCCAAATGCGGAGATATAGCGGTCGGGATGTATTTCACCGAATATCGAATGAGGCAGCGGTCGGGAATAATCGCCACCAAGCGCCGTAGCCTATAGGTATGAAATGCGCAGGTCTTCGATAACCAACATGAAGGGAGGAACAAAAACAAGCAGAGCGTAAGTGTCAGGAAGCGGCGATGGACAAACTGCTTGCCTTGAGAATGAATGGCAAGGCTGCGGGTCGGGCCACGCGACCCATGTGGGATGTACAAGTACACGGACAAGTACATCGATGTGTCCCATAATACCAACTGATTCTGTATTTGCAATGTCGCCTGAGGCGAAGTACCTGCGTATTGGTTAGTACTTGTACAACTGTACTGGCCCCTGACAGCTCCTCTTTTCAGCACAGCCACCCAACGCTGCGCTTTTCAATATTTGTTGTTGTGTTCTCCCCTGTGCTTTTTTCTCTCTTTTTCTTTTTTCCTTTGCCCCGTATTTTTCAAATAGAGGGTGCCTCATCAGAGACGTCTGTCAATGACGTCCCAGGACCCAGGAAGCTTGGCTTCATGCCTGAGACCCAAGCCCGGCGACATCCTCGCGTACTGAAGAGCCTGACGCATCAGTGATCAATATTATTGACCAATGAAAATCGGTGCAGTTGAGGCTGCTTCTATTCTAGAACTTCGTACGTGTCACAATAGAGAGGTCGACACTATGAGTTACGTACTGAACTCGTCGACGATCTTGTCCATCCGAGAGGCGAGGCAACATTGAAGCTCCTCTCCTTCGCAGCGCACTACTTAGAATTTACCCCAGCGGGTGGGCATGCAGGCTGCCATCGATGATCCAGCTTAGCAAGCAGAGGCGGGCCTGTTGCCCATGCATACCAACCCGAGCTTTTGACCATGTGGGCCTGGCAAACTAGGCTGGCCCGGCCCGCCAGCCAAGCAAGCGTTTTTGGGCGGCGTGTCACGAAGTAGAACAAGCACATTATCTTCGTAGACGAGAGGACAACTTGAACCGCGAGTCTCATTGCCTCGTTCTTCTCGCTCAATCAATGATCCTCATTAATGGCCACCCATCACCGTCCCAATACTTTTGTACGACTACACCTATGAAACCGGTCAAATCATGAGTCCTGCGGCCAACCGTCTCCGACTATCCTATCTGGCCTCAGGGCTAGGCTTTGAGATGTCCCAAGTATCGAGTGCTTTGACCGTTCGAGGAGATCCTACTCGGACACTATGCGCATCACCGCTTGTTTCCCGGCAGCCTGGTGCCAGGCCGGTGTGATAGTGGAAACAAATCTTCAGACATCGGATGCAACTCACAATGCCCCGGGCCGATCTACTGCAAGGCTTTGGAGACGATGCCTGCACGAGCAACATATTGATGTCGATTTTCCTGTTTTAGGTTTCTTTCTTCGCAACAGAGGCTAAAGAGAAGAGGGGGTTAAAGAAAGAGGAAGGAAATCGAAGTTAGACGAAAAACAAGCCAAAGCCCAAACTAGCAGCATGGCATTTCTCCCAAGGTTTTTACCATAAGTGTCTAGCTGTGCGATGCCCAAGCCGAGGGGCGGCAGTTAATAGTTGGGCATCAGATGGTGCAATGGCAAATCCACCTGCAGGGCTCGCAAGTCAAAGTCACATTCAGTGTATGTCCACGGGCCGGCACTGCACTTCGGAGATCTTGGTCCGAGCCTGGAGGTAGATATCCATATCGCAAGGAACATGTCTACAAAGCAAGAATCATATCGAGAGCTTGAACCGCAAGCAGGCTCTACTCCCGATCTCGGTGTTAGTCGGTGAAAACCTGGTCCCCTGCACGTGCTGCCTCGCTTGTGTGGAGGCGTCGGTCTTGGTTTGCACATTTGTGCAGGGAGGAGCGTGGGTGGCAACGGGGCGACAACAGGTGCGAGGCCATTGGAAGCGCAAAGCCTTGTCGGTGATGCGAATCGTAAATGAGCAAGGAACAGGGGAGAATATATTCCATCTTCATCCTTCAAAACGTTGCCTCAGGCTTTAGGTTGTTTCAACTTGGCAAGGGCACCGGAGATTTGATGCTTCACCACCACTTCTCCCATAGAAAATGTTCTTTCTAGAAGACGAGCTGGGCCTTTTTGCCCGGCTTTCCTCGCTCATCTCATCCCCCATCCCCCCACTGCTTCTGCGCAAATTTCGAACAGTTTGCATCCATCTTGTCGTTCAACCCCACGATTCAGATCAATAGAAAATTAATCATAGGTCCATTCCCGGCAAGTCCACGCGGACGCGTGCAAGGTCGCCCGGCCCGCCTCCGCCGCTGCCGGGCACCAGATACCAAACAATCAGTGCTATTGCTGTCGCTAAGAGGACAGCGATAAGCAAACCGGCGGGCCAGAACCTGCCCAACACGGCCATGCTTGTTAAGGTAGCAAAGATTCCTCCCGCAGGTGTGAATGCCCCATACATATAGGATTGGAATAAAGCCGCAATGGAGCCTTTGCACCTTGGTTAGCGCGATACTCGGAAAAAAAATAATAAAAAATAATAATAAAAAAAAAGGAGGGGGGAGAGGAAAGGGAAGAGAGAAGAGAGGAGAGAGGAGAGAGCGAGCGTGGAATCCTCACCTCCTATGATACCCCCTCGTCCGAATCCTACTCCAAGGATCAGTATACACAGCACGATAAATGTAACAAGCCATGCAATGGCAGCTGTCTTAATATCTATGCCACTGGGTGTTAGCCGTCTCCATGCAAAGATCGAATCACTGGAGCCTTTCCGTTTGTTCTCCCTGAAATGAACACGTACCTGGCTCAGAAAGCCAGCCCTTGATCTTGGCCCATACTTCGCCGAACAAAGCAATCGCCGGATCATACCATTCAGAAGAGTGGACGAGCAGGAACGCTTGCCGATTTGCGAAAGTATAATCCACGACTGCCATGCCTAGAGATTTCGAAAATGAAGATTGTGACGCGTGTTCGATGCTTGTTGTGATTCCGATCGGGCAGCCGTCGCCCTCATCAACCTGTTCACTAATGCGTAATGTGCAGTCCAATGTTGAGGCACTTTATTAGGTTGGTTACACAACAGAACAGACAACAGGACAAGCACCAGCCACTACTGTTTCGAGTCACTGCGGGGGACTTGAGACATCCTCCTTGGTTACACACTACAGCAATAAAACCAGGAAATACTTGTGCGTGAGGCCTAACGGGAGAAGCTCCAAGGATTCCGTCCTCGGTGGATTACGGGAAGTTACAGCGTCGACAGAGCGCAGATCATGAGAAGATGAAGACATATCGGTCCAGCCTTGGACGATATGACGCCCGATCCCATCTAACTCGGGCTATAT
Organism: Scedosporium apiospermum; assembly: GCF_000732125.1. Taxonomy (NCBI): domain Eukaryota; kingdom Fungi; phylum Ascomycota; class Sordariomycetes; order Microascales; family Microascaceae; genus Scedosporium; species Scedosporium apiospermum. Next base: position 1,205,343 of record NW_015971822.1, on the reverse strand, counting down.
AAGACTAGTCATTGCATGAGTTCGATTTTAAGGCGAACAGAAATCGCAACAGCGCGTGCTCTCAACGTTTCGGGGTGGGGCCATCGACATCCGACTCGCCAACAACGCAGATGAACCCCGCTCGGAGTTCTCGTCGAACTTTGTAAGTTTCGAGGAAACCAATAACGCATCTAGCCAAGACAGATGGTGTAGATTCCGTAAATTTGCAATTGGGAATCGAGACCAGATCATCCCCCAACAACGTCTGCTGCTAGCCCACGTCCTCCATTCCTGCAATACCCAGTTTGCTGCTCTCTCGCTATTCTAGCTCTAGTTCGATTTGGGCTCTCCGGTTCTTGTTCCGGACTTGGCGCCGGGAATCTCCGTGTCGTCGGCCTCGGCCATCTGCGGAGAACATCGCCATGCAACGGCAAGAAACCCATCTTAGATACCGGTCCTGCCACTGGGTATGGCCTCCAAAAAATTTGTGTTTGTACAAGCTATCCGTTGTCTGTGCATTGACTGATTAGATTGGAAACCGCAGTGTCCTCGCAGCCATCGAGAATCTGCATCAGCCCGCTTTCGTTGAGGCGACTGAAGTCCGTAGTCTTATGGCCACCTCCTCCGTTTGCGCCGTTGTGGAAAAGCCTGGGACAAAGTCTCCGACTCCAACTCTCTATTTCCTTGCGGCGGGTAGACAGCTGTCATCGATTCTGATATGTTTGATGTAGGTATGTCCTCCCTTAGCCTCAGCTCAATAAAGATAAGCCACAGCGTTACCCTTACCCCCCCCTTTGCCCCGTCGTTTTACACATCCGGATGCCTCCCGTCCCAATCCCCCTGAGGCCACCGGTGACACCAGGCGGCTTGCATGTCTGCCACTTCAGTTTGCCACACCCGCGGCCGTGTGTTAAAAGACAAGGGTCTGTTTCTGAAGTGTAGGTGCGCGTCGTGGTAATTCTAAGAATGGAGATCTATCCCACTACGACGGAGGATGCTTTGAGTGTTCTAACTTGATGTCTCTCATGGTGGGTTGGGAGTATCAAGCATGAGGCGGGCGGTCCAAGCCACATGGGAGTGTATGGGCTTCGTGAGTGAAGTCGAGTCGATCGAAGGGTCCGAAAGGTATCCGAAGAATCATGATATCCGTGAAATAGCTTACGCCAACTAGACATCTAACGACCCTATTGATATTGATATAGGTAGATGCTAGCCCACGCCGGCTTGCGTCCAATCATCGTTACTGAAGGCCACACCAACGAGTCCTGGCATCAGACTCGCTGTCATTATTCCTATTGTACCTACATCATGTAGCCTCCGTAGTAATCATCGTGTGCACCTGCATGCCCATCATACCCCTTGCCTCACGTAACTTTAAATCGGCCCCCTCCCCCCCCCCCCCCCCCCCAACCCCAAAACAAACCGCAGCTGGTCTCAAGAACCAGCCTTCAATGAACCTTTGGTACGTATTCGAGGCGGGCATGTTCGCGGCGCACGCACTGGCCGCCTTCTGACTTTTATACATGTGCTGACCATCCTTCTCATCCGAAAAAGGCAAAAAGGTTGCGAGTAATTCTGTGGTTCCACCCCCGGACCGCACGGATTCTCGAGCTGAACCGACACGATGTGACCAGGGCTCATATTAATCAGCCATGGAGGATGCAGAGTGTGGCACCTTCCATTCTCATGACCGAGGACTTGCGGCCTTCTGCAAGGCAAGATTATAAAAAGCCCCTGACCTGCCGAAAATGTCCGTGATCTGGCAAGGGGTAGGCTCTCTTGAAAACGAGTTCATCTCGGTGGGGGTTACCGTGAGGGAAGATATCTCACCTGGCTCTTTTTAATTGCTTGATTCTCTGAGGGTGAGGCTTCCGTTTCTCTCGCCAGATGGAGGCCAAGCCGCGGTTATGTGAGCCTACAATGTGACCACGAGTTCAACCCATGGTTACCAGACCATCGCTCACAAACACACCCCAAGTGTCTGCCCGAAGGCCGCCCCTCATCGGGATGGAGAGATAACTCCCAATACCTCAGGATGCAATCTACAATAGTCCAGGGCATCCAAACCTTGAAATTCATTGATTAACCTTGCTTCTACGGTCTCTATCTGTTTCGGTGCTTTCTCAACCACCACTCCTATAATTGCCCACAATTGCCGTTTCTACACGGGGAAAGCTTAAGAGAAGAAAAAGAAGGGGCGATTACCATCGAGGGCTTCCTATTTCCGACCCTCTCTTTCATTTCAGAGCATACAGGAGAGAAAATGAAAACGTACGGAGTCGAACATAATGTATACCGCCGATGGAAGGTAGACTTAGCTGACTTCGAAGGACTGGGGACAGCGGATTATTTATGGTAATGACTATTTTAACTATATATATCTGTAGAAAATACCTTGGTATCAAATTCTGCTAGTGACAAAAGAAAGAAAACTGGCTGGACTGCCATCTGGTATTATACAAAAGGAAAATCGCCGACCCCATGCCAAAAAAAGGACCAAGATCCATCCTCCACTAGATAGATCCTACCAAACCTTTCAAGAAAGAGAAACAAAAACTATAAATCTACCTGACACCTTTCTTTTCTTGCGCTGTTCAAAAAAGATAAAAAAAGAAGAAAAAAAAAAAAAAAAAAAAAAAAAAAAAAAAAGCCCTCTAAAACTCCATCTTCAAAGCGACGGAAGCAAAACCAGCATGACCCAAGCAGGCTTCCCCTCCCCATCCTTCAGCGGCGTCCAGAAGGTACTGAGAACCGTCCTCCTAGCCCCAGCCACGCTCCCCTGATCCTCACTACCCCATCCCAAACCGCCCATCAAGTTGCCTTTCCGCGGTGCAGCAGGGGCGGCGACTCTTATATCCGCCACGGCCTGCCTTCCATCAAGGAGGACGGTCTCGCGCACAGATGTCCTGAACGCCTTGGTGATGGACACGCAGTTCGCCTGCTCGGCGAGCACCGTGAAGATATCCTTGTTGTGGATGGCCTCGGCGGCGAGTCCGAGGTTAAGGAGGTCGAGAGCGGCTTGAGTTGCGAATGTGATGGCGAGCTTGGGGGACGTGAAGCCGGGGGTGTTCTTTAGGAGGATGAAGCGGCTGTAAGGAGTGGAAGGTAGTCCTCGAGGGGGGTCTGAGACGAGGTTCTCCGTCAAGGGTGGAAGGGCGCCATCGACCTGGTTGCCATTTATGGTGGAGTAGGCCGTGTCGGGGCGTTGCAGCTGCTGGTTTTGCGTTTGTTGTGAGGATGTGGACGTCTCGGAGTTTTTGCGGAAGGATCGGAAGAAAGGCTTGCGAGTAGACTTGCTCCGTGAAACGTTCTCGCCTCTGCCGCGTGCGCCCTCGTAGTCGGATTCCTGAGATGTGCTACCACGGCGGTCATACGGCCCTCTCCTCTCGACCGACCTCTCAGAGGCAGTGTCCGAGGGCACGGGGTTCGAGTTGATAATTTGAATGATGTCGTCGGAGTTTCGGATACAGTTCGATACATTGATGTAGCCGTGCAAGTAGTACCTCACCTTGCCCCCAGGAGCTGGGATAGGGCAAATGTAACTAAAGTTCCAGAACGGTGTCCCATCGTCTAGATGATTAATTAGGAGTTCGATGCACTCCTCGTCCCTGGACAGAACCTCCCGGATCCTGAACACACCGGCCAGATCCGTGAGCGGGCCCTGTAAGAAGCTAGTGTTTCGGTGGAGAACCTGCTCCCTCCTCCTACCAGTCAACCTGAGAAACTCGTCCGACACGAACTCGATGGGGGCTCCTTCGAGAGCCACATCCGTGATGCAGAAAGCGCCTCCTAATCCGGGAAACTCGGCCTCACGGAGACATTTATCGGACACTAGGGCCCGAGAGGTGGCGAGCGAGAGTTGATGCTTGACGAAGGAAGGGTAGACGTCGCGGACGAGACGCTGCTCGATGCAGGTCTTGGACTCGAGGAAGAGGTTCTCGAGGCCCGGGAGGATTGACCCCGTTACGTGCTTGATGTCGGTGTTGAGGGATTTGGAGAGGGGGCCTGGAAGGTGGATGGGGGAGGCGGCGGAGACCATGGTGAAGTTGGTGGAGATGGTTGCGAGGAGGGTTGTTAGTTGGTCGACGGATCTGGAGTACTCTTGCACCTAGTAAATTATTAGCTAAAATGCCAGAATGATATGTGATATATGGAGGATCTAAGGTGGAACGGTCGGCATCATGACATCTACCACATGGCGGAATCACCATCTGAACCTAATATTTACAACTTACCTTCAGAAGATAGCCCATGTTCTCGCCGCATCCTTTCATCTGGGCATACTTCAATAACCGATGAGCAGCAGACGGATTGTTCATGACCATATGAAACACCTCCTGGCCAAAATAATCCGGGATAGGCAGCGCCGACTCCGGCGCTCCATAGTCGGCCAGCAAACTCCGCCGATACCCTTTCCTAGACAACTTTTCTCCACTGCTTCCCCCTTGCCAGTTCACCGGCGCAAATAACGGGGACCTCGGAGACCTCGGAGAACCATCGGGGTTGTAATCCGTATACTGCCGGAGAGCATCCTCGTTGGTGTGGTGCGAGAGGCCGGAATTGCTACGCAGACGCTGGGATAGTCTGGCCGCGTTGTTCTTCCGAATAGAGGCGGCCTTGGGGGTTGGCGGAGGTGAGAGAATGATGGGTGGCCTTGGCTTGGATGTCGTCGTGACGTCGAAGTTCTCTGGTGTTGGCAGAGCGGCGGAACTTCGACGGCGGCCGTAGTCGTCGTAGGGAGGGGTTATGGGAGTGGCGACGGTGGGCATGGTGAAAGAGTATAGCAAAGGCGATGAAGAATCTTCCGTTCCTTGTTACGAATCCCACCTATACCGAACCGAAAGTTCTTGCATCAAAGGAATGTACCGTATGCCCCAAGGAATGTATAAAGTATAGAAGAAAAGAAAAGAAAGAAGAGAAAAAGAAAGCAAGGCCTCAGAGCTTGACCTGTCGAGTTTCGCTGCCGGGTATAAGAAAGAGGATATATGAAGAGAAAGGAATCATGCAAAAGAGGGAGGAGAAACGGCAAGGCGGAATGTAATTCGCATTAGCATGCCTCGACTGCAACCGGTGCCACGCGGGCGTGTGGATACGATTCCATGCAAGGGGAAAGGGAAGGAATGCTGGAACGCATTAAAAAGAAGGGGGGGGGGGGGGGGGGGGGGGGGGGGGGAGGAGGAGGAGGAGGAGGAGAATAGAGCGGATGTATAACGCTATGGAGCTACGAGATGGTGAGCTGACTATTCCCTTACGAAGGCGAAGGCGTTTTTGCGAAAGAGGACCTACCAGTCTCCAAAGAGGTAATACCTGCGATAGAGGCACGGCGCGGCCGAGGACGAGCGTTTGCTACGGAATTTCGCCGCCGGGTCAGAGAGCTGTTTATGGCTTTGACGGCGTGTGAATCAGAGGGTGCCCGATCACAACGGGAAAAGTATGAGGACGAAGTATGGAAGAGCGGGGTGGCTCTCTTCTTTCTCCTTTCCTTCCTTCCGTGCCCTCGACTTGGGCTAAGCCAGAAAAGGTGCAAGGTGCGGGCGGATGAGGTCGGTCGATGGCGATATCTTCGCCACGGTTGTCCCAGGACCAAGGAGGCAGCTGTGGAACGGACGGGGTTTATAGACACCGATATTATTGGGCGCCGAGGATCATGACACCCACCCCTTTTTGATGTTTTGCGCCAGCATTTGGATTCCAAGGATGTTCCCCTCTCATGGCTAGCGGGTACGAATACAACTTTAAAACATGAAGAGAGGTCCGGAAGGGCAGGGGAGGCCGTTCCAGAGCGCCGGCTACAGAGTTCGGTGCCAAGGAAGTTGGTTACTTGGCATGTACGCGAGCACAGAGATGAGATGGGTGGACGGTTGCTTTCTAGACCAGAGTTCGGGATGTACTGCAGGCGTACTCGACGGACGAAGTCCGACAGTGGCTCGGAAACCTATAAAGTCGTAGCGTAGTGTATTAGGGATTGATCTGACCCCAGTCTGGCCACGACGTACTTTGCAATTTACATGCTCCATACTTCGTCCTTGAGTTGGTGGTGTGGAGAAACCATTCCCGATGAGGCATTGTCCATGTGTCGTACGAAGCAGACTCGGCCTCAGTTGGGCTTGGTGCGATACGTTGGGACACATCGTGACATGCGCACGAAGTAAGAGAAGTGCGAATGCAGCGTAGTATTGCTTCGTAGTTTACACTACATACAAGCCCTCGGTGGAGGATGTCGAGGCAGACAAGCCGGATTATACCAAACTATTAGGCCCAAAGAGATTTGGTAGAGGCAAACCAGGGTCTCCCATGACCAGCAGAATAACTTCAGATCAACGCTTTGAAAGTGGAACCTGGAAGTTAATATTAGACTCCAGTCTACAGCCAGCCAAATGGCGGCTGTATGTACGAAGCATGCATTCCAAGATGCGCTATTGATGGATCCATCCAAGTAGTTTAGATGGATCAATTTTGATCTGTCCGTGCCCCGGCTAGCTAAGTTTGGTCCAAGCCCAAGCCCAAGCCCGGCGGGTAGATCGTCACGGACGGGGGCAAGCGGGCGATGGCTTTAGTGCACATTACGAACGAAGGATACACTTAATTCTTCGTCGGCTTTGGATCGAGAAAGGGCACCGGCTCGCCAGCGCACTGATCCAGGGACGGGCAGCCTGAATGGGCCTCAATAAATCTGCGGTGCTGTGGAACATTCGAGCCAATGATCTTGCTCGGGGGCGGTGAAATTCAATAGAACAAGAGAACTGTTGCCTGAAGTCTTATTGATGTTCTTGACCGAGCACGCCCTTGTGTCATACGAAGCAATACTCCGCAGTGTCATTGATGTTCCAGTCGCACAAGGAATCGAGACGTGCAGGAGGAGCAGGACGAAAGGAAACTCCTCGGGCCAAGAAGAGCCCAAGACTCGAGACTGACAAGCTCAACCAACCTAGACCCGCTCAGAAACATTTTATCCAGGCTATCCTGGTTGAGGAAACGCCACACTAAACCCAGTGCGTGACTCCCTAAGCCCGTTCCAATGCTTGGCTTGGACCGACAAGCCAGCACAGGCTTACTTCGTAGTGTAGGGTATGTACTTCGTAGTGCGTCCTCATTACTGAGTACACAGCAGTTTACATTACCACAGAGGAATCAAGCATCAGCTGGCCAGGGACCTCCCATCTTCCTTAGCCAAATCCCTATCCACCAGGGAACCCCGTGCCATGGACCGTGGGCCTTGGGAGATCAGTGGCGCCGACCGTTTTCAGCTGAACTCGGAGACAGTACGAAGTAGTTAGTTGCGTAATACTTCGTAATCCACTGCTCGGCGGGAGCTTTTACCAAGGTTGTTGCTCTGTTGATGGCAAAGATAAGAAGAGCGAAGGGCAGGTTAGTGCCCAGAGTCCATGACTCGGGGAGAGAGACTCTGGGCGCATGGACAATGCCCTCGCACACTACTGCATCTCTGCCCCTCATGATGCTACTATGTATAATGCCTTTAACATGATAGAATATGAAACCGACTTGTGCTCGAGCAATGGGCACAGGATAGGAATTAAAATGAAAATTATCTGCAAGTGTACGAAAGTGTGTTGTTCTAGAGGAGGGGAAGAAGACGGGTGAGCCAGGATCATGGGTCGACACCACTGCACTGCACTCACCGCAGGACAGCATCCTTCCAGTGCAAAGGATGTGTGAAGACCGGAGATGCTGCCAACAGACCGTACTACTTCGTACAGATCTGATGTCATCGAAATTGGCACGGATTTTGATATTGATCCATGCGTGCAGTATGCGTGCGGCATCGAAGTAATATATCGTACCTGTCATGTCAGAACTGCAACTCTCTCTCACCCCAGGATAAAATGAAATGTCCGACCACAGTATCTGTGAAGGAGTGGAGATAAGAGACGATCATTGTTCCTCGCTCCCTAGATAACCATTTCTCAAGGGACGCATGACTGACCGTTGGACGTCTTGGCCTCGCCACCCATTCTTGTCTCAGGCTTCTTCGAAGTACGACGTGGGGAGAGGTGTTCGACCAAGACGGTTCGATACCTTCGATACCTTCGATACCTTCCATATCACATCTAGTGCTCTTTTCCGATTGGTTTTAAAACTTTCTTTTCCCCTTCCTTTCCCGGGGAAAAACGCAAAGGGAAAAGAAAAGAAGAAGAAAAGAGACCACTCGCGAGAAGGCTGAGAGGAAGGTCGGGCGAGCGGAGAAGCAAAAACATCGCATCCGCTCGACCCATAATGCCGCTTTCCCAGACGCAGTGTTGGACGCCTCTCTTTTGTTTTTTTACGTCGACTTTTTCTTTGTCTCTTTTGTCCCTCACGAAGACCGACGATCTAGCCCCCGGAAGATGCGCTGCAGGAACGGATGCAGCCACAGACTTCCGTAGAGTCATTTGGTCCTGCAACCACTACCTGAATGCATGTAATTACTTCGTATCTGCTAATGAAACAAGCTCTTTAATGCTGCTACTCTGTGAGGACCAAAGCACCACCTCGATTATGTATTGCCTTGACACGTCCGGTTTGGAGACCGAACCTGCTCTGGCTGGAACGAGCTTCTATCTTTGGTGATAAGCAAAAGCCGTGGACCCGGCGTGCGGCTGACGGAGTAATATGACCCGACGCAAAGAGAAGTCGGGCAGCGCACTCATCTCCGGATCGGGGACTGTTGGGCCGTCGAGGGAAGTCGTTAAGATGCCTTTTCTGTGCAGTACGCACACACACACGTCGAAGAGGTTTTCGGAAAATTATAGTCTCAGTTATTTGTAGTAGTGAACTTTGATGAGGAAAGGGCCAAGTAGGAAGGGAACGGTGAGAGAAAACTTGTTCTTGCAACTGCTCTCCCCAGCATCTTGGATTCTTCCTGGAGACACGCATCGCTACCCTATAAACTTCACTTCAATGTTTCATTCGGTGAGAGTTTGGTAAGACTAACAAATGTAAAGTGACATTGTTTCTTTTAGGCCCGACAGCCATTGTGTTCCTAATATCGCAGATCCAGATCACAGTTCGATTTGAGAAGAGTCGCTAGAAAGCGCATGATATCAAACCCGCTTGACATTGGGTAACTGTGACTCCATTTTACATGACAGATCGCCGGTGAATAGTTGCCAGTGTAGCAACTATTCGGAGGAGAGGGATGACTGGAAGCTTAGAAAGCACACCTGCATTGCTTTTTCGAGGAGTCCTCCCTTTCAACCCCGGTTGCTTGGGAAGAAGGGTTTGTATTAAAGGGGACTAAGAATCCCACCCCTAAGCTGTTAATATGAGCATGTCTCCCTTGCTACGAGACATCCATGTCACAAGTGGGTTTACCTCGTCTGATTGAAGGCAATATGACATCTGAGCATGTTTATTCCCAAACCTTTACCGAAATCGACCCCACTTCATTACCTCCCTCGAGGATACCGTAACGCTGAGGGCTACAGTCAAGGGCAACTCGCATAAATCGCATCCCGGCGGCGATTCCACGTATGAAGTAAGGGTGAAAAAGCAAAATAAAAGAAAATGGGTGCCTGCGGCGCTCCCCACATACACGCGGGTCGAATGAAACTAGATCGGGTATCAAAACTCTTGCCTCAATTCGCTTCGATCTGCTTATGGACGGACCTTGCTAGGGAGCCAGTAGGATATCGAAATCAAAATCTGCTTTCATTGAGGTGTTATTTCACCGCCGATTTCCGCCCCCCAAATCTTGTCGCTGTGGGCAACGGGGCCATAATATCTGGCATTCAACAGGTAAGCATAGCATAAACGAAGTACTTGGACTAAGAATACATCATACACGACCGACACACCCGATTACTTCTCTCTTGCTGACCCTAGGCTAGCGCCCGATGACTTTCTGAGCACTCTCGGTGAGCTCGTCTTCTCCCCCTCGACATGGCTCTCCTTCCCCAGCGGAGACGGAATCTCCGGCGTCAAGGACCTCGACTCGGATCTCCTCTGCGTCCTCGACGCCGTAGACAGCCTCTTCCTAGCCTTCTCCGACGCACTAGATCCTGAGCTGGCCTTCCTCATGACCCCGGCAGTCTCATCCATCTCAACCGTAGGCGTCGGACTCCTCGACGAACTCGTCGACCCGCGGCGCACGCTATTCCGGCGGGCCCTGTGCACGTCAGACGGACGCCTCATGGGGGGCCGCATCCTCTCGCGGGACAGATAGCGATTAATCTCGTTCTGGTGCCAGGGGAACCACCAGAAGAAACCCCAGCGTTTCCGGGCGTATTCGCGCCCTTTGCTCTTGAGCTTCGACCGCAGCAGGGCCCGTCGCTCGTTCTCCTTCTCCCAGTACTCCGTGCGGTACAGCTCCCAATTCTCGCGAAAGTTGGCGGTAAAGTATTTCGGTAGGAGGAGGAGCTTGACGTAGTCGCCGCCCGGCGCGAGGTCCTCCTCGTGACCACCTTTCTCCTCGTCTTCAACGAGGATTGGCAGAGTCGTATGTGTATCACTGTGGATATTGAGCTCCTTCTCTACCTCGCGGAGGATTGAAGGGTCGACGTATCGATACGAGGAGCTGGCTGTATGCGAGAATAAACCGTACGTAAGAAAAAAGCCGATAGAAGACGCGAGTTCGGCCCACCACGGTCTTCGTAAGAGCACGAGCTTGCAGTTAAAGCCACGTAGTCCGCGGTTCGAAACGGCGAACCACCGTCGGGGCCACCTGATACCGCGGTCCCAGATGCCAGTTCCCCAGACGAGGATGGCTGTTATGACCCCTCCCATGAAGCAGACCTTTTGCGCTACTTCGACTCCCCAGTAGACCGAGCCGCCATGGCCGCCATCCTCCCTAGGTGCAAAAAACAAGCCATAGCCGAAGCCCGCGATCCATAGTGTGAGGAGGGTGAGGAAGAATGTATGATGTCGTCTGCGCGCTCGCAGTTCCAGGTATTGGGCTCGTAATGACGCTTCGAGGATGAGTAGGTTGAGGTAGATCATGGACGGCGAGCTCGGGGTATGGCTTAACGGATCGCCCTCCTTTAGAGAGGATCCTATCGGTGTCGTCCCGCCGACTGACTTGACGGTGCCGGGTTGCGGAGCACCCTTGACAAGGGAGTCGATAGACTCTTCCATGACAGGGAGGTTTTCGGGCTTGATGGGTTGAAAGGGACCAGGGGCTGCACGGCGGACGCAAACAACCCCGTACTGCGAATTAATTGTTTTCCTAAATAGCGGAATGATTAAAAGGTAGAGGAGAATCGAGTAAGCCGTCAACAAAACGGGTCGATTGGACAGCTTGATAGACAAGCTATCCAATGCTCAAAAGATGCTTCGTTGTTCGACGAGACCTATGTCGACGAGGATGTCATTATGTCGAGAGCTACTTCGTAAAGGCTGGTCTCGAGCTCGGCAGCCGCTGGTATGGGAGGGGAATTGCTGATGTGTGCTGTGTCGCAAGAACTTTGGTTTGCTTGTGATTGCCCACGGTGCCTGGCCTGGTCTGACTTGACGACCCAGTTGAGGTCACACTCCAGGGCCCTGCGATGTGGATCCCATGTGGCTTGAGCGTGCTCAGATCGAAAAAGGTTGGTGGCTTTGGGGATATGATGCCGAACTAAGGGAAGAGGTTCAGCGCAATGCCGGATTCTGCGCTAGTGTAGAATCGAGTTAAGTTGACTTCAACAGATTTCGAGAATCTTAGTTCTAATAAAATTTGGTCAAAACCAAAGAACGTCGAGAATTCATAGTAGCTCTTGCTCCTGTAAATCTGCAAGGTCGAGATTACGTACATCGAACCACTCCAAGTCGTTTCGACGATGGGAACAGCGTCCTTGATGATGTACAACATACAGTGTACACAGTAAAATCCGCCCCAGACGCCACATGATTCCCTGGCGAGTGATCGCTGGCTGGACTTTGTTTGTACTTTGTACACTACTTTACACTTTGTACCTCCCACTTCAGCCGCAGATCCAACACTTCACTGAAGTTTTTGTTGGTGGGGTTTGGCTGGGAGAAGCTTCGGTTAATTCGCCCAGAGTCGGAGGAACCCTCAAACCCACCATGCACCATGGCATCCCTCCATCTCATTGTTCCCTCCCTTGCCTGAACTTGGAACCCTTAAGTCCGGTCTCTCGGACCCTTTCTGGGAAACAGTAAAGTCCGCCCTCCACGTCACCTAATAAGCTTTCTTTGTTTCATTACGCGGTTCTGGTGCCTACCTACCAAAAGGAAAGTTGACCCGACCCGGCAATGCCGGGTTTCAACGGACGCATTGCGAATCTGATAAGAGCCCGGGACACCCTCACCCCAAACCGCCTCACCTTCGTGCGGTATGCTCAAACTGCAAGCAACATCGGTTCTTCTCCTCGGCTCAAGGGCATACTACTCTTCTGCGAGCGCTCCAAACCCCTCACCGTCACCTAGCAGACTTTCTCTCGACGACAATAGTCGCAATCGGAATCCAAACCCCAACAACCCTAAGCATCCTGTGAGATATAGGACCAAGACGACCATGGCCGCCGATTCGGAATCGCAGGTCGCCCCCGAACAACCGGGCCCCCCAGTTGGAACTCGGCGGTCCGCCATAGGACCCCTCTTCCCGATGGGATACAAGGACGCGGCATATCAATGGGTTGGTTTCCCTCGACTTGAGCGCGCAATTTACTGTTGGCCGGAGATTCGAAGCCCAACAAAGACTAATCTCCCACTTCATGTAACAGTGGAATAGTACGACCCCGCTCGCTGCCGAACGAAACGTCCTCTCCTTCATCCCCTACCTTCGAGAAGCCTCGGAATTCTTCGCCACCGGCGCCGGAAACGGAGATATATTCGACCCCTTCGGAACACGAGTGTGGAAGACGGAACTAGTTCAGCTGTCGGGCAAGAATAGGGCGTTGAACGAGTACTCGGTCGAGCGTGTGGGCGAGGAGGTCAAGGAAACGTTGGTAATGGTCCATGGTTACGGAGCGGGGCTTGGATTTTTCTACAAGAACTACGAGCCCTTGACCCGGATACCTGGGTGGAGGCTATACTCCCTTGATTTGCTCGGCATGGGCAACTCTGTATGTTACCCTTTTCTCTCCCTTTTCCTTCTTTTGGGTGCGGGGGTGGCGAGGAGGGAGTGCAAGCCCTCAGAGGGGCATCGATTCACTAACCCTTTTCACATAGGCCCGACCTCCTTTCAAGATTCGTGCATCCGATCCTAAAGAAAGGGTTACAGAGGCAGAATCCTGGTTTATCGACGCGTTGGAGGAGTGGAGGATACAACGTAAGATCGAAAGGTTCACGCTGATGGGCCATTCCCTCGGCGGTTACCTCGCGGTCGCGTATGCGTTAAAATACCCCGGCCGCCTAAAGAAGCTAATCCTAGCCTCGCCGGCCGGTATCCCCGAAAATCCTTACGCCGTTAGCGAGAAGCTACCCGAGCCTAGCGAGTCGACGATGGCTTCCGAGTTTACTGAAGATCAAGAAACCGTTACGCAAGGCCACGCCAAGATTAGCCAGTCCGACAACAAGAGAGCTCCCAGTGTAGCTTCTCAAACATCTACAACAACAAACGCTCCGGCTCGAAAGCTTCCGCCGTGGTTTGTCTGGCTCTGGGACGCCAACTTCTCACCGTTCACCCTTGTACGAATGACCGGGCCGCTAGGACCACGATTCGTATCTGGTTGGTCTTCCCGCCGATTCAACCACCTACCACCTGAGGAGGCGCAGGCCCTCCACGACTATACGTTTTCCATCTTCCGCCAAAGGGGAAGCGGCGAGTATGCCCTCCCCCACCTCCTCGCTCCCGGCGCGTACGCGCGCGACCCCGTCGTCAACAAAATCCACATGGTTGGTCGCATGGTAATATCGCAGACGGAAACGGAGATCATCCGCGAGACCGGCATCCCCATCATCATGCTTTATGGTGAGAACGACTGGATGGATGTGGCGGGTGGGTTCGCGGCCGAGCAGAAGCTCAAGGAGGCCAGGATCAAGGCGCTGCTCCACGGCACGGACGAGGAGAAGAGGAGAGAAAACGGACGTGCGAGCGTCCTGGTGGTGTCGAAGGCGGGACACCACCTTTACCTCGATAACGCCGATGAGTTTAATGAGATTATGAGGAAGGAGATGGAGGAGACTATGGCGATGAAGATATGATGGAAGGTGGCTTGGCGAGGCGGGAGCGACATTTTGTATATACTTGTGGTTCGTTTTTTGTTGTTTTTAGCGATTTAGAGAGGGGTGCATTTGGGTTTTCCTGGTAGCACAGGTCATATGTGTCTCTATCTCCATATATATAAATAAAACTAGAGCCAATTTCAACTTTTCATTTGACGATGATTTTGGAAATGGAAGCTCGTAGTGGAGAGGGAGTCTAACTTGATTTCTATCCTTCATCGCGAGTCTTGTTGAAACGATGAGCCTCTGTAGGAAGAGCATGTAACAATTTTTCTGCTCTTTCCTTCAAGGGCTCACTGAGGGTTACTTTTGAGATTGCCAGCTTGTTGAGGTATTTTGTAGTACCTTTGTAGACGCGATCTTTCGGACGAATGCTGTTGTCAACTTGTTGGGATGAGCAGAGACATTGATCAATTGATCACAAAAGGGTAATTGTAATCATCAATTATGTTTAATTCAGCTCGAGACGGGACAATGAGTGCCAAATAAGAGCTTCAATGTTCCGTTTGGAAACAGAACAGATCAAATTGAAACGATTATTAATTCTGCCTGTCTTCAGTTGTCGTCATCAAATCTCTCGTCTTCTTTCGTTCCGCACATCGCTACAGAATAAATTGGTTGCAAGTGCTGTGGGGGGCCGACATGGGCATTATCCAGATTGGCAGACGGGGAGGTTGACCGGTCCTCCCCATCTTCCCCTGGATATGGATGTTCCAAGCGACCAATGTCAATGCCCAGTCGATTGGGTTCGTCAATGACCCTCGTTTCTGGAGTTGTTCGAGTCTCAATTGCGCCGCGAACCCAAACTCAGGCACAAGTATTTCTTGCCGTACCCCGCCGCGGGGCAAGTTTTACCTCAACGTCAACTAAATATCGACCTTCCCCACGGTGTTCCGCCAAAACATCTTACAGACCTCCTCCCGTACTCCATTTCTCTCATCCTCAGTCCCGGTCCAATTCGAAGTCCCTCTCCCAACTCCAATCCCAGTCCATCCTCCCGCTCCACCCCACCTCCACCATGGCCGACTTCGCCAAAGAGCTCCTCGTCGCCCAACTCGCCGTCCAGCGCGCCACCATCCTCACCAAACAAGTCTTCCACCAAAAAGCCAAAGGCTCCGTCGACAAATCCGACAAGTCCCCCGTGACAATCGGCGACTTCGGCGCCCAAGCCCTCATCATCTCCGCCCTCCACGCCAACTTCCCCGACGACGAGATCGTCGCCGAGGAGGAGTCCAGCCTCCTGCGCGACAATGCGGCGCTGAGGGCCCAGATTTGGGACTTCGTCAAGGGGACGAAGCTCGATGATGACAAGGCCGAGGACGTGATTGGGGGCCCTATCAAGTCCGAGGACGACATGTTGCGGTTTATTGATCTGGGCGGTAGTAAAGGAGGCGCCAAGGGTAGGATCTGGTGTATTGACCCCATCGACGGCACCAAGGGCTTCCTCCGCGGCGGCCAGTATGCCGTCTGTCTCGGCCTCATGGTCGACGGAGAGGTCCAAGTCGGCGTCCTCGGCTGCCCTAACCTCCCCGTCGACGACAGCGCCCCGCTCACGGCCGACATTGGCTTCAACCAGACCGATTCCGGCCACGGCGTCATCTTCTCCGCCGTCAAGGGCCGCGGCGCGACCTCCCACCCGCTAGGGACCGGAGCGCTCGCCGAGGGCAAATCCATCTCCATGCGTCCCCTGGCGGACATGTCGAAGGCGAGTTTCTGCGAGTCGGTCGAGGCGGGACACTCGGCGCATGACGAGCAGGCCCTCATTTCGCAGGAGCTCGGCATCACGGCGCCCAGCGTGCGCATGGATAGCCAGGCGAAGTATGCTAGTATTGCGCGCGGTGCTGGTGATATCTACTTGAGGTTGCCTGTGAGCGCGACCTACCAGGAGAAGATTTGGGATCATGCGGCGGGATATCTCATTGTTAGGGAGGCGGGAGGAGAGGTCACTGATGTGCAGGGGAAGCCTTTGAACTTTGGCATTGGCAGGACGCTTGCTGAGAATAAGGGTGTTGTTGCGGCGCCTGCTGCTGTACATGCGGATGTTATCAAAGTTGTGAAGGAGGTTTTGAGTCAGAAGGCGGCTGCGTCTGCTTGACTAGATGGCACTGGCTTGAAGGAGACGCGGTTGTAGATGGTCTCATAAAATGGGGTTTAGCATATCTGATGTATGTGTATGGAAAGAAGAAACACCATGATCAACAACATTGAA
The DNA here is from genome assembly GCF_000732125.1 of Scedosporium apiospermum. Classification (NCBI taxonomy): domain Eukaryota; kingdom Fungi; phylum Ascomycota; class Sordariomycetes; order Microascales; family Microascaceae; genus Scedosporium; species Scedosporium apiospermum. Next base: position 1,189,052 of record NW_015971822.1, on the reverse strand, counting down.
CTCTTCCACTAAGCGCCGAAGGTTACGGGAGGATATAGCGGGATGTTAAAGCGAGATGATACTCTGATTCAGAGGAAAATGGATTTCAATTTGGAAAAGGGTATTATACCAACTAAGTCATAAATCATTTCGTAACTCCAACAACAAATACATGCTCACTTATGAAGGCCTCCGGTACTTCTCAAACCCATACCATTTTTTTCCCGACCCAACCACCGATCCAGATCTCGACCCAGCCCGAAGAATCTTACGCCTCCTCCAAATGATAATGCCAATAGCAACAACAACCACGGCTATCAACCCAAGAACAGCTCCGAGGGTAGGGGCCACCCATCCCGGCAGCCCACCCCCGCGCTTGCCGCCGCCACTACCGTCTCCTATGCCGACACCCGGCCGCGACGACGGCTCGACAAGCGCGTACGGATACCAAGTCTTGATCCGCTCAGTAGGGTAAGCAGTCTCAAAGAGACTCTTGAGGCCTTCGTCTCCCCAGCCTCCGGACGCAGCAGGACTCTTGGCAGTGGCTCCGCCCTGGAAGTTTCCCCCAATCTCCTTCTGCACCACCTCAGGGACTCCGTACTCCCCAAAGGTCGCCGGACTATACGAGTCCAACCACTCCAAGCTCGTCAAGTTAAACAGCTGGATAACGCCGCCCTGGAGGCAATCCCTCGCTGTGCCAGGCTTCGGCGTGAACCCCCCGAAAACCATCATCTGGTCCGGATACGGAGCGACGCATCTATGGCCGGCGCGGGCGTGGGCTTCCGTGCCCGCCTTGGCCTTGATCCATTTGAAGCTGGGGAGGGAGAGGATCCAGACGTCGTCGCTGAAGTTGTTCACTTGGTCTTCGGCCGTGTAGCCACCGTAGTAGTAGATGTTGAAGCTGGAGAGGTCTTTGGCTTTTTGGACGACGGCGCAGCCTTGGGCCGTTACTGGGGGGATTTGTGAGGAGGAGGTTTCTTGTTTGTACCATTTGTTGCTTCCGATGTCGTAGATGTCGATAGTTTTGATGAAAGCTTGGCTCTCAGAAGTCTGGCATCGAGAACATGAGTGTTAGTCGTCCTCGTGGTTTAATCCCCATAGCTTTGACACGCCGGCATGGAAGGAAGAGGGAGGGAAGGAGAGAAAAAAAAAAAACACTCAGTTTAACATACCAGTGCAGCCGGATTCTCAGACTTGTGCCTCCTCGAAGCAAACTCGGGAAACGTGACGCCTCCAACAAAAACCAAAATACCATTCTTCCCAACAGGCACAAACACTCCCGACGCACTCGCTCTCCCGGCCACTGAGTCAGGCAGCGTAGTATTCTCCCACTTTTCGATATTCTGCGCCTGGTGATCAAACGTCAAAGTAACCAACGTATCCGAGATGTTACTAGGAACAGCCGCCTCAATAGAGAATGACCCATATATGACACCCGAGGAAGGTGAGCGTAGCCCGGAGAAGTACCACGCCTTGTTTTCCGACGGCGCGCTCACGCCCGCACCGTAGGCAAGATACCTCGTCACATCATCGGGGAGCTTCTCATTGATGAATCCTGCGGTGAAGGAGGGAGCGTCGTTGCTGTTGTAAGGGTAGGCCTGGTACTCGAGGACGTCATCAGCGTCCGGGTCCGGGAAGGCATCGGATTTGGTGGTGAGCCCGCCGTATGTGAAGAATTGGGCGTCGTTGCCGAGGAGGTCGCCGTCGACGTAGTTGGGGGTGGAGGCGGATGTGGAAGCTTTGGGGAGGGTGTTGAAGAGTTGGGTGAGGTTTTGGGAGAGGCTGAAGGGTTGTGTGAGGTTTAGGGTGAGGACGAGGCCTTTGGGGTTGTCTGTGATGACAGGACCGATTCGTTTGGTGGTTAGCATTGAAGCCGGAGATGGCGAAGCTTTTGGGATTCAAGTATATGTGCTCACCATCTTCTATTCTTTTGTATTCGCCTGTGTCCATCCCCTGGAACCACATTATACTACCTCCATCGAGATAGACGGTGTCTCTCAGCGTAATCACTTGATGCTCGAAAAGTCAATGGGCAGTCCATTATAGGGGTCAATTTTCAACCGAATTTCATTCTCAAAGTCTTACCGCGAGGTAGTCTCCATATGCACATGGAGCTGTTAACCTGGCCCTCGTCCCATCCGGAATACTGACCCCGGACCGGGTCGGCCAAGAGGCCAAGGACCGATACCCACAAATGCCGAAGTAGCATTGTTTTTTGGCGGTGTAATTTCCGGGTCCCAAAACGGCGGAGGGGCAACTCCAGAACCCGACGAGTCGGCAAAAGGGGAAAAAAAAAAAAAAGTATGAGAATATTACAGAAGGCCGGGCAAACCGCCGTGGCAACGATCGATAGCGTCAACGTGGGTCGAAATGGACGAAGAACAGACGGCACATCAAAACGTGGGACACAGAGACACGCGGGGAATCATTGGAATGATACCCAAAGACGCACGTCCACCAGTCTCGTCCTTTCTCGAGTCCACGCTTCTGAGCAACGAAAGTCGAGAAAGGAATTTCTTACCCTGGCAGTCGGCTTTGCCACATGGCATGACGATAAAACCAGCAACTAATAATATGAGTCCGGGTAAAGAAAACCAATCCACCGAATGGACAAGGAGGGTGTGTGGGAAAAGAGCATAAAACCCAAAGTGCTGCTATAAGGCTGAGCATAAATCGTAGTTCATACCATTCTGGGCTAGCAGCGCGAGTATGCCAAGCTTGTCACGGATCGAATCGACCAGGCCCTACGACATGTACAAGAGCAACCAACGGTCATCCTCATGAAGGGAGGGGGGAGGGGGGAAACGGGGGGGAGTGAGGGGGTGACGAAGGGATGGGCGGAGTGCGTGGGATCTTTGTTTCTCGGCGGCTACGAAAGAGAGCTATGAAGTAGCACTGGTGCGTGAGCATGCAAGCATGGTGGGTGCATATCAGTACTCCGAACAGGGCTAACGAGTCCCACTTTTGGACATTCCTCCCGGTCGGAGTTGGACAGGGACCCTACAGAGTTTACGTGCCGGATCTGGGAGGAAGGGCATTTACAAGTACTAGTCGAAAAAAAGGATGGTGTAGAGGGAAGGGAGGACGCCAATACGAGGCGTCGGAGCGTCAGCCGCAGTCGCAGTCGGCGGCACTCAGACGAGCCTGACACCATTCTCTTAGGAATACCGAAGTGAAAAGTGCAGAAAGAATGACGAAGCAAATTGGGTGTACGAGGTGAGGCGAGAAGCGAGAGGTGGGAGGTGGGAGGTGGGAGGTAGTGAGCACACAGGGTAAGGCGGGAGACGGCAGAAGCAAAGTGCGAAGTGGTTTAGTGTAGAGTCGAATCGACCCGAGATGACGGAACCCCGCTCTTTGGCGGACGAGCTGAGGGTTCAATCAATATGGATTCGGGGGTTTCTGTTGGTTGACGAGCGAGGGGTGATGTGTTGTCATTCAACGGCCCAGTGCCAGGCTGCCAGCAAGAAGAAGAAAGAAGTAAGAAGCGGAGGAGGATGGTTAAGGTAGAGATCCCTGTCGGATGAGGCCAATCATACCCTGGTGATGATGGCACACACATGGCGTGGGCGGCATGGCTGGTCAGGCTGCGTCTCCAAAGCATTGTCACCGTTGGGGCATTTCTCCCAACCCCTCCTCAATAACTCGAATCTGACTCCGGCGATGGACGGAGCATCCAGGGAAAAAGTGGAAGCCCTCAAGGCTTTTCTCATGTTGAAGGGACTAAAAGGGAAAAATATGAGAGAAGATTGCGTCGAAGTTGGGCATCGCCCACTCCCCCCGAGGCGCCCGGATTGCAAGCCATGCGGGCTTGGGAATTTACAATTTATCTAGCGACACTAACACGGGGCGCATCGGCCGGTTCTGGCGATGCTATCTTATTAGTCGGTGTTTCTTTAACTTGGGGCAGACGACGGCGAGGATTGAGTCAGTTGAGGTTGCTCAAAAGGTCTGGCCTGGCCCAAGCGGTGTCGGATATTTAGATACTGCACTACGAAGCTGTTGGAGAGAGCAAACGTGTGCGTGTCCAAGTCCAGGTTGAGGAATGAATAGACCAATATTAATTTCCCCTTATTGTGGTCTCGTAGCCTGCGAAGGGAGCAAGACGAGATGTTTGCAATGCAACTGCAGCCTTAAATGATCGAGATTCCCTAGTCTCGACTCTCGACTCTCACCTGATCAGTGGCTGCGAAGACCCATGGTCTGATCGAACAAGCGGGGCCGGATGCTTGAGAGGAGGGTTGAGAGAGAGAGAGGAGGCGGCCTGGTGCAAGCCGGGCGGATATATTGGATTGCCGAGGATTGAACAAGCATGAATGTTTGTATGACTGGATCGGGAATCTCAGTCCTGCTCTCGGATTTTGGGGTTGCAGTGGCACGCAAGAGAGGAGAGCAGGGGAGAGGAGAGGGGAACGGAGAACGGAGAACGGAGCACGGCAATCGTTCCAAGGGGGAATAACTGTAAACTACTATAATCCAAAAATATCTTCTCCGAAGCGGGGACTGTACGAAGTCGAAGTCGTGTATATTATTACGATTATTTTTATATTATTATCACCGTTGTTACGTCTACGGTAAAACCAGGAAATCCGTTCGTGGGACGGGAACAGGCAGCGGACATGTACGAAGTAGATTGATACTGTTGGACTTTCACTCTGGAGTGGGTTTTCAGTCTTTCCGGTATTTCTACATTTCCAGTATTACTTATTCCTCGATGCATCGACGACCTCAAAAGTGCACATCGCAGAGTTGCAGTGACAAACTCGTCGGGGCATGGCATCGCACGATGGTGGGTGACGCAAGCCGGTAATGCGGGGGACTGAACATCGAAAGCCGAGAAAGAAGACCCAGACCCAGGAAAACTGATAAAGTGTGTGATGAGATTCGAGGAATCCTATTCGAAAGCCCGGGTTGATGACGGGTTGACCGCCTGCCCGCTCCGTCTATATCGCTCGACTTGTAAACTAGTAAACTTATCTTCAACTGCGTGCTTACCTCGATACGGTATCCTTGTCGGCCGCACTCGATGTAACCTTTCCAATTCAGAAGGGCCATGGAGTGCTTGGACTCGGACGGATGAACATGATCATCTTTAACGTAGCATCAGATCAGACAAGATGTCATGTTGGAGAGGTTGGGCCGAATGCGAGCCATTCCACGACCCTTGTCGATCCAATCTCTGCCGATATCCTTGCTTCGACCTCATTTACAAGGTGCATCCAACAATACCTACGAAGTACGAAGTAGAGGACAATAGATCAATTGACAGATCGAGGATATCTTGGACAAACTTTTTTCTTGCCCCTGGATACGAAGGGAGAGTCAACCGCCACGAGATCGTATCAAGCAGAAGTAGCCTAAACGGGGCATGCTGGGGGCCCTTGGACTGGCACGGCATCATCATCATCATCAACATCATCGCCATCATCACCGTCATTACCGTCATCAAGTGTCATTGCCAGCTCCTGACTTGCAAGCCCGTCGAAACGGTCAGTCGACAATACCCGAAGACGGCCTCACTCATACACACTCACGTCTATAAGCGAGCAGAATTAATACCCTCAGACGACTTCCCGGCATCCATGACATCCCTCGGAACCCGCATGTCTGACCCTGGACCGCATCAACGTCGTCTGCATCCCACTGCCAAGTACTTGGAGCTGCAGGCCGGAGCACATCCAATGAAGCATTCCCGATGTCAACATCGGTGGCTGCATCCTCCGTTAGCTCGACCGTACCAGCCTGCGCTTTTTTTGCCTTCTCGTTCCCTCTTTTTTCCCCACGCCCAGGCTGCCTCTCTCCCAGACTCCCCCTCTTCCGCCCTTTGGTAAACTAGTACATGCAAGCACAATGCAAACACACACAATCCTTCTGTAGATCTTCATATTCCTCAACGTATGCTCACGTATACTTCGTACTTATTATTATACCTTCTCACGTACGAAGTACCCAACTGACCGACGCCGGCTCGAGCTGTCCGAACGAGCACACCCCAAAAAAGGGAACTCCAACCAATCGCCAGCTTGAGAATGCTCAGCTCCGCTCTAGGCTTTTTTTTTTCTTCTTGCACTCCCCCTTCCCCAAAATAATCCTCAGGCACACGTAGTATACATATCCAAGCTTTTGCCCAACGTAGTTCTTTGCCTTGCAGTTCTCGGAAAGGATAGCTCCAGCTGTAATAAATAATACGCATCGCGCAGACGCACACCGCCCTCCTCCTCCTCCTCCGCGGTTGCCAACATACTCTCTCCACGCTCTTTCACTCACTCGTTTTAAGTGTGTGGCATTGTTTCTTCCTCGCTTCGGTCTCTAGGTCTTCCGAGTGTTCCTACATTCTTTTTTTGTTCTTTCGCTTTTTAACAGGCTTGTTCTTTGTCTGTCGCTAGCCGTCCCCCACACGGGCGTCAACTTCGGGATGCCGCGTCCCCGGGCCTGGGCGGCTTTCGGAGCCCTCGCCGGGTTATTAACGGTCGCCACCGCCACCGCCGAACCCGATTTCGAAGATGACAGAAGACCGCTACTCCAGCGCACCGAGCCCGTTAATATCACTTTGGATGTCGGATCGACAGACACAGGCATTGGTGTCGAAGGTAGCGTTGAGGTGGGTGGGATTGTGGGAATAGATCTGTCGCTTGGCTTGCCGTACATCTGTAAAGCGTGCGACAAGCTCTGCGGCGGTGGGGGTCACGGCGGCCATCCTCCACAGGTTTCTACGTGAGTTTTTGGTTTATTTTGAATTATTTATTTGGATTTATAAATCTTCCGAGCTTTCCTAGCTGACAACCAGAGCTTCCAGCACAACAACGACGGTCTCTCAAATAGTTACGTACACCGTAACTACAACTGAGTATGCCGCCTCAGTAGTGCCGACAACCGTCCATGACACCGTCACTGTTGGAAGCGATCGCTACTCTACAGTCGAAGTCACCAAGGTACGCGATTTTGGTTCTCTTTTGAGGGGATCTCCGTTCCTCTTTTTCAATCTCTCTCCTCTGGCGTCTCACTAACTTGAGATTTTTAGTCGGTGCCATATACCGTCACGTCTTACAAGAGCTGTATACCTTCTGCCACGGCCTATGCCTACTATCTCGCTGAAATCAGTGAATTTACTGTCGAAGACGATGAGTACTGCCGTACGGTAACAGAGACCCTCCACAATACCGTGACGAACACGCAGACCGTCGTGGACTCGAAGACGGCGACGGCGACGGTCGTGGTTCCTACCACCGAGTTTTGGTCGACGACTGAGTATTCTACCCTGACGATTACGACCAGCATCCCGTATACCGTAGTGGATTCGACTACGCTTTACTCGACCCTCACCACGACAGAGGTTCTTACTCAAGTCTCCTCTTATCCCGTCACGGTGGAAAAGCCGACTACTATCGTAGAGCCGACGACGGTTCTGGTACCTACCACTGATTATTGGTCGACGACTGAGTATTCCACCAAGACCATCACGACGAGCATCCCTTACACTGTAGTAGACTCGACGACTTTGTACTCGACCATCACCACCACGGAGGTTCTTACCGAAGTTTCGTCTTATCCTGTCACGGTGAAAGAGCCCACATCGATTTTCATACCTACTACCCAGTATTCGACCGAGACCATCACCACGAGTATCCCTTACATCGTGGTGGACTCTACCACTCTATACTCGACCATCACAACGGAGAGAATTGTGGTCGAGGTCTCATCTTACCCCGTTACCGTGGAGAGATCCGTCACGGTCGACAAGCCCACGACTGTCGAGGTCCCCACAACATTCTTCGTGCCTACCACTGTTATCGAGACGCTCACTATCCCGACCTCATACCCCGTCACCATAACCATTGGAGAAACCGTCATCACGACTGTCATTACCACGGAGCTCTCCACAGTCGTCACCACGGTTATTTCCTCTGTCCCCGTTACCGTCACTCAACCGGGCCCGCCAGGACCGACGGTGACCGTCCCTGGCCCAACAGTCACTCTCCCCGGAGCCGGGCCCACCACGCTGACCATCACCGAAGCATCAGTTTGTCCGGCCCCGACTAACCTAGCGAGCCCCGGCAGTCCTCCACCCGCCGAACTCGACCGCCACTCGGATCTCACCTGGGGCTGTCGACCAGGTTACATCTGCAGCCCGCCCAAGCCCGGTGGCTGTAACCTCTGGGCTGACTCCCCAGCAGACAACTTCGTCTGCGAGCCTCAATACTGTATCCCCGCCCCGCCCGTCAACAAGGTGCATTGGCCCGAGAACGACACGGACTGGTACCCGCCGACGGACGGATACTTCAACCTCGACCCCCGAGCCTTCGGTCTCTCCTTTGACATCTTCGAGCCCCCCGAGGTCATCGTCACCAAGATCCACGGCAAGAAGACCACCATAACCACGGGCAACTACGAGTCCCAATCCACCATCACGCACTACCCGCCCCCGCAAGAGACTTCCCCACCCACATCTTACTCTAAAGAGCACCCGCACTATATCCGCCGAAGCCTCGTCAAGCGCGACGGCACCATTTATCCCGAAGTCTGCTTCGCCGACTGCAACAACGCCTACCTAGAATCCACTAAGACGGGCAAAACAGACGCTCTCTGTAGGCAAGGATCGCAATTCCGCCTCGAGCTAGCCACCTGCAACGCTTGCGTCGAGGACAACTCCGGCGGCGTGAAGGACTCGGGCCGCACGTACTTGGACGACAAGTTTAAGCAGTTTATCAATTACTGCGAGGGCGACGCCGGCACGCCGATTCAGTCGAGTAGTCCCGCCGGGCCGGAGCCGATTGTTACGGGGTCGCAGCCGGATGTTGATACGAGGACGCAGGATCAGATTAACACGAATACTGCCCCTGTGCCTATCACGCCTAGCTCGGGTGGTGGCGGTGCGAGCCCGAGCCCGAGCCAAGGTGGTGGAAGTGAAGCTGGGCCTGCGCCTACTGCCACGTCGGGAAGTGAGGTTACGGGTGTTACGACCGCTGATGCTATATCTCCTGGTGAATCGGGGGCCACTTCTGCCCCGGGCGAACCCTCCGGCAGTGCTGAGCCTAGCGCTGGCACCGGCACCACTGTCAGTACGAGAACCGGCACGGATGGTGTCGGCGGCACAGCAACCCCGCCCACAGTGACTCAAGCGCTGGGAGTTTCACTCGTGCCTGGGCTCGTCTCGTTCATCTTGCCCGTCATTAGCGGACTCATCTTCTTCTTTGTTTAGGTGGAACTGGTAACCACAGTTCCATTCTTTGCCATGTTCAAAAGCTCTGGCATTGACGCCGAGCATCATCTCCTTTGTTTCATTTCATATTATGAGTTGGATTCTATATTGGGTTTCTGGAATGATTGTTCTGGCATTTTAATCTCCTATGGTAATACGTATTGGAATTGGAATTGGAAAAGGGTGAAATGAGTCCGATCTCACAAGGACGTAAGGGTTAATGTTTGTTATTTCTCTCCATTTGATGTCTGGAATGACGCAATGGCACTGCTTGCGATGATTTTTCTCTCTCTCTCTTCTATTTTTGAGGTGGATTAGATACCCAGATACACACTCCTTTAAATAAGAATTTTACTAATGCGTCAAGTTGCTCCTCGCATGACGAGTGAAGCTATTTTCGTCGCCATTTTTTTTAGGTTCTTAGTTGTCACTCCCCGGATAAGCCCGGAGCTGGGTCTCCCTCCAACCGGCCCGGCCCCACAATGTGTTGGGCGGGGGCCGCAGCCGTCAGGCGGTTGCGTGGGGCCGGTACTTTGACACTCGATAAGAACCAGTCAGTTACGCTACATCAAAGTTGTTAACTTTTCTTTCATTTTATTTTTATTATTCTCGCTTTTCTTCTTTTTCCCATTCTAGATTGGATCGACCCTATCCGATCGCCAATGCGCTTGGAAGGGCGCAGCAGGGCTCGGAGAAAGGACAGGACAGGACGCGACGCCCGAGGCTGTGCAACACTGGGATGGGCCAAGGATGCCTTCGAATTACGACCAACTGCGAGACATAGCCGGAGGCACCCTTCTGTTCTTCCCTTTGTATGGCTGGAGATAATCCATTTCTCAATGGGTGTTGGAAGGCCAGCCAACCAGGCCGACTTCCTCTGACAGAGGCCCAGCGATTGTGGCAGCCTGCATGTCGGCGGCCAACACGGGACACGGAAAGGGTGGGCATCAGAAAAAAAGACTATCAATTGATGCTTGATAATTTTTAATCATGATGTTTGAGAAAGGGGTAACTGAAAGTCGAGCACAAGTCTCCCTATCAGTCAATCTGACAAGATTGGGTTCTACAGCTTTTTATTGATATCAGATGAACAAATGGACAGATGAACCATAATTAATCCATATCAGACGCATTGGAGGCCCTTTCTTGGGGATTAGCCCGGGATAACAGCCCCTGGGTCGTTTGCTAGGCCGTGGGATTCTCATCGCCACAGCGTGAACTAACATCACCAGCACCTCCAACGTCGGATACCCACAGGTTAATGAGGAAATTTTCCAAGCATGAAGTGTAAATTCGCCATTTGTGATGGCCCTGGTTGGGCCTCTCTGGATGCCGTCAAGGTTGGTTGCATTGGGGAGAGCCTTCGAGAGGGTGTGAGACTCAGCGTCCTTCTTGCAGTAGACCAACGGTTGGCTTTTGAGGATTCGGAACCAAACGCAGTCTGTTTCACTAGAAAATTCAAGGTTATGGGAAGGGGAGATGGAGGCCCAGCAGTGAGTTAGGTAGATGGGTTCTTCCTTCCGAGAATTGACGAGTATAAAAAGTTGGAAAGTTCTCACCTCGAAGACGAGGTTTCCCACCTGCTTGTTTTCTCTCCAAGTCCAAACTAGACTTCCATATTCCTCTCTCTAAATACCCCTTTGCCACAAAGCCAGGAGCTATCCAGGAAGCAGGTCTCATTGCTTCCTAAAGTAATACGGACCCTTCCCATCATTCATCGACAGGACGCCACCATGTCGGACTTGATTGGAAGTGCAGCTCTTCTCTCGAAGATTGACCAGCTTCGAGAGCTCAACGTTGGCTCTATGGTCCCCCTCCCCCAGGTTCGTCCCCTTTTGCTCCTCTGAGAGAAGATCCCCTGTCCCCCGGGACCCCTGAATTACACTGCTGATTCTGTGACATAGATGGTTGTCGTCGGAGACCAGAGCTCGGGAAAATCCTCTCTTCTCGAGTCCCTGACCAACATTCCCTTCCCAACCGACGCTGAGCTCTGCACTCGCTACGCTACCCAGATCACCTCTCGCAGGGACGATGAGTCTCGTGTCGATATTAGCCTGCTTCCGGGTCCTAGTGCTACTATCGAGCGGAAGAAGAAACTTGCCGAGTTCAAGCGTCCCTCTCTGACTCCTGAAGAGTTTCGCGCCAAGTTCCCTGAGCTTTTGAGAGAGGTATGCCCCCACCGTCCTTATTTCAGAAGAACGAGCCTGAATACATGTTGACGAGTATCTAACATTGGTTCAGGTCAACGCTTGTCTCGGAATTCGGACTGACATCAACAATGAGAGCAACTCTACTGGCACGGTGTTCACTGATGATGTTCTCAAAATTGAAATCCGTAGCCCCAAGGAGGACTATCTTACGATCATCGATGTTCCCGGCATCTTCCGAAACCCTCAGGGCGTTACCACTAAAAGCGACATAGAAATGGTCCGCAAAATGGTAGAGAACTACATCAAAGATCGCCGCACCATCATTCTTGCTGTCCTCCCCAGCAACGTCGATATTGCCACACAAGAAATCCTCTCCCTCGCCGAGGATCACGACCCCAAGGGCGAGCGCACTCTCGGTGTTCTGACCAAGCCTGACATCGTCAAGGAGCGTAGCGGAAAGAACGTCGTCTGCAACCTCGTTCTGGGCAAGAAAAAGCCCCTCACCCTCGGTTACTACGTTGTTTGCAACCGCGGGGCCGATGATGACGATGTATATAAGACTCCTGAACAGCGGGAGCTCATGTTCAATGAAGCTCCCTGGAACACGCTGCCTAGAGAGCGTGTTGGTATCGCGGCCCTCAAGGCTCAGCTGACGCAGCTTCTGAGCGAAATCACTAAGCGAGAGTTTATCCCACTCCGTCAGGAGGTTATCGAGCTGCAGAGAAAGAACGAGCACGATCTCGGTGCTCTCGGATCACCTCGTGAGACCGAAACAGAACAGAGGACCTATTTGAGCTCGATTGCCGGCAAGTTCCAGACGCTTCTCACCTCGGCCGTCATGGGACACTATGTCCAGGACGATGCTTTCGACAAGAACCCGGAGTTGAGGCTGAGCACGATCATTGTTAATCGGGCCGACGATCTCGTCACCGAATTTGGTGAAAAGGGCCACGAGTGGAAGTTTGCGACGAAAAAGAATCAGACAAAACTGGAGGACGTCAAGGAAAGTAGTGCTTCGCTTGTGGCGGCTATGATTCCCCAGGATTTAAATGGAGTCATCGGCAGTGACTTCAGTGTTATCTCCAACAGTTCTGAAGATACAAACGCTTCGTCTTTCCTCGAAGACGATGGCCTGTCCGATTTTCTCCACTCTCTTCCCGATTTCAACAACCCTCAGATCGGTATTGAGGACTGGATCAAAGACATCTACAAGCGTAACCGCGGTCCTGAGCTCTGCTCTTTTGGAGGCTCCATCCTCTGCAGTGCTTTCAAGGAGCAGTCTAGCCGCTGGGAGGACTTTGCCAAGGCCTACGTCAGCGACTGCATCGGAGCCATCCACGCCTTCATCCGCCGCGCCCTCAATCTCCTGTGCCCTAGTGGATTGGACGATGAGATCTGGTCTTTCCTCGCCGATGAAGTCATCGAACGCTACAAGGCCAGTCTTGAAAAGGCAGTATTTCTGACAAATGTCGAGCGGAACCTGAAACCTTACACGCTCAACCACGACTATAGCAGCGAGGTCAACAAAGCCCGATCCATTCGTCTGGGCGAGGCGCTCCGGTCTAGAAGTAGGGCGTCGCCGCATTCCGAGAACGTGATCACGATCGACCTCAGCTCGATCGACCAGTTCAGCGATCAAAAGGCCAGCATCGACCATTTCAAAGACGAGATTCACGACGCTCTGGAATCATACTACAAGGTCGCTGCCGAGAGGTTTCTGGACAATCTCTACATGCAGGCCGTCGACTACTGCCTCATGAACGGCAACGATACACCCCTCAAGGTGTTTAGCCAGGAATGGGTCATCGGTCTGAGCTCGGACCAGCTCGAGATGCTTGTTGGGGATTCGCACAAGACTCGGGCGCAGAGGGATACGCTCAAGAGGAGGCGGGAGGATCTGGCCAAGGCTATGAAGATTTTGAGGGGTTGAGCGTGCCGGATCTTCGTGACCTTGGATTCCGTTCGGGCACCGCTGACGTTGGGAAGTAGAGGTCAAGGGCTCAAAGGAGGGACTGGGTTGTTTTCTAAAGGCTCTTTTCTCGATTCGGGTTTGGACCGACATTCTTTGGTATTGACTTTGAGCGTAGGGTACACCTTGGGCTAAGAATAAAATGTATGTTTGCGAGTGTGCCAAGTCCCTCGACTCATTTCAAGCCGTTGTAAGTCCCCACGCCATTCATAATGTTACAGTCGTAGTCGTCAGCAGAGTAAATAGAGTCTCGAATGCCTCTCTTGCGTTCCTCTTAAAAAGGTCTTTCTTTATCAGTTATGAAAGGCGCACGTCTAAGAAAACCGCAAGACCATACATTGTTTGCGCCTCATAGCAAAGATGTCCCGCGGCGCATTCCAGTCTCTTCTTCCCATCACTCGCCCGCTTCCGGATAATGTAAATCGCTTATGGAAAAGAAAGCAGAAGAAAACTGACAAATGTTTCTGAATACAAAGGCAATGAGCTCGTCGAGTAGAAACCGGCAGACATTCCATATGATAACACACAAAGTACTATCAACACCTCCATTTCCAACGCCCGGAAATCCAGGCTTGGACGCCCCGGATTCGAAGGAAGACACATTCTTCAGAGCCCTTCAAAGAAGACCCGGGATGTAGAAATGGTTAACGGCCGATATGAAGACATATAATCTAGTTCAGAGACTGGAGCAAGAGAATGGTATGGAGGTGCCTTTCCAGTTTCTCATGGAACAAGGCGATTTGGCACCAACCGCGAAAAGTAAGACGGAATAACACATCCAAAGTCTGAACATAGCGGCGCCGTTCTTCTCCGCTCGCACCATGTCGGCGGAAGCGACGTCATCCGCTACCCCTGCGACACAACTTCAAGACACGAGCACAACGCTTGGGAAGAGGCAGCAGCGCAATGACGACGAAGAAAGTGATGATGGAGATCCCGGCGATCCTCGGGGTAAGAGACCTCGCCTCAATCCCGACCCAAGGTGCCTTCACTGCCAACAGTCCGGACTTCAAGACTGTAACGTCAATGTCACCGCCGCCAGAGAATGCGACACGTGCTCAAGCTACAGACACGACAAGCTTCCTGACCGCTTCGATCACTGGTGCGCCGTCAAGGTGGTTGAAAATGGTGCCGAACGTATAAAAGGCATGGAGAGGAAAAGGCTAGAAAACGCCCATGGGCTATTTGAAAACTTTGATGCCTGGCAGTGCAACTGGTGCGCAGCGGAAGGCCGCGTCTGCGACGTCGACCGCGAGCTACACATCGAGTGTGCGGCCTGCGCCGCACTAGAAAGAGCCTGTCACGTACTTAACTCGCCTAGGCTCCATAAGCGGGAATTTCACAGGGCGTTGGATCGAGGTTTCCGAATCATGTGCAGACCATGCGTCAAAGCCGGGAGGATATGCTCTTGGGTCCGATCCACGGTCGAGTACGGGCAGGGACACAGGTGCGTCGAATGCGCCACGATCGCAGCCAACAACAACCTTTCATTGCACCTGTGCAGTACCTGGTCAGAGACTCCGGACACGCCACAGACCCATGAAGACCGAGTCATGAGGCAGCATGGAAGACAACTGCCGCTTCATCATCAGTACGATAACCCCCTTCCGTTCGCCGGTTTGCTCCCTCTTCGCAACGCGAATGGACTCATCACAGACTTAAACCCAGAACTCCCCGAAGAGTCGGATGTTAAAGGCGACAGATATAGCAATGGAAACGGCGCCAAGCTATCCTTTATCGTTACCGCCGACGAGAGGATAACCGGTCGCAGAACGTGTGAACTTTGCTACTTCACAAATACTGAATGCTATACGTATACCGGTTCGCCTAGAAACGCTTGCCATACCTGCGCAGCGCTCGCCATCATTTGCACCGAGATAGATCATAACAACCCGGATCAGCCGGTGGTGGGGAATGCTCGTATAATCTGGCCGTTCTGGGATCTTCACACCACCGCCGGACGCCTTCGCGACAACCCGTTCAGAGGATTCAAAAAGTGTCGGCCATGCAACGATGCCAACCTTCACTGCGAGCATAAGCGCCCCTGTGGCGCCTGCCAGAGAAACAACACCCAGGACGACTGCGAATCCATCAACCCAGCTTATACTACTCCTGCCGGCTTCCCGACCGAGATGCTTCAATGGGGCTTTGGTACCTTCATGGCCGACAGACACGTCGGCGACAGGAGTGTAAACTACTATTTGGCCATGGGATGTGGTCCCTATGGCGCTGATGACAACGATCGCTGTCTGCACGATCCAACCCGACTGATGGTCGGCCCCAAGCCAGCGACAATCAACCACAATTTCGCCCCAGTTCAGGCCAAGCACGATACTATGATAACGAGGCTTAGAAATCGAGAAGCGTGGATCCAGGCGACATACCCGGGCGTATACCAACTGCCTGGTAGGGGCTGGATCCCACCTTATCTATTTTCCACCGAAGCGCAACATTGTGTAACGACCGGCGTTGGCGGAAACTCGCTATTTTGGAGACGTGAGGATGATACTTTCACGCCCACCTTGGTGACCGTGCCTACGCAGGGAGGAGGCCAGTCGCAGCGGATACAACGGCTTGCACATCCCTTCGATATCTACGATATAAACGGGAACCTCATTTTAGGAAGTCAAGGACCTGGGGGGGGAGGAGGAGGAGCAGGAGGAGGAGGAGCAGGAGGAGGTGGTGGTGCGAGAGGAGGAGGTGGCGCTAGAGGGGGTAGAGGAGCTAGAGGGGGTAGAGGTGCTAGAGGGGGTAGAGGAGCTAGAGGAGGAGCTAGAGGAGGAGCTAGAGGAGGAGGAGCAGCTGGAGGAGTAGGAGGAGGAGCAGTTGGAGGAGGAGCAGTTGGAGGAGCAGTTGGAGGAGCAGGAGGAGCGGGAGGAACAGGAGGAACAGGAGGAACAGGAGGAACAGGAGGGACAGGAGGAACAGGAGTGGCTGGAGGAGCAGGAGGAGCTGGAGGAGTAGCTGGAGGAGCAGTTGGAGTGGCTGGGGGAGCAGCCGGAGGAGTAGCTGGAGGAGCAGCTGGAGGAGCAGCTGGAGGAGCAGTTGGAGGAGCAGTTGGAGGAGGAGCAGTTGGAGGAGGAGCAGTTGAAGTCGCTGGAGGAGCGGCTGGAGGAGGGGAAGACCTGCCAGATCTAGGACTTGGACAAATGATGGATATCGACGAGGACGAGCCAATGGGGCAACACAAGCAGCACGGACAGCTCGGGCAACCCCAGCAAGAAGAAAACCACAGGGAGGGAGATTTCCCAACTGAACAGGACATAAGAGCGCAACGGCAGCGCTTGCTTGACCTGGTGGGCGGGGATGTCCATCATCCAGGGGAAAAAAATGAGACAGTCACCGGGTGGAACCAATTTCTTGGGCGCATCGAAGACCCTGCCTACAACCACCCTGGGCGGGTATTTGCTACACCGAAACCGCAAGACATACATTGCCTCCGGCAGGAAGATGTACCACAGGGTGATCAACTCTTCAACGTACTCACAGAGGCACACCTAGATGATGACCATGGTCTCCTGCGAGAATTCCCACGCTGTTTTGAGGGGACTCTGTTTGTCAAGGAACGGGGCGTCGACCCTGGGTCTATGCAACTGGAACAGAGAGATCCAGAGCCCGCGATTCCATGGGTCCGTCAGGGGGAAGCCTGGGCAACAGAGAGGGAGAGTACCGTAAATTTGTACCTCGAAACAGGGAGTCAAGACGCATATGAAATTTTGGCCACGAAACAAGCTTTTGATAATGTCCTCAGAGACATTCCTCGAGACAGAAGGCCGCCCGACCCGATCCCGGAGGGGACCGAGCACCACTGCTCGGAAGAGGGCGGAACGGGTCGTACTTCGATGAAAGAGATGAGAAAATGCCAGAACTTGCGTCACCCGGCCGACGCACCCCATTTGGTGTGTCTGACATGCGACATGGGAAGCAAAGGGCTCATATGGGAGAAAGAGCGGTCAGGAGATGTTGAGGGGCGAACAAGGGACGCTTTATATACTGAGAACGCCGCCAACCTCATCCTCATGCGAGCATACTTTTGCCATGGCTGCGCCAGACTCTACAGTGAAAAACATGAATTATGGCAGGGAACGGGATACGACGTCTATGGTATTGAGGATCCTGGGGCTCCGGGCACCAATCCCGCATGTGTCGATGAATCGGGCATCCAACGGGGAGGCTGGAAGGGGAAAGGAGCCAGAGCCATCACGGGGTGCAATTGCATGGAGAAACTCATGGAAGCCACGCTTTGCTTCTACCATCGCCAGTCTCTTGTCCAGAGGATGATTTCGCAGGCGAAATTGATACGGCGTTGGAGACTCACGACTTTTGGCAAGCACATCTGCCCCATGTGCCAGAAGGAACCGGGAGCCGAGGACCCGAATTCTCCGCCACCGCCAACAAGCGACCAACCCCTCATGTGGTGTTGTCTTCTGTGCGGCGGGATGGTAAAGGATCCTGATTCCGGCGACACGGCTACGCTTATCCCACCAACGGAGGAGAAGTATCAGCAGTGGTGGGTTCATGAAGGTAAAGATTACGCTCCGCCGGGCTACCAGAGCGCCACGGCTCTTACGTTTTCGCTTCCGCTTTGGCCGAAATCGACTACCCCTGAGGGAGAAGATCTCGACATGGGTTAATCTCGGTGCTCGCGTGGACCTGATTTCGGTCTCGCTAGTGATATCGGTCGCAGCCAACGGGAGACGAGTAAAGAAAAGAAGAGGGTTGGGGTTGGACAGGCCGTGTGTTTGGAGACAGAGTGCGAATGGGCCTCTTGGAAAAGAGATAGCTCCAAATATAGAGAGTAAGCATCCATCTGTAGGAGTAGTATATATAATCTTATACAGAAGGTGAACAGATTGAATAGATAATAGATATCATGACTCCGGGTGAAAGAAATGTAGTCGACTACATTTTTTGGGTTACAGACCATAGCAGGAGAAATAGGGATAGGAACAAAAAAGGTCAGAAAGTGGTAATTGGACTATGAACGGGGACGAATGAGAGAAGTGAATGACTGAAAATCTCCCACCAGTCCTAGCTGATCGGCTTGGGTGAGATATATGCAATACATATATATCAGCTTTGACAGAATCGCCTCAAATCGATCCAGCATGAACCCATCTATCAGATACTTAAGAGTCTGTACAAGGCGAAGGATAGTATGCCCTAGCATAGAAGCATTATTCACCACCATGGCTAGGATGTTGTCTTGTGCTCTAAGATGATTCATATTCACATTCCTGTCGTGTAGAATTGGTAAGCTCGAAGCTCAAATACTGGTCCTATTCAGGGGACAAACGCTTTGACAGTGAGTGGGCAGGTCACAGCTCAATGGATGAAGATGGGAGAGAGAGGCAGACTTCAACAGAAACTTGTGGAACGTTGTCTGAAACGTAGTCATTTTTGGTATCTCCAATCCGAGATTTTGAAGTATGCCTAAGCCCGCTGCCAAGGAGAGAAAAATAAAAACAAAATAATAAAAATAATAAAAGAGAAAAAGCTTGTGAAAAAGAAACAAAGGAAAATATAGCAATGATGCCTTGCCTAGTAATGGCTGTCTCTGTGGGCCATTCCACCGCCCTCGGCCCCCCCTCGCCTGGACGACGAAGGCCCAAATATGCACCTCCTGACATGCGCAAACATGGAACATATGTTGTAGCCGTAAGTCGCCTCCCCTTCATTATTCCCGCTCGTCGATTCACAGCCCGGTTTCTCGTTAATTTGCGTTGGTCTCCCAGTCTCGGTAGCATGGCGGAACAGTCGACGTATAACCCTTTACATAAGTACGCACTTCGAGCAGCAGCCAGCCTCCTGCTCGCCGTTGTCAATGTCCATAGGCTTGGGTGGACCGTTGATGCCCGAGATTCCTCCGCTCCCGGTCGAATATCCTTGCATCTCGCGGTTGTACCTTCGGATTTCACGCACGAGGTCGTAAAACGCCTTATCGACATTGATCCTCGACTTCGCCGACGTTTCGATGAATTTGCAGTTGAAAGACCTAGCTAGCGACTCTCCGTCTATAGCGGAAAAGAAACAAGCCTGGTTAGTACATGATTGGGACCTGGGTCCGGAGGCCACGAGCGAGCGGACGGTAACGCGAAGATGAAGGCGGAATGACAGCCGAGGTCGATAACATACCTTGCCTGCTGACTTCTCGTTCACTCTCCAAATCGCACTTGTTCCCAACAACGACCATGGGGAAATAATCCTTGTCTTTCACCCTTAGTATCTGTTGCTGGAATAGGGTGATTTCCTCGAAACTCTGCTTCGACGTGATGGAGTAGACTAGTAAAAAGCCTTCGCCGGTTCGCATGTACTGTTCTCTCATCGCCGAATATTCCTCTTGTCCCGCAGTATCCAAGACGTCAAGAAGCGCGAGCTCGTCGTCGATGACGCATCGCTTGCGGTAGGAGTCTGCACGGAGGGGACGAGCCCGGGTTAGCTCGGAAACAACCCAATATCCCAACATATAACGCCCAATTCTTTTTTTTCCCTTTTTCTTTTTTGAAACGACAAAGCAAAAGCGAGTCAATAGCGGCGAGCTAGTACGGACCTTCGATTGTGGGATCGTATTCGTCAACGAAATGGCTCTGGATTAGCTGAATGGTGAGGCAGGACTTGCCAACACCTCCACCCCCTACAACCACCAGCTTATATTCTCGGAGGAACTGCAGCCGGTTGTCTAAGTATCAGCTATAGTGATCTTTACCAATTGCCCGAGGGCCATGCTTTGGATTAGGGGAAAGAGAAAACGACAATGGGCAACAAGCGTTGCGTCACAGACACAACACACACGACGGGCCTGAAGCCCTGAAAGGGCACGCGAGGGTAAAGATGCCAGGAACATATATGATTGATTTATACTAACCTTGGATGCCATTATGACGGCAGGTTATGTGATGAATTGAAAGACTACTCCCTGAAGTATCCTAACGTCTCTGGTTTTGGTGAAGGCAGCGAGGTGAGGTGTAAAGGGGAAGTGGAGATTAACTGGATGTCCCCGGGGCTGATCAGGAGAGAGGGAATGTTGAATGCGTTGAATGCGAGTCGGAGAGGAAACAGGCGCGCGATTAAGGTGGAAAGTGTCGTGTCCTGCTCTACAACACCCACTCGGTTCGTGGCTCGGAAGAGGTGAAGTGGGAACGGAACGGTTGTTGGAATGGTCGAGGGGGTCGGTTAGGAGTTTAGGTGATGTGGAAACTCAAAAGGAGCAGACTCGAACAGATAACCTCAACTGTATCCGTTGTTGACTGCTTAGTATTATTTCCTCGGATCTCTGGTGTTAAAAACGGTCTTGCGAAAGGGCGGCAAGGGATGGGGAAGGGAGAGAATAGAATGCGAAGTATGGGCCAGAGCAGAGGCGGAGGTGAGGAAAGAATTGGGAGAGCGGGTTTGGTATGTCAAAACAAAAGCGGTAGGATAATAGGGGATCAAAGACAGTGTGTGTACGGAGTACATGTAGCTCGGGCTTGGTGCTGAGGTCTAAGGGATGGTGGAAGTACCCCATAGGTGGTAGGTGCGTCTAGGGGTGACTTTGATAGGTGAAATCTTGGAAGGTGGGGTGGGAAGGACGGAAGGGTGGAACTGGAAAGGGTGGAAGGTGGGAAGGGGTGGAAGGGTGGAAGGGAAGGTGGAATGCGTGGAAAAGCTGTGGGAAGGAGGGGCGTGGATTGGGAGAAATTTAGTGTGTTACCAAGGCTCAAGTGCTGTGCTCCTGCCTCCTGCTTGGTACTGTACGAAGTACATGCTTTGTAGTGTAGTTATAGTGGAGCGAACTCCAGATTGAACAATTCTACGAAGTAGTAGGTGTCCACCTCCCGTCAGGTCGGTCAGGGAGACCCAGACCACCAATTGTACAGTACATGTCGAGGAGGACGGACGATGTACACCGCAGTTACATCGATCCCACAGTCACTGCTGCGAACAGGTTATGCCTGTCCATCTTGATGGACCTGCTAGTGCGCTACATACAAATTCGGCTCCTCAGTGTTGAATTTGAGGTATCATAATATCATTTAGCTGGAGATCAACGAAGCGAGGGATACATCACATAAATCATTTACACAAATCAAGCATCCATCATGTTAAGCTCCTGTATCAGTACATACTTCAAGGTCTGTCGACTAATACAACAACGCTCCCAATCTCAAAAAGAATCTTAAATTATTCGACTGGATTTGATGCCTTGGTTTCGATCTTCCACTGTTTCCCAACCTCGACTTCGAATATATCAATAATTATCGCTTAGGGCTGACGGGCGAGGACAGGAAGCATGTCTGGTATCAACATGTGAGAGGAATCGTCTTTCAAGATAGACAAGCCATTGCCTTGGACTTCATTTGCGGCGCACTGACAGGCCGTTGTCTAGACCTATCCTCATGATTCGTTGAGGCTGATGGAAAAGCTGGGCTTCCGTAGCGGCAAATCGAGAAATTCGGTGTCTCTGGACACACCAACGTCTTACAGAAGACTTTCTCCCTCGGGTCTGGAGGCTGTCAAAAGATTCTAGCCGTTCTGATGCAACCGTGACTTTGGGGTAGTTTGCTTCGTACTTCGTACTGCATAGTCACAACCAGTGCACGAAGTTGGTGAACTTCCCAGCGTTCACGTTACACTCGCCAGGCAGTCGATGGGATGCAATGGTGCTAGAAGAATGGACGACAACAAAGTACTTCTCACACACCTTGATACGCCAACGGTGGACAATCTCCACATCTGAGAGAAACGATATCTTCCCAGATGGTTAAAATGTCCTCCTTCGTAGATGCGAGGTATCATCCAAGGTGCCATCGACCACTATAGGGGTCAATGCAAGTTGGCCTTCAGTGGGTTCATGAACTCGCGCATACCACCACCAGAGAACTCCCGAGTGAGGCACCTTTGGTTGATCGGGCGAACTATCACATTCTTCTTTAATACATGCGAGAAGCTGCTAAGGGGAGAATTCATCCATCAACTGTTAGTCGGTCTCTAGGAGAAGTAAACATTTTGTTGCATAAGCAAGAAAGAGGCCAAAACGGCAGTCCATACTAGCCAGCAAAGAGCTTCGGGCAGCATTTCTAATTCCCGGGAGGAGCCAGGCCACCAACCGTGCTTCGGTATTCCTCATCGCCCAATATGCCATCGCTGGCGGAGAGGGCCCTTTTTAATATCCACAGCAATTCCATACGAATTGGCTTCATATTAATGGCCAGTTTTCCTCGCTAGGAGACACATCAGGAGTCACCAAAAGGTACCAAGTTCAAGTATCCCGCTTCTCCCTCTTGTTTCTCTCGATTCAACCATGTTCTGCCATTTAAAGCTTCGAGCCGTCTCGTTTCGGTCATATCACAGCTTCCATATTGTGCTCTTGCCGCCCATTCTTCTGCATGTTGTCTGAAAACGGCAAGCTGCAAGGCCCCCTTGTCTCTTCTTTTTTCTCTTCTTTTCTTCCTTTTTTTTTCGGGTTCTCTCCTTCCTTTATTATTCGCCGACGGACCGGGACCAGTTGCGTTGGAACTCTTATCCAACACTATTTTCCCGTTTTGTGTCTTGGCAAAAGATCAATATTATGTCCGAAGTGGTTTTCCGAGCCTGGCAAATACTTCGTCCTTGTAAAAGAGCAGTGCCAGTGCCACCTATTACTTTGTCAGACTGCTCGAAATGCTGCAGCACCAGATATCACCTTAAAAACCCCTGTCCTTGGCTGCAGCATGCATCCCGCAGCCATGCGGTTTTTAGGCGGCAGGCACGCTGCAAGGAGTCGTGAGAGCTGTGCGGAGTTGGATCTGCGGATACGGAGTACTTTGTACTTTAATGGAGGCGTTGACCCTCCTGTGTCAGAGTCCGATCTCATTACTCGCTCTCACAGGCACACAATTTGGATCACTGCGGCGGCGTCTACACTGGAAACCTAACCTACAAGAACGCATTAGAGGATCGGATTGGTCCCCGGAGCAAGCTGAGGAGCAAGAAGGGTCGACCAATAATTGAAGACCGGTCACGACCCCTTCGTCTTACTCGCATCAAGATCTATTCTCAGCTCCGCGGTACTGCAAATCCCAAGCGACTTGTATGTTGGTAGCAGGGATTCACTACGCTGATATCCCTCACAGAATAAAGTCGTACTTACGTCACGTACGACGGAGTTGCTTCGTGGTTCGTACACTTCAAATGTTTCCTCCCCTCTGTTTCTAGAAAGGTTTGAGATCTTGTTCTCACGCGCCAAGTCGCGTGGTTGTGCAGATCGTACCTCTCCCAGAATTCCTTAGCACCAAACCTTACCTTTAGGGGGCCCTTCCACATGATAATTATTTGTTTTCCCTTTCATCTTTTCTCGAGACCTCTCCGTGCTGAGGGTAACGGCATGCCTGGGCTTGGTGGGTGATCGAGCCCCCCCAGTGGTCGCCGCCGGAGTAACATCACCTAACACCTAACCTCTTCAACAGAGCTCATCGTGGACGGCCAATCACACCGCTTTTCGCACGAAGTGCATTGGAGACCGAGAGGGACGCCAACAACAGGCGCGAGATTTTTTTGCCCCCATGTCTCCCCGCGGCCGCGCCTCCTGCAGGAAAACTGTAGCGGAAGTCTAAGTCTATCATGCCATTAGCCCATCCCATCACATCAGCCGGTCTCTTGAACCAAGGAAATGCTCGTTGTCGAAGCTTACGATTCGCCCAGATTGTAGATACTTCCTCTTCATAGGCGGTTATTCCAGAAGCCAGCGGTTGATGAGGCTGCTCAGACCCCGGTCTCTGACGTTCATTCGTTACTCTTTACCTTCTCTCCAACCCCCCGGCCTCTCCACACCGTCATTGCTGATCCTCTGAAACCTTTCTGATGCTCATAGACTACGACCATATCGGGGAAGCGATCTGATCAATGTCACGCATGGCGCCTTTTAACTCTGACCCCTCTATTCAATGTTCAAGACCCCGCAGCCAAGGATTCCATCCTCCCGTAATGTAGGCCATAGTGTAGGTTCTCACAGATCACGATGAGGGTCCGTCACAATATTAGACCCTTCCTAGTAGTTTTCCTAGTGGGCCTGGGCCCGATTTGGCGAATTAGACTTTTCCCTCGCATGATTTCCACGAAGCTCTCACCATGAATCCTTCTGCGAAGGAGTCACTAGTTCAGAGTAGCGTAGCCCTTACCGCTCAGCCAAGGCATCGACACATGAACCCTCGTTTTTCACATATGCCCACCTGTTGCGCCCTTTGAAACCCCAAGGGATAAAAGACGGGCCCAGGGCCTCGGGTCAGACGGGTGGTTGTGATGGTATTTCCGCAAAGATCTTTTTTTTTTTTTTTTTTTTTTTTTTTTTTTTTTTAAATCATGCACTCACTGCCTGTGTGCGCCTCACGCCGCCTATGCCTCGACATAGACTCTGTCCCACTTATGGGCCCCCGGGAGAACGTGGAAAGAAGCCTTAGAATCTATGACGGTTGGCCGAAAGTACAAAGTAATTGAAATCGAACGCCAGGACGCGCTAGAAGGCCCAGAGCGCATGTTTCCATACTAAACTACCAACAGATAACGATTATACTAAAGCCAATATTACCGGCGACCGCCGCGTTCAAGACATTATTGCTAGTTTTCAGTCCAACGTATGGATCTTGACCAGAGCCTCTTGGCTAATTAGGCTCCGCTGAGGTAAATTTTACCTACTATTTACATCCTGGTTGTGGCGAGCGTTTCGAACAGCTGTTGTGTATGTACTTTGGGAAGGGATGTTGGCGGTGACTAGGACCTGGTCATGATACCGATGTCCTGAACCGCTTGCATGCATATCAGAAGAATCAGCTGCCCCTTGGCCTTCTGTTGAACCTACTCTTTGTTTTCGCCCGCCTTTTGATAGAGTTTGATAGAGAACCCTTTGTACAAAGGACTTTCGTTGATTGGCTCAGTAGGGCGTGTGGTACGAGGGAAGCTATCGCCAGCGAGAGCTCGGCAGTGTTATCTTTCTTTTCAAGGGATATAGAGAAGTTTTGTTTAACAAAGTACTGGTCATCTACTTCGTACGCCCACTCAGCATACCGGGAGAATGGTTAGTCTACATAGTACTCAATGTCGGATTGTCTTGACTATTCAAGCCCTCAGTGGGCCTGGCTGGCCAAGTCATGCCCGCCTGACAAGTAGCAACGGAACTTTTCATCGACCCATCAAGTCGTGATTAGATCCGTCGAATGGATCTGGATCAATGGATGTCTCTATCAGAGTCCCCCACTTTCGAAAAAGTCGCATACACTCGATTCTTCGCCTCTGGATCCCTTTCTTTGGAATGTTCTAGTCGGACCACATTCCAGGGAAAAGATACGGAGAAAACCAACATTGGGTGGGAGTCTAGATTGTTATAACGGTTACGAGGTCACGAATCGACGACTCCAGTTCTCCGCATGGGTCCCTGTGGCTTCCGCCAGCTTAACGCCTCATGAGGCGAAACTGGTACTTGTAAAAGGCCGTTGCAACAACTGCAAGAACTTCCGCGTGGGATGAATTGAAAGAATTCTCCGAATTACTTTGGCGATTATGAAACTTACGTATTTGGCCCAAATTGATCTTCGCGATGTCCAATTTTTCTCGTCCAGAGGTTGACAGCACGTGGGCTTCGTGGGTCACGAACACCCCACGCAGGAACCGCTTTCTTAAAGCGCTCACCGAGGCCAGACGCTGGGATCGCCGCATTTCATCTTCTTCTTATTTCCATGTTAATATCACAACAATGTAGGCTTGCAAAGAACCGCAAACCTAGCGTCCATCCAATAATGGTCCATACAACGCAAGAGCCAAATATCGATATGGGGGGACTGTGAAAGTGAGAAACTACACCATCGGAGAGGCCGAACACTACCCCTTCGTTCTCCTATGTTCCTCACGAAAGATCCGCAGTGTTCTTCTTCTGCTCCGCATCGAGCACATCCTCCGACTCGATCCTCTTGCCCTGCACATTCTCCTCCACCTCTGCGACCAAGCTCTCAAGGAAATCCTTATCTCGGCCTACCAATGTTACCGTGTTGTGCGCCTCGCCCCATCGTGGATAACTGCCGACCTTAACGCCCTGTGGCTCTACCCTCGCGGCGAGAGTTGTTAGATAGTCCGCGACGAGACTTTCAGCTAGAGGAGTCGAGATGATGACTCGAAAGATGCCCTTGCCCTCGCCTGCGAGTCTCGGGAGGACGAAAGGGCCTAGTCCGTCAAGTAGTTTTTGGACTGGAGAGTAAACCGCATCAGTATCATGTACTACCTACGGGACCCCATTCAACTCAATGCTAGGCGGGGGATGGGGAGGACCTACAAAGCTTGGGGACACCCGGAAGAATGTGAATGTTTCCGTTCACGACGGTAACCGGCACCCAGAGATCGTCGTGAGGGAAGATGACCTGCTTGTCGACATCTCTCTTCTCATCAATGGGAAGCTGCACCATGCGCAATCTCGCCCTCTTAGCCGGCGTGTCATCCTCCCAGTTAAAGTTGGGCTGTGACGGGTGAGGGACAGAGATCTTTCGCATCCGCTCGTAGGCTTGTTGGTGAAGACACAAGGGCAGGCCAAACGCCTTGCCGATGGACTGATATGTGATATCGTCATGCCTGCAAAGGGCAGTGAGTAATGCCTCTTGTTAATCGCTTACGGATAAAAAGCTAATGCTTTTCTGGGTTGTGGCTTGGGGTGCATGCATACGTAGGTCCAATACCTCCACTGCCAACCGGTTAGCGAAGTGCAATTTCGTCAACCTCGACACTAGATATTCACAAAGAGCTGATGCAAAAACGTAGAGGAAACTTACCTGGTAACAACAAAGTCGTAGTTGTCACTCATACGGCGGACAGCCTCAATAATCTCACTCTCATCGTCGGCAATGACCTCGACACGTTTTAGGTTCTATGCCTGTTAGACGAACGGTTTTCCACAAAAAAAAAAAAAAAGCGCCGAGTATGCCGGCCACGGCCCTATCCTCGTCCTCATTCCCAACTGCGCCATTGACCTGTCTAGCCCTTTGAATCCCGAGCGATATCGCTTACAATACCTAGTGAGAAGCACCATTTCGCCAAATACGCCGAATTGGTGTCAACCGTTTTCCCTCCCAGCACCTCATCCCCAATGATGAGGCAGGCCGCGGTGTGTATCGCCCGCGCATTGCGCTCGTCAGCCGAGGCCATTCTGCGAGAGAGGATGCTGGAAGCTTGGTGGCCGGTTCTGAGGAGGCTCGTAGGCGAAGTCGAGAGGTGTCTCGCAACCTGGGATAGTCGGGATATCATGAGGCGACGAGTCGGAATTCAGCAAATTGCGGGTTCGGCGGGAGATGGAGTTGCAGTTGCAGCGTGTGAGCGGGCTTTGAGGTTTCCCGGAAGTGCTTCGGCAGTTTACGCGGTGGTGGTAATGTGCTAATTCCGACTGGGTGTGAGGCGAGAATTAGGAGCAAATTGGGGTGTCAGTACCTGGATCGCCTGGAATTACTCTTTACTGAAAGGGTGATAGCTGGCGCCGTTTGATATTAACATCAATCAAACCAATTGGTCTCGATTGATGAACCCCGACTCCTCCCCAGATTCCCCCCTCGGAAAGACTTCGTCTAAAGTATACGTGCACCCTTCTAGTTGGGAGGGGCTCGCTCACGGGATCTCTATCGTTCTGGGAAACCTCAATCGATTCAATTGAACAAAATCAGACAGCCAAAATGGTCTTGGGACAAGCCAGCATTAATTATTAATAGACGCATCCATCAATCCAATTGATGTCTTCGGAGTAGGCTCTCCGGCAATATCAATGTTGTCGGACTGCGACAAGTTTGATAATCCCATCAAATAAGAGAATACATACACGTATTTCAGGACGTTTCGTTCGATCAATGTGCTCGTCGACACTCGCTCACTTTTGAAGATCTCAATACTTTGTTGGGCAGCATAGAAGGACGCTCTTGATATCTGAAGGTGAAAGCGGGTGGGGTCCAAGACGAGCACGAGGCGATATTTCATCAATGTCAGCTCGGCAGCTCGATCCTTCCTTCAAATGTACATCTAGCACCTGCACTCAAACCACTCTTTGAGTGCTCCCTCCAACGCCGCCTTTTCTTACATCACCCAGAAGAGCGATCAAGATATACTTGGCAACGCCAACTAAATACCTCTACTTGATTCCGTTCAATCCGACTCCAACACAATAACAATGGTGCGCAACAACCCGTTCCCTCTGGAATGCGGGGATATCCAGGCCCTCACCATTGCGAAACTACCCCGCTAATATGACATAATGGTTCTTCGTCGCGTGTGACTTCACAGAGCTCCGAGGCGAGACTCTACACGTTCTCGCAAGAGACAAAGGACCATCTGCGCAAGTTCCGACTCGGAACTTCGCGTGCGAATGATCCCCAAGCTGTGATTTGTATGTATGTCTTTTATATGGTTGGGTTAGCTTGCCGTCATCGCGCGCTGCAAGCTCCCTTGAGGCTTTGCCAATCATCCGGGCCACGACGTATCAATCCTTAGAAGCGTCTTGATTCTAACCAGTCGGAACTCTTGCGTTTTCAGACTACATCGATAAATCGACACACGAGATCCGCCAAGACCAAGACAAGGTCGTCTACAAGTCCCTCGAAGAAATCGCCGATGATCTCCCTGACCACGCCCCACGATTCGTGCTACTGAGCTACCCCCTGACCCTGGTATGCACCCCTCCCTCTCCTCAAGTCCCGTCCGCCTCTCCCTCCCCCCTTCGTCGCATGAACTCGTGAACCATTACACCGCATACCTGCGTCAGTTACCCTCCGATACCCAACATCGTTCCATCCCTCACTTAGCTTCGGTCTTTGCTTCCTACAACGGAGTACGAAAACACCTTAGAGGAGGAGACACGCGGCTTGCCGTCTTGCCGTAATGGAACGATGACCAAGAATTTAGAGTGCTGACCCCTGTTTGCCTTTTGTTTTCACTAGCCTTCCGGCCGCCTCTCGGTTCCCTACGTCCTGCTGTACTATCTGCCCATTACGTGCAATGCCGAGCTGAGAATGCTGTACGCCGGGGCGAAGGAGCTGATGCGCAATACGAGCGAAGCTGGCCGTGTGATCGATATCGAGAGTATCGAAGACTTGGATGAAATACCGAAAAAATTGGCCGTGGAGTAAGGACTGAATAGTCGGGGAAGAAGGAAAGCAGGAACACGAGAATATTGAAGGCATGGATGGCATCCAACTTTTTTGTGTGCGACGAAGCCCGATTTAACATGCTTATCATGAATAATATCCTTGCGCCGCGCTTCTCTATGCATGTTCTATGATCTTGAGAATATGGGGTATCCAAGCCCGATGATCGAGGATGGGGGGAAGAAAAAAAAGAAAAAAAAAAAAAAAAAAGAATTTGTGAATAGTTGGAGAGTGATTCAATCCTTCGGTAGCACTTCGTCAATCTTGAGTCCAAGTTGCTCCGCAACGCCCTTCACCACCTCCATGAATGCCGTACATGCCGGGCTGTCAGGGAAAGAATCGAAATAGCTCTCTCCGTAATCGCAGGCAATACCGATCCTAGGGTCTAGAGGGACCGCCCCCAGATACGGGATTCCCTGTTCCTCCGCCAACTTCTTCGCTCCTCCCGTCGTCGCCCTGAAGATGCGGTTCACATGTTTGCAAGAGCGGCAGACGTAGCCACTCATATTTTCCGCCAGCCCAAGTATCCGTATGCCGGCCTTGCGGCAAAAGTCAATTTCCTTGCGTACGTCGAGTAGCGAAGTTTCCTGCGGGGTTGTGACTAGAACGGCGCCGTCGATGCCGCTCTCCTTGAGGAATGTGTTGACGCTGAGATGTTCGTCGCTTGTACCCGGGGGCGTATCTACGAGAAGGAAGTCCATCTCGCCCCACTCCACGTCTTTCAGAAACTGCTTAATTAAGCCGTTCTTCTTCGGTCCTCGCCAGATGATGGCGTCATCCTTGTTCGGAAGCATGAATTGGATGCTCATCACACCGAGATTGTCCATCACCCATACGGGCGACCACCCCGTAGCGCTGACATGTATCGTTTCATTCTCGACGCCCATCATCTTTGGTATGCTCGGTCCGCAGATATCAGTGTCCATGATGCCCACCGTGGTGTCCGGGTTTGTAGCGAACGCATGTCCCAGCAGGCTGGTGAACGTGCTCTTTCCTACCCCGCCTTTCCCACTCAGGACGAGAATCTTGTGCTTCACGCCCTCTAGCCGCGCCGCTATGAGCGGAATCTCGGGATCGGGGCCCTTGGGGGCCGACGCGCATATCTTTTGGTTCGGACATCCGGCGCAGGAGTCGGCCGTACCCGCTCGCTCGGATTCTGGGCCCGGACAGTGCTCGGGTTCTGGAGCGACGAGTTGTGGCTTTTGCTTGAGGGGGTTGGAGAGCACGTCCTGTATCTCCTCTGCTGGAGATATGTCTAGTGCGGGCGCCATATCCGCTGCTTTTCTCTTATAGCGTTTCAACGTTTGGAGAGTCTGGAAATGTTTTCGGGTCAAGTGGCGAAGGTCGAGGTTGAGGGGGGAAATCCAAGGAGACCAAGCAATAGATAACTGTTGATTAATAATGTCCATCGACACCAAACATCGCGCCTTCGGTTCATTTTCTCATGATGAATATGCAAAGCTATTTTCTCATTTGGCGCCGTCACTAAACGTCAATATTTTTTTACACGTCTTACCTGCGCATGCATATTAATCTCCCTACTATTGCGGTCTCACGGTGAGAGTATGAAGCGCGGGCCAAGCTTCAGATGATGCAACTGAGCACATGGAAGCCCCGTCATGCCGACATCGGTCACGAGAACCAAAGGGTGGGATGGGATATAATCTTGCGTTGACATTTCGCAGCTCGGGAAAACAATGATTCCACGACTTTTATTCACTTCATAGGTTAAAATCTCCAACAGCTTTGCTGGGGAATTTGGTTGGAATTTTGAAGCCGAATTGGCCCTCATCTTCGTTCCTGGCGCTTCCACCAGCAAAAACCAAAATCGCCCGATAAGATTGATAAGAGCGACCCCACCATAAAAAATTCCTTCCCCACCATGCACTCAGTCCTAAAGGTACCACACCAGCCAGGGTCCTGAACTCTCAAAACAGCAACGGACTAACGCACAATCGGATCCAGTTGAACTCTCAAGCGTCCTGATAAAGCACAAAAACAATGTCGCCTTCCTCCGATATCACGATCGCGAGCCTGCGAGAATCCCTCTGCTCCGAGGACACCCACCTCCCCGTCCGATTTCGAGCCCTCTTCTCCCTCAAGCATCTCGCGAAGCACTCCGAAGGCCCCAAGGCTCTCGAAGCCATCGATGCCATCGCCGCCGCTCTCTCCTCGCCTTCCGCGCTTCTCAAGCATGAGCTAGCATACTGCCTCGGACAGACGGGGAACCTTGCCGCGGCGACGAGCCTCCGGGAAACCCTCGAGGACCTCCAGGAGGATCCTATGGTTCGTCATGAGGCGGCCGAGGCGCTTGGCGCTTTGGGAGACCAAGAGAGCCTTGATCTTCTGAGAAGGTTCAGAGATCGCGAAGGGGAATCCGTCGCCGTAAAGGAGACTTGTGAGATCGCTATTGACAGGATTGAGTGGGAGAACTCGGCGGAGCGCAAGGCCGAGAAGTTGAAGCAGAGGTTAGTATATGGAGGCTTTGCAACTCTACGAGTTATATTCCCAGTTTTTTTTCTTTTCTCCCTTCTCTATTGCTTCTCTATTTTCTCCCCTGCCCTCTTACGCGACAGAAAGCTGACCCGGGAAAATACGGTTGCAGTGACTTTGCTTCCGTCGACCCCGCCCCGCCGCTACCCGAAACCGAAGAGTCTGTCGAACAACTTGGGAAGACCCTCATGGATACGTCTAAGCCTCTGTTCCTCCGGTATCGCGCCATGTTCGCTCTGAGGGACCTAGCATCCCCTCCCTCCCTTCCCACCGCCGTTCCTGCCGTCAAGGCCCTCGCCGAGGGTTTTAAGGATACTTCTGCGCTCTTCAGACATGAGATCGCATTTGTATTCGGCCAGCTATCTCACCCTGCATCTATCCCTGCGCTCACAGATGCCTTGAGCAATCCCAACGAAGCAAGTATGGTTCGACACGAAGCTGCCGAAGCTCTCGGGAGTCTCGGCGATGAGGAGGGTGTTGAGGACACTCTGAAGAAATTCCTTGATGATCCCGAGAGGGTTGTGCGTGAGAGTGTCATCGTTGCGCTGGATATGGCGGAATATGAGAGGAGCAACACTGTGGAGTACGCTTTGATACCAGAGACGACGCCGGCTTCCGCATGACGGGTGTAAGTGTAAGTGTGGGCGATTGTATGTTTTTGCGTTACGGAGCGATATATTCGAATCAACAACTGGGAGATTAGTTGTCTTGGTTCCACCTGCGGGTTTTCGTTAGCCTCAACAAAAGTTATTCCATCTTTGCCGAAAAACGTATGCGCGTACTTGTGTCCACAGTCGCAGAAGAAGAGAACCGTGCTTCCCTCGTCGGCACTTCGGAGCTGTAGTGTTGTGTATCGGACCTCGCGGGCACCACACTTCGGGCATTTCTCCTCCGTCTTCGCCATAGTATCAACTTTATGCCTCTCGACGGCCTGAATCGAGGTGTGCAGCTTCTGTCGAAGTTGTGAAGGGAAATCGTTCGGCGTGGTCGACGATTCGGTCTTTATCTGTGCAATATCTGTCGCCCATGGCATGTTAGAGGAATCTACTCGTGTCTGGTTCTGGTAGCAAGCATGTAGATTTACCTTTGGACTCTAGTCCGCAGCATTCACATTTCAAGATGTTCTTCTTACTACCCATGGATTCGGGAAGCAGATTGCCGCAACCCACGCAAAAGACAATACCTCCGATTGCCGACATATTGGAATATTTAATGGGAAATTGTCAGAAAAAAAAAGTAGCCGTCGCAAACCAGAAAGTGATGTTTGTAATCTTCCACGAAGATATAATATTTTCCGCCTGTCTGAAAATAGTCTAAATCGGTTCTTGCTGCATAATTTATCTGGAGAGGTGAAAAAAAAAATTCCCACGACAATGGACCCGATAACGGAGTAACTGCGGCTAAACCGATAAGCTGTCGCAAGGCGTTGGTGGTAACGCACAGTCCCACTTATGCCTACCACGACCATCCTGGCCGACGACAGGGCTCTCGATTCACTGCATCCCTTCGAGCTTCTATCGATACAACGCCATCTCCTCCTTCCTTCGGCGTTGGTATTCCTATCGAATACAAGTTGAATATCTCATCCGACCAGAGTCTCTCATTCGACCTACCATGACCTCGACGTGCGACCCGAAATACTCTCCAATGTGCTAAGCATCTCGACTCGACGAACGATCCTCCCGAGTCTTTTCGAGACCGCTCGAAGGCGTGAGCTGGTCGCTTGAAGATGGCGAATGCCTATTCGGGGCAGAAAAATGGCCTCTCTGGTGGCCCAGGGGGCCATGATTCGAGGAACCAGCTGACGCGACCATTTACGCTTCAAGAAGCTCTCCCATATTCTCCGCAGACCTCTATCCTACCCTTCACACCAGGTTTGTCCTCTCGCCTGTCGCATGCGTAAGACATTACTGGTTCATCGCGTACTCACTTTTGTAGATCTTATACCCGACCCTATAATCGGCTCCGGCTCGCTCGGTGCTGGGCTAACCGACCTCTTCACACGCGACGAATTCGACAATGTGAATCGAAGCGGAAATGCGCAGTCGTCAAACAAGAAACACATCAAGCAGGTCGCCGATGTTCTGCTGCACGAGATAAAACCCAAAGAAAGAACAGATTAGTAAGTCGATAGGGAAGGTGCGATGATGGCTCTGCAATTAATTTCTAATTCTTGAATTAGCAAGTTCAAGCCGATCCCACGAGTGCCTGGCGTCATCGGCGCGGAGCGCAATGCAGCCGAGGGTTTATCTCCACTAGCCAGAGCCATCTTCGACCGTGTATCGAACCACTTCACATATGCCAGACAAGACGCCAGTCCTTCCGTTATGAATGGCCGGCCACAATCGTCAAGTAGGAAGGCAAGCTCCTCCAAGTCCAAGGTCAAGGTGGAGACCCCGACTGCAACACCCACAATCACGCCAAACAAAGCTGCGAATGCTCAATCCTTCAACCAAAATCGGGCCAAAATAGAAGTTGCTATACCTCTGAAGAAGCCAATCAATATCAATGATTACATTGAAATTGACGACCTGGGTGCTCCTTCCCAGCTGGAGCAACAACCGACCTCCATCGACCCTGCTAAACTGCAGGCAACTCCTCAACCGCAAACGCAGCCAGAACCGACAATCTCTCACGTTCCCGATACCTCGACTGTCAACCCGTCGGACCTGCAGATTCACCCTCCCCCTCCTCCCATCACGCCTATTAAACCCCCACCTACACCGATGCCTATGGCCCCAAGCCAAAGCCCCGTTTCAGCCACGGTTGAGAAGCCCAGTATTACGGTAGAGCTCGGCGCCCCTATCCTCGACAAAGATGAATATATTGAGGTTCCCGACTCTCCAGATGCTCCGACCCATCTGTCTACCAAGAAGCGAAAGCGGGATGATGGGTTAGACGGCGAAGGCCTTATTGGGGCCAGTCTGGACCAGAGACAACGTGCGGACGCTGCATTACAGGACCTGATGAAGATCACACGCGAGGTTTTCGGCGCCGTTGGCTCGGCAATTTCTGGTGACGTCGGTGTCGGTCATTTGGTTGTTCTCAACGAATCTAATGAGCCTACTCTCACCGCATACATACATCAAAAGGCCCAGGCCGCTATCCAGAAAGTAATTGGCCTTGGTGTATACGACCAGGTGCCCATCGAGGACTTGGTGCGGTACCAAAAGCTCAGTGAGGGTAGCATCAAAGATGTGGACGCACTAGAGCTCAAGATTGACGACACGTGGGGTGAACCGGAAATCGCGTCATGGGTACAACGCATTCCTGATATCGAGACTGCACTGAAGGCGGCGCGGACTGCCCTCCGGATCATGTCTGGCGGAAGGGAAGATAAGCGACTTTACTCGGAAGAGACAATTCAGCAATGCATTGATCTCTTTAAGCGTATCATGGATGGTATCGTCGTTCCCATGGTTGAGCTTCGGAATTCCGGTCCGCCTGGGGTTTTATTCAAGCTGCTGCTCCCTCATAAAAAAGCAATCGCGCCCATATTCACCAACAGCCAGCGGCTCTTTTCTTTGTTGGCTACTCTGGTCACGAATATTGAGCTCTCCGAGTCGGTCATCAACACATTAGAATTTTTAGCGACTCGCTTGATATTTGTCGAAAATGCCCACTACGAGAAGGACTCGGTTATTGGTGTACAGCGGTTCGACGGGCTTCGGCTTGTGGCTATGGATGTGCTCTGCCAGATTTTCTTGATGAACCCAGGCCAGCGCCAAGGAATTTTCGACGAGATCTTGACGTCTCTTGAAAAGCTCCCTGTCGGGAAGCAAAGCGCGCGGCACTTCAAGCTTGCTGACGGTGGTAGCATCCAGCCTGTTTCAGCCTTGATTATGAGGCTAGTTCAGTCCAGTGCTGGTAAAGTAGACGAGGCTAAAGAGCGAAGGCGGAGTGCGCTCCAGGATATGGACGAGGACGGAGAGGACAGTGACACACCAAAGAAGTCGGCATCGGGTGGCCGAATAATGTACACTGTCAAGAGTGAAGAGGACGGTTGCGAGCAGTTCGATACTGCGGTAAAAGAACTCCAGGATGCGGTGACACCGTTGGTTGAAACCTCGAAGAGGAATGCCGGCTATGTGGTTGGCTTCATCGTTAATCGGGCCCTCAAATCGACCAAGTCTGGCGACACACCCTACCGGAACTTGCTTGACCTCTTCGTTGAGGACTTCACCACATGTCTTGACTCCCCGGACTGGCCTGGAGCGGAGCTATTACTTCGCTTCATGATGGTTCGAATGGT
Organism: Scedosporium apiospermum; assembly: GCF_000732125.1. Lineage (NCBI taxonomy): Eukaryota > Fungi > Ascomycota > Sordariomycetes > Microascales > Microascaceae > Scedosporium > Scedosporium apiospermum. Next base: position 1,152,895 of record NW_015971822.1, on the reverse strand, counting down.
CCAGCTCTCGGAGGGTGAAAAGACCGCAGCTCCGGCCAAAAACATGGCTCTGGATGTTTTAGGCACTATGGGCGCCGCAATCTCCAGATTACGGTCGACTGTCCGCAAGGCTGCGAGTACGCTAGATGGCGGCGACTCGGATGATCTTGGACGCTTCCTCTCGGAGCTCGCTATGACTGCTCTAGAACAACGGGCTCGTGTTGAATATGCGGTTTCCTGGTCCGGCCCTTACCGCGTAGCTCTCGAGCATCTAGAAGAAAAATGCGCCAATGATCACCATCTCCAGAGCGCTATATCTTTGGTAACTTGCGATTGGGCAAATAAAATCTGCGCCGGGTACAATTCCCTGGAAGGCGATGATGAGGAGCGAGATAGGGAATTTGGACGGCTTGCTTATCGACTTCGGATGATGCTTGACGATCGACAGTGGATGTCCAAGGAATACACCTTCAAGACGGTATCGGCGACTCATTCCAGGCTCGCGTATGCCGTTGTTCTTCTCCGATCCCAACTTTGCGAATCGTTTAACGCCATCTTGAACATTGTTCTTGGCGCAATGGCCAGCGACCAGGCCACGGTTCGAAGCAAGAGTTTAAAGAGCGTCAATCAAGTCTTGGAAACCGATCCTGCGATTCTGGATGGTGACTCCGTCGTCATTCATCTTATTCTCCAATGTGCGAGCGATTCTTCGCCGCAGGTCCGAGACTCGGCCTTGGGTCTGATCGGCAAATGCATGTCAATGCGACCACACCTTGAGGAACAGCTAACAGATCGCGTTGTCGACCGGTTTATGGATGCCGGTATTGGGGTTCGGAAGAGGGCCATGAAGCTTGCGCGAGATATTTATTTACGAAACAAGAACAGAGCTATCCGGGTGGCAATCGCGAGCGGCTTGCTGCTACGAGTGCAAGATCCGGATGAGAGTGTCAGGGACCTTGCTCGTCAAATGATCGAGGAGATTTGGTTTGCGCCGTTTTACTATCATTCCGAGGACACACCAGCCTTCCAGGCCTCCCTAACCGACCATGTGAACCTCATGATTCAAGTGAGTAAGGCGGGACACGCATCGGCAGTTCTTGACAAGGTTCTCCAATCTGTACTAGGGCCACAAACCAAGCCGGCTGAAGGACCCTTTGCGGTATGCACGAAACTCGTGGCTACAATGTTCGAGCTTATCAACTCACTCGACTCTGACGACCCTGCGGTTCCTTCGGGTCGGGACGCCCTCCAAGTTCTCATGACTTTCGCTAAGGCGGAGCCCAAGCTGTTCACCTTTGAGCAAATTAAGCTCCTGAAGCCTCACCTCTCTAACTTCACTACCATGGAAGACCTTCATGTATTCCGGGCGGCTGTTGTTATCTATCGGCGTGTCCTGCCTCAACTTCCTGCTGTCCACACACAATTTTTCATGGAGGTACGAACGCAGCTCCTTGCAAGCATTGCCAAGATCAGCAAAGTCCTCCTGGATGATGTTGTAGCGTGTGTGTGGATTGTCTGCGGCGTCCTCAATACTATCACACCCCTGGCGCGGCTCTCACTCTCTAGTCTCGTGGGCATCCAAAAACTTCGTCAGGTACCGCTTAGCGCGCAGAATATTAAAGTATTCCAGCGTTACTCGATCATTGTCGGGATGATTGGCAAGCACTGCGATCTTGATAGCCAAGCCGACGTCTTTAAGGAGAGGTTTCCCAAATGGAAAGGGAAGAGCGTGCCCGGCTTGATGGTGGATTGCCTACTTCCTTTTGCAACTCCAGATCGTCCGGAGGATGCTCGGAAAGCTGCCCTTGATGCGGTGGGCCTAATTTGCCAAGCTTGGCCGCGCACGTACGTATCGCCGAACGTCTACACGACATTCCAGCAGGTGTTCGACGAAAAGATTCCTGCATTGGAGGATATGATTCTTTCGTCGTTCAAGGAATTCCTCCTCAACGAGGAGAGGCGGTCCGAAGCTGCAACAGCAGCTGCGGCCGCTGGTAATTCGGAAGGTGAAAAGAAACGCGAACTCACAGTTATGGGCGGCACAAACTATGATGATGTCGCGAGTGCCACTACACAGCGTTTCCTCAAGGAACTCACGCGCATCTCACTCGCGACCCAAGATGACCATGCTTTCCTCGCCGTGGAGGTTCTTGGCAGCATCAACAGACAGGGCCTCGTTCATCCAAAAGAAACCGGTGTTACGCTCATTACTCTACAAACATCATCTAACCCCAAGATATCCGAGCTCGCCTACCAAGAATACAAATCTCTACACGAGAAGCATGAAACTGTTCTTGAAAGGGAGTACGCCAAGGCCGTCCAGTCTGCGTTTGCCTACCAACGGGATATCGTGAAGGACCTGCGCGGGGCAACGACTAATCCCTTCCAATCGAAGCTTCACCTGTTGACGGAAATTCTGAAGATTAGCAAGTCGAGGAACCGGCAGAAGTTCCTGGAAAAGCTGTGCCAGCAGGTGGACTTTGACGCGACGAAGTTGGATGTCCGGCAGAACCCCCCGTACCACGTGGCGTTCAGCAGGTTCATCATTGAGAACTTGGCATTTTTTGAGTACATGACCATCGGCGAAGTACTGACTACCGTGACGGCCATGGAGAAGACTGTTACAGGTACAGGGACATCCATCGCGCACATTATAGAGACTGAGGTCTTCAATGTTCGCATGGATGTAGATCAGCCACCACCTCCACGAGCTAATCAACAGCCCGGAGTAGGTGACCAAATGGATTGTGCGCCGCTAAAGCCAGCCCTTCCTAAGCTCAACATCGATCAGAGGAAATTCCGTCAACTCACTTCCGGAGCCATAATATTGCTAGCACTGTGGGAGGCCCGGACATACCTGCGGCGTCTATACGGTCTAGGCACGCAACGGCGCGATCCCAGGGCGAAAGCTGCGGCAAAGGACATGGCCAAGTCTCCAGTCAAGGTCCAAGGCATTACCGGTGATAAATTCTGGGAAGAGGTCGCCTCCCACATGACTGGGCTTGATTCGCAGGAGAAAATGATAGAAAAATGCCGCGCTTTCGTCGATCTCCTTAATGTCGACCACGAATTCAAGGTTGCCGACGAAGATGACGATATGGATGGGGATATGGCTGGGACGCCCAGTGAAGAGGAGGATGAAGGCGCACCCCCCGAAAGGGGTCGTAAGCGTAAGGGTACTGGAACGCCTGGTGGGAGGAAGAAGCGCGCCCGTTCGACATCGCGGCCGCGGCCAAGAGGTCGGCCGCGGAAGCAGAGTATGGATACTGATGCGGCTGGCGATGCGGACCAAAGCTGGTTTTAGACTTTGGGTCTGGGGAACTGTCTTCTTTATATCGGGTCGTCCTTTACTTGGGTGAGATGGTGTCTGGTGCGGATCTAGGACAGAAAGAGACATTTTGGTCTCACGGGGCTTATTTGATTTCGGTTGCTCATTATGATTTTTCAGCTTTGCTGGACCGTACCTCTTCTTTTTCTTTCCTTCTGTTTCACTGCCTTTGGGGTGAGAGCTAGATCTTCGTTCTTTGAGCTCGGCATTTCAGTTCCTATATGTCTGGCGTTTTGGGGACGGTTCAAGGGGTACATTGGTGGCATTTGCTTCATTTCTTTCCCCATGGAAGGTGGGAGATATGGGTGTTTTTGAGCTCTTCCCTTTAGAGAAGAAGGGGATGATTTCTTTCTGCGTTTTAAAAACTAGGAACCTGGAAGGAGGGGAGCGGTTGAGGTTTGTCGCGCTTGATCTGCTTGCTATATTATTATTGTATTTTTAGACGAATACCATGAAGACCTCGAGGTTTCAATAGACCGCGACGATGGCTTTTGCCAGCAATTCTGTGTTCCTCTGGTGCTCTTTTTTTTGGCGTAATGGTGAGGCGGATTTCGTCTTGGAATACGCTTTCCACACCACATAGACGATATTAATCAGGAGATCTCAAGTCTCCTTTGCTTCAGATATTAACAGTGTATCGATCATTAAAGAATTACGCTACAAGATCCGCCAACATTCATCACTAAGCACATGTACGTTATAAAAACACTTTCCCACATCAAATCCCATACTTCATACACTTCAAACGACTCACCCAGTCCATCCACCAAGCCCAATTCCATCCTGCACACTCTTCCTCCTAAGCGCCGCAAGCCCCAACCCAACCGGCGGTGGTCCCGCCCCAGTCCTACTTGGACTCACCTCCCTCAACACGCCCGGCGGCAACCCCAACGTAGGAATATTCGCCTCAGGCACGACCTCCAACCAGCCCCCGGGGCCAAACACCGCCGGAGCGTTATGACTACCAGCAGAAGTAGGGTTGGCGGTGATGGGGCCGATAATGCGAGGCGTCTGGGCCGTTTGCGGGCCCTTTTCGAGAGTTTCCTTGTAAAACGCCTCGAGGCGAGTCGCGTCGCGGCAGAAGTGGTCGAGCTCGTCCTTGATGGCCTCCGGGTCGGCGGATTTGGTGATGGATGCCGTGGCGCCGGCGCCCATGTCCGCTCCTGCGGGCGTAGGGCGGATCAGTGGTGAGTTTACGTGGGAGGTAGCGGCTGCTTTGAGGAGGGGGCTGGCAGGTGGGGCGATGGGTTCGGGAATGTAGCTCCCGATGGAGGACATCATCCTGTTGGCGCTACCGCCACCGCCGCCGCCGTTGCTGTTGTTTGTAGCAGTGCTGGTGGGTGCGTCCTTCATGTCCTTTTCGCGGTTGTAGATGCCGCGGTTGTTGCACAGGCTATTGTTCATGAGGAGGAAGTCTCCCTCGCTTGTGATCTCGGCGAGCAGCACGCCCGAGCGGTGGATGTACTGACAGTACTTGAAGTCTGGGTATCCCCATGAGTACCTCACGTCCACATTGCTCGGGAAATTAGACGCAGATTCGTAGTCCAGCACAAAGTCGAACTTGCGCAGGATGGCCTTCTGGTAGTAGAACTTGCAGGTGATCGCCTGGGACGGGTGCGCCGCGGGATCCTGGTACTCGTCGGGGCAATGCGCCGGAGGAGGCACCCCGAGCTTGACGAGGTACGGCCTCTTGAACGGGTTGATGTTCATGATGGTGCATGCCTCCTTGATGGGCACCTCGACGAGGCGCAGTCCGAAGGCGGCGGCCTCTCGGGCCCAGCTCTCGACAGCGTCCTCGATGAGCTTGGCCGTGACGTTCATCCATTCGATCCTGATGTGGTAGCAGGCATCAGGGTTGTGGAGTCGGTCGTAATGTAGATTGATCCTTTCCGGTCTGTACGAACGCTTCCAGCGATCAACATCGTACTTCATGACTTTGCTCAGCATCACCCGGGGCTTATCCCTCTGCTTCCCGCCAGCTATGGGTGTCATCAGCGGGGTCGATGCGGCGGATGCCGGCAAAGATTGAGGCTCGTCATGCATCGCTGTGGTCCTCGTCACCCGAGGCGAGTCCCGTATCGGTGTTTCTATGGCAGGCGTAGACGGCGCAGTGTAATCTCTTCTCTTCGTGTTGAACCAGCTCGATGATATCGCCGGGGCCTTGGCGTACTCCTCGGAAATCTGGTAAAAGTACTGACCATCGCGGAAGTCATGGCGCTTTTCGACGTGGACAAATAGCCCGGAGCTCTTTTCCTTCCTTTCTTTACTACTACTACTATCCTTCTCCTTGTCTTTCGCTTTTGAGCTCTCTTCATCGGACACCATGAGCATCTTACCCAGGGCTTCGGCCTCTTCTCGGCTTTCGAGATCTTCAAAGTTGTCAAGGAGCCAAGTAGTCATATCCGATCCGATGAAACAATTATTATGGAGACGCAAATGCCACCTTCGATTTTGCATCCTCACGCCACCGCTTTCAACTGGCTGCTGCATTGCCTCCGCGAGCGCTGATATATTGAGGCTAGACCTGCGGAAACGCTCCCTTTGCGAGAGAAGTTGGCCTCTTCGGGGAACACCCTCCAGGCCTTCAATGAGAGGGAGAGTCTCGAGCTCCGCGGCAATAACCACAGATGGATCTTCTGTCTTAAACACGATATCCAGCGGGTTGGGATCCCTACGCCTGCGCGGAGCCATCGACTGATACCGTCTCTCGGAAGGCGCCACGTATCGGTGCTTCTGCCAAAACTGAGCGAGGCGCCTGATGCCCTCGAGGCGAATCTCTTCTGGGCTGTCCTCTTCGTGGATCCTCGGCAGCAACGACGCTCGAAGCTCAACAGGGATGAGGACGAACCTTGCTCTCCAAAACCTTAAATTCTCCGTCATTTCGTCCGTATGACCCGCCAGATACGAGTCGATGTAGTTCCAGTCCCTCTCCGGCCGGGGGGTGGCAAGGTCTAGCTCCCGGGTCCGGTAGACCGTGTCCAAGATAGTCCGAATTGCCGGTTTGTACATGGCCGGGGAAGCAGCCGAATGGGCCACCGTAGCGGGCGGTTTCCTTGAGTATATATTGACCTCCACCTCCGAACCGTTCACGCACGAGAGCTGATGTATGGTATTGCCAACAGACATGAAGACGCTGGCGCCATCTTCCAACTTCTGATCGCGGGTGAATATGTCGGCAACCTTGAGGAGTTTCTGACCGAATGCCTTGGCGACGGCTGGACCGACAATCACCTGAAAACCCTGTGCAAGCCGCAAACTAACCAACTCCCTCAAGAAGTCTTCTCGACTCTTGGGTTCATCAACTAGATCATCATCCTCATTCTGGGCTATATTGTACGGCTTGCACTCGTAGTCCTTTTCGAATTGAGCTTTCGTGGGGAAGTACTCCGTAGTCAAGGGAACGGCAGCCGGGCAGCACAGCGCCTTCCACTTCATCATCTTCATTTTGGAAGTTCGGGGAAAGACGTGCTGCCATCGGCTGTAGAGCATTGTATCATCGACTTTGTGCGTGTCCGGGTTAGATGGGTTGAGGACGGTCAGCCACGGCAAGATGGCGGATGCAGGAGATAAGGTAGGTGGGAAGTCGGGCAATGCACCAGCTCTGAGTTTGCTGTTGTACACTTTTTGTGCATCCTCAGCTCTGAGAACGCTAGAGAACTTGGCATCACGATCTTCATTTCTCCGGCTCTTACGTGCAAGAGGAGACGTCGTCGCCCAGTCCGGCTTCTGCTGGGTGGCAGGTTCTAGCGGGCCAGCAGTATGGCTCGTCTTTTTGATGATGGGGATGCTTGGCGTCGATGGCATTGCACCGACTGTCGACTCCATGGGAGCCCCCAAGAAAGCCTGTGCCGGGAACGGCGCGGGCCGCTTGCCGATCGACCGGGGAGACGCTGGCCTGCCCCTGAGCGACGGGTGATTACTAGTCGTTTGAGAAGACGCTGACGAGTGCAATTCGGGTCGTGACGAACTGCTAGACGCACTGACAGTTTCGATGTGCACCTCAGCTACGGACGCCTTTGGCGCGGCTATTCCAAATCCACGGTTGCCAAGACTGATGTGTCGCATGAGCTTCTGTGATTTCGTCGGCGAAGTTGGAGGTTGTGCAGGAGCAACTACTGGGGTTGTGCTGCTAACACCACTCGTACTCTTCGCCGGACTGAGGAGAGAGGTAGTGACCTTGGATTTCTCGCCCAGGTTGACAGACAACTTCCGACTAGCTGCTTTCGACTTCGATGTGGCGGGTTTCCTCTCCGGCAGGGACGTGCCGAAAAGGCCCGAGTCTTCCACCAGCTGACGGCGGGCACTATCATCTAACTCGCGACTGTTCCTGTGATGGTGGATAACACGCCGCGACGATGGGAGTTTGGCGCGGGAATTATCAAACTCTTGGAGCTGTTTCCAGATCGACCTCTCGCCAGGTTTGAGCATACGGTCCGGAACAAACTTGATGAACCCGTATACATGATCAAACAAAGTGTCAGGAGCGCGTTGAAGGGGAATATGTGCCACCTCATCCGTCCCAGTCTGGCGGGGCCGCTGCGTGCCGCCTCCTTCCGTGACTCCATTGGAAGGGAAAAAGGGGTCGGACATTAAGGGTACCGTCTCGATCTCATTCGTCTCCAGCACGCTGCGCATCTGTAAATCGTACATTCTGCATCGAATAGGGAAGTCTTCGTTGTTCTTTTCTTCGCGACCAGCATCTAGGACAGATAGCGCGATGCCTTGGTAGGACAAGCTGTCGCCAGATGCGCCAGACGTGCCTGTCCAATAAGACACATGAAGCCACTGGGGAACAGCGTAGCACCACTCATCAGCTTGGCGGTGCGTGGTAAAATAATCGGAGCGGTGGATCAAGTCTAAGCCCTTCGAAGGAGAGAATGATCCGCCAAATGATTGATAGCTTCCAGCAATAGGTGTTCCCCCTTGTCTCGGCGTACTACTTCGACTATGAGGCCATCTTTCCTTCTCCATTTCCGCATAGTGCGGGTTGCGGTATTTAAAGAGTGGCACCGAATGGAGAGGAATTTTGGGGACGCAGATCAAGTCGATACCGATGCCGTTCCCAACAAGGGATTCGGTAGTTCTCCGTAAGGCTTCATAGTCAACTTCAAAAACACCAGGACCGGGACTGATAACCACAATAGAGATTCCTGTCCTAACGAGGTCCCGGTCGATGTAATCGTTCGCGAACTGCGACGAGGCAAGGCTAATCGCCTCAAGAAAGTTTCCATACATTGCCAAACACGGCTCGGACTTGACGTGGCTCGGCGGGATGATTTTGCCGCTCGAGTCTTTGGTGTGAGACACGAATGCGCTATCGGGTCGCTGGTGGTGTAGACTTATATCACGACGAAAGACGTTAAATTCCTTCTTGAGCTGCTTGAGGATGGTGGCCCATTCGATACTCGTCATCTCGTTGACTACCACGCGGTAAAAGTCCTTGTAAGGTCTCTTCATCCCGGACGGCTGGACGCCAGTATAATAGTCACCGTCAGTAGCGGACACGACCAGGTCATCACTGAGTCCGGTGTCGTATTCGACGCGAGCGAAAAGCACAATGGTAACCAGGTGTCTGACTTTGAGAAGGGCCCATTTCTTAAATACGGCCGGAAGGAAGCCATTGACGACCTTGTTGAACATGATCTCGCCGGATCCATCGGAGTCAAAATCCCACATTTCACGAGACATCTGGATGAAGAGAACATATCGAGCCGACTCGCTCCGGAAGATAGGTCGGGTGTTGCGCGAAAAGAAAGCAGAATGGACCTTGTGACCGTCAACGAAGACCGCTGTTACCTGGGCTTTGATGCTTCCCATAAACAGGATCGATTCTCCTTTATAAACGGTCCGCTCAGTGAGCTCCCCAACAGTCATTCGCCACATGTCCGCTCTCGAGAGATATTGATCGCGAAAGCTCAGCTCCACATGGGATGCCTCGACTGCTGGGTTATTCTCGTCGACCTATTTCAACAGTTAACGCGACACAGTCCCATTGTGCGAGATCTGATACAAAATAATGACTTACCGGAGCCAGGATAACGGGAGTTCCGCTCTTCATCCCAAAGTTGCCGGCGATGTGCTTAGCCACGTATACCTCGATATGAGGATGCCTCGTCTTTTGCTCCTTAGACATGTCCTTTGCATAAAATACATATCGGTGCTTGGAGGGGTCGCATTCCGCCTCCCGAGCGGGCGACGACTTGCTGGCCCGTCCATGGTCCGTGGACACTTGCTTGCCTTGGGGATTGGACGTTTTATCCGGTTCGGGTTTTAGCACAGATATCGACACAAGAGTGCCAGGCTTGATGTCGCTGCCAAGATGATCCAAGTTCAACAGTACTTCGTCGCGCGAGTAACTATCGTTCACGGTAACGGTACACTTTCGTTCGAGCTTTCGCTTGCGACAGGCAGCGGACTCGGTACGAGCTGTAGACTGGGTCGAGGCAGTATCTGGCGATCTAGGCGCGTCAGTCGAGCCACGATCCACGCTTGCTCTGCTAAACTGCCGGATATGGGGAGTGCGTCCGCTTCTCCGACCGGACGGGGTCGGGGGCGCATTGCGTGACATAGGGATCTGAATCGAGGGTCGCACTTCGCTGTGGAGGGGGGCTCGAGTTCTGAGCGACTAATAACACCATCCCGGCTTCGATAGTTTGGCCGATCGAGGCAGTTGAATCACTGGGGAATTGTATCGCGGCCGTGAATGGATCCTGGGTTGGTATTCATATCATTGGGAATTTTGGACAAGTTAATCAACAGCACTGGATAGGTACTGATATGCAGGCTGCATTATTGTTAAGCTCACGAAGTTCCTTGACGTGCGGACGACAAGGTGATCTGGGGCGGCAGAATATCCCCCAACCCACCACCGCTTTCCGTATCTGGAGATGCCAAGACAACCCGTTCGGGGCAGGTCCCTGGATGGATGACTAAGCCTTTCATCTTCCTCAAATCCCCGTTAACACAAAATCCGGTCGGAGTTGTCAGCCTTCTCGACTCCGCCCCTCCACGGAGATGATAGCAACCATCCACCACGATATTACTGGTCTCAGAGCAGTCAGACTCATCTCCTAGGACATTCTCAGAGATTTGCACTGACAAAAGAGCCCTCATAGAGAAACACCCGACCGCTCGCCTGCATGAGTCCATCCCGAGATCGGGCAAGAAGCTGGCCGGGATTGGCAAGTGCGAATGCCGGCTGCCGGGCTTACACAGCGTCACCAGCACCGGAATAATTCGAAGCGGCCCATTTATCTGTGCGCCAGGAGTGCAGGACCGGCAGATCGTCAACTTTCCCTCGCTTTCTGAGCGGATTCACAGAATTCGATGCGCCTCCGAATCCCGCATTGTTTTAAGTATTTCTTCCCAGCTTTCGGGGCCGGCCCCCTCCTCGTAAATCTTGTAATCTCGACTCTGTAAACTCCTCTCGTTATCGTAAAAATAGACGCTTCATTGAAATTCCATCCTTTCTTTTGTCGTTTCGCGGGAAAACCTGCTGCTGCCCACGCATCTGCTTCGAGATTGGACGGCCCAACACTCTTTCTAAGTAGTCAAAGCCGACATCCACATTCTGGTCATTGACGAGCCCGCCCCACTGGAGCAAGGAATATCCGCCTTTGACACGAGCAGTCAACCCTAGTCCAGCAGCCTGACCAGACCACATCTCACCTCACCGACTATGCCCTTCGATCTTTGAATAACCCCCTAGCTCTTTCCCGGAGTCTCACAGACGTTTCCTAACCAGACGGATACCAACATTGACAGCAAACTTAGGAATACAACCCCGAACGGGTGTTCTCTTCCCGCCCTTGTCTAACACCCAGGCTTGTTAGTCGTTACTCTTCTCTTCAGAGTTGCCCAACCTCATCATCCGCCTGAAGCAGATCAGGAAGGTACACAGCATCCCTTCTGCCGCTCTATTTCCTCTTTCATCTCGACACTGCCCGACGTACGTGGACAAGCGTGAGAGCAGCCTGCAAGACGCCCTATTTCTCCTTGCCTTCATTCCAGCGAGCTTACCAACCACGGACCATCGCCGATCTCTGTAAAAGACGGTCGGCTCTTGAGTTCTGTCGGTTATATAATTCCTTTTATCGAACCCTAGTTCGACCTTGCTCGTCGCCCACTGCTTCTATCGTTCCTCGATAGTTATCCAGGGCTCCCATTCTTTGTCCACTTCCGCTTAATCGCAATCTACCCTCCTCCACAATCAGAGAGCCATCGGAGAACGCTCCCAAAATGGGCTTCCACTTCCCCACCCTCACGAAGAAGCATAGGCTGAGTGTTACCATCGGCATATCGTTCAGCTTCTTCCTCCTGGAGCTGATATGTAAGTCTGCCTCTCCCATCCCACCCCACCCCCGAATAGAGCGAATCGTACTAAAGTTTCTCTGCAGTTGGCATCAGGACCGGCTCACTGGCACTCATCGCCGATGCCTTTCATTATGTGAGTGCACAACCCAAAATCGAGTTGCGTTGTTGGAAAACTAATGCACTTCCAGCTGAACGACCTCGTTGGATTTGCCGTCGCGTTGGGTGCTATCATGGTAAGTGCTCCAACATATACAACACCTCTCCCTTGGGTGAGTATCTTTCTAACAAATATATTGAAACCATGTAGATCTCGGAACGCAGCACAACACCAAAGGCGTTTTCTTTCGGATGGCAACGTGGTCAGCTCCTTGGTGGTTTCTTCAACGGTGTCTTCCTTTTGGCCCTTGGTATCAGCATCTTTCTCCAGTCTATTGAGCGTTTCGTTGATCTGAAGGGTGAGTGGCTTCCGTATGACCCCCGGAAATGATAACTAGAAGGCTAACTGCGTTGGGAATAGAGGTCGAGGACCCGATGACCGTCTTGATCTTGGGCAGCGTTGGACTGTTCCTGAACATTATTTCCCTGCTGTTCCTTCATGGTAAGTGCGGATTAAGAACCTGGCCTCGGCGGTGGCATCATTTTCTAACAATGAGAATTGTAGACCATGATCATGGCCACGGTCATGGCCACAGCCACAGTCATAGCCACGACCATACCCACGCTCATGACGATGAACGCCTACCGGAAGGTACGGGTGTCGCACCCCACGACCATCATCATGGCAGCGATGATTCCGTAAGTCATTCCGTACTCTCCTGGATAGGCTCTTGAAACATCTTCTAATCCCAACTCTCTAGGACGAACAATCAGTCGAACGCCATACCGAGCACCGTCACGCCACCGTTGACCTCAAAGGACCCGGCTACGATCTCGGTATGCTCGGCGTCGTCCTCCACGTCATCGGTGATGCCATCAACAATATCGGCGTCATGATTGCCGCTCTGGTCATCTGGAAGTCCAAGGACGAGGCCCGATTCTACGCCGACCCCGCAGTGAGCTTGTTCATCGCCATTATGATCTTCGCATCGGCATTCCCTCTGGTCAAAAACTCCGGTTCCATCCTACTCCAAACTGCTCCCTTGGGCGTCAACATGGATGATATCCGACATGATCTCGAGAAGGTATGAGAATAGCATCGTCGAACTAAAAAATACCTTTCATAGATAAAACTAACCTCTTGTCTGGTAGATTCCCGGCATCGAATCCATCCACGAACTCCATGTGTGGCGCCTCAATGAGCGCAAGGCCATCGCCTCAGTCCACGTCGTTGTCTCTGATGAAAGCGTCCCTAGCTTTATCATGACCGCCAGGCACATCAACGAGTGTCTCCATGCTTACGGCATTCACTCTGCTACTCTGCAACCCGAGCTCTCGAGCGCAAGCCAACCCACGCCGCCCGTGGTTCCTGATCAATCCCTAGACACGCAAGATGGAGCCATTTCATCGGCCGTAGAGACGAGGGTTAGCATTGAGGACAAAGAGGGAAAGAGCAAGGTGGTACAGAGGGCATCTTCGATAAAGGAGTGCCAGCTTATTTGCACGAAGCTTTGCGAAGGTTTGATGTGCTGCAATCTGACTCGATAAAGCCGCCATGCCTTCTCGAGGGAGCTAGGGGTTGGGGTTAGCCAAGTTCACTGGCTCGCAACGAGAGCGAGATTCCACCAAGAAAAAAAAGTGTACTATAGACCTAATTTGCAAAGGAGAATCGTCAAATTCTCCAAACAGAAAAAAAAAAAAAAAAAAAAAAAAAAAAAAAAGTCAACTCAGCCAACACATCCTTACATGTAAGGGGTATCTAAGGAAGTGTGTTCAAGACAAACACAACCAAACAAACAAACAAGACCCAAGAATGTTGTTCATGAGAGCCTCCTTGCCCGACCTGAGCCAGCCGTGTACTTCTTCCCCACTATCATACGATTGAAATTGTGAATCCACAGCCTGTGCCGTGCTGTAGAAAAAGCAATGATATGAGACCCGACAGGCGATCAAGCCCGCAACTCCGGCCACGCCGCCATAACGCCGGGCCCTGATAAGCAATGCTCTACCCAAGCTCTTATCCGCGAAGGAACAGGCAATGCAGCGCCGTTTAAGGCAGCTTCTGGTCCGAAGCAACGCCTTGTCTCGCAAAAAAATAGCCGCAACAGGCTATCCCCTCAACAGGCCGTCGAGTTCAGCCCAACTCCTCTCCAGGAAACCACATCAGGCACCGGAGTTAAACAAGTCATGGGGTTTCTTCCCAAAACTGCTTCGTGTGTAGTGGACACTATGCACTAGCATAAACAGCTCAAGCTCACCCACTAGTCCCAAGGCCGTGGTCAAGGGAGCTTGTTGGGCGAGCCCACCTTGAGTGGGGTGCACTAATGGCACTTACACCGCACTACTTCGCAGTGCAACCCTCTCGCGTGCCAAGCGGCCTCGAGTCCAGGCCGGGTTTTCATTGCACAATAAAAGCGACGTCTGAAGGGGTGTACACTCTTACCTCGTCGCCTATTGCTCTCGATTTCCGGGCTATTCCCGGGCGATTTCCGGACCAGATTGAAGGTCGGTTAATGCCCAAGGCAAACGAGAAGCAGATGTATTTACCGAAAAGAGGAAAAGCTCCCGCAGCGAAACCTCTTTGGTCGACCCGAAGCTGCGGGCGGCATCTTGCAACGTTGGGGACAGAAAACGTCATCCCGCGCGGAAGTCACCCTCTCTTTTCATCAATGAATAATGGGCATCAGGAACTCTCCCTTCACCCCACTCTCTTTCCCCAGCTGCCCCTGCCCCTCCCCCAAGCTTGAGATGGAGCCCAAGCAAGCAGGAAGTTTGCTTGTCCCTGCACGCCAACTCCCCGAAGCGTCGAGTGAGGAGAGGACCGACAGGGCACGCGGGGGATTGGCATATCGGAGTCCATATTGATTGGCGGCGCTGCGTTGGTGTGGTATTCCCTCTTTGCTGCGGACAAGGGGGGTTTTGCGTCGGCTTAGTTTTACAGTTTTTGCGTGCCGAGCGAAGCGAGTCAACTCACATGGACAAAGCCTTTAATGTGTGGCGTCTTCGCACATACAGTAGCGTCCTGTAGTGTAAATCTGCATCCAACAACCTTGCTGCTGCACAGCCAACGGCTAGACGACATGGGTATATCATATCTAAGACGAAAGAGCGAGATGACTCGTAATGAGGCCAAGGAAGCTAACAAGGACAAGTGCATTCCTTCGTGCGGATCACTGCTCTACCGAGACCGAATCTGGACTTCGTATGAGTGTTGATTAGATTGAATCTCCACGGCTAGTGGCAGGCGGAAGGGAGAGAGCCCTCTATCTCATCGGACCGTTTCCGGCGTGCAGCGGAAAATCGGTAGAATTGCTATCGGGAGGAACACGGCCTCTACGTAGCGTACTACGCTCTCTGTTCGGGAACACGTATCCTGCGTGTTTCGAGGTTTCGACCACTTTACCAGCCGGGAGTGGAGTGGATAGATGACACTCGGGGTGAGTGGGCTAGTGAAAGGGCCAGTAGTTTTCCAAGGTGTGATATGACGGGTCACATTGCATCCCCCTGGATCCCTACCTAATACTCCTGTTTCTACGTCGTAAATGAATGTCTCTTGGGATATGTCTGAGTGGAAGGAACATGGGGTTAATAAGCTTGTCTCGGTTAGTGTCGAGGAGAGAGAGGGAACAACATACGCGGAAAGACTCCGAAGCGAAGAGTTGGATGTGGATGATACTGCCCAGCAGCCTCGAAGTTGCTTCGTAGCGGCCACTCTATAAAAGAAGTGAAGAAAAGAAGATCGGGGTCGGTCGCTACTCCATTCTCCCGGCTACCCAGGCGAACGGTAGCGTCGTCTATATTGTAATATCACTTCGTATATAAATTGGCAAAATCCGGCCCTTTCCTCCAGCCCCCAACTTACAGCGTGTAACCCGCAACTCACAATGAGCCCCGCCCTTGGGATCCGGAAACACGTCCCGATAGGGCGGTGCAAGAAACCAACGCTCCATGGCCAGAAGAATCAGGCTCAAGATCAAGCGAAAGTCGACGTTGATAATAGTAAACGTAACTGTGTGTTGCTCAGTGGCACGGGTGGTTTCATCTTGGAGGAGTCGTTTAGCTTCGTAGTTGCTGGGTTTCTGACAAGTTTCATCCCATAAAAGGATCGGAAAACCTAAGGATTGGCGTCCTAACATGAAGGGCCGTGATACGAGGAAGAGGCGGAAGCCTGAGTTATGAGTAGCCTATAAACGAGAGTGGATAATATCCAAGGTCGCCTCGTTAAAGAGCACAATGGATCTCCTTGCTAATCATTTACTTCCTCGCGCATTCTCCGCGGTACTACGATTCTTTACTAGCTGTTGTTAAGCTCCACCAAGGCGGCCTTATAGACGAAAAAGGAAGGCTGCTGGTTTTTCGAGGTTCTTCTCTCGGTGCTATTAGGTGCGGGAAGGATCGAACTCTGATCTGATGACGTGGGTTTGTAATGTATGCAAAACCTGGGTCTAAGAGCACCCAACCGGCGAACCGTGAGATGAAGAGAAGAAGACTTTGCAAGGCGGAAAGGCTCCGAGGTGAGACCGTGTATTGCGCATTTAAGCCCAACGTTGCTCCGAGACTGTTGATACAATACAACGTCATTGACAGTGTCCGGAGACATGGGTTGGCAGCATTCCCACCCCGAGATTTCTTGGCGAAGTAACACACTACATGGAACCAAGGATGGCAGGGGTTCGAAACCGGAGTGTTGAAAAGGAATGATAACATTGAAGGGAGAGGAACAACAGGTTTACCGGGGATTCGAACAAGGCTTGAAGTTGAAGTTGCCCGTCTTGCTCCCATCGTATCCTTAAAAAAATCCCTTAATTTTGGGGGCTGTCGGCAAGTCAACACCATCACGACTGATCGACGTTAATCCGCCCAACCTGGAGTTGGTAGCCATGTGCTTCCCGGGACAAGGGATGGCCGCAAGTGTCTCAGCATTGGCATCTTAGCCTTGCGGGAGATGACCTCAAGATGGGCAAGCTGCCGACTTCGTGGGAAAATGGCAACACCGACTTGGTCGAAGCTTCTTGTTCGGATGAAATGGTACATCGGTGCATTATCAGGAGGATTGGCGTTTGTAGTCTGAGGTTTGGGGAGTTGCAAGTGCAACCAGGTCCTGCTTATTTTTAGTTGCCTGAAGTAAGCTTCGGTCGTCTTTACCTCTTATCGCCAAGATTCCACTCCGGTGTGTAAGATTGATTTCCATGCAAGATCGACCGAGTGCAGGTCGAGGGCTGCCGGACGGTTCTTAGTTTCCCTCTGCATTTAAATGAAGCTGCACGGTTACCTAAGTCATGGCTATTAGCGGGACATCAACTTGTAATAATGACTGCCATCGCATCTGGGGGCTGGTTTCCGTGGAAGAGAAAGTTGAGACAGGGTTTAGAGGACCGGCCTGGCGACTACCAAGCAGTCACCAGTGGGGCGGAACAGACAACAATGATCATATGCTAGCCAAACGCATCAGGAGGACCATCGTCTCCTCCATCATCAAATTGACGTGGACTTTTGGTCCTTGAACCCCTCAGCGCAAAGCACGCTAAGATTATCACAGAGAACAGCGGCGGGTCTGGATCGTGAGGGTCCATCGAGGCGAGGCCACTAGCCCCATCACCCACATCAATTGATCACCAACGAATCCTCAAAATTCATGACGCGGGGCTATATTGGGTGGCAACAACTTGATGCATGAGATACGTCGAAAGCTATGCGCGAGGGGTTTCATGTCGTGGTGCCTTTCGTGCATTTGTTTAGCTCAAGATCTACTAAGCTTCGAAGATGACTGACTTTGTCCTACACTACTCTGTGTACGAAGTAGATGGAGCTTCCATCCTCATTAATTGATCTCCACTGTGAGATTGAGCGGTGCCTTAATGGATTGACTGATGAGAGAGATGGCTTGGGGCCTCGCGTCCACACAGTAATCTTTGCTCCACCAAGTTGCGCAAAGAGGGAGAGTGAGTGGGAGCCACTGGGGTGAGAGGCTCAGATCCATTGCGGTCCAACGTTTTCGGCATTTTGGCCGGCGGTGTGCGTGAGGAGCTGCATCATTGATGCATAATGTTCCGTGCTATGGGTTGTTGCTTTTATACATCTCAATGCATGCATTCAGAGATTACTCACCGCATTTTCCTTCGTCCAGGGTTGCATGCTGATACCGATGGTGATACCGATGGGGAACATCAGCCCTAGGAAACCCATGGCTCAACCTTCTCCATTCATTGAACAACCACCACAAGTCTAAGGATTCCTGACGTTGGACGTGTTGCCTCACTGTCGTTCTGACTCTTAGGCCCCTGAAGTGACTGCTGGCAAACATTGAGGCTATCAGTTGATTGCTTCTTCGGCTGTTGTGATCGATTCGCGTCCGTTTCGCCCACCAGGGCTCCCTCGCCACAAAACCCACTCAATTGCCAATCAATGACTAAATAGCGTGGGTTTTTGCCTGTATGGGATACTGCGCAAGTTCATCAGCCTGGAGGCACTAGCTGCCAGTTGAAGACGCGCAGACGGGGACTAGTGTAATAGACTACAGTACACTCCATCGATACCAAGCACACTGTTTCTTTGCATCAAGTGATCCATCATCAATCCAACTGCTCCAGCGTTAGTGGGTCCGGACCGTCACATTCTTCGAGTCTTTGCAACGAGGGGGAAGATCAATCCCGTGCAGTCGTATTTCCCTTGCCCTGCCGCGGTTTTAGGGTATCCGTCCGTCTCCGGAGTAATTTGGTCGGTCCTCATTTCCACAAACCTCATCCCGAGGCCCTAAGGTGTCCGCGCTAGTAGTAGTACGAAGCATCAAAGGTGCCACATGTGCGTGGTCTCGTCTCGTCTCCCTGCCTGCCCTATGTCAGTGTCCGCAGCAACATCCACTCTGTGTGTACGAAGTAAACCTGCTTCTACAGCGGTATCCAGGCTTGGAGTTTACCTCGTAATGTTCAGTGTCAGCGCTGGCTGTCTCTGTTGCCACTCGCAGCAGTGCTATTTGGGACTTGTAGTTTACATGCAGGCGAGAGTACGCTACCGCTCCGCTGACTCCTGCTCCCCATAACTGACTGGACTTTTTCTCAGCCGCCCGGTACTCCTGTACAAGAACGCTAGTGTCCTCAGTGGCTAGTGCAGACCCCCGATCTACTCGCAAAACGCGATCATTGATGACAAGTACGAAGTACATTGAGCTGGCTGTATTGTTGGGCAACAACGTTGGTGTCAGGAACGGCCTGGCGCGACTTCTTTCGAGAACGTCCGGTTGATAAGTCCGGGTGATAAGGAAATCGCGATGTGGCTCTTGGTAATTACTGAGTTACAGAACATTACATCATTGACGACGAGGTCCGACTGCGAAGCAGTTTACTTGCAAAGCCTCGCATCCAGTTGTAGCCCTTGGGTCTTACAATGTGTGGTTCGACATGAACCATTGGTGTCGTCAACACTCCACGTATTTCGTGCAAGGGCAGACGCCTGCTGAAGCAAAACCCACATGCGTTCCGTGCCTCTCTCCACATTGCTCACTATTTCCCACCTCAATTGTTGTCACATGACGGGGTGACAGAAGCTCAGAGTCTTAGGAAGAAGCAGCGTGTAGCAGTTTCCTCTGCTGAATAGCACATGCGCTTCCTCTCCCTTGAACCTTCCTCTTCACTCCTGTGTCTGACTCGTCGGGCAAATTGAGCCACTGGTTGGAAGGTAGAGGGTAGAGAACAGGTTCAGGGAAATGAACGCGGGTCATCTGGAGCTTTGAGAGCTCCAGGAGGGTCCCAGCACCCGGGCGAGGCCTGGCCAGGCCTGGCCAGGCATCAATCGATTCTTCATCCTGTTCAAGTTCAATGTTGCCCAGCTCCAATGCGACTTGCGGCGATAACCCAAAATCCCCAAAGTTATAGGCTAGCCCCTCCTCCACGCACCCCCTGGTCGCAACCCCTTCGCCACCATCAAGGTTCATCCAGCTGGAAGCTTGGTCCCAATCTTTCTCAGACTTGCATTTGATCCCCATCCCCCCCATCCCTCCCCTCCCCCATCACCCCCCATCTCCATCCCCCATCCTGTTGGCGACC
Source organism: Scedosporium apiospermum (assembly GCF_000732125.1). Lineage (NCBI taxonomy): Eukaryota > Fungi > Ascomycota > Sordariomycetes > Microascales > Microascaceae > Scedosporium > Scedosporium apiospermum. The sequence continues at coordinate 1,133,137 of NW_015971822.1, read as the reverse complement.
ATCGGTTCTCTCCGGGCTTACAAGTACTCGCTGAATTTGTCCCGACCCAGCGATCTGGACCAGTCGCAACCGCTCCCACCCACGCCGTCAGCCTGGGCTTTATTACATCAGGACCAACCCACCCCCGAGTGCCGACAGCCAGGCGAGCAACTAGTTTCCATCTGATATTTCCCCTACCAACCCGCCCGTCGGAACGTGCGCTTCTCTGCTTCGTCCACACACACACTCATCCTCTGCCACCCGCCGACCAACTTCACACCGATATTCCGACGTCGCATTATCCGTGCCCATCTCTGCTCTGCCACACACTTGCCTATCTGTGGCCCTATTCCAGGATCTTTGACTCTATTCATCGTTGCCGGAAATCCCGGCACCTAGTCCTGTCCTTTCACGAATAGCCAGCAGAGAAACCAAGGGGCGAAATTAGTGGGGATCTAGAGTCTCATGCATTGCCAGAGCCATTGATAATACCTGATCATCTCGCCCCAAGCCCCCTCGTGCTCCCACTCCCGTCTCTACCACGGTTGACTTGGCTCCAAATATCACCTCTTGTCAAACAAGCAAGCCGCCTGGATATATTGACGGCTCATTCATTCGCCTGGCAGGCAGCGGATAGGTTCCTTCGCACTGCATCTCTGGCCCGAGAGTGGAATCGAGATCGTCCATCCTCCCTGTGTGACAGAAACGGGTGACAAGTCTCCCTTCCAACCAGCGATTCTTTGCGATTCTACTTACCCGCTTCTGATCTGGGGCGACTTTCCTCTCAACCTCTTCATCTTTTCCAGCATCGCGTAACGCCTGAATCTGGTAGGGACCAACTCATTCCATTTCAAATCACTTTGCTCGTCACCGCACCACATCTTGGGTTATCTGGAGCTTGTGGCGATTCGATACTCGTCACATTCCTCGTTCCGTATCCTCCGAGCGCCCTCCGTCGCGTCCAGTTTCACCCAGTTCCCGCAGATCCTTACTACCACAGCATCGGTTTCATTCATGGCACTATACTCTGGAGCTATGTCGTCTCTTTGCCTGGTCCATCCTTGAGGATGCTGCTACGCCGCAACATCATCCGGATTGCCTCTCGCATTTTAGAACTTGCAGTCTCGTTTTAATCTACAGGATGCCTTCTACTCCAGCTCCAGTCAGCATGCTGGGAAAGCTGTTCAGTATCGGTTCGGGCGCTCCTGGGGATGACCAGGATCCTCATTCAGCGCACCCATCGAAGCCCGTGGCTTTTCTCGACTCCGTCCAGGAGGACATTCACACCCGCAGCTTATTATTTCCCGATACACATTCCCTTTACGTCCATCGCAATGACCAAGTCTTTCCTTTGTCGACAACCCCCTTGTTGCCGGTAGCATCCATGACGAACGCGTTTGACTACAATGGCGAACTAGATTTAGAAGCCCGTGATGTGCGGGTCCTGATTATGCAGGACGCCTTTTTTTCATCAAACGCTTCTCTTCTCTTCGACAGCCATCCTTGCCCCGTCCCCCCATCTCCCCCTCCTGCGGTCGTTCATGACCAGCGTCGAGCTCCGACATCTCCCAGGAAATCGAGTATCGGGCAATCATCTCGCCCCTTAGTTATCCAGCAGGACAACCCCCATCTCCGTCAGGGCGCGTTCGACCGCCGAGGCGACCCCCAAAACCGAATCTACTCGTTTGCGGAAACCGATAGTCAACGAGCGGCTCGGGAGTACCGGGAAGAGCTGGCCACTTTTACGAGCTGCATCTTCGGCAGCTCTGAACTTATGGCCTACAAAGGCACTTCTACCAAAGTCCATGTAGTGCCAACGGAGTCTAGGTTCACTGATTACTCCACATCCTCCGTAACAGACGGCCGAGGTTCAGTCGGCCGGGCCAGCATGAGATCAAGCAGGCTGGCTCAGTCGTACTCATCCGAAATCATGTCGCCAACACACGCCCCCGCGTCGTTTGCTACCTCGCAGCTAGCCTTCCGTCCACCAGACCGAAGGAAGATTCTGATCACTCGGCTCTTTCCCGTGGTTCTCCCCTCTGATAATGAGGCGAGTACAGGCCAAGGGCCGGCACCTAACGAGGGCCGCGGAGCCGAAGACGCTGCCTCTCAGAAGAGGAAACCTGCTCAGCCGCGTCAAAAGCGGACTCCCATGTACGCTGTGGTTCTAGTAATCCAACTGCCAGCCTCATCTACATCGGCCCCCAAGTCAATGTTCCGAGGCTCTAGTTCATTAACCGACCAGGAATCGTTCCCGTCCTCGTATAACTCGACTAGGCGCTCTGGATGGACAATGGTGGGCTCAGGAAACGATTCTTTGGACTCCTCGTTACCGTTTGAGGGAGAAGACCAGATGGATTATATCACCCAGCATTGGGACATAATTATGAGAACTCTTACTCACCTCCAGTCCGTCGTCGCGACCACACTCGGGCGCTTACTGAAGCAGGTCGATCGGACGTCTTCTGGGCCTTATCCCAGCGCACCACAGCACGTTGCTAGGCCATCTTCTCTCTCTTCCCGGAGACCGGATGATCAGCAATACTCTAAGCCGCCAAAGACGAACTCAAAGATCATCACGCTACAGCCTAATGCTCTGTCGCAGGACCAGATTATTCACCAACATACGCAGGTTGCGAGGATTCGGATCGTTACCGGATTGAAGGCTGCTAGAGTTGTCACTGGCCAAGGTCGTTGGGGTATATGGCGGGATGAAGCCAGGCTAGCTTCCCGAAGTTTCGGAACAGAGGACCAGCGCTTTCTCCTGACTTCTCTGACTGGGTTCTTAGCTACTCACACGGATTGGTTGCAGGCCCTGAGCCCTGCCTGGTGCCGGAAGCGGTTCCTACAGCAGCAGAAATCTGGTGATGAGGAAGACCTGTCTGTTTCTGCTCGAACCATCATTGTATCGGAAGACAAAATGCTTGCGCGCCGATTCATTTTCCTTCTCTCTGCCTTTTTGCCGGCCCACCAGTCCGTGCCTGCCATTCACCCCCATCGTCCGAGTACTTCCACTTCGTTCGGACCGCTCTCGCAATCGCCGCCCTCCGTTATTGTCCCTATTGTAAGAGAAGAGTCTCTGCGTCGCAAGATGACTCGTCGATCGGGTCCGAGAAGAGTTTCCCATTCCCGAACCGTCAGTCAGAGTACGCGAGCTTCGATACCAACTCAACTGGCCCACCTCAGCATGGAAGGCCACCATGAGCGACGAAGCTCCGATGCCGCCTCCATCCGCACGACTAATATATCGATGCCTTATGGCGACTTTGCGAGTCAGAGGAGTGTAGCTGCTACCACCACGACTATTTCCTCGGATTCTACAGTCCCGCATTTCTCGACCGTGTACCGCACGGATAGCCGAAGGGGTGTTCGGCCGGGGAGCAGTAGCAGTGTTGCTGTAGATGATCTCAGACGCTCGCTTCAGAGGGGAGATAGCGTAGGACAGGCCAGCACGGCAAGCAACGAGTCCAGAAATCAGGGCCTGAAATGGGGAAGCGTCATTAGTGGGCTCTGGAGCGGAACTCGGAGACGGGACTCGACCAACACTCTAGGTGAAGGAGGATTTCGACCTCCAGTCAGTCCGGGGTTCGATATGCCCTCCCCATCGAAGCCATCGCAGTCAAGCATCGATCGGTCGAGTAGATCTAGAACAGTGGCGGAAATGGCGCAGGAACTTTCCCTTCCTGATCCGAGTATTCAGGATCACCAGAGACCGAGAGGTGACGAACCGGAGACACCACGGGGAACGCGGCTCGATCGTTCTACCGACAGCGAGGAGGCAACGGTTCAGCCTAGACGATGGCCAGAGCCTGGTGCAAGTTTCGAATCCACGGTGAAGACAACCGTCAATCACGAGGACGGAGTGGTCGATGTCGATGTACCATTCCCGGATTTTCTCACGAATCCCCACTCCTTCGACACAGCCGTCAGCTCTCCTTCAAGCAGCGGCTATCTCTCGACTCCAGGATTAGGGACGGTCATGGATACCTTCGAACAGGCCTGCAGGCTCGCGTTGGAAGGTGACATGCCCTTGAACAGTGCTGGCTGGCTCCAGGCGTATCATCCAGACTTCGCCTTGCAGGCCATTCCACCGAACCGAAACCTCATCAAAGACGTCAAAGCCTCGCTGAAGGCAGAACCATCCCCACGCGTGATCCGCACTTCCGCAGACGACTCCGACAATAAATGGGTTGACGTTAGTAGCGCCATTATTGCGGATATGACCACCGGTAAAGTTACGAGAATCCGATACAGACGGCTGATTAAACCTAAGCAAACGATCCAGAGATCGCCCGGGCCTGGGGGCGTCTATAGTGGCGCACCCCTAACACCTTCTATCCTCCCGTACGAAACTACGCTGGAGGAGGAGTTTATTGAGGATGAAATTACTGTTATCGATGATAACCTGGCCGACGCCGTTGAACGTGTGGTCGCACATATCGGCGACGCAAGCAAGGCGGCATCTTCCAGCTCGTCGCGATCGAATAGCAAAGCCCGCCGACCTAGTAGATCACCTCCATCCGAGGAAGCTGTTATCGATGATGCGCCGGGTACACCAACAGTTTCGAACGAAGTGCCTCGAAACGAATGCAGAACTGTGATCTTGTCTGCTCTTGCAGATATCATCCAAGACGTCTTAGAAAGGCGGAACGAAGAGCCTAAAGGGGGTGTGGCTGAGGATGAAAGCGCAATTCGGAGTGCGGTGAGAAGCTGGTTAGAGAGCCTAGACTTGGGAAGTGAGTAGAGTCCAAGGAAATGGTGCTTTGCAACCACTGTCCTGCAGTCACTCTATCAGCAGTTTTATCACACCCTGCCCTCTCCCTCGATTACCATTTGCCTCACTGCTTGATTTCACTGCTTGATTTTTGTATTCCTACCAATTGTTTGATTTTATTCCATTTCGAAGTTAGCGATGTTGACTTGATACCCATGGTCTAGCTTGCCCTATGTTTGCTATATATCATGTTTCCCTTTTCCGCCCTCACTGCATTTCCTCTGTCCCCCTCCCCCCCTTCCTTCCCCTTCATTACTGAGGAGCTCAAGTTTCAGATCCGGCATCTACTGTCTCTAGACAAGGGATAAATTTTATAGGTGGCGCTCTTTGTGCTATCTCTCACCCAATTATCTCTCACTCAATCCTTACAATTTCCCTTGACTTCCCTTTTTTCCGTTTCCGTATCTTTCCCTCTTTCTTTCTTTGCTTTTTTTTTCGTTTCCGCAGGGGAGGGGGTGCTTCCACTATTTCCTCTTTCCTTCTCTCTTTTGTCTACTTTTTTATCATGGTTCGGGCAGGAGTACATTGAATAGACGGCTGGGATCTATACACGGGATTGTTGCAATTGATTTATACGGAGGCTACTCCTCGAGGATGGGTCAAACATGGAGCATCTAGAACTTGTTTTCTTTCGAATACAAATCATACTTGTCTCTGAACTGTCACTAGTTTCATTGCTGCATGTGAAAACCGATTGTTTCGTGGGCAGTCTTGGCTCAGCATCGTAGACGGAACTGGTACAGTGACTATATCCAACTCATGATGCGCTATTCGGGCTTTTCGCTTCTACTTCTTCTTCGCAGGTCTCGCGTTCTTCTGACGCCTCCTTTCCTTCTCCTTCCTCGCCTTCCTAATCCCATCAAGACCCTTAATCTCCCGCTTGCTTCCCCCGCCATCCTTAAACCTACCAATCCTCTTCTCGCGCGCCTCTTCGACCCTCTTCTTCCGCACCTCATAATCATCGCGATACTTATCGGCCTCCTTAGGCGCCTTCTCCTGCCTATGCTTAAACCTCCTCCCATCACCACCACCACCCGAATTAGCATCCCCAACCCCACGAACAAGACTCGTCTTCTCCGCATCGCCGACCCTCGGCAACCCCGCAAGCCTATGCGCCTTCTTCCACTTCTCGAACCGTCCACTCTGGAAGCTAGCGGCGATCTTGACGCCGCTCTCACCAACGATCATGCGCGCGCCCTTAGAGCCGTCCGAGTCGTTGAGCCGCGACACGTACTTCTTGCTCTTCTTGTCCCAGCGCATCATGCCGCGGCGGGCGGGCACACCGAACGACTTGGCCGTCTCGTCGTTGGTGAGGTCCATGGCTGCGTCGCGGGCGGCGAGGACGAAGTTGGCGCCGTTGCTGTTGCCCGGGCCGTTGATCTGGGAGCCGGAGTGCACGCCGTAGGCGCGTTCGGCGTCCATGTTTGTGGTGCGGGGGCGGTAGGACATGAAGATTTCGGGGTCTTGGAAGGAGGTTGTTTGGGAGCGGTTCTTCTTTTCTTGTTTGGAGGTGGAGATTGTTACTTCGAGGTCGTCTGAGGAGTCGGAGTTGTAGCCCGTCGCGGCGGGGCCTTCGTCTTCTTCCGAGTCGTCGTCCTTCTCGTCCACGTCCATTTCTTCGCCGTCGTGGTCTTTGTCGTCTTCGTCCACGTCATCCTTCTCCTCCTTCTTCGACCTGCGAGGTCCCGCCCTCTTCCTCATTTGTCTCATGACTTCAGCGGCCTCGTTGCTAACAGATTTAGCTCCTCGTCCAATCTCGAATATAGTCTCGGATGGCTTGAACGAGCTAATGGAGGCGAGCATTTTCGAGTACGCCTCCTCGTCGGGCCGGATTCCGAACTTCATGTTCAGCTGGGACCACGCCTCGGAACCGACAAGTTCACGCGCTCGCTTCGCGCTCTCGCTCGCCGCCGAGTTCCTCGTCTTCATGTAAAGTTTCTCCGCCTTATCGGCCACGCGGCGGATCGACGCCATATCGACGCTCTCTCGGAGGACCTTGTCGAGCCATTCGACGTGCTGCTCCATATCAGCTCGAGGCAACGCGCCGACAACTACGTCTTGAGTAAACGACGCCGACGCATCCTGACCGACGACGAGCTTCCTGCCGAGGAAGAGCTGCAGATCGACGAGGTAAGGGGCATCGACATCCCTCACGAGACTGTAGCTCCAACCTTGCTGCCCCGCACGAGCAGTTCGACCGACGCGGTGGACGAAAATCTTGGGCTGGGGAGGGAAATCGTAGTTGATGACGTTTTGCAAAACGGGAATGTCGATACCACGGGCAGCGACGTCGGTGACGACAAGGATGTTGGTCCGTCCGCGGCGGAAGTCCTCGACCTGAATCCGGCGGGCCTCCTGGTCGAGGGATCCGAAAACGAAGGAGACGGCGAAACCGGCGTGTTCGAGCAGGCTCGCGAGGTATTCGACGCGGTGCTTCGTGGCGGCGAATACGATGGTGGAGTGCTCCGTCGGTTTGCCCGAGCCGCCCTGGTCTCCGCCGCGCTTCCGTTTCTTCGAGGGACCCATCTCGAAGCCTCTCACACCCTCGGGAAGACCTAGTGGCATTTTAATCACGTCGTGTAGTATGTAGAGTAGCGCACCCTCCTTGTCGGCCGCTTTGATCGAGAAGAAGGCGTTGTGAAGATCTGGTGAAATCTTGGTTTCCGCGTCGAGACGCACAAGCTCTGGATCTTGAAGGCCCGCATGGGCGAATTCCACCAGCGAGGCGGGTAGGGTTGCGGAGAAGAGGAGTGTCTGACGCGAGGGCGGGAGAGCGTGCAAAATCTCGGTGAGCTGGGTAGCGAAACCCATTTCGAACAGTCGATCGGCTTCGTCGAAGACCACGTACTTGACAGAGGATAGATCCAGTCCCATCTCGACTTTGAGATGGAGGAAACGACCGGGGGTAGCGATGACAATATCGGGATTCGTCGTCATGAGGCCGAACTGCTCTTCCAAGCTGTCACCACCAACGAGTAGCACCGTCTTGAGGTCCGTTCCGCGGCCGAGTTCCTTGACAACCTTCAAGGTCTGGATAGCGAGTTCACGAGACGGAGACATGATCAACGCACGGGCACCGACTTTGACGCTATGGGATTTTAACCGCTCGATCATGGGGATAACAAAGGCGGCGGTCTTTCCGGAACCGGTCCTGGCCATGCCGACGACATCTTTCCGCGAGAGGATTAGGGGTATCGTTTTACGCTGAATCGGGGTGGGTACTGTGAAGCCTTTCCTCGCAATCGCCCGCAGGATATTTCCATTGAGGCCTAGACATAAAGTAGGTTAGCCAAGAACATGCACGCTCTTATTGAAAGTCGTAAAAGGTATGAGAACGGAGATTCGCACCCATAGCTTGGAAACCGCCCCCCTTCTTCACCGACTTTCCCTTCAAATTCGAAGCCTTCCGGAAGGAAGCGGCCTGCTGCAACGCAATGAAAGCCTCGTCATCGTCATCGGATCCGTCTCCCCCATTAAAGATTCCGTCCGCATCGAAGCCGAAGCCATCCTGCTCGGCGGATTTGTCCAGCTTCAGCGAATCATCAAGATCCTCGGCGAAAAGCGCGCCGCCAATATCGACCTCATTCTCCGAAAGGGCCGGAGAGGCTGCTCGCCGGACCATTTTTGAAGTTTGGGGAGGCGGAGGCGATCAAGTCTGTCGGTGAGTTGACTTGTTGCCAATGAGTGAGTGTGGTGGTGGGGGAAGGTTGGCAAGTGTTCCAGCCAAATTTTTTTTTCTAGGCTCGCGGCGTTGCTTCGTTATCGATAAGAGAATCAATGTTCCACGTCTCACCGCCCTGCCCCACTTCTCCAATGCCGCCTCGAGCTTCAGATTCCCCAACGTCACTCATTCTCAGTCTCACTCTTCAATTCACTCTTCAACCAGCTGCATCTCAACTGTCCAAGATTCCCAACACAGCATCGAATCAGTCTTTATCCAGTCGCTTTACCACTCTTACGCAGACTTTTCACTCGCCTCAAAATCTCGAAAGAGAGTCTCATTTCCGAAACAATCGTCCTCATTCAACGGTCCTAAAGACAACCGCCGCCATGGGTGAAGACGAGAAGGATGCCCTCGACGCCCTCGAGTCCGAGGCCAAGGAGTGGGAGAAGGACGCTGAAATCGAGCGAATCCTAAACGCATTCAGGCTAGACGCGTATGCATCCCTCCTCCCTTCCAATCGCCGTCTATATTCACCTTTCCCAAGCGCTCTCTCTCATTCAAAGCTAACAACCAAAACAGCTACGCAGTCCTCGACCTAAACCCAGGCGTTCCCGAATCCGACATAAAAGTAACCTACCGCAAAAAATCCCTCCTAATCCACCCCGACAAAACCCGCAACCCCCGCGCGCCCGACGCCTTCGACCGCCTCCGCAAAGCCCAAACGGAGCTCATGGACGAGAAGCACCGCGCCCGCCTCGACGAGTCCATCGCCGACGCGCGCATGCTCCTGATCCGCGAGAACAAGTGGACGGTGGACAGCGAAGAGCTCAAGACGCCCGAGTTCGCCAAGATGTGGCGGGCTAAAGCGCGCGAGGTGCTCATCGAGGATGAGCACAGGCGGAGGAGGCTCATGAAGGCCATGATGCAGGAGGAGGGCAGGGAGCAGAAGAGGCAGGAGGAGGAGGTGGAGGAGAGGAAGAGGAAGAGGCAGCATGAGCAGGATTGGGAGGCGACGAGGGATCAGAGGATTGATAGCTGGAGACAGTTTCAGAAGGGGAAGTCGGGTGGGGAGAAGAAGAAGAAGAAGATGAAGCCGATTGGGTAGATAATTGGAGTTTTCGGTCTGTTGGGATTGGAGGGCGGCGGGTTGTGGTGTAAATTTACTGACGGATTGGTACGGAATGGACATGACGAGTCTCTTGTCAAGCAAGGTACGAACTTTATGCTATAATACGGATTTACATATTAAGATTCCTTTTGCGAGTATGGTGCAAGGTCGTCTAGTTCCAAATGCGTGTCTTTTGTTCTATCCACATAGCATCGTTGCTCCTATTCAAAGTGCAATCCGTAACTTTTGTTTTCAGACCCAGCTCCTCACCCTATGCCCATGCAACAACATCCAGTAAAACAAAATTCATGTCGGCCCGTATCTTCCATATTTTCCATATCCTCTATCCCCTGGCAGAAGGATCAGGACGGTCGATGCTTCTTCTTATATTGTACGAAGCGCTCGAGGTTCATGACGACCTCTTCAGCCCTATCCCGCAACTCCTTCAATCTCGGCTCGTTCTTATGGATACCCTTTAGCATCTTCCTCGTCTTCGGGAGAGCTTCCTCCAGGTGTTTTAGGAAGTTATCCTTCCAAAAGACTTCGTCACAAGCTAACTCCTCATCGCCATAGATATCAAAGACCTGATTAAGCGCCTCGACCACCTCCGCAGGCGCAGTCTCGGGAAGGAAAGAGATGGTGGTGAGGAGAAACGTGCCAATATCGCGATTAAGAGGTAGAGGCGCAGGATCGCGGGCGAGCTGGCCGAGCGCGCCGATGCACTTGACGCCCAGGCTCTGGAACGGGTCCTGGGTATCAGTGGGAGCAGGCTGTCCGTTCTCAACCGTGCTGGCCATCTTCTTCGTCGCTTGATACAGCGAGATGAATTTCTGGTGTTGACCCTCTCCTATGGCCAGTTTGCCACCCAAGGCTTTGGCGACCGCCCAGGCTAAGCTCGTAACTTCGGTAGCGAGGTCGAGGTCGTTCGTGTCGGAGTCGAGGGTTTCGTTGACGACTCGGTCCCAGATTTCCTTGGCGTGGGGAGCCCAGACCTTGAACAGACCCTCGCTCTGGCCCTCAGCGAACTCCACACAGGCGAGAGACCAGGAGAGGTTGTTGAGGACGGATACTGCGTGGACTTGGATCTCGGGGGAGGGATGGGACTGCGAGGAGGGGCTTGCGAGCCTGAGGACTTGGGGGAAGGCCTTGTCGAGGAAGCTAACCAGGGTAGGAAGGTCGTCGATACCAGAGTCCTCTTCGTCCGCACCGGTCACCAGGTCCATATCTTCCGCCATCTCGTCATCGTCCATCTCGCTGTCGGACTCATCTATATCTGAGGGCATATCATCATCGTCGTCCATGACGTCATCTCCCATCTCCTCGTCTTCCTGTGCACCACGATGACCGCGGGGTTTGCCCCTGCCCCTGCCCCTACCCTTACCCTTACTCGGGCCAGCCAACTTTCCGCCTGTCAGAGTATCTTGCACCCCACTCGCAATGGAAGCCAGTATCTCCAACGCCAACGAAGCAATTTCGTCAGGCGCAACCCATTCTCCGGTTCGGTTAGCAGCATTCCCCGGCTTATAGTCCTGTATCGTTCGCGCCAGTCGTCGGATAAGAATCTCATCTGTCGCTCCGCCCTTGCCGGGGCTGTTGTCGTTCCATTCCAGCGCGGCAAAGACGTTGTGCAGCACACCACAGACCAGCACAGAGGTCGAGCCATCAAGGTTTTTGAGCCTCGTAAGCAGGTCGAACGCTGGCGAGGAGGCAAGCGCTTCGGCTAGTGGCGGGTTGTCTTCGGTGAGGGTCATGGCGCAGGAGAGGCATTCGTCTAGGGTGTCGGCGTCGATGATTTCCCTCGCCAAGAGGCTCAGGACGAAATTTGTGATGTTTTTGTTGTTGGTAATGGCCTCGAGAATGTCATCTTGAGCTTCGCCGAGGGCGCCTAGAAGGGAGCAGATGGAGGTCGCAATCTTCCATACTATGGCTTGCTGGGCTTTGGTTGTCCGCTCGAAGGGAACCTCGGTGGATTCGAGAGTTTCGGATAGCTACAGAACCGGGATTCGAGTTAGTGAGCCGGCGCATAGCAGTCAATTGGAAAAGGAAGAAACGGGGCAAAGCGGGTATTTGCAGGGAAAAGAAGTAACTGACAGTTCCAACGGCAAATTCAATAGCAGGCAAAATCTCCTGCCTATACAAGTGAATACAGAAGCCAGAATCCTCCTTCTCGGCAACACTCTTAATGATGTCCCAGCCGGTGGCCCTCACTTCAGGGTTCGAGTCCGCCAGCGATTCCTTCAGAAGCAAGCGCAACAGCTGCTCGCGAAGTAAGAGTCTCCTGCACTTGTCGTCGCCAAGGAGGCCAAAGATGGCATTCGCGGCAGTGGCCCTAGCTCGCGGGTCTGAGTTTCGGAGCTCTGCGAGGACAGGAAGGATCTTTTGTTCGCGGAGGGCCGCGAGCTCGGGGTCGGAGGGTGGTTTCGAGGGCGCGGCAAGGGGGTCGGCGTTGTCGCGCACGCGGACTCTGTTCCTCCTGGCTTTGCCCATTGTGAGGGATCTCGTGCGGTTGGGGGGTCAACTCTGGTATTGAGAATGGAAGAGACGAGCGAAGGAGAGGTAGTGTTATTCGAATTCGAATTCGAACTGGGAATAGATTTTGGGTATGAAGGGAACTCGAATTTAATTTTTACAACGGACCCGACCTAGGACTGGAATGTTGTGAGAAAGCCAAAAGTCTGGCGTGTAAATGGGTCGGTCGCAAGTGGTCCTGTTGCCCTCGTTGCCATGGGACATTTTTTTTTTTTTTTTTTTTTTTTTTTTTTTTTTTGGCGGGGTCCTTCATCCTTCCTGGTTAAAGCTGATGCCCCGCGTCTTAGTGGCACTGACCAGTGAAAAACGTCGCTCTTGCCGTTGCATTGTGCTCCGTTAAGCCCCACCTGGTTTTTAGCTTGAGGTACCAAAAGTATGAAACGGGTACCAAAATCCGTCCTCACGAGTGTTCTCTGTATACAATTAGACTAACTGAACGTCATGACAGCTTGTGACGATTGATCTTAGCACCAAGCTCGAATTGATCACCAACAATTGATCTCGAGCTGTCCGCATAGTCCCACCCCAGCTTCAACTAGCGAGGACTCGACCTCGGGCATCCCAATGTCCCGCAAATTTCTTTGCTTTTTCCGTGATTGAGTTGAGCGACTCAGACATTCGCTCCAGGCCTCAAATGAAGCTGACTAAATGACCGCGACGGAACACCCCAACCCCGATTTTCGACATATTCCCATCCCTCTTCCACCTTCGACCCGACCTTTGCACTTCCTCTCCCTCATCAAGATGGCGCCTCAATGGCGTCGGTGGTTCTTCGCCCCCACAGACGAGGAAATGGGGAAGAAGGACGACGACAGGAAGCCAAGCTCGAGAAGCACGTGGGTACCCACCTCAAGACTCACCCCTCGACGATCAGTGGCGCGTCGCCTCGTTCCTTTGCTCGCCATTATCGCGATATTCTATCTTTGCATGGACTGGATTCGACCCCAACCTTCGGTCCCGAAAGAGTACAACCCGATATTTCCCAAGTACGACGGCTCTAGTGCGTCCTCCGGGAATCGGCCGTGGGCGAACCTCTACCCTCCCGCCCGGTCTCCTCCTAAATCGCCGCCGAATCAAGAGAAGGGCAGGTCGCGATCCGGCCAACCCCCTGCGCGAAAATTTAACGGTGATTTCACACTTGTACCCCTTGCGCGGAGCCTCAGAGAGATATCCATTACTGGCGGAAATCACAAGTACAATAGGAATGTACTCTTCGTCTCGTCCAGTGCGAAGAGCGCTGCTGCACTGCTGCCATTAGCGTGCGAGATGGCGAGGGAGAGACGGAGTTATGTGCACTATGCGATCATGAATAGAAGTGAAAAGCCTTTGAGGGAGCTTCTGCGTTTGAATGGTGTTGACGAGTCGTGTGGGATCCTCTTTCATGGTACGATGGTGCTTGCTTCTCATCTCCGCCAGTAGATTTGCCGGAACTAATGTGTGAGCGCATTTAGATGCCCGGCCTGATCGCGCTGCCGAATCCGCTGATTTACGAGTGAAAATGGCATCTGAGAGGGCGTTTTGTAAGTTTGCTGTTTGTTGTTGTCCGCCGCGCTTGACTACTCTGTTACTCATGCGATTGTAGTCTACCTCGAAACCTATATTCACCCCCAAGCTGTTATTGTGGACGGTACTGATACCGAGGAGGCTACTTTCTTGGAAGCTCTACATGCGTATTTCGAGAAGAGCGAGCAGTCCATCATCGAACTTCACCACAACGGAGCTCAGCGGTTAGGATGGCTTGCGAAGCTCGATAGCGCATCCCTCTCAGGTGTGTCTAATCGCGTAAATAGGCACTATTCTTGCTAACAGCATCCTTCGTAGCTTGGAGCAAGGTGAATTTCGAAATCGTCATTCACGCGCCTATGAAGGGGTCCGGGAGCTTAATCCGTCTCTTGAAATCCTTGTCTGATGCTGATCTCACGCCCTTCCCCACACCTCGTCTCACTCTCGAACTCCCCCACGAGATCGAGGAGGCAACATCTGCCTTCCTCGAGGGCTTCTTGTGGCCAACCAGAAGAGGAAGCGCCACCTCGACTCCCCAGATGCTCTCCCTCCGTCGCCGCTTGCCCCTTCACAGGATGGATGAGCAAAAGAGCGTTGAGAGGTTCCTGGAATCGACGTGGCCCAAAGCCCCTGAGTTTTCGCATGTTCTTGTCCTCTCCACGCAGGCCGAGTTATCACGTCACTTTGCCCATTGTGCGTTATTCCTCGTTCCACGAAACCTGACTTGGGGCGCATGAGCTCATCGCTAACCTCTTTTCACAGACCTGAAATATGCCCTTCTCGAGTACCGATACTCAGCTGCCGCCCGCCGGCAAAGGTGGGACGAAAGACTTGTCGGAATAAGCCTCGACTTCCCTTCGACTTACCTGAACGCATCAGACCCATTTGCTCTACCCAACCTCGCCTCTGATTCCAAGCTCTCATCCCAAGATGAAACCCCTTTCCTATGGCAAGCGCCCAGCAGCAATGCCATGCTCATCCTCGGCGACAAATGGGCCGAACTCCACAACTTCGTCGCCTACTCCCAAGAAGCCCTCCAAACGTCACCAAAACCCTCCCCGCTCCTAAGCGAAAAGCTAGTCAGCAAAGCCTTCCCCGCGTGGGTAGAACGCCTTCTCCAACTCTCCCGCCTCCGCGGCTACTTTACGCTCTACCCCAGCGCCGAAACGGCATCCGCCCTCGCCGTCATCCACGAGGACCTCGCGCAGCTCCCCGAGGAGTACTCGGCCGACAAGGACGCGGCGGGGCTCGACGCGCAGAAAACCCAAGCTCAACGGCGCAAAGAACCGGCGCTGGTAGTATCTCACTCTGCTCTCGATGCGCTGCGTACGTTGCCTGATGGCGGCGTGTTACCACCGTTCGGTGAGCTGCCGCTTTTGGGATGGGAGGGGGAGAGGCGGTCGCTGGAGGAGTTGGATGATGAGGCGAAGGGGTATGCGAGCGATTTTAGACGGGATGTTGGGAGGTGTACGGGTAAGGATGTTGAGAGGGTTAGGGCTGATACTTCGGCGAAGGATTTGTTCTGTTGGGTGAAGTGAGTGGGGTATGAAAGGTTGTGTTATTTCCTTTGCGTTGGACTGTCGAGTGTAATATTTAAATCTGTAATATGGGGATAGCAGTGTTTTTGTTTTTTTTTGTTTCTTAAACCTGTCGGGATCAGGGAAAGGTTCCCTTATTTTAAGGCGTCATATGGTGTTGAATTAGGGGTTGCGGAATTTAATTTTTAAGCCGTAATATCAATGATCATGATAGTTCATACTCATGCCCACTGCCTAGTCTCACCTATGCCCAATTAACAACATTGAAGTCCCATCCATTACCATGAAAAATTCCAAGAGAAAAATACACCGCATCCCTCGCAAGGGAGAAGCCGCAGCTTGATACGCCGCAAAATGCAACAGAAAGGAGAAACCAGGCTTAAGTTCACAGCGTTGGCTGCACCCACGAGAGAAGCTGCCGATACGAAGAAGCATGGCCGCCGGAGACCTTGGTGACGACAAGCAGTACGACACAGGTGCCCACGATGCATACAGAGACAATACCCAGAACCTGGGCGATCACCAATAACCGTTAGATCGCCCGTCCAGAAATGACAAAGGGGAGGAACAGGAGGCTTACGATTTGCGTTTTCCAGCCGGTTTGGACGAGGGCTGCTCTGCGGCTATATTTGTTCACGGTAGCTGCTCATCGGTTAGCTCCCATGAATATTCCCCCGGAAGGGCCGAGGTGGGCTTCGATTGATCTAGGACTGAAATATGAAAGATCGAAAAACGTTAAAAGAACTCACTGATGTAGTTCCCCAGACCCAGGCTCAAACAGCAAAGCGAAAGAAACCAGAACACGATACCCAGTGGTTTCGCCATCCGCAGCTCAATAGTGCTCGGTTGAGTCTTCAGGTGGAACGAGAGCACGATGGCATTGGACACAATGGCCATGTAGACCGATAGCCGGAGGTATGATAGGAAGGCTAGCAAACCAAGGTTTTGGGTTAGGACGTCTCGGCCGAAATGTCTCGGCTTTCCTCTAAATCATGGGAAAGCGGGTTCAAGGGAGAGAGGCTGGAAGGCGACAACTCACTTCGCTCATTCGCACAATGATCCCGCGCATCGCTGCTCTCGTTCTGGAAGAGAAGCGGTCCAAGGAATGGAGAAGCCCAAAACGTCGCAGTGCCGCTATACCCTCGTTCCCTGCTCATCAATTAGCTTTCTGTTCGCCAATTGGCATTGAAAAATCCCCACCCCCTTCCAACATCATGATCCCTTCTCGAGGATGAGAACAAAGCGAAACCTTCGCTCTCAACAAGCCCGGAATTCTCAACTGGAAAGACAGAAGAATGAAAATTGTACTCTACATACCCCAAAGCAGGTACGTCAACCGGCTTCCGTAGATCTTCCCACCGGATCGGCGCACAGCACCCGGTCGCGTCCTCAGCGTCGTACAAGTCGTGCTCCGTCGCGGATGTAGAAGCTGTTGTCATCGACGCCATTTTGCTTTTTTTTTTTTTTTTTTTCTCTATTCCCTCTCGGGAATCTGCGATCTGGAATGGTCTCTCCTTTATGCCGCAAAGATAGAGAGAGTGTGTGTATATGAGGGGGAATTTTCAACTTGTCCTGCGCAGTTGAGCCTTGATGGGAAGGAAAATGGGAAGAAAGCAAATCGGCGTCGCTTCGCTCGCTTAATCTGATCAATTGATGTTCGCGGCTTCAAAGGTGGGGCAATGGCACGAGACGGATGAGAGATCAGAAACAGTGCATTTTAATGCATCGAACTGTGCGGTGGAACACGCCTCCGCCAAATCTTGCAAAGATGATGTCCAGGCCTACAGTGTGTGAATTATTCCCGGAGCTGAATCTACGAGTATTGATGATGATCTCTGGGCAGTGGCGCAAATGGCGCAATCCACCAATTGATGCAATGATTCTTCCCTCTCCTCCAAACACCAACCCCCCAACCAAGCACATGCAAGGTTGGTATAGCTTCATCGCTTCAAAGCCATGCCCTGGCTCTCTAGCATCGTTCAAATACCCGATACAATCCCTTAAGATCCGCAACCTCCATAACTCCAGAATTCATCAACCCCTTCGTAGCCACCAGCCTTGCCTTAAACGCCGGAAACAAAATATGCTCCACCGCCCATCGGACATTCCTCCTCCGCTCTTTAATCCCCTCGTCGACATCCTCTTCCTTTGCTGACTCGTCATCCCCGGGAAGCTGCGGAAGCTGTTCAGGCACGTAAAACGTCGCCAGCTCGCGCAGAAACGACTCGAAGCACGGCTTCTCCTCCAGCCAGTTCACGGCGGGGCCGAGCCGCAGTAGGAAACGCGGCAGCTTGACGAGCGGCGGCGTGTACCCCTTCAAAAGAAGAGGTATGGATATGAGCTCGCCGGCCGGCGACACCTCGAGGGAGAAATACTCGGAGAGCATTTCCCGTCTTTCGACGAGCTGTTCCGTGGCCTTTCCAACGAGGGCATCGACGTCGAAGTCGTTTTGTCCCGTGGGGTCCGTTTTCTTCTCTGTTTCGGCCGCCATTCTCAATGTTGTCCGAAGATCTAGCGGTGGCGTGAAACGAATGGTTCCAAAGTTGCCAAAATCCGTAAGGCCGAGCTGGTAAAAGTATTCGTAGCAGGCGTGGCCGTAGTCGATAAGGTAGAGCTTGATCCCGCCTTGAATCGCAGCTAATCTCCGCCTCTCGTCCACGATGCCAATGAAACTGTGGTTGGAGAATATGTCTGTGAGCTCGTGATGCATCTCATCTCGGACTTCGGCCCTGAGCTCCTTGACACTCGTGAGTCGACAGGTAACAGGCTGTCTATCCACTGTCTCGTAGCTGATATCTTCTGGGAAGGAGGCGGTAAGAGTGTCCTTAGCATCTCGTCCCGCCTGGTTATCCCCTGTCCTGTCGGTAGCCACGGCCGATGCAGACGGAAACATCGTTGTGATTTTCCGAACGCTTGTATCAGTGCGTACAAGCTCGTTCGAGTTTCTTCGTCTCTTACTCCCACTTAGCCCTGGTGTTTGGCGCGTAGGAGTTGCATCGCCACCATCGGGCTGGGGTGAGATGGTCGTCACCTTCACTCCCGGGAGCAACGTCTGTGTCATAAAAGTCCGGCTCTTATCAACCGCTGCTAGCTTAGAGCTAATATCCTCGCAAATAGTTCGCACGATCTCATCTTCGTGCTCAAACTTGACATGTCGTTTCGTTGGGTGGACATTGACATCAACGCTATGGGGATTTATCTCGAGGCTCAGATAAACAAAAGGGTGGCCGTTCTTGGGGAGAAAGTTCCTATACATCTCCTCAAGAGACTTTTTGATATCGCCCGACTCGACGCAGCGGTGGTTGACGAAAAGGAGTAGCGTCATTTTCTTGTGGCTGTAATTAGCATTGGTAGCATAGCCGGTTGCCTTGAATCCCCAGCGCGGGTCTGCGCTCGTAAACTCGATAAGTTCGTTCGCCACATCAGATCCGTGAATCTGGCGGATACGGTCCACGGTAGTGGCATTCCCCGACACCGACAGGCCGACGGAGGCGTCGCCAGCCTTCTTGCACGAAAAGGCCACTTTGTCGCAGTGGATGGCGTATCTTCCCACCATATCCATGATCTTTGCAAATTCTTCGCCCGGGGAGCGGAAGGCCTTTCGGCGGATGGGAATGTTGAAGAACAGGTCCTCGACTTTGATCTGGGTGCCTTGCCTCCCGGCGGTGGATTTTGGTTCGGCAGGCATGCCCGGCTTTTGCGGCACCATCTTGCCTTCTAAATACTTCGCTTGCCAAGCGACAGGAGAATCTTTTGTCTTCGTCGTTACTGATAAGTGGGCGATTTGGCTGATACTTGCTAATGCCTCGCCCCGAAATCCGTACGTCGTAATCTCCCTCAGGTCTTCGAAAGCGGAGAGCTTGCTCGTAGTATGCCTTTCACAGAGAATGGCTAAATCGTCTTTCTGGAAGAGGCGTCTTGTTAGTGGCCGGCTCACCTACCAAGGTGAAATATACTCAGCTACGAGCCAAAGTGCACATACCTCAATACCGCTGCCATTATCCGTGATCTGAAGCAATTTCAAACCGCCGTCTTTTACAAGGATCTCGAGACTCGTCGCGCCTGCGTCGACAGAGTTTTCCATTAGCTCTTTCAAAGCATTGACGGGAGCGATGATGATCTCGCCCGCCGCGATTTTGTTGACGACAGACTCTGCGAGAGCCTAGATGATGCGATGTTAGCGGCTAGAAGAGAAGAGAGAGCGAGGGGATAAGAGAAAGCCAAAAAAAAAAAAAAAAAAAAAAAAAAAAAAAAATACCTTGATGCGGCGAGGGGGTCGCTGTCCATCACCAGAGTCCTCTGCTTTCCTTTTTGCCCCCGAGAGGGAGTCGTCTATTTGCATCGAAGTCATCACTGCGTGAGGGAGACCACGTCGATAGCAATAGCGAAAGCTACTAGGCCTTACGGGGGAGATGCTCTACCCCTGCCACAGGAGGCTCACGTCCCAAACAAGCAATCCTCTACGAAGTGGGACTGTTGAAGTCGAAATCGTCTGGATAATGAGGATCTTTTGCTTCTCAGTAGATTTATGCTTCTAACATGTGTGATTCCCTCTGATGGGATGGATGGTGAGGCTGAAAACAATATTGTGAGGTACTGGTTGCCTCGAGCTCTTCATCGACTTTCCAGGCTTTCAGTCGCCGCAACTCATATCTCGCGGACGCGCAAGGCAAGATAACGCGAGGTCACGTGATATTCCCCACACCAGAGCCGGACCCGAGGCTGGCTGTTGGAAAAAAAAAAAAAAAAAAAAAAAAAAAAAAAAGGCGAACCATCCAGAGTAAGACGGAATAATATTGGGGAAGGACTGGACTGGACATGGTTCGTCCATCGCCCATCGGATCAGATGGGATTGTAAACTATGAAGTACTGGAAAAAGGGTCACGTTCTAACAAAGCCCTGGTGCATATGAAGGTGGCTTGGCGAAGGAGAAGAGAAGGTCCCCACACTTGACCAATGACGATTCACACGAGTTTCGCTAGAGTTTTAAAGCTCGGGAACCCAGCTCCATCCAAACGACATTGATATTTGATAGGAGATGAATGCCCTTTAGTAGTGTTAATTGGAAGAAGATTATTTGAGCTTCGAAAACCCGTCGCTTCGTAGTGTTTCTATAATTTGATAATTGGACATCGGAGAAAAGTTCAGATCGGAAATCGACATTCCTTTAAACAACAGGTTCGATTTACGTTTTGTGAGCGACAATTTTTTGGATCCTTTTTTTGCTTCGGGACGGTGGGGGGTAGGGAAGGTTCCCCCTCCTTGCGGTGCACCCCCCTTGCCCCTCGGCGTACTCGGCTTCCTTTCTGAGCCTTGAGCTCTTTTTTTGTTTCGCAGGTTGCGCACTTCATCCGTACCTGTACCTCATAGTTCCATGGGATTTCCCTTAGAGCTCCTGCGGTCTGCAAGTAGTCCCAAAGTAGTGTGTACATTAAGCCTTTCGGCTCTCGAGGCTCACGGGAATCCCAGTCGTACGGAGTGATCCATGGAGATTGATCGAAATGCAAGCCCGACAGTCTCCATGGAGAGTTGCCTTCACTCTAAAGAGCGCTCGACTCTAGAATATAAATTCCCGCCTTGGACCCTCAACTTCCTATTATACGTTATCCAAATTACTCCATCCTTGCATTGCCTTCCAAGAAAAAGAAATACCACATTGCATCCCTTTATCAACTTCTCATTTCCAAAAGGGATGGCCCTCGCGTCTTACACCACCGCAAATGAGACGGTGGAAATCGTCGACGAGTCTTGCTCTATGGTTGGCGAACCCGCAACATCAACAAGGTAAGGACACGGGCAATACATAAAACTAACCCCGTCTGACACCAGACTATTCAAAAGAATAAGGTCTAACCTCTCTCAAAAATTTAAACTAGGGCTCCATCTCCCGCCCTTTCATCTCCAACCCAAACCCACCGGGTTTCTAGCATCTCGAATGTATCCGCCAGCTTCACGACCATGGACACCGAACACCTCACCCAAACCCAGTCAGGAACAGCCGCCGGTGATGAAATAGTCGATCACAGCAGCTTGCTTGGCTCTGTACTCTTTCTTCAGCCCAGCAGTCCCCAAGGCCACATTGAATCTGGGGACCCAAGTGCTGCCATCGCCACAATCCTACCCCTTCCCGAATTGGACGACAGCTCTTATGTCTTGAGGGACTTGGCAATCGAGCCCCCACGTTTGGCAAGCCCCGCCGCTGTGGTTGGCGGCTCCACATTTCCCGCCATGTCCCCGGACAACCTAAATTTGGAGCTTGAGCTCCTGCTCCACGACTTCCACACCAATCCGGCTGAGTCAACTGACAATCACGTCTCGATGTCGGGAGCTCCTCCCTCGCAGAATGGTCACGGAGACCCCACAACTATCATCAAGAGAGGTAAATAAAATTTACCGAACCGATGCACCCAGGTTTAAGGCCCTAGGCTCACGGATGATTGATGTTGCGCGTTTGAGTTTGAATGTTTGTTTTCAAGAAAAACAAAACGGGAAAAAAAAGGGGAGAAAAAAAGAAAAAGAATAAAAAAGGAAGGATTTCTGTTTTCCTGGCCCCCAATTTCGATTCGAAGTTGCTTGTTTCCTTTTCGAGAAACATCCCTTTGCATACCGTAGCTGTCACGGATGCCAACACCAAGCAGAAGAAGTGGTGCAGGGGAATCTTCGCTTCAATGTAACAGCACAGCCTTAAGCTGTTTGACTTTTCTCGCTCACTCAGTTCTAATTCCATCCCACGTCGAATATATAAATCATGCGCGTTCTGATTGCCCAGCCCCCACGCATGCTCCATCCCCCACGTGTAAACTTACTCTCCTTGCCTCGCGCTTTTCAGCCCTTCCCTCCATCTCACCAGTATTATACAAGGTAACAAGTGCCACTTCATCCACTTTCGAACCTCATCCTACACACCTTGCGTCTATGCTCATGCCACCTCTGCGTCCAATTGCCTAAGATGGAGGTTCTGGAACCCGACCAAATGAGTTTGAACACCTACAGTAGCCGACGGAAACCCTCATCCCGGTTAAGGGGTTGCTGATTATACGAAACCCCCAATATAAATAATCATATTGGGGGCTGTAGACTGTTTCGCACGGGATGTAAGCGTTAGATAGGGCTGCACTGTGGGGGAATCTAAAAGCCATCGAGCAATGTCATGATGCAAATCGATCAAAATTGCTCCTTCCTCAGACCGGCGTAAGGTATCAATTAAGGCAGTGCCTAATACTAAGAGACGATGAAAAAAATTCTAAATACAACCTTGGTCCAGACTTTGGATGAGAAGCGCTCTCCCCCCTAGCGCTGCTCGCCTTGTCAAAGTGTTGAGAGTGGGGGAAACCGGGGAGCAAACCATAAAGGACGCGTACAAGTTAGTAGAATACAAGGGAACTCGATGACCCCCTCACCGAGAACTGATGACCCCCCTCATCACAGAAAGCTGATGACCCCCCTCATCACGGAAAGTTGATGACCCCCCTCATCACAGAAAGCTGATGACGCCCCTCATCACAGAAAGCGGATGACCCCCCTCATCGAAAAACAAAGCCGACACCTCTCAACACAAGTCAACTTCCTCAACTAGCCGACCCCTGCTCCGCTGCATGCATCTTCGCCAGCCACTTGGGCATCTCTGCAAACTTCTCCTCAAAGCTCTTTCCGAACTTCTCCGCCTCGCTGTACAACGGATGTCCTTCCTTCCAATAGGTCTTGCAGTTCTCGACAATCAAACGTACATCCTCGGCGAACTCGCCCGCCGCAGAGTACATCTGTCTGTCCATCTTAGACTTGATGGTCATGAGGTCCATTGGCTTCTCAATCTTTTCAAGGTAGTCCGGTACCCCGTCGACGATGGGATCGACGGGCTGTCGAAACGGCTTGACCAGTCGAGTCCAATAGCCTGTGGTGTTTCCCAAGTCAGTTCCTCTTTCGTAGTATTAAACAAGAAACGCGGGGGAGGAAGAGCAACGTACCTGGGCCGGAAAGCATGCGGCTTAGCAAGTCAGAGCAAAAGTCTACCTTTTGCGCATCGCTGAATGAGCTGTCGCTCACCACAGCACTGCTAACTCGCCTATTGGCGGCCGGGTTCTTGGCGGAGCCAGGCAATGACCTGCGCGGCGCGCCACCCGTGCCAGCGCCTCCTGTGCTGCGCGAAGACTGTGGCAAAGGAATGGTGGCGGGTCCGGACGCTCGCCGATTCTTCTTTGAGGATCTAGCGTTCTCATCTTCACTTCCACCTTCTTCCTCGAGGTGATGCGCGTTCCTCTTTGAACCAGCCGCAGCGGAAGATAGAGCGTTGCGTACCGTCCCCAGCGAAGCCGGTCCATCTGTGCCAGCTGCAGAGTTCCCGCTACCATCGCCCGCAGCACCAACTGGAGCAGGGGCGCTAATAGCACTCATTTCCACGACCAGCTCGCATAAGAACTCCTGAGGAAGACTCTTTGCAAACTCAGCTGGGGCATCAGAGGACTGAAAATACTCTTCGGCCCATTGGAGGAAGAGTCGGCGGATTTGTGTCCCTTCGTCCGTCTCCTTCCAAACCTTTGAAATCAAACTAGCACCTGGAATATGCCTGGTCCTTTGCTTCACCTCCTCCATGCATTCCAGTGTCTTGCTACATAGTCCCTCCACTTCGTACTTTATTCCCAGCTGCCACAGGGCGAAGAGGTCTTCATAACTGGGAACGCTGCCATCGTCCGGCCACACCTCTTGGGTATATATGAAATTTTGCGCAAGGCCAAACACGCTTGCCGTGGCCTCGGGGATTTTGACGACGTGTTCGACCGAGTTTTCGGGTGTGTTCTCGAACTGTCGTCTGAAGTAGCTTGATACGGCACAGAGAAGGTCCTTTTGCAGACCAAATGGAATCTCATCTAAGCCCACCATTACGACAACGAATATCGCATGCGGTTGGCTTGAACGATATGTCAGAATCAGAGCATGACAGCAAGGGGAAGTGATGAGCTTACAGCCATGAAAATGAAGGTCTACCAGCTTTCGAGCTGTCTTCACCCGAATGGGCTGCAGCGTGTCCATTAACTCTGGTCGCCATCCTTGTGAATTATAAGTTGATGAAATATATCGAGGTTCTCGCTCTTGGAAATTGAGGTTCTATCAGCTTGGGGAATGAGAAATATCAGTCCAGTGTTCTCCCACGAAGTGAATTGGTGATGAAAAAGAACTTGGGTCGAAGGTTAAGAAAATATGGCAAAAAAGTCACGAACGACTGACACAACTCAGAGTGAGACTTGCTCCAGTCGAGGAGTATGGGGGCTCGTCCCGTTTCTTTCAAGGAAGAGCGAAGATGGGTGAGAGTTGGGGATGAGTGAGTGACAAGGCCCTGCAATGTCGGTTCGAGGAGCTGGGACAGGATCGAGGAACTGGGACGGGATCGAGTTCGGGTGCTAATTATAGCACTTCTGACTAGGGCTTGCAATTTTGATTGTCCTGTAAGTGAGTATGTCCCATAACCGAAAATCAAAGGATATGATGCGGTTCAAATGTTCCCGAGCACAGCTCAAAGGAAATCCCTTCGTTGGTTTCAGGAGACACTGCCTTTTACTCACCACAGCACTTGGAAATGCTGATGAATGAGAGGGAATGAAATGGCAATGACTTTTCCTTTAATTGAAGCTCGGAATTGGTGAGATCTGATGGGGGAAATCTCAGGTGTAGGTCAAATTAATGAAGATATGGGAAATGGGATATATGTTCTCTCTTCATCATGGAGCTGATGAAATGAGATGATCTTGTCTGGCAATCTGACCATTTTGGGATGTGGTCTGTGCGCCCAGGATGCTGATGCACCATGTACTTCGTACCTTTGTACCACCTGTCAGTCTGCTCCAGGCTTGTGTGTGGCTGGTGGGTTACTTGCCACAAGCTTGTCTCAAGCCACATTCTACTCCTGCTCTACTTGAACCGACATGGAGAAGACCTGAAGATGGCTTCTCATGGCAGCGCAGTGCCCCCTACCGAAATCGTCCAGATTCTGGCTTGATTCAGAGGATGCGGCTTCCTCGGCTTCGTGATGTTCCCCATCTACCCACCTTCCCTGTGAAGACTCTGGGCCGATCATGAAAGTCCAAGGGCAGCCACATGGGGGCCCTGCCTGATGAGGATGAATCCGGCTCTCTACTCTTCCCACTATAAAAAGGGCCACCCACTTCCAAACCAAGACACATCCCAGGCATCCTAACTAACTATTTCCAAAGTACGGCTATCTTGGGTTACTGCCTCACTCGATCTTATGGCCTCCAAACCATTGCGGTGGGGCTGTTTGGTCGGGGGCGTAGGGGGCGCTATGGCCTCGTATTCGCACCTCATCCTTGAGCAGCTCGGTATCATCAATCCTGACGATAACATGTATTCTCCTGGTTGGATCGACAGTATTTCTGTTCAACAAGCATGGGATGAATTTCGTCGCGACTTCCTAAATCGCTACTACGACCCCGATGAACTAGTTGACTTTGATGAACCTCTCAAATCCGACGTAGTCAACGATGTCATAGCCGATATGACGACTTGGTCTCCGGCACTCGACTCACACGATTATCCTGATAAGGATGACTGGGATGAATTCGATCACTGCAAGCACTTTGTCGTTGCCATCCTCCTTGACGGCCTTAGCTCAGAGCTCCAGACTTGGACCTACGCCGAACTCTGGGAGGATCCGAAGAAAATCGTCGAGGCCCTGTTCGAGCTTCTGAATTTCCTAATCCTTTCAGACCGAGTGTCGATGATGGACTGAAAAATGTCGATCGCTCCCCAACCAAATAAGAAAGTCGAGCCGGAATTGGGCGTGTTAAATAGGGTGGATGGAAGCATGGCGGTTGACGAAGACACGGAAAGAAGAAGCATCTCGGCCAGTTGATGCCAAGTTATACGCTAAGGAGAGGCGTGATATAATCGTAAAGAACAAGGAACTAGATATTCAATCAAACACCTCGTTTTGCTCACATCCGACCTTCATTCGTTCTAACACTTCACGATGTCTAGAGCCTCGCAACGGATTGCCCTCCACGCCTGATCAAGTTGGTTTGTCATGAGCGTATGCAACCCATCAGCAACTTTCTCCTCCATCAATTGACACACGGGATGTGGTTTTCGGCCACGCAACGTCCGAACTGATCTCTATTGACACAATGCTGACCCTACGTACTGATCCGATTCTTCTTGAATAATACCGACCCGTCTTCTCACCCAAATCCTAGTGGCCTTGGAAGGGTCCCTGACATCTTAGGCCTCAAGCTTACGAGTCTTCAAGTGAGTTCGAGATGCCCATATCCCTCGACTACCATGAACGCACCCCACCTACGCTCCCTCGAATGCGGTAATGATGGAAAGCAAGATGACAGAACAACGCACTGGTCAATGAAACGTTAGCCGTGGTCCGCAAAAGGACGAGACAAACAAGTCATAGGTGGAAGACAACATCAGATGTAACGCAATCAAAGATGCCCGAGGAGACCCCGACTCTCCATTCACCACCGAGTCCCAAAAATAGACCATTTCACACGTCCGCAGAGGCAGAATTGCATATTCTCTCTAGAATCCATTCGCCTGGCCATCTCAGTCTTTACCGACCCATTTTCCACTTCTCGCTGCCAAGTCTACCCCTAACACAAGACCCCCCATCCACACCCGCTCGGCATCGACTGCCTCACAGCTTTGCCTGCACTCCCCCTCACATCCATAGTTCCTTTCTGACCCCACTCACCCTCTCAAGAGCCGAGAACTAATAGGTATGGTCTTCGCTCCTTCATCGTGGGTCACCCACACAGCGCCCGGAGTAACGTGTCCTTCATTTCCCCGCCTTAAAGCCTCTATCGAGACGACGGACGTCTGAATAAAGGCGACGAACCCGGTGAGAGATGTCGGGCGTCAGACCGATCTCCACTCCTGGTTGTCAGCGAGTTTGCCATTGAAGGAAAGGCTCGGCGTTGTTTCGTTGGAAGACAGGGCGAAACATAGACACATCCAGAGTGAACCGATCAGAGCGGGAGCCAGATAATAGACTTGGAAGCTGCCTGTATACGGAACAACTAATCCTGCACGTCAAACTGGTCTTCGTGGGGCCATCTCGGCCGTCTAACCCCCTCCCCATGTCTTCTACAGTCCTAACCACTGCCCCATCGCTCTCCTCCCACATGGAATACGTCACCCTTTGGTGATGGGTAAGAGTTCGGGAGTCGCAATATGTCCTGACTCTGCAAACCTTCCGACTTGCTCACATGTAAAGTCCCGTCTCCGGCTCGATAAGAGCTAGGAACTTTGGTATGTGGCAACAAGAGCGGAGGGTACCACAGTTTGCACCCCCGGAAGCACAACATCATGACCTCCAACAGCCCGACGTGCCCGGACCAAGGCATCTGCGCATGCTTTGGAGGGGGTTTCAGGTCTGCATGTCTACACAGCGACTAAATGCCAGGTAGCCCCGTTACTTGGGCCAACCGTTCGCCCAACGTTACGGCCATGAACCCCCAAGCCGACTGAACTGCCCAGTGCATGGACAGTTCTCCCGCAACCTTGATTGTTTACAGTGGCTATATTGTTTAATTTCTAAATTCGAAGGTTTTCTGCTCTCTTACCATCGTTAGTTACCGAAGAAATGGGTGGTTAGGGCCCCATACCTTCTTCACTCTTGTGCTAGGGCCCCTGAAAAGAGTGCTCAAGGTAATATGTCAGGAAACGTTCATGAGAGAATCCATCCGCTGAGGGCGGCCACATATCAGACCACTCTTTCATCGAGGGAAGAACATGTTTTCAGCGGGATTGAATATTCGCATCAGGCATCTTCAAAGTTCAAGTTTGTGGAGTGCAACCATAGGAGGCCCAGACCGATGTAAAAGTGGAAATTCTGCCCATATGTTGCTCTTCTCATAGACAATAGGTCACTCATACGGTTCAAGTAACCCAATATGGAAAGCACAAGCGACAGCGAGTGGATTGACCGCTCGGCTTCTCTCACAAACTTGAGAGAAAAAAACCTTCTATTTCTATAGGAACTGAGTTAGAGACTAATAGACATCGAAGACAAGTCGTCCAGAGCATCCGCGTGACTAAATGCGTGACCAGCTCAGTTCCAGAAAATGGGCCGGGAAGCAAGCAAGTCGAGACATGACAAAGTGGATAAATGGGGTAACAAACTGTTCCTCCTCTTGGTCGCGTTGGTTCCTAGGGTGGACGTACAGCCACTTGTTCTGCCGTCAACAAACCATCACGCTCCGAGTCTGAAACGTCACGATCCCGATTAACGACCCTTCATCGTGGTGGGGACTCGCAAAACAACTCTGTAGCCGTCCACTCAATACTCAGGCCTGCAGGTTCTGTGCAGTCTTCTTGGTCAGCTTGCTGATTCGGATATCCGTCTGACTTGGCACGCACGATAAGCCTCAAGGTTGGGTTGGCTGTGGCGACGGTTCCCTTCGGATGCTGCACCACTCGTGTGACAGAACAATGGGCCTTAGCCCACCGGTGGTTTGCCCGTCTTCGGGATCATATGGCTCGACCAGACACCCGATCATGTCAGTGCCTAACTTCTGCGCTGCTCGGCTCATGTGGACCAGAATTACTATCGGCAGTCCTGCTCCCGTCCCCCCATGCAATGGGGAAATGAATACATTAGCCATTCGTGCGTTCATACAGGACTGAGTCGTGATGAAACTATTTGTTATTCATCGAGGGTGGAACAAATATGAGCCCTCGTTGGGCGAGGACCTTCTCTGCAGAGTGGGTAACCGCCGATGCTCGAAAAGAAATCAGCCAGGCGCGAATTCGAGACCAGTAGAGGGTCTAATTAAAGCTGTGGAGTATCTGGGATTGCCCCAGAGAAAGACGAGCGAGAGGGTTGTGAACGTCAGGGGTATCCATGTTCAAGCACACTGCGAGAGATATCAAATACCGAAGTATATATCGACGCTGTAATCAAGAGGAGGACATCCCACAAAGAGAAATTAGTTAACTCTTAGGTGTCTGAGCTGAAAGAGTTTAAGTTCATTGTCCCTCCGAGTTCATGTGTTATATGGAGGCCGTTTAGGCAGAGAATGAGTAAGTTTTGCCCACCGATCAATGGTATTGATCGTTTATTTTACCACAGGGGCCATGGGCTAAGATTCATATAGAAATAGATGTCGATAACGAGCCTCGGGGATTTACACTTTCCGTTTCACAGTCGAAGCCTCCCGTTCCAGCATTCCACTAACCCAGAAGAAACCCACCTCGTAGATCTCAAGGCACAAGAGGAGTGAACCTCTTCTATCCCTTAAATTTCGTCGATGCCGCGGCCACATGGCTCCTAGAACCTGGGGGCGGAGTAAGATAACATTCTGTGTTGTCGGGAGATTGATGAAACTTCATCCCGAAGGATTGCATCGTCCGGGTGCATTACGAGGATTTTCAAATATTCCTAGTTAGAGTCGAATCCCCCACTTGTCAATCCAGGGCAGACCTGAGTGTTGTTAGCTCCTCGGCCTATGAGCTTTCGTTTGTTGACATGTCTCGGGTTGCAGCATCTCAATGGCTTGCCTCTAGACTAAGGCGGGGGAATGCAGCCTATGGCCATCTTCTAGTTACATCTGATACTGGGGCTCGAGACCGATGCGCCCGTCTTGTTCTATGCTGGGTCCCGAGGTTGGCATCCCTGTCGTCTGCTAGTCTAGTCCATATGTCTACGGCACGGACACGGCCGTGTGCTTCTCGGCATTATGTTTAGAGGTTCTGTCGCGATGATTAACCCACAATAAGGCAAGATGATTGAAAGGCGAGTTACAGTTTTCTGAACAGAGCAGGCCATATCAGCACCTTTTTGGCTCATCACATAGCCCCCCATCTAGGCGCAAGGGTGAGGTTGATGATGTGTCACTTGCCACAAGATCTCACGACGTAGTCAGACAGCAGTACTGGTCTCTACGCACAGCACCAGCAGTGAGTAGCTTCAGATGTTTTGACATGCTTGGCAATATCCCAAAGCTTTAGGAAGCAGAGAGTTTCCACAAATCTCCAAACCCTACACAAGAGGTTGGCTAATCCCACTTAATTCATCCTCGGGAAACTGTTGTGTAGAGTTATGAGTTCATGGGGAATGCTAAGCTGTTCGGAAATTAGGTCTCGGAGTACATCTCGGCCTTCGCCACTGCTTCTATGCACGTATATCAAAGTGAGGCTTGCTCTAAATTGGCACGGGTCAGCCTACTCGATCTGACACCATAGAACTCGTGTTCCGTGCAAGTTTCTGTCCGCCTGCTCTGGGAAACGGATGCGTGCGTCAGCCCGCGTGAGCTTGACAAGCTTCTTGTTTACCGCGAGTCATCCTGAAGCTGCGCTGTAAGTCCAATGCCCGGCCTCTTCATGGCCCTATCTCCACAGGGGTTGAGAAAAAAAAAGGTCCTCAACCGCTGCGTAGACGTATCTTGTTTTCACGCCCAAGTCGTGGCCAGTCTTGTTGGCTAGAACGTGTCCGGGCCGCTCTCATCTTTCTCTTTCTTGATCTGTATCTCACACAATTGGCTGGCACCTTCGTGTGCAATACTCCACGCTGTCTCAACAGGTCCCCTCCCCTTCATGTTAAAAGTGGCTGCAAGATGCCACGACATCAAGCAGAACACGACGGCAGAGTGCTGCGTACACGCCCCCTCCTAATAACAATGTGCTTTCCAACGTGACCGGAGAGGTTTGGTATCTCACGTTCATCCAAGCCGGGGCGTGAAGAAACGGCATCCGACCTCCATGAGAAGGCTATGCCTTTGCCTTGCAGAGAACATTCTTGGGCCGAGCCTTCACGTAGTTTGCAGCCCAGGAAACTGAAACATGGCTTTATTCACATTGAGGACAACCAATCAGTTCGGGCAGGTCTCGCCTTGTCCTGTGAAAGTATTGGGGGTTTTCTCGGTTCTCGATTCTGCACCTAACTTCACTCGACTTGGGGCCTAGGCTGATCAGTATGTAAGAGGTCCCTGAAAATCCCAACAGTCGCCTTTTCAATAACGGAGAGACTGTGGCGATCAAAAGGGACCAATAGAGAAAACAGGAAGAGAAGAACAGAGCCGTACTGCTTCAAATTCAAGGAATATAGCATTTTACCCCTGAGTAGTCGAATTCTCTTCCTTTATCTGCACCTTTCCGTCCTGCCGCCGTGTAATATCACGCCAGTCAATGGAGTCCTCCTAGTAGACCGCATTGGAAACACCGACTTCGTAGAAACACTCTGATGGCCGGGTAGCTGCATATCTGAGGCGTGGAAGGGGAGGGGAACGAGAAGACAATTTCTGCATTTTAGTAGGCCGGGAGAAACCACATTCCCTCGTCTCAATCGGTTCGCCCTTTCACGTTTTGCTCAATCCATTTGCAAGAGATGGCAACGTATCCGCGAATATGGATTAAGGCCAAGTTGATTCCCCTCCCGACGACAGCCGGAGATAGTTGTAAACGACCCGACGCTTGCGCTGCTTCCTTCGGTCCAATTAAGCGTCGCAATGTAGTGTGAAGAGCACAATCTTGTCACCGGCTCTCGTGAATACCATAAATCAGATTTCATAAAGCAGACGCTGTCGGATTCTACCGCACTAGCCAGACCAATGATGACGACGACTGGCGACAGAACACCTGATTCCGGGTCTCCTCTAGTCTCCTCGAGAGGCTTTCCTGTAAGGGAATCCTTTGCTTGTTATTGGCAATGTATTGTCCAACAAAGAAAAAAAAAAAAGAAAAAAAGGTGAGAGAGAAAAAAAACCTCGTACTCCGAAGAGAGGGTGCAAGCAGCCCTGCACTGGAAACGGATTCTTGCTTCGGGATTGTCGGTGAGGGAGAAGGGGCCGGTCCGGTCAGAGCCTGGATTCATTGCCTTTTTCAACCGACGCACCCCTTCGCCGACAAGACGCCGGCCTGGGTCGAACACGAGTTTAGAAATGAGGACGGAAGCCTCAGTCCAGAGTGGCCGCCGGAAGCTACGCGCTCTTTCCCTGCCATTTCTAGGGCAGCCGCAGGACAGCATTGTCTGGGAAAGAAGCGCTGGACACCGCCTTCCCTTATCCTTGGGATTCGCCTTTCCATTCTGGGAAGGAACATGGCAAGCAGACAAGGTTCATTTCAGACGGAAGGACCTTCCCAGACTCTGGGCTCTGTATAGAATAAAAAGGAAACCCAGCTGGTTTCTTTCCTGGTTTCCCATTCTTCCACTCTCCAATGTTCCATATTCCTTTGTTTGTTATTCTTGCCCTCGCTCGATTTCCCAACTCTTTTCATTGTGCTCGATCGAGTCTACTGAGTCCTTGTGCGTTTCCGCTTCCGTTTCCGAATCTCCATGCAACACGACCCAACTCTATCATTGTCGAGCGCCGGTCGATTTCGTAAAGAATCCTCGTTGTGGACGGGCAAGTAATGCAATACACCCCATCACTCGACACGTCCTCGACATTCCTTACCTCCACCATAGTATCTGTTCTCCCATTTGCCCCCTTGCCGACCGCCGAGTCTCGTGGATCTTCTGCCCAAAACCTCCAATAGCAGGCCATACCATTCTCCTACAGCCTCATTCTGGCATGCTCCTCGCACAAGCCTTGGGTTCCCAGGGTGTTGGCCTTTGAAAGTAGATATATAGATGCAGAGCTGACCACTCCCCCAGCACTTCGGCCATAGTTATTTGGCAAGCTGTCGATTCTCAGACTCGGTTAACAAACCAGTACGGTAACCTTTGGTATTGGCCGCGCAATTCTCGTGGGAACTCCCTCGCAATATATCCCAGACATTGAAGGTCGATAACATCCTCGATCTGTATCACCACTCAAGCAGACTCGGCGGCTGTCTTGTTCAGAACAGCGAGTATTTGGAGGCTGGCATTCATATTCATCATCACCCTTGCCTATTCTGCCTGCCAAAGCCCCCTCAGTACCTTGATCGCTCGGCGTTAATTGTACAGAGCCAAAGTCGAATAAGCAGTTAGAACACGGTCCGGCTGCTGGCTGTGTATGCAGGAAGGTGCCGTCCCTCCCTCATATACTTGCACGGTTGGTCCTGCGGGACATGATACCTCCCGGAATGCTGGTACTGACAATGCTGTAGTAGTAAGTTCCACCTCTCGAAGGTGAATCAGAGCTCCTTATCCCAACGGGACCCGAGTTCTTTCCCGACCATCGTCAATCTCAGCTCCCTGATATCGAATCACTCCTCTAGGGCGCTCGTGGTCGACCTATTTACTGCGGCTACTGCGACTGGGGAAAGCCCGGTCTACAACCCACTGGTCACTTCACCCTACTGCTTGTCGGAAGCCCTTCGTGAGCGCAATCCGCTTTTTTTTTTTTTTTTTTTTTTCCACCGTAACAGACAAACACAGATCTCGCGCATTAAGATAAAGGTTGATTCCTGAATTAAGTCTGGGAATACCCTTGCAATGGCAGAAACAAAATCCTTATAGATACGAGGAGGCATCCGGTACGCCGAGCTAACAACTGTTGTAGGATATAGCCGAGACCAATCCTTGTGTAAGCCCAAGGTTACGAGGATTATCAGCGCGACCGATCAGCCGTGCTTCATAGCTCCTATTTACCTACGTTTGCGGCAAGAGTCGCTGAAGCTGGCCGTATGAATCCCAAGGTAAACGGAAGCTCCCAAGCCCTCTGCCAGTTGTACCATTCTCTCGGTTAAGTGTTTTCCCTGCCCCTAAGATGGAACTGCTCTGAGCAGAGTCATCATGCGTTCCCACCTTTCGATGGGTTCTTTCTTAGTCGCCCCACGTATTGAATGTCACACCAGCCGAACCAAGAGGTATGGTATTATATTAAGTATAAATGAGCCGGTCAATCTAAACCATCCAGCTGAGAGGGGGGGACCAAGTTATGGGGTGGTGTCTGCGTCGAAGCTCAATTCACGTTTGGGCAAGACAGATGGTGCGAATGCGAAGGATTGATGAGCTGTCTCGAAGTAAGTTTGATTTTCCCATTTGTCCTTAATATTTGGTCGCTCGGGATTCCTACACAATGGCCTGCATTTCTCTTTGCCTCGGACATCGGTGGGTCAATCGAGGGAGCGCTTGGAGGACAACGGATGAAAAACACTAGGCGCATCCTTGTTGTGGTGGGTGTCTTTCCCGGTTGGCAACAGGGATGGTATTGGGAGCCGACGGGAAGTTCTCTCTAGGCTGCAGCCTGCTAGCACACCCCGTCTGCTGCTTGCAAATGGGGTTCTTCTCTCCTGGATTCACTCACACACACCAAAGACACACCACACACACATGCTTCGGACCCCTCGCTTGTTCCCTCTCGCGCTTCCCATTTTCCACAGCCCCACAATCATCCACTTCTAGTGAAGGGGTGGCTTCACAGGGTTGGAAGGTGTGAGCGTATTGACTAAGCGTTGGCGCAATGCCCCTGCACGTCTTGGCCGGCCAATCCGTTTTCTAGGCCAGGACAGAAAAAAACGAACGTTCGGAGCCCCTCCTCCCCTTGCTAGCCACAAGGCTCGCCTGACCAGGTACTGAGCAGTGTCCTCGTAGTACCGCCAGTGTACTCGCATGTCGTGCAAGTTATCGCCAAGTTTTATGAGAGATCTTTTACGCCCCCCATCAACCCACACCCACCACACGCCCACGCACACACGCACACGCACACGCAGACACGCTCTCTCATAGCCCTGCCTGCTTCCCATCTCCCAACATTGCGTCCTCCGTCTTCAGCCACCCCGGTTTCCCTTCCGTCTCCTTTGCCGTTCCGTCGGCATCGTTTCTGGGCCCTTCGCTCTCGCGCAGGAGAGCGCAGATTCGTCCCGCTGCGGTTGGGGGTGTCGAAAACAAGGGAGGGAGGGGGGAACTCTCTTCTTTGCTCCTGCTGATCGAGATTCCGGGGCTTGCTTGCTGACTTGGATTCTTCCTCGCGCCACAGATAACATCGCCGAGTCATCTCAATTCAATCCCTTTCTAACCCCCCCCTTCTCCCGCTGGCGCGACTTCTCGCCATCCACGGGTTCATGAGATGCTGGCCTCTCCCTCAAGACATTGAGGACAAACCGTTAGAGCATTACTGAGCTGCTACCTTCTTCTACTCATTGATCTTTCCTTAGCATTCCTTCTTATTTTCTTCTACCCTAGCACCGTCACACAAGCCTCACACAATTCTCCCCTTCTCCGATGGGACGCACTTGAATACATAAGGGCGATGCCATGCGAATCCGACCTAACTTTTATCCCTACTGAAGCAGGAATTTCAACCCTCGTCATCGTGCCCTGGGTTGGACTATCTTGACATACCGGCTCCTGCCTCAGACCTGAGGTAAGCAGTTACTCTTAATTTGTTGCGAAGATGCCTTCATCGTACCCTCCGTCGAGTGAGCTTGAGAGAACACCCCGATCACGCATACCTCTCTCAACGTTTCTCCTAGCCCGCAGTTCATTTCTGGGTGGTGAACAAATTCCCTTGCCTCTGAGTTTGGAGGAGCTGTATTGGCGAGATGCTCTCCAGTTGTAGTCCGCTGAAGCTCCGTGGTTCAATTTTCATTTATTTATTTCTTCTTCTCTTCTTCCACTCCATCACCTTCCATCATCAGCCTCTACACAGTGATACTATTCCCGAATCCCTGCTAGCCAATGTTCGGACATCAAGATCCCCTAGCCACTCTTCCATTATGCGAAGGATGCTTCGTCCTGTCCATTGCGGAACATCATCCACCTCGCGATCCGGGCAGGATGTATGACATATGGCATCGAAAGTCAACAGGGGACGAGCAAGTGCAAACATGGGTTTCTGGCCAAAGCCGATATGCCTTGCATCTCCATACCTTTCCTGGATGTGATATGCCTATGGTGTCTCCTAGCTTATTGGATGGACGTGGGTAGCCGCTTGGATCTGCATCCATAGTGCTACCTACGAACCAGTCCACGCCTCTCGCTCTATCATTGAGGGGTTCACCTTTGACGACTACCGATCTTGGACACACAATCCTGAACGACGGCAAAAGCTGGCGGTTCCGCAAGGTGCGGTGAAACTATGCGTTGTCCTATGTTTAATTATAGTGATCGGGCAATACAGCAGCCCGGGCATGGTTGAGCGAACATTTCTACCCGGCCTTTCCTTTCTCACATGCCTCCACCATCCCCAAAGGCGCCGCATTGTCACCTTAGTGCCTCTCTTTTCCAGACGTCCAGGCCCTTCTCCTTGATTTGACTGACATGCCAATTGCCAGATACAACCAAGACTCGAGTAGTACATCTTTGGCAATAGAAGCCGCCTCAACCCACCAACCTTCCCCACTCATAAATTTATTCCCTCCGCCAATCCTCAACACAAGTGCGCCTTATCCGGCCGAGGGAAGCACCTTTTATCAGCAGACACAGTCTATATTTCCTACTTTAGACGCGCGGCCTCGTCTGGGTCCAAGGTACGTGTCACTCCCCATTGTAGGCACGCGACTCGCAGCATTGTTTCCAGCATTCGGTCATGACTCTTCCAAGAGCCCGGCCCAACGGCAACAGGAATGGGAGGCATTGAGACTAGCGGCGGCTGTTGGGTCACTCTGGTCCACACGTACTAGCAGGAGTTAACTCCCCGGTGTTAGTAGCACTATTCCATTGGGCATGGCACATCGGACCTCTACAATACCACACCACCATATCAGTGCTCGAGACCAATATTCCGCGGCGACCCCATCGTTCCGGCGACCATCTGAGCATTCTTCTAGGTCGCCTTCACTGTCAGGAGCCAGACGACATCCGTTATCCACCTCACCCAGCCCAATCGCCGGATTTCCAACATCTGTGGCGATGGATCCGTCGTACTCAGCAAAGTCTCAAGGACAGACCATTCCACCTCTCGAGCCTATCACCACCCTTGGTCATCTTCAATACGCCGATACTGCGCAGGGGACACTTGTTCGACCCGAGATTCATGGCACCATTGACAAGGGATTTTTCCTCTCTGACGGTGAATGGACCTGCTACCGACGAAATTACTTCTCGTGCGTTTGCTCCTTTAGTCTAAGTCCACACTATCCATCCGCGCCCCTTCAATTCACTCCGACGGCCTCGCAACAGACATACCAAGTTGCCGGTTTCGCTATGTCGATCTCAGCTATCGTCGCCGACAATGATAGCCATAGCATCGAGCTTGTCCAGCATACGCCCAAGCGAGACAAAGGGCCTGTTGCCAAACCCGAGAAGGTCCGATTAGCGCCAAGATCACCCCAACCGGCTCATCACCCCATGGGTCTGTATCCGGGCCATGGTGATTCTAGCCTAGGCCCTCGGCCCCTATATGACCAAGGATATGGCGGAGCAGCCGGTGCTTCGCAGGGTGGCTCGGGAGCATTCCAGACAGAGCACACATTCGAGCGCATCCAATTCAAGCAGGCGACTGCCAATAACGGCAAGAGAAGGGCAGCCCAGCAGTATTACCATTTAGTTGTCGAACTCTGGGCTGATGTTGGCACTCGGACAAGCGAGCAATTTGTTCGTGTCGCGTACCGGAGGTCGGCGAAGATGATTGTACGTGGACGCTCACCCGGCCATTACCAAACAGAGCGAAGAGGTAGCACGAGCAGTGGGCCTGGCGGTGGCAGTGGCAGCTTGAGCGGTTACGGAAATGGCCCAATTGTAGGAACTGAGTTCCCATCTGGCGGGCCAGTGCTGTCGGGTGGTTTTTCAGGCTATGAGAATCGCAGTTCAGCAATGCCACCCTATCCGCCTCGGCATCATCACGAAGAGATCCCGGCAGAAACGGCGATACCCCCGGAGGAAGCGAAGGCTATCGAAACCACAAAGGGGTATCAATACTACCCAGGGACGATTTATGAAGGGCAACACGACCAACGTGGTGGGGTTGAGACGTTTACTCATCAGCGAGGTGACCAAGATTCGAGCTCCTTCGAGACCAAACCCAAAACCGAGTATGACGGTGGTAACAGTCCTCTTCCGAGCCTCTTCCACCCGGGGCCCTTGATGGTGAACCGTGGGTGTGGGCGTTTCGAGGGCAAACCACGCTCAGAAGGATACTATCCTTCTATGGTACCGCAGTCTGGCGTTAATGTCACTAACATTACCTGAGAATCGCGACCTTTATGGGCTTGAATGGGTGAATTTGTCGAAAAATGTGTTTGTCAATTCGGGAGAAAATGGGATAAATCTGGGTTATAAAATCATGAAGGGCTCGGAAAACGCATGGCTTTTGGGGTTATGGGATTCGGCTTCGGCATTGCGCCCTTTCTTTTGTTTTGTCTTAACCTACACGCACACATACCCACACCCACGCAAAACTCACACGCACCCTCATGATGTTTAATTTTCTGGAGAAGATTGTCTCGCCTCCTTTTTTTGTGTGTGGTTGCGATATGTCGTCCAGAGTTGGTGCTATGGGAAGTATGGGCGGCTTCGGTGAAGGGGATTCCCTCACTCGTGGCAGGCAAACGGACTACGCCAACAGACACCAAATTATGTGTCCACGGGCCTCCCCAGTGCCGCTCGCTCCATTCCACTCACCCTGGATCTGACAGATCGAGAGAGATGTTAACGGCAAAGTCACAACTTTTATCTTCTCCCCCCTTTTTTTTTGGATAACAAGGATACCCCCGATGCAGGTTTAGTTGGGGAGCCGAATGTGTTCTTTTTTTTTCCCTATCAGTCGATTTCAATGCCTTTACTTCATATTGATTCTTTCAAACATGGATTTGTGTTGGATAGTTTATTAGAACGTTTGTGTTCTTATTTGCTTCTCTTGACACCCTTCCCGGTTCCCAGACGCTACTGCCATGCGGGAGAGGGCGGAGCTCAAAGAGAGATATGGGAAAAGCGTTTAACTTTATGTCACGATCTTTACCCTATCTATTTCATGCCTGGACTTGTCGGCGTAGGACGTTGGACTGGCGTGGAATTAGGGGCCACAGGTACAGGTACAGGCACAGGATCTTGTGCGTTCACAGCGGGTTGTTCGGGCACAATTGGGAAAGCGAGCATTTGTAGAGTGCCGGCGACTATGGTTCAGTTTTCGGTAGGCCTTCGTCTATGAACATTAACATTTCCTCCCCTTCTATTATTACCTCGCGGTTCTTCTCCCCCTCTGTTTCCGAGCCAAGGGTGGGAGGTCCCTTCCGTAGCCAGTGTTCGACGTTGCTATGACCGTTTCACACAAACCATGTGTTCCTTCGATGTGACCTTAGAAGATTCTATGAGAAGAGCTTGATGTTGTGACATAAACTTAGCTTCAACCCTGCTCCCTTCCCTGCGTTGGCATGCTCGAGGCACGTCCGGCTTCTCGTACTCCCACTGCAGCTATTTCAGGGGCAATTCTGTGTGACTGTCCCCACACTCATGCCCACCGAGATTGTGGACTTATTTGATCAATATTGCAGTATGCGGGGTAGGTGTATATTGAGAGCAAAGGGTGCTATCAACTTGGACTTTTCGGTGAAGTGTCCTCCGTAGTATTTTGGTTCATTTCAAATTAAAAACAGATATACAGCAAGAGATACGCCCGGAAAAGCGGCCAGGTAAATGGTATGACCATTAAAGCCCTTTTAGTTTGGGAATATTGCTGCTGTTGCTGGTTGGTTCTATTCGCGATGCCCCATGCGATTGGTCACACCCCATACGAGTGAGTGCTCGTATATTGGTCACTATAGGGGAATTGTACATCTCCTTAAACCGTGCTATTTTGGTACTGGAAGCCCACCATCCATAGTTCGTGTAATGCTCGTACTAGCCAGGACTATTGGGAATGAATGACTGCAAGGCGAGCGCGTTGTCCTACGCAACGGAAGTTTTTCTCTCCAATTCTAGCTGCGAACCGTGAGAGATTCTTTACGAGGTAGTGTGGGTTTCGCGTTGGATCGGGTTCGCTGTGATGCGGAGACCGGTGAGTTGGTCCACGGGAAGGTGGACGTCTCGGGATAGTTTTACCAAACTTTGGCTTGATGCACCATGCGAGATTGGTTTCGACGTGGGAAATAATAGAACCAGACTTCGAGTAAAACGGATCAAACAAAAATTCGGTAACGGACGGTTGGCCAAGCCATAGACGGACGGCACTTGAGTTTCTCGCGCTTAAGGGAAAAGGGAAAAGGGAAAAGGAAGAAATCGAGAAGCACTGTGTGGGAATATTTAGAACAAGACTAGGGGGATGGCAGCCGCCTTGCGAGATCAGTCGATGCATCCTTCGTTCATAACCCTTTGCTCGGAGGGCCTTGAACTTCAGGAGTGGTTCGCGGTCAGATTAAGGTTTTTGGGTGAAGCGTGGGAACGAACTGGCCATCAATGACACTAAACTAAAAGGGGGAGAGTGTCTTGCCTGTGGAATGTGGAATGGAGGGGGAGCGTTTTCTCCGCAAATGGTTGAGGTGT
This sequence comes from Scedosporium apiospermum, assembly GCF_000732125.1. Taxonomy (NCBI): domain Eukaryota; kingdom Fungi; phylum Ascomycota; class Sordariomycetes; order Microascales; family Microascaceae; genus Scedosporium; species Scedosporium apiospermum. The sequence continues at coordinate 1,092,739 of NW_015971822.1, read as the reverse complement.
CTCAGTTCCCAATGCCAATGTTGAGTCTTTACTTTTTTCTACGGGGTCTTTCTGAAAAGGATTCCAAGGTGGCAGGCAGCTTGACGCTTTGGTGGAATGTGCGTGATCTCGGGGGCCAGACGCTGGGCGCGAGTGGGTGCCATTATCGTCGAATAGGACGATAGAACGTATAAGACATTGAATATTGAAAAGTCCTCGAAGAACCGCCTTGTCTTGCAGCATCAATCCACCGGATCCGACCAATTCTCGCGTTTACGGGTTCTATGTGTGCACTCCATGACAGAGCTAACCGTAAACTGGCTTCACCCAAAACGGACCATGCCGCTTACTGTTGGGTCCTATACCCAGGTACGACTGGTCAAATTGATCAAATTTGATTGACTCCTGAAGCACTACTTCGTACTTTGCAAATGGGAGCCTGGAGAAGACAATTGGAGTCGGACCCAAATATCACAATATCACAATATCACACGAGAGTAATTTACGCTTGAAAGTGCCAAAGGTACCGAGGGTACCCTGTACGAAGCATGAAAGCAGGTCTATAAGCCTGATGTACTCAGCAGCCCTTCTCGGGTCATTGTTATTACGATCTGCTGGGATCCATCTGGCTGTCGACACGGGCAGTAACCGGGAATATGAGAGACATGATCGATAACGCGTAGACCTGAGAAGACTGCACTCGGTAGACTTGAGCTCGACACAAGCTGACTGTAAGAGCCGGTGAATGAGGCCATGAGTGTGATTGATGCGTTTACGGTGCCCGCTAAAAGTTTGAGTGTACCTGTGTAGATGAGATTTCCAGGAACACCGAAGAGGTACTAATATGAACCAATACAAACCAATCGGCACCGTATTACAAAGGTACTCCGTACAAAACAGTATTACAGTATTACTACACCTGCCGTCGCGCCTCGATCTATGTACGACATAACATCAACGAGATTGATATTCCCCCTCCCGTAGCAACAACCCTTCTAGATTAAAATATCACGGAGAAAACTGGTTTAATCCCTGAGCTCGTCTGCTATCCTCGGTTTTATCCTCGAATAACTCCGAAGGAAGTTGTTGAACGGATGGGATGGGTGGGCGATCGCCCTTACTTACTGTGTCATACTGCGCCGACTGGTCCGCCTCTCTTGAGTCAGTCCAGCGCCCAGACGCAGAGGATCGTTTTCGGGAAGTCTTCGCACTGGTAACGGAGAAGCCAGGATTAAATTCCATCGATGTACTTTTTGCTCGACCGAAACAGTTGGCGAGCTCGAACTGCATGCAATAACAGTGCTCCTGCACTCGCATACTAGAGAATCAAATACGGGGGCATTTTGAGGCGCTGTGTGCCGAGTACCCATCTCGCGGTCACCACAGTTTTATCATCCGTCTACTCTCGTCTCTCACACCCGTACATTACTCTATGTTAGTATGTGGTGGCAGGAGCATCTCCCGCTCGGGTGCTTGCTTGGCAACATCTCGCATGCGTGGCCCTGGTGTGATGAGGATCGCAGCACGCTGCACCACCTGCGTAACATGGTTTCGAACTTTCGATCATTGGTTGATGATGCCTTCGCTGCACCGGAGACCGAAAGCACCTTTGCACTTGTACGCGAGGACGCAGTACAATTGATCCCCAGAGGCATGTGTCATTTGCAATGGATCTTGATGGCGGAAATACACGTTGGTGTGGATCATCAGTGGTTCATCGCTCTTTCTTTCATCGCAAAGTCTCAGGCGATAAAAAGAAGAAAAAATAGGGGCGCCGCGAGGGAAGGGAAGGTACAATCAAGAGTGTTGGGCCAAGGACAGGAGAGATCAATTCGCGGAGATGGTGGTAGATACTCCAAGATGCTTGGTGTTGGGCTTCGCCTTCCCTGGTGATGCCTACACCTCCTACAAAGTACAATTGTACTTTGTAGAATCTCCCGCGCACCGAGCAAGAGATGAACAAATCGAGAATCGAGAGCCAACAATTTGAACAATCCAAGCCATGCCCCACCAACAATCGACCATCATTCGGCACCACCTCACTCAGGCGGGCGTCGCTGTAATGGCACGCCTTGAATGGGGGAACAAAAGGCGGTCTCCTCATCTCGACCTGCATGAGCATTGCCATCGAATGCTACTTTTCAGCGGAGAAGAGCATACGAGGCATGTTTCCGAATTACAGGCCTGCGCCCATTTTCCCTGCCCGGCTATCAATCACACACCGGCTCAGGGAGCATCTCCTCCAAGCTCACGGGCCGATCTGGGTTCTCGGCACCGACGTTGTTGGTCTTTACTTTTTCTGCCAACTATTCTTCTGCGGTCGCTTTTAGCTTCGAGACTCCCCCTCCGATCTATCCATTCTACGCCAAGTCTTGTGGCGTTGGCCGCCTTCATTGTCATCTGCCTCATGGCTGCAATTTACGCATGGGGTGCCCACCATGTTGGTGAGCAAACAAGGAGGACCCAAGTCGTGCGGAATGTCAAGAATACATCACTTTCTTTTCACACGAACGAGCTGGAGCCTTGAAGAAGTGGCGTTTCCAGAGCACCCCAAGTCGGCGCCGCCCAAACGGAAGGAAACTTGCCCAAGTTTTCATCGAACGATCGACGAGGATGTCTCCCCTCTCTTCTTTTTTTTCCCCGGTTCCCGAACCACGGACACGGTAAGGCGAACGGACTCTGATGATTCACAGCATTTTCGCTCTCTCACCTACATTGGTGTGGTTGAGACTGCCATCTGTACAAAGTACCTCAGATCAATGTACTGAGTAGATTGGTCTCTACTCTGTGCTTCGGGGCATCCTGTCCGAAAGCTAGTCCTCGCTTCACCATGGTATTCTTTTCGCCATGTGGTGAGAATACAGTTGAGAGGTCCAAAGGAACCCGAAGATTGTAAGCGCAGTCTCCGGGTTCTATTGAAACGCACACAAAACCCCTCAAAATGTCTGGCCTTTGCTTGTTATCTATTGTCAAGCCAATACTGCGTGGTACTCGGACAGCCTCAAAGACACTCGAGGCACACAACCACGCCCACCGCCTACACGGATTCAAAGGGGGTGATGCCTGCATCTGAGGTCCCTCCGGAAGCCCCAGTTATCTCAACAGTTGTGCTGGGCCTCATCGCCGACAATGGCTCTTCGTCTAGAACACCATTCGCTCCCGTGCCCCCTACAACCTCAATCTCCGCGGCTACGGAGGGGCCCTGCTAATCCCACAAAAATACAGCGTTGGTGGCGAGCTGCTACTGGATATGAATCCCACTCCCCTTGCCCCCTCTTTTCCCAAATCGGCCCCGTTGTTGGGGGCCGACCCATCCCCAACCGAGCTCGACCGCTGAGTCGAGCACTTGAATCCCTGAATAAAACGGTAGCCTCGGGGCCAGTTTGAAAGTGCGATGTGACAGAATACCTGCTAATGACAGAGAAGTCTCTCTGGGTGTTTGTTATGTATCTCTTTGTATCCTGGGGAAAGAGTCGCGAACAATCATAACTCGCCCTTCACTATGTCAACTCCCCCGCCATCGCCCGCTCCCCCTTTCTCATTCCGAGCCCGTTCGTCCTTTCTTTTCGTGTTCTTATTGGAACTATCAGTCTAAGAAAGGAGGCTCGTTGTAGCTGGTTGCTTTTTTTCCCCTGTTCGCCCAATCTTTCTCGGCTTTTTCCTCGTTACGCAGCCTCCCTCCACACGTGTAAACCGATGTGAGGGCTACAATGTATGGCCCCGTCACAATAGATCCGAGTGGTACCAGGTCTTCCGTCTGATTCGATCTTGGAACGCTTCTATCATTTTCTTCGGGTGCGTGTTTCAAACTTCGCACATGAATTTTCCGAGAAGTGAGCAAAGATCCACCAGAATGGCTTTACAATTGAATTGTATTATCTGTTCGCCCCGCCCTGGCCTCTGTCCCATCCCACCCTCCCTTCTCCATCATGCCCCCCTCTCCTTTTTTCCATTTACCAAATTCTAACGAGAGGAAGAAAGGGATGGTCAGAACGAGGAAAGAGTACTCGTGGAGAGATTAACTCCTAAGCAGAGCAAAGCAACACATTCGTACTGCAGTGACACGACGTCTGAACCACACTTCAGCCCTACGGAACGTTACTCAATCCCGTCGTCGCACAGCCAGGCCCAGCCCGCTTCCACTAACCAAGTACGGTTCGGAAAGGGGGATTATCAACGGATCAGTCAAGTTTGGTGTGGATCCGGCCACCAAGGGACGTTAAGTTGGAAAAGTTTAGATGTGATCTTGGCCAACTGCTTATACCTCACTTGATGTCAAATCTTCACGTTTCTGCGCTGTCATCCGATGGACAGTTGTCGTCGCTGAGTTGTACTCCTGCACTTTTACCCCCTACCTTCGTGTTTTATTTTCGTCTTCTTCTCTTCCTATCACATTACACCCCCCCACCTAAAAGGGGGGGGGAATTGGCCGAGTGGGGATAGTAGGTAAAGTGGTGGTGGGTGGGTGGATGGATGGGTGGGTGAGAGATCAGAGAGTTGACAGTTTCACACCCACCCCACCTTCACTCACTGACCACCTCTATTCGACGGTTTGCGATTCGACGATTACCTTTTTTTTCGGTGAACTCTTCGATGAAGGAATGCTAGGCAGCCAACGGGCGCCACGCTGCCGAATCGATGTCCAATAAGCGAGTTGTGAAAGCTATATGCAGGGTGTCGTGCATTTGCCAGAGCTCCCCCTCCATCGGAAACGGCACTTCAAAAGCAGGGCGAGTTTTGAGAGGCCCAGGGATGGAGAAATATGTCGAAGCTTCTACGAAGTACACGAAATCTAGTACGTCGCTGTACTCTGGATTGCCCGTTACGTGTAATCCCGGCCTGGCCTCCCGGAGAGTCGGGCCTCAGCGAGTAGGTTACACGGATACTACACTTCTTGCGCTCCTGTTGCTCTCTTCATCTCCTCTCTCCAAGAGCAAGCCTCGGATCGAGCTACCAGAACTTGCCAGATGGGAGAAACCAATTTTGGTATGTGAACGCGGCACAGTCTCATCGGCTGCCATTCAAGAGGGTTGATCACATCAGATAGATGCCTCGTTTCTGGATCTTTTGTTCCTTCCTTCTACACTCTTCGCTCCCTTGCGTCTACGCTTTAGCGAATGCTATCGCGCGCCGCGTGCGCGGAGGGTGAACAACAGCCATGTCCGGCGCGTAGAAGAAGGACGGACATTGACGGATTTAATCTTGGCGATGCCAGGAAGCGAGGGTGGGCAGATAATGACGCTAGGGGGTGTTAAAGGATGCATTCTTTCTGTCCCTGGCTTAAGCGCGCGGAATTGGATTAGTTTCTACCTTCCGTTTGCTCGGCATTAAGTCTTGATCTAATATTAGCCTTCTCAGTTGGCCCCCAGATATTTTACATTCCAATTTTGATCCTTTTTGTCTATCTTTATAATATTGATTGGGATGGAGCAATTGGCGGTGAAGGCAATGGGGTAAAGGGCTTTCAGCGGTGACCTCGAAAGCGTAGCTTAAACATACCGCGCCAAAGTCGTACAAATTCCATCAACATCTCGCCTCGACCTCAGCTCATAATGTGACTGGACACAACTGCACCGCAGGGGTCATGGCTTCACCACATCACCCCATCCTGCATGTTCCACAACGCTCCCTTAAACCTCAGACTGGAACGCCTCTGAGTCATTGACACGCCAGATGGCATCCGACATCTTGACAACCTGACTCATCTCCCCAACATCATGCACCCTAACGATATCCGCGCCCCCTTGCACAGCCGCCGCGACAGTGGCGGCCGTGCCCCAGATGCGTTCGCGGGGTTCCGTGACGCCCGTGATTTTCCCGACGAACCCCTTGCGGCTGGAGCCGACGAGCCACGGCAGCCCCTCGAGGCCCGGCCAGCGCCGCAGGTCGTCGAGGCGGCGCAGGATCTCGAGGTTCTGCTCGGTGTCTTTCGCGAAGCCGATGCCGGGGTCGAGCATGATGCGCCAGCGGCGGACTCCGGCTTCCTGGGCGGCTTCGACTCTTGCGAGGAGTTCGGCGGCGATGGTGGGGATTAGGCCGGCGGGGGAGTAGTCTGTAAGGCGGGACATGCTCTGCGGGGTTCCGCGCATGTGCATGAGGCAGACTGTCTTTCCTAGGCGGGCCATGGTGGGGAACATGGCGTCGTCTAGGAGTCCCGCGGACACGTCGTTGATGATGTCCGCGCCGGCCGCGACGGCCTGCTCGGCTACCTCGGCGCGGTAGGTGTCGACGCTGATGGTCATGTGTGCGGTGGCGGGGAACTTGCGAATGAGGCGGATGACGGGGAGCACGCGGCCGAGCTCCTCCTCGAGGGAGACCTCGGGAGTCCCTGGGGACGTGGACTGACCGCCGACGTCGATCATAGTGGCGCCGGTGCGGGCGTGGTGCAGGAGGGATTCGACGAGGTTCTCGGGCGAGTTGATGCCGCCGTCGGAGAAGGAATCGGGGGTGATGTTGAGGATGGACATGACGTGGGTTGGGCGGTCGGGTTTGAAGGAGAGGATGGGTGGGAGGTGGGGGGAGAGGGGTGTCAGTGGGGACAGGGGCGGGTTGGAGGGGGGCAGGTCGTTGAGATAGTCTTGGGTGACTTTCCAGGGCCGGGCGTGGTCTATGGGTTGGCCGGGGATGAGCCTAGTTTGGGGTGTTGGTTATAAGTTGAATATAGATATCTAGATATATATAAATAGATCTATGAGAGGCAGAGGACACTCACTCTGAGAGGGGTCGGAGGACGAACTCGCGCTCGAGGATGCCGGCGTGAGGGATCCAGAGGCGTTCATGTTGGATCTTTTGGTTGTCGTAGAGGAGGATGTCTAGGTCGATAGCACGGGGACCTTTTTCGACTTTCTTTTCGCGGCCGAGATGCTTTTCTATGGCCTGGAGTTCATCGAGCAGAGCCAGAGGCTCAAGATCCGTCTCGACCTTTTATTATTGGTTAAGTTAGGTCCCGAGATCACAACGCGGGAGACACGAAAAGTAGGATAAGTTGAGACAGTCCTCACCTCACAGGCACCGTTGATAAACTTGTCCTGATCGAGCACATACATGGGATCCGTCTCCCACAAGCTACTCGTTCTCGTCACGCGAAGCCCCCGACGCTCCATCTCCCTACACGCCTCCTCGATCATGGCGACCCTATCTCCGACATTACTTCCCAGGGCGATGTACGCCTTCTTTTTCCTGTCGTCTGGCTGTTTGTGGGATCCGCAGCCGCCGCAGCAAGTGGAGTGGCAGCGGCGCGTCACGGCGCGGGGCGATGAGGTGAGCCGGAGCGCGCGATTCGCTTGCGACGCCGCGCAGATGGGCCGGGGATGGTGAGATTGGCGAGATGAGAGGGTGCTGAGGAGTGAGCGGGATGAGGGCGAGATGAAGCGGGTGAGCGGCGCTCGTTTGAGGGTGAGGGTGAGAGTTGATGGTCTCATGATGAAAAGCTGGGCTTCTCAGCCGTGGTTGGGGCCTGGCGGCCGAGAAGAATTCGGCTAGACGTGAGGAAGTTAGAGAGTCTATGGTTTCATTTGCTGTAAGAGCTGTTTACTTCAATTCCGAGAATTGCCCAACGCCAATTGTAAGCTCTTCACTTGGTGTTGCTAGAGACAATTGCTAGTCTTGATGACATCAATGCTTCAACGTTGCTGATTTTTTTTTTCTTCTTTCCGAAAGAAGACAAGATCAGATCAAGTTGCTAATTTCCTAAATACACGGGTGGTGTGTTAATAGCTTGGCGAGACACTTGTCCAGAAATAATGCCAGAAGGGACGAAAAAGAAAACTCGAAAATAATAAAGATAAGAATGGGCGTATAAAGAACCCCAGAGGTAGAAAAAGGATGGGTATAGTACGAGGTACCCGGAAGGAAATGTATACTCGGCGATGTCCACAAGGCTGCTCAATACTTGTCCATCGTTTCCTCCTAGACTGCCTGGAGATGATCAGCTCAATCACATGTCGTAATGTTCGAGAGTACAAAGTACTGATTTTCCGATTATTAGCCTTTCAGCCAAGCCTGCTCCAGACTGCTGGTTGTACCTAAGCATACTTCGTACGTTACTTACATCGGAGTCAGTCCTCAGATTCTGATCTCCTCTCCTCTCCTCTCCTCTCCTCTCCTCTTCTCGTGGGACGTTGTGATTATCTCGATCAACCTAGAACCGCTAGGACGGGGCAGACGCGAGAGATGTGTCACGCTCAAGATTTTCCCTTGCAGCACGACAACTTCTACCTTCGCAACGCTGGGAACGACGCCGCGCATTCTCTAGTCGTGATGATCAACCGACCTGTAACAGGTAGCAGTCGGAAGGGTAGCTGAAGCGCATAGGCCAGACTAATCTTGCACTCTTGGGGAATGTGGTATTTATTGTTACAAAACGGCCAGATGATGACCCGCGGGAAGCCGGCCGCGCGATGATTCCAGTTCGCCGAGGTCATTGACCGACTCCGACATCGTCGCTTTAGGGAGGGAACACGATGTGCGGAAGGGGGCCTCTATGTCCTTGGTAGCTTCAGAGGAAATTGTACAAGATATAATCGCACCATGACATCACCCTCTGCCTATGAATCCAAAGCAGTCTGTAGTGTCAGGCTCAACCCCCTGTGGCCTGCGGATGATTTTTGACGTACTTTTCATTCTCTACGATATCTTTCCCTTCAAAATATTGAACACGAATATCGGGAGACAAATTTCCGGATTCCGGTGCCTCCGGTCAACTCTTGGGCGGCAGACAGACACCTCCTACGAAATAGTAATCGTGTTCGTGTCTAATCTTGTGATAATCTTAGGTGCACGGGCGGTGTGGCAATAACTTGGCGAGGGCACAACTAAAGGTCCAAGTTTGCAGATTTGTGCTTCCAGAAATGATTTCAGAGCAAAACCGACTCGTGGTCTGAGCAAATTGAGGGAACGGGAGGAAAGGAGGGTAAAGAGAGAATATCAGGACCAAATTCATCAAAAAGTCGGCTGGGGTGATTATCACTGAGTATCTACTTCATCATCTCTCTCGATCTTGGGAAGCTCGGCTGCGAGATGCGGGGATGTGAGGGGTTGGATGCGGAGAAGAGAGTCGAGACTGGACAATGGAAGTGAAGACACGAGGCTGCAGGCGGCATAGGGCTCCTTCATTCTGTCCAGCCAGCAACAAAATCTACCGCTCTCGGGCTGGTGTACGCACACTAGTGTTCAAATAGTGCAGCACCGCTGAGAATCCATCTCCCGTTCCTGCCCTCTCTCTTGCCGCATGCCGAAGACGCCAGCTTTCACAGTCCAGCTTTTACTTCGCAACAGCCCTGCCAGCCAGACTCGGGACCTCTGCGCAATTTCAATTGTTCCTCGGCATCTTTTCGCACCTCCAAGTTCCCCGGATTTCCCGTTGCCGTCGTCTGACCCTCCCACGCGCTAATCCTAGAAGGGCTAAAACGCACTAGGGGGCACGAATCAAAATCAGACTAGGCTGGACGCAATTGAGAGCGTGCCCCATCGCTGGCACAGATGCCTCGGCTTTTTTGCCATGAGACTGCAAGCCCAGACCCTGGTCCCTTGACTCTTTGGCTTCTCTTGTGCGCAGTGGAGTTTGGATGTGCTAAAACCCGATCACTAGGGGGGTCACTCAGGTGCTGCTTTTGCCGCTAACTGCATCCGCGGCGATAGGGAGAGTGGGAACTTCTGGGAAGGAGCCACCTTGGACTGTCGGCCGAGCACATGTAAAACATCGCGCCTCCCCTCGCCGACTTCGCTTTTTTTTTCTCTTGATCTTGAGCTTCAATCCATCCTCTCTCCTCTCATCACTCCTCCTATTTCTTGTGAATCTTCCTTGCGAATTATCTACGATTTCCTCTTCTTCTCCCTTTTTATCCTCTCTCCCTGCCCTTCAGTGTTAAATTATCATTTCGGAGTTATCCACCCATCTCGCCCCTCGTCTCCTCTTCCCCTAGGCACCTCCCAAACCAAACCGTCACAATGGCCTCTCCTCGTACGTGATACCAAATCCTCCCGGGCTTCAGTGTTCGAAAGCACCCCTTTGCATTATCGTTCTAGTGCTAACATGGCCTCGTGCCCCCCTTGCAGAGCAGATCCGCACTCCCGCCACCGAGCTCTTCGGTATCAAGCACCCCGTGCTCCTTGCCGGCATGAACGTCGCTGCCGGTCCCCGTCTCGCCGCCGCCGTCACCAACGCCGGAGGTCTCGGTGTCATCGGTGGTGTCGGCTACACCCCCAACATGCTTCGCGAGCAGATTGCCGAGCTCAAGGAGCACCTCAACGACAAGAACGCCCCCTTCGGTGTCGATCTCCTTCTCCCCCAGGTCGGTGGCAATGCCCGCAAGACCAAGTACGTATTTATGATATTTCCTTCCCTTCAGTTTCTAGAGAGGCCGATTTGCTAACACTCTTTTGTCTCTTCCAGCCGTGACTACACGAACGGCAAGCTCGACGAGCTCGTTGACATCATCATCGAGTCCGGCGCCAAGCTCTTCGTCTCCGCCGTCGGCGTTCCCCCCCGCTCCGTCGTCGACCGTCTCCACAAGGCCGGTGTCGTCTACATGAACATGATCGGCCACCCCAAGCACGTCAAGAAGTGCCTCGAGCTCGGCGTCGACATCATCTGCGCCCAGGGCGGCGAGGGCGGCGGCCACACCGGTGACATCCCCACCACCGTGCTCATCCCCGCCGTCGTCGAACTCGTCAAGGGCAAGACCTCCCCCCTCACCGGCAAGCCCGTCCAGGTCATCGCCGCCGGCGGTATCCACAACGGCCAGCTCCTCGCCGCCTCCCTCATGATGGGCGCCTCCGCCGTCTGGGTCGGCACCCGCTTCATCCTCACCGATGAGGCCGGCGCCCCCAAGGCCCACAAGGAGGCCGTCCGCACCGCCGGCTTCGACGACAACATCCGCACCATCATCTTCACCGGTCGCCCCATGCGCGTCCGCAACAACGCCTACATCAACGAGTGGGAGACCGAGCGCCAGAACGAGATCCGCGAGCTCACCTCCAAGGGTATCGTCCCCTTCGAGCACGACATCGATAGGCTTTCCTCGGGCAAGGCCGCCATCCCCAAGAGCATCACCGAGATCCTCAACAAGTCCGGCGAGGACTCCGAGATCGATGACGTCATCGACGAGTTCAGGCCCTACCTCATGGGCAAGGCCGCTGCTGTTGTGAACGAGAACAAGTCTGCCAAGGCTGTCGTTGATGAGTTCGTCAACGATGCTGCTGCCTGGATCAGGAGCGGCAACAAGATGCTTGCCAAGCTGTAAATGCATTTTTTCTTTTTGTTTTAACTTTTTAACTACCCTTTCCTTTTTGTTCATGGTTGGGGGGAGAAGTCATTAGGGCGAGGCATGTTTTTTTCAGGATAACAGGGAAAGCACCTCGTTTTTGCTCTTTCTTTCGAACTAGTGTGTATAAACTGATGTGGGCTCTTGTTGGCTCTTGTTACGATCACGAGATTTGGGGCGGCGACGGGATGGAGAGAGGACACATCCTGCCATAGACATTGGGAATGCTCCGAGGTCTGGTCGTCGTTGTATATATGCACATTCCTAAAAACAAATAAAGAAATCAATAATTCCAACCAAAATTGTGGCATCGTAGACTTAATTGACTTTTGATGTGGATATTTATTCGCCGTATAAAGTTTGGGGAGGGTCCGCCTCGAAACCCACCTGCCGCCATTCTTCGCCGCCGGAGAAGACTTCCAGGACAGACAAGAAAACTTTGGACACGTCGACTAGGAGGCCCTTTGGGTTCTCTACTGAATTCGTATATAATTACAGCTACTTCAAGTTGTGTAGTAGGCAATCAAAAAAGGCCGCGGGCAATCTCTCAGCAGCCACGATAACACCAACCTCTTCCACGAAGACCTGGACCTCGAAGGGCCAAAACGAGAGGGATCATACTTTGTTATATATAGAATCAATTCTTTGCATCTATTCGTAGAGACTAAAAAGGAAAATACTATGTCCATGCATGAGCCGTGAAACCCCGTGGCTTTGCCTTTTGTTTTCTTTAATGCCCACGTTTAAGATCCTCATAAGCTGCTGTCTCCTTTTTCTGCCTCCCGCAAGCCGTAAACCCATCCTGCAGGGTAAATCAAATTCTCCTAACCGTAGAAGATGCCTGTAGCCTCGGAGCCGGTCGCTGAGGGGACAGGGAGGAAGTAGGTGCCTGAGTCGTCGTGGCAATGGCATCGCTCCCTTCTCAATGACGGCGCAAAGGTGGCCGGCAAGGCAAGGAAGCGCCCATTCCCGTTCAAAAAGAATCCAAGAAGACAAAAAAAAAAAAAAAAAGACATGAACCAACGACTCAAGACATTACAGTTCCCAGAGAGAGCTTCAACAAGAAAAAAAAAAAGAAAGAAGGAAAATCCATCTCCCGCATCAAACTCCCTCCTCAGTTCCCAAGATAAGCTCTAATAGCACCCTGCAACCGCGTAGCACCTTCTCCAAGCGCGGCCGTAAGATTGTCGATGTCATCAGCCGCCGTGATACCAAACTTGCGGACAAAGTCCTTGGCCGCGGACTCGAGGTCGCCGTAGTCCTCCTGGGGCTCGGCCTCAGGGCGGCCAAAATAGGCGTTGGACGAGATGGCGGTGGCACCCTCGAAGCCTTGGAGGCGAGTCTTGGCTTCAGCCTGCATGGTGGGGTCGTAGGCACCCTTGCCGAAGAATTCGTCGGAGGAGATGCCCTTCTGGTTGCCAAACTTCTTGCGGGCGTAGTCAGGTTCGTCATCTGCAGGGGGGAAATAGTTAGCAAAAGGCCTGAAGCATCGTTCTTAGTGTCAAAATGAATTGCACATACCAGTGGCCGCCGACTTGATGGGTCCCACAGAGCCGAAGCCACCCATAGCCTTCTTTGGTGCAGCGGAGGCAGCTTTGCCGGCACCGACCTGTCCGAAACCGAGTCTCGCAACGCCCATGCCTAATCGCTCCACCTCGGCGCTAGACTTGGCCGGAGCGGCAGTGGCACCGAATCCACCCCTGTTGGGACTCACGGGCGTGGGAGACAACACATTCGAAGCCTCAGTCTTGGCAGCCTTGCCGGTATCAACCTCAGCCTCAGCATCAGGATCGTAACCGAGCTTCTCGATGCGCTCAGCCTCCTCCTTCGCCCGCTTCTCGGCCTCGTCGAAGTCGATGATGTCGCCAGTGAGCTTCTTCGCGCCGAGCTTGGTCGTAACCTTCTTGGCGCCGAGGATGTTGGCCTTCTTGGGGCCAGCACCGGCAGTCTTGCGGAGTGCAGCAGAGTGTGTTATCCTGCTGGCAGCAGGCTTGGTCTCGGAGGGCTTGGCGAGGCCAGAAGATGATCGCGACGAGTCCTTGCCATTGGAACCGACGGAAAGCGGGGAAGCGGTACGGCCGATTACGGGAGGGGTAGCGGTTCGAGAGATTGGCGGCGTCGGGCGCTTGATGGCGGGCTTGTCCCAAGAAGAGAAAAAGTCGTCCTCAGGTTCGCCTGCGGGGGTGGAACTGCCTTGGGTGTCGCCGTCGGTGATTACAACTTCGTTAGGATATCTGTTCAGTGAAAGGGGTTGGTTAGCATATCACACGAAGGATTTAGAACCAGAAAAGCGACATACTCCGCCGCATCCCTGGCAGCCCGCCTCTTGAGCTCGTCCTTGTATTTGGAAGCGACGTTGGACCCGTACTTGGTCTTAGGGTCCTTGCTCTTGAGCGCCGCCGTACCTCCGTTCTGCTGGAAGAATTTGGTGGCTGACTCATTGCCGCCAACTTTCATAAGGCGTAGTTGATCCCATTGCCATTCTAAAGGAAAGAAGTCCAATTAGCTTTGGCTCTAGTGCGGAATATTTTCTACCTGGATGGACGGGAACTCGAAGCGCATACGGTCGAGGTTGGTCGATCGAACGAAGGAAATGTGAACACCAAGGTTTCGGTGGTTCGCGGAGCAGTCAAGACACAGGTAGATGCCAAAAGGGACCGAGGTCCACGTTGGGTTGTTCTGGCCACAATCGAAGCAAACCTGCACACGACGAAAACCATCAGCGACGAACGCACGCCTGGTGAGAGGAGGGCAAAGGACAAAGCGCTACGCACCTTATTCGCAGGCTTCGACTTCAACTTTTCGAATATCTTGATCGACTCTTGCTTCGACGCCAGGGCAGCCATGGTTGCGATACCGGGGAGGGGCGAACGATAAAGGGGAAATTGAATCGAACGGAGAAAACAATCGCGAGGCGCAAAGGGAGTGGCGAAAAGCGGCTCTGCAGTAAAATCCTGGACAATAGCCAGGCGATTAGAAGTGAATAGAAAAAAGTAAGGACCGGAGGTTGGCCGCGAGAGAGACAGAGGAGGAATGCGATTATCGTAAAAGGTGACCAAATTCAGGAGATGCAACGATGCTGGGTATAAACGATCAACGGAGAAGGTGAAGTGGCACGAAGATCTGTGCTATGCCAAATCGGGAAATCCTGTCCTGAATTCTGCCGAAGGCGGTGAAGACGCCGACCAGTCTCAGTTCACTTTTGACCGGGGAAGGAGCAGCCTCAGCTCATCTCACATCTTGGTCTCATCAATATCATTATCACCATCACGACTGGCTCTCTTCATCGATATCCCGGGGTTTATTTTGTGGCTGCTCATTTGCTGTGATATAGGAGCATTCATGCGCCACTAATAACCGCTGAAGCCGCATTATGGCCTTGCCCTTCCTACGACCTCAAAGATGAAGCTTGCAACACTCCCCGTTGCGGTTCGCCACGTGCCTATCCTCGCAAATCCAGCGTCGCTCAGCGCTTTGTTGCCCCGGTACTATGTAACGCAGACGAACCCGAACAAGTCAACACCACCAACCTCGAAGAGACGGGCTGTGACGCCGTTCAACGACGATGGACGTGTGAATTGGGCCGATTTATCTGCGGGCGAAAAGGCTGCGAGAGCCACTCAACAGACCTTCAACTTTGGGTTTATTCTTGCCGGACTCGGCCTAACAGTATGCTGTTCTTATTTTATGGTCACAGACCTATTCAGTTTGTAGCCCCGGGTTCTCTCGCTAACGTGGGCCTCGCAGGGTGCCGTGGTCTATCTCTTGTTCACTGAGGTGTTCTCCCCAGATAGCAGGGTTGCAAACTTTAGCCGTGCGGTGGACCTAATCAAGAAGGACCCAGCATGCCAGGCAGCCCTTGGTGATCCAAAGAAGATCCTGGCTCATGGCGAAGAAACCTACAACCGATGGAAGCGGTCTCGACCCATTGCGTATGTCTGGCACTTAAATCATCGGTAGAACTTGAGCGGCAATGGCTAACACGACGGGTCACCTAGTTCAACGATCGCACAAGACAGATATGGTGTCGAGCACCTAAAGATGCACTTTTATGTGAGTGCATGCTTGCTTTTCTCATCCCAATGACTTGACGTCGACGAGACCAGGCTAACCCGCCAGTAGCTTGAAGGGCCGCTGAACCAGGGTGTTGCGCACCTTCATATGACGCGGCATCCTAAGCAAGGCGATGGCGATTTCGAGTACAGATATCTCTTTGTAGATGTCAAGGGCCACCAGAGGATCTATGTCATAAATAATGAAGAGGAGAAGAACGCCTCTGGCGCACCAGGCAGGAAAACGAGATTCCTGGGGATCAACTGGGGTTGAACGGCCAGTGAGTTCCGAACTATTAGGACGCTGTCGTGATCCCGGACTGGTCTTGAATGTATCTTAAATGTATATAAAAATGCGGCTTGGTGGGAGTGTAAGTTAGGCATAGTGGAAAAATACGATGTATCCGCATCAAGACAAAGAAAATTCGACTATTCATTTCGAACACCTACCCGCTTCGAATACTGCATGGCTAGTGCCTCTTCTCTAACGCTCTTCACGATATCACACCCTAAATCTAAGCCTACAAGCTGTCGTACAGCAAACTAGAGGGTGGCGGTAGCCTCCTCCGGCCACCAACGGATATCTACTCAGGTTGAACCATCTGCGTTGGCAAGTCTTACCTACTTTACCGCGAACTCGACCCTACATCGTCGACGAACCTAATTACTAGATAGTCAGCAGGGCTGGACCAATCCCATCCAGGCTTGTTCGACACCCAACTCCTCCATCTCTAAGCTTCGAGCCTTTGTGTCTTTGGTAACTCTAGCGTACTTCAAGATGTAGGAAGACAGGGAGCCGATGGCCTAGTAACAAATAAGCGGCTGCCTATCTATGCTACGAGGCGAGGCTAGAGGAATCTTGGAATCTTCCTACGAAGTCCTCCTCTACGTCTCGTCCTAAACATGCATACGTGAGATCCCACAAACGACCGGAGGTTCAAGGCTACGCATCTAGTAAGACACACTCGCAGCTACAATAACCACAGTAAAGGCCAGTGGGAGTGGATACCAAAAACACGCGGGGACATTTAATGCTTTCGGCGAGAGAAGACACTGTTGCCGGCCCGAGGTTCGCCTCACCAGGCAGGGGTAAAACGGCCCCCATCCAGCGTCGTATACCCATGCATTCCTGGTCCTTAGCCTCCCCAGGATATAACATCTCTGTAGTCCAAGAGCCTATCAGCCTACGGCTACGGTCAAGGAGTCCTTGCCGACTAGACAGCCCACTAGCGGCCGACTCCGATTACAACCCCCCGCCCCCGAGATCGGGAGCCGAGATTCCACATTTCCTCGGTTTCCAGTCCACTATCGCCGTCCCCGATCCCGGTGAGACAATCCCGTGGATGGCGGACCTCAAATTACCTTCCTTTCTCTAGCCTGCAATCACAAATACCCGAGTCGGCCGCATCTCCCCTTCCTCTTCTTTGACAGGCATCGCGATGTTAAAACATTAGCTCCGGCCTCACCGGCGAGTAGCAATACTTCGTGGGAACGCTTATTCCGCTCTCATCCTCCATCAAAAAGTCCACCCTTGCTCCTACTCTTTCTCCTGTTTCCGCTCCGTACTAAGACGCATCGCTGATCAAAACCGTGGTATCCGGAATTGGGCAGGGAGGAAAAGGAGGCCTTCAGAGCCAAACATAGTAAAAGACCAGCCTTGTGGAGGATTCAATATAGATAACACGCTGGGTGGGAGAGTCCCAACAAATGGCCGCTGCATTCATAAAACAATGGGACAAGTACCCCTCCTCGAAAGATGAACAGCCAGTCGTTCAGCCAGTCGTTTTGCCTGTCCAGCCAGCGTGTTATCTCCTCCGACATACCGTTCGTCGTCTGGTTACGGCGGTCCTCCCCCACCACCCCGTTGCCCCTGCGTCCAATATATTTTCAACACACCGGCACCGGTCCTATCCGTTGGGATGTCAAACAAACTAGACGGTAGGCCGAGGTGGAAATAGGACCGTGATCTTGAAGGTGGTGACCCCCGCCGATGTCTTTTGATCCGCTTGGGAAAAAAAGGCGAAGATAACGCCGGTGTGTTCACGGCGAGGAGCTAAGAGCGGAGATACCAAGGCGATGCATCTGCAGTGTCACGGCGGGAGTGACGAAGTGTGGTGGATGTTGCCCACAAGGATGGCGAGATGCCACCAATCTAGCACCGGCGATACCTCACGTCCTCACCGGCCAAAGCATGTCGGTTCCTAACGTTTCTTTTTCTGTCCTTTTCCTACTCAGGAAAGCAGTTTCCAGGTTTTGAAGTCGAGAGTTACGCCAATGCATTCGAGTGTCACATGTAAATAGCGCCATCGAGTCGACAAGCACGAGAATTCTTTGAAATATTGTATCAACTCGCATGTCAGGGAAGATCATGGATGGCCACATTGTCCCGCCCAATATGAATCACATTGCGTCAAGCATGGCCTAAATGTTCAATGAGCCTCAATTATGCCATATCATGTCTATTGGCGCATACACACTCTTCCACTTTTCCCCCGTCGTGCTTTTTAACGCGCTTATTACTCTCTCTCTCTCATATATAGCACAGCAGGTAATATGAAACCACCTTCTAACCATGTACGCTATCACTTCCAGGCCGGAGAAATTGAGGCTTCCCCGTTCTACCTTCGGATGTCGATATCTACAGAGACGGGACGGGAAACAGAAGCGTAAAAGCCTCGGGGTCAAGGACAATGGGACGACCGGTCAGGGATCGACACGGGGCGAGAGCGGGTAAGAGGAAGCGCTTTCTAGCCCGCGTTTTGAATTTCCCCATATCCCGTCTATACGTAACAGGTAGCTGACGCGGAATGAGGGGAGCGGCGGAAGAGAGAGCAGCACCCCTCGTTGCTGTGGCCCTGCAATAAAGATTCACAACACGGCATCAACTGCGATGGGATTTAGTATTTGCTTCTTTCTTGCTCGTTTCGAAGCCGGAGACGGGAGAGAGTTTATAGAGGTGGATGAAGCACCCATGTCCGGGCCACGCTTGAAAGGATCATCTGTTCTTCGGGAGTAAATTGGGAATATAATTTATTAGAAAGATTTTTGAAGAGTTGGCGAGACGGATCCTCAATACAAGTGCTTGCATCCCTTCTGCCCAGAATCATCCCAAACAATGAGAAGTAAGAGTTGACGATCGAGCTTTCATTCCTTCACCAGATGAAGCATGGAGACTCACTCGAGCGTCGTCATTCTAGTCCCTGATCCCTGATCCCCGATCCCCGTTGGAGTCTTTTGATCCTTCAAACCTATCCTCAACTTTTGGAACCCCGGAAATCCGAGCCGAGATTCTTCAGGGGGGAAATATAATGGATATATACAGAAGAATATACTCAACCTCACCGAGTGGAGCATCCCGCTCTCGGTCAACGCAAGGCACACACACGCACACCCCATCTATATAAATGAATGATGCTATATCTAGCGATGATATCCATCTATAAATCGTCTGCGTATAAATAGGCATGGCTCCATCTTATCCATCAGGCCGACCCAATGTACAAAGTAATTTCGGGAACGAGTAGGCTTACGAAGTACGCTTGCTTGCTTCGTGCCAATATGTTGTAGGCATCTGTCGATACTTGGACATTTGATGGCTCCAACTGGGCTGGATCTTCTTACTTGACCCCCATCTTGTACGACAGGACCCCCTCAGATCCTTCTGCCATCGCCTGCTGGTATGAAGCATGTGTACGTCTGTCTCATTTCCCAAACACGAGCCGGATTGAATAATGTCCGTTTAGCCTCTTGCCCAACGCATCGGTGTGAAATGAAGTACTTGGGTGCGAGAGACAAACCTCGTCGTTACCTCCAACTACGGCATATACGACTGCAGCACTCCGCAGCGGAAGCAAAAAGGACTGGATGATTTCGTATCCCATTCTCGAGACTCTAAGGAAAGTACTGCATACTTGCATCTGCACCTGGCCGAGCAAGGAAGGGATGATCTTGTACACGAGCAACACGAGGAGCTCACAATGGAAGCGGAGGCCCCGACAACAATCCCATTTTGATGATTCCCGCCTCTTGCTAACGAGGCGTGGAACTATCCTGTCTGTTTATTTCTTGGCTTATGGAGAATTGCAACAAAGCTCCGGGAGCAGAATTCATTTTCAACCCATCTGCAGGGAAAACACATTCGGGTAGCATTTGAGGCCGGGCGGGTCGATGGCTACTTAGCAAGACATCAAAGGACGGTGAAAGAGCAGGTCAATGAAGAGACCCCAATACTCAACCCGTACTGGCAGAAGAGTTTCAAATGCTAGATGCAAATGCACGCAAACTAGACTCGGGGAAAGAATAAACGGTTCCACAGCAAACCGCAGGAGCAATAATAACAGAAGAGAAGCACAGGAAGGGCAACCTGACAACAAACATCAATGGGCAAATTCCCCTTGCTTTTGATGAGTTCCGATTCTTCCGTAACGACCAGGGAGCGGAGGAGATCAGAGGAACGCCTGTTCCGACGATCAAGTTCCTCCGGCGCTCGGCCCCTCAATCTTTCGGTTCCGGTTTCTTGAAGGTGGCCGTGTACTCCTGTTCCCAGTCTCGGTCTCACACCAGGGCAGGGAATAACAGTGTCTCCGCGGCTCCGACACCCTTGGTTCGAACGTCTCACAAGTTCTTATCACCCATTTCCAAGCGAATTGGTCGCCATCCCCTCCATGGCTGTCCACTGTGACAACCTTGGCCGAGCAAGCGGAGGTGCCATAACGGCGCCCTAACGGCGCCCTCTTGGATCCCAGGTCGCGGAATTCCATGGCCTCACTTAAACCATACCTCCCCAATCTATTTTATACTATCCCACCCTTCGCTACAAATGCAGGTCCAGACGAGAGATGGAATCGCGAGGATTTATTTAATCAGCCTACGCTCTCCCTCAAGAAAGAGAAAAAAAAAAAAAGTACTACCAAGAAACAAACCGTCCTTGGGGCGAGGATGGCCAGAAACCAAAAGCTTTTAATTAATTGCCCTTCAAAAAGGAAGGAGGGGCGTGGCGAACACGATGCTCGTATACTGGAAAAGAGTCGTGCGAGGCCTACCCAAAATCATGTCGCCAGGCATGGAGTTGTCTGCGTGCTGTAAAGGCGAGGCGTGTGCAGCGCGGATGTTTATATTGCAATCGCGGGAGCCGATTGCGCATCCTACAATCACGCCCCCTCCCGATCATCGCCTTGATTCATCGACGCCATGGGGCGTCGAGGAGGCCAAGAATGACAAGATGTTCAAGGCAGTGTAGAGACCAAAGGAAAAAAAAAAAAAAAAAAAAAAAAAAAAAAAAAGGCCTCTTCCGTTCTCTTTGCTTCTCTTTGCTCTTTTGTAGTGCCAAGGCAGACACGTACGTAGTTGGGTCGAAACAAACCCCTCTTTTCTTCAAGGCGAGAGACCAGAAAAAAGAATTGGTACAAAATAAAATGAAATGAGCAGAAAACAGAAAAAGCTGCAGACTGGGAATCTGACCTGCCGAGACCCAAGCAGAAGAAGAAAAAGAACATCGAGAAGAAACGAACAACAGGGCGGTGCTGAACGAAATCTGTCACTTTTTGTGGAGATGATACGGGGACGACAGCGGGAAAATCCTAGGGCTGGGCTGGGGTCCAATCCTGCACGATCCGTCAACCCCGAAATCCTTTCTGTTTTCAAGGGTCGTCATGCTCGGTCCTGCGCCTTGTGAAGTATTATTTCGTACATCTGATCAGGCTCATCGCTTGATTTGTTGATTGTTGGGTTCACAGCGTTGCTGCTCTCGGAGACTGCATTTGATACCTCCTATAATCGGACATGGCCGTTGCTGCGATGGACCAAGGTTTTCTCTCTCATTCTTTCTTCTTCCCTTGTTAAAACCTCGTAATATCGAAGCGCCGCGGCATTACCAGCGACACCAAAAGAACCCGCTAGATATACCTCGACGTTAGTATGTAGACGTGTGTTGTCTCTAAAAGCCACCTGCAAGTGAATAACGTCAATGGCGTAATGCGAAGGACGACAACACCAAAAACGCGGGTTTTCTCTTCCCTTTTCATGCTCATTTTTTTCTCCTCCCGCCTAGCGGTGTCGAGGAAAAGGCCCAGGCCAATGCTCTCTGCTTTAACAGCTCACAGATCTCAGGGGTGTGTATTCCTCCGACCGCCTCAGAGCTGCGGTACCTGAGCCATGGTCCCCACTATCAGTTCTTTTTTTTCTCTCTTTCTCCCTTTCTCCCTTCTCTTAATTTATCCAGCTGCGAGATACGCTCAAATTTGGTTATGAGACAGCGGAGGTGACAGGAGAGAGCCCCGCCTTCACGGCCTTCGCCTGTGTTGAAAAGCCTCCAATGGTGAGGGCAGGGACCGCCACATTCCCTGGCTGCCAAGAAATGTTCCCACGGTCCCGGATGCCTGTGTTGTGACAACGACCTGGGCGAACCAACAAGCTTCAAGTCCAGGCAACGTGCTTACGAAGTCTGGAGTACCGTGGGCAGCGTGTTGCGAGCAATATTGTTGGCTTCATCAAGCCCGCCGCTCAAGCAATGGGCCGGTCGACGTTTTCCCCATCTTGCCCTGTACTACCTCGTGGCAAGATGCCATGGTCGTAGTAGAATAGCAAGGGCTCTTGAACCCGGAATTGCCCAGAAAAGTTCAAATCATGCCAGGCTGCGGCTCACTCGTTTTCTTCTCTTTTAACCGGGTCTCCAAGCCAAGTAATTTATCACGATTGCCTCAACCCCATTGGTAAAAATCTCCTTGGTATCACGGCAGACCTGGTATCAATTAAGCCAGAGTCGCTGCCCTCCACCATTAGAAAACCCAAGACTTGAGATACCGGAAGATGCAGAACATCCGGCCGGGCTTTATATCCTCCGCAGTCTGCTCGCCCCAATGAGATGCCAACGTTTAGATGTTATCATCTTATTTCGTTGCCTAGTTGGTTTCGACAACGGCCAACGGTCCCTCGAGCCACGTCCAACAACACCAAGACGCACCCTCTCCGGGTCTTTCTAAGCTTAGTCTGGGCTTGCGTGATTAAGCGGTGGTCTTGCGCTCACCGCCATCGTGACTCATGGGCTGGACCAGAAAATCGGAGATGGAGGGAGTGTAGAAAAAGAAGAGGAAAAAAAATTCCATCGCCCCTCATCTTAAAATTGAGAAACGTAATGAAATTTCAGGGTCCTCCTTTCTAGTTCGTGAGGTAAATATTGAGACGGAACAACCCAACTTTGGGGAGGAGGTGAGGGGAACTGCAGCAGATGCATGGAAGTAGGTCGTGCCTGGTCGCGGATCGCTAAGGCAATGGTGCTCTGCCCAGTGCTCCAGGCGAGCATTCATGACTCCATATTCCGGCTGGGGAGTTTTGTGGGAACGGCTCGGTTATACAAAATCGCTGGTTGAGCCCTCCAACTCCTTCAACCCACAAACTGTGGTTTCAATTTCAGCGACTCCAACTCTCTGGGTTTGCTCCACGTCTCGGCATGAACCCCCATCATCGCCCGTCAGACTCGCCGCCGACCAATGTGGCCGGTCTGTTTCCAACCACACAACTCTGCCAAATTCACTACTCACGGTTGGCGGGCCGTCATCGAGCGTGGTAATCATAGCGCAGTGGGCTTAGGGGTGTGTAGAGTCGGGAAGTCAGGAGGTACAGCTTATCGCGCCGCAATCCCGACAAGAATTGCGTTATCAGTTCGACTGAAAATAGGGCTCGTGCTCGCAATACCTCTTTCCCAAGGCATCGTAGACTACTGTGAAGGAAAAGGAGCTTTGCAGTTCCAAGCACACAGCAGCGGATCCGTCCAGGGTCTGAATTGATCATTGTCTGGAGCAGTGCAATACCCCATATTAACTGCCTAGTGCTATGCCGAACCGCGCCATTATAAGAGGTAGGCGAGTGCGATAGAAGTAATATCCCATGGGGGTCTTAGACGGAGTGATATAAAAAGCAATCAACATTTGATAATGTGGAGGGCTCGCCGAGGCTGTTCCTGGATAAGCTGCAATGTTAATTAAACCAAAACCCGCAGTCTTTCTTTTTTTGCTTGATAAGAGCATTTCCTGACTGGCTTGGCAGACACTTGAGATAGTGGATGGTGAGATAAGCTGCTGGAGTCGTTCATGCGACGCTCGGTATGCTGAGGGACAGTGTCCGAGCAGAGGCAAGCATCCTCGTATCCTGACTCCGGTCTGTCTTATCTGCCGTCTTTCCGCTAATATGAGACGGTCTGACATGGATGGTGGTCACTTTGCTGGTGCTTGGGATTATGCCCACAGCTCGATATACCTGCCGCACTTGCAGCTTTAGTGGTGCCTCCAGAACGGACCCGGCTATGAGGAATTGGAGCAGCTGGAAAATTGATGGGTTATTAGAGACCAATCGAGTCAATCGTCGAGGTTATCCCGTCTGAGCCGTCCCTGATCTGCAGGCTCAAAAGAGGTCAAGCCCGCCGACCAGCTGTTCATTCTTCAGCACCATACTCCGGCCGCTTCCTCGCTTTGTGCTAGGCAAGGGCGCCAGAGCGTTCTGTTCGGTCGACAGCACAGGCAGGTTCGCCCCCCCCCCCCCCCCCAAAAAAGATGGAAGTGAACGGAGAAGAGTATTCCCGCATTAGAAAGCAGTTTGCTTGATAAGAGGTCATTTTGTTTCAAGCCAATCCAACTGCCCATTCCACGTCCCAGAAATACGTTCATGGGGTGGCATCCAACTTCTTCAAAGCGCAGCCAATCCACTCGATCGCGGTTGGCAATGCTACCCCAAGATCGCGTAGTTTGTACCAAACTATAGTCAAACTCGCTTTTTGAGAGCCAGATACTATTCTTAGAGCTCGGACGGTCGTAATATGAAGAGTCTTATCCCACCCGTGAAACAAGGTATGGGTGGGATACATCGTCTGTGCATTGGGATAGCACGGCTAGGCCATGTCGTCGTCAACATATGGGGCGTCCTCTTGACACTCTTTTGCAAAATTGAAGTTAACGTGAAAAGACGAGATGGTCCAGCGACGCGCCGGGAATCCATGGGACGACAAGTCCAGGTTGTGTTGAACGTCGGATTCAACAGCTCAAGCTCAAGCAGACCGCCTGCTGCAACTTTGTTTGGTAGCATCAACGGCGCTCTCCGGAACAACAGAACAGGGTCATGTTTCCTTCCCCGGGATTTCCGTCCGGAAAGTCGTTCCGGTGCCTAACAGTGCACTTCCCCATCTTACGGGGAAGAGCGTGAGGGTTTTCTATTGGGCAAAGGCTTGTTCCGCTACTTCAGTCTTTTGGGTGTCTAGGAAGTGCTTGGTCCCGTTGCTACGCCTGGACAGGAACCAAAAGCCTGGGGATCATTCGGGAACAGAGCAAGATTAGGGGGGTGGGGGTCGAAGCACTCATCGAAATACCTCTCACCATGGTGCAGGTGTCGCCTGGCTGAGACTCTGGACCAGCCCTGTTCCATACTTCGTAGAGAGCGTTGCTGGCTTCCAGAACCACGGCTATTGATGGTGGAGATGGAACGATTGTCTGGGCAGATGCCTTGATAGAACCCCTCTGATTCGACTGGTAGGTCCGTTCCAATTTCCCGCTGGCGCCACTGTTGTGTAAAATGGTCAGATCTCAGTATGCTGTGGATGCCGGCTCTGCATTACAGTTGGAACCGGCAGTGTAGCAGTGGTCAACGGCAATTTTTAGGGCCGCAGGCGGTTGGGGAACCACTGGAGAACTCGACATTGACTCTGACTTGATCGAGATCCATCAATACAGACAGTACCACGCCTTGAGGGATCAATAGGCAACACCTTCCTATGCACCTCGGAGACTGAGCCACTTTACAGAGTGGATGCGATGACATCACGATCGCACGGTAAAGTACGGAGTACTCATAAGCCAGCCAAGTCAGTGGCTCAGTTGGACCGCCCCCTGAACCAAGCCTACTCCGTACTCCGTACTGGCAAGATAAGGCGGGGGTGGCGGGATGCACTTGAAGAAACCAGAGATGTCAACCTTACATCAACCTTCCTAAACTTCACGACCAAGTAAACTACAAGTAGTTTACTTCAGGTTGAGTGTTACTTCGTACTTGGTAGCTTATTCCTGAAACTTGCTCAGTGGACAGTCCTGAGGAAGCCGGCCAGGTCAGGCCACGAGACTGATCAATGAGTTGTCCCCACCCAAAAGGGGAATATCCAAACCAGTGCAATCGAGCACAGCATATTGATCACAACGCAGCATCTGGGCAGAGCCATCTACATCCACATCTGCTCTATTACCGTGGAACCAGAGACCCTGAGGAAAAGAACGTGCACACAAGACGGACACCCGCTCCGTGGGGGTCTTGAGACTTCTTGCCGCTTTTACCCGCATCCATCTCACCAAACGTCCTAGAGGCTTTGCAAGGGGTAGGAAAATATGAAAGAAATGAGGTGGTACCGCGATCAAAATCTTGTCTGAATTACGCAATTAACGTTGGTGGAGTGAGTGCACTGTTCAATGTTGCTGGTGCTCGGTCTCCCCATGCAGGCAGGCCAGAAAAAAGAAAAAAAAAAAAAAAAAAAAGGAAAAAAAAAAAAAAAAAAAAAAAAAAAAAGGTAAAAAAAGAAAGAAGAAGAAGAAGAAAAAAAAAAAATTTTTTTTCCTAGCACAATGGGAAGGCGGCTGGCAGCCTCGGGACAACACAAGCCAAGACACCGAACACCGAGAACCAGCAAGATCCCGGAAGCAGCTTCTCCTTCCATCTTCAAGCTCCGATGGGGGGCGAAGCCAAGGCAGGATAAGGTAACTTAGTATAACAGGTACACCGTACGCCCGATCAGCTGCCGAGGCATCTAAGCGCGGCTACTTCGTAAAATTGTGGAGATCAATTGATACTCTTTCCCTTAACTCGAGGGATGACCGAGCACGATAGGCTAGAAAGTACGAGACAAGGCGGATCAGGCCATTGGGATTGCAACATTGGTAGTTTAGTGTTCTGCCCTTGGAGAACCTCCCGTTCGATGCTTCCACTGCTTCGTACGTAGAATCCACCGGAAGACAAAAGGAAACTAGAGTCCACATCAAAAGAACCAAATTTCAGTCTTATCACTCCTATCACTCCTGTCCTTCCCGACGAGGTAAAGACCCCCATTCTACAATTGTGCTTAAGCGCACCCCTGTTCCCCACTTTTCAGTTGTCTCAGACGGCTTTGCCCCTTTCGGGAGGAGAAGGCGGAAAAACTTTGGGACGATCTCGTTCACCCCCACATTTTGCGCGAATCCGATGGCGGCACTTGCTCGATCTTTGGGGACCCCAGGATCCGGCCGTCAGCGCAAAGGGAGAAAAAGGAATCTAGACCTAAAAGGGGGAAGCGGTATTATTAATATCTCGTGACGCCTTGCTAACGCCGAGTCGCGAGGCGGACAACGATTGGCATCGCAAAATGGATAAGAATAATCTTCGGAGCGGGGGTGGGGTGAAGGAATTACGATAATCATGGTTCTGAAGGCGTGAGGTAGAAAAAGCCAAACATCTTTGTTGTTGGCGGTGACCCATTTCGACCGCCCAAGAAAATGGCCATGCCAGGTTTCGCCATTTCCTTGGCTCTCCGCTCCGCTTGACGCGTGCCCAAAGGCGACAGCTGAGAGGCGCCCTTGCTATATCAGAGATGCGCCCGACGGCGAATCAGTTGGAAGCACCTCCTAGCCGCTGGCAGAAGAAGGGAGGTGTCAATCTGCAAGATCGCCCAATCGCTTGAAGCATCACGAGCGGACACCAGCTTTCTGGGGGAGACGTTGAATGCCCCAGTTTTATGCCTATTCGCCTGCACAGTACTTCGTACATTTTTGCATAGCGACCGCCTTTTGTTGCGCGTTTCAAGAGTCTACAAGTACGTGACGGCTATCACAGATTGCCCTTAATACTACATTGCGCAGCTCTTTTCTTGGCTCCGAAGCCCAATGATGAGCCAGGACCTAGCCACACGGTTCTTGCGATCCTCGCCGGCTGAAAACCCCCACAAATCGCATCCTCTCAGGGGTCCAGCCCATGACAGAAGGGGAGGAAAAAAGTAAAGAAAAAAGGAGTTGGAAAGGGTTATCCGGCTATATTCTGCTCATTCTCGGTTTCGGAGCGCTGGGTCACTATCACTGACATGGGGTAGATGACAAGGGGTGTGCCACACTCGACCAACGCGGTGTCTGATAAGCCTTGGTGTGCTGAAAAGAGACAAGTTTAGACACCGACGAAGCACCCTGCCTGCCTGGCGTAAGATGTGTGACATATTAGTAGCATATGTGATCAGCTGTATAAGGGCGTGCGTGGTGGGATGGACTAGACGACTGATCGATGACTCTTACCCGTTCGCATATCTTGGGTTTCGGTGCAATAGCTCATGCATTTTACTTTTATGCCCAACATGCGCTTTCACGGGAAAAGGCAAGGCCTGGACCTTGACGCCGGGCCTCCCCAGATGGCTAAGCAATCCCCCACACTCTTGGCTTGGCCCGTCGCTTATCGCAGGATCCTAGCCTAACCTGGATGGTCGAGAAAGAGAGAGAGAGGGCTGAGGTCGAAGGAGATTATCGTGCCCCTCGTTTTGCCCCTCCTCCTCCTCAACGTTCCGGGGAGGGTAGCTTTGCTGCGCACCCCACCACCACTGGGCGACTCGCACAGGTGTCTATTAACACGACGACGAGATTCATCTTGGCCTCCCTGCGCTACACGTGAAGATTTGGAAAAAAGAAGACGCCCTATTTGTCGCAAAGGTCTAGCGGTGAAGAAAGAGATGGTGTGGTGACTGAGGGGCATACATGACTCGGTTGTGTAAGTAATTTCCCATCTTCCATCTCTGGTCCTCACGGAAAGCAGAGGGACTTCCTCTTACGCAGTAGCTCGCGACTATTCCTTCGAATTTCTGCATCATATTACGTATTTCATAGAACCTCGAAGAGGCATGCTAAGGGAGGGCGCGGCATAAGAGATGATGCCTTAGCCGCTTGGGCTTTTGGGGGAGTTGATCCAAAATCAGACTTGATCTTTTCTCTTTTCTCTCTCAAGACTTGCAAATGCAATACGTCCACGCCCCATCCCAAATCATTACCCAATTTCTTCTTCGTCGAGGCGGACAAGTCGTTATTTTCTTTCCACTAGTTCTCCTTCCTGATTCATGCCAGCCACACATAACTCTCTCGTGTTCTGTCAAGAACCCCCCCTCGCCTCATCGCAGTTTAGGTACTTAGCCCCGGATTTTCCCTTAGTCTTTCTTAGTGTCTTCCTGCACTCTCCGTTGTATTTTTCGTTCCGGAACATTAAAAATGGCGGGGAAAGTAAACTATGACGACAGAGAAATTGGATTTTCTCAAATTGTAATTGTTCCGCTGCGTTGCCATTGTCTTGCCCCGCCCCCCACAAAAAGCCCCATCACGTTGCAAGCGAAAGCTTCAATTCGACGTTCGCATCTTTATCTTCGGCCGAGTAAAGATTCTCTCTTCTTAATGCAATGAAACTCCACACCAGGTCGAACCTTGATAGTTTGTACGTTCTTAAGAGATTTTTACAGATTTTTACATGTGGCATAACATAATGCGTACAAACCCGAATTTACGAAACGCCCCAGGTGCCCCCTTCTCCAGAATTCCCCAGAATTCTCCAACTCTTTTTCTGCCCAAGCTTTTTGTTTTGTTTTGATCTTAGACTAATAAGACTGGGCATCATCTCCGCAATCTTCCCATCTTCCCGATACGCTTATCCTTCTCTCCGAAGAGCAGGGCTAAGATGGAAGGGAAACCCCCTCATATTAGCTGAGGATCTGCAAATGCTCTGCGGGCAAAACAGACTAGGACAGGCTTGGTTTCGGGGGTTGTTCCCTCGAACACCCTGACCTTCCTTTTGGGATATCTTCTGTCTCGAGGGTCGAGAAAGTGCAAACCGGCGCCAAGCCAAGGATTCAATGCTAATGCTAGTATAGTTTCCAAATCAACTACGAACTAATATGAGAGAGAAAAAGATGAGAGAACTGCAACTAGCATTAAGCCACGGAAAAAGCAAACACTCGGAAGCCTCGCATCACTCACACGTAATACATACTACCGAAACTCCCTCAACTTGTTGCATAAGAGAGGGGGGGAATATCATATCTAGTACGAGAAATGGGAAAAGAATCTTGCGGATGAAACTTTTACTTCCGGAGTGTCAACCAGCAGGAACGTGTTGTTATTTCGGACTTGACCGCTGTACAAGCTTCGCTGACAAAAGAGGGCTGTACAGCAAAGGTAACCCCAACTTCTAGGCTTTGGCATTCCCCGTCACACATTGCACATTGAAGAAAGCCTAGAGTATGACGCAGAAACAAGAAAGAAGAAAAAAACGTCCCAGAAATAAACCAGCTCTGCCCATGTACCTGACTGTTGTGCACAGCCCAGCTCACGGGCATCCCGGAAGGTCTGGGGAAGCTGACAGAAGATATGAGCCCTACATTCGTTGAGTACGAAACGCCGTCGTCCAGTCATGTTCCGAAGCTTCCATCCCCAGATACGAAGGAGGTCCATCTTGTATACGCAAGTACACCACCACACTATCATGCTGGGTAGGAACATGGCTCCATTTCCGTATTCCCTACCTTTCTCCAAGGCGGCGCCGGGGAAGTAACACCAAACAGATAATGCTCGCCAAAAAGTTACCTTCCTCCTTCAACCAACTGACGTGCTCATACCCCCATTCCACGCCAACCCAACTTACACGTAATCGCACACACTCTCTCGCTATCAACGTATTATCACCTATAGTAGACCAGCCCACTTTCTCTTGTCCTGGTGTCTCCCTTGCTCGGCGTAACGCAATACACGCCTCAATCTCACAACTTTTTTTGTTTTCTTTTTAGTTGCTAATAATAATACTCCCCCTTCTTTACCGCAAACTCAAATCGGTCATCCCTTGCGGCCCAGCTCTCGCGGAATCCTCCCCTCCCTTTTCCTTCTCAGCCCCCAATTCCCTTAACTTTCTCGTTTTGACTTTCCCCGGCCTCTCTCACCCCCCCCCCTTCCCTCACCCAGACGGCGCGGTGCAGTGTATATTACCGCCTCCCCGGATTTTACCCTTCAGGGGCAATAAGAAGGATTCGCATTCCCCGTGGGGGAATAAGATAAAAGCTTTAAGATGGGGTCGGGGTTAGGTTATGAAGAAACAGGGAGAGAGCATCAGCGCCGGACAATGGTTTCACGAGGGCTAAGCCACTGCACACAAACGTGTTCCTTTTGCGCATCAGTTGACAATGTAAAGTTGTAAGTTGTAAGTTGTAAAATAGCACCTCGCTATTTACGATGTTTACGTCAAGGCCAAGTACTTCACGAAGGCTCAGAGTTGCAGAGATAAAAAGTAGATCAAAAGTGTTGGAATTTTCTGCAAGCCGCTAACATAGGAAATGAATCCCGAATATGCCACATAATTCCCAGTATGACTCGGAAGCCGGTTAGGCCAGCTCGTCTCTCGAGTTCCCCTTTTCTAAAATAAAGCCTTAATCCATCTCTTGATGATTCCCTCGTACAGTCCCTTCCGTACCCCGATGGGGGAAAAATAATCGTTCAACAAATGAAAATAAAAAGTGAACAGTAACTTTTTTAGTACTCAGTCCCTTGCCCATGTCGCTTTTTCTGATTGTTGAAACAGGCCAAAGCTTCACCTGGCTATTGTTTGCCAGGTTGGTCTTCTCCAAGTCATAAATCAAGCAGGACGCGAGAGAGAAGTCAAGGAATAGAAAGAAAACCTGGCCCTCCATGGAACCGTCAATTAAATAGTCAAAGAAACTTTAAAAAGGCCTCGACTGTCTCGCAAAATCGTGGTCCTCGAAAAAAAAAAAAAAACGCCGATTCCCTCTATCCGTCTATATCCAGGGTTCGTCATGTCGTCATCTTTTTTTGGTCTTTTTTGAGGGGGTATTTATTCTTGGTTGTGGTTGTTTTTTGATGTAGTTATAAGGTGTGAGGAGAGTTGTTGGTGAAATTGGTGCGAGTATATATGAAAGGGTGAAAATGAACACACACAGATTTCCCGGATTGCCTAGCATCAAGGCATTGGCAATTGTCTAGGGAAATCCGGTCTGTTGATAATGTCCGCTAGGGAGATGCCAGCACTCCTGGTACCCTTCAGCGCGGGCACCACTGGTTGAGCTGGGGCTTCTACCTGGGGCTCCATGGGAGGGAGGATTGGTGCCTTCTGCTGAGGGTGGAGAGAAAGGTTTCGCAGGGTTGTGATGGGAGGCAGGTCCAGAGCGGCATTGATGTAGGGCCGTAGCCTAGGGGAGTGAGCCGGGGTCGCGATGGGAGTGTGGTCAGGAGTAGGCGACAACGAGTCGTGGGAGAAGGTTGGCGAGGAAGGCGCGGTCGACATAGGAGAGTTGGGTCGAGACCTCTTCGCCTGACGCGGGTTTCTGTAGTGGCTGTCGAACGGGTCGTAGTCGCCAAACGTCCTGGTAGGGTGGGCATTGGGGTATGTAGGCAAGCCCCGGCTGGGGTAGTGCTGAGTTCGGTACATGTGAGGAGCAAGCGTGTCTCTGGCGAACAAGGCGACATCGCCGGGATAAGCGTGAGAGGCGGGAACGGAGTAAGACGAGTACGACTGAGGGGGAGACACGTTTGGCGAGGCCAATGTCGAAGTGGGAGCGGAGCGGATAGCTCTGGGAGCAGGCGGAGGGGGAGGAAGCATGCTGTCGGCCTGGAGTTGCTGGTGGGCCCGGTTACCTCGCTTCGAGTTGGCATTGTTGTGTATTCTCGAGTGACGAGTCAACTCATCGGAGCGGGAGAATTTCTTGCTGCATCCGGGGAACTGGCAGGCATGGGGCTTCTCGCCAGTGTGGGTTCGGATGTGCCTAGTCTGATGCTCTAACCGATGGAAGGCCTTGTCGCACATCGTGCACTTGTAAGGTCGGGGCAGCTCGGTAGGGGCATCGGAGGTCTGACGACCGTTCGGGACAGGCCCGTTGGGCTTAAGATTCGTTGAAGAGGCCATCGTAACTACTACTATGGCCGAGCGCGAAAGGTTGGAAAGACTGGTGGGTTCTGAAGGTGATGTGCAGGTGTTAGTGACGTCGACGGAGAGACCAAGAAGCTATGGCGTATTGGTTGGGTTGTAGGACAGCTAAGCCGGTAAGCTGTTGTTGTTGGATGTTAAGCTGGTCGAGACCGAACGACGAGAAGGCTGGAGAGCTATTATATACTCTCACTTATGCGGTTGAGTGTTCTGAATCTTAAGATGTCAGAGGGAAGAGAGTCTCATCGCTGGAGGGAACGGGGCAGTGGGCTGGCTTTTATGAAAGGAATTTTCTAAGGAGGGTGAAGGGGGAGAAACGTTGGGGGGGGTGGGGTGTGTGGGGTGGGGTGTGGAGGGTGGGAGAGAGCTTGTCGGGGTGTGGCTAAATATTTTTTTTTTTCCTTCCTTTTTCTCCTTTTTTTTTTTTTTTTTTCTTTTTTTCGTTTTTCTTTTTATCGCACGGCGGGGGCTCGGCGAGAAGGGGGGGAGATGGGGGGCCCTGGCTAAGGTGGTAGGTACGTACCATTTTCCAAAGCGGGGACCGCCCTCGAGCAGACAAAATACGGGGGTACTTTCAGTGCTTGACGACTTCGGCCAAACTCAGCCGAGGAGCCCCGACCTCGACTTCCCTTGGTCTCGGTCGACATCTTGATGGAGTAAAAATACATTGGCCGGAGTATAGGATTATTGAACAATTTTCTTCCCTTCTTTTTAAGAATCCCTCTCCCGCTGTACTGATCGATATTCGCATGGCCCCCCTTTCAGCCACTTGTCAATTATCACCGCCGGAGCCCCCTCGTACAATGCCAAGTAATGGAAGGTTCGCTTGCTCAGTTCTGCTGGGGGAGAGATACCGAAAAGGGTACCCTTTCGGCTTTACTCTCCACTGCTGTCGGAGAGGTACCTGGAGAGAAGACGGGGGCCTTGGGGGGTGTGGGTGGAAGAGCGGGTGTCAAGGCGGATTTGGGGGGGAAGGGGGTGCGAGAACGGGCAGCGGAAAAGGCTGCGATACGGCACACGCCCCCCATCTCAAATCGACAGGTTAGACCCACCCCTTGCTCCCAAGCCCGCACAGAGGCCCAGACAGATGCGCACGGTACCAATGACACAACCTACACTACGGTACGGCTCTGATGGGTGATGAGCAAGATATGGGGGTGTATGACAAGGGGGCTTTCTGCTCCGTGTTCTCCTCAGGAGAGCTTTCTTGGGCATGTGCTGAGCTGAGTGAGCCGAACAAACTTGCTCAGGAATTCTGGGGTATGGCCCATGGGGCAAATCTGTTGTTGGTGGAGAGTTTGTCTCACAACTTGTGATTCATCAATCCATGCCTCTTCTAAACCCGGTTGTGGCCTTTGGATTGGCTGCCCCTGAAGAGAGGAACAGAAAAGAGACATAGCAACTTGTTTCTCCCCAGCGCCAAAAGCAAAGGAAAGACATGTACGGAGTAGTTGTGCGTTGTGCATGGCATGAATTCATTCCAAGTATGGGAGTGCCAGCTTGTCTACATACCTTGGGCAGCCTTCATCATCGACGCGTGTGGAGGCGCGAAGATGATTTGGATTGGTACTGGTTGCTTGCTGCTTGGGGAAGAGAGCCATCAGCTGGCGTTTTTAAGTACATTGATGCGGTGTACAGAGACATCAATGGCACGCTAATAAGAGAGCATGTGTTAAGTACTTTCTACCTTCAGGTCTTGTCTCTCAGACGCTCGAAGCAATGTCAATCCTAACTGTGCTATCTATGAATGGACAATGCCTGAACGAGATCGGAATGTCTTATCGCTCGCAATTGCTGGGGAGGATGGGTCGAATGTGCTCTTTACAAAGTACATAACGCCTAAACGGCCCAGGCTAGCAACCTTGAACGTGCCACTTGTTGGTTGTAATTCGGGGACATAATCGGCGGTTCGTGCTCAGGAAAGAATTCAAAGAATGGGCAGAGAAATAAAAATAAAAAGATTACCTTTTGTAAATGCTCTAAGAAGAACAGAAAAAAAAAAAAAAGGAAACGGAAAAAGGACCCCATTCTCTACGACCTGTGTGCTCCGGTTTCTTGTCATGATTGGACAGCCGCCCAAAACTTGGTGGGTTTTGCCTGTTGCGATTGAGCAATACGAAGGATTTTTGATGGGGAATATACTTCGTACACTGGTCTGTAAGAGGCTCTTGCGTAACGTCTTGGCCCGCCGATTCCAATCTAGAAGCCCGCTCACCGAATATAATATATACTATTGAAGATACGGGTTGAATGGTTGCCCTAACCGTCTCCGTCTGGCGTCATAAGCGATGCAAATTAACAATGATTGGGATATTGATAGGCAAATTCTGGACTGCACCGGGTATTCCCAAGGCAGAGCCGGGGCCGTTACTTATTCCCGGTGAGCACTAGGAGCCGCCCTCGGACTGCACACGACGAAGCCAGGAGAGGCCAAGTAAATGTGGGTGGATAGAAAAAGAATAGCTTTGATATTGTGGCTTAGAAGAACGACGTACCGAGTATCTACTGTTCAATGGAAGTTCGAGGAACCTGCGTAATCTTGATCCGATTCAACTTTGACCTGCTTGTGGAGTACCAAGCATTGATAGACCAAAAAATATCCCACGGCGCCAAGGTGTAGGGTAAATTTCTTTTTCCTCACAGTAATAATCCTCACTGAGGAAAAGGAAACAGAATAAAATAAAATAATCTTAATAAACCCTCAAAATAACGGGATAAAAACAAAGGCGAATAAAACCACGAGGGAAACCAGTACTTCCTCCGCGGTATCGCAAGGCCCTGTCCACTTCGCATCAACCCAATAATTCTTCACGGCTGACTAGCTTCGGGATTCGGTATCGAGGATGGCACACTTCATGGGAACCCTGAGAGTGCACATGCTCATACACAGGTACTTCGTATATTAATCCTCCCCACGCTGCTCGATTATGCGTCATCGTCCTCGACCACAACGATGCCACCGACCCATAATAAGACACACGTGCTGAGGAGGACCGAAATTTGACATCTGATTCTCCTTGTACAATCCACCATGTACGATATGTGCAGGTACCCTGTCGCAGGAAAGCCGTCAAGTGGAGACAGGCTCCGTTAAGCTAGTGAGAGATGAGAACAGAGCCAATGGGCTAATCGGGCCTCGTATGGTACGGGCTTCAAGGACAGCAGGCGAAAAAGAATCATCCTCCTTTTCCGGCATGTTCATTTTAAAGGAAAAAAAAAAAAAAATCCTGACAAAATATAAGATGCTCCTATGATGACGAAGATACAGGCCCAACGATGAAGAATAGGGGACCCCTGGTAAAATATTCTGGGCGATTTATCTTGTTCGGTATCTAATGTGGCAGCTTATTGCGATTTCGTGGGGTGGCATCTGCCAAGCATCGGGGCATGAGCTGACTTGTGCTTACCGAACTTCTGGGAAACTGGAGGCAGTGAAGAGGGTCCAGCTGGTCCAGTGAGAGAATGAAATTCGCTCACGACTTTTACTTGCAGGTGCTCTCCCTTCCCTCTGTGGTGGACAATTTGCATATACAGCTCGTCGTGATGCTTTGATCTCCGTCGTGGGGGTTCCCTTGTGTCAGGGGAGAGCTTCATGCTTCCAGGAGAGACCCCACGGGACGGAACCACGCGTGCCCAATTCCCACCCACCCCAGGAGGTTTGCTGTGGCAGCGCTTCGTAGGAGGGCGCCACATGCTTCAACGTGCGGACGAAAGAGCCAGCACTTGGAGAGATGGGTACGTATCCCTTAAGCAAGACGAAATGCCGTCGTGAGGGAACATTGAGACTTTGCCCCGTGCCTGGAACAGGATCCCGATAAGGTGTGGGGGGTGGCGAACCTTTCCCCTCCAGCTGGGGTTCGGAGTCCTCGCTGATAGGATCAATGGCACAATGAAAACAACAATATTGAATCTTATTAGACAAACGACCTTAATCCGTCTGGTCATCAGGTGATGCCAAGTACCCAACCAGCCAGGTTTTGCTGACAGTGTACTTTGTTCCAAAGTGTCTGAGTTTCAGCGAGTACCAAATGAGCACGGTCGTCTCGGATCATTAGATTTGCTTGATCAACGACGGCGGCTGTTCTGAGTGGAGGGCCCTGAACCTTCCTACGCAAACAGGATCCTCAGATTCTTGTTCTCGCTTCTGACGAAATTCTCACTCGAATGCGCTCATATGGATGGACAAGGTTCGGAAGAAAATGGCATCAGTTCCCGAACTGAATCCCCACCAGTGGGGAGTCAGGCTATGCCAGCGACGACTCCGGGACGGGGAGTCAGAAACAACAACTGCCAGCCAGCCATTTCCTGTAACCACACTGATAACGCCATTGCACTAGTGTACCCCATACTCGAAGACGGACACTACTGAAAATTGATCTCAACGAAGCGCTCTGTCGGCGCTAAGATCGAGTGCTTTGTACGCTATGGCGTACGCTGGCTATTCTATCTTCCGTCAAATGGACCTCGGTGCGCAGTTTACCCTAAAAGTGATCTTTAACCTCGTACCTCACTCTGAGCCGATTTTCGGGCCCCAGGCTCTTTGACACTACGACTCTCTCATCAAATTCTCTGCCGGTGCTCTCTCTTTGTCGGGAATTGCACCAAGGGATCGAATGCCGGTGCCGTGCGTACAAACACGTACCTCCTCCTCTTCGGCAAGGAGAAAAAAAAACAATATTCAAATATTATTAATGTTAGCACTGGTCAGCCGTCCACAGAAGTTTTACTCCTTGCCACAAACATAGGCTGAGGTACTGTACTGATCTCGCTCCGAGGTGAACCCCGGAATCTGCTTTGGGGGGCGCCCAGTGGTCTGAGACGGAATGCCGGGTCACTGTCCCCGATGCCTTGCCCATTGCTTTTGGCCCTCGGGTTCTGAAAATCTTCCCCCTTTCCATGCCCCAAGGTCCCCACCGCATGCGGAGAACAAGGGGGGTGTGTACTTCACCGGGTCTCAGTCTAGATTGCGTGAGCATTGCTTGGTTTCCTAGTTTACACTACTTCGTAAGGGCATCGGCGGCAATATTTCCAAGGGAAGCTTCTTGTCGTGGTTCCCCCCTTGACTATTATTTGTGTTCCTGCTTCACCGGACGAGGTGAGAAAGGAAACTCGAGTTCACCAGACACATAATTGTGATAGACCCTGCAGGTCCAGCGCGTGGGGGTTCACAAACTCTGTTGGAAAATCCACCTCTTCGGCACCCTCCAACAGGAGCATTGTCAGCTCGGTACTCCTAGTATAAGTGTTCACAAATGAGGCGTGAAATATTGATTCGTATTTCGTTCTCTTGCAAGCCCCCATTGCGCCCGGGAGGCAGATAGGCAATCATCAATATCAACCCCCCTTCTTGCTTCCTGAAGCTTAAACTGGGTTCCAAGCACCAGGTACCCCCCTGACATCCTACAGGAAGTGACTTGTTTCCACCAAGCTGGGTAACATGGGGAAGACGGACGCACCCCCCGGGTTCCACGGGCCAACTTTTTGCTTCTTTGAAAATTACGAAGTCTTTGGCCAAGAGGTGCCTTTGGTTGGATGTACATTCCCAAACAAAAGCAATTGATCCCCGTCAACAAATTTTTTTTTCTCTTTTGCAACTCCGAACCGAAAATGGTGGCCGACTTTTGGGAACCGGATCGTTGATGCGCCATGTTCTTCTCGCCCACAGCTACTCCGAAAGGTCTTATCAAACTTCTGAACTAATAAGTGGCGCGCCAATCACACAAGAGGAAGCGTCGTCGACCGAGACCACGTCGTACTCTCGTACCTAAATGTGGGGATGGAATGCCTGCGAAGTCGCTTTTTGAGGTGTCAGGCAAGGTAGCTTGTCAATTCGGGGCAGACACACCCCTGCTTCCTACCCAGGCTTGGCACCAGGAACCGACCCTTCCCGTCTGGGGACCCTGGAAAATTCCTACGAAAGTACTCGGGAGAAGGTGGCAAAAGGTTCAGTGGAAGAAACAAAAATTCCAGGAGGCCTTGAATGCTAGCATTCTACCGTGATGATTGCAATTTCGATTTTTTTTTTTTTTTTTCTACAATCGACTTGCGATATGACTCGTCGTTCGAGGAGTGGGCTCCAATACTATACTTGAAGTACATCCCTGACGAGAGCCCATCGTTGAACCTTTGAGGAAATCAAATTGATGCGAGGTTGGAAGACCTGTGATGCATCCATACTGTTCGGGAATATGATGTTTGCTTATTCCTGAGTGAAACACCATTAATTCCAGCGATTCAAGGACTTCACACTCTGGTAATCCCTGTGAATACACAACTAATAGTCGAGACATGTACGAAGTATTGAAGGCACATTGGTCAACTCTATGCCATTCATCCTTCGTAAGAAATATGAAGTACGAAGTAGGTCTTGGATACTCCGATAATTCTCCAAATTCCTAAACAGGAGCACACAAATGCCCCTCAATAACCTCCACTGGAAGACGGCAGATTGGTAGGCTGAAGGGACATGTGCACCTTCCCTCAA
Source organism: Scedosporium apiospermum (assembly GCF_000732125.1). Lineage (NCBI taxonomy): Eukaryota > Fungi > Ascomycota > Sordariomycetes > Microascales > Microascaceae > Scedosporium > Scedosporium apiospermum. The sequence goes on along the minus strand of NW_015971822.1, from coordinate 1,054,010 downwards.
TTCGTTAGTATTAGAATACTACATCACAGCTCTCATATGTAAGTTTACTAGAAGCGAAGCCTCCATGGGATGGGATGAGGGTAAGCACATGTCACTGTGTGATCCAGTTTCCAAGTGTGCGCGGAGCATGTGATTCCGTTGTGATGGAGACAACAGTCGGTGATCGTCCGAAGCGGAAGGAACATGCTTAGAGAAAACCGGCGATTCTAGTTTATCACTACTACGATAAAACCTTCCCCGTCTCATGCAATGGATTCGCTCCGATGTTGGACAACCTCAGTTGGGTATACCAGAGAATGATATCACGGTGCTGTGGAAATGTGTAGTTTGCTCAACCAGAACCCACTATCATCTCAATCACTCACGGAGCTGCTCCATTAACCCGCCTTTCTTTAGTATCCGATCCTAGGTGCGTGCATCAACTCGATGGAAGTCAATGTCAGTTTCAAAGAGTCTTCGGTGTGAAGGGATCGACGACGCAGTGCACTAAAACACCGATTGATAGTCAACACCAGGTCGACACCCCAGCGCGAACATCGTCAACCCTTGGGTGAACACTTGCTAGGCGCCCCGAAAAGAGTCTAACCTGGTTACGTCCAAGTAGGATTGACTGCAGCTCAAGGAGGATTGTCGGCATGTCCCAATGTCCACCGCCACCATTTGCGGTTCCGAAGCACAAGGTAGGTCAAGGTTTGCGGATCTCAAGAACCACTTGCCGGATTCGTCACCTTTGCCGCCCACGCAAAACACCGACACGCCTCACCGAAACTTAGTGGAGCCGTGGTAGGGAAGATGCTGAACCTCAGTGCAGGCAGCCATTGATCCGAGGAAAGGTTCGTATCTCCGAGGCAGTTCCCTCGGTGAGCGGGATATCGGGACAAACCATTACTAGCGTCCGTTAATGCGGAGGGCCTTGGCTTCACTTTTTGCATCATTCCGAGGATCGACTTCGTCGTGGAAAAGGTGGGGACCCTGGAGTTTTGGGGCTATGCCCTGTGCCATCATCCACATGGTAAGGCGTCAAGCTTCCCTTTGCTCCTGTGAGTTTCGGTGGTGGGCTGCTGCCTCCACTCTACGCTTTTAGTGTAGTGTAGAGTTGTGTGGTCAAAGAAAAGAGTCTGGTACAAAGCACCGGATATTTGGTGACTCAGTAATTTTGATCTAGAACTTTTCAGCACTAAAGTCGGCCACGGCTTCTGAGGTGAGGCGGCAGTGTGGAGGGAACGGTTAGCAAAGAGGGCACTGGGAGTTCAACCGGCTGATTTACCGCCCCGGTTACCTCCAAAGGGGACCAGTTTCGAAACATTGCCGGTTAACACTACCGTTACAAGATTGCAGGTTCATTACTTCATGCCGCCAGCCAGATCGCTGGCAGCGAACCATCAACTGCCGTCACAGGTTTCCAAACTCTGTCCTCTTCGGCAATCATTATTACTATAGACGATTTATGTCAACCCTCAGTAGCACAATAAATTCTGTAGCTCCAGAAAAAAAAAGATAATAATAATAAAAATTGAAAAATGAAAAAGATAAAGAAAGAAACACTTCGAATCCTTGGCAAGATCGCGTAATACAGACAGCGGCCATGGGAACATTCGACAATTTCTACCCCAGGATTTAGAAACAAATCGTACGAAAAGACATCATTGTCAGTTTGGAAATGATCAGCTAAGTTAGTTTTTCGCCTTGCGACCAGCTCTCCTCGTAAACTACACCAATACTCAACCGCTCCGCATTTCGGAAACGGTCGATAAAGAAGTTGCGGTGACCCGGCCCAAGGCACAGTCCTAATCCGAAATACCTCGGGAGAATCCGGCGTGAGCAAGAAGTTGCGCCATCCTCGCCATTTCTGAATATCGCTTTATTTTTTAAGGCGGTGCTTTCGCCACTTCGCCTTTTACGGCTATGCACCCCATAGTGAATGACACACGAACCCCCATACCCCATGGCGTTATCTCATTCCCCCATATCTTTGGGGGACCCCATTGACATAGCCTGACCAAGGAGAGACACGAGGGCAAGACTCAAAGCCGGGTTGGATGGACAAGTCCCCAAGCTGCTATACTAACTATTCTTGTCCACCATATTTCGTACCACTCCCCACAACCATGACTAAAGGCAGGCCGGGGTTCGAGCACAAGGAAGGGCTTTATTACACCACGGGACATTACTTCGTAAGAGCCTCTTTCGAATCGGGAAGGCAATGGGGCACGGCTACGGTCACGGCAACTCCGTTCAAATTCATAATTCCCCCGCCGTGTCGGCCCCCATTGTCTGATATCGGGCCCCGTTTACGCCCTCTACCCATGGGGAATGGGGAAGGTCCTGCGCGAATAGAAGCGCCACGACTGCCTTGGCCTGGCCCAGCCAAGCTGCCTGTCCTTGTCTTAAACTACAAAGGCTCATGCGGTGGGGAGTGGAGCCGAGTGACCCCGAGTCGAATCTTGGCCGAGAGTTGAAGCTGGCAACGGGTTTACTGTTTACTACTGGCTGTTGGAGTGAGAATTGCGGGATCCATTGCTTCTCGTATGATCCAATGTTGTATGATATGTTGCAAGTAAATGTAATGCTGACTCTAGCCCACTAAAAAGAAAAAAAAAAAAAAAAACTGAATATCCAATAACTTCAGTTGTTCGTATGCCCAACATTTTCGGAGGAGAATTGCTGACTCAAGATGAGTACGTATTCAAGTACAAGTTTCCCGGTCTTGGTCTCCAAGATCAAATCTGGGGTGACCGCCAGATTCACATGCCAGAGAAGAATTGGAGAAAAAAACCACCTTATCCCAAAGAAAAATAGAAAAAAAAAAAAAAAAAATCGGGATCCACCGCGAATTGGGGCTAAAAAGGGATTCTCTTTCAAGATACAACGAGAATTCTTCCGAGATAATCTCCAAAAGATCAACCACCCATAGATAGCAGGTCCATACTTCTCCATGTACGAAGTACACGCCGCTGTAGCCCTACGAATACGACCTGCTCAGAGAAGTTTAATACTAGGGCCTGCTCACCGTGACATTTTGGAACTAAAATGGACTTTAGAGACACCCCTCTACTATCACGACCGCACTACGACTGAAGAAGGCGAAAGCACAGTAGCGCACTCACTCACGACCGCTGATAGGAAAAACTCGTCCTCTTCTCCGACCGGCAATTTAGAGGGAGCCGATGTGATGTGTGTGGGCGTGGAAGTTCCGGGAAAATTCGTAGAAATGCAGCAAGTCCAAGATCCAATGACCACTGAGCAATGAAGCACACGACTCGATGTAAATCGTCATTCACAGCTGAATACCACTAGACTTAATGGTTTTCTCTATCTTGTCATTTTTGTTATTATTTTCGAGTAATTTATTTATTTAATTTTGCCCTTTTTCTTTTGCTCGTCCTTTTCTTTTCTTTTTGTCCTCTCCGCCGGACACATTCTTTCCCGCGGTCTCCCGCGGTCCAGAGGGAGGAGAGCAGAGGAAGACTAAAGGCTCAAGTGGGCCTTGCTCTAGGTTCTGGGTGGAGCGGGAGAAGAGGCAAAGGAAAAAATATTTTCCTTCTTTTCCTTCTAGCCTACTTCAAATGTTTCTCGCTAGCCAAAGTATAACGGATAGTACCTGAGGGAGAACGAAGCACCTTGAGAGCCCACGTCAATATGTGGGCTACATCATGTAAGTCGCTCGCTGACGCAATTTCGGACCTTGCAGCCTGGGCTTTGACGATTCCGGGTTCCGACGGGCCCTGATCCAATGGAGCGGAGCACACACCCCCACGATCATCCTTTAAGTGGATCAGCTCTTGCATGGCTGGCTCTTGCGGCGGAAGTGGGTAAGGAATTGGAAAAGAGCGTGGGAGAAAAAAAAAAGAAAAAAAAAGAAAAAGAAAAAAAAAGAAGGAGGAGAAGGAAAAGAAAAAGAATAAGAGAAAAGGAGCCCCCAGCAGAGAGAAGAAAGTACCAGGTCTAGCCGCCACTCATCGAAGACGTTCCAATGCAGGTATTTTACTCGGTACTTTGTCTAAGAGGGGAATGGCGTGTCATGATGGTGCAAGCCTGCTCTTCAACGGGTGCCTGATATGCTTCATGTAAACTTGACAGGGGAGGTGTTGACCCGCCTTTTTTGAGCCGCAACCTCGTCGGCCTGAGGGGAAAACTCATTCATCTCCGAAATACTTTGTACGTACTTACTTCGTGGGCCCGGCGGTTACTCAAGGCGTCGCAGAATACGAGCTGTTTTACTCTCAGTCAGCTCTATTTTCTAAGAGCACGACTTTGCGAAACTTCAGCCCGCCATGTTGGAAAGGCATTTGCATCTATGTATACACACCATCTATGTCCTATCTTCTCATCCAGGGGCAGCAGGCGCTGTGCAAAATACCTACTTTGTACGAGGTTTTTTTCGAGGTAGGGAAACGATATGCATGAAGCAAGAGTAGCCAGGGTGGAGAAGTGGAGCTCAGCCAACGCCGTCATAACCCGCCAGCCCAAATCTCGTTGGAGAACATCCAGCCAAAAGCTTGAGTACGGGCACGTTAGTACAAAGTATTTCTTGTCGTCTTGGATTTCGGGTGGCTTGATGTACTTCGTAGGGGCGCTCGGCTAATCATCCACACTACCTCAGAGAGGCGGAACACCGCACATGGAGGTTCTACAAGTCTGGCAGGGTAATACAGACCCAGGCTCCAGGAACGCCGGATGCCTCGTGCGACGGGCTTGGTTGGCTGTTTAGATTGGCCGCAACTTGGACCGGATCTATGATACCTCCTCTCCCTCTTGATACCGCCTCCGCATTCGGTTTGCTTTGCTCCAGACCAGGGAGACCTGCACCCGGCGGCTTCTTGCAGACCAAGATTGAAATGAGATCGAAGTGAAACCACGAGTGACTGGCTCCGTTGCACTCTGGAGACGCAAACAAGCCACATTAAGCATGAGAGATACAGATCGATATGCACCTATCCCTCGGCCACTTCGTATTGCTATGGACAATGGCGGATCGTATCGTTAGGCAGCATCAACATACGTGCAATTAACCACAGATTGTGGTACAAGAATCACAAATTATTTCAATATTTATGGCAGCCACCGGCACACTGCATCTCTCTTTTTTTTTTTTTTTTTTTTTTTTTTTTTTTCTCTTTTCGATCACAGCTGATTCCAACTATCCGGTTACGAGGGCGAACGGGAGAGAAATAATACTAGCTCGTATCATTCATGCCATCTACCGAAGTAGGGCAGCCCCCTCAAGACGGCTGCGATCTATACTATCTCATTGTAACCATGCCTGATTTACACCTTCTTGACTACAAGCAGGCCAAGACACGGAGAGCTGCAGGCCCCGCCGCTTTCTCATAGCTTCTAGAACGACTTGTGCAGGCCGAGTTTGATTAGCTCCTTACCGCTCTCGATGCCAATATCCTGGGTCCGTGAATACGAGACGTAACACCCGGCTGCAGGTGCACAGCCAATCCAACATGGAGTGTCTTCAGGGTTAGAGTGATAGAGGGATTCCCGGTTATGCAGAATATTCAGGGAGAGAGAGACAATTATCGCGCTATCTTTCGATATTCAGGATGGAAGAGCCGGTTTTTCTGCAGCCGGAGTCCAAATTGTTTTGTGTTCGGATGAGCTGCAAGTCTCTCCTGATGATGGATGTAGGACAACTGTTGTAGAGGAGCATGCTCCATCTCAACTGCAGGGTCAATGCACGCACGATCCTTCAGACGTCATCGGGGAAAGAGGGAGAAAACATCCAATCGGCTTTCTATCCCGGATTCTTCAATTCAAAGAAAAAAAAAAAAAAAAAAAAAAAAAAAAAAAAGGAAATCTGGTACTGGGCGGAATGGAACTGACGAAACGTTCGGGGTCCCCTCCAAGTGTGTGTAGATCTAACAGCGGTGCGAGAAGATGCATCGCGACTTCCGTTGGAACGAACCGGATGTAACAAGTCACGTGATTATACAAACTGGAACGTCTCGTCTGGGGAATCTCCTGCAGAGTGTTGCTGCCGCTCGTGCACTTCCTGCTCCCAAAATCAAAACATGCCTTTCCGCGGCTCGGAAAGACGGCTCGATTCGGGAGGGCAAACTTGTTCAAGAACATGGACTTATACCACTCGGTACATGGACACGATGTGTCGACGTTTGACATCCAAGACACCCGTTCGCATGAGCCCTCCTGAACCACCCACCCCACCCCACGCTTAACGCTTAAACGCCAACGCTTTGGGAGGAAGGGACTTAGAACCATTTTGCTGATGTGTGTTCGCCGTTGTGCCATGCAGATCGCCTACCAGCCGTGTCGGCCGCACAAGCGCTCGAGGATCTGAACGACGATCCCTCACAATGCGTGTCAACAGGGCTCTGCAAGCTCGACCGAGCGCTGTCAGCCACGCCAGAAAGTCTCCGACGACTGCGAACCGGTGACGATAATGTCCACCCTGCAGCCCCGTCCGGTGTACATCGGGGCCAAGTTACCGAGATTTGGGGCCCTCCCGGTGTGGGGAAGACCGCTATGGGGTGAGTAGCCGAGTCTCATGTTTTACTTTTTTTTCTTTTGTCTCTTATTCTGGGGATCTCGCTTCCGGTTCTTTTGCATGTTGCATCCCTGCTCTCTGTCGAGACGGTTTATTCTTTCTCCCCATTACCCCTATACTTTGCCTTCGCTTCTGTATCATCGTCCCTTCTTCTTCCTTTTTGTCTTTGGATTGAAATTTATTTTTGTCTCTACAGGATTCAGATTGCATCTTCCGCCCTGTCTGATGGACGCGGCGTAGTGTGGGTAGGTCAGTGGATCTGCATCCTTCCCCTTCGTCTAAGATGGTTCCATCTCTTCCAATATTTTGTTTCCGCGAGGGGTTAGAAGGCTCTGCACCACCTAAGCGAGAGGATGTATTGCCCTGGTTCCTGATATTTTAAGTATTTTTTTAGTTAACATTTCTTTTTCTCTCTCTCTCCTTTTTTTTTTTTTTTTTTTTTTTTTTTTTAACATTCTCTTGTTACAGATTGTGCAGTTCCCTTGTGTGGGCGACGTTTTACAGACGTCGCCGAAGCCGTGCACTCGAGGGAACGGTCGGGCAACAAGAATTCAGGCAGGGGCATCTCCGATGAGCGTCTTGGACAGAACAATGGCGATGACTGGCCGTTCGTGCACTACACATGCGCAAGCCTGGCGCACTTCATCGCTCTCCTCTGTAGACCCGTGACGAAGAGCTTGCCAGCAAACACTGCCGTGGTTGTTGTGGATTCACTTTCTGCACTTCTAAACGAGACATTCCCCAAGGCACCGGATGGTCGCAAGGGCTTCAAGTCTGGCAAAGGTATGCGGCTTATCCCATGCAGTCTCTCCTACCTTCTTTGTCCCCTGCATCAATTGCAATCCTCACCTTCTCATGAGCACTTGGAGTCCCCGGAATTAAGACGGGAACTAGGATATGCCGTGGTGGGTTTGGTTTCATTGGTCTGACATTAAGGACGTAGGATCCGGGCTCTCCCCAAGGCGACTGCAAACATTACAGTACGTCATTGGTGCACTTCAGAAGCTTGCTGCTACGCGAAATTGCGCGGTGGTTCTGCTCTCTCAATGCGCGACCAAGTTGCAGTCCCATAATCGTGGCGCGGCATTGGTGCCCAGCATCGGGGCCAGCGTATGGGATCAAGGGATCCCGACCAGGTTGGTCCTATTCAGAGACTGGATGTGGAAGGATGGGGCCCCCACAAACACCTGCTTCGTAGGGATTCAGAGGCTCGCTGGGAAGAACCTCCCTAATCCAGTTCGGAGGGTGGCTGCATTCAGAATCGAATCGGTATGTGTGTGACCATGATGACGCCCCCCCACCCTGTCAGTTAGTCACGAGTTCCTAGTGACTGCCAAGATCAATTCCTCATTCTTTAGCAAATGAGCTAATGGCGTGTATAGTCTGGGCTCACCGAGATCGACTACGATGAAGCAGATCAGAAGCGGATACTCCGTCTCGGCGATGCCAAACCTCAGATGAAGCGCAAGCTCGGGGTTACGAGGCTAGAGGTTCCTGACAGTGACGAGGACTATGGATGGGACTCGGACGACGATGCGCATCTGCCTCCCGAACCGCCACAATGGCAGGGGAGCGAGGACCTCATCATCGGCACGCAGCGGAGCCTTGATGGAGAGGACACCGAAGACGATGCCGACGAAGAGGCCGATCAGAGTCCCGATCGGCTGGGCGCTACTGCCGAAGACACTCGGCAGTGACGGTCAGGCGGCATTGATGCCAACTTGCAGGAGTCGCACGACTCGATTGCCAAGACCCGTACTTTCTTATCACCTACCAAGTATTGGCATCGCATCTCATATTCTGTTCCAAACAATTTTTATATTATCACCTTTTCATTCTCAACTCTTATTCCCAAATGAGGCATGAGCCGAGGGGAGCCGTGCTTGATTCGTCTCCGATACCGGAACCGCACTTGATGACGCCTTCTGTGATGCTTGGCATGTCCGCCGCAATGTGTGCTGGCATTTGTTATCTTTTTTTTCCCCTCACATTGAAGTCTGAGCCCTCTCCCAACCTGGTTGTAGGTACGGAGTAAGGGTCACGATCCCTGCCGTACTGTCTCCATTTTGATACATTCACTCTGTCTATTTGCTTGGCAGCGGTGGGCTGTGAGGAGATTTTTTTTTCCCCCTTTTACTCCCCGTCGACGTTATATGTACTTCGTGCTTACACGATGGCTGTCAGAGAGGCGCTGAGAATGAGGGGGGGTGTGACGAACTCTAGCGAAATGGGGCTCATGGGTTGGTTTACTGCAGTGCAAAAGAGGTTCGCGCTACCCTCTCTCTCTCTCGAGACGTAGGGCAATAGCTTGTTGCCCGTTACTTGTTCCCGGTCGATGTTCTAACTACACTACCTTCCTACTGAACCTCCCTTGGTCCCCCCGCCCCCACCTCTCCAGACACCCTTCTCCGAAATATTCTCGGAGATTGATGAAACTCGGAGCCTATAGCGAGGTCACCGAACCCCAAGGGGCAAAATGATAAGAGACGGGGTTAGGTGGCGGGGGAAGTGGGGAAGGTGGGGGAACGAATTGAGGATAACAGAGCACAACTTGGTGGGCATAACATGCGATTGTTATGTATCGCCTGCTTTTTTTGCCTTGTCCAACGCATTTCATCCGCGAGAAGTTGACAAGCAGAAAAGGAAAAAAAATGTTTAGTGAACGTTGGACAGGCTATGTGGGTACGGTTCGTCCTGTGATAGAAAGAAGCCTCCTTGTACATTGCACTACTGTATGTAGGCACTTTAGGAGGGGAGGGTATGTTGCGCGTTGCGTCACGGAGGAAAAGGGCGTGGCAGCTTTCTTACGGCACTGCTGAGAGTCAACATTGTGGGCGTGTAGGCAGCGGCAAGAGGAACTTGATGGAAGAGAACGGGACAGTTGAGGGGAGGGGTGTGTGGGCAGTAGGTACGGTATACTGCAAACAGAACTGATAATTTATAACGAGCCTTGTTTGGGAGTGAAGGTGAAGAAGAAAGCTGGATGCTAACCATCCTCGAATCTGTAGTTTCGTTGGAGTTCACGGCTTCAACTCTCGGTAAGGAGAGGCGTGGGGATAGAGAAGAGAGCTTTCTTCCCCTTGTAAGAAGTAGTGTAGCAGTCGGTGAAAGGAAGGAGAGTTAAAAAAAAAAAAAAAAAAAAAAAAAAAAAAAAAGAAAAAAAAAAAAATCTACACTACAATCCTCGATCGAGCGATCCCGCCCTCCGTCGGGGGCATTATAGTGGAGAAGTTCATGTACCATGGGCTTATCCCGCAAAAAACCGTTGAGGAAACGATTTTCATACTTCCCCAGAGAAGAGCTGCATCGTCAGATGCACGGGGTTCAAGTCTCTCTCACACACACCGCTCGCGGTCCCCATACGGCAATCCCCGCGGGAGAGAAAAGGCGTCATACCATGGGGCTTTTACCCCCCGGGGAAGCAGGGAAAAAGAAAAAGAAGGCTATAATCTTTGGAGAATGGTGGTGGGGGAGAGGACTAGACTACCAGGAAGAGATTCGGAAGACGTGATGTTCTTCATTCTTCAGGCGTTTTCGCGAGGAGAATGGTTCGATTTGCGGGTCCGGTTGTGTTCTTTTCTTCGCTTCTTCTCAAGCGTCTCTTCTGAAGAAGTTGACTTGTTTTAGGAATTGTGTTATTTTTGGGCAGATGTGGGGATTGTCAAAAAGTGCAATTGATGCTTTTGCATTAATTGATTCCGAGATGTGATAGAAAAAAAAATATTAAAAAAGAACAATAATACTCAGTATGCGTACTCCGTACAAATTGCATTACCAAAACAAGCATGTTCGCTGCTCACGGGGAAACAACCAGAAAACAAAACGTCACACGAGACCCCTAAGTTCGGTCGCTTCCGACGAGGCACTGAAGAAGACAACGGCGAAGAATGGCGAGAGGTGAAGAACGTCTTACGATTGCGGGGTTCCGTGAGCTTTTTTAAGGTTGGTTAATGTCTGGGTCTTGTCCCCGTTTTCTTCTTACACCCCCCGCTCTGGGGCGCTCTGGGGCGCTCTGGGGCAAGGGGACAGAGGGATGGGGTTACTTTTCTATTTTTTTTTTTTTTCTTGCTTTCTTCGTTCTTATTCTTCTTATTGTTCCTTTCTGGGGTTTCTTCGTAAACGCGTTTGCCCTGTGTGGATGGATACTTACGCGCTAGATGCAGGAGTCGGATGACCTATAAAAGTACGATGTAGGGAGTAGTCACTACGGACGCGCTGAGACGGAGGAGTCCCGTTACCCTCCCCCCCTCCTTCAATGGTACCCGTCCAGCTGAGAAGATGAAGTCTGGGTCCGGGAAAGACGACGGTAGCGTTGGAATGAAAGGGGGGAGAGGGGGGGAGGGCGTGTGACCAAGGCTCTTAGACCAGGGTTCTTCCAGGAGTTTTCCAGATCTCAAAGGGTTCATCGCGATCTACGAGTCCGTGATGTCCCGTGATGCTTGTTGGTTCGGCTCATCGTGGTACGATTTTGACCCCTCACGACCTCACGCGGCTCCGGCTTTGTCCCCCAACTCGGAACCCAGGCTCGGAAATGAATTCCAAGGAAACTGTGCTTCTCATTCCGAGGCGATAGGCCATAGACCCCCCCTCTTTGAATACGTTCCGGTCCCTATTCCCCCCTTCCTTGCCGCATCCTCCCTTCCGATGGAATGCGGCGCCCGAAAGGGAGTGCCGGGATATCCGGCCCCGGGAGCCCGGGCCCCCCCTTTTGCGTCGCCAAGGCCCGGGGCCTTGTGCAACGCTTGGCATCGTGCCGTGAAGCCGACTTTTGCCATTTTCATGTCTGGGCCCGGTCACGTTGGACTTCGTCCGACTGTACCGCATTACTTACTCCGTTGCGGAACTAGGGAGGAGCGCCGGTGTGAAGCGCCGGTGAGTCTCCGGGTACGGAAAATATGGGCCATTTTTCTCAAGGAAATCTATTATTTATTTTCAGGGATTGATTTGAGTTTTTGTTTCACTAAATACCTTCTCCGAACGTTTTCTCCTCGTTTCAATTTCAACCTCTTCCGCCGAATTTACCATAAAATTTGTCTAAACAGTAGATTGATGTCTAAACCTCCCTCGCTCATTGTCGTGGGCAGAAATGGCCCAAGTGAAAGTGTACATGTGTTCTCCTGTGGCCTGGTCAACACCTAGGCTCGCTTTTTTTTCAAGTATGAAGAAAGAAATCGAACGACAGAAAGACCCTGGCATCCCAAAGCCCGTACATTATAGCCCCGCGAATCTCTAGCCGAAGACGTTTTTCGAAAATGTTATATCAGAAAATGAAAATGTCCAAAATACCCTGCCCCCAAAACTCCAAACGTGTGCCCCAGAAATTCCGGGAAGAGCATCGACCCCCAAAAAGTACATGAAAAGCCGTATATATCCGATCTTTGAGCTTTCGGGACAAACTCTCTCTCAAGAGCTCACAATAAGCTTATTATACACCCACCTCGCGAAAGCCACAGATTTCACATCCACAAGCCTCGTGACAAGATCGGCCTCGTATATAGCCACGGGCCACCACAAGAGATAGCACAAAGCAACGCCGAAACCGTACCGAGCCGTCGACACATCTTCCGCCGTCGGGATGAAATGAGGAGCCAACCACGCGCCGTAGCTCCAAATCAACGGTCCGTGGATGAGATACAGCGCGAAGGAGATCTTCCCGAGGTACTGCGCCACGCGGCTGTTGAACACGGCCTGCAGGAACGAGTTGTAGTCGACGATGGCGACGAGGCCGACGGCGCCCAGAGGGATCCAAAAGTGCGTGGCTCGGTAGAAGTGAGGGACGAGGCCGAGGAGGGGTTTGAAGAAAGGGTCTTCGCCCAGGGTCTTTCCGAATTCGGGGATGCTGAGGGCGTACATGCAGAAGAGAACACCGAAAATGGCGGCGATGCGTCGGGTGAGCGAGGAGTGGTAGAACTGGGCCCATCGATTACCGAAGATGTAGCGTCTGGGCTTTTTCCGCCGGATCCCGTTGTCGTCGTCGTCGATGTCGTCGGAGCGGCGCGGGAGTTCCGAGCGTGCCTCGTTTCGGAGAGTCAGGTAGGTGCGAATATCGGCCAGGGACATGCCACAGAGGAAGAGGAAGACGTTGGTCTCGGTTCGGTAGAAGAAATAGGCGACAAGGATAAAGTTGAAGGCCATGCGCACAAAGGGCCGGAACCTATGCGTGACGGCGAGCAGGGTGAAAACCATCATCGACGTTCCAAACTCGACGGGAAGAGTCCACAAGTTCGGGTCGTAGGGGTTGATGTCGCGGCTGTTGATGGTATTCCTGATGGGGTAGGCCAAAGACATGCTGTGTTTGGCCCAGTCGGAGAGCTGCCCATAAAAAGTGTCGGGGTGAGGAGGGACTCGGGTGCCCTGCGCAACGGCCTTGGACCACGATTCGGTGGGGAAGAGGCCCAGATAGGACATGATGGCACTCATGAGCAACACGAACGTCGCGGGCATGAACAAGCGAGGGTGGCGTCGGAATAGCGAGGAGGCCAGGGAGTGGGCGAATTCGGTGGACCGTCCGAGATGCGAGAGCTTCAGCAATCTCAAACTAATGGCGTAGCCGGAGATGACGAAAAAGATACACACGGCGGGTAAACCTGCGAGGAAGAGTCGAATGATGGGGAGCTGGACGAACACCTTTGTCTCGTGCTCGTTCCAGGGATGGTGGATGGCCCAAGAAAAGTAGAGAAGACTGCTGTGGTGCCAGACCACAACGAAGGCTGCGATGCCTCGAAGACCGTCTATATCCGGGGGCACATGACTGATGAGTATACGGATTGACGCATTGAAGGATTGTATCGTGTCCAGAGCGAGCCCGACATGATATCCGGCACAACGCCATGGATCGACTCCGACCAACCGCCGCAAGGTAACGCAAAGGGGGATAACTAAACCTACCTAGCCATGCTGAACTCGAAAGTCTCCGTTCAGACCTCCAACTGGGATGTGCGAAACTTGGCAAGAGAGACACAAGAATGCTCTTGGCCCAGGAAGACGGCGAGGATTCGAGTATGGGCACCTTTTCATTAATGTTGTCCAACGATGGAAGAGAGAGCGGAGCATAGCCCTGAAACTGCGGTATCCGGGCTGCCAAGCCCGTTCTAAGCCAGCGAACCGCCATTACTGAAGAAAATAAGAATTGCCGATAAAGACGGGATGAAGAAGAAGAACAAGAGAAGACGGGAGCGGGATTCGGCCGAGAGAGGGTTGGGAGAACGTCCCGTCGGAGAGTAGAGAATAATAAAACGAGTGACTCCTGCTATTGCTCTCCGATGGGGACGAAAGCGAAGGAAGGCGAGGTTAGAGAAGAATTAAATCATGGAGGGAAGAATATCGAAACGGTCGAACTAAACATGTAATCCGGTAAAATAAAAAAAACAAGAAGAAGAAGAAGAAGAAGAGGAAAACGAACGGCTGCCCGCAACTAGACTTGCTCCTGGTTGAAACAGGAGAAAACAAGAATGGGAGCGATGGAAGACGGAAGCTCGAGCTCGAACACGGAAAGTGAAAGGCGAGCAAACAGGTTTGTCGGCGGAACGTGAGAGAAAGTATTGACTGACGGCTTCCCGGCAGACGATACGAGTCTAAATTATAGGATGGAGAGGGTTGATCAATGTATTAATGAAATGTCAAATGTTGGAATCCAGGATCAGCCCTCAACTTGAACGGGAGACCTGAACGGGTCAAAGGCGGTTCCATCGACGGCGCAGGGGTCAAAGTGCCTCCACTCTGCCACCCTCCATCCTCCGCCACGCCTGCATTCACTCATGTTTCCTTCCCATCGAGCGTCGAGCAAACCAGCTTCCAGTATCAAGTACCCCGTAATACTCAGTATGCACGTCCAACGTCGGGATTACTCAGAATCAGAATCAGATGAAAGCAGTGTGCCTAGGTCCCCTTCCCTTCCAGCACTAGGCCGGGCTGGAAAAGCACTATTGGAACCGACTCGGGAGAATAAAAGCCTGTCTGTACCTGGCGCTACTGTCACGACACCAGGCGTTTACGCCCAGTGCGTTATATCAGGTGTTGTATTTCTCGTATTTGATCCAAAGCCAGCCATGCATCATCCTGGGCTTCACGTCCTGTCATGTTGTTCCCGCCTGGCCACCCGAGGACGTCTGTGATATGGGAGGAGAGCACAGTTGACATTGAGACCCTTTATACCAGCAGATCACTTCGTTACCGTCTTCTCTCTCTTCACTTCTCGACAAGTACGAAGCAAAGTCATAACGATGTACTTGTAGGGAGTATAGGCAGGTAGGGAGAGTGAGCAACTTCGTACTGGCTGGCTTTTTTTGACTTTCGAATTGTGGGACCTTCAGTTCTCCCCCTTCTCCCCTGATCCTAAATGATCGCCGTCTAGACTCCCAGAAAGATCAACTAGTGTTGCCAGCGTCAGAGAGTGAAATAATTGTCCTCCTGCGCGCTAAAAATGGCATCAACATCGTCTCTCCGACTCTCTCCCCACCAGTCTCAGACAAGGTGCTGACGAGGTGCTCGAAAGTCAAGAAGAGTGTCTAGGCTCTACACTACTAATTAATCTAGTAGTTTACGCATAGTGTACGAAGTACACTACACTACACTAGTTTTTAACCTTGCCACGTTTTCCATGCCCCGAGTGCACTAACAGGAAATTGAAACTTAGCAGCGTTGCATGGCTCGGTTTAGATTTAATACCAAAATATCCAATATACACTATTCTGCTGTGTGTGCAATGTTAAATTTCCCTCCATTACTTTAAGTAGAGGGCCTTTTTGTCCTGCTGCTTGTTCGCGGTTCCTCCCGAGTCAACAAGCCGGGCTTGAGGGATTGGGGGATGTACTATTAGTGTCCTGTCCTTCGAAAAGGATTTGATCCCCAGCATGGGTGGGCGTTAAGAGCGAGAGGATTTAACTTTTAACCTTCCAACTACCTGGGTGTTGGAATGCAACTTCGTCTGACGATGTGGAGTCTGTCCTGAGCGAGCGCGAGCACAGCCCAACAGTTGACCCTTATTGTCGATCTGTACTTCGAAGGACCACTTCGGTTCAATTCCTGCCAGGGCTGGGTTTGGATGCCTCTCATTGTTTTCATTGCTTTCATGCCGATCTACGAGTGGGGGGGTTCGACACTTGTGACAACCAATGGACGAACTCGGGTCCGTGAGTGGAAAGGGTGGAATTCGGCTGGAAAGATGGGAGGGTGGGCATCCTGCGGCATCCGAACGCCAAAGGGGAAACGAAATCCTTGATTTGAGTTAATTGCAGGTCACGCCTTTGTTCGGGGAGAACGAGTCAAAACGCTCCTCGTATCTATTCTTCTGCACGCTGTTCCCGTCAGTTAGTATCTGAAGTTGTATCCGCTCTGATTGTTATTAGATGCTATTTACGTCCGAGAGTTGCAGCTCGATGTCATCCGCCATAGCTCCGATTGAGCAATTCCAAAGGGGAAAAAAAGGGGGGGAGTGGGGAGGCCTTTGCTACTTTTTAAGTTTTCTGCCATCTTCATCTCAACAAACCTCGAGTGGACGAAGCAGAAAAGAAAAAAATAAAAATAAAAATAAAACAAACACTTTTGAGAATGAAACGCATCGAAGCGTGGTGTAACCCCAAACCCAGCCCGTGAATCTGTCGCCTTGCCAAGGATGAGGCATCGTATCAATGTCATGCTGCAGGGCATCGGGTGTTGTGATGATGATCAGGGATGGCCCAATTTCCTCCTCGCTGAAGAGAAAAATAACGTCTTCTCAAACCACCATGATTCGCCCGCTCCTGTGCTCCATTCGCCTAGGAAAAGGGAGCATCGAACTGAACAGACAACATTGAAGAAAGACAGACAGACAGCTAGCCAGACAGGGGTGATCCCCAGGCCAAGAAATAGGGGAATCAGTGCACGAACCCCCGGAAGAGTGAAGATCTGGTAGCTCGGCAGCAGCCGAAGCCTATTGGCCGAGCCATCCATCTTTCGAAACAGTAGTGGACGAAGCTGCATTTTCTTGCACGCTTTCCCTAAAGTGGTCGGCCAATCAGCCATGCTCTTCGTCTCGTGTGCTCGGCAGCCTGGGTCTTGCAGCCCATCTCTCTTGACATCCCGACAAGTCACTTCCCGTCCGCCTTGGATAAAGAATATCTCTTGGCACTTGCGGATTAATTCTTGGCATTAAGATGTCCGTCATCATCTTCCGCATGCCAAGTTGCCTCATTCGGAACACCTTTGAGATGCAAAGATCAAGACGAGCTCAAGAAAAAAAGGAAAGAGAAGTGTTGCGGGACAAGACGACCATTGGAACATGGCGAAAGTACATCTTGCTACTCGAGATCCGTGTACTCAGTGAGGTACTTGTCCCTTTATGCAGTGGCTGGTCATCCGATTGTCTCTAATTTAAAAAAAGAGGAAAAAACCGATCTGCAAAGGGGGAGTCAAATTCCAGTGTCAGACTGTCGGTCACCCGTGGCTGTCTACTGGTCCCTTCGTTATCGAAGTCAAGCTGATACGAGGAACCAACATCCAAAAGGAGAGAAACCGTGAAAGTGCGTGGTGCAGTGCACGCAAAAAATCGCGAAGGTGCGATGGGCAAGAGGATGTCGTACCCACGTGACCTCGAAATTATGATGTTTGCCCATGCTGAAAACCACGCGAGGCCAAGGCTCGGAAGATATCAAAAGACATCCATGATTGAACGCGGAAGAACCGATTTGCACGCCAAGTATTGTGGCTTGGGCCCGGTTCGGGTTCTCGTCTGCAGACACCACAAAAGAAATAGCCGCAAAAAAACGTCCTAATCGCGAACACTGATCCGATGTAAAACCCTTGCTATCCTGGGTATAGCTGCTCAGCAGTCTCCTCCCTTGGTCTCGCGATACGAAGGATCAATGGAGGAAAAAGCTACTTCGTCCATTAGATTCGTTTACCAATGGATGCGCATGCACTATTCTGTAAATGCGGCGATCTTCATCGCTTATCGCGCACCAGTCAGAAAAGCTTGTCTTCGCAGAGCTGGCCAATTTCCGTTCGCGCACCCCCGAACTGGCCTGGCCGACAATGATTAAAAAAAGACTCCCTGAGTCGGCGATATATACTTCGTACCTCGGCCTACCTCGGTATTTCAGTGATCAATGATGGGTGCTGGGGAAGTTAGGAGGACGCAAAATGTGCATGGGCTCGTCGATGACATATCTAAGATTGGAGGATCTCGTCTTACCATCGGCCTTATCCTATAGGAAAGTAGGATATTTCATTCCGTCTACCAAATTTTTTTAACAAAAAAAAAGAGCCTCGAGACTAGATCATCGCCAGGAACAAGGCAAGCCGGCGTACGAGTCATTTGAGACATCTTGAGTCTAGGCAACGCCCAGTTTCATGGCAATATAGGAGCTCAATTGCAGGTCGGCGCCGGCTGGGCACCACAACCATCAATCCGCACCAAGACCAAGTGGTTCACTACGGATTAGATCTTCCAAGAAATGGTCCTGTTCTAGAAGCCTCAAGATGCCAAGGACAGTTATTACATTGATCGACTGCCAAGACCACACAAGGCACAAGGCTGCACCTCCCAAGACTTTCGCGAACGACTAACAGCTTGGCGCTGTTTAAGAAATGAGTGCTGGTACCTTGTGTCAACTTCTCGAATAAATTGATCCATCCACAATAGATTCAGTACGAGCGGGCGGGCCTGAGTCGACCTCCACGAGACTATTGAGGTTCTGAAAACAACACGTTGAGGCAGTGCAGGCCACTCTGTCATGCGAAGGGCAAGGAAAACCGTACCATCTCGAAATGATGTCCCAAAGGCCAATCTTGCTCCAAAACACGTATAAACCGAGGGACGGGATGTGCGTGGGCTTGCGTAATGATCGGCCAGTCGACACATCCATTCATCTCCAGTATTACTGGGTGTTGAGAGTGTTTGATAACGATTCGCAGGGTTTCTCAACATCCTCATCCAAGAACATGCCGAGATTGTCAAGTCTCATTGCTGCATGCCTGCCGAAAGACAGCTGCAAGGCACACTGCAGACCACCAAGCAGCGTAATGTATTCATTTATTCCGAGCTCTCCATCAATGGATCCCCCTATGTTGCGCTGACTCGTGCTTGCAGTCGGTGCCGGATGGCCGTGGTTTTCGATCACTTTGAGACGGAAATACTGCATAGGGAGAACGATTGCTCGATGAGTAGAGTTGCGCAGCAGTATTTCTACGCGTGTGCCGTTGCTTATACATGCCATTGAGAAGGCTTGCTCTCCTGGTGCTCCCGCGTGTGAAGTCTGTTCCACGATATTGGCATAGTGGCCGAATAACTGGCACATCTTTCAAGACCACAAGCCTGCCTTCTATCGGGCGAGATGTGAGACAAAACATCTGTGGCCACATATCCCCCGTTCACGTTCCCAGCTCATAAATGATCTTCTCGTTAGAAGAGACAGAGATATGGAGTTCAGACATAGTCTCCTCGAGTACCGATTGCTGCTAATTGTGGCGGCAGTATCATGGATAAGTGTTAGGAGATTATACTTGGTATCAAACCGCGATACCCTCACTCGCCGATCGCCTCCCGTCTCGAAATAGATTAGTGTATCTAATCTCACGATAGTTTAAACCATCCTCAAGCGAGTCAGTCTCGTTCATCTTCATCACACCCTTTGTGTTGAAGGGACCGACAGCGATGTTTACCGAGTTGGTCGAGCAGTGGCTTCGACCCGCTGCCTAGGACCAGGCGGCTTCAACTAAAGCTAGCGACTCTACCTTTTGAATCCCCCCAGAATCTGGCCGTCCAGAGTGGTCGCTGAGGGACTTGTCGCGACCGTTTCTCCAGAGATTCAAATCGGATTTTGTCGACGACGCAGAATCCCCGAATTCGAACAACCCGTTGACAGCGTAGGCTGCTATACTCGCTCCAGAGGCGATTCGGAAACCTACGCATTCATTCCTCGAGACCAAGTCTAGATTATCAAAAACAATCCGAGAAGGCAGCGTTCAGTGGAACTTTTCCTCAATCACGATTGCTTCCCATCCTTCTCTGCTGCCCTTTGTTCAATGGACCAGATGATTGCTCTTCGAACCTCCTCAATGGCATCGCTCCCGCCTTTACAGCGCTCGACATTTGTGTGGTGTAGAACACTTTGCTCCCTCCTCATGGAGATGGCTCCAGTAAGAACCCACATGATAGTATCTCCAAAACGATTGGTTGACGAAATGATAAATATGAACGATCATTTACAAAATATCTATTCGATGTTTTACGAAGACTCGTGTCCCATATTTCCGCCTGCATCATCGAGAGCGGCCGCCCCCTGGACCTGCTTATTGCGACCGTCTGGTCGCAATGAACCGTTACAAAGTAGTTCGGCCCAGCGCATCATCTCATCTCTTCATCTTTTGGCATTCTGTCTATATCCTTCTTAACCCACTTCGTAGGGATCATATTTCAGGACTTTTTAGGGAAAAGGAGGGGAAGAGAGAAAAGAAGAATATATTTTGAAGACTTCAAGATCGATTTCGACAGAGTCTTGCTCCTCTGATTAGCAGGTACCTCCAAATGACCAGGTTGTGAGATCCCGACCCGCCAAGACTCCAAAGGATCTGCCGCGCAGCGACCTGAGCGGTTATTCTCAATGTTCATTTGGTAATTCGGCAATGGTGAGGCATTGATGCTGCGCCACCCCCGGCCCTGGGACAAGGGCTTTATCCAGGCGAGAGGGTCATGAATATTAACCCCAAGTCCAAGATGATAATGGCACTCTGGGGAGGATGCGGGCAAGTTACAGCTGTCATCCTGGACTTGAAGATTCCAGCTATTGCGAACCAATGGACTGGTAAACGCTGTAAGGCTGCAGCTCAATTAGGAATCGAACCACGCCGAGTGGTCTTCGGAATACCTACTACCCGTCATCATCGTGGAGGGCGTAACACGGGCGGGAAACTTCCGTACTCGTCCAATACATACACTGCATGGGGAAAGGTCCTTCCCGCGCTCTCTGCAACTTCAACCTCCACCTCACTTCTCCCCCTCTCTTCCTCGACCACCGATAGCCATCGAGAAACCTCCCCCGCAAGGGGAACGCTCACCATGTCGGGCAAAGAGCCGAACAGCGATCTCCAAAACAGCTACGGCTTAGAAGCCGCGCCAGTCGAGGCGACAACTCTAACCGCGCCGGAAGTCAGTAGGCAAACGAGCCCATTGTATTCTGTCTCGTCGCCATCGCATACGCCCGGAACCCTAGCCACCGACGGAACAGCGGCCACCGATGCTGCCATCGTGACAGAGAAGCCGGCGTCAGAGAAAAAGAAGATACTGGGTCTATCAGTCGGCGTTTTCTGGACATTAGTGGTCCTCGGATTTATCGCCATACTCGGTCTTGGTGTCGGCATCGGCGTCGGCGTTGGTCTCCGGCATGGCGGGTCCTCTTCGGGATCCGACTCACCTCCTCAAACCGAGCAACCTACACAATCCGGGCAACCTACACAATCCGAGCAACCGTCATCCTCAGCGACTTCGACAACATCATCGGTCGAACCCTTCGTCACGTCCGGAACGTCGGGTCTCGCCGCCAACAGCTGCACTTTCCAGACCCCGAGGACATTCACGGCGTCGGACGGCACGCGTTTCACGCAGTTCTGCTTCACGGACTGGCCTCGAGGTGTTGAGGCGTCGGACGGCAACGGCACGGTGCAAGACGTGGGCAGGACGATTGTGTATACGTTCGAGGACTGTATGGAGGAGTGCATCAAGCATAACAAGGACATGGGAAGCAACGGCGTTGCGTGCATGGGAGTTACGTATAATTCGAACCTGACGAGCATTGTCGAGGTCGGGAAGCAAGGGGGGAACTGTTTCTTGAAGAATAAGAAGGGGGTGAATCTTCCAGGGAGTGCGGAGTCTGCGAGCGCGGCGGTTGCTTTGTGATGAGCTTTATGGCCATTTGATACCTCGGGGGTTGTATAATAAATTGATCAATGATCTCTTCGGAGCTGGATATTAATGTATACTCTACGGATGGCATGTTGACCGCACGATTTCATGCCCTTTCTTGTTGGTCTCGTCCGCGGGTATTGAAGTTGGAGCTTCGAGTCGCGCTTCGACCGACAATATCCACCCCTATCCAACCAACCCCCGACGTCGTCTTCCGTTAGAATATGTCTCTAGAGTAGATGGTAGCTGCCTAGAGGCATGGCGTATGGTTTGTATAGGGATAGGTTGGATAGGTTGCGATGGAGATGCAATCCTGCGTGTCAGATCAACTCTGACTCACTTTGGCTTTTCTCTGACGATTTTCTTATCGGCCCAGTGAACACATTATTAAGGCTCTTTTGCAGCCAAGACTGGGGTAAAAGCAGCGAGTTTGGCATCTGAAGAACTCGAACTATTCCATCTTGATCGATCAGTTAATTATGGCCCTCGATGTTGGAGGGTGTGAGTTCCGAGATTCGAACGAGTTTACGAAGTACTTGATAATCATCATTGCTGGCGGGCTGAGCCAGTTGACGCCACCGCTGGCCACCCCGCCACCGACGCCCACCAAAATCGAAGGCAACCACGGACACCAATAGATTGCACCGCAAAGCTTCGAGGCATCCGCCTGAATCCTTCCGGTCCATCAACACTGTTCGTTTCCAAACTCCTCGGACGGACAGTCTTTCGCACGCGTCAAAAGATCCCTTCACTCAGCTGGAATGCCCAAGAAGAAGCGCCATTTCGCCCAGTATACAAAACCGCAGTCCACCCCGCCCGCATCGCTGGGCTCAAGCTCCTCAAGCTCCTCTAGTATGTTCCTACCCGAGTCCTTGAGCGATAGCCGACGAAGCTCGGCCTTTCATCCCGAAGCCCTTCTTCAAGACCCCTCTGCTCTACGCAACACCACCCCATACTCAATAACTAGACTAACCTTTCTCTTTTCAAATCCAACAGCTAGGAACCGCAACGAGACTCCCGGTGTCAACGAGCTCCTCGCCACTCTCCGTCGCCAAGGATCCTCATCCCCACGATCCAACCACCACGTCGCCGCTCCCAGCGTCCCTCCCGTCATCCGCGAAATCCTCCAGCTCCCCGAGACACCCGCCCCCTTGCCTAGGACTCGCGGCCGGGTTAGGTACGATGCGCGTGGGAGGAGATTACCTCCGGGACCCCCGCCGCCACGCAGTTGGCAGGCCGGTGCGATAAGCGGATGTTCGGAGGCGGACGGGCGCAGACGGGGCTTTGAAGCAAAAGCCTACGACCGTGCGACGGTTACATTGCCTGGGGAATATGTCCCCGGCAGGCTCAGCCTGGTCGATGCTGCATTGAAGTGCGTGGCTAGGGAGTGGCGGGAGCTGGGACCGCTTGAAGAGCTGAATTTGTGGGCTTTGCCGGATCGGACGAGGCAGGCTATGATACGGTATATTGAGGCCTATCACGGGAGAGATGTGAATCTTGGAGATTTGAAGGCGATACTAGTCCCAGATGAAGAGACCGATGACGAGGGGAGTGGAGTGGTTGCTACGAACGCCTATTTTACTCACCTCCATGTGCCGGCCTCGCTCTCAACGGCTTCTACCTTTCCATCCTTGATTAGTCTTCTTTTTCCCAGGGTGTCCTCAAAGGAGATACCATCACTGAAGAGTGAACCGCAAGACTCTTGGGAGATGGATTTCTCCACCCTTTCACTTTCGCCCGGCCGCTTACTCCCCTCTCTTACCCACCTCTCGCTCGCAGTTGACCCAGCCATCTGCATGGGCGATGCAATTCCGCGGCATACTCTCCCATCCTGGAGACACCTTCTCCAACTGGCGAAGAAGCTACCGGGATTGACCCACCTCAGCCTGGCATTCTGGCCCGAGCCCATGCGCACGCCGAACGCAAAGTATGCGTCGGTCGTCGGGCCCCAGGGAAACTCGATACAATACGGCGGAACGGGACCATATTCGCACTCTCTGGACCAAGACTGGGTCGAAGCCGTGAACATCCTGCGAACCCTTAGCAAGAGCTTGTACCAGCTTCAGTACCTCGACATCACAGGGTGCGGGGCTTGGTTCGCCGCGTTGATGCGCAGCGAGCAGACTCTGTTAGAAAGCGACGAAGAGAAAGGGGGTGAAGGGCGGAAGGGATGTCGGGGCGTGGACTGGGCGGGGGATTGGGGAAAGATAGAGGTCTTGAGGATGAAGTCGGGGATAAAAATCACGGAGGAGACGACCGCCACCGAAAGAGCCATGTACCGGTCTGGGGCGGAACTAGCGGCTGCTTTAGAGAGGCATATTCGCTCGCAGAGGGCCGGAAGGGGGAGAATCATCACGGTTGAGAAGGATGATGTGTATGACCTGCGAGGGTCATCAGGGTAGGGTTAGGTGAGCGATTTACCCTTCTGGTTCCTTGGGTCCATCGGCTATGCTGTGCATTTAAACCTATTTATCATCGGTTAGTTTTTAGACCAGGGGGTAGAGGATGGGCTTAGACTTGTATCTTCGTCCCCCTATGATTTCATTTCACCATAAAAGTTTAGTTCACGGACGAGACGCAAAGGCTTGATCCCGAGATTGAAGGAGTTCTTCTGCCAGCCCCTACTTCCTACATTGCGTTATGCAAGAACTGACTACACTTTAAAACGGCCAGCACCACGATCTCGGCGGCGCCTGGACACCGACACGCGATGGCCGGTTGGCGAGACGCCGCAACTGGGTGGTTGGTTGATGTGGCAGAGCCTTGTTCGTCACGGGCTGTAGGGTTATTGGGGTTGTTTCTATTCTTTTGATCGGCCATTTCTGTTTTTGCATCTGTCTTTTTTTTCCTTTATTGTGTCTATTGCGGGTTGGTTTTAAGGCATTTGCTGGCGAGCTGGAGTTGGAGCCGCAGGTTTTCACTTGGGCCGGCCCTTGTCTCATTTTCTTCAAGGAAGCATGATATCTATAGAGCGGACCTCCCCCTCGGATAATGATTCACGACTTTCATTTTCAGTCTCGAACTCAATAACCCCATAGAGTTTAATTGTCCCTGTTTTTCTTTCTTTCACTTTCCCTCAGTTTTCATTCACTCTGGGACCGAACTGCTTGGGGCTACTATTTAGTGTCTCAGTCTCTTCTTGGTTATCAACTTGCTTCCTCGACTTCCTCTTTATCCCATTCCCAAGAGTCCGTTACATTTACACAGACTTACAAGTTTCCAACTTGCTGGCTTTCAAGTTGTTTGCAAATCTTGCGTTTCCCTACATTTCTTGCCCAATTTTCACGTCATGGTACATTTTAACTCATCAATAGAAATAAAGGTTCTGCACATTATCCCCCTTCCCTTCGTGATTGGGGGCTTCGTGCTTACCTTCCTCGCCCTCTTTGCCGGGTTCAAGGACGGTTTCATGGAGGAGTATGCCATCGTCAGGGTAAGCTGACCTCGAGCCATTTCCACGCCCTGAGTTAGTGGGAATAAAGCAAAACTAACTCGAAGCCTTAGGTGAATATGACCAACTTTGCCAAGGACCTCCTTACCGATGGAAGGGACAAGAACAACCAGACCTGCAAGTGTGGCATTGATGGTATTGGTGACTTTTTCCCCAACAAGATCAACGAGGCTGGCAACAACATCACCTCCAATCTCACCCAGAAACTCGGCATCGAGGAGTGGTACTCCGTACACATCCTACAGTTTTGCCAGGGCAACTTTAAAGACGACCCTCCTGGCCTCTACGTTATGCACTGCGCCGACACTAGCCCTGGACGTAAGTGTCCCCCCCCTCTCTCTTTCTCTCACTCTTCGTACAGGAAAAAGGAAAGTAAGAAAGCTCACATCATATCGAAGACCGCATCAATTTCACCAAAATACTCGACGACGAAATCACCGCCGGCCCCGCCAACCTCACCCTCGCCGATCTCCCCTGGCCCTTCAGCATCGAGCGCCAAATCGCCAAGTTCAATAGCAACCTTCACGCCGCCTTCGTCCTCTACGTCCTCGCCATCATCTTCATCGGCCTCGGCGCCATCTGCAACGTCGTTGCTATCTTCTATTCCCCGTCCACGCCCGCCCCGTCCGACGAGTCCGCCCTCACCCCGATCGTCACCAACGCCGTGTTTGCCATCGTCGCCTGGTTTAGCCTCGGGCTGGGATCGGCTATCGCGACTGGGGCGGCCGGAACTGCCGTTGAGAGGATTAACGATACCGGTGAGCAGGTTGGGGTTGCGGCCACGCGGGGGGTGGAGTTTGTTGTTTTGACTTGGGCCGCTTTCGGTGTTGTTGCCATTGTGGCTGTGTATTGGGGGACTGAGTTTAGGATAATGGAGAAGAAGGTGAAGAAGAAGAGGAGACGGCAGCGGCAGTATCGGGACATTGAGAATGCGACAGCCCTGGCGAATGCGATGGCCGCGCTGAATGCGCAGGGGGGGAACATGGCGAATACGATGGGCAGAGGGAAGGCAATAGTGAGGAAGATGACGAATGCGGAGAGAGCTAACGCGGATAACGCGGCGAATGCCGCGAATGCCGCGAATGCGATGGAAGGGAACCCGGCAAATGGGACGGAGACGTAGCAGCCGGTGCCGAGGTAGTTTCGGGGGAATTAGGGGCGGGCTATCTGGTTTTGAAGGGGAAAAGAGAGATTCGGAGACTCTCACCTTAGAAGGGGAGTCTTGGGAGCTTTTGGCCTTTATAGATGGTCGGTTTTATCTTTGCGCACAGCAGCCTTTCTTGGAAGCATGGAAAAGTTATTAGAACGAGGGTTCGTCCCCGGTATGGGGCATAATTTGCTGAAACCTTCCTTGATTCCATCGAAATCAACTTCATATCATGACTCGTTTTCCCATATATTCTCCATTCCATATACGAATGTGTCTTGTGTGTCATAATCATCATATGAAATAGAGTTGACTTTTTGCAGCTAGAGAGATTCCTTGACAAGAATCCTAGAGGAACTGCCAACAAGAACACTCAGTCAGAAGGTTGAATCTTTTTGCGCCAAGTAAAATGAAGGGATGTGGACATACTCGAAGCGGTTGCTGCGGTGAGGCTGAAGCCTGATCTAGCAAGGAAATGCTATCCTGCTCCCGCTCATGGCCGGGTGCCAGGCCCCGCTCTTGGTTTCCACTATCTTCTCGGGTGTTGGCGGTGCTGGCGGCATGACGGCGCCGACGGTGATCGAGCCAGAGCAACCTGCCTTGCGCAAAGCAGCCGGAGACATGGCCCATCCAGATCACGGCGACGGTGAGCAAGAAAACAAGGAGGGCTAAGAAGAAGTATCCGATCCAACCAGGCGCCGACATCTTCCCTCGGTGAAGTATATGCCGTTTGTCCTATATGACTGGTACGTGCCCCTGTTTATTGTAAGCATTCTGCAGGGTAAACGGTCGAGGTAAATGCTCGAGTATACCTTAGGGGGGGGATGAAATAATGGGTGTATGCTTTGTCGGTTGGTGAGGTGACTATCGAATGGAATGCTGGAAATCAAAGGAGAAGGAGCTCTGTATGGATTGAGATTGAAGTAGCTGAGGGCCTCCTGTGTTTGTTTCCGCCAGTTTCATCCGATTCTAGAGCCTTATGAGACGAGAATGCCATCGTCCGTTCTGGAAGGAATGTTTCACGTAGCCTTGGGGACCTCACAGGTCGTAGCTGCCCCGAAGAAACTGCCTGCAAAAGCCAGTAATCCTCAACCCGGCTTTACCATCAGCATCCCCCAAATGTGGTATTGAGCGGCAAGAACCCTCTAGAATGAATGTGCAATGTGGTAGAGTCGAATAAACGGTCACCACTCGCCATCAACTCATTTTACAACCACGAAATCAACTCCTGCTTCCCAAACTCATCAAATCAACAACGCGCCTCCAACAACAGCGGCGGCCGCAGCAAGCACGGGATTCCGAGGCTGCCTAAGGAAGGGCGCATTGCCCTGGTTGTAGGCGCAGCGGTATTTTGGTCATGGCCTGTTTGCGTCGCCGTGGCGGAGAGTTTCTCGACACCGGCAGTGATGGTGAGCGGCGCGTACCAGGCTTCGGTCTCCATGGCGCTGTTGAAACTCTTGGTGGCGGACTCTTCCACGTAGACTATACTGACTGTGCAGGACCCGATATCCTCTTCCACGAGCCGGCAAGTGACATCCATCGTTTTAAGATACTCTCTGGGTCGAGGGGTCTCTCTATCCACGAAGCAGTTAGGAGATCCAAAATTGAGCGATGGGGCTGAAAGGGGAGGAGTGAGACTCACGGGCCAATATGGATGGCGAACTGGGCGGTGTCGGGTCCATCGATCGCAGTAATCGTAGCACCCTCGCATTGCTCGCAAGTAATCTCGTAGGTGGTGTGGGAATGACTGTCGACGTTTACAACGGAGGCACTCAAGGAGGTCCCCGGGTCCAGTGGGTCGACGGGGAGAAAGAGTGAGACCGTGGAGTTCTGGGCCACAACGGAAGCTGCAAAAGCAGCGCAAACGGCGAACCGGCGCATTGTGAGACGATTAGCGCGAAGAACTTGCAACGCAGTGGAAATATTGTTGATGAGAAGCCGTCAAGGATGACTTAGACGAGGTTGAGCTCCGAGATAGCCAGAGCAGCAGCTATTGATACCAAGATCTCACGATAGTCTTTCCTCTACCTTCTTCTCTTTCTTCTTATGATTTCTTTATTTCTCTTTTTTTATTTTATTTTATTTTTGTTAGATTTATTTTATCCATGGTCTGTCATAAAATTATCCCCCAGATGCACTGACTTCGGGCCACTGCGCTTCAGTTGGGACGTTGATGGAACGCTATTAATTACTCGTCCCATTCAAGCGGAGCTAGAATAGATTGGGCTGGGGAAGAACGGGTCCCTGTCTCGGCGTGCAAGGGTAAGGTGAGTATTCCTACCCTGCGTGCGAAGTACGAAGCCCTCCATCAGAGGACTCATACAACTCATGCAAGCAGACTGGGCATGGCATCGAGCATGGATGGAGAGAGCTTGAATCAGGAACCGTCGGGCTGAGCCGAATGGCTGGAAGAAGACATTGGAATTTGAGCTATCGTAGGAAGTTATACGTTGTCTCCTTAGAGTAAGGGCGGGACGTGAGCTCCTCCTTCGATAACATCTTGCGACTGAACATCTTGCGACTTACACACCGGTGCCATGTGTGGCTCTCCCACCATGCTCAGTCCCTCCTGTAAATATCACTGACCAGCCAGGCCAGATTCAAAGAGAAAACGAGGACTCACAAAGTATTTGAAGCCTGACGGTAAATTTTTCTATGGGAGCGCATTTCCTCTATTGCATCAACTGCATTTGATGCAATTTAAATTAAGTTGAGATTCGCTGTTGTGTGCTTGAACGAGAGAAAAGTTCAACGCTGTGAAGTAGAGGCATTATGTAACACGACAACGAGGAGAAGAAACGGCCAAGTTTTGCCAAGTGTCACGTGGGTTCGATGTTGGCCTTACAGGGAGCTAGGAACACAAATAGTTCAAGGGACAGTAACAATTTAGGAGTATTAATTGATCGCAACACAACTGCAGTGTAGCCTAACGCACTATGAAGTATAGAAAAGTACCGAAGGACGAGACACTCAATCCTATTCGCTAGAGACCTTATCCAAGACTAGCCAAGAACTGCCCAGTCCATCTCCAGCGAAGAGCGACAACACGACGCTGATGTCGCATCTTTAGCCTTCTCCTCGCTCCTCGGATCCAAGAGCCATGGACTTCCTAAGCTTGCGATGAAAGTTGGCGGAGCAGTTTGCTGGCCCTCCAGCTTCTTCGAGCGTAACGGCGAAGGTTCTTCGGAGCTCTTCGTTGTTTTCTAACACCGACTCCCACGCCAAAGATACCTGCGCTGGGGGAACGTGTTGAAATGATCTCGGACCTGCTCAATTCGCTGGGTCGAGCCAAGACGCTGCCGAGCCCTTGGCATTCCAAATTGATAGTGATTATGACCGCCAAGATCGCGGCGACGACGGTCGCTTTTGTGCTTTTTCCTCCGTCTCTCTTTTCTTCCATTCCCTTGCATTTTCCTTCTCGCTTGCCGATGCATATAATATCGTTGAATCGTCCTTCATCCTCCTCCTCAACTCGAGAACCCCCCTGACCCTCTCGACTCCGCCAAGACCAAGAAATAATCCCCTCACCGAGCGCTCGCAGCTACCACTGGACTCCACTTATGTTACGATAGCCTCGTCTGCAGCCTCGACAGGTTTTCTTCGTCACCTTACACTAGAACCAGGATACATTCGATCGCAGAGTTGTTGCGCACCACAGCTCCAGCTGCTGTCGGCGGCACCGATTCTTTTCATCGTTCTGGTACCTGGAAGTTTTTTGAGCAACACCAAGAGTGCTGTTACTGCTGTGCTCCTTTCGTTCGCCGAACCGCCGTGACGCCGAACTCTTTCCGGCCCGGTACGGGGCGATTCCCATTTCTGCTATGCGAATGCGCCGGTCTATAGCGGCGTTGTTGCCTATATGGCTGTCCCTCCTCCCTGCGCCTGCAGCTTCTGCTTCTGCAAAGGAGGATACGGTGTCGGTCTTCCTACCCCACTATAGATCGAAATGGTGGCTGGATATGCATGCGAGCATATTAACAAAAGTACGCGGTCCACCTCTCTTTGCATCGCCCTTAGCGCCTCTCCCATGTCAGACTATTTAGAATATTCGAGGTTTCTCATTTCGCTGGGATTAACGATGCGGTTCAGGACGACGATAAAACGGCGTATACAATTTTCTGCCCGACACAAACTCCACAGAGGTGTAACCTGGCTGGAGACCTCCCATTCACATTTACCGAAGGTCCTAGCACGCTGATATTCCACGGCACCCTCACCTCTACCTAGTATGTTTCGATTAATCCAGTCGACGCCAGAAAACTTGTGCTAGTTAGAGCAGCTGTCCTGACCGACCGCCATTTAGCATCATGAATCTCGAATGCGATCTCAAAGGCACGACCCAAGCGACGTGTTCCGGATATTCTAGCTTCAAGTCTGGTTACAGCCTCGGAAATTACGTCGGCCCCACCGAAGTAACTTGGACCTCGACTTTCACCGGATCCGAAGTCGCCTGGGCCGTCATCACGATCACGGATAAGGTCGAAGTGCAGACGAACGGGTTGACGGATTTGACTGCGACGGCGATGGAGACGCCCGAAAGCTCGGTTACGGCCGACGAGATTGCGCCGCATGGATTTCCGTCCGATGATAGCATATTTCCGATACAGACCGGAGCGCCGGATAAGGAGAGCACCGGGGTGGGCCGGCGGAGAAATGGAGAGGGCGCGTGGGCCGTTGTGGCTGCTGCCGTTGGAGCGGCGGTTCTGACCGGCGTCACGTTATAGTCTGCATGCATGCTACGACATGCATTGTGGTCTAGGGATGATAGCTCGGAGGAATCCCTTCTAAACTCGCCAAGTGGATTGGTGGTATTTGCAGTTAGAGAAGACTTTTGGGTCCCAGGAGTGGGTGTTGAGGATGTGGACTGGGCCTTCCACCGTTATGATTATGATGAACTGGGAACGGAAACGTACTATATCCGGGGGAAATATGTATTACTGGCGATGCGTGGCATTTATTGGGTTTTTTGTTTCTTCTTCTTCTTTTCTTTTCCTGCCTCGAATGGGCTTCTTTAGGTTTGGGGACTATACCCGCGGCTATTAGGCTGCCTTTTGCTTCTTTGTTGGACTCTTTTTAGAAATTCTGGATGTTGGGGAGTTTATTGTACGGAGTTATGACGGTACTGAT
This sequence comes from Scedosporium apiospermum, assembly GCF_000732125.1. Lineage (NCBI taxonomy): Eukaryota > Fungi > Ascomycota > Sordariomycetes > Microascales > Microascaceae > Scedosporium > Scedosporium apiospermum. The sequence goes on along the minus strand of NW_015971822.1, from coordinate 1,022,893 downwards.
GGGATGTGCTGGATGAATGAGGTGGGCGGTATCGAGTCTTATTAACTGATCTCCGCTGTGCTGGATCTGGCAGATGGAAATATATGTCAAAGGCGGTGATGAATAGAATAGATGCCTCTGATCGCTATTGTTGTATCAAGAATGTGATCTCGGTGAGTAATATTTGAGCAAGTTTCCTAATGCAGTCTTGTCGGAGTATGGGTCACGTCGGGTCGGTTCTGCAAACTCTGAGTTTGACCCCTGGGTCAATCAGTCGATAGTTGAGGTAATCGAACCTTGGTGGTTGGCCAAACGGGTCCTCGAATTGACCTCAGGCACGCCCTTTGCTAGCTTCGGAGGATGTAGATCGGTGCGGTGGGTGAAGTCCAGGCAATGGAGTATTCAATTGATGGAGCGAGCTTGAATTTGATTGATCACAATATCCAAAGGAACATTGGACAGAGTCATTGGGCGACAACAATCAACTTTCGTGGTGGGGGCGGGGTAGTTTTGTATAGTTTTGTAGTTTGGTACTTTGAGATGGTATTTTTCAAGGGACCCGACAACGGAACGACAGACTAAAATCAAATCGGCGAAATCGATTCTGCAATGCAGCCACGGTGACTCTTTCACGAGCGATTGAAATTGGGCCTGAGAGAACTAGCAGAGTTATATATGACTCAACACCTCTGGAGTGGTCAATCCAATCAACCCCGATCTCCAATCCCTACGAGATAGAATATATTAAGAATTAGCAGTCCTCCAACGTTCGAGAGACACCAACACTCGAGAATTTATTGGTTATTCAGCTCTCTTCGACTCTCGTCACCAATACGGGCCTTGATAGATCGCAATGTCTCCATTCAACCTTGCGGAGTGCGCCCGGCCCAATATACTGGCATTGGTCCCCTACCGATGTGCGCGAGAGTAAGCACGCACCTTCCCTTGATTCCCCTCCGTACATACGGTTTCCCTCCCCGCCGACCCCAGAGCTGACCACCAGCGCAAAAGTGACTACAAAGATGACGGCACCAACATCCTCCTCGACGCCAACGAAAACGCCTACGGCCCATCCGTCGCCCCTCTCGCATCCAAAGTCGACTCCGATCTCCTAACCGCCCGCGACTTCCTCGGCCTCCACCGCTACCCGGACCCCCACCAAGAAGCTCTCAAGGAGAAGCTCTGCGCCCTCCGCAACACCCACACCCACACGCAAAAGAAGCTTAAGCCCGAGAATCTCTTCGTCGGCGTCGGAAGCGACGAGGCCATTGACGCCGTTCTCCGCGCGTTTTGCGTCCCCGCCAAGGATAGGATCTTGACGTGTCCCCCTACGTATGGCATGTACTCCGTCTCCGCACAGGTGAACGACGTTGCCATCGTCAAGGCTCCTCTCCTGCCCGCTCCCGAGTTCGCCATTGACGTCGCTGCCGTTACCGAGACGCTTTCCAAGGAACCCAATATCAAGGTCGTATACTTGTGCTCCCCAGGTAATCCCACCGGAAGCGTCCTCGCCAAGGAAGACATCCAAAAGATCCTCGAGCACCCCACCTGGAACGGCATCGTCGTCGTCGACGAGGCCTACATCGACTTCGCACCCGACGGCACCTCCCTCGCCGAATGGGTCCTCGAGTGGCCCAACCTCCTCGTCATGCAGACCCTATCGAAGGCCTTTGGCATGGCCGGCATCCGTCTCGGAGCCGCCTTCACCTCGCCCGCCATCGCCGCCCTGCTCAACAACCTCAAGGCCCCCTACAACATCTCCAGCCCCACGAGCTCGCTGGCGACGTACGCCGTCTCCGAAGGGGGTCTCGAGGTCATGCGTGGGAACCGAGAGAAGCTTCTCAAACAGCGCGATAGGCTGGTCGAGGAGTTGCCCAAGATTCCTGGCGTCGGTAGGAGGAGGGGTGGGTTGGACAGCAACTTTTTGTTGTATGAGATGTTGAATGCTAAGGGGGAGCCGGATAATGAGGTTGCGCAGAAGGTGTATCAGATGCTTGCTGAGGCGAAGGGCGTCGTTGTGAGGTTTAGGGGGAAGGAGCATGGATGTTTGGCCTGTTTGAGGATAACGGTCGGGACCGAGGAGGAGGTTACGAGGCTTTTGGCGGCGCTGAGGACGGCGCTGGAGGAGGTGAGGGGTACTGCGGCGTAACGATTGGATAGCAGCTGGTGTGGCGGGCGGTCTTCTTGTGTAAGAAGAGAGTAGACCCCATTTCTTTTTTCTTCTTTTTTAAAATTTATATAAATCTAGATGTGAGAATGGTAGGTTGGACTAGATCGATATAAATCTCATGATGAACACCTTTTTTTTATAGCAAACCGAAGACGGCAACCATGAGACTACCCATAACAACGGCAACGCTCATACGCTTGCCTACGGCGCCGGATTCGTCCTCATTATCACTGCCACCACTACCACCACTGCCAGGCTTCGAAGAGCCATTGGGATCCGTCACCTCAGTAATCTGACCCTCAGCATACGGAGCATCCGCTTCAGCGATCAAAAGGCCCTGAACAACATTCAAAACGGAAAGCTGCTCGCCCGGCCCCACCATGCTCAGACTATCCATCGCCCAATAAGACTGGCACCGGTCCTGGTTCTTGCCGGCCGTGCACTTCGCCGCGGCAGCCTTGGCCGACGCCGTGAGGAGGGGACGGACCTTTGCGTCGAGGGCGGGGACCATCTGCGCCGCACGCCACATGGCGGAGGCGAGGAGACCTTTCATGGCGTTCATGCTGTGGGTGCACATGAGCCCAGCCTCGCAGGCGGTCTCGGTGAGGATGTCGCCCGGATCAATGCCGCCTTCCTTGCTGCTGGCTCGGAAAAACACCTCGGAGGCGTGGTCGATGAGTTTGGTCGCGCGCTCGGTCCATTTGGCGTCGCCGGTGTGGTTGGCCATGACTGCCGCGCCAAGGATGTGGAGTCCCGAGGCATGAGTCCACTGGACCCTGCTCGGCGTGCTGCAGTCCAATTCCGGGTTCGCGCCGTCGTAGACGGCGTATTCGTCGTTTATGAAGCCGACTTCGTCGGTCCAGTCCCAGATCTTGTTGGCCCACTGCACCAAACTGCCATCCTTGTCCCCTGTGGCGCGGGCGAGACGGGCGGCCATCTGCAAAACGGCACCGGTTACAAGGGTCGACTTCCATACGCCGGTCGAGCTTAGGCTCGGGTTGAGCTGCCAGACGATACCGCCGCCGCAGGTTTCATTGTCCCAGAGGCTCGTGAGGAAGTTGAACGAGTTCTGGCTGAGGGTAAGCCAGGAGGGAAGATCTTTTTCGGGTTGGGGGAAGTTGCGCTCGGCGGCGGTGAGCGCGGCGAGGCCCCAGGTGGCAACGTCGTCGCCGGCCGGGAAGGCGATGGATTCGTTGTAGTGGTAGTCTTTGTTGGGGCCGAGGTTATCGGGGGCGGTGAGGGCGGCGATGATGGCTTCGTTGTAGGACTTGTCACCAGTGAAGTGTTGGTATTCGATGAGGCTGGACCAGACTGCGCCGGCGGTCCAGAAGTCGACGAATGGGAAGAAGGTTCCAATGGTTTGCTGGGGAGAGAGACGGAAGGAAGATAAGTACTTGATCGAATCTGAACCGAGAAAGAAGTCCGCGACGAGTCTCGGAAGAAAGATGTCGACTTACAACGGTGGAGTTCTCGGGTGCGTAATAGGACATGAGGTTGGAGGCGACGTTACTGGCAACGCCCTTCACCGACGCTACCGGAGAGAAAATGTTAACATATTGAGGGATCTGGAAGCAACGAGAGGTAGATTTGTGCATACTTCCACTAGGAAGTTGATGTGACGTTCTAATATCCGACACAGCGAAAGGCTAAAGGGGTCCGGCTTGCCTGGGTCGTTGACGTCCAAGTCTTTGGGAAGAACGGCCATGGCCGGAGCCGCCGCAATGCTCGCGAGCAACACAGATCTGAGAGACTTCATTTTCGATGAATTTTGAGAAGACGAAAACGGGTTTCTACAGCTTGTAAATGAAACGAGTGGAACGGCTTAACTAGCCTTGAGGAAACGAGTGACAGGTTCGAGATGTGAATAAGTTAGAGTGGACAAGCCATGAAGACCAACCGACGCGAGAGCGAGCGTGAACGAGTGACGATGTAGGTTGGAGAGATTCTCAACCCAGGTTAGATACGCGAACGAGACAACATGAAAACTTGCTCGTCTTTAAACTCCACCGACATATGGAAATACTATACAACTAGGCAGCCAGAGAGGAATTCGCATCCTTCCCGTCATCACGGGGGTCGTCCGTCGGGAATTGGTCCCCTCTTGAGGAGATTTAATTCCAATGGTCATACAAAACTAAACCAATCCGGCCCTGGATTCCCGATCACCGCCTCATTTGCCAAGAAATCAAGACGGATCCTCCTGTGTAACCAAGAATGGGCTCAAAGTTCTCCTCGGTCCCGGAGCTGGAACTTGAGTCTTTACGGGCGTAAACCGCAGGAGAGGAGTATTCTAGGCATCAAGTAGATTATGGATTCCTCTGGCTGGGAGGTTATGGCAGGGCAATAGCATAACCTGTTATTGACTGCGCCATGATCCCAGGAAAAGGCGCTAAAGATGTTTTGATCAATTCATCTTGTGAGACGCGTTACACACGATCCTGGTCGGAGCCTAATTCCAATTAAAAATCATCAGTTCCTCGTGCATTGTCCCTTGCAGGCTTGGCATTCGCGCCACGCCGTCTTTGGGAGCTCTCGTACGAATTGCCCCTTTCGGACACAAAAAAATTTGGTCGAATCTTGACTGTCTTCGCGACTCGCCGACTGGATGCTTGGACACAAGACTCGGTTTAACTAACGGGGCTTCTCTGGAAAATAGCCAGGGTCATGCAGAATGTAATTTTAAACAGACTTCAGGTTAAGTCTGTGCTTTCCCGCGAGGGACATTTCATCGAAGCCTTTCTTCCGTTGCACTTTGCTCGATCCTCTCACGGGCAGACTGATTTCAGGCTGAATTGTCGAAGATTGCGGCAACGAATGAAGCCCTACGAAGCAGGCCTGCAAAGGATATTGGTTCTATTCCCACCGTGGTTCGAAGCGGTCGAGGGTTAACCGGGCCTCCCCAACCTCAGGCTTGATGTCCGCCGTCGACGACTGAGAAGTTGGCTGCATAAATCCATTACTGGCAACCCGAATTTTCCGACTTTCTGGCTCACCGTCGGCGTCCACTACCCCAGAGAGCTGTACGACGTGGATCTCGCGGGTGCTCCAGGGGGAAAATGCCATAGGCAACACCGAAGAATCTTAGTGGTGGAAAGTTGGGATCGAAATAATGGAACGTGAAGCTGCACCTCCCTTGTCCGGACCCACCGTCACTACCAAAATTGACGACGCTGTCGACAGGTCAAGCGCATCTTGCGGGCGGCGGTCGCAGGCGACTGATTGTGTTTTGGCTGGGTCTTGTCTGTGTTGACACATATATTGATGCGGTTTACCTGGAGTGCGAGCGCAGACGGCGGGGACCGTTCCGCTGTTTCTCCTCAAAGTTCTGCCCGTCCGGAAATAGGCGCCGGGTCCCCCGCTGCATCGCGAATTCCGGGTGAATGGGTCAATGATATTGAAGAGGGATGCAAAGCGACTGAGCCAGTGGTTCTTGGGTCCATGGTAACCATATTAAAAAGCCGGCGAACCCCCCCCGTTGTTGTATCCCGGACATGGGATGTTAGTCAAGAGCATCTCTTTCCTCTTGCCACTCATTCATTCATTTTTTTTTTTTTTGGCCCATAGTTTGGAGCCGAGCTTCCTCGAAACGCGTGTGACCTTCCAGTAGTTGCTCATACCGATTGTCTTCTACACGTCACGCTAACAATGAAGGCCACGCTATCCATTGCCGCTGCCCTGGTGCCATTGGCGACCGCAGCCACTTGCGGCCTCAAAAAGTTCGAGAACCTCGTCACCTTTGGTGACAGCTACACCGACGAAGGCCGTCTCGGCTACTTCATCGGCCACAACGGCGAGGCGCCCCCCGCTGGCGAGCTCCTCCCTACAAGCTCCAACACCGCCAGCGGCGGCTATACTTGGCCGCATTTCGTCTCCGAAAAGTCTGGCGCCAAGTCCTTCAACTACGCCGTCAGCGGCGCCACTTGCTCCAACTCCATCGTCGAGAGAGATTTCCCGCTCATTGGCCAGCCGTTCCCGTCGGTCGCGGACTATGAGGTCCCCGCCTTCAAGGCTGACCTGGAGTTCGACGAGCTCTACGGCAACCGGACGGCTGATAACACCGTCTATACTCTCTGGATCGGCACCAACGACCTCGGCTTCGGTGCCTTCTTGAGTGACAATAACAAGCCGGGTACTACGCTCACGAGCTTCGTTGACTGCGTCTTTGGCGTCTTCGACAGCGTGTACGAGACTGGCGGACGCAACTTTGTCCTTCTCAACATCGTTCCTCTCGAGCAGCTTCCTCTGTACAACCTCCCCGAGCTTGGCGGTACTCTCGACAGTCAGTTCTGGCAGAACAAGACCGCCTACAACGTCCTGGAGTACAAGAACAAGATCCACCAGTACTCCACCAGCGTCAATACCATGCTCAGCTACGGCGCTTCCGCGAACCTCTTGGTCGAGAACCGATGGCCCGGCGCGAGCTTTACCATTTTCGACGTCCATAGCCTCCTTAACGACCTCATTGCCAATCCTGACGAGCTGTTCGATGCTCCTGCGGATGTGACCGGATACTACCACCATTGTGAAGCGCAGAATAACTCTAATTGCGTTGACTCTGAGGAGGCGAGTTCGAGCTTCCTTTGGTATGACGAACTGCACCCCTCGGCGCGCACAGGTAAGCTGCAGACGCGACTCGTCTCTTATTCGAAGGAAAGGTTGCTAACACGTCTGCAGATGAGATCATTGCCGATGAGTTCCTCCAGGTCATTGCTGGCACTTCAAAGTATGCCACGACACACATCTCGAAGAAATCGAGCTCCAAGAAGTTGAGGAAATAAAAGAAAAACGTTCCGGGTTCGATGACTATCCTTGAACCGTTGGAAGTTATATCTTTGGCCTTGTATATAAAAAAAATCTAATACTGTACTTGTATACACATCTATTTCTTCACCAATACATGCGTTGCCTTGGAAGATGAAGCAAGACGGAGATGGTCATGGTGAGGTGGTGTTCCGGAGAGACCATCTCTGTGAGAAAGGTTGAAGCTACATTAGTCGTCGTGGTTTCAAGCGCCGACTCGGAGCCTGAACTACGAAGTGCAGCTGCAGACTCCGTCTTTGAAGTTCCGAGCTCTCGAGTATAGAATGGAGTACAGAAGCGCATTTTCCCGTCCATCTCAAAATACACTCCGAAGAATCTACTTTTTGGCATCAGGCAACTGGTGTCTTCGCCGCTTAAAATCGGCATCTTACGGACCCATTCGGGAAACAGTACAGAGGTACAAGATACAAGACATGCCTCCGCAAGCATCGGGAAATCATCGGATGTAGACCTCAGGCAAAGCGTCGAGGTTGGGCTGGTGTACTTCGTAGATGGGAAATTGGATTCAGTGTCCCACTCGGACGCCTCGTTCTTTTCTATGTGGATCTGGATCTTTGCTGGTGCTTGCCTTGGTTGTATCGCCTGGCTTGCTGGTGGATCTAGTGTGAATGCACTGCACTATAGATATGGAGAGAGTAGTGTAGTAGCGTCGTAATGGTTGGGGTCGGGTTGCTCCTACGAAGGAGAGCATTTGAGGAGATAACTCAAGATAACCCTATGTCTTGGACTCTGCGGATTTGAGATCGTGGAGCTGGCAAACTCCCCGGACAAGTCGGCAGTAGTAAGTCGGCAGTAGCATCCGAAGCTCTGCAGCTATCTGGTATTGGGGTTTCTTTTGCCCACTTCGCTTGCCACCAACCTCTAGCCCAGCCGGAGGTACACTGCGGAGGGAAGGTACAACAATTGAGGGATATCTTACAATTGATACTTCGTACTGTGCCGCTTCCCAAAGCGAGGTCCTGACTGAGGAGATGGCACTGAGGAGATGGTAATACTGAGGAGGCAAGCCTGAGGACAACATCAAGCAATTTGCTGGACCTGATCAATTGAACCCAGCCATCTCCCATCTCCAGCCGTCCCAGGTTCCGTTTCTGGCCAACCACTCCAGTTGTTCCCGAAGACCAGGTCTTGCCTGTCTGTCCTCTCTGTCCCAAGTTTCATAGCTTCTTCCCGTGTCTGTCACTCCGAGCCATTCCCGTCACTCCACGCGTCAACCTGTGCTTTTTTTTTTTTTTCCGTCTCGCCATTGAGCAGCCACATCCACCACACAATTTTTTCCTCCTCCTCGAGCGCGACCCACTCTTGTTGCTCTCAGATAATCCCAATTGTCCCGATCTGCTTGCCCACATTGCCCACACACAAGCACAACCCCCCCAATCCATTCCTAGATTTTTCGCCCATGTTCTCCGCCCGAGCCATTGATAATTCCAACCCTTAATTGAACTGCCGTCCCTGCTTCCCTGCTTCCCTGGCTCGTCTGCCTTGGCCACCGCTCGCAAGCTCGCTGCAAGTAGTACACCTTTTTGCCACATTGTGAAGCGAAACCTGCCTGCTAGCTAAGGCGACACCCCCCCCTTGGGAACCTGGGATAGGCTGAGCTGAGACCGCAAAAGTATATTTCTGCTCCCTCGCATTAAGAACCAAAGGGTAAAAAAAAAAATAGACCCCTACCCCCCCGGGCCGTATCACTGTCGGCACACGGTGATAGTTTGAGGCGAAGAGAGAGAGAGCAATGTACCCTGCCGGTGGTGGTTATGGCTTTCCCAATGGACCAGGTCCTGGAATGCAGCACTTCAACAACGCCGCCCCACCGCAGCATCAACAACCTAACCTTCACATACAACAACCTGGACAAATTCCTCAAGGTCAGCCGGGTCCGCAGCAGATGATGTATAACCCTCAGCAATTCGCCGCCATGGGTGGCCAGGCGCCCTTTGTTCCTGGAGCTCCGAATCCTGCCATGATGTCGGGTCCGGGACCTGCTGGAATGATGCAGAACCCCGCAATGCCTCATATGGGCGGTGCTGGTCAGAGTAAGTCATTCGCGTCTCTTTGCAAGCTTCTAACTGTATCGCCGCCTTGCCTCTCCTTCCCTTTCTCGGCCTTTCAGCCATCCTCCGGGTTGTCCCTCCGTCTATCGAGCTCACTCTCGCGGCACGTTGCTCGCGATGCGACGATCGGTACAGCTAGGGCTCTACACGACACAGTTCGTCCAGATTGATGCACCCCTCACCTCCTTCATCTAGGCTGGAAAACACGGTCATCCTCCCCAAGACCCGAGACAAGCGTCCGGCCTATCGTCCCTCGAGTTAGCATCATTGACTTTTGCGTCGGACCGGCTCGCGTTATCATCCTGTGGATTCTCTCACACCGACCCTGGACATCTTGCTGACTTCTTTCGCAGCTCCAGGTTTCCAGCAAGGCGCCTTTATGAATGCTCAGTTCGCCGGCGGCCCTCAACAGTTCAACCCGAACTTCATGGCTGCTCAGGGCATGGCCGGATTCCCTCTAAACCCTGCTATGCTTGTGGGCCAGCAACCGACACAACAGCAGCATGCAGCGATGATGCAGCAGCGAATGGCTGCCGGTATGACTCCGACTGGTACTCCCCAACGACCCATGAGTGCGTCGCAGAATACTCCGAATCCCAACATGCCCACTCCGCCGCAGCAACAGCACACTCCCCAGCCGGGTCAGCAGCAGGGGCAGCTCCCTCAGGCACAGGCGCAGGCGCAGGCGCAGGCCCAACAGCTTCACCGTCAGCAGCAACTTAGGCTACAACAACAGCAACAGCAACAGCAACAACAGCAGCAGCAGCAGCATCAACAACAACAACAGCATCAACAACAGCAGCAGCAGCAGCAACAGCCTCAGCCTCAGCAGCAACAACAGCCTCCCCAGCAGGCACAGGGGCAGCTTCAGCTTCAACAAGGGCAGAACCAGCAATTTCAAACGCCCCACCCCGGGTCGCAATCGCACACACCTACAACTCAGCCGCAAAGTGCGACCACCTCCACACCCCAGACACCGACGTTTCCTGGAGGCCAAGGCGTCGGCATGAACCCGTTGCAGATCCCACAGAGCCCGCAGTTCACCGCAGTTGAGAGGCAGCGCTTCTCCATCCTTCTAGACATCAATCAAGAACTTCTCTACGAATCCATGCAGCTGCAGCATACCCAGTTGGAACTCAAGAAGGAGTTGGCGAGTGCAGGGTCAGATGGTGCTTCGGATGTGGACAAGAAGAAAGTGGAAGAGGTGTCGCAGGATTTCACCCAGTAAGTTCACGGCCCCCATCCTTACTTTGCGTAAGGTTTAGATATGCTAACGGCAGTAGGTGCCTGAGACGTCTGAACGCCAACCTCCAATACCTTGCCGCCCTCGCCGATCGCAAGAATAAGTTGCCACCATGTCCGGTTATCATCAGCGCTCCCCCCCTCAATATGACGCTCGAGATCAAGTATGTTCCCGAAGGGTCGGATGGGGTGACCCATGTTCCAGCCGACCCCATCGCGGATCGCGAAGACCGAAACAAATATCTTAAAGAGCTATACGCCAAGCTGCAGGCGCTTTTCCCGGGCATCGACCCTAAGAAGGAGCCCGCGTTCCCGATAAATGCGCGAGCCGGCAACCCGGGCCAGCCCCAACCCGGCCAGATGCAACAGAAAGGGACAATGGGTGGACAGGGTAGCCCCGGGATGGGACAGGTCCAGAGAACACCGCAGATAGCGAACATGCCCGCCCCGTCCGCCGCGTCCTAGTCAGACCTGGCCGAGATGGAGGTTTGGCATTTGGACCGTACTTTGGAAATTCCTGGGTTAGAGGACTTCGACACGAGCGACATCGACATGGATTGGTTTTGAATGCAAGCAAGGGAGAGCAGTCTGGATACTCTCGAGAGAAGTGAGAAGAAGGGAGAGCAGGCGGTGGCTTTTTCTCTCAAAATTTTACTTGCGATGGGTGCATTGTCAGGCGTTTTAGAATTAGCTTCTTCTCTCCATTTGCACTTTTTTTCGGCTTTTAGTTTTCTCTTCCCGACTGGCTTGTTCTTGGCCCTGCTTTTATTTCCTAGAGCTCTCGGTTGGAACAGCGATTGCTATTGTGGGATTTTGTCCCTTTTACGCATCTTTCACGTCTTTGCTCTCTTTTTAATTTTTTTTCCCTTTTAGTTTTGCTGCTTGTTTCGGTTCGGGCATTTCCAAGGCGATGGAAAAGGAAGGGTTGGCGGTTTTGTTTCTCGTGATTTTTCTTTTTGCTTTATGTTCAGCTTCGATGACGGTTCTTACAGGGTCTTCTCCTGTTTCGAGGATGTCTCTTTGTTCGATGACGCCGACTTCTACTGTTCGAGGTCTGGTGTCAGCGGCACTGAGATGAGGGCTATTGGGGTCTCTCTTTTTTCGAGGGTTTTGGTATCACAGGATGAATTAGAATATGATAACTGCAGGTCTTTAGGACCTGTTGAGTGGATGACATGAAATCAATACGAGCAAATATTCTCATGACTTCTAGGTTTACACTCCAGAGTGTAGTGATTTTCTACATAAAGATGGTCTTCGGGTTGAGGAGTAACCGATAGCATATATATGTATATGTAGATAGATAGAGAGAGAGAGAGCTCTTAGATGAAGTTTACAGCTTGAGCTTCAACAACTTTGACTCCCCCGCCAACCGTCCCCAAAACCAGACACGACTAGCTCTCATCGGACCTTCAAAGTACGCCATGGGTTGTACCATCCATTCAATTGTTGATATAGTACTCATGTAAGTAACCTCGAACCGTCAGATGCCGAACAGGTCTGAGGCTGGATGGACGTTGGCATCACCGTGATGGATTTGATCTGATAACAAAGTTTAGTCAGCTGTAAAAATCAATCTTCAATGGTCCTGAACCGACGTCGGTAAGGCCTGCCCAATTAAGCTGCACCTTATTTAGCTTACAGTCCAGAAGTCCTTACAGCCTCGTCTGGTCTTGCCCTCTTCCAAATAGTTTATTTCATCTCCCATCCCGTTCAAGACTTCCAAGTTTCATGCGCGCGTGTATTTGGTGGTGAAACTGCGCAGCCACACTCGGCGTCGTCATCTGTGTTTTACCTCGTGTCCTTAATTCAACCAGAGCTCTCAGCTCGTGCCCCAGATTACCCCTCCTCCACCCCGCCATCGGGCTCCAGGGGGACGTCGCATCCAGACATCAAAATTAGAGCGACGAGACTCTCCACCACCCAAGGACAAAAAAACAACTTGCGGAAAACCAATTGCTTTGATCTTGAGCTTCGCAAATCGTTCTGGGACTTAATTCGGTTCCGCGGGAGGAACTACGAAACTGCGCTGGGTGATAGTTCTGAGGGACGTTCAAAACCCAAGTTTTGGCGCAAAATCACGCGAGAATACTGAGCGACCGGGCAAGCGAACGTACTCGGCTTCCGATGGCTTCGATTAACGATCTCGCCGCGGCGGCCATTGCCACGTCTGCGGTGCAGCGGAGCTCGGGTGGGCGCGGAGCACTGATTGTGCTGGAAGGCCTCGACAGGAGTGGCAAGACGACGCAAGTCAAGCTATTAGAGCAGAGGTTTGTGGAGCTTGGGAGGAAGGTTAAGGTTATGAGATTCCCTGGTGAGTTTCACTTTTCTTCTTCTCCCTTTATTAGAGCTTCTAAGTTCTAAATTGGGTTTGCTTGTATGATGGTATATTCCCATGCATATGCGCACTTCTATGTCCCGTATATCGCGCACCTCAAGCGAGGGAAGCCGGCGACTGGACCGGGTGGGGTGAGCTACATCTGTATAACCAACTCGTTGTAGTAGTTTAATAAGACGATATTATCAAGCAATGCCCGGCTTGACCTAGGAAAAAGAAACTCTACTCTGACTGCGCCGGGTTTACAGATCGATCGACCCCAGTTGGCCAGATGATCGATGAATACTTGAAAAGCGCGATCGAAATGGATGATCATGCTATACACCTCCTTTTCAGTGCCAACCGATGGGAGGCTGCGTACGATTCCTACTATCTACATCCCTCGCGAATCTCCACAATTTCTTAAATAAATCTTCATGGGGACATCTTACTAACATCGCGAATTTTCCTACGTATAGAAAGTCGATAAACACTCTCCTCTCGGATGGCACGACAGTAATCTGCGATCGATACTACTACAGCGGCGTCGTATACAGCGCCGCCAAGCAAAACCCAACGCTCTCCCTACACTGGGCGCGAGCTCCCGAGGTCGGCCTTCCACGCCCCGACATGGTCCTCTTCCTCGACCTCGAGGAAGCAAAGGCCCGCGAGCGCGGAGGCTGGGGCGGCGAGGTGTACGAAAAATCGGAAATGCAGAAGCGCGTGCGTGATCTCTTCTGGGGCCTCAGTATGGGTACGATCGGCACGCCGGAGGGGCCTGGAGGGACGCCACAGGAGAGGTCGGCGGCTACCAATACTACGGAAACGAGAGTGTTTAGGCAGGAAGAGGAGGATCTGGTCCTCGTGGATGCGAGTCCTTCGGTTGAAGAGGTGGCGGAAGAGATTTGGAAGAAGGTTCTTCCAAGGGTTGAAGCGGTGGATAGAGGCGAGGTTGGAAGGGTTGTGAGGACTGTGGCGTGAGAGGAGAGCTCCGGGAAGCATACGCATAGAGGTTAGCGGCGCATTGGGATGCTTATTGATTTACATGGAGGACGGTAGCAGGCGGAAGTGCGATTCCCATGGTGAGGACCAGTCTTGCATTTTGGCTTCTCGATTCTAAGAATTTCGAAGGTGGGTGTCCTGGAGAGCTGCGTTGGTTGTGTAAGCTATGGTCGAGTAGATCTGGGTAGATCTGAAAGAGACAAGTCCCCTCTACTCTGCTTGTAGCTTGTAGTATGAAGTACATACACATACATCCTGCCCAAACCCGCACAGAGCCACCCCCGTCTCCGCGGATCTCGAAAGAACACGTCCAAAACGCACCATTTACGACCTCGACATAATAACGCAACGTCACAAATAAAACCGATATTCCGACGGAAGTAAAACGAACTCCGACCGGAACACGGCCCTCGAGGCTCGAGGGTGGTCACACCTGAAGATTGTGGCCTCTTAGAACGGGCATGATAACCAAGCCAAGGACGCCAATTCGCGGGGGATCAGAGGGCGAAATGCGGGGAAGGGTGCAGGTTGGGAGACGGGTAGTGTATTCCTTGCATTAAGGGCGGTGCGGAGGGACTAGACGGCGACCATGAACTGCACTGGTGGCTCTGGTTTGCCAAGTACGTATAGTTCTGGACTCTTTGTTTAAGGTCTTGAAAACTATCAATCTCATTCCCGGGAGCTATTGTTTCGGCAATGTGATGTACATAATGCACATTCTATCCGGCTCCCATAGTCTCGTACTTGGCAGATTTGCCGGTCCCGAGCAGGGCTCTGCTGCGAGATCAATTGCACAGTCGTCAAGTCGATTGGTGTTTCAATATTCACGGCTTCATGCTCTGTAATTTGATCTATCAGGCAGCGGCAGATGGGCTACAAGTACAAAGTGAAGATCACAGAGCTCTGGACCTTCCGCAAATGCAGGCCAAGTCTACGCTACGCTACTGCGTTCCTACGGGATAACGGGACAGTGGACGGACCATGGGCCAAGATGACAGATGGAACGACAAGCGAGGCGGGGAAAGGTAGCCACGAGGTGAGAATGCGGGGTTAAAAGGCCCAGCAGTAGACCGAGATATCCGTAAGTAGCCAGTTGGGTCCGGTGAAGACACGACCGTTGGAAATCTGGAGAAGAGAAAGCAAAGAGAAAAAAGGCCAGAATACTGACGGCGTCTAGCTTCACTCGCGCTTCTCCAGCTTATTCCTAGGATTCTCCAAATATGGGGGCGCCACAACCGTTGGAGACGGTCGAACTCTACAGAAAACTGCGTTTGTCAAGAAACTGCACAGCTCAGTGTCGCGTAGACAGTGCTGTGACACCCTCGCCTACTTCATAGATGGTGTGGTATTCCCACCCTCCAAAACGGTCTCCCCCTATCATTGATCATTCCTTATCCCTTCTTATCCCCCACCCTTTAAGTCACCCTCCATTAGAATCAAGGCACCTCGTGTTACATACCAAAGTAATAGATATTCCTGCAGCGGTCTTAGGGGGAGATGGTGTGTAATAGGCGGGAACGGGTCAAAAGCGTTCGGCTCTGCTGCTATCACGTATCTTGACTCCCGATGTAAGATGTAAGCTCCCTCGGTCCCCCTCGAACCGTGAGGGGTTAAAAGAAGACGTTACACGACTGCTTGCGGAGAAGAGGAGCAAGCTCTTGTACACTACACTGTACTGCGGAGGTAGCTAGTGACATTTAGTGTTCGAGCCGGGCTGTAGACGATGAAGTGCTATCGATTTGCTGGCTTTCCTCTATTATTAGTTTAAAATGATTGATGTTGAGTGTGGAAATGGCGATCGTACGAAAGAACCCGAGGCCTAAGCTGATGATAGACCGAGGAAAAGGGCCCCGAAGCAGGGGAAGATGGGGCTTTCGCGTGATAGCCTGGGTAGTGGCCCGTGGTAGCGCGCTTTGCCTTGGAGAATGGTGCCCGAGCCCCTGTCGACCACGCTTCGGTGGGCCTGGTTTGGGTCGGTTTTGGTTGGTTTGGGCGGGCAGAAAGCACCGACCAAAGTCAGTGCAGGGCGGTGTCAGTGATTGCCGGCTTGCAGCCAATTCTGTCCAATTCTGTCGAAGTACACCGCACTACTTCGTACATTACCGTTGCGCCCTACGGCAGGCACCCAGGCAGTACTCCGTATGAGTCTGTACTGAAACCAGCACTCCTTCCCCAGCTCATTTTGTATAAATACTTTGATGTCTCGACGGAAGGGACAATCAATTGAACAGTCGATCCAGGTGCGACATTGACCTCGACGGGAAAGGGCAACACGGCCTGGCTTTCAAAGGTAGATGTACATTTTCCGGTACCTACTTGTACAGTGAATGACCCCAGGTTTTGGACAGAAGCGTCTTGCTGCTTCTTCTTCTTCCAGTCGCCTTCTTTCCTCTCCTCTCCCCCTTCTTCATCACAAGGGTTTTCTGTTTTATTCTTTCTGCCCCTCCATTTTTGTCCATGCTGTTGGAGAAGCTCCAAAGATCAACTGGATGGTGCAGTTCCTGACAGCATCTGTCGCGTGTTGGTCCTGACAGTCCCCCCTGCTCAGTTGAGCCATTGAACATTGAATTTTGGACCCTGAAGTCCTGCCGCCTCCACTCCGACTCCGAACCTATTATCTGATTAGTTTCTTGGAGCTAAGCTCCAGAGCTTCTCGAATTTTTTGCAATTGTCCAGCAAGACGGCGACGACTGCCCTTACTAGCTTCTCACCGCTTTTGAAAAGCTTTTGCTTTTCTCATGGGTCCCAACCTCCGATAGTCCCCCGAATCCAATCGTGACTCAGAAAGGCGCTAGGAGAGACGATCGCCTTCAACTTATTTCAGTCTGCCCTTGAGCAGATGGTCTCCGTCTTGGGAGCCTTTCATCTCATCCCCATCCGCTCCCGCTGAGCTGCACCAATGTCGTGGTCACTCCCTCGCTCGGTCATGGCCCTAGGCCATGGTGGCCAGGTCGGTGTAAGCTCGTCAACCGCCCAGCGAATTATTGCTGGCACTCGAGGTAAGCTTAAGCTGTTATTCGTAGTGGCAAATCCCTGGGGGCCGACCTCGGTTTCCTTCATTCCCTTGTCCCAGCATCGAGGGTTGAAGTTCTTTTGAGACATCAATGCTCTATCAATTGAGAGAGTTCACACCTGAGCTTCAGACTCGAGCGCGCATCCTTGATTTCCGGTTCCTTGTACGCAGCGTTGCAACTCGGTTTCAATTCGGTTCCAATTTTTATTCCACTTAGAAACATGGTGTAACTGACTTATTTACTCTCTCTCTTTTTTTTTGCTTCCCGTGTAAAAAGGCGGCTTCACATGCGGACCTGCCACTCTTGTCGTTGCTGGCCGACGTCGGTCTCATTCTCACCGTCAGTGGCAGAGCTTTGCGCCTCCTGCTCGTCAAACCACAGCTCTGGTGCCTCGTAACCCCAAACAGCTCCAGCTTATCCGCCACGCCTCCACCACTCAATCTGTCGATGCCACTCAGCCCGATGCCGTGCTTCCGCCGACAACCCCCTACACCCAGCTTACTGTTGGTGTACCTAGGGAGACGTATCCCAATGAGCGACGAGTCGCCTTGAACCCGGCCAACGTTGCGCTTCTACTCAAGAAGGGCTTCGCGAAGGTATTAGTCGAACGAGGCGCCGGTGCCCAGGCTGACTTCCCCGATGAAGCTTTCGCTGCCGCGGGAGCTACTCTTGTTGATGCTGCCGGTGTCTGGAAAGATTCCGATATTGTCCTAAAGGTTCGAGGGCCGAGCGTTGCCGAGGCCGACTCCGTCAAGGCGAATCAAACGATCATCTCCTTCCTCCAACCTGCTCAGAATAAAGATCTCGTCGAGAAGCTTGCTTCCCGGAATGCTACTGTCTTCGCTATGGATATGGTCCCTCGTATTTCCCGTGCTCAGGTATTCGATGCCCTTAGCTCAATGGCCAACATTGCTGGTTACAAGGCGGTTCTCGAGGCTTCGAACAACTTTGGTCGCTTCCTCACTGGTCAGGTTACTGCTGCTGGAAAGATTCCTCCTTGCAAGGTCTTGGTTATCGGTGCTGGTGTTGCTGGTCTGAGTGCCATTGCCACCGCCAGAAGACTTGGTGCCATCGTGCGAGGCTTCGATACTCGCCCTGCTGCGCGTGAACAGGTTCAATCTCTAGGTGCTGAATTCATCGAGGTCGATATCGAGGAAGATGGTTCCGGTGCTGGTGGTTACGCCAAGGAAATGTCAAAAGAATTCATCGAGGCTGAAATGAAGCTGTTCAGGGAGCAGGCTGCCGACGTCGATATTGTCATCACCACCGCGCTTATTCCCGGAAAGCCTGCGCCGAAGCTTATCACGAAGGATATCGTCGAGGTCATGAAGCCGGGATCCGTCATTGTCGATCTTGCTGCTGAGGCTGGTGGTAACTGCGAGGTTACTCAGCCTGGACAGGTCATCACCCACAAGGACGTCAAGGTTATCGGTATGTTGTGTTACACATTGGTCTATTTCCTGTACGTGAGACACTACAGTGACTTAACCGATCACTCTTTAGGATACACGGATTTCCCCTCGAGGCTGCCCACGCAATCGTCGACCCTCTATTCTAACAACATCACAAAGCTCCTTTTGTCCATGGCCCCCAAGGAGAAGGAGTTTGGCATTGATCTTACCGATGAGGTCGTCCGAGGCTCCATTGTCACTCTGAACGGAAACATTCTCCCTCCTGCACCCCGTCCGGCCCCGCCTCCCGCCCCCGCCGCTGCTCCCAAGGAGAAGGAAGCCGAGGTGGTTGCCTTGACTCCTTTCCAGAAGACCTCCCGCGAAGTTGCCGCCCTCACCGGTGGTATGGGTTCGATTTTGGCTCTGGGCAAGTTCACGAGTCCTCTGCTCATGGGAAATGCCTTCACCTTCGCCTTGGCTTCACTTATTGGTTACCGTGTGGTTTGGGGAGTTACTCCTGCCCTTCACTCTCCTTTGATGAGCGTGACTAACGCCATTTCTGGTACGTATCTGCTTGGCCGCATAGTGATCAAGAGTCCCGCTACTAACACTTGTTGCTTCTCTTAGGAATGGTTGGTATTGGTGGTTTCTTCATCCTTGGTGGAGGATATTTCCCCGAGACGATCCCCCAGGCTTTCGGTGCCCTCTCTGTCCTCCTCGCATTTGGAAACATTGGTGGTGGCTTTGTAATCACCAAGAGGATGTTGGACATGTTCAAGCGTAAGACACCTAATTTGGAAGCATCGTATTGGCTGAGATGGTGGAACTGATGATGTGTCGGATAGGACCAACTGACCCGCCCGAGTACCCTTGGCTATATGCCATTCCTGCGGCCGTCTTTGGTGGTGGCTTCATCGCTGCGGCATCTACTGGTGCTGCGGGTCTCGTACAGGCTGGATACCTGGTCAGCTCCGTTCTTTGCATTGGTTCCCTTTCCGGCCTTGCTAGCCAAGCTACCGCTCGAATGGGCAACATGCTCGGAATGCTCGGCGTTGGATCTGGCGTCCTGGCGTCGCTTCTTGCCGTTGGATTCTCTCCTGAGGTCCTGACCCAGTGGGGTGTGCTTGCGACTCTCGGTACTCTCGCGGGTATTCTCATTGGAAAGCGGATCACCCCCACCGATCTCCCTCAGACTGTTGCTGCGCTTCACTCCGTGGTAGGTCTGGCTGCTGTGTTGACGAGTATCGGTAGCGTTATGGCAGACGTGACCCATATCTCGACCCTTCACCTCGTCTCCGCCTATCTCGGTGTCCTGATTGGTAAGTGTTGGTCAGGTTGAGTTTACACAGGGGCTCCAACTAATCAGTCTACAGGTGGTATCACCTTTACCGGCTCTTTGGTTGCTTTCTTCAAGCTCGCTGGACGGATGTCATCCCGACCACTCACGTTCCCTGGAAGGCATCTCATCAACTCCGGCATGCTGACGGCCAACTTGGCCACCATGGCCGCATTCGTCACCATGGCTCCCGGCTCGCCCCTCATTGCGGCAGGAGCTCTGGCTGCCAACACAGTTCTGTCATTCCTTAAGGGATTCACAACAACTGCCGCCATAGGCGGTGCTGATATGCGTAAGAATACTTCTGAGCCCCCCCAACCCCAAATTTCTATCATTCATTCTATGATTGTATCCGCTCACATCTCTCTTGCAGCTGTCGTTATTACTGTCCTGAACGCATACAGTGGTTTTGCACTGGTGGCAGAAGGATTCATGTTAGACAACCCGCTATTGACAACAGTGGGAGCCCTGATAGGCGTGTCTGGTTCCATTCTATCGTATATTGTACGTTATTTTCGTCCTAATCTCCTCTACGCGCTATGAACCTCAAGAAGCGGGAAACTAACATGTGTAGATGTGCGTGGCGATGAATCGCTCACTCACAAACGTCTTATTCGGAGGTATATCTGCGCCAACAGGGTCAGGCGAGTTCAAGGTTGAAGGCACGGCAGTGCAGACGAATGTCGAAGACACGGCCGAGGCATTACTTAATGCAGAAAATGTGATTATCGTGGTCGGATACGGTATGGCTGTTGCCAAAGCCCAGTACGCCATCAGCGACATCACCCGGATGCTTCGGTCGAAGGGCATCAATGTCCGCTTTGCTATCCATCCTGTCGCCGGTAGGATGCCCGGCCAGTGCAACGTCCTGCTGGCCGAGGCGAGTGTCCCCTATGACATCGTGCTGGAGATGGACGAGATCAACGACGATTTCGGCGACACGGATGTCACCTTGGTCATTGGTGCCAACGATACCGTCAACCCCATTGCCTTGGAGCCTGGTAGCCCGATTGCCGGAATGCCTGTGCTGCACGCTTGGAAGAGCAAGCAGGTGATTGTCATGAAGCGAAGTCTGGCGAGCGGATATGGTAAGGAGGATGACCCTTGGTTGTTTCACTTACATGATGGTTACTGATGCGATTATAGCGGATGTCCCGAACCCGATGTTCTATATGCCCGGAACTAGAATGCTGTTTGGCGATGCTAGAGTCTCTTGTGACGGTAAGTATCCATCTCCCTCACCTCGCTCCCGTCCCCTGTAGTAGCCTGGATGTGTGCTGACAGCCATGGGTCTCAGCGATCAAATCGGCTGTGGAATCTAGAATATAAAGCTTAGGTCTATAAACTGGTTACCTTTGGATTGGGCGTTTGCTGCAATTGCGCTGCTGGCATATTGCATCAGAAGCCTGTGATTTGGGCATTTCATCTTCTATTTATCGTCCATACTTATGTTTTTATCACTTTCTGTTTTTTCTACCTCTGTTTTTTTGATCTCTTGATTGTCGTTCTACGTCTACCGTGTTTCTTTGTCTGAGAGGCAATATCCATAGTTTTTGTTTCGAGTTCAATTTTAAGTTGAGGTATTTCTAAAGTCTGTTGTATAAGTATGCGGTCTGCTTAGTATGGTGTTGATGTCGATAGATAATGCCTTGTGTATCACTTATTTCTCATCTTCAAAGCCGGGGCAACAATACAACTCGCGGCCAACCCAAAGTTGGGAAATGGAGAAGGACAATTGAGAACTTTTAGTGCCGGGATTTGCTTTCGCGGTTAAAGGTCTATTATCTTCCTGCCCATATTTACACACACATGCTCAGTTTTCTTCTCACACTTTGCCCCTCAGCCTGGCTTCATTGCCTCTCTGCCGTCTTAGGCTCCCAGGCATGGAGTTTGGGCGCAGTCCTACAAGCTCACTCATCAGCAACCCCTCCCCAAGTAGCAACTCGGATTTAAAGTAGTCTTCTAGAAGAAAAGGATCTCTGGAAGGAAGGGGCCAGGAGTTGGACTTACGTGTTATACGTCTTAAAGGCGCCCCTTGTGGCCGTATAGTTGGGGATAGCTGTCTTGGCCTTGGTTTGGAGGAGGGCATCCTCGGTGGGGGGCTTATCGACCATGTAGGCGAGCCAGGCGTGCCAACCGGGGTCGACATGGGCACTATACAATGCGTTAGATCCAAGTGGCGTGCAATCGGGGTCGAAGACTCGGAGGTTCTTCCACAGAGAGGTTTAAACGAAAGGGGGGGGGTCATTTGGACGTACGCGTCGTAATCGTGCTTGGCGTATTCAACCCAGCGAGTTCGGACTATGTCAATACGTTAGATCGGGGAAAAGTAGAAAAGACGAATCGGACTCGGGAAAATATGGGTGTGCGTACGAGGAAGTTCGTCGGTGTTTTCGAAGAACTTGTTGCCGGCAAGATCGGTGCCTACGAGTCTACCCCATTTGGTATCACCTAGAGGTTTGTTAGTCTATGGAATTCTCTCCCCTCGCCGAAAGCATGGATTCGGTTAGGTTATCGAGCTTCAGGTATTCGGAGTGGATGGGAGGATTTCGATTTCGGGGTGGGCGTACCGATGTACTAATTGTCGCAAACAATCCGTCAACATCAATTGCTCTGGCTCGTCGAATCAGTTAGGGGCTAGGCGGTAAACATACCAGCATTTGGACAAAGTAGTCCTATTCAACCAAGAAGTCAGCAGATTGAAACACACAGAATGGTCGCCGGTGTAGTCGGGATTGAAGCCGTGGGCGGCGGGGAAGGAGAAGTCGGGGGTTCTTCGTACCTTGATTCCGATCTTTCGGAGGTTCCTGAACGTTCTCGATATCGTAGACATGGTTGCGGCGTCCGATTGTCCTTCTCAATGAGGTCGTTGTCGGCTTCGAAGCGGGACTTGATGATGGATTTGGCGAGGGAATTGGTGATGCGTGCAATTGGGTGATGACTCAGCAGACGAGGCCGGCCAATAATTGAGCTTGTCATGGTAATAAGGAAGAAAAGAAGGAAAAAAAAGGTACAAAGTACCCGAGATCGTGAAAGCCGAGCTCTCGATTTCTCGATCTTAATTAAGCTGCTTCAGCTCTGCCTTTCCTTTGTTCCGTTCGTTTCGTATGAAAATATTTCTCTATAATTTTTATATAGAATATTATACGTAATAAGAGGAGGATATGCTCGCCAGAAATGCCATACGGTTAACAGCTCGCCGCCGCCCTCCTCTCTCCCGCCCGCGCATCGCCTCTGGAAACCGGCCCTCTTCTTCTTTCCTCCAATGCCGTCGATACTCTGCGGCCTCCTCACCCGCGACGTCGCCGGCTTCCCACGTCATGGGAGCCGGAGCCCTAGCGCCATTCGTCTCGGAACTCGATAAGCTCGCGCCATCTTTCGATGTGAAAGGGTCGGATATTAGGATATTGCGCACCCCGACGGAGTTTTATGAGACGTTGAAGGAGAAGATCCGGGGCGCTGAGAGGAGGGTATTTTTGTCGACTTTGTATATTGGGAAGTCGGAGCAGGAGCTGGTGAGTTGTCTTCCTACTTCTCTCTTTGTCTTGACCGAACCTTTTCCATCGTCAAGCGGGCGCGGAGGCTAACACTCTTTCAGATCGACACCCTCGCCGAAGCGCTGCGGAATAACCCGAAGCTTACCGTGAGCATACTTACCGATGCGCTGAGGGGAACGAGAGAGGCGCCAAAGGCTTCCTGCGCGTCGCTTCTTGCACCGCTCGTCGAGGAGTTTGGGGCGCATCGGGTTGAGATCCGCATGTACCACACGCCGAACTTGACAGGGTTAAGAAAGAAGCATGTTCCGAAGAGGATCAATGAGGGTTGGGGTCTGCAGCACATGAAGCTGTATGGAGTGGATGACGAGATTATATTATCTGGGTAAGGTGCCCGGAGTCTACTTGTTAACTTGGTTGAGCCCGTTGCTAATTGGAACTTCAGCGCCAACCTTTCTTCTGACTATTTTACGAATCGTCAAGATCGGTATCATCTAGTCAGTTCCAAAGATGTCACGGAATACTTCCGGCGCATCCAAGAAGGAGTTTCGTCCTTTAGCTTCCTTGTCGCCCCCTCGACCGAGGATCCCGCCGGCTTCAAGCTCACCTGGCCCTCCTCAAACGGTGGTCCCTCGCCGTTGAGCGCCCCCAGCGACTTCGTGCGCCACGCAACCTCAGTCCTAAAACCTCTCATAAAACCAACCCACCCGCCACCCGCAGCCTCTGAGAAGAGCCCAGTCTTCGAGATCGAAGACACAAGGATATACATCCTCGCACAAATGTCGCAGCTCCTCCGCCCCGACATATCCACCGAACTCCCCGCCATAACACACATCCTCCGCACCATCGCACGACCCGACTACGCCTCCTCCTCCTGGACCTTCACGGCAGGCTACTTCAACCCGGCGCCGTCTCTCACCAAACTCCTCCTCTCCACGAGCCCTGGCGGCCAAAATACCGTCATAACAGCCTCTCCCTACGCGAACGGCTTCTACAAATCCCCCGGAGTATCGGGCCTCCTACCGGGCGCATACACCGTCTTCCTCCGCCACTTCCTAGACGCCGTGTACGCCTCGCGCCGCACGGATATCCAAGCCTTGGAATGGCGTCGCGGCACCGTCGGCGATCCGGGCGCGTGGACGTACCACGCCAAGGGACTCTGGGTGTCGCTTCCGCGTGAGACGAATCCGTCGATGACATTGGTCGGAAGCTCGAATTATACCAAGCGGAGCTATTCGCTGGATCTCGAGGTCGGCGGGTTGGTCGTCACGAGGGATGAGGATCTCAAGAGGAGGTTGGCGGAGGAGAAGGAGTGGTTGGCTGAGCATGCGACTGTTACTACGAGGGACGATTTGTGTACTTCGGAGAGGAGGGTGGGGATTAAAGTGAGGATTGCCATGTTGCTTGTGAAACTTGCAGGGGGTGCTTTATGAGGAAATGTTGGGAGGTTTGATGCTAATGTGGAGGTTTCAATGTTGTATTATAAACTAGAAGACTTGTTCGGTGGCGTTGATACCCATCACCGAATTATGATAGAAGGGGGCAGGTTGGAATCTATAGAATAGAATAGCAATAAAATGTATGAATAGGATCTCATGGTTTACATTCACTGGTCTGCTAAGGAGGGATCAGGAGGAAAAGGAGACAGAGATAAACAAAAAAAAGCAGAAGTTCCTAGGAATTTTCTTCTATATGCATACACATACAAAACCATCCCCTCATGTTCAACAGCATAATACACATAATGTACAGCCATCCCCAATGTCTCACACACATTCTCTCTTGCCTCATCTTCCCTATTACAGCACCGTGCTCTCTCTCCATCTCCACACTTTTTAGTTGCCCCTCTTCGTCCACTTCTTGCCGCTGGACAATCCCCTGATTCTCTTGGTGTACTTCCAAAGGTGTCTGTACTTGGGACCTTGCCTCTTCGCCTCCCAACCCTTGGGCTTCCTCTCCGGCTTCATCGAGTGGACCCTGACGCGCCTGAACTCGAGATCAGCGCCCTCGATACCGGCGCGACCCATGACCGCCGCGGTGTTCTCATCCCAAACGGTACGGAACAAGTTGAAACCCACGGGCGAAAGGCCAAACTTGTCACGGAAGCTCTTCAGACTAAATCCGCGGCCCTCGGCGCCCTTGTTATAGAGGCTTCTCAACTTCTCAGCATCGAGGGTCTCTCCGGGCTTCTGCTCGAGGACGAAAACGGCAAGACGGTGGTACGGCGAGCCCTTGTGAGAGAAAGCAGGGAGCCAGGGTACAGCGAGCTGCTCCGGGGCCTTGATCCTGCTAAAGGCGATGGAGCCAGAGTCCGGCGAGAGAGGCACATTGACGGCCATGAAGTGGCACCGCTTAGTGAAGCTGTCGGCGTCGAGGTCGGGGACGTCAGCGTCGACAACGACGACGGAGACGAGGCGCTCGCCCTTGTCGAAGACTTGCACGCGCAGACGAGGCGGGAGCTCGCTGACGAGGCTGTTGACGAGGGTGCCGACGGGGACCTTGACACGGCGGAAGAAGAGCTGGACGTCGGCGACGGGGTCGAATTTGGGGAGGAGGTCGGGGACGATGTGGAATTGCGAGAGGCGTTGGAGGACGACTTTGCGGTCGTAGGAGCGCCATTTTTGGTCGGCGAGGTAGCGGTAGATGGGTTTGTTCATGTCGCCTGATCAAGCAAGGTTAGTATGTGACGGAGATAGGACATCCAAGAGAGGGAAGAAGGGGGGGGAAGCATACCAAGGCCGTCTTCAAACTTGCGCTTCACAATAGGATCATTAATGTCCGCCAAAATCTTCAACTTCTCAACATGCTCCCTCAAGCTCGTCAATCTCAACTCCTTCATCCTCTCGCCCCCCTTCAACTTGCTCGGATCCAACGCCTCCAGCCTCTCAATCTTGGCCAGCTCCGAGCGTATCGCCTCGACCTTCTCCTCCCTATCGGCGCGGATGATGGCCCTCGCCTCCTGGAAGCATTGGTAGGGGAGCTGCTCGAAGGGCACGTTGGGGCTGGAGCGAAGCGCGGCGCGGCGGCGGCGCGAGCCGACGGGGGGTTTGCCGGATTTGGCGAGTTCTCGCTCGGCGCGGCGGCCGAGGACGGTGTTCGGGTCGAGGTTGAACTGTTGGTCGTCGGCGGCGGGCTTGGTGGCCTGCTCTGTCGTCGTGGAGGTGTTGAGGTGGGCGGACGAGAGGGAGAAGGATCGGATGGTTGCTGGTTTTAGCACCAGGGTTTGGCGAAGGCCGCGGACTAAGGGCCGCGCGACCTGGGATGCCGACATGATGAGAATCCGGACTGGGGCCGTGGAGGAATTGATGGGAGGGTGGAAAGTTACGAATGGGAGTGGGATATCCTCCTGCAGAACTCTCGATCCCTTCCCTCGTTTTTCTGCTTGCAGGATCAAAAAGTCGAGGATCAAAAACTCGAAGAGAACCTTAATAGCTCCACTAAAAATTGAATTCGGGTCTTCTCATTGGCTAAATCTCCACCAGCTGTCGGCATCAGGACATTTTGTGCACGGACCACTCGAGACTTTCTCGTGTGCTCATTTTTCTCGCGACGACTGAACTTCAACGAGGCTCGATTTCTCTGTTCATCGATTGAAGGAATCTACCGCCCGGGACCAACGACTGTCGCACCACGGAAGAATCCTCAGGTTGTGGACACATTGAGGATATAGGCAGTCATAAACATGGCGTCCAAAGGCGTACGGAGCCTCAGTGAGGCGTTAAAGGCCCTCAGCATATCGTCTGGTTGCTCGACGACGAGGACGAGTCTTCTCCGGTCGACGGCCGCTGCGACACAGGTACATTTCCCATGGGTTAAGCTATGCATGACAGGTCCGAGTTATTTTCATCCCGCTAACCAATTGATTGTGAACAGAGCCGGCCTTTCGTCCCAACATCCTTCAGCCGATCTCTAGCGACAGAAGCACCTACTCCCAGCGAGACGTCGACGCAGTCCAGACTCACAACCTCCACAACCTGGAATCCGAGTATGCCAGTCCATTTCTTTCTCCCTCTGCTCACCCGGTCTCAAGTGGCAGCAACCATCACACACCTGAAATTAGAATACTAACATCCATCTTACAGTATCAACCGTCCCCGTCACCATCCACACCTTCCCCCACCTCGAACCCATCTCCCTCGAAGACTGGTCCGTCAAACACCTCTACCTCCCCCTCCGCCGCGACCTCCTCCACCTCGCCGTCGTCTACGAAGGCGACAACACCCGCCAGGGCTCCGCCTCCTCCAAGACCCGCTGGGAAGTCCACGGCTCCCACCGCAAGATCCGTCCCCAAAAGGGTACCGGCCGCGCCCGCCAGGGCTCCAAGCAGAGCCCCCTCATCCGCGGAGGAGGAAAGTCCCACGGCCCGCACCCGCGCGACTTCTCGACCAACTTGCCTCGAAAGGTGTACGATAAGGCGTGGCGTACTGCGCTTTCGTACCGCTACAGGCGTGGGGACCTCGTTGTTTGCGAGGATGGAATGGATCTGCCGCTTTCGGAGGATTACCATATGCTCGTCCAGGCCGACTACATCAAGGGGGACCTCAAGGACGGATACCTTCGCAAGCAGGCTAAGCAGCTCATGTCGGCTCATAACTGGGGCCGCGAGTTCGGCCGTACCCTCTTCGTCACTTCGGATCCCCGCGCTACGCTTTTTGATGCTGTTGCCCTCGCGGGTGAGGATGGCCGTGCGCTCGAGGTTGAGGACGTCGATGTCAAGGATCTCCTTACCGAGGGTCGCGTCGTCGTTGAGCGCTCGGCTCTACGCCGTATGATTGAGGAGCATCAGAGCGATCTTGTGACACAGGTTGCTTTCAGCTCGGCTTTGCCTGAGGCAGCTGCCGTTTCGGCGGCGGCTGGTGCGGAGTAATTGGTATTCGCGGAAGCTTGAGACCCGGATGGGAATACTGGAATGGAAACGCAATGTTTGAAGGAGGGTGTTGGGAAGCCAGGAGAAAAGGAGAAACGTATACATTCGTTGGTCGTCATCACGGCCGTGTACTCTTGTAGAATATAGTCCCCTAACGTTAGGAAACAATGTATAGAACTTAAGTATACCTGCTTGCCATCTTCTTCAGATACTTTCGGTGTCCGACGGTGACACACGTACATGATCCACTACGGCTCTCCAACTACAACCGTCAGTATCCAAGTCTCCGGCCCGAGAAAGAGGTCGCTATCGCAATTTGGTGGAAATCGATTCCCGTAGGCCAGTAAACCCATGCCATCTAAGAACAAGGAGAGCAGACAACCGCCAATACTAATAACACCCGTTCGTAATCATCATGGAAGCAAATCGGTAGCCCAACCAGAGGACCCCCGGTAGGATGCTTTGCCCAGCATTTCTCGATCCATAAGTGACCCTGTTACTCCTTCCGTAACTTCATTTCCCTTGTCCGATTCCTTATCCGATTATTTTGCGTTATAAACCAGTCCGATCCAGCCAACCCACCGTCGAGGCGACCATGTATTATAACTCCCAACTCCAAAACCAAAGCCAGCAAGTATCATAAGTGATAGTTGAAACAGAGTGTCCGCCCTAATTCCTCCACTGTAACCGAAATCCGTAATTAAACACTGCTTCTCAGCCCGTCAGTCATCATCAATATCCTCTCTCTCGCCACGATTTGCTCCCCGTTCAGTCTCCATTCGCCCCCAAGCACCAAGACCACAAGCGGGAATTGCTTGACGCCATAAATTTATCACCGGTGAACCCATAACTTCAACCTCTGCGTATGGCCAAAAGTAGACGAAATTTAATCTTACAAATCAGCCGACCAGCGCAAGCTGATACTCCCGCTGTGGCTCTCGGAGCTTCTTTAATATTCCTAATCTCTGCTGGGACTCCGAGAAATCCTGGGTCATCTTCAAACCCATCACATCTTGCCTATTATACGCAAACGAAACTTCGGCGATCTCTTTCTTCTGTGCGATCCAATGGGTGTTGAAGCTTGGCCGACAATGCTGCTTGCGTCGGTGGTATCTTTGAACCTGCGCACGGGGAAGAACGTGTAAGTTGAAGGATCGGTCCTTGGTGTAGGGTTGCTCGACGCGCGGGGGCTTTTGCATGAATGGGAGGACCATCCAAATTAGACGTCCCAAGGCAAAGATGATGACGATGTTGGTTTCTGGTCGATATGATCGTAGCGACAGGGACCCATCCGCTTGCTCTGTAGTCCAAGCAACCTTGGAATTCACTCACCCTCGTCAGGGTAGCCCTCGTAGTTCATGGGAAATGATGGGCCACCGGGGTTGGGGTACGGTCCAGGTCCCGCAAAATCAACGGAGGTTTGATAATCTGTGGGTTCCTGACCCTGGACGAATCGCCGTGCCTCGTTCTCAATCCACTTATCGATGTTAGGATCATGGCAGTTGGCGTGTGCCATGATCTGGGTTTTCATTCGGCTAACTTCGCCCAAGAGACCATGGTATTCCATCTGTAAGTGCGAATTTTGAGTCTCAAGTCCGTTTTTGGTCTCTTCAAGTCCACTGATCCACTCTTTCTTCCGTTGTCTGCATTTGCTCGCGGCGATGCGATTCCTCTCCAGGAACTTGTCTCGCTTAGTGCTATCACCACCACCCATTGCGGCGGAGTCAAGACGAGTGGTTGATCGCGCCTTTCGCTTAGATGAAGACGGGGGAGAGGTAGGATCGAGGGATGGTGCCGATGACTTGCTTGATATGCTGGTTCTGTTCGACATCTTTGTTGATGCACTGCTTGTCGACAATGTTCGCATGGACGCATCCCCGTTCGGGGAAGGGGATTTCGTCTTGACGCTTCTCGATTCGTCAAAGGGGCCAGACCCACGATGGCCAAGGGGGTTGATACAGGTAGTAGTGGTAGCAACGCAAGTGCTCGTGGACATGGCGTTAGGGACGAAAGGGATACTAGAGGTAGCTGCAGTGGTAACTGGGATGTTGCTGTTTGCTCTTGGATAGTATTGATTATAGGTCGGGTTCTGCCGACTCGGAACGTCGCCAAGGGGGACGTAGTCGTCAAAATAGGGCGGAGGCATGGTCATCGTTTATGTTTCTATATCTTCCCGCCGGTGGAGAACAGGTAGGGGTGGCCGATTAAATTTACCGTTCTTTCGAGGTGTTGCGGGCGGTCCTTTGCCCCTGTCCTCTGGGATTACGTCTGAGCCGTTAATGATAATGTTTCTGTGGGTTCGCGCTTGCGGCTTTCTTTTGTCCTTCTGGGCCAACCAGGGCAGCTCGATGGCAAAGTGATCGACAGCGTGGAGTCCAACGTTGAGGAAGCGAAGGGTAGAGGAGGGGGATACGTCACCGGGGAGCTCTGAAGGTGTGTGGCTCCGGGTGGCACTTTATGATACAAGGATGGGTTGGTGGGGTCGGCAAGAGGAGAACGTATTCCCTTGTAGATTAGGATTGTGTACGGTTCGGGAAGACGTATCTTTGCGCAATCCGGAAAGGTGACGCCGTTTAGAATGTAAATTCCAGGTAGAATTAAGGTAGAGTTGGTTTGAGGAAAGAAAGAGAATGCCAATCAGGTGATAGATGGATGGCTGTTCTATCTTTCGTTTGGCTTCGCGGATTTCGAGTGTGCCGAGATCCCTTTTGATCGGCTTAGAAGAAATGTGTGCTGCCGAGTTGTTCCCCAGTGATGTGATATTGCGGATCGCCTTGGATATGCGAAGCTTCAGAGATGGAATCCTCAGGGTTCTGACAGATCTGAAGTTTCGATATGACGAGAGTGCGGCGCAGGGGAAAGCTCGCTCGAGTCGAGAACCCCACAGCTGAGATTAATTGATAAGGGGTTGTAAAGGATCTTCAGCTCTCGGTGAAACAATTCACGTCGATGCAGAATGTCGAGGTGTGTTGCTAGAAGGAATCTAAGTTGCGATCGAGGTGGCATGATGAAAGGATGTTGTAAGAAGCCGCGGCTGGGAGGGGCACGATGGGAAGGAACTAGTTACATCCAGGGCAAATGGTTGAGGAAAGAAAGAACCTGGGGAGAGTGTAAGTTCCCGGTTCGCTACTCCTGTCATGAACGGTACTGTGGAGATACCAAGTCGGAAATACGGTGAAGATGCGCAGAGCTCCTGCTTCCTACGATGGTACTAGGTCAGGTATAGTAGAGATAGAGGAGGGGTAGGTACTTGAGGTGAACAGCTACATGAGCTACATGCAGTTGCATATACATCAGGATGGAGGTGGCGGAAAGTATGGAGCGGATGAATGTGGATGGAGGTCTGGGGCTAAGCAGAGGTAGGAAAGATGACGTTTAAACCCAGACAAGGGAATTGGCTCCCGGCAAAGGTCAAAGGTCGGTGAAAAAAGACGAGATGGTAAAAATCTACGCAGCAACCTAGAAACCTCGACAT
This sequence comes from Scedosporium apiospermum, assembly GCF_000732125.1. Lineage (NCBI taxonomy): Eukaryota > Fungi > Ascomycota > Sordariomycetes > Microascales > Microascaceae > Scedosporium > Scedosporium apiospermum. Next base: position 991,734 of record NW_015971822.1, on the reverse strand, counting down.
TCCGACTATCTGACAAGAACTTAAAGCTAAGGCGATGAGGTAACGGGGGACCTAACTCCTTCTACATTTCGAACTGCTATCTTTGACAGGAACTTTCCCCGTGACACCTGCTAACTCAATATATATCGCCAATGTAGATTCCAGATGGTACGGAGAGGTCTGAAGGGAAAACTGGCAGGAAGATGGGGCCTGGTCGACCTACATGGCCTGAGTTCTCGGTCGCTATCAGAAATTCGATATTGCCAAGTAAAATGAAGGGGAAGGAGGTTGCTGTTGTCAGGTAATAAGACATTTGGAAGCAAAAGTGCGGGAAGGCGCATCCCAAGCCAAAAGCGGGAAACATGCAAAATTCACTCGTTTGAGAATTAATAATACCGAACACGTACCAAGTTGACCTGAGTGGAGGGAAGGCAGGCTCAGCTGCATGAAACCCAGATTGTCCTTGATAGGAAGGAAAGGGCCACAATAGTCATAACCACTTTCTCTTTGCTAGTGAAGGTGAGGGTGATAGTGGTAGTCGGTACCTCGGTGTAAAGGCAAGTGTGTCGTATGAAGGTTGTGTTGGTCCTGTCCATTGTCGCTTCCTTCTCCGGTACCCTTGTAGATAGAGGTCAATTGGCACATTCCCAGGCTGGCGCAAGGTAGGACGGCGGTCTGTTGTCGCACCTGGTAATCCTGCTATCTCCCTGGGAACATTGAATTTAATGAGCTTAGCGCCGATGTGCAAAGTTGCATCAATTGAACCATCAACATCCAGGAGTTCGACAGAGAAGTGCGGTGGAGACCACGATTTCTCGGCCCCGTCCAAAGGCGTCTAAACGGAGGTGGGAGACAAACCGGTCCTTATTCCTCATCTGGCTTCTTGGCGTTTGTGGTACCCGAAAGAGACGGGACGAGCGAAGACGTTCCCATCCTCTGGTCGAGTACAAAGGATAGCACTGCCACTTCCTTAGCCCCTAGAACGCATATTAGAATGGAATCACTGGCTCGCCGTTTCAAAGGCGACTGGGCCGATCGTATTTCCTTGAATTGGGCATTTCGGATGTTCATCGACCTTGGAATGGGAACTAGTTCCGGTGCCCCACAAACACAGGTCCCAAGCCAAGACCCGCAAACATCTCGGGAGATCATCGAATGGATGAATCAGGGATCAAATTTAGTTTCAAGCAATCGACATTCTGGGGAGACGAGGGCGGGGCCGTATTCTCCACCGGTCAAGGGGCGGCATCGCTTTCGTCAATGCCGTATTCCTTCTCTTGCAACTTCGAATACGACGGGTACTTTTCAGGGTTGATATAGGGTTGCTTTTATTATCTCGGTCGGTCTATTCCGCGGGACCCTTCCACCCTTGGAGGATGCTCAGACGATGGACCTTCTCTGGAGAGCAAAAAAGAAAAAATGGGTTATCCTCTATAGTCTGGTGCTCGTAAGAGCTCACAGGCTTTAATTCTTCCCCTCCGATCTTTGTTCGATTTCCAACCTCAAATCTACGATTCCACTCATGCATGTGGCATCTCGCACTGGCGTCACCTTCGCGCAGAAAAAAGACCTATGTTCAGTCTTATATCATTCAGTTTCTATTTAAAGAAACGGAAAAATAGGATATTTTAGAGAACCCACGAACGTCCGTCATCACTCAGGTTTGCTCAGGGCTCCCGGTTTCTCCGTTGTCTGTCAACGAATACCTTAGGACGAGGGAGAGGTCGGACAGATACATAACCCGACTTGTAACCCTCCTCAATTTCTTCGAACCTCTTGTAGCTATCAATGCAGAATCAAGAACCATTTAATCAAAAGAGAGCACACACTATTATTCACTCCCTCCCCCTCTATTTAATGCCTATGCAGCTCTCAGATTGCCTTGGTGAAGGGGCACGAAGCCACCCTCCGCCCAGTAGACGCACGACCCGTATGACGTCTGCTCCTGGAGAGAAAGTTCTAATGACGTCATTTCTGAGTGCATCACAGTTCTCCGCGGGAGGAGCTCTGATGGGACTGGTCGGCGACGCTGTATCCACAAGTTTTAAAAGATCTCTTTACCTTTGTACACTCAGCATATTAGCCGCGGTGCTGAATCACATGCTAGGGCAAGCATGAACTCGCTTTAGAAACTAAGGCTGAAAGCTTCGGACTCCATCGCCCTCCGGGTAGTAAGATGAGCTGGTCGGAGGAGATTGGTAGCCTTCTCGTCGACTTGGGTCTATTGCGATTTTCTAGCTCCCACTCTTGTAATCGCCCAATGGCCTAGACCGAGACATGAGATTAAGGATAGCGCAGGAGGATAGACGATGAATAGTGGCCCTCCATCAAAATGCTCACGGCGAAAAGTCCTGTAAGCAAGTCTTCCTTTCGCGCCCGGAGATCTTGTCCGCCATGGACGAACTAGTGTACAAATCGGGCATTTGCATGTGATTACACAGGTAGAAAGACGTGATTATTTGTACAATTGTACTGAGTAGGCAAGACCGAAGCTACTCTATACTATTCTTCGGATCGACATGGAATTTGCATGATTTTTTGGTCAAGTAAATCTCTTTCGAGCCGGGCCTGTTTAGATTTGAACGATTGCTTTGGACACTGAGAAGGTTCCCTTGATTTGGAGGACAACATGAAACCTGCGGATAAGAGTGACCGATCCATACAATCCCTGAGCCTCCCCTGAACTTGACCTGCCACCTTCTTATGCTTCGGTCTCACAAGAGATATCTTGAGCGGCAGGCAATCATTCTGGATCACCGGCAAACGATTAGTACGAAGTACCCAAGTGACCTTCGGTTCGTCAGGAATTTGTTAGGGTTATGAAAAAATGCGGGAGACAGACGTCGGCAACTGGTACCTAGTAGATAACGTTATCGATAAGATAACACTAAAAAACTTCACCCCTCCACCTCCAAAATAATAGTATTGGAGATTCAAAATTCGGCCTAAGATCTTTGGACCGCCTCCATACGTCCTAATCAACCGGTCGACCCAAATTTCTGAAAATATATTAGAAAAAAAAAATGGGCAAGCCAGGTATCGCTAAGAAGAGGAAGGGTATGCCTTGATTGTAGAAGCCGGCCTTTTCCACCAAGCCCGCGAACTTCATTATTCCTTGCATCCCAGACAGAGCTAATCGCAGGTATCTTGATACCTACAGGTCCTTCGATCCACTCAAGAGCGGCGCGTCGAGCCACCTCTCCCAGCATTGACACAGACAAGTCCCTCAAAGAACTAAACCCTCCTTCCCCCGCACGCGCCGAGTCCCGCCCCTCTGTCCTAGCAGCGCATCACGGCGCAGGAGTAACCAAGAAATCGAGCAAGCGCAAGGCTATACTCAGCTCCAGGGCCCGAAGGAGACAAGAAAAGGGAGCCGATAGAGCGGAAGCCATCTCGGAGAGGGTGGCGGCAAAGATTGAGAAGAGCGTGAAGGCGGGCAAGTCGGTTCGATCGAGAGGAAAGACATGGGACGAAGTGAACGGAACAGGCGTTACGAAGACGAAGAGGAAAGGACAGAGTGCGCCGAAGGAGGATTTATGGGGGACGGACGATGAGGCTATGGGTGTGGAAGAGGAGCCTTTGAAAGCGAACGTACCTCTTCAGGTCTTGGAGGTTGCGGCGGAAGATGAGGAGGACGAGATCCTCTGAGGTCAAACAAAAGGGTCGTTTGCTTTTGCTTGCTTTTTTTTTAACGTATTCGGAGGATTTCTTTCCTTTCTTTTAGTTCTCTTATATTATGCGGCGTTCGGAGAGGTTATAATGAAAGGAAACTGGTCTTCAAGCTTGGCATGGAAAACTCAGATCCCATAATGATGTCAACCCTTGCCCGTTACATCAGAAAACAACGTCTGCACCGCATTCGAAATCTTCAAGTTAGAGGGGAATGGGAATCTATCTATTAACACTGGCATATCGTTTCATATCTTATTTCATAGTCCTAGAGACTATTTTATTTGCTTGATGACATCGAGAATCTTGTCCGCGCCCCTCTCCGAAAGCTTCTGCGCCACATCTCGACCGAACTTCTCAGCGGCCTCAGCCGTCTCGATGACCTCTGTCTCATCCACATCGGCAAACTCGGTACCCTCAAAGTTGACCACCGTGGCGGTAAGCCTCAATTTGTTCCCTCCCTCAACCCACTTCGTCTCGACGCCAATGGGGACACTGCAGCCGCCTTCTAGCGTACGCATGACGCTCCGCTCAGCTGCGCATGCCAACGCCGTCTTGTCATCCTGGTACTCTTTGAGGAGATCCAACACAAATGGGTCGTCCAGACGGGCCTCGACGCCGAGGGCACCTTGCCCGACAGCATGGAGGATGCCACCCCCAGAAGACTCAAGGTACTGCGAAATCCGATTTCCGAAGTCCAGGCGCAACAATCCCGCCGCCGCAAGGATAATCGCCGAAAAGGGACCCTCCTCATCATCGCCCTTCCGCAATCTCGTCTGGATGTTCCCGCGCACATCTGCAAACTGAAGATGAGGATACCTCCTCTTGAGCTGCGCTATCCTCCGAATACTGCTCGTGCCAACGACGCTTCCCTCAGGCAGCTCCCCAATGGTCTTATACTTGCCCTCCAAGCTCTTCTTGAAAACGACGACGTCGCGAGGATCTTCCCTCTTGGTAACGGCCGCCAGCGTAAATCCCTCGGGGAGGGTCGTGGGCATATCCTTAAGCGAGTGCACGATGATGTCCACCTCGCGGGCGCCGAGCTTCGCCTCGAGCTCGTTGGTCCAGAGACCTTTGCCTCCGAACTTGTACAGCGCCGTCAGTTGGTCTTTGTCGCCGATGGTCTTCATGGCATTGATTTCGAATTGGAGGTCGGGGCGTAGTTTTTTCAGGCCCTCTATGACGATCTCGGTTTGCTTGATGGCGAGGGCGGACTCCCGCGTGCCCACGACGATCTTGGTGGGGGCGGGGTTGCTCCCCGCTGGCGCTGACTGGGGGGCGGACATTGCGCAAGAGTGAGGGAGAGAATTTGGGGAGAGAAAAAAAAGAAAAGGAGGAAGGCGGAGAGAGGCGGGGACGAATTGGAGGAGTTTGTCGCTGGAGAATGGAACTGAACCGCGACTATAAGAGATTTGCGAATGACGGAGCAACCTGCCACATGGTTCGACACTTGGATTTTAGATTACAGCATCGCCGCGGAGAGCTCGGGTGAAGGTCCGGTCTTCTTCGGAGCGTCTTGGCGCGGCCTTCGTGGGTCAGCGCCAGCACGTGACCTATTATTGCCCCTCCTTCCAGAAGCTCCCCCCGCTGAAGAACCGCCCAAGACACGCTACTGAATTCGCGTTGCACTTTAAGACGCGTTCGTTCTTGACCACTTCACAAGCCCTCACCACGACCTTCGATCCCATACAACGAACGAAGTTCTCATATCATAGCGAGGCTTTGCAGTTCCGATCCCATTTCGAATTTATACAACTTTTCTTTTATCCTCTCCACCACCACGTCTTCATCATGAGCGAGCGAACCTCTACCCCCCGCGTCACCGCTCAGTACCTAAGCTCCTACACTGGCCAAAATGTCATAGTTGTTGGCAAAGTCTTGCAACTCCGTGGCGACTCAGCTCTGCTTGACTCCCAAGGAAACGTTACTTTGAACCTCAACCGAGTTAGTCTTTAAATACCGAATACTAGGGCTTCTCGCGGATTCTCCAGAAACTAACCTAGTCAACGGCTACTGCAGGATGCCCACTTAATCAATGGCAACGCCGCCCAAGTCATTGGCAAAGTAAACCCTGACCTATCTATCAAGGTCCTGACATCCAAAGACCTGGGCGATAATCTTGGTAAGTCAAAGGCTGGAAAAGTGGAATAAAAGCCAGATATACCCTACCACCACCGGTGTCTAACCAGTGCCTGCTTGCTCTCCAGACTACGACCTCTACCAATCCGTAGTCGAAGCAACCCAACAATTCAGACCCCTCTTCCAATACGAATCGTCCCATTGACGGCCAGGGCCCGGCAACCATGGCTCGTCGTCGCCCGGACGGTCCCCCCGACAACCTAACCACCATCCGCCGCCCTGCCGCGTAGCCCTGGTATGGCCGGCCCCGGAAAGTGAGAGTAGGAGGGAAGGAAACTATGGGTATGAGGAAGAGGAAGAGGAAGTGGGTCGGAATCGCCGCAGACGAACTGGGTCTCTGGTGACAGTTTCGACTTGGGGTCGGAGTTTGAGTACTGGGCGTTCGGAATTCACACTGGACAATCATGACGGGTATGAAGAAGAAGAAGACGAAGAGGGAAGAGATGAAGACGAAGAGGAGGAAGAGGAGGATGAGGAGGATGAAGGGGATGAAGAAGAGATACCAGCCCCACCACTACCAAAACTCAAATCACATCAACATGTAATGCATTCGGACGAAGAAGAAGACGAAGAAGAAGAAAGCCAACAAGATACCAGAATCAGAAATTGGTTCGACAGAACCCGACAAGACCCACGGCCTCCACGGCCCCAACAAGCCGATCTCCTCCCCTCCCCACCGCTCTCCCCACCCCCATCCCGCGACATACCTCGCTGGAGCCCCATCAACCCCGCCCAATCATCACGGTCCATCTCGCCTTCTACTGTCCCCCCGCCTGCAACAACCTTTAGCCTCGCAACGGAATCCAGCGGCGGTCGCACACCCAGGGCGGGTGGATCGCCCATCCCTCGCCGTTTTTGGGAGCGCGCTACCTCTCATCAACCGGCGGCAAATTTTGATCTAGCGGTGCATGACTCGGAAATTATCGATCACTTGGCAGAGGGGGTCGCTTCTCTTACGGTGGCTATGGCTATGGATGAGGCGGGTAGGTGGAGGATCAAGAGGCGTAGTGGAGAGGAGAATTATGAGGTGGATGATATTTAAGAGAATCAGGACGGAGTAGTGTTTATTTTCATGAAACAGACGAGAGAAAACGGGATAACATTGGCATGATTGGTGGAGCCTATAATGACGAGATACTTGTGTTGTATTGTAGATGCTAAAAAGCGTTTGATCGAGAAGCTCTCGGGTTCATGATAGTGGAGATATATCACTACAGTAACATCCTGTTCCGTAGCTCCTATCCATCCTGAGACCTGATCTCGGTTGTCTTCTCGCCTGATGCTCATGAGTCAAACAATACCATGTCCCGTCCACTCTACATCTCGTAATCATTTACGGCTTGGTATTCTAGCATTACTCAAACAAGTATCAATAACTCTTCCTTCGCGTCGACCGCCCCCCACAACGTCAAGATACTGTCCCCTGCTCCCCTCATCTCGTTTCAATGTTCGTGCTGGTCAACATCACCCTTCTCATTCTCCCTCTCCTCTCCTCCTTCCTTCTCGAGCAGCTGCTGTGCCGCCATCCAGATATCCATGACACCCATCGACGTATCCCTTGCACCGGATCCGTTCGACGAGGGCGTAAGGTTACGCCTTGCATCGGCAACCCCGCTGCCTGCTCGACTTCCGGAAAATGACCGCGAAGACAGCCGCGATCCGGTCCCTGCAGGAACCACTCCCGCTCCAGGAACACACACCGAGTGTAGATTTCGCATGGCACTTTCGCTGGCGTTGCTGGTGCGTCGCCAACCTCGGCGCTCCATAACAGGGGTTGCTGGTGCACCGGAGATAGCACACGCTCTTGGTATCTCTGGCGACATGCTGTATGGCGCTTTTCCTGTGCTCGCTTCGTAGAAACCCAACTTCCTCTCGGCTTCCTCTGCTCGTTTTCGCCATACATCACGCTCACGTGTGGCTTCCACCAATTTTTCCTGTACATCTCGCAGCTGGGCATGGTCAGAGTTGCCGTGCTTGTAACTGTGAACTGTGGAGATTGGATCCTTTTCCTCGGCGCTCAAGAGCGGCAGTGGCCGACTCACTCGCGGGGTCTCTTCATCCTCACCTAGCAGGGAGTGCTGAGCTGCATGACCTGAACTCTGACCATTGCCGCAGGGCCGGGGGGTTGCCTGGTTCAATGATACCTTAGACCCGGTACCTGGGCTTTGACTGTAAACGTCTTCCTTGCTCACGCCCCACTGAGAAGGCAAACCCGAACCTAGAATGTCCTCTTCTAGAGGGCTGCAGCAGCCACTCGACCTGCAGAGATGCTCATTCATACTAGGATCATATTCGAGAGCCCCATCATCAACGAAGCTGCCCGAAAAGCTATCTGCCGACTTCCAAGCACTGCCATCACTTGTAGACTTGCGACCCCTTCGTGCGGGTTTCCTAGAGAGTCCTGACATGGACGTATCAATGACCGAACTCCGCGTAGAGTAGATCGAGCTCGACTCCAAAAGGCGGCTCTCCATTGTGGGGCCAGTAGCATAGCCAGATGCAACCAAGTCCTGCCAGGAGTCTCTCGTCTTGATTTGAGAAGGCGAATAAGATTGTGAAGCTTTCTCGAACATTTGTGCCATAGTCCTCACCAAATTCTTGGATTTTCCGGGACTCGAGGTACGGCCTTCGATAGGTCGCTCAGGCGGCTCAGAAGATTGGGATCCGAAACGTTCCATATAGTCCATCGCTCCAGGCTCCTCCTCAGTAGACTGTGCAGAATAGCCGTATTCGTCGGTTTCATTCCCACTTTCGTCAATTTTCGAATTGTGTCCGATTGCGTAAGTGTTCATCTCTGTGGAGATACCTCCACCAACAGTATGGATGTGGTCTTGCGCACTCGATTTCACGATCAAGTTGACCGGGTCTACCATTCTTCCCGAAGAAGTGTTTTCCTAAAGCACCTCCACTGACTGGGACTCATTGAGTCTGGAAGGCACAGTTGATCCGCAAGTTGAGTAAGCACGAGCTTGGTCCATTCTTAGGGAATAGTTTGGCGTCGACGACTGCGCCTGAATCGTTCCCCTAAAGTTGTCGCTGTCTTCAGCACCCTCGTATGCGAGACGTTGGTGCTTGCGGCCGCTGTCACCTTCTCGGGGAGTTTTCGGTGGTGTTTTCATGATTTCGCCGTGTCCATTTGAGTTGCCCAGTGGTGGGTACCAAGCCGGTCGTTCCTGATCGGGTTCTCGAAGAACTCGGCTCGATCCCTTTTCCTGAGGTATCTGTCGAGTGAGCTTATCCCTGTTAGAGGACGACGAACTGGCGTCATCAAACTCGTAAATGTCACCCGTCATCCTTCGCCGGTCAGTCCTTGGGCGCCTTCCCCAGGAACCCCCAATAGGATTTACATCATCCATTCTAGCGGGTTCCTTGATACAGCTGAATGGTTCAGGGTGGCTTTGAGGAACAGGACGGATGCTGCTTGGCTGAATTTGGCTTCGCGTCGTAGGCGACTGATAAGGTCCTCCGTTTTCCTTCCCACTTGAAAAAGTAGATGAATGGTGTGGCTTGGGAACAGAAGCAATATTCCTGCTCACTACGATCGGGGTTGAGACCGTGGGAGTTGGCAGGCTACTGGGGGTTGCCTGCCTAGGCCGCAGCCTCTTCACCTTGAGTGTGCGAGAATTGCCGCTCTCACCGTCGCCAGGCTGAGCGAGCCTTAATCCTTCCGTACGGAGTTAGTTAGCTCTAGTCAAATCTACAAGCTATCAGGCAGCCGATTCACTTACTAGGCGTTGGTGTGGGAGTACCAGGCTCGGGAGAGTCGCTGTATCTAGCCGAGTCATGGGAGCACAAAGCCGTAGGTGGCTTCACAATCATCGGGTCCGACATGGAGGGGCAGAGATGGTTTCCTGTAGATCCTGTCACTTGTTTCGGTTTGCGCGTCTTCGGGGCCGGACGGAGAGCATCCAGCATGGCTATATGCTCCACAGCTTCCTGCCAGTTGGTTATAATCATCGTCGCAACTTCGTTTGCCACCCACACCTTATCAACAGTTAGAGGCTGTGGTTGGTTCCGCATTTCCGCATTCTTGCGAAGCTTCTCCCTCTTTGACAAGGGCGGCGTGGCAGGAGACAAGACTAGACCGGAGGAGGAATTGGCCAACTTTGTAGAATATGAAGAGAGAAGATCTCCAACCAAGAGGGGGCCGATGACGATACCGAGAGCTGAGAAACCCATAAGATCTGGTTTCGGGAGGGTGTTTCCGTTCTCATCCTGAGAAGTGGCTGTTTCCGCGCTTCGCCCAAGGTATGAGAGGAGACCAAATACAGCGCATATCAACTCCCGGCGTAGATGAGATTGCACGGTTCCGATGACAAGGGCGATCATTCTTGCGCGAACGTTTCGATGCTTCAACCTCCCAGCTTCACGATCGCCTCGGAGCTGACTGTGGATAGCAACGAAAGCATCAAACACCGCCAGGGAACCTAGAATGCCGCCTGGCAGAACAGACAGGAACTTCTTGAAGGTTGAAGCGACGTCATGCACCGTGAACCGGATGTGTCCGGGCAGGTTTACACTTCGAATAGTACCGGAGATGCGGTCTCCATCTTTGTCGGCGTAGCAGTAATAGCTATACAGCGCATTCACTACGCGGAGCGAGCCCGGAATGCGAAATACCCCCTTGACGTGGACAGCTAGCGATAGAGAGAGCGACGTTAGCGGAAATAGAATGTGGCTTCAAGGCAAGCCTACTCACCATTCTGAATCAGATACTGTGATGTTGCCCGAATACAAGTGGGCACGATCAAGTCTTCCGGAGCATGGCCTTCCGGAAGACGCAGCAAGCTCTTCCCAGTGAGGCGAATAAGTTCATGTAGCTCGACATTCCTCGGCGAGTCTCGTTTGGAGTGCACAAGGTTAAGGGCGATGTCGCTGACGCTGCGCCTATGTCGGATTTTGGCGTTTCCATCATCGGTACGAGAATATCCGGACACGGTTCGGAAGAATCGCGTCAACCACCCTCGACTTTGCGGATTCTGGGTCACAGAGGGCGCCTGAGTAGGGTACGGGTGAGAAGCTGGGCCACCAGAGTGAATGGATGCCCTTGGCCTCACCTGGGATGAAGGGAATTCGCCAACAGGAAGCACTCGTACTCCGTACTGCAAAGATCGTTAGCCAATACTGATTGCAATTTCTAGCGGGGCCAAAGAAGTCTCGGTTAACCTTTCGAGCGAGCCTGTTATAAGCATGGACGAATCCCAGACGCTCGTCTACCTCGTCTTCTTCAAGGGAACTCCTCAAATCAACGCTCGAGGTGGCCCAAGTCGCGCTCGTCCTGGGGGCACTTTTGTTGCCGGCATCTTTTCCAGGCGCATGTTTCTTCTGCTTTAAGGGGGATGCTTTATGCTCAGGATGACATGGGTTTCGTGGAGAGATCATAGAAAAATCCCTATGCACAGGGGGATCTGGTGGCCGGTCGCTGTCTTCCGTTGGCGCAGGCATCTTGCGAAAGTCCTGTTGTACTATCGTACTCCTGGGGACAGATATGGTTAGTAACGAACAACACTATGAGGCCACAGACTGGGAATCAAGAACAAAGGAGAGGAATGGAATTAAAGAGAGGATTCGATAGGATAGGAGAGCTGCATCTTACCCTTAAGGAGCCTGAGTAGAAAATTACTTGTTGGTAAAGGAGGCTGGAATCAGACAGATATCAATATACCTGTCAAAGGACTAGAAGAAAGGCTGCTTGTCCTGGTCTTGCTAGGGTTGTAGAACTGGTTTCGTGATATTGTGCTAGATGTGTGACATAGGGAGAAAGAAGTAGAGCGAAGGAGAGAAATGTTTTTGTTTTGGATTAGATGTGTTTTCATTTTGTGCTGGGTTGTTGTATGTGTTGCTGCTCTCGTTATCTCTTAGGAAGGAGAGATGCTGCAGGTCGTGGTTTCCCTAGCATCATGTCAAATAGGAGCTAGAGAAATGTGAAGGAAAGAGGAGGGATGCTGGGAAGGAGTGGCCTGGAACAAACCATCATGAGCCTTGGTTGGTCGGGCTTGCGAAGGTGCCATGGTTATGATGAGGATATGGTCTATTGCCGAAGGTCTGTGAATTATGGGAGTCAATGGACATTGGTGTATAACAACGGACGTCAAAGAACCGAGGACAACGAATTGAAAGGCTGCATAGTATTCCGAACGAGGAGTACTGCATTGATAAGATTCAAACACTGAACAAAACGAACACAAGCAGCGCCAGAACACTTGATCGGAACAATATCATTCCCTTCCCTACCCTAAAGTCTATAAGCAAGCCGGGGGAAAACCCCCAAACCCCGTCTGGTATTCCTCATACGTATACCCTATCCATTTGCGCCGTTCCAAGTGAAAATGCAACCTCTTCAAGACGACCATGCCAGTTCGTCTCTAGGACCACCTTCGACACCTCTAAGAAAAGAACGGCCCCTTTCCTGGAAAGATGGATGTGTATGCCATTTCTCATCGTCTGATATCAAATCGTGATATTACGCCGTATCATCGTCCTCCTCGCCATGAAGCAACACGTACTTTAGTACGTCCGAGAGAGAGATGACCCCTTTTAGGCGGTTCTCATCGTCGACGACTACCAGCCTGTGAACTCGCGACTTGCGGATAGTGTCGAAAATGGCGTCTAATCGGTCGTCTTCGGTGCAGATGTAGATTCCGGGCGAGTCGTCTGACCTCTTGCAAAGCGCTTCACCCAGTGTCGACGATAGGTCCTCATAGAATCCGCCTCTGATGCAGGGTATTATATCAACGGCCTCGAAGGCGTTGAGCAGCCGGTTGTCCTCGTCGACGATCGGTATGCAGGAAATATTATTCTCGACCATCATATGGACGGCTTCCAGAACGGTGCTGTTCATTCGCGCCGTCGCAAGATTCTTGTAGGTCCCGAGGCCGATATCCCTAACGGGCTTCTTCAAGAGCACCGTGTTGTGCTCATTGTTGACGGCGATGAACTTTAGGATTCTGTACTGGGTAATAACGCTGACAACGGTATCTCGGCCGGTCTCATCATCTCGGTCGACAAGCGGGATCCTTCGCGCCCTCGTTTTGAGCATCTTCCTGCAGGCTTCGTACAGAGGACGCATCGGATGGCATGATACCGTCTCCAGCGGCGTCACGCCTATGGCCTTTTCGATGGCTGTTTCAAAATAGAAGAGGCATTAGTTCTTCAAGCTCCGACCTGCTGTCGACCTCCAAGGGGGATTCTCAAAACTTGCCTCGTAGACTGCTTAACCTAAACTGATCTAGCTGAGCAATCTCGTCGGGGAATTGACAGTAGTACTGGATAACATTGATGTAGTCGGTGCTGGTAAGGAGTCCAGCAAAGGTTGAGGTCTCGGAGTCCCATAGCGGTGCGGAGACAATATCTGCAATGGGAATGGCCGTGGTTAGTAGAATGAAATCGACAGTCTCGAAATGCAGCATCAGACAACCCACTATTCTGGATGAGAATGTTGAGGCTCTTCTTTATCAGGAGCGACGTGTCGAGGACGATTAGACGGAAGGAAAGGGGAAGGACGTCGTAGCTTGTCCGAACTTTTAGGAATTCACGAATAGCCCTCTAAACCAGGTATCAACAGATCGTGTTAGCTCCGTAATCCAACCCTAAAGGGCTTAAAAAGGCCAGAATAAAGGTGAAGCCTCAATGCTGACGAAGCCGTGATCTCTAGACTCATCATCACAATCCGAGGACAATGGACGGTCGATGTCGGTTTCAAAGCTTGAAATAGTAGCGATAAAGTAAATCGCATAACTATTTTGCGACTACATGACTGATGAGGTGACGGGATGCCGAGGGAAGTCGAGGATCCGAGCTCGATATGCGCTTCACTCCAGGTGGAGGGTGGAGATCGGATTCACAGGTCGCGAAAATAAGGGGGGAGGGGTTCGGCAGCGGGGGCGGGGAAGAGCGAGGGGGGCATGATTGCACGCTTGACGGACTGGAAACATACCAAACCTTGCATCTGCTCCTTGTCGAGCGGACTCATGGGCGGCGGTTTTGCAGCCATTGTGTGACGCTTAGATGCCGTGGGTTTCCGACGTAAATAAGAGGAAGGTTTTACAAAGGGAAGGCTGTGACCGGGACCAGGAAAAGGGAGAGCCGCAGTTGGAAGCTGGCTCAAACCACTACCCGATGCTGAAGCTACTGGAGATTGTGTTGTGGTGGGGCGAGGATCGGGCGCATCATGTGCACCTAACGACGATGTTTGGCGCCGGGAGGATCTGTCGCGGTCGTTGTTGTCGTGTCTGAGGTGCGGTGGCTGCTGGGGGGTTGACTGTGTGGTCAGCGCTGTCGGAGTCAAAGAGTCAGGTGTTTTGTGTGTGCGTGCGGGCTACGTTCTGAAGCGACCAGGCCGGGCCAGGCTCAACGTTATGTTGCCGTCGAGACACCAGCGGCTCACATTGATCACTGTGTTGTGTTCTTGTGCGTGCTGTGTCTATGTATGGTTGGAAGGGACCAAATCGAGCCAGGCTGGAGGGGAAGGAAAATGCATCAATAGCAAACAGATTTTACGAACCAAGTTTGAGAGGAAGCGACTGTTGTCTGAGGTGTTGGTATCGGGCCTGGAATTGGAATCGGGAGTCGAGATGCTTGTCCTGCTGCTGGGGTCTCGGCCGCCCATTGTAGAAGCTGGGGTGCTAGGGTCGCTGCCGCTAGAGGCCATGTTGATTGAAGGGGCGGGGTTCGTGGTGCTCTCCAGCGGTTGTTTCTCGCAGCACGAAGTATCGTCGAATTTGATCGGGCGAATGGGGAGGAGGGGTTGGGCTTCACCAAGACATGAATTCTATGTAGTGTACGAAGTACGTGCTATTAGCCCTGAAGGGGTCGTAGCTTCCCAGAAGTAGAGGCCGTGCTGTTGAGGCATGTCGCCTGTGTGGCGCGGGGAACAAAAACCACTCCCGGCTTCCGGAGCAAATCACTCACAGATCAGTGATGTCGTCACACTCACACACCAACCTATTCCCAGACAGGTCAGCGACACGCTACGATTGTTTCGACAATAGATTTTGGCGAGAGACTGGCCAGGCCTCGACGTGAGAAAAAGGAGAAGAAGAAAAGATTAAAAATAAAATAAAGGAAAGAGAGAGAGAGAGAGGATCAAGGACGTTAAGAATTAGTCGAGACTGGTACAAGCTCCACCTTTTCAGGATTGTGATGGGTGGTGGACAGACAGGGAACCTAGTTTAACTCGTGCTGTCGATTTCTCGAGGTCTCGCGAGCATGGCGGCGGGTCCTTTCCAGATCAAGATTTGATGTTGTATTGATTGATTTCCTGCGTTGCTTATCCCTTTCCCCACAGGCGCCAATGCCTTGATTCTTGCTTGATCTTGCCCGCTTAGCGGAACAGGAACAAGGAAAATGGATTGCTCACTTCTCAGATGCTTCTTGGCGCCGTTCCAGACTCCGAGAGGCAGAGGTTGTACACCACGCTTCGTTGCATAGCACACTAGGCTTGCTTCCACACTTAGCGTACGAAGCGGGTGGTGGCTTGGAAAGGGTGCATATCTGCGAGCATCGATTTTTTGGTTTCTTTCGGAGGCTCACTCGGGATGCCAACAAACGAAATAAACTAGATTACGACCTCGTCCTTCGTCCCGCGTCTAGTGCATTTGATCCGGATCTGATATGAGGCCACAGCTGCACAGCCTGGCGTGGGGTGTGGGTGCGTGCCTATGATGTGTAAATTACAGAACTTGGCGAATGTGCTCATTTTCTCCACTATTATCACCCATCAATCGATCACCACCAACCTGGTTAGGCCCAGAGGAGCTGATATGGGCAGCAAACGAACCCAATGAGGCGCCACTATAAGCTTCATCGGGCCCTTCATTCTCTCCAGTCGGTTTTCTCGCAATGCTGAAGGAGTACTCACACGCTCGGCTTTCTTGTGCGATAATCTCCATCCACCAGCAAGTCGATATGATGCTTAATCCAAGTTCCGGCATCAATGATGGCTCCCCTGGTCTATCCCTTCACTTTGCATCAAATGTTCTTGAATCAATCTTGTGGCCCGTCCCTACTGTTCGTTCATTGTGCGTCCCTTGGGCATCCCATAAGTGGTTACGATTGTAAGCACTCAATACTTGGTACATAGATATCGCCTGCACTGCTGCCAACCTCGACGAGAATCACCCGTTCTGAAGCTACTCAATGTTCGTCGAGCCGGTGTTCAACCAAAGCCGCTTGGCACTGTCTGTGTGGTTGAATTGCAAACATTAATGATGAATCGTCGAATCACTGGATTTGATCCTCATAGCTTACGAGCTTGCGCCATGTCCGAGAAGCGCAGATAGACTCGAGTGAAACGGGCCAAAGACAAGCGAGAAAAGCAACTTTGGCAGGGTTCTTTACAGCATAATAACAGGCAGGCCCATGCCTGGTAAATATGAAATGATTCTTGCTCTCTTGGTATGTTCTGCATCTTAGAGCAAGCGCACAGTACACCCTGTTCGTCCTTCCTTTCTTGAGCCTGGAGAGCGTCGAGAGAGGATCTGTTTTGGGCGGTTGGCCGGAGTACTGTGATCCAAGACATGGAGGAGATCATCGATTGGTCCCTTTCAAAACATACTCCGCAGTGTCGGAGGAGTTGACGAAGTGGCCAGCCCTGTATGTAGGTGTGTGTTGGTCGATGGACGATGGATGATGAGAGGGGAGGGAATGAATACGAAGTGCGATCTTAGAGCCGAGCACTCACCAACTGCGTGACAGTGTCTGCAAACATCTGTCTCTTTGATGTACTTAAGAAGGATGTTAACTTCTTACTAGGGCAACTCCGCCCTTCCACAAAGATTACCACGTATAAGAAATATCAATCAAAATTGATGCTTCCTTGGAGTAGGCTGGTTGTCGAGTATTATACCAGCGACCAAGCCGCTGTTACGGGGAGATATCAATTGATGTTGATAAAGGGCAAACAAGTTCATTGACGGACGAGAAACAGACTTGGAGACCAAACTATTTCTCAAAACCAGTAATTTGACAGTTGATAACAACCGTCCACGATGAAATGAAGTATTAATCATCTGACCTATCCGGTCACAAGAATAGTCAGCGTTGAAAAGAGGGAGATTGCTGGTCCTGTGTTTGCCTGAAACAAAAGGCACCACAACATCGCATCACAAAACAAAATACGAATTCTGAATTGTATACTCTCAACGAAGTAGTAATATAATTAGCAGAGGTTTAATCGGTAATTGGTACACTATGTAGTTTATTACATGATTTCGAGCGATCGTTAACTGCAGTGAACAACCCAGACTACCGATCTGGGTTTGGACTCGAGCCAGTCCTTCGGTACCTGCTTCATAGGAGCCGGTCTGTGAGGGACTTCCACTGCAGGTCCCCTTGTCGTGGTCTGTGGCCTAGTCAAGATTGGCTGGTCACACTGGTTCAGAGTGCAGTTGGCTGCAACTGCAACAATAATAATCTACGGGATAGCTCCACCTTGGTTGCTGTGTCAGCTCCGCCTCGTTGCTCCCGGTTATTTCCTGTGCTGCGTTCTGGCTTAACATCAGCCATCGCTCGTCAAAGCTTTCCTGTGCTCGCCTGTTTGCCATTTTAATTAACGGCTCGACGTTCTCCTCACCCTCATCCCTGGCGATAGCACAGCAGCCCGTTAAGCGTTTGAGAGAGTACCCTTCCTCTATTATTGGCTTCCCTCGGGGCCTCCGACCCTCGAGCAGTCGCCTGATAGGGAGAACAGTCGTCAGCCTCACCGTCCCAAGCATCTGCTGCAATCGCCCAACCATATCGTTGCGCCGCTCCTAGAAGTTTGCGACCATCCCCCAGGTCGAAGCTCGAGGGCGCAAGGTTCCCGCTCGTCTCCCCTCATCTCACCATCAATACGAATATTGCTCGGCCCGGCGAGGGTTTCCGCCTACCGTCTTCGTAACCACAGCTATCCGCCTTTGCCCACCCGCCCATTCTAGGACCTAAAAACCATCAGTTTTGTGGCTCACCCAGCTTTTCGCATCGGCCCTTTCCACTCTTCTTTTCTCCTTTCAGCGCCCACATAAAAAATAACCTCCCCAATGGGTGTCTGCAACTCAACATGCTGTTCAGGTTTGATCTATGATCAGGGATCTCTAGGTAGGCGTGATGTAGCTAATGTGGAGAATGCCTAGGTCGGTCTCGCGATGGCCTCTACGAGCCTGTTCTAGCCGAAGTCGAGAGAGAAGCCGTAGCCGATCTTCTACAATACCTCGAGAATGTCCGTATCTCTCCGTTTTCCAACCCTTCCTCGACGCCTGGGCTAACCCCCCTTTAGCGTGACGAAACAGATTTCTTCTCTGGGGAACCGCTCCGAGCTTTAAGCACCCTCGTATATTCCGACAACATTGATCTTCAGCGCAGTGCGAGCCTTACATTTGCCGAGATCACTGAACGAGGTACGTTATGTATTTGAAGATGCTGAACGGGCTGTCAACTTTGCATGCATGGCATTTCACGCCTATCCTGACACTCAGGCTAACCCTAACCTCTCTCCCCATAGATGTGACGGAAGTTGACCGAGATACGCTCGCGCCCATATTGTTCCTTCTCGATAGCCCCGACATCGAAGTTCAGCGAGCTGCGAGTGCGGCGCTCGGCAATCTCGCGGTCAATCGTACGTCCAATAAACATGACTAGGCCCTCCGATAGTTCTGTTGTGAACTTGGGAATACTGACCACAGTATTATAGCGGAAAACAAGGTCTTGATAGTACAGCTCGGCGGCCTGACGCCTCTGATCCGTCAGATGCTGTCCCCCAACGTGGAAGTCCAGTGTAATGCGGTGGGATGCATCACGAACCTCGCTACTCATGAAGCCAACAAAGCGAAGATTGCTCGATCTGGTGCCCTCGGACCCCTTACTCGACTTGCGAAGTCTCGGGATATGAGGGTGCAGAGAAACGCCACTGGAGCACTGTTGAATATGACACATTCTGGTACGTAACGACAGGGGCGGACTATGGTATTGGAATACAGATGTGGGACTTCGTTTAACCAGTTCATAATATGTTTTAGGCGAGAACCGGCAGCAACTTGTTAGCGCCGGAGCGATTCCGGTACTCGTGCAGCTTCTAACGTCGTCTGATGTTGATGTGCAATATTATTGCACTACAGCGTTGAGCAACATTGCGGTGGACGCGAGCAATCGGCAAAGACTTGCTGCAAGCGAACCGAAGCTAGTCCAGTCTCTCGTCAACTTGATGGACTCAAACTCCCCGAAAGTACAATGCCAGGCAGCACTCGCCCTCCGAAATCTCGCATCCGACGAGAAATATCAGCTAGACATCGTCCGCGCCAACGGGCTGTTTCCATTATTGAGGCTTCTCCAATCCTCGTACCTGCCGTTGATCCTTTCCGCCGTCGCTTGCATCCGCAATATCTCTATTCATCCGTTGAATGAATCGCCTATCATCGAAGCTGGTTTCCTTCGACCGTTGGTGGATCTGCTTGGCTCGACGGATAACGAGGAAATTCAGTGCCATGCGATATCAACTCTACGGAATCTTGCAGCAAGTTCGGACCGCAACAAGCGACTGGTACTCGAAGCCGGTGCGGTACAAAAGTGCAAGCAGCTTGTTCTAGAGGTTCCCTTGAGCGTACAGTCCGAGATGACAGCAGCCATTGCAGTCCTGGCTCTTAGCGACGAACTTAAGGTCCACCTGCTCAATCTCGGCGTTTTTGACGTCCTAATCCCCCTCACGCACTCGCCCAGTATCGAAGTCCAGGGCAATAGTGCCGCGGCTCTTGGAAACCTATCATCTAAAGGTACGTCAGCCGAAGTATAACGATCATAAGTCGTGGGGTTCCTAACATGGTCTATGTAGTGGGCGATTACTCTATCTTCATTCGACACTGGAAAGAACCCAACGGAGGCATCCACGGCTATCTAAGCCGATTCCTTCAAAGCGGTGACGCTACATTCCAGCATATTGCCATTTGGACCCTCTTACAGCTCCTCGAGTCCGAAGATAAGGGCCTCATCGGTCTTGTGGGAAGATCTGAGGATATTGTAGACCTTATCATGGCCATTGCTGAGCGCACCCCTGAGAACGACGCAGACTTTGATGAGGATCAGGGTGAAGTTGTGACACTTGCGCAGAGGTGCCTGGAGCTACTGGGCCAAGGAATGCCCAAAGCCCACATTGAGGGTTAACACAAACTAACACCCTCCTTCGCAGCAGCACTTTCGGCTACTGCTGTGAAGGTAATTTGATTGATCACCCTATTCTTTCTTTCCTTTGTCTTCTTCATTTCATTACGTCATACCCTGGAGGCACCCGGCTCTCAATCTTGCCAAAGACAACCAGGTTTGTCCCTTGTGGTGGGAATCCGGAACGGATGGCATTTTGCGAGGTGTTTAAGGCGTTTTTTTGTTTTTCCATTTCTACTACACCATCTGCCCCCGCAGTGAGACGGCAAGGTTCGAATCCAGAGGATTATGGCTTTCTGTCCGTCTCAATGGTCGACAATATACCCAAGTTCCGCAGATGAGGTTCCCCTTATTGCAGGAACAGAGTGCGATGGTTGTTTCGTTGTTTGTTAGACGGTCCAACGGGCATGGCGAGCCGGGCCGGGGATGTCCGGCTTAACGAACCAGACATGGATGAGGAGGTTCCACTGGCATTGATATGGGATGTACGCTATACAGAAGCGTGACTTGGTTCCCTTGAGGGTTGTTATTGTTTTCGTCGCTTCTACTTAAATCCTTGCCTTTTTTTTCCGCTTCTCCAATCCGTGGAACACTTTCGAGGTTGCAGTATACTGAGTCAAACTTAGCCCAGCACTTTTTTCATTTCTGTTATGGCATTACCAGTGACTCAGTTACGTCTTATCATCATTGTAATTAGATTCAAGTTCTAATAATTTTTTTTTTTTTTTTTTTAAAAAAAAAAGAAAAGAAAAGAAAAAAAAAATACAATTGAAAAAGAACATTTCCTGTAGATGATATACATGAATATTTTATACATGGAACCTCTATCCCAAGAGCCTCATTATTTCGTAATATAAACACAGTTGGAAGGGGGCCGACGGAATAGCTCTCTTCCATCCTGTTGTTCTTTGTCTCAATTCCCGTCGTCTTTCACGGCTGCTCCTTCTCTACTCAACCTTCTTGAGGCCACTCCCTATCCACTTGAAAGGGAATAGGGTGGCTAAGACTTTGCCCTTGACCAAGGCTAGAGGCACCGGCCCAAAGTCTCGGCTATCCCTAGAAACAGTGAGGTTGTCACCGACAAGCCAGCAGTGGCCAGCAGGGACCTATACTCATGTGAGATATTTATAAGAAAAATTGAAAAAGAAACGGATGAAATAGAAAAGGCCGGCAAGGGCTCACTCCATCTCATGATACTCTGCGCTGATAAAGGCCGGGAAACTCACTTGGATCATATCATCGTGGGCACCAGGTGCTGTACCGGGCGGATGAAGAGCGACGTAATCTCCAGGCATGCCAACGACGCGTTTGAGGCCGCACCAATCACGCGAAACGGGAATATCGTAAGTAACGAGGTCGCCAACGTGGACATCGCGGCCATGGCGGTGGCGCATAGAAACTAGGACCCATTGGCCCATTACGTCGAGGGTAGGGAGCATGGAGGCGCCTTCGGCAGGCGTGAGGGAGAAGGCATAGTGGGAGATGACATGGTAGAGGGCCGTGGCTTTGACGACAGTGAGGGCGAGACGGCCGGCTCGGCGAGGATCGAGGATGGGGGTGCGTGGTGGCATTTTTTGCGATGGAAGGCGGGAGCAGAGGACGGGGCTACATTTGTGGAATTGGCGAAGGATGGTGTGCCCCGGGTGGAAGGGACCCGAAGGCCGAGAGAAATTGAGTTAGGGTTATCGAGGATTGGCGGGTTTTGTGGTTGTGCTTTGGTCGGGAGCATCAATATGTGAAGTTGATATGAGAATGGGATGAGATTTGAGGTGTGAGACATGAGATGGCCGAAGGTGGATAAAACGGGCTTGATTGGCTAGAGCTGTGGGAAGCTCCCCGTTTCTCAGTTACAACGTCAATTTTGCAGCGGAGCACTCCAACTTGGAGCTTCATCACCAATTCATCTCTTTCCCCTCCCGCCAACCCTCCTAATTCCACTCCGTCACCGCGACAATTTACGAAATAAATCCTTGCAACCATCCCCATAGGTTGCCATGACTTCAACACGATGCGTCGCGAATTTAAGAAGCGCCCTTTATAGGGTCTCTAGACCAGCAGCGATCGAAACGACGCAATCGATGGCAATGCCCGCGTGTTGTCTCCTCGCCTCCCGAACCCAACACCTACGAAAGGACGGCGCTCATACACAATCAATTCACCAAGCGAGATACTTTGCCTACACAGCAGCTCAATCCAGACAATGGAGCCGGGGCACAAGAGGCGCAGCCGCACAACAACAAAAATCAGCGCAAGCCGCCGCCTCCACCCTCTCAGACACGGACATCACAGCGCCATCAATCATGATAGTCATGGAAGGCAAGGGCCTCACAGGCCCGCACGAAACCGAAGCGGTGCTCCGCGGTCTGAACCTCAAGACTCACACTCTCCGCGTCGTGTCAACGGCGAAGCAGGCGGGCGACCGCGGTGGTGGCGGGCTGCCCATCTGCAAGATTTTCAACCGCGCCGAGGAGGCGGCGAAGAAGGCCAGTGAACTGGCGGCGCGGGCGGAGAAGGAGAAGCAGAAGGGGAAGCAAAAGTACAAGATTGTGGAGATCAATTGGGCGATTGCCGAGAATGACCTTTTGCTCAAGACGAAGCGGATGAAGGAGTTTTTGGAGAGCGGGTATAGGGTCGAGGTAGTGCTTTTGGGGAAGAGGCATGGGAGGAAGGCGACGGAGGAGGAGGCGAAGGAGGTGGTGAGGAGGGTGAAGGAGGCTTTGGGTGAGGTGGTGGGGGCGAAGGAGGCGAGGAATTCGGAGGGGAATGTTGGAAGGACGATGAGGATGTATATTGAGAAGCAGGGGTGATGATTGTGGTCGATTGGTGCCGTCGCATATGGACTCAGGACCAGATCAGGATTGTATTATTGTATTATATGTTCACCTACTCCGCCTGGCAGCATGGAAATGCATTGGCTGCACATAGTATGGGGGTATACAGGGAAAATCAACTACTGTGGGATGGATCTATTGATGCATTGATAGAGTAGGCCGATGGTTTGACGGGCTCTCTAGCCCACTGCTCGCCTTTTTGGGGCAACATAAGCAATTCCAATCTGTCCAGCGCAGTTATTCAATCGCTGCCGTATTGTAAGCTAGCCGCCCATCCTTTGCAAGTGGAAAATCGTCTGCTGGTCGAACTGAGTCGCTGTTCTCGGAGGACCTCACACACAACAGCAGCCATGTTCGAGGGATCCCGCCTATGATGCAAGCAATACGTGGATTGTCGAGGTGCAAATTCGAGAGTTCGATATATCAATATAATGCGTTTGCAAAATCTTTCCCCGCAACCGCAGTTTCTACTTGGTGAAGGTATCATGTATGCTGGGGCCAGCATCTCGGCCTTCATTCTCAGCTAGTAGGTGTTGGATTCCGGGTGCATAAGGGGTCGGACGATGCGGTCTTCTCTTCAGACCACGCCGCGAAAATGCTTGCGAGACAATATAGACTGCAGAAGGGTAATTACTCTCTTGCTACGAAGTAAGTTACCTGGCGAACCTGGGTGAATCGCTTTATCTCCAATTAGAAGTGAGTTCATATTACTGAGAGTTCGGCAAGGCTATTATCTAATGCATCCACCATTAAATTGCATCAATCTTCACAGAATTCATTCGTAGGAGTCCAGTGGTTTAGGCACCATATCATCAGGTAGATATGATTATCCCACTTCTCCGAGTATATGTAGGCGGGTTTTGAGATCAGAAATAGAACTTTGACGCTGGGGATTGGCCTACGGAGTGCCACGAGACGGACATCCTCGATTCATACCCGCTCCTCACCCCCCAATACTTAACACTGGACACTTACAGAGCATGTCAACGATTGACCTTAATAGCTCTTACGCCCAAGGACAGTAGTATCTTCTAGGGATCTAGGCAGCGCGGTGTACTCCAGAGCCTGTAAGCAGGGGAAACCGCAACCTCGAATGACGTCTGTTTGCTAGTGCGGGGCAGCATGGCTAAAATAGATCAGTGTGCCTTTGTACCTTAGTACCTGTGACCAAATAGTGCTTGTTTCGGGTTGATGTTCCAATGGCAGCTCAGAAATCGATCAATATTGTCGCAAAAAAATTCCATGTGGTTTGATCAATGATGACTCAATCCAGCATCTCTTACTGAGGTATCTCCATCTCTAACTGTGAAGGTTGAACAAAGTCCATCCATTAACCACCTAATTTGCAAACTCACAGTTGATTTTTCACATTCCACAGATTCTGTACTTGGAAGTATTATAGAAAGAATAACCAGAATAACAGAACATGAGACACTGACCATCAATCGATAACTCACACACATTTTACCCCACCACGTCCAACCATCCCCGATTTCTCTCTATCTCCCTCTCTTTCTCACTCACGCACGAACCACACCACCACGACACGCATACACACGAATCGCATTGCCAGCCCAATAGCCCACGAGTCTAGTTTTCAGTCACAATGGCTACCGAAAGCGGCGCACAAGGGCAAAAGCCTGCGGCCGCCACCCAGCCGTCGAATATCGCCGCCCCACCAAGCGCCGCAGCGCAAGGCACCAAACCTGCCGCAGCCGCCCAAGCTGCACCCGCGACCGGAGAAAAGAAGCTGACTGGCGCCGAGTTAAAAGCCAAGGCCAAGGCCGAGAAGGCTGCTAGGAGGGCCGCATCGAAAGTAGCTGCTCCTCCACCCCCGCCGTCTTCCAGCGCCGGCGATTCTAGAGGAGGAAAAGGAAAGGGAAAGCAAGATGCCCCGCAAGGACCTGCGACCAAGGCGCGCCAGGGTAGCCTGGTCCAGCCCCCCAAGGAGATCAAACCCACCGTCCCCGAATGCTTCAGTCATTTGTCCATGGCGAAGAGGATACCCATGACGCAAGCGGACAAGGATGTCCACCCCGCCGTGCTACTTCTAGGCCAGCAGATGAGCGCGTTTGTGCTTCGCGACAGCACCAAGAGGCTGGAGGCCACCCTGTTAGCCATGAAGAAGGTTGGTGTTTCTTCTGCGTATACCCATCTTTGTTTTCTCTGTGGACAAAAGAACCGCGCAATACTAACTTCGAGCACTCCAGGTCATCGAGTCATACACCACACCCGCCGGCAACACCCTTTCTCGGCATTTTACTTCTCACGTTCTCAACCCGCAAATCCTTTATCTAACCGAGTGCAGGCCTATGTGTTTCTCCATGGGCAACGCCATACGGTGGCTTAAGCTCCAGATTAGCAAAATCGACATCGAACTCTCCGATGACGAGGCCAAGAAACGACTTTGCGAAGAAATCGACTCCTTTATCCGCGAAAAGGTCATTATTGCCGGAGGCGTAATTGTAGAGAACGCCGCCGAGGAAATCGAGGACGAGGACGTCATCGTCACATACGCCAGCCACCACCTAGTCAGGAAAGCACTTCTCAAGGCCCATAAGTACGGAAAGAAGTTCCGCGTTGTCGTCGTCGACGATGCCCACGACAGGTCCGGCACCGAAATGGCGAAGGCGCTCCAGCAAGGGGGTTTGAACGTCACCTACTGCCCCGATCTAGCCGGTTCCCTAACGGTAGCACGTCATTCTACCAAGACTATTGTTGCCGCGGAAGCTGTATTTAGCAACGGTTCCATTTATGCGAGGGCCGGTACGTGTGATGTGGCCCTTGCCGCCGCGGATGCGAATAGCGAGATGATTGTGCTCTGCGAATCGATCAACTTTACCGAGAGGATGGCGACAGACTCTTTGACCTACAACGAGATTGACCCCGAGTTGGGTACCGAGACCGGCTTCAGACTGCTTTTCGATACTACTACCCCTCCCTACGTTTCGACTATTCTCTCAGAGCATGGAGGTATCCGTCCGCATATGGTGCCTGGTATCCTGAAGAGGATGGAGTTTCTTTAAGGAAAGGCGGCGTTGTATTGTAGAGACAAAAAAGGAACTATATCAAAATGGTTGGCCAGTTGATCCATACTCAGTTCCTGTCACATATAAAGCAATGTTTCCTCAATCGCCCTGGACAGTGACCTCTCAATAAGTTCCGTACAATAAGTGCTTTGTAAACGTCATTGATAACTGATGGGACAATAACTTTCTATAATGAACCCCCATCAGGTCCGTTGTAAATATTCACATATAGCCTTGTCTCTCCTCGGCTATTCGAGCTCTCAACCGCCATACACCACCACCCAACCTGCCAGGGATCTCTCGGAATGACACATGACGCCTACGCGTCAGCCTTCGCCGCCTCTGCATCCCTTAGTGCCTTCCGTGCCCTCTTCTCCAATAGACTTTGTTTCCTATCGCTAATCTGAGTGTTTTGTCGATCCTCGACACCCTGTAGCCAGTATCCGAAGGCCGCACCACCGGCCATGTAAACAGGGTAGACCCAGAGGGATTCCTTGTTGAAGAAAGGTCGCATCTCAATGCCCATCTGCCACCAACGAGCGGCGAAGCCTACAAAACGGAGCAACAGCTGTTAGAATCGGGCCGTCATCGCAAGAGGTATATAGGTTGGGAAATATAATTGCCGTACCGAAGCCGCTCCAGAAGAGGATCTTGGAAACCATTTTGCTGCAATTGAGGGGAGACGTGGATCGTTCGGGGTGTTTCGGGAGGTTCACAATTCCTTCAATCAATGGAAGGCTAGTTGGAAGACCTTCGGAGGAATTGGATCGAGAGAGGTTCGGCGCAGCGATGTGTGGTTCTTTCGTCGCAAGGTCGTGCGAGTTAATAGGGTGAGCAGCGAATCTTGCTCATCTGAGGTTTCTCCAGACTTACTTCGGCAAATACCTGGCTGAATCTTTGGCAGGGGTGGATTTGCCGACAAAGACCCGTCAAGACATCCAGAACTCGACCATTACCGATTCTGGAATGCGGTTCCTAGGGATGCCAAAAGCAACTGCGATTCCCCTGGTGTCTTTATCAATTTTGATGCCCCGAGAGACGAGGGAAAAAAAATTCCAGCATCGACCGACAGAGGCAATGGGCAATGTGTGAAAATTCGGTCGCATTCTCCTAGGTGCAGCACTGTGTATGGAGAGGCACTTTGCCTCTTCCCGCCAACACTCTTGTACCCTGATGCGAAGAACTTCGACTACCCTTAAATCGACCCTTCGAGATCACCTCTAGCCTTGTCATCGAATTCTACTTCCTTCTTTGAAATGGCGACTACCGCGGTAGAGCCTGAACAGGCTGGCGCGAGGCCGAAGGCTCCTCCCCGAAAATACAAGGCTTCGGAGCTTCCACTTCCCTCCGCGACGAGAGCGGCCATTGAATCTCTTGCCAATGGATTTAAGAAAAAGGGAGACTACGATTCTATTCGAAAGCAGGTTTGGGATAGTTTTGAGACGAGTGTATGTTTTATTCTTCCGACAAGATCTACACCAAGCCATGCCCTTCCAGACCTTTGGGCCACCCTCTCGCGACTGCTCACTGACTCTGATCACCAGGGCTATGAAACTCAAGTCACAAAGTCCATTCTCGAAGTCGCCGAGCAAGAAATCGAACGAAATCCCAATCAGCTCCTTACCCTCGACCGCGGAAAAGCAGCTGCGCTCATTGACGGTGCGCTGGAGAGATCGGGCATCTATCAGAAGGCCCAAGACATGATTGAGAAGCTCATCGACACAAGCGCTATCGAACAGCGTATTCGCGAGCTCAGACGAGCAGAAATCGGCGACGAAGAGGCCGCGGCCGAGCAGCAACGTGGATCGAAGACCGACGAGGAATACGCTGTGGAGACCGCCGCGAGGAAAGCGGAGCGCGAGCAATTGCGGGAAAAGCTCAGGCTCCAGGAGCTCGCTATTCAGGAAGAGAAGCGGAAGATTGCGAGAGAGGAAAGAAAGCGGGCGGAAAGAGAGCGGGAGAAGGAAGAGCTCAAACGCCGCGAGGAGCGTGATGCGCGGCGAAGGGAGCGCGAAGAACGACAGCGGGAACGAGAGCGGGAACGGGATCGAGAACGAGAAGAACGGTTGCGTAATCGAAGCCGAGATCGAAGTCGCGACCGGGATAGGGACAGGGGCAGGGAAAGGGATAAGGACCGAGATAGGGGTCGGGAAAGAAGCAGGGAAAGGGACCGGACTCGCGATTACGACCGGTCGCGGGATTACCGAGATCGGTCTCGTGATCGCGACCGTGACCGTGACCGTGACCGTACCCGGGATCGGTCTCGCCACCGAGAGAGGGACCGTGAGCGAAGTCGAGATCTTAATCGCGATTGCACTAGCTACAGGGACAAGGACCGGAGAGACCGAGATCGGGACCGGGATGAGGATCGGGAACGACGGAAAAATCGAGAACCCGAGCCCGCCACAGTGAAGGAGCTATCCAAGGAGGATCATGAGCGCCTTGAACTGGAAGCCCTGGAAGATTTACTTCGTGAATCGAAGGGGGTCGAGCAGAAGCAACCCGAGATCGAGATCGATGAAGCCTTGGCACCCCCGCCCAGGAAAGCCAAGCCTGCATCTGCCATCATGCCGATCAAGCGCGAGGCTTCTAAGGCGTCCGACCCTAAGAAGAAGGTTGGAGAGGCAACAAGGAGCTCATCCCGTGCAAGTGAATCCAAGACCATTAAAGAGGAGGCATTGCCACCGACGTCTACCACAGATACATCTAAGCGAACTGGCACAGGCGCTGTGAAGGCCGAGGAAAAACCCGATAAGAAAGATGCGGAGAAGGTGCGAGACGTTTCTCGTGCCTCCGCCCAAGAACGAAGTCGCGACACAAAGAACGACCGCGACGATAATTCCATGGTAGAGAAACGGAAACGTGATAGAGACGGGCGATCTTCTTCTCCTCGCCGTGAGCGAAGTTCCGATCGGTCTCATCGGCGAGAAAGGAGTCGCTCGAGGACTCGGCGAGATCGAGATCGAGACCGAGACCGCTCGCGGTCCCGAACACGTCGTAACGATAGGCGTAGAGACCGATCCCCGGCGCGCTCTGTTGCTAGAGGCCGGAGTCGTTCGGAAACGCGGCCTGAGAAGAGGGATCGTAGCCGTTCCCGGACTAGGACGGACAGAAGAGAGAGATCGGGGTCTAGGTCGCGAGCACGCAAGCGGGATAGGACCCGTTCTCGATCTCACGCACGCACGCGAGACCGCTCTAGGCCGCGTACGCCAAAGCGCTCAGATCGGCGTGATCGCAGCCGTTCTCGCGATCGGGATCGATATCGTGACCGTGACCGTGACCGCGACCGCGACCGCGATCGCTCGCGACGCCGAGATAGGACACGATCCCGAACTAGAACAGTGCGTCGAGAATCAACCCGCCGCTCCAGGAGCAGATCGAGTAGACGAGACGGCTCACGCCTCCGCGACCGTGACCGACGGCCCGACTCGATTTCCAGAGCAAAGTCACCGTCCATCAGCACCGCCACCGTCCCCCCCGTCGGCCTGGACAAGGAGGCCAGGGAGGCCTGGAAGCAGGAAGAAGTCAAGAAGCGGGAGCGAGAAGCTAAGGCCTATCTCGCAGCCCAGCGCGAAGCCAGGGAGAAGGGACAGCCTGTTCCCGGCATCGATGACAAGAAGAGTACTGAGGACGGGTCACCAGAGACGAAGAGGCGGGCGGGGGTGGAGGAGATTGATCGGTATGTCCCCAGTGGACGCGAACGTGAGCGTGAGCAGCGTGGACATGAGCGGAGTACCGCTACCACCGCCACTACCAAGGAGAGGGATGAACGGCCGGCTCGGCGTCGTAGTAAGTCGCCGAGTCGAAGTGCCAGTCCGGCTCGGGATAGGGATAGGGACCATGACAAGAGCAGTCGATATCGCGACCGGTCGCGTGATAGGGAAAGAGATAGGGATAGGGATGGAGATTATCGGCGCCGCGATCGTGATCGTGATCGATCCAGAGACAGAGATAGGGATAGATCTCGGGACAGAGCCCGAGATAGGGATAGGAGGGATCGGGACCGGGACCGGGACCGCGATCGGGATAGGGATCGGGACAAGGATAGAGAGAGGGATAGGGACCGGGATCGAGACAGAGATCGCGAAAGAGATAGGGACAGAGACAGAGACCGGGATCGCCACAGGGATCGGGACCGTGATCGAGAAAGGGATAGGGATCGACTTCGAGATCGAGACCGAGATAGGAGCCGGGACAGAGACAGGGATGACCGGCGCAGTCGGAGGGAGAGGAGCCGCAGCCGAAGCCGTAGCCGGCGCTAAGGCTATTTTACGACTAAGACGGCGGCGGCCTCTCTCATGGGCGACGCATTCCTTGGCCTCATGTACCCTACTACACTGGATGGTTTCTTTCTTTTAAGGCTCATTTTATTATTGATGTAGCATCATTGATACCCAGACGAAACAAAATAATCGCAAGAGCGTCTGATCTTTATCATTACTTAATACTATAGGAATGTACCCAGATCCGGTTTTATCTTAAAATGCTATCCGAGATGACTCGAGAAAGTGGACATTCCTACGAGTGTTCTTAGGAAGTTTCTGTTGACTTGATGAACCCAGGGAGCCATCTTTGACGTCAAAGACAACATAGCACGCTATCAACCGAGGATAAGCCGAGTAAAGCTACCCCACGTCAGTAGCCAGGTACAATTGTACCTCGTAACCCCTCCAACAATGAACCTAACAGAGCAAGTTCGACCCCGCCAAACAACACACCACTTGTACTATTGGATTCTATCAAGACTCGGGAAGGTTCAATGCAAACGCAGAAGGCACCACCTGCCTGTAGGAGTCTGTCAATCCATGATCTTTCTCTATAAGCCTCACCTCACCCTACCTTAACAGTCCTATTTAGCACTCTACCTTATTCAGTCCCTTAAACGTCCCATGAGAAGCCTTTCACTCTGAAAGAGGAAGCTCTCGGTGGATTCAAACCTTTCCCCCCACCTTTCCGTTGCTTTGTCGTGATTCTCGGTTCTCCACCTAAGCTGGAGGACCAGCTCTTCACATCGTTTTCATAACTTAGTGTTTTCTATCCCCAAAACAATTACCACCCTACTTCTTCTTGATTTCGCCCTCGTTGACTTCTATTCGTTGCCCTCGGAGATCATCAACGGGCACCATCTCATCCTAACCTACCCCCCGTATACCGTTTCCTAGCATCTTCTAGCCGAGCCTCCCGCCATGTCAAGTACCGGCATTCCTCCGAACCCTTCACCTAGCATGGTGTTGCAGCTGCTGCAACGAATGACCGATGCGGATCCAGACTTCCGATTCATGTCCCTCAACGACCTGCTCCAGCTCCTTACTATCGCAAAGCCTGACCTGCTCCACCATGAGTACAACATCGGAGCCCGGACGGTAGATGCTCTTGCGAAGGCGCTCGACGACCAAAATGGAGAGGTTCAGAATCTTGCCGTCAAGTGGTACGCATTTAATCCATATTAGCTACCTTTACATCTAGTGATGTGCATCATCTAACTGGCCTGGTGAATAGCCTAGGTCCCCTCGTAGGCAAGGTCCACCCGACCATCGTTGCGCCGATGCTCGACAAGTTGGCGTCACTGAAGCTCAAGAACTCGGTCGACAACTCCCTGCCGAGCATGGCGCTCCGTGCCGTTGTCATCGCCCTACCTCGACCGGTTCCCGGCGTTCCCCCCACGCCCGACGTCGCGAATGCTTACAACGCTGTCAGCCGCGTTGTCATCCCCCGCCTAATCGTTCCCGCGCAGCGCCAGCATCTACAGAACGAGCAAGCGAAACAGAAGCTCCCCCCGCCTCCGCCTTACATGTTCGATAAGGCCAGTGATATGACCCCCGAGGCCGTCGACGTCATGATCGAAGTCGCAAGGTGCTTCGGTCCTCTGCTTCAGACCTATGAAGCGGAATCAATGCTTGAGTCTCTCTTGAGTCTCCTCGAAACGGAGCAGGGCTCGTCCGTCATGAGAAAGAGGGCTGTGGCCGCTATCTCGATCATGGCTCTTTATATCTCAGACAGCGCCCTCCAGACTCTAGTCAACCACATGTCCATTGCTCTACAGAACCCCAAGGTATCATCGTTGACGAGGAGGTTATATATTGCCGTCATGGGCGCTATGGCTAGGTGCATTCCGCGCAGGTTCGGCCAAAATCTGCCTCACCTCGTCCCCTTTATTCTCGGTGCTTTGAGCGAGGAGGAGCTAGAAACACACATGGCCAAAATTAGTGACGGAGAAGACGTTGCCCCGGACTTCAACGAGGTCCACGAAGCTGCCCTCATTACCCTCGAGGCTTTCCTCTCGGCCTGTCCTCAGGAGATGCGCCAATACACCGACGACACAATCGCTGCCTGTCTTCGATTCCTCAAGTACGATCCGAATTACGCGTTTGGCGACGACGGTGATGACGAGGAAATGGGAAGCGATGAGGATGAGGAAGAAGAGGAGGAGGAAGACGAGGACGATCTGGATGACGGGTTTGACGATGATGACGATGACTCAAGTTGGAAAGTAAGACGTTGTGCGGCCAAGGCGCTCTATACCCTCATCTCTACCCGAGCGAGCGGTGACCTCCTCGAAAGTGGGGTTCTATATCAACAAACTGGGCCCATCCTCGTGAAGAGATTCGAGGAGCGAGAGGAGAACGTCCGACTAGAGGTCATCTCGGTACTCTCCCTCCTAGTCAGGAAGACTGGCGAGGGCGTTGTCCCGGTGGATCTCGTGGATGATCAAGAGCACGACCTTCACGGAGCTCTCCCGGTGAACCGAAAGCGGCGCCGACAGAGCAGCGTTGGTGGTGGCGTAGGCGGCCCGCGAATCGCTATGGCTGGTCTCGGGTCGCCCATTCAAGAGAGGGTACCTCAAGTCGGACCGCATGCGGATCTGGCGAGGCTAGCTCCGTCCATCATCAAGGCATCCGTCAAGCAGCTCAAGGGAAAGCTAGTCCCTACAAAGCAGGCCATCATTGGGCTGCTAGACGACATGGTCAACACACAGCGCGGTGGTCTTGGTGAGTTCTTCACGAGCATCTGGGCCCCAATCATGGATTCTCTCCAAACCTCGGGGGCTGGCGGTTCTTCATCTTTGGCTTTGTCAGGAGGAAACGCCTCTGCTACGCCTACCACCTTACGAATTGCTACGCTGCGACTGATCAGCGACATCTCAAAGACGCACTCCTCGAGCACCCTGCATCCTTATCTTGCCAAGATCGTGGCTGGGGTGATTAAGGCCGTTGATGACAAGTTCTACAAGATTTCCGTTGAGGCCATCCGGGCGGCGGAGGAGCTAGTTAAGACCATCACTCCCCCCAGATCCCGACAAACGGCCCAGAAATTCAAGGGAGAACTACAGAAACTGTTTGAAGTGATCATGGACAGAGCGAACTCGACAAGTGCGGATGCAGAAGTTCGCCAGCGCGCTATTCACGCGCTCGGCACACTGCTTTCCAGGACTTCGAGCGCGGACGGCGCCAACTTGCTGCCCTCGGAAGCTCGACAGGCAGCCCTTGGCGTCCTACTTGCCCGTTTGAAGAATGAGACTACTCGGCAGGCATCAGCCAAGGCAATCGACAGTGTGGCAGCCTTTAATACCAGCAGCGCGCCATTTGAGAAGCAGTGGATCCAAGAGGTGGCGCTTGAGCTTTCGACTCTTCTACGAAAGTCCAATCGTGGTCTCCGAGGCGCGAGCACACAGGCTCTGAAGCACCTTGTCATGTCGCCTGCCTGCAAGGGCCAGCTTGAGACGGGTACCGTCAACACTCTCGTATCTAGTCTACTACCAGTGATTGCCGATAATGATGCGTATCTTATGGGGCCCGCGCTCATGATCCTCAGTGTCCTGGTCCAGGAACGTGCGGACCTTGTACTCTCTCCAGAGTTGACCAAGGTCATCTGCAACTTCTTGAAAAGCGGCTCACCTACCGTGGTCATCGAGCCTCTAGTCTACTTTTTCACCAATGTTGGTGAGAGCGGAAAAGGCAAGGACCTCATGCGGGGCCTTTTGCAGATCGTTGGCGTGCAGGGAGAGGCTACGGTTTTAGGCCAGCTTATCGGCACTCTGCTCGTCTCTGGTGGCGATTCTACCGGTGTTACTCTCGAAGCCTTTACGAAAGAACTCGAGAACGATGCGAACGACGACACCAGGGCTAGTCTTGCACTGGCAGTCCTGGGTGAGGCGGGCATGCGTCTTGGATCGCAATCGACCCTCCGCCCAGAGCTCTTCCTGAAGCAGTTCCGTACTGAGCCCGATAGGGTTTCTCGCGCCGCCGCCGCGGCTCTTGGTCGAGCGGGTTCGACTAACATTGGAAAGTACTTGCCTGTTATCCTCCCGTTGATGACTAGGACAGGTAATATGCAATACCTCTTGGTGCAGTCGGTCAAGGAGATCCTTCAGCAACTCCCCGTGCTGACACCGGAGATTGAGCCATATGTCGACACAATCTGGGACCGACTTCTGGAGGCAGCGAAGCATGCGGACAACAGAGTTGCGTGTGCCGAGTGTATCGGCCGACTAGTTATTCTCGATGGGAGTAGGTTCATGCCACGGCTGCAGGTAAGTTGAATCTCACCTTTTTCCGGGTGTTCTCCCTTCCTCAAATATTCTCTACTAAAGGTAAATCTGACTAACCTACTTTCTTGATAGGCACTTCTCAAGGACCGATCTTCGGCCCTCCGGGGTATGGCGGTGCAGGCGGTTCGATACACTCTCCCAGAGAGCGACGACGCGCTTGACAGCATCTTGAGGAAGGTGCTCGTGGATATGCTTTACACTATGCTCCAAGACTCGGACATGGAAATTCGCCGAGTTGCCATGACCACTCTTAACTCTGCAGCCCACAATAAGCCCGATCTCATCCTTCCTCACATCGGCAACTTGATGCCATTCGTGCTCCAAGAGTCGGTGATTAAGCCTGAGCTCATCAGGGAGGTGATGATGGGACCGTTCAAGCACAAAGTTGATGACGGACTCGAGGTCCGAAAGGTGAGTAGCGGGGTCAGATAAAGCTTGATAGGTTTATGGGCCGGTGCTAATTTCTTCCTTTTTAAACAGAGCGCGTATGAGACTTTGTACGCTCTTATGGAGACGGTGTTCTCACGCATCAACAACATTGATTTCTACGACCGTGTTGTCGCAGGACTCCGCGACGAGAACGACATTCGCGCACTTTGCAATCTCATGGTTGCGAAGCTTGCTGTTTTGGATCCCGATGAGACGGGTCGGCGACTGGACTCGATCGCGGAGGCGTATCGCGGGATCCTCTCCACGAAGCTCAAGGAAGGTGCCGTCAAGCAAGACGTCGAAAAGCACACCGAGTCGAACAAGAGCATCCTCCGAGTCACGCTTCTGCTGCAGGATAAGCTCAAGGGCACAGGCGCTGGTCGTGGAGATGCCAAGGCTGCCACCTCGGGAGGATCTGGAGGTAGTCAGGTGTGGAATGGCTACTGGGATTGGGTTGTTAAGGACTTCGGACCCCAGTTGAAGGTGCTTCGTGACGAGAATCGGGAACTCCATCGGGCTTAAGGGAGTTTAGAGTGTAAGGTGATGAGCGTGAGGTGAAGAGTGTGAAGATGAGGAGGCATACACTCGAAGGAAGGGGGATGCAAGAAAATTTGGTGGTCGAGGTAATCGTGGTATTCATTTATTCCGTAGCGAGGTTCTTTTGCCTCGACGAGAAATGCAAAAATAAGTTTCAGCATCTTGCTTTTCCCCATCAATTGATCTCTCGATGAAAAGTACTCTTTCTTCCATAACTGAAGTTCCGATGGAGTGGCGGTACCAATTGGTGTGTTTTCTCATAATTTTTCATTTTATGAGAGGATGCTGGTATTAGGGAGTACGTGACATGTCGCTCTCTGAGGATGTCATTGACGTCCATTTGGTAGAAAAAGAGTCTGGAGCTGCATCTCTCGCAGAACTCGTGCATAAAGAAACAATTGGTTCGGTGGTGTAGTTGGTTATCACGCTTGTCTCACATCTACCAGATGCTGGACACAAGAGGTCCCCGGTTCGAGCCCGGGCCGAATCATCAATTTTTTTCCCCTGTTTTTCTCACTTCATTCAACTTTTTTTTTGCTTTCCTTTCTTGCTCGGCTTATCTATTTTGCTTTGCGGGCCATGGGCTGGCTACATTTTCTATTTCTTAACAAGTCACTGTGTATACAGCGTCGGCGACGCCATTGCCGCTAGGACATGAACGCTGATGCCCTTGCCTTGATAGTCCAGCGGACGATTGGCCTCACTTTTACTGAGCTGCTCTCAAAAGTTCGGATTGCCTCTTGCGTCTGGTATGACTGTACGGAACTTGCGCTCTGTATAAACTCTAACCCTAAGAGTAGTAGAGAGATGCTCGATGTTGACGGCCTGCTCTCGTCAAATGCGTCTGGCGACCCCGTCCGAGGAAATCTTAGTAGTATTAGTGGATGAATGGGTTAACCAGTGTGCTAGCGGGACACTAATCACAGCATCTTCGTGACGGTCTAAATATAGATATGCGAGGCCTAACGGGGCAGTACCCTTTGGATGTGGCTGTGTATCAGTCGAAGTCAAATCAAGTGATTGAGAGCACCGGATCTGTGCATCTGTGCCCAACTCAGTAATGAAGACCACGATTAATGGTAAGTCACTCTCCGCAGTCCAATGGCGGTTATAATCTAGTGCACAACCCGTCCAGTCCTCTGAAACAGGGCAACTAGCGCCGGCACTCTGCTGGACGATGCGCAGTACTACTGGAGGCCATCCTTCTGTATCGGCTCTCTTAGACCCTGTTATTGTACTTGTACCTCTGATCTCAAACGCGTAAGCCTTGCGGGGCTGAGCTGAGGTGGCCTGGGAGCATTGAGCATTGGACCAGGGACTTGGAATTGGGATGCAACTGCGAATGTCCTTAAAACAAAAACCTCGTGCCTCCTCAAAGTGCTTTTTGTCTGTTTGGGTCTAAATCAATTTACGATTCTCCCTCCCTTTTGTTTTTTTTTCTGTCCTGCTGGCAGTCTCTCAACAGCGTTGAAGACCGCCTTTCCTCTTTGAGTCCTTCGCTCTTCTATGTGATACTTGGTTGTTCTTGGCCGGCTCAGTCGTTCCTGCCGATCGTTTTCTATTCCAGCCAAGACCCTGAAATTGGCTGAAGTTTGTTGCCTTCGAACTTGGGGCTTCCCTCGTTGCTCCTGTCGCTGTCTCACCCCTTCAGCAAACACAGGCACACAACTCGATACCATCACGAACCACTTCGAGACCCTCAGAACACGAAGTCGCCGAAATCAACAATAACGGCGACTCCTCCTATCGCCACCACCACCACCACCACCACATTACAACAACAGTAGCAACGACAACACAACCATGGCTCCAACACCAGCAGCCCAGGCCCTCCACCACGCCCGCCGCGCCATCCCCCCCCTCGCCCTCCTCACCACCCGCGCTCTATCAACCCGCGCCCTCACCGTCAACGACACCCAAAAAGTAACCCTGGGCGTCATAGGCGCCTACGTCGTCGCCATCGCCCTCCTCTGGAACATCCCCTACGTGCGCGGCATCCTCTGGCCCTTCAAGATGCTCGTCATCGCCTTCCACGAGTTCGGTCACGCCCTCGCCGCCTGCTGCACCGGCGGCCGCGTCAAGTCCATCTCGCTCGACCCCAACGAGGGCGGTGTCACGCACATGCTGGGCGGGAAGCAGGCCATCACGCTGCCGGCGGGATACTTGGGGAGTTCGCTCGTGGGCGCGCTGCTTATCTTTTGTGGGTTTAACGTTGTGGCGAGTAAGGTGGCTAGTATTGTGCTGGGCGTGTGCTTCTTGGTGACGCTTTGGTGGGCGAGGAAGGATTGGTTGACGTATTTGACAATTGGGTTGGCGGTGGGGTTGTTGGTTGCTTGTTGGTTTATTGCTCATGCGCAGGCGTTGAGGTTTGTTGTGGTATGTATCACCTTTACTCGCTCTTTGTGTGAGTCCAACTACTAACCTTCTCCTCGTAGCTCTTTATCGGCGTCATGTCTTCGCTCTACAGCGTCTGGGATATCGTAAGTCCTTCCCACTACCCTCCTCTCTCTCTAGCCCAGCACAACTAACGCAACATGTCTAGTGCGACGACCTCATCCTCCGAAAAATCAACAGCTCCGACGCCAGCCAGTTTGCCCAGCGCTACGGCGGCTCTTCCCAATGCTGGGGCGTCATCTGGTCCATCATCTCCGTGCTCTTCATGGTCGCCGGCATCATCGCCGGTATCGCCGCCTTCCCTCAGACCTTTGCCGAGCAGGATGACGCTTCGAAGAAGTTTATCCCCACCATGTAGCGATGTTTCATGAAATTAGTCGGTTTACTTGTTCGGAGGGGTAGGATTGGATTGGATTGGGATGGAGTAGGGAATAAGGTTGAGGTTCATGATTTATGAGCGTGTATGTTTTTTTTTCTTTGGTTTTCCTAGGTTACAATACCCCAAGTCTTGTATGTCAAATGGGCAGGCGACAGATGATGAATCTGCAATATTGAAGTATAATGATATCATTCTAGGAGGAGAGGCTGATCAAACACGCCGATTCCCCGAACAGTCATCATGTTTTCATCCCTTCATAATGGAGCCGGACACTTTCCTTCCCCATGCCTATAGTCAAACATCCTGAACACAGCAACCGAGTACGAAAACGCCGCGATCAACACCTAAACTGATGATCAGTCCTCATCCTCCCGCCCAGGCCAAAGAAGGGGACGCCCGGCACTTACACAAACATGCATAATCTGATGACTCGCCCCAAAGATGTCAAACCTCCCTGGCCACCACTTCTCCGGAAACTTGAAAAGAACCATCAGAACGAGAAGAGAAAAGAAAAACAGGGGAGGAAGATTGAGAAACACCCAACTTACCTTGGCCAGATAAGCCCCCATCCCCAAAGCATTAAACGCCGCCGTCCCCAGCGTATACCAAACCCCCAACCCCTCCACATCCTCCCCCGACGCCCACCAAACCGGCACGACGAACACACCCCCACCAAACAAAGAAAACAGCACAGCCCTCCAACGACCCAGATGCGCCTCACCCAACGCGGAACTCCCCGTCGCCAAGCTCGCCGATATCCCAAGAGCGAAATTAACGGCGTGGTGCGCGAGACGGCGCGTTGTAGTGCGATGGCACGTCGAGTAAGTGGTGAGGGAGAGCGTGGAGCCCAGCATGAGGATCAGGACGCCCTGGAAGTCGAGGCGGAGGGTTCGTTCGTGGACAGATTCGCTGTGGGAGGCGAGGGTGTGGAATGTTACGGAGAGGATGAAGCAGGTTGCTACGCCGAGGAACCAGGCTGAGCAGACGAGGATGTCGAAGGGTGTGGCGAGGGCGTAGCGTGGGGGGAGGGAGGTGATGAACATGTAGTAGGGGAGGGGGAGGAAGATGAGGGCGCCGATGAGGTGGGACCAGATGTTGACTGTTTGAAGGTGTTAGTGAAGTTTTGAGGGAGTTGGACGGACGGGCGAGGTGGAGACGGAACCTGATTCATTGTGGAGATATGCCCAGCTCCTGAGGCACTCTACGACAGATCCGCATGCTCGTCTATCAACGATTTAGCAACTCGCTCACTTCTCTCACCAACTAGGAGATGAGAAAAAGGAGGATTAAACAAACCGATAGCCGCCTCGGATATGCTCGCTTCCCCGTCTATGAAAAGCTCCGTTAAGCTCAGGCCTCTCAGTCAGAAAACAGATATCCATGAATACAACTCACTGCTGCCACTCCGCTGCACCATCGTCAGCTATAGCCCGTCCATTCTCTTACACGAATCATCGATGCTGGGAAACAAACTCACGTAGTTCTTCCCAGAACAGCAACCTCCTTCTTGCTTTGCTATGCCCTTCTTCTCTGTGACCACGCCCAGTAGGAACCGTAAACTCCACCTCGGTCCTCCGAACCGTCAAATCAACCTCGCAAACCTCAACCCCAGTCATCGTCGTCTCCTTCCGAAGCCGTAGCTCCGCCGCTTCTTCGCTGACCATTACCGTCGGTTCCTTCCTTACCCGCATTGTGTTGCCTTTCCCTTCCCTCCTCGGAACCCGCCTTTGTCACCGACAGTTACGGATATTCTTGCTGTTCCTTTGGGAACTAAGCTTATTCGCAAGCAGGATTAAACTATATTGGAAAACCGCTTCACCGAGGCGTTCTCGGTTCCAAAAAAAAAAAAAAAAAAAAAAAAAAAAAAAAGAGTGTTCAAGATTGCTTAAAGGACGAAAAAGAAGGATGCGAAGGTCAGTCGGTAAATATCCCAAAAAAGATCTTGAAACACCCACCGCGCTCGGATATCTAGCAAATCACCCCCGCCAAACCACACGGACCGAAGCCGAAGCGGGAGCGGCGCATACAAGCAAAACAAAGCCCAATAGCTTAAATCCCGCCGGCAAATACTTCAAAAGACTTTCCCCTTCTAGCATTCTTCATGCTGCTTCGTACATGTGAGTTACTCACAGACTAGTCCTCTACTAAGCAATGTGCTTCTCTAAGAAACCAGACAAAGTTCATCAAGAGGAAATAGCTCAGATCCAGACATCCCATGGTGTTTATGTGCAGAATTGGCATTGTGCAATCATATATACCTCTAAAGCCCAAAAACCCAATCAATAGACACGAAGAGAAAACAAAACCACAAAAGGGTTGAAGAAGACACCCTCTGGTTCCAACCCCCTCCCTCCAAAATCATGGTATCATGGAGCAGAAAAAAACGCGAGCAAACCACCAACCAAAAGCAACAGTAAACGAAAGTTGTGAAAGAACCAACCCAATGAACGGCAAAAACTCCGAGCTCTCTTTCTTTTTTACCCGCCTCTTCTTGAGAAACCGGCCGTGAGAACCAAACGTTAAAGGAGTGACTATATACAGGCATGCTCTCCTCTCTATGCAAAGACCGGTCGTTAAAAAACAAAGATAATGAATGTGGTGGGATCATCCTAGCATAGGGTTCCCATAACTCGGGCGCGCAAGCTGTGTGTAGGATCTCGCGGCTTCTCAACTCTCTCTTCCGTCTTCGGGCAGGCTATTCTGCCCCCCCACTCTATCAAACGGATTCCTCCTCTCTTCAGCCAAAGGCGTAAACGACGGCCTAACGTACTCGTCATGCGACCGCCGTGGCCACCTGTGCGCCGACGTGTCCGCCCTTCGTTCGTGGAAACTGCGTCTGTTTTCCTGGAAGCTCGATCGAGTGTCGTGGAAGCTGGATCTCATCTCCTGGAAACTCGTCCGGATCTCGCTTCCCGCCGCGCCAGGCACGGTCAGCGTGTCCCCCGTGATTCTCACTTCCCGCATCTCCATTGCGCCGTCGGCAACAGGGCTGGTATCGATCACGTCTATGCCTTCGACCTCTCCCTTCTCAGCATCCACCTCTCTGCGCATCTCCTCTACTCGGCCTTCCTTTTCGACTCGCTGCATAATGTCCCAGTCGCCCGGCCAGTACACTCGTCGTACGGCGGCGAAAATCAGCTCGATGACGATGAGGCTTAGCAATACAAGTAGGCCAATGGTCCACCACGT
Organism: Scedosporium apiospermum; assembly: GCF_000732125.1. Lineage (NCBI taxonomy): Eukaryota > Fungi > Ascomycota > Sordariomycetes > Microascales > Microascaceae > Scedosporium > Scedosporium apiospermum. The sequence continues at coordinate 950,484 of NW_015971822.1, read as the reverse complement.
GAGGGTGTGGCCAAAGTTGTGCATAAACGCGCCAGGTACCTGGTAAATCTTGAGGCCGCTAGGATAGATGGCGCCGAGGAGAAGATTCCACATGAACCATCCCGTGATGGAGAGGAAGAGACCAGCAAACGTGATGATTGTCTTGTTGTGCATTTCAAGTACGCTGCGCTCCAAGTTAGTCATCGAAATTTATGTCTCCCAACACTGGGTGAGAGAGGGTGAGAGTCCACACTTACAGGAGCTTAATGTTGATGAACAAGACACCAACCGTAAAGCATGCGCTTCCCATGGCGTAGAGCGACGTATCCGATGTAAACTGCATGTTCCTATACACGGCCCACACAACGTAGAACAACAGGCAAGACTCGAGAGCGCCCATCACGCTCCAGGTGATAAAATTCATATAGTTGAACCCTTTGCACCGCTGACCAAAGTTATACAGCTCGGGAAAAGCCAGCAACGTCTTGGCGCTAAGGTCCTGGTCCAGAATACCCAGAATGATGACGGGAATCGAGGTAAACACGCCGTTGAAGACTGTCAAGCTCCAGTTCTCGTACAGCGACGTGCCCGTGTAGCCGGTGAACAGCTGGTAATGCGCCTGGGCCAGGAAGAAGAAGATTTCCTTCCAAAAGGTCGCGAGGACGTACTTGCTGGTGCGGATATAGTTCCATCGGCCGTGTACGAAAAGCAACCGTTGGAGGAACCGGAACTGAGCAATCGAGTAATCGGCGATACGGGCCGCCTGCAGACCCTCGCGGCCCGAGATTCCGACGCCGACGTGCGAGGCGAGAATCATACCAATGTCGTTGGCGCCGTCACCGATTGCGAGCGTCATCGTCTTGGGGACGCGGTGACGAATCTTCTTGATAAGCTGGGCCTTCTGCGAGGGGGAAGCTCGACAGCAAATGACGGAATCGACGCGAACAACAAGATCGTAGAACAGAGCGCTAAGAGTCTTGTCGTCATCGATGTCGGAAAGCGTCTGCCCATCAACGACCACCACAGAGTGAGGCACCATGCCGCGGCCGACTTCGGTCAACGTCGACGTGAGCGTGTCAAAGAGGTTCGCCAAGTTGGCGTCAAGGATATAAACCTCCGAAAACGGCTTACACACCCTCGCCGAATGGCCAATGTTAATGGCCGTCTCCCTCTTGTCACCCGTGAGCATCCAAACCTTGATGTTTGCCCGCCTCAGCTTATCAATGGTTTCCGGCACGCCCTCCTGCAGCTTGTCCTCGATGGCAGTGGCCCCAGCAAGGTCAAATTTTTGCTCAATCAGCTCACCAGCAGCCTCGATCCTCTCCTGTCGATCAACTAAGCTCGTCGTCGCTTCGTGGTAAATTTTCTTCCATGTGCGATAATCGTCTTCCTCGATGTAGCGGTACGCGAAGAGAAGGGTACGCAGACCTTCGGTAGCGAAGTCGTCCGTGTGCTGGAAACACCGTTCAAAGACCGTACCTTCGTTAATGGCGACAGACTCGTCGACGAGGCCTTCAAGCATCTCATACGTAGATAGAGTCAAACTAGGTCGTGGAGAAAGGTAGCCATCATTCTTGGACGCGACGGTCGGAGAAGTCACCCCCATGTCACTCATCGACTTGCGAAGGTTGCGGTAGTCGTGGCTTTCACGGCCGATATCCGTCGAAATGCGCCTAAAGTCGAGCGACGCGCGAGCCTTAGCAAGCGCCGGTCGGACGCCGGATGTCGAGGAACGGCTTAAAGCCATACTATTGCGGGGAGTTCCGTGCAAGCTCCGCCTGCGGATGATATTCTCTTGCTCCTGACTGCGGCGCCTGTTTGCTTGGATCTCGACTTCACGGGCCTTTTGGATCGCGAGGTTGCTCAGCTTCAAACGTGGCAAGAGAGCGCTGTCGGCGCCCTTGCACAAGACACAGATGCGACCGTCTGGCATCCGGATAATGATGGACATGCGCTTCCGCTTGCTCGTGAACTCGATGACATCGAGTATTTCAAATACTTCGATAACAGTATTCCCAGTGGTGGCGTCGGTGTACCTTAGCTTGATGCTATCGGCAGGACGGTCAATCATCTCATAGCCAAGGTCGCGGGCAGCCTCGACAAGGGCGAGCTCGTCGGGAGATGAGGCTTGATACGCAATCTGTCCATTCTCCTTGATTTCCGGCAAACAAGTATTACATAGTGCCATGCAGATGATAAAGTGCCTCGCCTTCCTCGAGAAGGAGGTATTGGGACGCTCGCGAAGATAGCGTAAAAGTTGCTCCGTCTTGGGCTCTGAACCAGCCGCCACACGAGTCATGGACCTAGATGATGACGCAACAGGGCCGCGGAAGAAATGACCTCCAGGAGTAACGGGCGAAACGGGCGAGCCTAGGTCGGACAACGCAAAGCTCTCACGGGCTCCGGCCGGACCACCGACACCGACACCAGTAGCCGCGTCATCATCGTCATCATCGAGTACCTTGCCAAGAGATGTAGTAGCGGCGGCGGCCTGCTTCGCCTTCTTCTTCTTCTTCTTGCTTTTGCGTAGACGTTCGGACTCTTCAATTTTGCGCTGCTTGTCGGCCTCGTCGCGCTTGACATCCATGTCGTGGAGCCACGGCATACCGGCGACCGACATTTTCCGGAAGCGCATGACGTTCTCCGTAAGGGTACCCGTCTTGTCGGAAAAGACGTAGTTTACCTGGCCGAGATTCTCGAGAATGGTCATGGTATTGGCCACCATGGGTGTGTTAGTGACGGGATCGTACATCTCCACGTCGCCAAGGAAGTAAAGCTGACCGAGCTTGATAATTTCAAGACTGATGTAGAGTGATAAGGGAATGAGAGTGTTGAACATAAGGAGGAAGGCGATGAAAATATTCTTGAAAGACAGGCTGGCGCCCATGAGGAACCACAGGTGCTTCTCAAAGCCAGCCCTCCACCGGTAGTATCCGATAGTCAGACCAATGCTGAGCATGACGACGAAGAACACGAGGAACAGGACAATCTTATTGACGATGCTCTGGATGGCAGGCGCCTTCGCACGAATGTTCTTGTGGGCATTCATCCGGATCTTGCATTCTTCGCCCGAGTTGACGACAAGTCCAATCGCTTCGGTCGTGTTGCGTACGGTTGAGCCTCGGTAGATGATGTTATTCGAGGTAAGTGGCAAGGTCTCGCCATTGACGGTAACTCGTCCGTCATAATTGTAGAGGTCAAGGTTTGGGTCCTCGGAAACAATCTCGGCCTGAACCGATCGAAGGCCTTCAAGGTTATGGCAGCGGCCTGCGAGTAAGGGGCAGCCCTGTTTACTCTTGAGGTTGGTCTCGCCGTCCAGTGCCATCGTCTCGATGTAGGCAACGCAGTTGGGTCCGGTAGCGTGAAGGAGAATGAGGTCGGCGGGAACATTATCATCACGGTTCAGGCGGACAATGTCTCCAACTATCATGTCCTTCCACTCGACGCGCATCCAGTCGCCATCCTGCTGCACCTCCTCGATTACATCTTCTTCGTCCCTCGATGAGTCTGTTTTGTCGGAACGCTTCTTGACGCGGTCTATTAGCTTGTTAGGTCGCCTCATGCCGGACTCGTCCTTGGTACCACGAAGCACCCAGGCACTGCTGCGGTTCTCCGCCTTGTCGAGGGTATACCGCCGATAGTCATCATAGCCCTCCTTCGCCATACTGAACGACACGAAGATGGCCAGTGGTACTATGGTGGTGTATTTGCCAGTCGTGCTCAGGCCGGGAATCATTTGCATGGTGCCCATAACCAAAAAGTAAAAGTTGGCCAGCCTGCTAAACTGGAAGATGAGCTGCTTGGGCAGGAAATCCCATACGGTATATCGACTAGATCTGATGAAGTTGTTAATGTAGGGCTTCCCAGACCTCTCATCCACCAGGTCCTGGGGGCAGTGGCTCGAGATATCTAGCGGGATGTGGCGTCCATCGCGACTGGGTGGCAGAGGCTTCTGGCGCAGTAGGCCTTCTATAATGTATTTGCGGTATATAGACGCGGCGCGGTGCTTGACGGCATCGGCTGTGTCGTTCAGGCGCGAGGGCCTTAGAAGCCCGAACTTCGAGGTGAAGGTGTAGTCGGACATGGTAGCAGCACTCGGGGTGGCGGTAACGGTGAGGGTAGGCGCATCATCGTTCATGGAGAGCTTCTCGGAATTCTTCACGGTGGAGGAGTCCGGCGGTGCCCTGGACGGAGACCTCGAGGTATCGTGGTGAGAGAATCGCACGTGATGACGATCGTAGTCATTGCGGATATTCGTAGCAGAGGTCGAGCGATTTAATCTCGCGCTGGTCGGGCTAGCGATGGTAGAGGAAGAGGAGGGATCGAACTGATATCTACGGGCCGGAGAATGATCTCCAGAGGGAGCATGGTAAGGACCGGAAGAGTGATCGAGGGAGCGGGTAGATCGAGATCGAGCGGGATCATTCGGGACTCGCGGGTGAGAGGAGTCGCGAGGGTGGTCCCCGCTCGGGCGTGAGGCCATGAGGTCAAGAGAAGATTCACCATCCGTCGACGAAGGTGTCAGATGGCCGGTTCGCGAAAGGCACTGTTCTCTTGATTTGTCTGTCCTCTATTCCCAGGATCCCGTCCTGTTTCGGGGGTTCGATGCTTCGAAGTGGGTGTGAACTGCCGAGGTCACGGCAGTTCGAGGAAAATAAAACGAAAGAACGGTGAAGCTCGACAAGGAGTTCCGAAACCTTGCACGAGGGTAGGGATAAAAAAATCCGAGGGCCAAGGCTGGAACAGACTGAGAAAAAAAGAATGTAGTGTAGCAAGTTTTAATTCAACGACAGTTCATCAGCAGGGCAGTCTCGTGTAGTGTGGACGGAAGTTGATTGGCGATGATATTGCGTGGGTGTTCCAAACACTTAAACACTTGGCAGAACGTGGACAAGTGCAGCAATCATGGGGGTGTCTGGCAATTACTGGGATCGTCAAGCGGACTGGGAAGGTCGGTGCAGGTCTGGACGGGTAAAAACACGAAAAAGGCTTGGCTGGCTCTCCAGGCTAGGATGGGATCAATTGATGGATGGGGAGGATTCAGGCTCTCGCCCAGGAGAGGAACAAATAAAAGAATGGACACAGAAAGCTAGCCAGGTCTATATAGAATGATTGAATAGTGTTAAGATCAATTCAATGATAGCGACTGCATGGCAAGGTTGGAGGGGAGAGGAGAGTGGGATGAGAGTGAGGGAAAATCAATGACAGGTGAGGCCCCGTTGACATTGACGATGTTTTGCGGCCGAGTGCTGTTTCCAGTTTCCCGTCTCAGGGTCTGGGGATAAACCACCGCTAACTTCTACCTTCGGTATTTTTACTTTATGTTAGTTGTACTTACGCAAGCGCACATGCGCCGCTCTTCACTAAAACCCGCCACACTCAATCAATGTGATCCTTCTCCCTGATGGGGTTGTTTCGTTAATATGGGGCAGGCCCAAAGCCCGTATTAATTTGGTACCAGTTTAACACTTCGTACTCGGGATTTGGTGATGCGCAATCGGCGGACTCCAAGTCTCCGCAACACCAGGAACACCAGTACCGCCAGTCAGAATTGATCAATGCAGTTCAGCAAAGTCCCGGTCCGCTGTCAACAACGGAATAAACTGCATTGAAGCAGTGCAGCAGTCTACTTCTACCTCGTAAGACTGTACTATGTTGCACTTGGACGAAAAGTAGACCGCCAACAGCGGGGCGCACGCAGAAGAAACCTGAAAGGGCAGATTCATGATTGATCCAATCATGGGCGATCCAGGTCATGACAGGCGGCGTGGTCTGGTGGCTGAGTCCGCCCCGATCCCCCCCTCTTCAAAGCCCGTGGTGGTCGGGAAAAAAGAGCTTTTTAGCGTGGGAAAGCATTGATTTGAGTGTTCTTGCTCTCCTCACTGGGATCGATCCCTCGTAGTGGGTGCATTGTGGTGGTGGAGTGGAGTGTAACTCAAAGGCTGACGCAGGGTGCTACTCTATAGTCTCGTACTAGCAGTAGCGTGCTCGTGGTGTGGTCTGGTGTCTGCATGTGGTCCCCGCCTTGATCACTTGTACATTCGAAGTACAGTACTTCGTATCTTCCACATTCCACCAGGCCAAGGTAGTGTATGCGAGTAAACTACCTGTATACAAAGTACAAAATCCATGCACGCTCCTCTGTACCTCCCCAAACCGGACCTCCCGCCCGCCGCCAACAAGCAAGCAGCAGGAGCAATCGACCATCATGGTCGTAGCGGAGGGTTTGGCAAGACGGAAGGACCGAGGGACCGTATCATGTGCCCTTGCATGAAAAAGAACAATTGGAAGGCGAGTTTCTTGGAAGTCAACTAAACCAATACGGAGGACGAAGTACGCGCTTCATACTTCGTACGTGGAAAGTAATCTTAACATTGATTGATCTTGATCACAATTACGGAGTATCATTATCGCCACATATCAAATGCTCCATCCACAACACCAGGACAATTGCTTCGCTTCGTACCTTTGTAAACTCAGCACAGCCCGCTGTCAAACATCCTCCTTACGCATTATCTCAAAGCCAAGCAGGGTCCGTACACCAGACAAGTCCGGAGTACGATTTTCTCCGAACAGAGACCAAAGCAATCATTCGTTGGTTCGCCCCAACCCAGGAACCCAGAGATAGCCTCCCATCGGCTGATTCTATCGACTCGGCCTCGATCTCTAGTACTGAGTACGTTTATGCATGCAGAAGGCGCCCGTCGGAAACACCTTGTAGCGCTTCCGCTTCAGATACTCTTTCACCGAATGTTCACCCCATCAGCCCATCGCCAGCGGATGGAAGGAGCTTAATTCGAGCCACAGAAAAAAAAAAAAAAAAAAAAAAAAAAAAAAAAAGGCCCAACAAAGGAGGAGAAACAAAAATGCCGTTTGTCTTCTTGGAAGCCAGGCAGGACTTAAAGCCACCAGAAAAAAGTCAAACGCCAAGGGGAGCACACGGAAGCATAGTTGAGCCCACTCCTGGCGCCCACACTAAACCCCGGATTGCCTTGATATCAACGTACGAAATGCTAGTAGTGTGCGGAGTTACGGTATGGACTGGCGCCATAACCCCATCATCAATGGTGGTGTAGAGCAAATGCTTCCCAAATCCTGCGCAGCCCCCCTTTCTCTCTCTCGAAGAATCTACCAGACCAAGGTGGCAAATCCTCCTAGATTAGAAATTTTCCTGTTCCTAACCGTGAAGAGAGATACCCAAAGAGCCAGGGCACCAATGGTTCCAATCCTCCTCTTGCCAATCCAAACCCATCGCCAAATCTGCATGTCTGATATGCTGCAGCACGTCCCGGCCAGACGGGAGGGCTCCCCGCTACGCATCCATCCATCCATCCATCTCTTGACCCATTAATCGTAGACGCGTGGCTCCTCGTGTAGAAGAATAAAGAGGAAAAAGAAAAAATCAAAAAAGAAGAGGAGAGAAAAAAGCCAAAGACAAGTCCTCGCCAAGCAGTCCGTGTCTCACCCGGACAATTTGAACATTTAGACTACCATCACGTTTTACATTTCCAAAAACACCCGGCTTCGTAGAAACAAGAATCTGTAAATGACGGGAAAAGAAGCTCTTCCGTTTCGATCCCCACCCTCCCCCTCTGGGAACTTCCAAGTCCTGGAACCTGAATCGATGGCAACCGTCTCACTCCTCGACCTGCCCAAAGCTCCTGTGTCATGAAACTTATGAGAGATCGTTCACACAATTTGCGTCGTTTCCGTAACTTCAAACTTGATGGTTTCTTCTATTTTTGTCTTTTCTTCGTTTCCTTTTCCGATTTCGTGACGCATGCCCTCCTCTCACTGGCCTGGCTTGCAGCAAGAGCCTTTTTTATTATTTTTTTTATCAGAGTTTAAAAGAAAAAACCAATCATGCAGTCGCCATGATGACTGCAGATCCACGCGGAGCTTGCGTGGCCCAGCAAGGCAATCCATCACGAGCTTGAATACGAGAGTGAACACATCAAGATAAAGATTCTTTGGGGGACAAAAAGTCAATCCAAGTGACTGTGCAAAGTATATGAAGTCAATTATTAGGTTGAGAACCTAGCGTCTTCTCGAACAGGAGAAACGGCTCTCGTATTCTGTCAATACTGGAGATGCGCGCTGGGCAGGTTAAGAACAAGTATTATGTCCTGCGCGGTAAAGGAAAACATTGATGCCAAAAAAAAGACGAACTTCCCAAGTCGTGTTCAGTCGTCCGTCCAACTGGACTCGACCGGGCAATCAATCCCACCCCACTGAACGAAATCGAGGAACAAACAAGAGACGCCCAGATGCGTCTGGAGTCGCCAAGCGACTGCCCGAATCGAATGTGCTGAATAAAGCAACCCATCATGTCCGGAGAACGTACGTCAAGAGCCTCGCGTCGCGTAAACCAGAAGCGACAAAGAGACAAAAGCGTGCAGAAAACAGGTATGGAATAGACAATAACGGGAGGGAAGAAAAAAGAAAAAAACAAACAGCACAAGGCTAGGGGGAGGAAAAAAGCTCTAGGTATAGTCTCGAAAACCACCAGAAACGCCTGGTATAATGATTTCAACATGAAACGACAAAGGAAACAAGACCAATATTTTTCAACGACGGGGGAAAAAAGGAGGAGAGAACGAAACAGAAAAAGAGACCAAATCCAAGATAAAAAAAATAAAAAGGGAAAAGAGGCAAAATTCGGATATCAGAATAACTCATTTCGTCGTCGTAGATTGCTGTTTCAAATCCCTTTCCCAATCTGTATACGCCCTTCCACATCTCTATCCCAAGATTCCAATCAATTGACATTGTGTTCCCCTTGGGAGTCAGTCTGTTAGCACCGTAGCGCCCCTTATTGAGCAGCTTGAGGTGTGGCCTGCGCCATCCCTTGACCCTGACCGAGCCCATGTCCCATAGATTCGGGAGAGAGGCTTGACGGCTCAGCCGAATCAAACTGGACAAGCTGGTTCATGTCCACCTCGGACTGCTGCTGCTCGACGTAGGCTGGTGAGTGAGGGTGGAGAGGAAGGTTGATGCTATGTTTCGAGTACATCTCGTTCAGGTTCGTGCCGTCGTCAGATACTGCGCAAGAATCGTTCATCTGATAGGCATCGGCCGAAGCAGGGCGCCCTAGCATGGCCATAGGAGGCGACTGCTCGACGATCGAGGGCTCCGAGGGGCCGTTGAAGGACAAGGGCGAGACCGAGGGAGGAGGCATGTTCGACGGGTTAACCATGGGCGAGAGGAATGTGCTGCTGTACGGAGTATTCACTGGGAGTGGAGTTGGCTCGGGGCCTTGCGCAGCGAAGAAATTAGGGCTCGAGAAATCCGAGGGCGAAGCAGTGGTTGCCGACATGGGGTACTGGCGCATGTCGAGGCCGAAGCCAGCCTGGGTGTCGATTCGCAGGTTCGGGCCGATACCATGGGGTTGCTGAGGCACAGGCGCGAAGATATTAGGGCTGGCCGGTTGAGGCGCTGCCTCGCCAGGCTGTTGGATGTAGAAGGACGGCATCGGCGTCTGGAAAAGGGAGAAGTCCACAGGCATGGGAACGGAGCGACTTCGCTGTCGCTTGTGGCCGGGTCCGCGCATACCAGGCTGCATGTTGTTAATGCCCCACGATTCCTGGAACATGCCGACGTGCGGTTGGGCGAAGTTGGGTTGAGACGAAGGACGGGCCGTCGGCGATACGGGAGCAGAAACCGACAGTGCGTGCGTGTCAAACATGGGTGGCGGGGCTTGGTGAAGGTGGCGGTTCATGAAGGACTCGAGGGAAACAAGCTTGGCAAGCTGACCGCTGAGAACCTTGGGGCTTCCACCAAGGCGGTGGATGAGGCATCGCGAAGCTTGGAGGTCTTCGGTGAAATCGTTCACCTGGTAGAAACCCTGAGCGTTGGTGCTCGAGTCCATGAAGAAGTGAGGCGGGCGGTTAAGCTCGATCACAATACCACCAGGTTTAGTGGGGTCTCCCTCGTTGTTCTCGAGGTAGATGCTCTTGACGTAGGCAAATGGGTACTCGATCTTGTACCCGGCCTGTTCGTTGTTGATGTAGTAGGTCATCGTACACTTATCGGGAGAGTAGAAGACGATGAGATCCATCATATTCTGACCGACACGCGTCCAGGTGCCAATGCTCAAAGCACGACAGGTGAGATGTTGAATGACTGGGCGCGATCAGTCAGCACCATACAGAGAGTAGAGGCGGGAGTTTTACACTCCAATGTCGGGCGAGCTAGATATAACCCGCACAAGGAACTAAAGGAAAGGGAGGTGGAGTTGGATGTCACTTACGAACTTTGCCTTGGCCGGTCGGGTCACCGCCAAGGAGCATCCCATTTCCATAGGGGAAGAGTCCAGTGCGGCCTAAAAAGCTTCCGCCAAGACCCTTTCCGGATTCCATGGCCTGCATGGCAAGATACTGGCGCATGGACTCGGGGATCGAATCCAGATCCTCACCGTTCTCAAGATGCTTCTTCGCCATGAGCTTAATCTTGGCGCGTCTATCGTGGTTGTTCAAGTCAGCATGCTTATGGCGACAACGCCAGAATTTGTCTCCTGGAACTCACCTGTTCTGGAACCAGATCTGGACAGATCGTTGTGTCATGTTGATTTCCTCAGCTATCCGGTCTCGCACTTCAGCAGTGGGAGTAGGGTTCTTGCTGAATTCGAGCTCGAGAGTCGCGAGTTGGTCCTGGGTCGCCCTCTGCCTCTTCTGGTTCTTCTGCTGCTGGGTCAAGGTACTCTTTCGAGGGGGCCTCCTCGACGGGGTCTGACCATTTGTAGGTGTGATATTGGTCAGTGGCTTGTGTTCCGTCTTAGACTCAGACTTGATCGGCGTGACTGAGGATCCAGGCGAAGGGGAAGGGGTCGGGGCACCCGGTGTCCCGGCGTTCGGAGCAAGCGCCGAAGGCTCAAGTTTCGTGGCCATTCTTAAGATTTCGCCGAAAATATAGTGCGTGTGTGCGGGTTGTTCGATGGCTCGACGAGTTCTTTCTGCGGGTTCGGAATCGAAGTAATTCGAGCGGCCGGGTCAATGGTCGTCGAGAGATCGAGAAATAAAGAGTGTCGTCTTAGTTGGACTAATTAAAAAGGCATATAATAGTATAAACCGACGGGGGAATGGATATGTCGCGGAGTCGTGGAAGTCCAGGATGAAGACTAATAGGTTAAAGGGGAAAGAGTGAATGCGCGACTGGATAGTAAAACTGTTCAAAGGAGTGTCGTCCTATCCCTATCAAGCAAGGAAAGAGGATACTATTGGGACCAGGGACTGGTGATTGAAATCGTGAAACGTTGGTGTGTCGAAAATTGGGATGAAGAGCTGGGAGACAAGTCAAGCCTAAATGAATGTAATGGAACCCGGAAGGAGTGAACGGGTTATTCCGAACTAGCTAGACAGTATTTTGAAAGAGTGACAGGAAGGGAAAAAAGAAGAAAAAGAAAAAGAAAGACTGGGGAAGAGGACGGTGAAAGGCAAAATGTATGGCCTCGACGATCGATACGCAGGATGAGGATAAGAAAGGGAAGAAGAGCAAGAGAGCGAGAGAAAAGTGGTGGGCGGATAACCCTGGTATAATACCAATGCCAGGGGTGGGAGGAATGAGTGGGCGGGTTTGGGAGGGTGTGGACTGTGGAGTGGGTGAGAGAAAAAAAAGACAGTGCTAGCCTGTCTGTGCCTGCCTTGGACTGGAGGTGTGGTGGTGCAAGGACACCGCTCTTCTGGTTCGAGCAGGCCAGGGCTAGATCACCCAGAGAGAGCTGTGGAGAGGTGCAGAGACGCCCAGTCCTCCACACGACCCCATCTCCAGGCCTTAAGGGACGCCGACTTTTTTTTGTCTACCTTTTTTTGGCGACCGGTTCGCTCCTGCTTGACCTGGCGATGTACTAACAAAGATCGTTCTGTGGTTTAGCGGGCCCGTCAAATCCCCTAACCCGCTCTCCACTGTGTACTTCGCTCTTCCTCTTTTGTAGCTAATACCTTTCTGGAACTGGTAAATACCATAGATCCTAAAGTAAGAGGTACAATCCCTTCAGGACCCGATTCTCTAGTCCTCAATCCGTACTGTGATACTTGGTGCCTGTATGCTAGATGTACCCTTCATATCTGAAGGAGGCCAACTCTGGTTGGATCTTCAAAGGACGGGAAGGAGACCAACCGAGCTTCTTTGTCCGACCACATCACGGCGTCTTACACCAAGTCTTGGATATACTCGGTCTCTCCTGAAGTCAACTAAAGATGACAGCTATGACTGGACACTTCGGCCGATCTTGCCGCCCTTCCAGAGGAATTAATAGCTGGTCTTTTCTTCTTTTCCCTCCCATAATCCATTCGAAAAGAAACAGCAGCGATTTCGTGGACATAATCTTGTGGGTTTCCCTTACTTCGTACAACGGAATATGCCCAGTGTCATACATCGTGACCCTGGTGCCAGATGTCAGGCACAGGTAATGGCCAGGCCAAGTACCCGATACCACTATTCGACGAGGAACGGAAAGAATAGGAGTACCTAAGAACCAAAGAGACAATCGACGGGTCAAAGGTACTGGATACTTCGTGCTGCAGAGTACTTCCTGCATGTCTGGAAAAGAAAAGGGGTACAGCACAGGCATCCTTGAAGATGTACGAAGTACGAAGTAGTGTCGCATTACTCCCCCAACATTGTACGAAGTAGAGAAACCAAACAAGACTCACGTTCTCTTGGGGACCAGATCTCCTGACCACACGCGAGAACAAGGACCGGGACAGGGCAATGTTCTCTGCGAGCACGCTTCGGTCTCATCTAGACCAGAAAATAAAGAGGTTAAACGTTATGTCATGATGGTGCACAGAAGCATCCCAGGGTTTTTGAGGCTGGTCATAGGAGGAGGCAAGGCCGCCGGGAAACCCTCGTGAGAATTCCTTCCACGGCTTTCGAATTGGACGCCGAGACGTGAGTGGGTCTACGAAGTCATACTTTGTACGAAGTAAACTAGTTAGGTGCATTCCATGATAAGTTCGGGCAGGGTACGTACTCGCTTCGTAACTACAAGTGCACCACACAACCTCGTCAGTCCCCAGTTCTCACGGACGTGTGATTCAATGGCGCTAACAGGGAGCAGACAACTTGCAAGGCGAACGGACGTTTCGGGGCTGCGATTCTCTTGATCGGAAACACATCGACTGGAGAAGCCACCAAGCCAAAAGCAGAAAAGCCTGAAGGGATTGCAGGGTATAGGTGGGGTCTGCGTAGTCCTGACACTACGACACCCTTGGACGAGGAGGATGGTGGGAAGACTCTGAAATAGTGTACTGAGGTACTCCATAGTGTCCACTTCCTGGACAGAGGCCAGTGGAGCAGCAAGGGCCAAACCTTTGTCATGCGAGAAGTCTCGCCATGAGGCACGAAGCCCACGGTTTTTTGTGTGGGCGGATTCAAATGGGGGCCTTGTCAGCCCAGTCGAAGCAGTCCACTGGCGCGTCTCGCCCCAAGATTCGCCGGCGTCTATGCAAGAAAATCCCGGCCCCCTTTTCCAAGCCTAAGAAGTAGTTTACGAGGTATACAAGTAGAATGTTTATGCGTCGCCAGCGCGTACAAAGTAAACATCAGCGCGATTATAAGCAGTTTCCACTCCTTTTCCATTACCGAGGAAAGTTGTAAGATAGTGGAGTTAGCGTCCAACATTCCAAGGTTGTGGAAGGATAGAATAAGCAGTGATCACTTTTTTGGAGGCTGACCTGTAGTGCCAGGGGAGAGGAGCGTGTTCCTGACACTAGAGCGGGATTGGCGTAGTGCCCCTTGCGCTACTCCAGAGGAGGCGCCCACTAAAAATCGACAAGGTACATCTTGAGCGCTCAATCCAAACCATCAAAGGAAAGGATCAACCACGCTGTGCTTCCCACTGACTGCATCTCGACGGCGAAGAGGCTGGACAGAGTCAGGTCGGGCAACTTCCTGCCTTTCGCACTGTAATGTACACCGCCGGTGCGAGGAGATCTACACTTTACCGAGGGACAGGACGGTTAGAACAGTGCATTTAGGGTACCTGCACCGATTCAGGGGTAAGAACAGGGCTTGGCAAACCGACCGCACTTCGTACGAGGCATGAGTACTGAGTACTTCGTCGTGCCAGCGCCCGCCAATGCAGGCGATGGCGGTGAATGATCGGGCCTCTTCCCGGCTAAGGGTCCTTCTCTAGGGCATGAAAGGGTTCAACGTTTAGGCCGCCTCCCTTTCTATCCTGAACAGCGCCCTATACTCTTTCTATAGGAGTGTGGCGCCGGGACAAAGAGTGGACGCTTTCTCGGTGTTGACGACGCGAGGACGCGGTTGAAGGCAAGGGATGAGGGGATCTGGTATTAACTCTTGATGTCTTTTGATCTCACGAGGCTGAGAGGTTAATGTATCGCGATGACATATCGATGAGCTAGTCGATCAGTTCGGGCTCTCGGAGCACTGTTATACGAGTTAAGGACCACTACTTACACTCGAGTTCCAGAATGCTCTTCGCACATATCCTCTCCGAAGCGGTACCTCAAGCCCCATTCTCAGTCAATTGCAGTCAGACAACTATTCAGAGTAGAATTTCTGCGCGGAACGCAGAACCCTTAAAAGAGGATGCCCTGGCTGGATGAGCCAGTTTGTGGAGCCGCTCGCTCGCCATCATTGATGCATTCCCTTGCTTCGTGGGCGTGGAGGGGGTTTGAAGAGCTTGCCACTGCAACCCATCATGATAAGGCATCGATTGATACTCCAGATGCAGTGTTGCACAGTGTTCGAGTTAAGGCGCCCCAACATCGAGGATACCGAAGTCCTATAGGCTCGTTGTTACGAGGTACACGAGACAATACCTCCAAAGAGCTGCGCATCTACGCCTGATGGTCTCGTCTTGTGCTTGATAGGCTCGATCGCCTAAGACCCTTAATACCGAAGGATCCAAGTATTTAATCGTCGAGTGCAGGCAAACAATCCAGGGTCCTATTCTCCAGGGATAGGCCAGGACTAGCTGCATCATGTGCATACAAAGGATGGCATGGCTTGTATTAGCACCAAGACGAGAGTTCCTCTTGATGTTTCGCCGTGTTGAAAGTTACCCCGATCTGACAGGATAGAACAGTTCCAAACCACAGGATGGGAATGAGGCGAATAGAAGATTTCCAAAGTCGATATCAATTGATGTTTGTTTCCTGCTTCGCATATGTAGACCAAACCCGATTATCCCACCTGATGATCTCAGGTATTATCGATTAATGGTATCAACCCCAAGTTACACCACAACATCAACATCTCGTCTCCGAGTTCAGTATCTATCCCCATGTCCATCAAAAGAAAAAAAAAAAAAATTTCCCTCCCTGCGATCTCGAAAAAGGAAAGGAATACTGCAGGAGGGAGTGTGGCTCAGCCAGCCTATTCCCTACATATGCAGGCAACGTGACCACCTCCAAGAACCTGACACCGTCCAATTGGAACGAGGAAGAGTGGTTCAAAGCAGAGAAGCCATCCAGTGTCTGACCTCCATGACATGGAAGTATTGCCCTCGAAAGCTGCGGTGTTCTTCGTCGCTCGAGATTGGACCAAGTAAACCCACCAATGACAACCAATAAGGCGGGAGAGTGCGTTATTTCGAAAAATATTTTTTTTTGTAGATATTGATGCTTTTTATAGTCTAACACACCAATCCCCCAAGTCGTGCAAGAAGGAGGAAGATTGGATTTTTACGAAGTAATGGACGGCGCAATGGTGCCGTGGGCTGAGCCAAGAGACCGATTGGCTGGGAAGGGTCCTTTTCAGGACTAAGAAGGTCGTGAAGATTCAGCACTCACAAGAGTCGTGAATTCCCGAACCCTCGCCAAGAGGACCTCGTCGGCTGCTGCCAAGCGGGTACGAAATTTTCTAGCGGCGAAGACGGAATGCGAGGATTGTCCGATTTTCTTCACCATGAACTATTTATCCAAGGAAGACCCAAACCATCACGACGGCCCCACGCATGCACTGACACGAATGCATGAAGCTGATGATGCCACTGGGCATGCAGGCAAGTTAGCTTGCTTTAACTTTTCGAGTTGGGATCAAATGTCTCGGGCACAGTTCTCCATGAGTCGTCAGTCAACCTAGGCGCCGTCTTGCCCTTCCCACACGTATGGAATGGTCGCATGACAACTGGCCCCCATCTCTTCCCCCCCACCCCCTTTATTGCTTTTTCAGGCCCCAGTAAGCAGGTTGACGAAGTACTTTGTAAATTGAGAAGAGTTGGATGCACAATACGGAAGTTTTCCCTATCCGGAGTGAAGACAGCGGTTTACTTTATACGACGCCGAGATGCCGGAAAGGGCGACGACATGTCATCGAAAGGCAATTTATATCGAGCTACGCCCGAGCTACGCCCCAACAGTGCTTGGCGATACATTCCCCTAACATACTTCGCGCAGAGGCATCAATATAAGGCTGTGCCCCTCCAGAAGACACGAACGTTGAAGCTATATATCGTACGGAGAAGACGTAATCCAACAGCGGCATAGAGTGGGGTGGACTTGGCCCGTTCAGGTACCGAAGAGCGGAAAACGAATACCCCCAGGGACGGGATCTCTCTGTGTCCAGTTCCCTGGTGTTCGGCGCAATCTCCGGAGAGGCCATTTTATCCGCCTTGTGTCCTCTTGCTGACGTGCCGGGTTTTTCCTCCTCTCCCGCCCCCCATCAATCTTTCTTACTTGTTGGCTTGGACCCAGCTTTGTTGTCGTCCCTTTTCTTCCTTTTTTTTTTTTTTTTTTTCTCTTGTTGGCGCCTTTCAATACCACTCCCGTCCGTTGACAGCATGAAAATACGTCCGATTCGCCACGTACCCCCGACACTGGAACCATCTGTTCGTTCAATTCAATGATCAGAATGAGCTGCTTCTCGGAAGCAGTTCGAGGAAAGTGTTTACAGCGCCGCCTTATGCGTATACTTGGGAATAGTGTGTTTTCTGATCCAGGATATCACGATTACCTTTCGTCTCTTTCTCCTTTTCTTCTCTCTTCGACACTCTTGCTTTCCTTTCTTCTCCGAAGATGTCTTACTTCGCCCCAAGGCTGCGTCCCGTGAAAGGAGTACATGACAATGATTGGCGCGGACAACACGCCCAATGCGGGTACCAAGCCGTTCCCCAGATATTGTGTCCTCTTTATCCTTTTTGGAACAAACCCGGGAGATCGAACAAAGAAAGTCTTGAGATATTATTTCTCCCAACCCCACTCGTTTCGCCCTTTTAGTTGATTCACCTGCTCGGTAGATTGAGATATCATATAAGTGAGGAAATCGAAGGATGGTGCGAGCCACGTTTTTTTAGGGAGTGATACCAGGAAGAGAGTATCGTGTGCTTTTACTTTTAATACTTGCCACATATGAAGCCCAGGTACTTCGTATCTCGCTTCGTGGTAAGACCAACATCTACAAAATACTTGTTGCATCACCGCCACTATCTCAGTTCTCAAGATAAGCCTAGGCTGGCTTTTGCAAAAAGGTAAACACGTCCTCTCGTCATCGATGACTTCGTGCATCAAGCTGAAAGCGAGGACACTTCCTGAGGGCAGGGAGACAGGGGCGTTGGGGCTCTGCCATATCCGCAACCAAGTATCTAAGTTTATCTTGTCCTGTTGTTGTGGAAGGCGGCAAAGACGCGTTGTGGAAGGACTTGTACCCCTGTTCCCGCGTCCTGGTGGGGCAGATCAGGGCACCTTGCAGCTTTCGCATGACACCGCGGAGGACTGTGACTGGAGGGCATGCGCAAAAAGGGGGAAAGCGCAGAAGAAAACAAGGGAGGGGCAGCAGGCGTAAAAAAATGATAGGATGCTCATTGGTGGGGAGGCTTATGTACTTGAATAATTGTACCCCTACTTGAAACTTGTGCCTAGGTACAAAGCTCCGCCTAGTGCGGTTTTTGAGCAAGGGTGCATGCGTTCTTAATACAATAGATCACATGAATCTTGGGTGACAAAAATGGTTTAGCCAGGAACGACTAAAGTCGCCAACGGGATGATTCGGGTACAAGTACCCGATTATGAAGTCTGGAGGGATCGTCATGTTCCAAAGAGGTCGCAAGAATTTCCTGGTCCGGGGTTTGGACGGCACACCTCCCTCCCTTGAATCCCGCAAATCGTTCGGGCAAGTATCTTTTTCGTCTGATGTTTTGTCCCAGATGCCGTGTCAGGGAGGGATTGGGGGGATAAAAGGTCACTTATATGGGATAATAGGCCAGGATATATTGGAGGGGGTCTCCGAGGAAGATCGATGTCTTCCAAATGGCGCACCGTCTTCTTTCGGACCAAAAAGTCCCTGATATCCAACATTCAGCCTTGCCCTATCGGGCCTACGGTAAATCCTCGTGCATGCATAGTGTTTGAGGGATCAAGTGAGGACACGAGACATGAAAATGGCAGGCTTCTTTAAATGGATTTTCATTAGGAATATATATCGGCTGTTGGCCGCGTTCCTCGTTTCCGCCACGAGAAAATTGAACATTGATTGATGGAGACATCAGACTTTTCGGACAGTGATGTTTTGACTTGGTAGCCACGAGGCGTTTCTCTTGACATCCACCAACCAGATACCAGACAGACAGATGCCAGACAGATAGTGTGCTTCGTACGAAGTAGGAGATGACCTCTGGGGAAGATCTCGTACCTGCATTAGCTCCGTGTTGGCAATATAGGAAACTACCTCGGGGCCCCAGTATTTCTTCAATAGCAAGATTCAAAACAATAAAAGGAAAGGGATGAAAGAAAGAGAAGAAGAAAACGAGGAAGAGGCCAAAAGGCAAAGAGAACGACCAAATAAAAATAAAAAATAAGAATAAGAATAAAAAAAATCTGAAGACCTTACACTGCATGAATGAGCCGAGCAAAACCGACTTTAGTCTGTTTTCTTCTCCCGTCTTCTCGATTTTTTTTCTCCTTCCGCATTGTCCATGATGGAGCTCGTGTCTCCGATGGATGGGTCCCGATACTCGTGAAGCAGCGAAAATGGTGAGATTCGGCGCCGGCTTGGCTTTTGTGGGCTAGAGAGAGGAGGGAACATTTGAAGTCTCATGCAAGCTGATGTCAGGCGGTCTCAGCATTCAGACCAACCAGGAAGCCGCCGCTGCCAGGCCTGCCAAGCGGGCTAAACACTAGCGCATCTAGTCAGGTACAGCACAGTGCTCCAACCAAGGGTCCCAGGGAGGAAGTGGAAGGCACACTGTATGACACAGTCTGCCTGACTCGGAACCGTTTACTGTGTACTATTTCTGACGGCGCCGCATGTACCAACCTTACGAAGTACCTCCGTCCTTCTCCAGACAGACATGCGTCTTCCGACTCTGCATCTTCACTATCGCCAAGAATAGCCCGCTTGAAAGGCATTGTGTGTTTTCATTGGTCATCCAACCAAGAACAGCAGCACGACTTCCCCCGAGGGTCACGCCCGCCGTTTGTTGGCGGCGATCGATTGAGAGCCAATTGATCCGGACCCTACTCCCTTCGACGTCTCCTCTACACTCCATCTTGTTCTCGATAAGGCAACAACTTCGAAGCGTGTCGGATCCTTACAGAGCTCCAAAGAACAGAACAGGATCCTATAGGATGCGGAAGAGTTGCTCTCCACACACACAACGATGACGCAGCATGCGGCCTGCCCGGAAAATCGACCCGAATGGAGGAAATAAATCCATCTTAGAATGAAGAGCTGGACTTTTTCGGGTCCCTTTTCCGCCTTTTTGGTTCCCTTTTGTTCAACTTCACTTTAACTCTAACATGATTCTGTATACTACTTGTATCTGCTCCGTCCCGCACTCGGCATCCAGAATTAGAACACATAACCCACAGGTTCTGTAACCTTTCTATCTGGGGCAATCCTCCGTACGCCTCGGCGATGGACGAGCATCTCCAAAGGGCTGGATCATCCACGTCTCTAAAATAAAACCGAAGTAACCTCTTGTTTCGATCCGAGGAATGGTTCGAAACGATGCACAGCCCACACGCATGACTTTCTCTAGCCCCTCCCCCACCGGCCGGCCGAAAGGGGATAGAGGGCTGCACAAGGTAACATCTGAATGGATGGAAAGAAGGGCGGAGGGAAGGATCTCCAGAACCAAAAAAAAGACTTGACCTGGCAGGGGTCTCCTCTTTTCCAACATCTCACCACTATACTTCATGCTTCGTCCACACAAAGCCCCTATTCCTTGGCCTCTTTGGAGAAGATTCCCGTTTTCTAAAGAAGGTGGGAAAAGGAGCATATGGTCCAGCCTTTCCTCTGGTGGGTTTAGCGCTGGTCTGAATCGTGGCCAGGATTTGCGGCGGGGCATGAATGATCGACGCGAAGCAGCCGGGAACGACAGACCTACCGCTGCCTGTACCTTCGTACTTCATCGGATGTAGGAAGATGGGACAGCGAGATCTCGTGTGAAGTTCGGAATAGAAGTATATATCTCTGACGGCTAGGCACTTGGGTAGTTGGTGCCCACCCACGAGCACCACTTCATGCTTACTCATGTTCTCCCACGCGACACAGCATGGACAGGGACTGGGGCATTCGGGACACAGTTCAGAGGATAGGACGAGCGCTCCTCGGTGTCGGTCGATGCTAGCACCATTCCTTCGCCCACGGTCAGTACGGTGTCCAAACAGGGAAAGCCAAGGGATCCCTTTCCCGTCAACGCGCAAGAAGCCCAAGAAGCCCAAAGCCTCGCTGAAGAGACACCTCGTGCTCTAGTGAATAAGAGGGAAAGAAAATAAGTAACAATAAGAAATAAATAGAAAAGAAAAATTCACAAGCACGCGAACACGGCGTAGGAAGGGAAAAGGAAGAAAAATAAAAATCTCCGGCCTACCCATGTCGCTGATCTCAAAGAGGCACTTCTCGTGCAATAGAGAAAGTTCCCTGCAGACCTCCGTATCAACAGGCTACCATAATTCATGCGCACAGCCCACTTCTTGCGTTCTCTGACACACACAGTCGTCCCATCTTTTTGGTATCTCAGTATTATCTCCTGCCCTTGCATGCAGGCGTCGTCAACGATTTACTCTTTTTAGATAGGCCCGTTCGTTTGGGGGGCATGCTTCAGTGTGTTGCGCATGGAGAGTGTAACCCTGACATGCTTTTGCGTACTTGCAGTTTGAGGGAAAAACCCTTAACGGAGAAAGTAGGTGGGAAAAGGTAGGGATCATCTTCATTCTCCTGAACCATGCCGTAGGGAGGATAGGGTGTATCTTGCCATACTGCGTGTACATTATACTCTACGCAGTATTATTGCTTCGTGCTTCGCCCATGGTAGGATTCCACCCCCACAAAGGCAAAAGGCTCTCGAAGGTCCGCAACGCATAATACCTCCGGCGCTATTCCTGATACTGACACTAAACAGAACCCTTCTTAGTTAGTCTCGCCTAAAGTGGAGGGCGTAGAAGAGGACTTGGACCAGTGCAACTCGAGATCTTGGAATCCAGTCCTCAGGGACGATTCCGGATATAGGGAAGCCGGTGTCTCTAGAGGCCGGAAAGAATCTAGATTGGGAGAAGGTGTGGAGAGGAATGGAATCCGGAGCTGAACCCTAGCTGACGAGCCAAGAAAACCGTTACGCAATAGAGTGCACGCACAGGAACTAATCTACGATCTTCGCCTAGTTCGTCACTTGCGTCCAGCACTACAAAGCGCGAACAATCACATGGCCTGGCCATAGAGCGCTTGGGACAGCCGCAGTCCGAGGCGAGGCTAACAACCACTAGCCTCTTGAACATGGCATATCTCACCGTAGACATAACAGAGAGGATGACATTTTTTCTTATCTGTTTTACTTCTACCAGCCCCTCCTGAAGCTAAGTGCCATCGACTTTACCTCAGAGTCGGTAGACGATACGAGAAAGAGAACACGACGAGGCTGCAAGCTTCCGGTGGATCCTAGCCAGAGGCTCGAGCTGACTGGCTTAGGAGGACGTCTGTTTTTAAAATAGTTCCTTTTTTTCGGGACGTGATAGATCGAGTCATGTACCTGCATCTTCCCGCTGTCTCTGACTTAAGACATACCTGCTAGAGTTCGCAGACTGTGTAGGGGCAACAGGGAAAAGTGGGAGACGATGAGATCGGCATTGGAGAGCTTACAGAGGTTCGGGGGACCGGGACCATGCCTCTTCTGTATCGCTTTGACGTCTTGATTTTCCTCTTCTTTGTCAACCTTATTTTTCCATCTCCTCTCTGAGCTGAGCAGAACAGAATATGTTGAAGAATGACATATTCCGAGTCCCCTCAGCTGGGCAGGGGTTCTCCAGACTTGTCGAGAAAGAAGCAAAGAGCATATGACCTGCTAAAGTAAAAGCAGAAACGCCGCTCATTGTTTTTTCCTAAGAATACAAGGCCCGCGGGCAAAAGGAGGGAAATAATCCGATCTACCTAACACTAGCAGACCGATCGGGTGATGATAATGGACGTCACTATAATGGACGTCACTACTGGAAAGTCGTATCAAGTAAAGGGTAAACGAAGGACCTCCCTCCCGGTCTCGATATTTGAAGTGTGTTTGGGGTAAGGACCCGTAAAATCTTCACAGCTCCTTCATGACTTCGTCGACCGCGCGTCTCGCCAACCTCCTCCTCTCTTCCTCAGGCATACCCTCTCCCATCTCCCGTACAGCCTTCAGCTTGCTCATCATCCTCTCGATCTTTTGCACATCCTCCTCGCTAATATCCTCCTCGCCTTCCTCATCTTCTGGCTCTTTTCCTTTGTTCTCTTTAGAAGGACCTTTCTGGCCAGAGCCTTCCGCTGATGTTTCTGCAAGATTCTCGAGGTCGACGCCCTCCCTCTCGAGAGTTGCTTCAAGAATGGCCTGCTTTAGTCCTTCAAAATCGCTTTTTTCACCGTAGAAGCCAAAATCGAAATCGTCATCCTCATCATCCAGGCCATCTTTTGCTCCAGTCCTCTCGCTCTCTTCGTTCTCGTTTAAGTAATCGTCATCCGTAGCCAGCAAAGCGGTCCAGTCATTTGCCTGTAGCGCCTCGAGCGCGCGAGCAATTCCAACCTTTTCTGTTCGATGGGTATCAGTCAGTACCGTAAATGTGTAGATCCTCCCTGAGAGAGGGCCGTGATGTGTAAATGTGTAATTCACCTCCAAACTCGTTCCTGGCACCTTCCGCCTCGTTACCCGATACGAGGATGAACTCCATGCCCGCCTCAGAGCACATATCCTCCCAAACCCCTTCACTATCGGCCCCTAGACCCACAGCGATGGCAACTCCATCCCATCCCCATCCCCCTAAACCATCCTTGACTACTCTTCCCACGTGCTCGATGAGGAGCTGCTCATCATGTTTCGTATTTGCGTCGCCCCGACTCTTTGGCACCTCAAACACCACAACGAGACCTCCAAGAGCCTCGAGAACCTCCTTAGCTTCGGGCGAAAGGAACGTCTCCGCCCAATCCTCAGGGTCTTCGATGAGGTCAAGCCATAGTGGGAGGGTTGTGGTGTAGTAGGGGGTTGTTAAGGGGAGGGGATGAGTTATTCCCGAGAGAGTCGGAGAGGGGGTGGGATGAGTTCCAGAGAGGTCTGGTCGGGGTTGTTAGTTGAAGACTTGCTTGGTTTCTATTTCATTTGTTTTATTTTTTTTTCCTCCCCTATATGAGTTTATGATTAACTCATGGATGAGTCGGCCACATACCTTTTACTACGCGACTGAGATGATGGCTCGATACCTCCAGAGACACGGCCAGCACCCTCCTCGGGTTGGTAATCTCGGTTACTCCCTCGTTCGACATGGCGGCTTAAACCAACTGTTGTCCTCTCGGCCGAATGTGATGTTGGGATTGAAAGAATTGATGCCACTTTGGCTCTTCGACTTGACTCAATATTCGCTTGCCCCGCGAAATTTTGGCGGGGTAAATAATTCATAACTCGCACAGCTCAACTGACGTAGTTCGTAGTGGGGTGGGTTCAAATTGTTGTTACTGAATAATCTCTTACAGATACTTTGGTGATCAAGACGGACACGATCGCGATCAAGTCAACTTCTTGTACCTTTTGGTCTTGGGTCGACCGCGTCTCATCCATCATCTAATACCAGTAGACAAGATCAGGTCAGATTGATGTAATAGGTTTAGACAGCACCAAGTTCGCACGTCGATAGGTTATCTCGATAATAGTCCATCAGTCAAGCCCCAAGAACCAGGGGCTTGAATTCGAGGGAACTCTTAGATTTCTAGCTTGAGGTTGAATATTTTTGAGTCGATGATGCCTCGATCTTGTAGAGGTGGTAGCTTTCCTTCCATGTTATTTACAGTACTAAAACATTGTCCGAACCTCGAGGTGGGATTTGGCGAGCGTGATGTACGCTTAACAAAGTCAGGATGGGACAGCTAGGTCCGACATCACCCAATCACTTGACACGTCTTCTGAACGACTCTTCGTCTGGGAAAGCCGCCGTGCTCGAGTAACTTTAGGTGCAAAAGGAGATTTCAATTTACACAGAGTGGTGATGGACCTTCGGATGCCAAGAGTCCCACGACTAATTAACAAAGACATTTTCCACAATGTCCAAGCCCAAACCAAGATCAGTATCGAGACCCGAATCCAAGTGCCTTCGCTCATACAAAGGAAAAAAAAAATGAAAACAAAAGAGAAACCAGAAAGAGGAAAAAGGAAAGAGGGAGAGAGAGAGATAAAAGGAAAAACCGTAACCCCATCACGATCCCCTCCATAGCCCTCCCTCATCTATGTATCACCTCCCCACCCAAACTGCCTCTGCACAAGCCCCATTGCCCCAACCACGGTGCCGATAACCCCCTGACCGCCAACCCCATCAAACGCTGTATTCATCTCCTCCCACCCGAGATCCCTCTGATCCAAGACACCCTGTCTCCTAGAAACAACGGCCTTCTGAATCGCCCTCGCCCAGATACTCATCAGCCCCTCCTCGCTCACTGACGCAAACTCCCTCTCCTGCTCCCCAATTATATCTCCGCCCATCCTCCTGCTCCTACTACTATCGCTACCGCTACCACCATTCTCGTCCCTTTCCTCGGGGTTCACGGGCCTCGAAAACTCCCAATCCGCCACGAGCACCTCGAACCTCTTCGTCCGGAAAAAGAGATACGGCCAAGCAAAGAGGAACATGAGGGTAAGGTAAAACAGCCAGCGCACCCACCGCGTGAGCCGCAGCTCGTTGACCTTGCCCGAGCTATATATCGTAGCCGATTCGGCCACAACGGGGATCGAGACGCGGACCCTACCGCGGTACCCCGTCTCGCGGACAAGGGAATCAATACGGCCCTTGAGCCACCTCTCATCGATGCCTAAAACACGGCGCCGGAGGACAAAAGTCTTTAGCCCGGCGTGGCTGGCACAGTACCGATGGCACCACTCCATCAGAGAAGGCTTCGGCTCCGCCGACTCCCCGTCGTCGCCGAGACTGATGGGCCCTGTGTCCCTCCGGCTTCTCTGACACCTATACCCCTTGGCCCTGTTCCTCAACACCGTCCCGCGCCGGACGTTCTCGGTGTTCTCCACCGTCCTCACAGTGCGCCACGCATTCCGTGTCTTCACATCGCGGTACAAAAACGCCGTAAGCTCAAGCTTAACGTCGAAATCCACCACCGTCTTCCTCTCGTCTTTGTCCTTCTTCCGCTCCGTCTCCGTGTGCTCCCCTTCGATCCGGATGAATGGCCGAGGTGGGAATTCGGCCAGGTACTCCAGCCACTGCTGCAGGTACTCCGGGTCCTCGTCCAGGCGCGGGTCCATGTAGGCTTCATTGCCTTCTTCGGGGCTGCCGTAGCATTTGATCGGCTTGACGGGCGAGTGAAGGGGGACCAGGGGCGCGGTCAGCGGCGGCTCCGGCGGGAGGTCGGTGTACCGCGGCGGGAGATCTACTACGTCGTCGACATCGTCGCCGTCGCGGTGGGGCTCTGTGAGGGTGGTGTCGGCTGTGTAGTCGGTGTAGGCCGGGGCGCTGGAGACGGAGGATTCGCCGTGCGGGATGACGGGTGGGTGGGTCAGGAGAGGATTCTTGGCGTCGTCGACCTTGGTCATCTTGGAGGTGTGTTTCGCAGCAGACTTCGCGAGGATGTCGTTTGCCTCCGCCTTGGTTTCAACGGAAGTTAGAAAAAACACTGGATATCAAAGAACAATAAAAAGAGAGAACTGGATCAGAGATGCCAAACGCCTGAGAAAACGAGGCGACAACGTGGTCTGCTGCGCCCCCCTCCGTTGGTGTCAATTGTTCCTCCTCTCCGTTCAATCGTGCCAGGCAGCAGCGTGAGATTGCTTAGTCACCGAGACTACATCGTGCCTTCGGTGCCGGGAGCCGCGAAGGATCGCAGAAGATGGATGGAACACGCATCTGGATCGAGGTAGAATGTCACGGCTGAAAATTGGGTCAGACGTATATAGGAAAAGATGGTATATGTATAATTATTGACGACACTGTAAATACTAATACTTATTTCTGGACGCCCGCGTTAGTATGTGCAACGACATGTCTGAATATATCCTCTGGAGGTGAACCCGCCCCGCCTGGCACGATTCACCATCCCAGCTGCGCATGGCCATGTCCGACTTCTGACAATGACTTTCCTGTCTTGTCTAACACATATCTCAAAAGCAGCTCATAACTCCCCCCACCTCGACTGGGCTTCTCTGACGGCCCTGACCCAATGGCGACAGAAATGCACCTCAGTATAACTTCCGTGAGTGTTTAGACATCGAAAATTGCAATCCTAAGTGAGGACGATCCCGGAACCTATTTTAGTGATGTCGAATTTACAACCAGACTTGACAACGGAGATCCATCTCCCATCGCCCCCTTTCTTGCCCGTAGACGGGCTCCCAAATTTCCGCGACTGCGGTGGCTACCCGATTGCCGGTCGTCCTGGCTGGATGCTTCGAAAGGGCGTTATTTATCGATCGGCAAATCCGTCTACGATAACAGAGGAAGGTATCAGCCATTTGCGTGCACTAGGGATCGTGAAAGTCTTCGATCTTCGCTCCAGTAAGGAGATTGAGGAGAGCACAAGGCAGGGCTGGGGTAGAATCAGGGTTTGGGATCCAGCCCAGAGGGTCTCCGTCCCGATTTTTAAGGATAGCGACGTTACCAGTGCCCATCGAGCCCGACGGGACAAGAACCCCAGGAAAGAAGGACACGACGTACGGAGTAGTATAACTGTACTAAGGTACTGATGTCTGCTAATCTTTTTTGTAAGGGTTATATCGAGTACTACCAGGAGTTGCTCGCTTCTGCTCTCGCCGCCGATGATACCGCACAGTCCCTCAGAAGCATTCTGGGCCATCTCGCCACCGGCTCACCCTCGGGGCCCGAGCCGGTTCTCATTCACTGCTCACTTGGCAAAGACCGTACCGGCGTGATATGCGCCCTCATCCTGAGCATCTGCGGCGTCGAGGACGACATCGTGGCGCATGAGTATGCGTTGACGGCTTTGGGCCTACAAAGGAAGATTGCCCAGATCATGTTAGAGATTAGGCCACATGCGCCAAGTATGACCGAGGAAGAGCAGCGCTTCTTTGGGTCTAGGTAAGGACATCCCATGCTGGAAAAGAAACACGCCTAACGCTATGCTGGACATAGAAAGGGAGCTATGTTAGGCTTCCTCGCATACATTCGGCGGAATGGTGGCCCACAGAGACTCGTGGAAGAATCGGGGGTGATATCGCCGGCAGAGATTGAGCAACTACGGATGAATCTGATTACTGAGTTGGAGGCGGGAGAAGAACATGCCGATTGGAAAGAGCATACAAAGCTCTAAGAGAAAACACGCCATTAGGGTTCGGCCAAATATCTGTTCCCGGTTTGTTGGCATTGACTAACTATCTTGTGGCATGGAGGAGTCGAGCCATGCATTATCCGCAGTACCGACGAACGCTCCAGGGCACGAGTGAATTAATTACTGCCTGGAAGCCCCGCTTACCGTTTTCTTCATTGCTGGTTCGACCTTTGAGACACATCACACGAGCCTTAACCTTCACGACGGACTGGCATCTCAGATTTGTTTTATAAACCTAGCATACGGGCATTATAACGATTTCACAGGGTATCGAAATGGCCAGCCTGAAAGGTTGGTTCCTGCTTTGGCCTGGGCTTTGCAAAAGGTGCACCCCTTGCGTTTTCTGAAGGATATGCTAAAGTCCCTCCGGAATAATAGTGACATCCGACATCTCAACCAAGACCATAGGCGTCAAGAGCCCTGAGATTCATTATACGGAACGCTCGGCTGTTCGCGTCGTTGTAAAAGGAAGCGATAACCAGGTGATCATCATCAAAGCCACTAAGGGAAGTTATTACAAGCTCCCCGGCGGCGGCGTTGAACCAGGCGAGGACCATCGACTTGCTGCCAAGCGTGAGGTGGAGGAGGAGACCGGCTGCAAAGTCCAAGTGCTGGGCGACTGCATCGCAACAACTGAGGAGTTCCGGAACGACCTCCACCAAGTATCGTATTGCTACCGAGCCGAGCTGCTTGACAAGGATGGGAAACCAGAGCTTACAGAGGATGAGGTGGCGGATGGATTGAGCCATGAGTGGGCTTCTGTGAAGGACGCCCTGCGGCAGATGTCTGCGGTGGAACCGACCTCTGAACTCGGAAGGTTTATTAAGGAGATAGACATTTTCCTCTTGACTGAGGCGAGCAGATTGGGTTGATGCTTCTAGAACCGATGTGCCCCGTTACAAGATAAATGGAACGCGCTAGATACTGAGAGACGTGGCAAACGCGGTCTAGAACGTGTTCCTTGGTGGTTTCTCTGCCTTTGGAACCAGAGGTATGAGACAGTCAGGCAGAGGCAACAGTGTAGTTGTCACTTCCGCCTGGATTCTTCATTAATCGTTAAAAGCTCCGCCTATATATAATATATACAATAGTTTATGACCTTTAAACATTGTCAACTCGCTTCGTCTCACCATTCAGCATCATATTCAGCCATGGACACGCCGTCGGTAAACTTTGCTGCCCTCAGAAAGACCGATCTTGAGCGCGTCCACCTCGGTGGATCGTCAAAAATCTTCCGAATTCGAAATACCAATATTGTCGCCAAGATATCGCCGACAACGTTCCCTTCTCAATATCGCTGGCGTGAGTGGGAGAAGGAGATGTATGATCGTATTGGCACACATCCTCACATTCTCCGATACCTTGGCCAGAGCCCGCCTAGTTGCCGGCCGCTAAACCGTGCCCTTTTATTTGAATACCATCCCAAGGGGAATGCAGCTAGCTGTATCGATGAAATCCTCAGCTTACCCCCACGTCAGCGCCGGCGGTCAGTTCTCAGTCACTCATGTCTTCCCCTTGCATCCTATCCAGCCAGCTCATATTGGTGTAGGCAGCAATACCAGGCAGCAAGTGCTCTGGCCTACATTCACTCTCTCGACATTGTGCATGGCGACGTCGCCCTGAATAGCTTCCTCCTTCGCGAGAATGGTGACATCGTGCTCTGTGGTTTCTCCAGATCCTGCCTCTTTGATGGCCGCGGCAACTTCTCTTCCGCTTGCGGGCCGAGTTTCCCCGCCTTTGGAGACGTCCCAAGCAAGCAGGGCGATGTACGCGGTCTGGGGATAGTCCTCCGGCAGCTTGGTTATGAAGAGCTGCCTTCCGAAGTGTTGGATGCTCTAGATATGGATCTCCGTGTGTTTTCTGTACTTGACGATGATACATCTGAGATAGATATGCCTCTGCTAGGTGTGCTTCAGGAGTGTTGGGATGAGTATGGGTATACGGCTGCCAAAGTGGCGAAGGACCTCGGTACGTGGCTCTCTTCCTTTCGAATATATATTTACTCAAACTAACGCACTACTAAGAACTTGCTTTAGTTTCATCCTCTTAGTCTTACCACCTTGGAGGTATCCGATCGCGGTTAAGTCTGTGTAAACGGATATGAATCCTGATGATAATAAGAGCCCAAGCTTCCAGCCTTCTTGGAACATTTGAACTACTGTTGGGAAACAGATTTCCCCCTGCTGCATCCACCTGCGCCTAAGTGTGGATATCGATAAATAGCTGCAGTTGAACTTCCTGATCTTTCCTCTTCTCCAGAGCCCCAGAGCAATTCCCGCTTCTTTTCGCGTCGACCACGTAAACATCCCCCCTTGTACAGTCCGTTTCGACGTCCGAGGGCAGAGAGAGCAACCTTCATTAATGAAAATCCACGAACTTGATCAACCAGCGTCGAACCTGACTCCTGGATGTCAAGCCATCATTGATGGCTTAAGCCTCCCTGTCAGCCTGATCGCCTTCGCCGTAGTAAGGGTAGCGATACTTGGTGAAAGAGTCTTAAAAAGGCTCATGTAAGGAAGGGGAATAAAGAGATAGGGTATGTTCTTCATAGATGAAGGAGGGCACCGGCGAATGGGATGATGCTCCATGAAAGGGAATAAAGGAAAGGAGGGAGGAGCCTCGTAAAGCTCGTAAAACAAAGGAGGAGGGCAGCATAGCATTTGTTTAACTGAGATAGATTGGAGACAATGACTTGTCCTTGTGTATAGGATAATGGAATGCCGAGCTCAATAAGAGAAGCCTCCTATCTTACCTCTTTATCCTAACTCGACGGCAGGATATAAGAAGCCTCGAAATCTCCAAACCATCATCTGTCTGGAATCTCGTCAACATCCAATCTCCATACTTCAAGACTACTACACACCTGCCCAACTACACCATACTCGCAACTTTGATCTACAAACACTTTTACAATTGGTACTCATACAGAGTGCAGAGGAGGAACCGCGGTATTCCATCTCAAATTTTTCCACAGTCGAAAATGCGTTTCTTTTCGCCAGGAGAGAAGCGCTTCCTTATTTGCGCCTCCTACTTTGGCATCTGCCTCTTAGCCCCGCTAGGTTGCTTCATTTCCTGTTTTGATGCCCTGCACCGGCGCTGCCGTGACAGGAAACGTCGACGAGGACCGGACCATCGAGACTAGTTTCAAGTTCACGGAGGGAGACCAGTAGTGTTGGCAAACTGATTGATGGGGTGGGAATGAAAAAAGAAGGGGCTTGACAAGGAAGGAGGATAACATTCACAGCTAGGGTAGCTTCTTCTTGTCCTACCTGGCAGAGAAACGCTCAAGAGGGGGGATCTTAACATCAAATTGATATCTGGCTACTTCATCTATAGTCTACTCTAACTCCAAACAACATTTTCACTCAAAACTACGCTGGACCACTTCGCATTCTGATATGAGACCCACGCCAAAATTTTCAACTCGACACGACCTACCTTTACCTTCAACAGAGGCCAGTTCTGCCCTGATCAGTACACACGGGACGTGTGTACGCAAGGTGGATTTGTTCTAGGGGTGGCCTTCACGGCGATTTTCGCATTGATGATACCTACTCTTGTAACCGCTGCTGAGGCTAGTTTACTAGGAGCAGTTACTCTACTTTACTGACACTGACTTCTACCGTTCGATGGCCTTCCAAGTTGCAACACGGGAATAGTTGGATCCAGGTAAGTGATCTTAAGATCTCTGGTATCAACAATTGTCTGATTTCTGTCTGTAGGGTGTTTCTGGCGGATATGCTTTGATACCCCTCGATCACCGAAAGATTCGGAATCATGGACTGGGGTACATACACTTTTGTCTGGGAAACATCTGTTCCTTTTCACTTAGTGTCAAGCATAGGCGGAAAAAGTAATGTTTAATTGTGATTTATTTGGAGTGGAATCCCATTATCATTACCTGGTATCGAAATATGCTAAGCGGAGTGAGTTCCTGTCATCTCCGACCTCTGTTTTGTTTCCCTTTCCTCTTTTAAGACTTCCTTCCTCTCTCCATTCGTGATATATCCAACCTCTATCTTGATTTTCCCTAAGCCGTTTATTTCGACTAGACCTCACCTTTTGTAGATGGGGTCTTCCCAGCTGTCTTATTCCCGACCTTCTTCTCCTCGGCCTTGTCCTCGCCCCCGACTCCCTTCTCCCCATCCTTCTGCTTCTCCTTAACACTCCTCCACTCCATGCACAGCGCAAACAAAACAGCCACACACGCCACAATAAGTCCCACCATAAACACCCTACTCAGAGCCCCATTATACCCGTTCAACACCTGGTCCCTCAATTCCGCAGGCACAGAGCCAGCCAAAGTCGTAGCTCCCGTATTACGTAACACATCGGTCTCGAACCCTTCTATACCAGATAACCGCTTCAACAGCTCCGACGAGAAAACGCTCTGCCCGATAGACACGAAGACGGAGCCTCCCAGCTGCTGGCCGAAGATGACGAGAGCGGTACCGACGGGCACGTCCCTGTGTGGTAGGACAGTCTGCGCGGCAATATTCGGAACCTGGAAGGAGAAGCCGAGGCCGAAGCCGTAGAGCACCTGATAGCCTATCCATTCCTTGGAGGGGGAGTCCGGCTTGAGTGTCATGAGGAGGGCCGCACCGGCTACGGTGAGAAGCACGCCAGTGAACAAAGACGGGAGGTATGGGCCCGTTTTGGAGATGACGCCGCCGGAAGCAATGCCGCCGATGATGAGGGAGAGTGTGAGGGGCAGGGTCTTGAGGCCTGATTGGAAGGCCGAGGAACCTTGGATGGCTTGGAACCAGATGGGGAGAAAGTAGACCATTATCATCATGTGGGCACCCATGCAGAAAGTCAGAAAGGTGGCGGTGGCCATGGTGCGGGAGGAGGTGATGATACGCGGGGGCACTGTTGCTGTTTCTGGGAGGAGAACTTGGATGATGACGAAGGCTATCAGGAGGACTCCGGCAACGACAAGAAGTGCTATTATGACAGCGCTATCCCACTGTAAGAGAAGCTCCTAATTAGCATTTAACCTCCTAATAGATTTGGGAGGGGGGGATAAGGAGAAACTTACAGCATGCACAACACCTCCCCATTGCAACGCGAGGAGCAAACACACGATCCCAGGCAAAAAGGCACTCATACCGACAAAGTCTAACTGCCTCACCTTCGCCCACATTCGAGACCTATGCGGCTTTTCGCCCGCGGCGACCTCACCCGACTCGGTCGTATCATCTAGCTGTGGTACCTGAGCATGCGTCGGAGGAACCTTGAGGAGAAAGAAGATGACCGCAATAGCGACGGCCCCAAAGGGAATGTTGATATAGAAGCACCATCTCCATGTGGCGTGGGTGGTGAGGGCGCCGCCGAGGAGAGGGCCGGCGACGGAGGCGATGCCGAAGACGGCCCCGAATAGGCCTTGGGCGAGGGGGCGTTTTTGGAGGGGCATTGAGTTGACTAGGATGACGACCTTCAGATAATTTATCAGTTTCAATGGGCAAAAATAAGGGTAGAATGATAAAGGGGACGAGATGATCAACTTACCGATCCGGAAAAAAGACCTGCAGAAGCAACGCCGGCAATGGCCCTACCGATGATGAACATGACAGACCCGGTTGCGGCACCACATATTGCTGAACCGATCTCGAAAAGTATCACAGTGACGATGAAGACGGTTTTAATGTTCCAGAAAGTGTACAGCTTGCCGTAAGTGAGCTGGAGAGCACCGTTGGCGAGTAGGTAGACGCTACCATACCAGCCGACGTCGGTGACTGAGTGGAAGTCATCCGTGATTTGGGGGATGGCGGTTGCGATGATGAGACGGTCCTAAAGAAGATGTTAGCAGTTTGGAAAAGAGAAACGGCAGAAGCTGTGGGAGAGGAGATGAAGGATGGGATATTTATACCAAGGCAATAAGGAAGGTGCTAGTCATAAGCGAGAATAGAATTAAGACGAGCTTGATGCCGGTAGGGTATTGATGCTGATCTTGCGAGCCCTGAATTTCGGAGTCATTTGTGACGCTGGGAGGCTTTGTCTCATGGCTGTTCTCAGTGGGAGAAGGCTCAGAAGCTTGACAGGGCTCCGCATCCGTGACATTGCCCCCGGGAGAGGGTGGGGGTTTCGCAGTTCCGTCTCGTTTTGAGGATGCTTTGAAGAATTTGGGAAAACCAGCCATTCTTCGAGTAGCTCGAAGACGGTATAAGTTATGAAAGAGATGGGTTGAAAGGGTAGCTCTTTATGAGCTCCAGAGCTCAGAAGCGAGCAGGTAGACTATCTATTTCTCTGGTGGTGGTTCGGAAATAATCTTGTTAATTGAGGGTATGGTAGGTTTGCAATATAATAATACAAGAGGAAAAAATAGACAAAGGAATGTGATCAAAATTGAAGAGCCGATGTGTTCGAGTTCCGAGGATTTAATGGGAATGCGAGTTAGTACCGGGGATTCATATTATATATATTTACAATCATCTCGGTCATGAAGCCAGACGAGCCCGAAACGACAGTAGGGAAGTCGCTTGTGCACATCAGAAAAACCCTGGAACCGACACGCATTACCTTTGTATTACGCCTTGAGATGCACAGAGCCAAAGAATGGGAAGCAGGAGAGAAGACTCGGCCAGGCCTGTTTACACGGAGCCGCGTAGAAAAGCGAGAAATACGACAGAGTCACCTGTAGACACTCGGGACTCGAACGCAGTGTTGACCGATGTGAGCATGAATCCCCGGTATAAGTGAGAGAATCATGGACTGGATTAGGGATGAGGAAGAAAAGGAGATGCTAGGAAAGAAAAAAAAAAATAGAAAAATAGAAAAATACAATCAATAAACTCGCGCACGAAACAAGAGTGGAAGACCCAAGAGGCATTGGAGATCTTGGCTGTCGCCCGCCCTTTGTCCTCAAACCCGAGACTGACAGCATTGATGGAGCAGGACTTGTTAGTGAGAGCAAGGCGGGCATAAGCGGGTGTAAAGGCGGGTGCAAGGACGGGTCGTACCGGCTCTGTAGCGGCCGAAAAGCCAAAATGGAAATTAAGGATGTTGTCGGACAACTCGGCGTCCTCGGGTACAACAGCAGGTACGAAAACGGGTACAATGACCGTATCCCACCCGAGCACGACAGCTGCGACCGGACCGGCGATTAAGCTCGTGGTAGGGTGGGAAGGTGGGAGAGGAAGAAGCACGAGGACGAGGGCTTGTGCCATCGAATGGATGTTATTAATTGTTAGTTTACTGATTCGTTTACCTCTTGACAGCTTCCACAGGTCTGGACTCGGCCGAACCGGGTCCTGCACATCCTACTCTTCCGCTTTCCAAGCTTTATTAACCTGGTTTCTGCAAGCCGACATCTCCCATCCTGGTACCCGTACCCATCTACGCCTCTCGTCTCCGCTGCCAACCCCTGGAGATGAAGCGAATGTCACCATTGAACCTGGGCTTGTATCCTAGTACAAAGTTCCATCAAATCGAACCTCCCAAGACCTTTTCTGTTTGGCCCCCATGCCGACCCATTCTCTCGGTAACGACGCCAAGAAGCTCTAATATCAACTTGCCGCCTTTCAACTCTTTCTTGTGCTCTCTCTCCAGGCCGCCTGCTGCCATAAGTTTAGCGAACCTAGTGCTGGATTGCCTTTCGTTGTAGAAAGTGCCGAGACATATCCTGGGCATCTCACTTTGGAGAACAATTTTGAAAGTCCACGAGGTTGCTCTGTGACACCCACGCCCCGGGATTTCGACATGCCAATTCCCCAGCCCTAAAAAGATGAAATATCCCTCAAGTAGGATGCTAAAGAGACTCTTCCTTCCCTTCTCATTCGAATCTTTCCCGCTGTTATGATATATCTCCATTCCCATCCAGCGAGGAAAAGAACAGCCAAGCTGCACTCCAAGGAGGGGCGGGAGACATTAATCTTCGCGAGCAAATCCAACACGGATCGAAAGAGGGCTAAATGCCCCCGCGATGCCCCTTAGAGACGCTGACATCTTGCAAAAACAAGAACCACCGCCAGTCTCCATTTACACTGAGGAAAGCGAGAAAAGAAACGGAAAAGGAAGGCAAGCGCGAGAGCAATGCTCCTCGGGCTCACCCAAGGATCCGAATACGACAAAGTCACGCCACAACCAAGAACCACTCTCCGCAACCCTAAGCTCTAAAGCGAATCAATCATCCCGGAACCCTTACGATGCTCGCATCGGCCCCTTACAACCATATATACCCCAAACTCCATCCTCGTTTTCCCACTTCGGCCTCCTTAGGATTTGAAAGACCAAGAGGGGACCTTGATAGACGGAAAGTCTTGAAATCGTGTTTGTTATTAACTACATACTATTCTTACATGCGGTCCCAAAGCGGAGAGTCTGCCTTTTTTTCTTTTTCTTGTATTTTTTATCCTGAGATCGTATGAAGATATCGCGATTCCCACAAACAGAACCTGTGATCCGTTAACCAGAAGATCCGTCTAGGCTAACCCAGAGGAGAGAGGAAGAGGCGGGGAAGCGGGGCAGAGTGCGTAAAATCCGTGAATCCGTAACGGTGATGGTACACGCGGGGGAAGGGAAAGGCGGAGAAGGGTATGAACATTTGAGGATTGGTGTCGGGTATAAATACGACATCCAAGATCAAACGCCAACGAACAAGATGTCAAAAGGCCTGAGAACGAAGTCCAGAATTAGCCTCCCTGCTCTGGTTTTCCGGCTGGATCCATGCCATGGTGTATCTAGCAAAGATACTGTCCACCGGAAGAGCGAAAAGAAGTAGCAACAAAAAGAAAGAAGATTGGGGGTGAGGGGGGAAAAGGTAGAACCGCCCAATATCCCCCGTATAGGAACCTCCTCTTGCGCCAAGGTGCCAACGCCCGTGAATCGTACACATGTTCCGGCCCTTCCGGAATACTTTTTTTTCCTCCTTTAATTATTCGCGCCTTGCTAGCCCATATAGCCCCAATAGACGGCAAACGTAAATGAAACCCAGACCAATATATCGATACCGCCGCATGGGCGAGTAGAAATAGAAGGAAGAATAAACTTCCGTTCTTACCACGGAGGCCCTATATTAGGTCCCAAACCCCCGAATCCCAACCCAGAACTCGATCCGGGCGCTCCATGTCCAGAGGACACGCTGTCAGCGAACATATCCCAATCCACTGCACCAATGTCTAGAAGTCCTGGGCCGAAACCGCCGTTATCGGTACTTCCATGATCGTGTGCGGGACCGTACTCCCACTTCGTATTTGCATTGGGGAAATCTTGGCCACCCGTCTTTTGGCTACTTCCGCCCACGGCCGATGATACGACGCTTCCGGGAGTCGCCGACTCGGATATTCTCCCCTCCGGAAGTCCTCTCATTAGCTCCTGAACATAGTACGGCATCACCGCCGACTGCCCTCGTTGGGTAAGAGCCTGCGCGCGTCCCTTCCACGCCTTGAGGACAAAGGATCGGAGCGTGATGTTTGGTTTCGAAGACATGTCGTACAGCTCGGGGTGATGTCTGAACAGCCCATCGAGCGCCCGCCATGCCCTATCAACCAATGAACCCGTCTGTCGCGTGATGAGCTGTCCCACCAGAGCAGTGAGCATTTCAACCTGGAAGTGCAACCGGCAGTACCACATGAAGCCCCTGGCGTTCATCAGATCGTATAGCTCCAGGTTACCTTCGATGTTATATACTCCCAACCGGAACAAGTTATCGTCCATGTTGAAGATTTCCGTTCCATATTCCGGTAACTCGGTGATAGGGACGAAGAGCTGACCCACTTTCGCCGATATCAGTCGGGGAAGCCTCGACGCGACTAAATGCGCTGCTCCGGCTCCAGGATCAATGTACTTATCCACCACTTTATCCAGCTCGGCCCTCAACTGATCCAAGAGACTTTTGTACTTCAATTGCTGGGAACTGTCGACGTCAATTGGGAGTCGTTCTGCAGGCCTGTCCTTGGACCCGATTGACTCGACATCAAATCCGAGGACTGCGGCTTCGAACCCGGGGAATTGATGGTGGCACTTGATGACGAATCCCCAAATTGTAGTCATGAGAAGAGTGAATCCCATTTCCGTCGGCCCGTCCCGCTCCTGGATCGGTTCGGTCGATCCCGGGAAAAGGTCGGCGTCGTTCACATTCCGCGGTACTTTGGTGGTCCAGTTGACGGAGATTATAGGATACGTCATGCCGGATAGCAGTGCCCACGCCGCATCTAGGATCACCAGATTCCACCACAATCGTCTGCGCATTTCGGTTTCGAATGGAGTTAGATTGAGGCTTTCGCCGTCTCGGTGAAGTCCCATCTTTTGCGCGATACGAATGCACACCCCACTGAAGATCCAAGCCGCATCTCGATTATGACGGCCATAAAGGGAGAGCTAGATTTACTCAAGGTTAGCAAGACCGTTGCCCGTGGAGGCTCCAGCTGACAAAGTCTAAGAAAGACACATACCAAATAGAACGCTAGAGACTGGAGAATGTAGAGATCATAGGTCTTCATGAAGTTGACCTTCATCAGCGCCGCCCGGACGCCAGACGAGAACTTGCGCAAAGCCGACTCGCGCGACATGCCAAGCATTTGCCGAGACTCCGAGTCAGACAGGGAAAAAACGGCAACGTTGAAGATGGAGAATAAGAGCGGCTGATGATTCGGCGGAACGTTCCAGTTGCCGCTGGCTACCTCGACGACGTAGGGCTGGATAGATGGGACGTGGATAATCTTGATGATTGGGTTCACCCGTTCGAGGAATATCTGCCATAGACGGAATACGTGAACCGGCTCGGGGTACGCATCATCCAGGCTCATACTAGCATAGTCGCCAAGCAGGAGATCGGTGGCGTCTTCTGGAGTAGCCGCTTCAGAAGCCAAAGTGGAATGATCCTCAGCTTCATCAGCCTCGATGATTCTCCTCATCTCATTGAGCTATGATGTACATGCTACGTTAGTTTAGACTACTCGTTGAGAGGGTCTGGGAAGGGCTGTAGATGGATTCTCTAACACACCTCATCGTGTAATTTACCCCACAGGAAGCTATCGACGAAACGAGTACTGCCGTCTTCCACAACTACCTTTCCAGCAGGTGTCCAGGGTGGCATGGGGTCGGGATACTTGGATGGATCCCGGGCAATGATGGATGAGCGAGATCCAGCGCCGGTAGGGATAACAACATGATTAGTACTTGGCCCGGCCGGTGACTCGCCCGACGCAGCAGCAGCAGTGGCGTAGTTTTGCAGCAAAGCCTCGCATCTCGCCAGCCTCTCCTGTAAGTCTTGATTCGGCCGGCGCCTCTTGCGGGCCGGCGCTGGAGTGCTCGGCGTGCATGTGACATTGGCCTGAGAAGAAGTGGATTATACATCAGAGAGGGTCAGCGGCAGTAGCGGAAGCAGAAATATCATCAATGGAGTTGGGAAAGGAAGCGCTCTGCGTAGGGTGGGGACTACGGAGCCTGGTGAAAATCGCAAATGGGAGAGAGGCGCGAAGTACATGGTAGGCGCATACCTTGATACAGTTAGAGCAGGGCATGTTTCGGTCACATTTTATCTTGCGGTGTTGACAGAGGACGCACGCGAGGATCCTCGGAGCCTTCCCGGCGGTTGTAGAGGTGGTGGAAGAAGGGGTTGGAGCACCCGTAGATGAAGACATGGTTCTAGACGAAGATGCGCGCAGGGCACACCAAATTTGTTGTGTAAAAGGTACCTTCAAGGGAGGCGGCGCATTTATGAATGCCGCCGAACAAGCGCAAGGCCCACGTCCCCGGGCAAAAAGGGACTGGCGTGGAGGGACGCTCCTAGGCTGATCGGTTGAGGGTAGACGTAGTCTGTAGTCAGATACAGGCGGTTATGCGCCGTGGTCCAGAGGCTAGCAAAGCTCTTCGGATGTCACGGGAATGGAGACTGGGTCGACCCTCTTCGACGTAGCGCTATCCAACCGGAATTCGGATTCCACAGAGAATGGCAGACTCCGGAAAAGATGAATCCCGGGAATCAGAAGAGAATATCTAGGCTAGATCGAGGCGTTGTGCTGCTTCCCATGATGAGGGCAAAGCTTTATCGCTGAGGCTTGTCTCACAGTGGAGGGGTAAAAACGCCACCGCAAGAAGAGTCTGATCTGATGGTAGAGCTTGAGGGAGAAGGCGGAATGGGATGAGACTAGAAACTAAGGTACATAAATGGAGTTATTGGATGTTGCTCGAGGTTGATGACAGAAATGTTGGCCTAAAGATGAAGGATAGGAAAAAAAGTAGGAGCTGCAAAAGGATGAGATCAAACAAGCACGCGTGAACCCGAAGCGTTGACGTAGTGGGCCATGGGCAAATATTATCACTTTGTGGCGGGGTGCGTGGGACATGACATTGAACCTTGATCAAATGTTTGAGCATTTTGATACAGGTCAAGTCTCAGCGGAGCAGTTGGCATCAAGTGGCAAGGCCACCCAATGATGTGACGAGTGACGGCCCAGGGTGGCAAGCTGAGATGCTACGATGAAGCTCGAGGAGGGTGTGTACAAGTGTGTGTACAAGTGTGTGTACAAGTACCTCGTGTACTTCCAAGTTCGGACTCTGGAATCCCTCCGCCAAAGAACCACGCCAAAAGCCAGTCCCCCGAAACCAAACCAGGTCAATCTCCCAACACGACCGTCCGGCGATTGTGCTCTGCAAAGTAGTGGTAACCCTCCTGAGCCCTCAGTGTAGCATTGAGTGCGTGTGCAGTTATCCTTGAAAGGTCAAGTTTTCCCTGAAAGTACACCCAAGTCGTACATAGTAAGTGCCGGACAAGGTGTGCAGAAGGAGACAGAATGAAATAATCCTGCTGCCTGGCGTTGTTGCCACATTTCCAAGTCATGGCGGACTTCCGCTCTGTGCTCCCTCCCGAAGCCTGAGGGCATGTGCACAGATAACAAACACCACGTAAACCTCTAAGCCGCCGCCGGAGATTAACCCCACCGATTCATCCCGTAGCTTGGCCTTCTGCTTTGGTGAAGGAGCGAAGGTACGAAGTAGGGATACCCGGTGCAATAATCCGTTTGGGGTTGCAATACGCGTAAAAGCGACGCTAACCCCCTCTTATTCGCGGTGTTAGGAATCCTCTGTCCGAGGTATGCGAGTATTCGTACCCGTTTAAACGCCGAAAACGACTATGTCCGACAGCTCTTGGCAGGCGCACGACGTACGAAGTACCTTTGGCCGTTAATATATGGCAGCTGTCAAGTCTAGTCCAGAAAGAATGACAACTGCCATGAAACATTCTGGACAGATCGGAGTTGGCGGAGAAATTTTTGCCGACTCGCATGACATAATCCATCCTTAGTGAGAGCATCGAGCCATTGAGTTGCCTGCCTGGGCTAGTACGAGAGATCCGAGGGCTTTGGGGACGTCATCACGGGTGAGGGCAACGGAAGCAAGCGTTAAGGCTGACCAGGTGGCAAGTATGGAAGATCCCCCTGGACAAGATTATTTCCGAGACGGAAGGCCACATTGCAGGAAGCAGCAAAGAAACTATGGAGTATGAAGTAGGCAGCAGTGAGTCCATGGCTGCTCTCCCTGGTAGCAAAGGCTCGGGAGA
The DNA here is from genome assembly GCF_000732125.1 of Scedosporium apiospermum. Classification (NCBI taxonomy): domain Eukaryota; kingdom Fungi; phylum Ascomycota; class Sordariomycetes; order Microascales; family Microascaceae; genus Scedosporium; species Scedosporium apiospermum. The sequence continues at coordinate 909,302 of NW_015971822.1, read as the reverse complement.
TTCCTTTCGTCGTTTCTCGGTGTCTCAAGTGATGGGTTAATCGACAATCTTCCCCCTGTCAGCGTCGGAATGCCCAGTGGTCGAGAGGCTCGGGGAGATATTCGAGGACGACAAGTTGACGACGAAGAGGACAGGCTGGAGGCTAGAGCGGGTTATGAGGAGTGAGGTGACCGTTGCTATCAATACGTCATAGATTATTGCTTTTGCAGGACTCGAGGAGAAGTGGGTCAAGGTGCAAATCTCAGAATGGCTTATTACGGGTTTCTCTCCAATGGGCATTTTGCATGGGACTTTCCGTCAAGAAGACATTTTTACCTTTATCTTTGGGCACGCATCCTTACTTGAAGGCTTAGAGTTATCGTGAAATCTCAAGGCGGGTCTATTAAGCTTAAACCGAGGCTAGTACTCTCTGGACTCGTATTCGGCTTTGTATCCTTGACACCCACGTCAACCGGAACGGGGACCAGCGCCCGCTTCTTCTGCCTCGAAGCCGCCCTTTTATGTCGATGGCTTCGCAAGTGCTCCTGCCATTTGACCTCATACAAGGCCGTCACGTTACAGAGTTCGCAAGTCTTCCTGCACGGCACATACTCCGTAGAGTCGGTCGCGCCCTCAAGAACCAGCTTCGCCGCGTCGGAGAGGCTCACCGGAGCAGGTAAAGCATGACCCTCAAGAAATGCCTCCGTGATCTCGCCGGCTAGTCTCGCGACATTGTCGGACCATACCGACACGTCGGTGCTATTCAAAACGAACAAGTGATCGCAGGCACGGTCGTGCTCCTCCTTTAAGAGCGGGATGAGCTTCCGCTTGATCCATTTGGTCTGGTAGCCCGCGTATCTCCGCGTTGCAGTCTTCACGTCTTGTATTGCTGCTGATTTGAGCTTAGCTATGGCCTTCTCTGTAAGGGCTTCCGTGGCGTTGGCGGCGTCATCCGTGGCCTCGAGGTACTTTTGGAATTCCTTGAAACCGATTGACTGCCAGATGCCCCGCGTTAGGTCGACGTCATTACCGGCGTCGCGTTGCTCTTTTAGGTATTTGTAGAGATCACGGACTTCGTCCATAAGACCGGTTTGTACCATCTTGTCAACTCGCGTGTCAAGACGGGTCTTCAGAACCTCCGGGTCGGAATGAACCCAAAATAACAGGGTCTCCCACGGCGGCTCGTCACCGTCCTCATTCTGAGCCTTCTCGGAGGCTGCATTTTTGCTGCGCTGCTCGGCATAAATGTCCGAAGCGCGTTGTCCGCTACGCAGATAAATCTGCAATGACCTCCGGATCTTGCGCCTGTCATTGGGATGCCACCTCTGAGCCATAATCGGGTCCACCTCCCGAAGCTTCTCCAGTATGATCTCGGTCGACGCATCCAGGATGGGGAAATCGGTACTCTTATCTTCCTCCGCTTCGACTAGGATGTTTTCGAAGAGAAGCGCGTTCGTGTAGTAGTGTGTCCCGCCCACCACGATGGGCAGCTTTCCCCGACTCCGGATTTCTTGGACTAGGGATGTCGCCTCGCGCTTGAAGTCCTCGACGACCCATGTTTCCTCCGACAGAGATATGTGGTCGAGAAGGTGATGGGGTATATCACGGCGTTCGGCGACGGGCATCTTGTTCGTTATGATGGGCAGGCCACGGTACAGTTGCATCGCATCGGCGTTTATAACTTCACCTCGGAACCGCGTGGCGAGTTCGACGGCAAGCTAACGGTCCAAAAGCATTAGAAATTTCTATTAATATAGGAAAGACCTCTATTACTTTATTTTAAGAGTCAACTGGGCATCCTCACATCTGATTTCCCCGTGCCTGTAGACCCCAAGATGACCACAAGGGGTCGAGTCGGCGGAGAGGTTTTGGGCGCGGTCATGGTTCTGACATTTCGCAGGCGAGAGATCAAGCGGAAAACTCGGTTCATCTGTGCACGGTTAATACATAGCGAGTAGTATCACCAGGATCGCATCCCATAAGCGACGCAAGATAGCGAGCTCAAAGGCTAAGGCGATCTTGAATTTCGACAACTGCGCACTCTCTGCAAATGGCCTTCGCTCTGGGTTTGGGCGTGATTTCTTGGGTGATGGTCCTAAATATTTCGAAGGCCCATGCACGGACCAGGGTTGGGATACGTACCTGCAGCTGAGCTCAGCAAGATGATGCGCAACGCGACATTTGACTCGGATTTGAATCAGGAATCAGAAGAGCGAGCGTGATCCAGGTCGGGGAGCCAAGTGGACCCCTAAAACATCTCACCTCACGAAACATCAATCGAACGTTGAACTCAGCAACAGCCATGTAAAACATCAATGCGTCTAGCCCCCAATTACGTATATTTCCATGGATCGTTAAATGCTATAAAGCCGTTGTCGTACAAATGTTTCGCGATGGGGTACACAGCCCTCGCAAAGTCACTCCCCCCTCTCCAGTACATGGCCCGGCGCCACCTGGCCAAAAGATTTAGGTAGACGAAGTCCGCGATTTTCGTGGAATGAATGAAGGATATATGTGTCCGAGTAATCCCTCTGCCACTTTGGGATATCTTTCTTCTTCGACTCGTCCCACCTGTCCTCTATACCCTCGTTAAAATCTCCAAATGGCGCTCCGTTAGAAAGCCTCTTCAGATTAGACTCCACGTGGTAATGGACTCCGTAGAAAGCCTGGGTGGCTGTCCCCTTCCAGTGCTCACGTCTCATGATAGGTCTTTCCATAATGAGAACCTCGCGGTCCAGCCTTTCAAGCCGCTTTGCTATCCTCGTCATTGCGATGTTCGAATGGGTAATCCATCCCTGGTCAAAGACCTCATTCATCTCGGCCCTCCACCTTGAGAGAAACTCACAGCCCGCCTTGCCGATGAAATTCCCACTCATAACATCACCGTTCGCTTGCCTACCCAGTATAGTGTTAAACCCGGTCTCGAGCAAGGATCGAAGGTCTCGCAGCGGGATTGCGTCCATGTCGAGATAGATGCCGCCGTATGCCTCCACGGCGGCTACCCGGACGAAATCGCTCTTATGCTCCATACGCACGATCTCGACGCCGTTTCTGGTATAGTCAGGTGATTCAGCATACTTAACGACAAGTTGGGAACGTTGAAAATCATCGAGCTCCATTTTCCTCGTCTCCCAGACCGAGCCCTGGCAACGGCCGCGGGAGGAGCGTTGATGTGGAGGTAGATCACGTCCGGATCATAGTACAGCCAGGCATCATAGACGGAAAGGACTGGGATGGATACTCAGAAGTGGGGAGGAGATGGAGGAATGGCAATGCTGACCTGTTGCGTGCCCATCCTATTCATTTTTTTCATCACAGCTGAGGATCGTTGGTTCCCTTACTCCGATGTCCTAAGAAATTAATTTCCTGGTTACACATTCACCAGCCTGGTCAGGGCATGTTATTATTCCTTCGCATGTTGGTCAGCTACCTTGGGGCTTGACGACTTCTCCTTACATTCTGTACAGCCAAACGTGTTAACAGGATTACCGCGTCCACAGAATTCTACGGGTTAACGCTCGAGGATGGGCAGTTGTCCTTATGACACACGCCAAAAAGTAGTGAAATAGCTCCAGGAAAAATCCAGCCTCGCCGGGAATGATATGATATCACTCTTCAATTGTTGTTTCAAACCATCAGTTTGCTGTCTCTGTTCTGGCAAAGTCGGGATGGGGTGATTAATAAATTCAAACGCGATTTTGCGATGTTGATGCTGAAGGAGCAAAGCTTCCATAGATATGAGACCAGCACGGATGGATGATAGAATCCGGATTCTCCTCTGATCGACGACTCTAGTGACATCTGCTTGGCTCCCATAATATCCAAGAGACAACATCTCCGGAGAGGGGGAGGACGGGAAACTATACTGTAAGTTTAAAGAGGTCTCAGGAAAACTATAAAGAGTAGGACTGTGTACGGGGAAAGGAGGTGGGGAGCACGCGACGATTATGCCGTTCAAGGCAGCCCGGTTGTCAACCGGTATGTCTCACCACTATGGTGATTAACTCCAAGATGTCTATCTCTCCCGCGTCAGTCTCGTCGACAACATTATCCCGCAGCAAACGGGTGAGGCGACGATAGCTTCCAGCGGCCTATGGCATCCCCTGCCTCTTGCACCTAGCATTTCGAGGTACGGTATCGAGATGAAGGACGTCTATAACTCCCGTAGAGTAGTCGGGGGTAGAGTAGTCAAGGAGTTACACAGCATGTGACTGACTGATGGAATTATATTCCCAAAATAGATCAATAGTTTTGAATAAACGAGGCCTATACAAACAAGTCTTAATTTAACTGCCATGGTTACAACAGGGCGCATAGCTGCGATTCTGTGGGTCTTATCTATATGCGGCAGGGTCGCAGAGTTGTGGAGATCAAGTTTGATGAGCTTTATATCTCTCGCACCATTCCTCCCATCTCACGAAAGTCCGCGCTTATAAGTTATCCGCTAGAATCGATAACGGCATCTTTCCTTTGTGCCTTTAGCGTGCACATCTTCCTTAACGTTTCTAAGAAGTCAGACGCCATTTGTACTTGGTTAGGTAACCCGTTCCATAGTCCAGCTCTAATTTGAAGTCGGTTTTTCAATACCAAGCCCTATCCATTCATTTGGTAACCTCAAGACCGTTTTCGTGACAACTAAAAAATAGGACGAGTTGGAGAGCCACTCGGCACCTGGGGATCTCGCTTGCGCACTTGATTAAGGAACGCACTTACAAATTAGAAACAGAAAGGAACGAGGCCCGCACGATTAGAGCACTAGGACCGCGTCTATTGTTGGTGAGATGCTGAGAAAGAACCGAAAAAGAGGTGCACAAGTCCAACACTAGTTTCGAACCAAACAACCTCTCCAAGCCTCTCCCCTCAACCTCGCCTCAACTTCGAGTACACATCGCAACCTCGCCAGAGCCCCAAAGAAAAGACTCTCGCAGAAAGGCAAGAGAGAAAAAAAGTAAACACGAATCTCTGAAATAATGAAGGTTCTAACAAAAAAAGAATTCCCACTTCTCCCTCCCCAGTCCCCAATTTCCCTTCCCATTCCCATTTCCCACATTTCCTCCACACCTCATGGATTGACCATGACCGGGTTCCACACCGGCGCCTTGCGGAAGTAGTTTGTAAGCAGTGCGTCGCCGCTAGGCCACCTGAGCTTCCATGAGACGGTAAGAATCTAGAGCAAGATTTCATACATAACACATACGCAGGTGTAAACTGCCACCCTCAAAACTTGGAAGGTACGTTCTAAACGAGGATCTCGTCCTACAACTCGAACGTCATCTATTCATTGCCCATGACTGCCCATGATTGCCCATGTTGATACTAGAGTATGTTTGTTACATGCCTACCTTATCGCCCTTCTGATGGCCGAGAAGTCATTGATAATCTGCGATGAGGTGCCTTTGCAATGGGCTCACTTTATATTGATAACACTGGCGTTGGGAATCAGGTCCGTCGTCAAGCAATTCGATTATCCTACTCTCTATCTAGCGATACTGCTCAATGTAGACCCACCAACCGGTTTGCTTTTGTTAATATGTTCAATAGCTATTTTTAGGTTTATTCCCGTGAGAATAGGTATATTTGCTTCCCCAGACTAGCGTCTCTTGTCCATTCAATAATATCTCGGCCGAAACCGCCAGAAAAAGGAGGCCGGGCTCATTATACATTTTGCGCTGTCATGAATTTGGAAAGGAGGAGGGAAAAAAGTAATGGGTCAATTGATAATTGTTTTATACGATCCAAATCAAACCAAGCGAAAGAGGGAGACACTGGGACAATATGTCTGACGTCTGAAAGCACACCATGCCGACTTCGTTCAGGCCTATTAAATCAGGCAGCGAAATGGGGAAAATGAACAGCTTGAGCCAAGCGTCCCCAGACCCCACTGAAGGAAGTCCATGTTGAGTTGGTTGCATCACAATACTAAACGACCCAGACCCAGGGGTAGCTTAGTCATCTAGTCCACACCAAATTTTTGGACACATTGACAGAAACAGGAATGACCCTTCTTGATGCCAGATCTCCAGCCCCCGTGTCCAAGCCAGCTATCCCTAATCTATTTTTCAACCTCCCCCTTCCCACAACAACCTCCTCCATCGACTTCTGCTTCGAGGACCTGCCGAGCTTTCGACCGAAGCTCGTCTGTCTGTTCTTTCGCCTTTTTTGTTTCTATTCTATATTCCGGATGATTTAGACTTCTCCCTTTTCTTCCCCTTTTTCAGTTTCGGTTCCTTCCCCCAATAATCGCCCATCATGAGTTCCTGTAAGTTGCGCATTCTCCTCCCTTGAATCGCCATCGCCATCCGCTATTTCCCTCGCGTGGGCATTGGATCGCGCGTCATATACATCTTTATCGCGTTCCTGAAGCTTCATTTCCGCGTGAATTGCTCCAATGGCCGAGAAAACGAGAGCTAATCGTCGCGTGCCTCTTCCCGCAATGTAGTACGGTTCCTCGACCTGGTCAAGCCGTTCGTGCCGTTCCTCCCTGAGGTTCAGCAGCCGGAAACCAAGATTCCCTTTAACCAGAAGCTAATGTGGACGGCTCTGACCCTCCTCATCTTCTTGGTGATGAGCCAGATGCCCCTGTACGGTATCGTGTCGTCGGACAACTCCGATCCCCTATATTGGCTGCGAATGGTGATGGCTAGTAATCGCGGTACGTTGATGGAACTGGGTATCACCCCCATCATCTCGTCTGGCATGGTCTTCCAGCTCCTTGCCGGTACCCACATGATCGACGTCAACCTTGACCTCAAGTCCGATCGCGAGCTCTACCAGACCGCTCAGAAGCTCTTCGCCTTCATTCTCTCCGCTGGCACCGCCACTGTCTACGTCTTCAGCGGCCTCTACGGAACTCCTTCCGACCTCGGCGCCGGCATTGTCTTCCTCCTCATCCTCCAGCTCTTCGTTGCCGGCATGATCGTCATTCTCCTCGATGAGCTTCTCCAGAAGGGTTATGGTCTTGGAAGCGGCATTTCGCTCTTCATTGCTACCAACATCTGCGAGTCCATCGTCTGGAAGGCCTTCTCCCCCACCACCATCAACACTGGCCGTGGTCCCGAGTTCGAGGGTGCCATCATTGCCCTCTTCCACCTCCTCATGACCTGGCCCAACAAGCAGCGAGCTCTCCAGGAGGCCTTCTACCGACAGAACCTCCCCAACATCATGAACCTCCTCGCCACCCTTGTAGTCTTCGCCGCCGTCATCTATCTCCAGGGCTTCCGCGTCGAGATCCCCGTCAAGTCCTCGCGCCAGCGTGGTGCCCGTGGCTCGTACCCCGTCCGCCTCTTCTACACCTCCAACATGCCCATCATGTTGCAGTCGGCTCTCTCGTCCAACGTCTTCCTCATCAGCCAGATGCTGTACTCGCGCTTCTCCGAGAACCTCCTCGTCCGCCTCTTCGGTGTCTGGGAGACGAAGGATGGCTCTTCCCAGCTCCAGGCCGTCTCGGGTCTCGTCTACTACATGTCGCCTCCCCTCAACTTCAAGGATGCCCTCCTCGACCCCATCCATACCGTCGTCTACATCGGCTACATGCTCACTGCCTGCGCCATCTTCTCCAAGACCTGGATTGAGGTTTCCGGCTCCAGCCCCCGCGATGTCGCCAAGCAGCTCAAGGACCAGGGTCTCGTCATGGCCGGTCACCGTGACCAGTCCATGTACAAGGAGCTCAAGCGCATCATCCCCACCGCCGCCGCCTTCGGTGGTGCCTGCATTGGTGCTCTCTCGGTTGCCAGCGACCTCATGGGAGCTCTCGGCTCTGGCACTGGTACCCTTCTCGCTGTGACGTAAGTTCATGACACGTTCCCTCCCAATTAATCACAATGTGGGTGTCACATTTAGCTAACACGATTCGTCATTTAGTATCATCTACGGTTACTTCGAAATAGCCGCGAAGGAAGGCGACCTCGCCGGTATGAAGGGAATGATCATGGGTTAAATAAGACTCGGAGACTCTGTGCTCTGATTTTGTCTCTGTTTTATTCCCTCCTCTCCTATCTTTCCACCACACGACAGCTCGTGCTTCCACTACGAGCCCCTGTATCTCTTTTCGCTCGGGGAAAAAGCAATGTAATAAAGTGGACTAAGGCTTGCGTTTTTCTCTCTCTTCTAACGAAAGAAACAAAAAACATTCTGGGACTTTCTTTGTTTTCCATGTTGGGGTTAGAACGGCGGGGAGCTTGGCATGGATTGGGAAATCCTTGTGTATTATCTTAGGGCGTAGAGCTCGTATGAGTACTTCAAAAAAAGGGTCAAATTCATACATTTTGTTTTCATCAATGAGTTGTTTCCGCTTCGCTCAGGCACGAACTTTGTAGGTTTGAAGAGAAGGGAACGGGAGTTGGGAGCTCAAGCTGGACAGGACAGACATGACAGGATGCAAAGTCTCTAGAGTTAGTTAGCTTCCACCGTCTCCTTACCCAGGAGGAGGAAGGGGAAAGAAAGAAGGACAAAAAGGGAACAGGTGTTGGAAGTCTAATCCCGGTGTCTCGAACGCTGGATTTTATCCCGAGACTTCGTCACGAGGACAACGTGGAGGTATATTTCTCTTCAAGTGCTTCAAATTCAAAGGGAAGAAGGAAGGAAGGAAAGAAAGACAGAAGCCAACAGGCGCCCTCGGACCGAGTATCGGCCCCTCAGAGTCGGGGCGCGTAAAATATCAAAGAAAATAAAGAGAACAGTCATGGGCAGGGTTCTCCTGCATCTCAGAGGCCTGTGTTTCTTTCCATCCCTTGTTCAATGTGTCAAGAATCCATGGGTTTCACTGCAAAGGAACAAAGTCAACTTGTCAAAGGGTTACAAGGGTAGGGATCCCCGTTCCGCCACCCGTCACAAGCCATGGGGGCCAGAAACGCACCCTAAGCCCGAATGCATAGGTCTTGATTGGCCAATTGGTAACCACATCCTTTCTTGGGACGAGGTTGGTTAGGAAGAAAAAAAAAAAAAAGGAAAAGAAAGATTGGGCGGAAAAGAACGGTATACGATCCTTTAGTGGGAGGAACGGCGGACCAAATGACTTTTGCCGAAAGGGCGCGGAGAAAGGCGTTTTTTTTTTTTTTTTTTTTTTTTTTTTTGGCACACGAGTTGTGGGGGCGACGCGGCGAGGAAAAGGTGCCCGTGTGACTCAATCCGGCCGGGTTTTTTTTTCCGCGCTTCGTACTTTGTAATGATTCTACGGGCAAGACTGCCTTCTTGTTCTGGCTTGAGGACAGCCGTATAAGTGGGTGTGTATCAAATGATGTGTGGTGTGGTATATCGGACGGCGTATGCATGGCTTACGGTACTTTGGGAAGAAGCGGGCTTAGCTGGAAGAAGGTTGCCGAGGGCGTGTCGAATGCAGAAGGAAAAAGAGAGCAAACAGAAATAAAGAACAAGGTTGGATCTGGGGCTTGGATGCGTGTGCAGAGGCGAGATGCTGGTCAAGGGGATTCGGATATGCAGAGCAGGGGAGCTACATCACCATTGCCTGAATATTATTTGCAAGTGGTGTCACTGGGCGAGCACGAAACGGCAGGTGGTCCCCACAAGAGGTGGTATCAAGAGAAATGGCACAATGTGATTATGTGTCGCGAACCAAGGTGAGGACAAGACATATACGAAGTGCGGTGAGGAGAAGAGTCATCCTCGATCGTGGGGTAATATTAGACTGGGAGTGTTATCTGAATGCGACCTCTGCGACACTGAACTGGTGGGAGGGAGGCGGAGGGGCATATCAGGCAGCCACTGGAGTAACAAGGAAAAAACGACGGGGGATGCAGGTTCCCTATTTTTATTTCTTGTTTTGCTTCAACCATTCTTTTAGACTTCATATTCGGATTGCAGGTTCGCACTTGAGGCTGTATGCAAGGCCAATGGAAGGATTCACACCTGATATATTGTGTGATTTTTTTGACAGATCACAAATAACGAATGTGCTTGCTCTTGCATAAGCTAGGTTCGCATTCCTCGGGCCCAGGCCATGGTGGGTGTTGATAGAGGGTTGGGATATTCCTTCATCCTTTGCTTCGTGCTTTACACAAGTATCGATCTTAATTGCAGAGAGAACTGGATAAGGTCCCACACTCATTGAGAGGACCGATATAGAAGATGGAGACGGCCAATCTTGACTTGGAGGGGTGATAAGATTCAATGTTCTTGATTGAACGGCCATTTCGGTGGTTGAATCGTCATTACCCAATTCGAGAGTTTCCATTCGCGCTCTCCTTTCCTCAAACGACGCCCTTGTGTAGATAGAGAGGAGTTGCCTCTGCCCTGCAAGACGGGAATTACAGGCACCCTGGGAGTGGAGCCCGTCAGCCGACCAATTCTAACGCATTCAATGGGCATTTCCGCCATTTCAAACTCCCAGTAGGAACGTGGATGCAAGTAATACAAAATATACTCCATGTGGTGTCGCCCAGGGCACCTGCAGATGAAGCAGAGTCGCAGGCGGTGAGACATGTGGGAAAGCCGTGATGCCATCGCCGTTCCCTTCCTGGACCCCGCTTCCACCCAAGGACCAATCCCGGCCGAGGTTTTTGTCTGGTCAGTGAAATTTTGAATCGGGATGTGAAAGCGAGAGATTTCAATGTTGCTGAATGGCGGTTGAATCACTCGCTGGAGATTCCAGGCCAACATTCCCTTTTCCGTACGGCATGCGCGATCCAAGTGAGCAATAGCCTAATCCTATTCCGTGGATTGATGTCTCAGTCGGCTTTGTAAACCTCCGCAACCAGAGGGTAACTCCGGCCGGTCTATGCTCGAAGAAGAATAACCTATAGCTCAGCGAGAGCCACGGACTAAAGGCACAGAGACCAACCGTTGAAGTAGATATCACGGGTCTTAGTGCTATGGCCCCTCCATGGTGCCTGACTACTCGGTATCTTATCCTTAGTGTCATGGTCCGGATCCCGCCCGCTCGTTCATCTTAGTTAAGTCTTCGTCTCGTAGCGTGCCTGCCGACCGAAGTCCAGCTGAGGGGTGAGACCTGGTCCTAAGGATATCAAATTTGTTCGGGCTTCTGAGATGCCGTTCTTCGGAGCATCTAATGTCCCTTGTCAAAATGTGGTGGGGGATCCTATAATAGCGAAAATGCAGAATTGAATGCCAACCAATCCACCCTGCTCCAGACGTCAATGCAATATTAGACCCACGAGATGGACTATTTGCTCCCGCAAGTGCTTGTCGGGAAGGCAGAGTACCGAGTGTGAGACTGTTGGGCGGAAGCTTCAGGCCCAATTCACGGACAGGACAGAAGTTGTTGCGTCAAGCAAGGATATGAGAAAATGAAAATACCTAATGCAGCAGGCGCCTGCAGCCATGCTACGCTGCCGTTGGCTGCGGATATACTATCCGCATGTGATTAGCACGACCCTGCAGTCATCATGCTGATTGGAACCCCAGGAGCCTCAAAGCGCTAATGGCGGAAGAGACTACCTTCGAAGTGGACGTGGAGATCGGGACGCTAAGAGTTTTGTGGTGAGATCTCGGTCATCAGCTAACAAGTTGAGAGTTGTGGATCATCGATCCCAGCAGAGCTTGGGATTTGGGTCAAGGTGGAAGTTGGAGCAGTTGCAATGGACCGTAGCGAAGCGGTGCAGGATCAATGAAGTGCAATGCAGGTGAACGGGGAAGAGCGGGGCACGGAATGATACAATTGGTTGTACACAACGAAGTACTGATCTGAGGTACCTTGATGGGACGGACCTCATCGAGCAAGACAATGCAATGAGCAGAGAGAGGTCTCCCAAATCTGGCGCTATCATCAATTCCTTCGCTTCTTATGCAGGCTGCACAGCACCCATTCTTGTTCCAATTTGAATTGATATCCTTCACCTCTATCTTAACACCTATGAAACCCCCAAGAAACATGACTTGCCAGCTTCCCGGACCCCCAGACCGCTAAATTTAACGACTACCGATCTGTCTGTTCCACCTTTGCCTTTGTTGACCTTGACCTCTTCAAAATTACTGGACTGGACCGACCGAGACCAGAGCTCGGTCGGGAGAGATGCCACTGCCCTGTGTTCTCTGGGGCTCTCACCTTGGAAGCGGGTCTGCGGGTTCTGGATCCCGGCAATCCGTTGGCCAGTGCGGAAGCTGGAATTCGGTCTTCGCGCTGCTCATCCAGAGGAGGAAACCCCTGTGCTGCCCGCTAGACTCTATCCATTGCGACCAGGGAACCGTCCGAGCTAGAGTTTCGCGATGGTAATGAGTTTGTGATGATTCTGGGGTCCTTGCTTGACCTTGCCGGGTTGGCAACACATCAATTGATGCGAGTCGAGGGCTCCGGCTCTGTTCTTGATCCTTGGAAGATAAAGGGCGGCTGGGGGTGTTGGAAGTGCGGTGTGCGACGCTTCCCCGTCCCATTGATATTCGCCGATATTACCCCTCCCCACCGATCTCGGGGCTCTGCGGTGTTAGATGGTCTAATACCTACGAAGTACATTAATAAACTGCAAAGGAAACAATACAGGATAGGCCTGGGGCATCACGCCTGGAGACCGACAACATTGGAAGGGGAACAAGTTTATTTGATATGCGTACCTGTCCATTATGATAGTGTCGATGCTTCGGAAACAAAGCCGTACACTACATTTCTTGGTTTGGGACTATATTAATGTATTGTAGGCCTGGTGGACTCGATTCGGATGAGCAAAGCAAAAGTACTCGCCGTTGTGTGGGTCACGGTTTACAAATTGTACCTCCATCTTCGATATTAGTGTGCAATTGCACTACACTAATATAGAGGATAGCTAGGCAGATGAAGGAGAGTAATGACTTGCGTGAGTACAATGCTGGCGTGCTCATGTCTTCTTCCGTCGTGTACTTCATATGTACGTTTGAAGCGTACTCGTATTCCCCACTTCTCTCCACTCGCCTCCACCCAAGCTGCCTCCACCAGAGCTTCCCTGCCAGGCGTTCAGATGTACCCCAAATGTAGGAAGTAGCGGAGTGCAATAATGTACGTGCTTCATGTATCAATTGATCAACCCATGTACATACCCGGCAAGAGCTTCAATTCCTATCTCCACTACTACACACCTCCAGATGTCCAGAGTCTTGTCCACTTGCATCGTTGGACGAAAGTCCTTCGCTTGTTTCCTTGTTTGATCGATGATATTACCACATGCCCCACTTGAAGCACTAGCCGCACGTTTCCAGCATCTGATTCTGCGGAAATCTGCACGCTAGTGGATTTTACCCAGACCACACACACATACGAAGTGGTGTACGCTTCGCATAGCTCAGGGATTAGGAATGCTCGAGGTGCATCAAGCACTGCTGTAACGGCGAGCGAGCTCCATTGAAGTTCAAGTTCTCGACGACTGATCTTATTTTCAGACCCATCGTCGGCGAACTGAGTAATACGCGATAGTGATACCAAGACTCGCCTCCCGGCGGATCGGTTCGGGCTCAGGCTAGCCGCCAGACACTCCTTCCTCTTGTGCTGCCATTGAGACAAAGAGACGAGGAGACGAGGAAAGAGCAACCCCCAGAAATTCCCAGTCTTCAAATGTCATCATCCGCCAAAATCTCCGACGCGTAAAACAGGAAGGTGGCCCACCCTCGTTCATCCGTCATCCAAGTCCCAAGCCCATTGTCGCTCTCCGGCTTCTCGTCCGAGGGCCTTTTTCACTTCCTTCCCTCCCCGTTCTTCTAATTGCAACTTCCCTCTCCGCCTTTTCTTTACAAATCACTACTCTTCTTTTCCCTTATTCTTCCTTGCCACTTCAACTTCTTCCCGTCTTTCTTCTTATTTCCCCCCTCGTCTCCTTTCGCTCTGTCTCCTATCTTCATCACCCCTAAGAGGTGTATGCGGTATCGGACGGTATTCTGTGGTGGATATTGTTATTGGCCTCGAATAAGATCAAGATCGAGATCTGATCGCATATTGATCAGTCCCCACATAAAGGCTACACAGTAGCTACTATGCTGGCTGTGGTTCGCTCGCTCTTACGTGGGAATCCCGTCACCAATTCACAACCGCAGGGGTCTTTTTAGTCGGCCCCAAATTTTACCAATTGACCAGACCTTTATTAGCCTCACCCCATTGATTTCTTCCCATCTTCCATCATTTTTATTTTTCTTTTCCACCACACTCTGCGAACCGACCAGGCTTTCGCTTCCCTGTCCAGTCTGCGCCGCCCTTGTGGCCTTCGAATCGAGAAACCCGAAAATCCCTTCGACAGAATAGAAGAACGAAGGAGGATAAAGAGAACAGTAGAGGGAACCACCTCGCAAAGTTTAACCCGCCCACCTCTGTGTGCGTGGTGTGGTCTCTGGAAACATGACGGGCAATTATGCACAATGTCAATGGCCGATATGGCGCATTGATGACCTGTCGCCGTGCTTCAAGAATCAGTGAGTATCTTCCGAGTTCCCGCGCCAGTGGTGTCTATTCTTCACTCTCGAGTCTCCAGTCGCCGTTCTCCACGTCATTATCACTCCGCCCTGAGCTCGGATGTCGGCTGCTGGCGATGTGGGGGAGTGCTGTTTGTTTGCCCTCAGCAAACAATCCCTGCATCCATCCATTGAGCTGCCTCCCGTCTCGTTTTCTGCCGGCACAAGGCATTGTGCTAACATTCTGCCAACAGCTACCTAAAAGTTCTAATACCCCTGACCGTAGTAGTCTTATCTCTCTTCCAGATCTTCTCCCACAATATTCGACAAGCCCTCAAATCGAGACGAAGCGACGGATACCAGTCCCTAGCCGAGACCCACCCGAATACTGCTGAGGAGCACACTGCGCTTCCTCCGGACGAGGATGTTGGTTCTGAAGAGGAAGATGACGATGACGATCTTGAGATCAACGGGGGCCGTCTTGCCCTCGTCAAGACCACCACAAAGGGCTCCATCGTCCAGGCCGATATCCCACCTGCCGAGCGCTTGTCTGTCGTAATCGAGGTCCTCGCTATCGCCGGTCTCATTGCCATTAACTCCGTCTTTCTTCTCTCGGGTGCAGCTGGTGCGGATACTCGCATCGGTTCCATCGCCGGCATCGTCTTGTGGCTCTATGTTCTCATCCTCGCAAGCTTGCGCCTTTTCCTTGGAAACACCAAGTGGCGTGTTCCCAGACTATGGAACCATACTGCAACCATCTATTCCATTCAATGGCTCTTGTCAATCGTCTTCTTTCGATCCGCTTTCATCCACCCGGCTTCGCAGCTGTCCCAGATCCTCACTTTTGTCGAATTTGGCCTCACCTCGCTTCTCTTCGTCATGACCATCACCACTCGCAAGGGTAACAAGACTGTCCTTTTAGAATGGGAGAACGGAATTGAACCCTCGCGAGAGCCTCTCGCCTCGCTGTTCTCCCTCGCCACCTTTACTTGGGTTGACCCGATCATCTGGAACGGTTTCAAGAACACCACTGAAATGTCCATGGTTTGGAACCTTCTTCCCAAGGACAAGGCCGCCGCTGTTCTTGCCGATTACCGCACCATGAAGAGGACCGGCTCGCTTGCAGTACATCTTCTCAAATACTTCAAGGGCCCCCTCATCTACCAGTCGTTCATGGCCGCCATTTCCGGCGCGCTCACTTTCGCCCCGACACTACTTCTCAAGGCCATCCTTCAGTATGTCGAGAACCCCGACATCGCCCCCATCAATGTCCTCTGGCTATACGTCATTCTCCTGCCCCTGGTCGATGTTGTGCGCTCCATTGCCGATGGCGTTGCCCTCTGGGTTGGCCGCAAGATTTGCATCCGCATTCGCGCCATCATTGTCGGGGAAATTTATGCCAAGGCTCTACGTCGCAAGGCAGCAACTACCAAACACTCCGTTCTGGGAGAGGAAAAGAAACAGAAGAAGGCCGACGACTCGGCCGACGAGGACACCGGCGTCATTGCCAAGGCAAAGCGTGCCCTGGGTCTGAAAAAGAAGAAGAAGGACAGCAACACAGCCAATGGCAACGCATCCGGTGAAAGTAGAGACGATAAGAATGATGAGAAGGATTCATCCGATGAGCAGGCTAACCTCGGTACAATCATCAACCTCATGTCCGTAGACAGTTTCAAGATTGCCGATATCACCGCCTATCTCCATTTCCTCTGCGCCATGGCCCCTGTCCAGCTCATTTTGGCCGTGGTGCTTCTCTGGCAAGTCATGGGCCTTAGTTCCATCCCCGGTCTTATTGTCATGGTTATTCTCCTCCCCGTCAATTACCTCTTCGCTCGCGGCTTCGCCACGACCTCCAAGAAGATTCTCAGCGCCACCGACAAGCGCATGAACATTACCAACGAGGTCCTCCAAAACATTCGAATCATCAAATTTTTCGCTTGGGAGTCGCGCTTCAGCACCATAGTCGATGAGAAACGTGCCGTTGAGCTCAAGGCCCTCCGCTCGAGGTACGTGCTGTGGGCATGCGCCGTGGCGGTTTGGAATTCTGTCCCCATTCTCATCACGTTCTTTTCTTTCCTCGTCTACACCATGATCGAGAAGAAGCCGCTGTACCCTTCCGTCGCCTTCACTGCCATTTCTCTCTTCATGCTTCTCCGAGTCCCTCTCGACCAGTTTGGCGACATGATTGCCCACGTGCAGGAAACCAAGGTCTCTCTCGACCGTGTGGAGGAGTTCCTCACCGAGGCCGAGACCGAAAAGTACGAGCAGCTCGGCACCGATAATGTTGACGAGGAAGGAAACAAGACTATCGGCTTTAGGGATGCCACGTTCATCTGGGGAGGCAAGAACGAGGTCAACGATGATGGGTCGCAAGCCTTCCAGCTTCTCGATCTCGATGTGAAGTTCGAAATCGGCAAGCTGAACCTTATCTCCGGCCCTACGGGAGCCGGAAAGTCATCGATGCTCATGGCCCTGCTCGGAGAGATGACCCTCGTGGACGGCCGTGTGTTCTGTCCTGGAGGCAAGAGTCGTGAGGAGGTGCGGCCCGACCCCGAGACCGGACTTGCAGATACCATTGCGTACGCGGCCCAGTCCCCGTGGCTCGTCAACGCCAACATCAAGGACAACATTCTCTTCTCCGCACCATTCGACGAGCAGAGGTACAAGGATGTCATTGTTGCCTGCGCGCTTGAGCACGATCTGGAAATCCTGGACGAGGGCGATCAGACGCTTGTTGGTGAGAAGGGTATCTCGCTCTCCGGTGGTCAAAAGCAGCGCATCTCGTTGGCCCGCGCTCTCTACTCCAACTCCCAGCACGTCCTTCTCGACGACTGTCTCAGCGCTGTTGATTCTCACACAGCCAAGTGGATCTTCCGCAATTGTATCACCGGTCCTCTAATGAAGGGCCGCACTTGTGTTCTTGTTACCCACAACATCCAACTCTGTGCTCCCGCCGCCGACTTTATCGTTGTTCTCGACAACGGTCGTATCACTGTCCAAGGTTCTGCGAAGGACGTCATCACATCCGGTGCGCTCGGTGAAGACATTCAGAAGACTAGTTCCTCTTCGCCAACCACGTCGCACATGCCTTCCCGAGTACCTTCTAGCGTTGGTGAGGAGAGTAACGAGACTGCGGTTGACAATATCGGAGGAGTTAGCGCAATAAAGCCGGACACCGACAAGAAGAAGGACAAGAAGGAAAAGAAGAAGGACGCCATGGCCGAGAAGAAGGCCGAGGGATCCGTCCAGTGGCCGGTCCTGAGCCTCTACTTGCGCTCCATGGGTCCTTGGTGGTTCTGGGTCATCGCGCTCTTCGTGTTCGGCATCCAGCAGATGAGTGCAGTCGTCACCAACTTCTGGGTCAGAGAATGGAGCAACCAGTACAATGTCGAGGGTGGAGCGGATGCATCTGGATCTTTCTATGCGTCGTCCTTCTCTCTGAAGCCCCAGGAAGCTTCGTCGGGCGCTTTGTCGATCAACTCTGCCCACGCTGCCGTTTCTTCGTGGATCCAGAAGGCCAACTCCGTCACGCTGCTCTCCATGGTCGCTCCCGAAGTCGACGCTGTCTACTACATCACCGTTCTCGCCCTGATCGGCATCGCTGGTGCGGTAGCCGCTTTCATCCGAGACGTTTGGATCTTCTACGGTTCTCTCACGGCTTCGCGCAAGATCCATACCGATCTGATGAATTCGGTCTCTAAGGCCAAGTTGAAGTTTTTCGATGTCACGCCTTTGGGCCAGCTCATGAACCGATTCAGCAAGGACCTCGAGGCCGTCGATCAGGAGATCGCTCCTATCGCTATCAGCGTTTTGTCTTGCGCCCTAGGTATTATTATTACCATTATCGTCATTTCCGTGATTACCCCTCTCTTCCTTATCGCCGGTGTCTTCATCACCCTGGCATTCTGGTTCGTAGGAGCTCTGTACCTCAATACGTCTCGCGACCTCAAGCGTCTAGAATCGGTGCAGCGAAGCCCATTGTTCCAGCAATTCGGCGAGACCCTGACCGGTATGACGACCATCCGTGCCTACGGGGAAGAGCGACGATTCATCAGGGAGAATCTTGCCAAGATCAACACGCAGTCCCGTCCGTTCATCTACCTCTGGGCCTGTAACAGATGGCTGGCATTCAGGTGTGATATGCTCGGCGACCTCGTCTCGTTCTTTGCTGGTGTGTTTGTGATTCTCAGCCTCGGTAAAATCGATCCCGGTGCGGCAGGTATCTCCTTGAGTTACGCTATTTCCTTTACCGAGAACATCCTGTGGCTCGTCCGTCTCTACGCCATGAACGAACAGAACATGAACTCAGTCGAGCGTATCAAGGAATACCTCGAGGTTGAGCAGGAGGCGGATGCCATTATCGAAGACAACCGACCCCCCAAGGGCTGGCCGAGTGAGGGCTCCGTTGAGTTCATTAACTACACCACGAGGTACCGAGAGGAACTCGACCCCGTGCTGCGCAATGTATCGTTCAAGATTAAGCCCCGTCAGAAGGTAGGCATTGTCGGACGAACTGGTGCCGGAAAGAGTTCGCTTGCACTTGCCATCTTCCGTGCCCTCGAGGCCGAGAACGGCAGAATTGTGATCGACGGTGTGGACATCGGTCGCATCGGTCTCCAAGACCTCCGTCAAGCGATCACCATTGTGCCGCAGGATCCCACGCTCTTTATGGGCACCCTCCGCAGCAACCTCGACCCCTTCCACGCCTTCACAGATGAGGAGATATTTGACGCTCTTCGCCGAGTCCACTTGATTGGGTCAGATTCCCCGCCCACTACTCCTGCTCCCAGGAGTAGCCTCCTTCTCCCCGATACGCCGACGATTGTCGCTCCCAACGACGATGATGATGACGAGACGGTGAGTGCGAACGGAACGGCCAACAAGACGGCCATCAGTGGAGCCACCACGCCTACGCTTGCCACAAACAAGAACATCTTTCTCGACCTCTCCTCGCAGGTTACCGAGTCTGGAAACAACCTCTCGCAGGGTCAGCGCCAGCTGCTCTGCCTCGCCCGCGCCATGCTCCGGCATCCCAACGTGCTTGTGATGGATGAGGCTACGGCGTCCATCGACTACGCCACGGACTCGAAGATCCAGAAGACGATCCGCGAGCTCACGAGCACCATCATCACCATTGCTCATCGTCTGCAGACCATTGTGGATTACGACATGGTTCTCGTGCTCGACAAGGGTGAGGTCGTGGAATACGCCCACCCTTACGAGCTCCTGCAGAAGGAGAAGGGATCGTTCAAGGCCATGTGCGAGACGAGTGGGGAGTACGACCTTCTTCTGAAGGCGGCCAAGAAGGCGTGGCAAGGCGGAGAACTGATTGACGTGGAAGAGGACGATGATGGCCAGACTAGGTGAAGGAAGAGTAAACAAGGGCGGGGAAGACAAAAAAAAAAGTGTGAGAAATACCGAGGATGCATTTGTTTCGAGGTTGTATTGGGATTTGGATGCAGAAATAAAAGCTCCGACTCAGCGCAGAAAGGAATCATTGATGGCGTTTTAGGCGACTTGGTTTAGATTTTTCTTGTTTTCAACTTTGGAATGCACACACGGCACACAAAGTTTTGTGTCCTTTTGGCATCTCTATTACTATTTATCCTCACCTCTGGTGGTGTTCCGAGTTTAGTGATGTCTGAGTTGAAATCGCACATATTCTGCCATGAAGTTGTAGATGATGAGGGCCAAAGGAAACTGAGGAATCAGAGCAATTTAACCCTCCGAATAGCTCCGGTCAAGTCGACTTGACAAGCACAATATCCAAACTGACGACCTTGATCATCACATAGAACATTCTTTTGCAAAGAAGAGAAAAAAAGAAAGCCAACCCAAAGAGGCTTGCGTCGCTGCTACACTAGTGCTTCCACATCTTTCGGGCACAGAGCACCGCCTCTGCGCCCAGGAACTTAAAACGGAAATAACAGAAAAAAAACATGCCTTTGAGATCAATCGAAATGCAAGCACAAGGAAAGTGTATTTCATTGTTCCGTCAATCGTTCTTTAGTTTATATCTGGCGGCTTCAAACCCCTATAAGAAACGCTATGCCAGTCTTCGAAAACTAAAACATTCTTCAAGATGCCGAAAGAGCAGTGTTTTTGTTCAGGTACCAATGGTATTCCAACAGCCATCGTCGTACGAAGGTACAGGAAACCGACATTCTCATCCTGACAAGTAGTGGCCAGAGTACAGTATTATGGAAAGCAAGGCGCAGAGCACGAAACAAGAAGGGACCGACACTTCTCAAGGCCTAGTGAGGCCCGTGTGAACATGAAATAATAGTTTCATTCGCTTTATTTTGCTTAAGCGGGCGTGATAAAAGGACCAACCAATGAGTGAACTAGCGCCTACACAAATCCCATGTCCAACAAGGTCACGCTTTCAAGAATGAAACTCCCAAACTCCGTCATTATGCTTATAAGGTGTAATCCCGTTTTAGTGGAGAACGAAGGGAAGAAGTTGGTGTGAGTTAAAAGAGGTATATCGGGTGAGAAAACGGGAAGTAGAGAGACCATGCTCTGCCGTCAGGCATGTCACTATCGCATAGCGTATGTTGCTTAGAGAGAGCGCCAAGGGCCAGTCGAGTGAAAGGGATGGAATAAGTCATGAGACGACGTTGACTCTAAGCCAACGTGCGGTTGGTTAATGTAGAAATCGTGATCAGGGGGGATATCCGAAAAGAAACGAAAACGTGGTCCCCGGGGTTTGGGGTTTATCGTCTACCGTCGTCTGAATCGAGGAAGAGAAACGGTCGTGGAACGTATGGAAATATGCGCCTGGAGTGGCACGACGGAATCGACAGATCAGGAATGGTCTGGAGTGCCCCAAATAGGAGCGCCCAGAGGCTTGCTGATGCCGAAACCAACACCAACGGCGATGCCAATGATGAGAAGAATGATGGCAAGCTTTACCGCAATACGGGTTCGCCTACTAAGCGAAGCCATCCACGCGCACGACCGAGCACGCTTAGCAGCCTTTTCCTTTTGCTTCCAATGGTCCCGGCCTGGCCAAATCTGGCAATCGTTCCTTGCCATCGCCGACGACTTCCGCCGAGATTCAGACTGCGTGACGGGGATAATGGCTTCGATATCGGTATCAAAAGGGTTGGATTGTTGGTATGAGAGGGGTGTGTGGGGGTCGCTATCGACGTGCACGTTGAAGCCCTTCTCGGCAGCCTCAGGCAATGTTGTCGAGGCGACACTGAGAGAGGAGTCGGACTTCTTGGGAGTAGCAACTTGGTTTGTTACCACAGTCAAGTGAGCGGCAGGAGGGCGGACGGGCGTCTCCGACTCGGCCTTTTCCTCTTCCATTATTACGGGAGGAACCATTGTGGATGTGTTGGACGCCTTCGCGTAACTAGGAGTGCCCCCATGTTAGTAGCGGCACCTTCAAAAAGCTTCAGATCTCAAGATTGCGAACAGCTGAACTGCGATCGTATGACGTACCGAGCTGAGGAAAAATAGAATGGTGTGTAGAATAATATGCACTCGGTAATGCAATTCTGTCAGTCGTAATTAAATGAGACTTGGAATTGTTGGGCAAAGGGGGTCGCGTGGTTGGGGCTCGTAGAGTAAGATTGCTCAGGACCGGATCGAGGCGAATGTTGCGACAGCGCTTGGTGCTTGACGAATCTTTAATTGCCTGTCGACACAAACACTGCTGTTTCTGTGAATGTGCGGCTCGGCAATAGGTTTGTCGGAGGAGAAGGTTTCCTCTGCTAACTTGAGGACCAAGTCTGTTGCGTCGCTTTCATAAAGAAACAAGGTGATTCAAGGACGGGTGCGGTGCGACGTCAATGTCTTGGTTGGAACTCGGGTTTCTAAGAAAAGAACAAAACTTCTCCTCGAAAGAGCAAAAATAAACGCGTAATCCGACTGAATAAATAACAATTGGTCTTGAAAAAAGAAAAAGTAAAAAGAGATCTCTCCGTCTGTTGCGTTGAGGGAGGAGGGAGATGGATTAAAGAGATAGAGATCTGATCAATAGGGATCAATAGGGGGGAGGTGATTCTGGTAAGTCGACACAGGCGCAAGAGCTTGGCAACAGCACAACTGCTACCGAAACCTCAAATAGGCAAGTCTACCTTAGATCATTCGCCATGAAGAAGGTAGCGTAATGACAACAGATAATCTAGAGGCTGCACAACTTCAAAGCAAAGAAGGACAGACAAAGATGCAGGTTGAGGATGTGCACAATGGGAAATAGACTTGAAGATGAGAGGAGAGGAGAATTAGGAAGTAGGAGGAGGACTGGTCTTGATCAAGACCTGCCACGAGGGGTCACAATAAAATGACCTTGAGGAAGGAGAGAGCAGGAGAGCAGAGCGCGGAGGAAGGTGGATATGTATTGGGCTGGGGATGCCATTAAGCTCACAGGGAAGGTATGTTGTTCGTAATGTTTAAAGTATGAAGTATGTCTACCGACCATTGCTGGGAATGCAAGGGACGAGTAATGTACTTGTACTAAACAAAAGGACTACATGTACGAAGTATTTACGAAGGGAAATGGTGAAGATCACAAGCAACTATACTCCAAAAGTACAAATTCCACGGTAGGAGCTACCTGCAAGTGGCAGGTAGTGGCGGGTACCTGGGACCGGCGCATCAGGAGCTTAATGCGATTCCAGGACGAAGTGGAAGGGAGAAGGGAAGGAAAGGGAAATGGAAATGGAAAGGGAACGCGCGAGCCATCGAAACCGCAGAGGAGATTTGAGGGTGGAGGGGGTGTGTGCAAAGGTAGTATTGGTGGCTCAACCGAAGTCGACAGGGGTGTCTGTAGGCGGTTAGCGCACACCAGAGTCCAGATCGTTGGAGCGGTCAATCAGATTGGAAGGCACAGCGCCAGGCGACACAGCATCAATCAGTCTTCAGATGCCTCAATTGATTGATGCTTCGTTTCCGGCTTTGACTTCGTACAAAGCAAACAGCGCCGGACTAGAATGTGGGCGCAATAGCGCAAAGCGCACCACACTAAAGTAGTTCAATCCTACGGTGTTCTCATGCACTGCGAAGTAAACATCAATTTGATCTATCAATTGATACAGTGGAGAATAAACTCCAACCATTCTGCATGTTGCAAGGTACACGACAGGACAGTCTCAACCCCCCGCAGATCTTTGCGCAGACGCAGGGACCTGGTACTTACTTAACGCCGAACGCTACTTTCAAAATTGCAGGAACTGCAAGCGACATTAGAAGTCTCCCTAACGAATCGGGTACATCATGACGGTAGATACGCGTACAATTGCCAAAATATCAGGAGCAAATACGATCAAGGCCCATTTATTGTTCCCATCGGCCTCACAGACGATGATTCCCTAATTTCGACCGTCTCATGGATCTTGATAAAGTCATCAAAGGCAGTCAGACCACATCCCTCGTTGCTGCCAGGCTCCGACTTTTGTCTGTCCACTTGATCATTTCGCCGAAAATGCGCTGGTTGGCTTTCCTCCTCCTCTCCTCTCTGCCCCCCTCACTGGGCTAGCGCAAGGGGGGAAACCCAGGCTGGGTCGGCGGTCTTCAGCTTCTGCTAACCCAAAAGCGACAGATTGAGTTTAATTCGCAGTGTTAGTGCCTGGCGTCGGTGGAGTTGGGACGGGAATCCTGCAGCCTGCGAAAACCATGCTCTAAACGCTGAAGCATCATTTGATGCGTCGGACTTGGCTTGCCCGATTCGGAAAAGCCTTTTCTCTTCTCTTGCGTATCACCGAACCATTAACCCTCTTTAAAGTAACACTCGCCACGGATCAAGGGCTTTGGAAAACTTGGCAGGATTGATCCTTGCGGGCCCCCCATCCGCTATTACCCTACGAAGTAAACTTCATACACTGCACACGTTACTTCGTGCGAAGCACCAATTCTCCTTGCTGGACAAGTGGGCATCCGCTACAATGGAACGCCCACCCCTTGACTTGAGCTGATGTCCTTCAGTCACCATATACGGAGTACTTCATCTTCGTACTTGAGAGATGGGCAAGAGTCGGCATCCCATCAGAAAGTTCGATATGCGCCATCAAGGGGCCCTTGTCACGATTAAACTGGGCATACCGAGTTACGAAGTAAGAGATCAGTACTCTTTTAGTCTAGCCCCGGAACTGGCTGGCGGTCTCCTAAACTGTCGTTTGCATTGATGGCATGCCACCAATGTCTGCTGAGGGGGGAAAAGATCCTTGCGTGGCCTCTCCCGCCACTTCAGTTGACCGTTCGGCATGATTCGTGGGCAGATCGACGCAAATCCCCGTCTACGAAGTATTTGGTGCAAGGTTTTTCTTTCTATCTGCCACTTTTTGCGACGCTGCGAAGCATGTAAACTACGTTTTCCGGAATATATCTGTAAAAGTCCCAAAGTTGCATCAACTAGTTCGTACTCGCGTACGGTCGCAGTGGAACGCGAACAAGCTCAGGGATCGGAAATGCGGCAACACTCATCAATCCCTTTCGTTACAGTTTATATGATCTGTGCAACTTCCTGTCTAAAATTGGGCTAGAATCGGGAGGGACGTTAAAAAGGGAGACAGACGGGCTGCGCCGTGCGCCCACCCATCATCCCAGCGGGATTCCCATTTTCATTGCTCTTGCAGCGTCCTACCTGCTTCTGCATGGAATTTGACGGTGGCTCGGAGGCCAACCCGAGCGATCATATGCAAATTATCATCTTTCACCTGAAGGGCGATTGGCTACCGCGAAGAAGGTAAAAATGCGTGGCCAGCCTTCTTCGTCGTGCACTTCTGCACCTTCGTCTAGACCGCCAACCTCTTCCCAACTGTTGATCACAGCCTCCATACCAAAACGGCACAATACCACATGCCAAGAGAAGAAGTTCAGCAAAAGGGGGACACCGACACTGACACTGGTCCATGCTTAACAGGCTTGGCAGGCTTAACAGGCCTGACCTGGATCCAGGGTTATCCCACGCGTGTGCTGCAGGTCTTTTTTTTCTCCTTGGGCTCATGCCACATTGTATGGCTTCTAACCCGAGACGGATTGATGGAATAGGAAATCCCCAACCTTGTCGTTGAAATGCCGGCGGTGGCATCAGAGATCGGTGTGCCATCAGTCTTGACATTGATTTTAATGTTCCCATGACAGGAAGTACTTTTAACGTACATCGCGTAGACGCTCACTCGGAACCGACTAATGCGCTCATAGTCGCTGAGTCTCGTGAGAAATGGCCAAACCCAGGTTTGTCGGCCTCGTCATCCTTTTAGCTCCCTTACTTTCTTTTTCAAACTGAATACAAACAAAAAGGTAGGACAGCAGTAGCGTAAGCCGAAATAGAAACAAGGTAAGAAGTAGAGCAGCAAGAATTCACAGAAGCCCAAGAGCCCTTTTTGGCTCAAAATCTAGGGGTTTGAAAACGAAAGAACCGAATCTGCTGTGAGACCATACCATCTACTATCAATCACCTCACCTGAGGCGGGGGAGTGAATATATTCTCTGTGGGGGAAACACAACCCCCAGTAGGGATGGTGTTTGTTTCTTTTCTCTCTCTTTCTCTCTCTCTCTCTCTCCCCCCTTAACTTCGAGGTATTACGCGTAGTCTTGAAAGGGCACCGCAGCGAACTGCTTACACCAAGATTGATGCAACCCGCTCCATCGAGATTCAACAACTACGTATCCCCTTCGACGAAGGAACAGAGTAGCGTCTGAATAGGGTCTAACGTCGCTCGTGGCTTCATGGAGTAACCCAAGTTTTGGGGGCAGAAAGGTCCGAAAAAGGGTGATCAATTCCCGTCTCGAATCGCTGAAACGGGAGAACGACAATAGCATTGATGTTTATTATGCTTAAAAGAGGCGAATAATGATATTGCCACAGGCTATCCCCTTGCAGGAGATGGGGCTGCCCAGAGTCTCTTTTGATATCAAACAACTTTTCAATGCCTCTCCACCCTTCCCCCAACCTACTTAGTCTCGCATTGATCTTTTCCTCAAATTAAGCCGCCACAGAACTTCCTGGACTCTTCTTTCGCAATCATTGATGGAAAGCTTCCATATGATGTGTACGTCAAAATCGAAAACAAACACGTCGAAATACCCCCCTCCCCCTTCCCTTCTAAAAGAACATGGTTTGTTGGCAACGATCCATCAGATCTTCTACCAAACGCTAAATGGCACTACGACGATGGCACTACGACGTTAGCACGCTATCAAAGAGGGGGCTACTGCTTATTGCCTGGCTCTTGTGTGAGGGCTATTAAACATAGACACTAAGCCCATCTGAGGCTCAACCCCCTTAAAGGTAGCATCCTCGTGGGAGTGCGGAGTCTTCTTCCCCTCAAACACAAATTGTAGACCACCTACGAAGCGGTGCCATTCTCGATGTGATGCGTGCATCTTCTACACTAGTGCAAAACGCACTCCGGTGGTGTTGATCCTCGTCGCCTACCGCCCGTCCTCCATTGGGTCTGAAGACCGGCTCCGCCGCGCATTGCTACGGGATGCAGCCGCTGGTTGCATGAACTTTCTCACCTTCCCGGGCGGATGGAAGCACCGCCGTGAAACCCGCGTCGGTGCCAAGTATATTGAGCCTTATTGCAGGGCTTATATTCTTGGTTCCTATCTTTAGGTTCTAAGAGTTTTGCTTTCATTAACACACCACATCCACCCATCTTCATCTTTCCAGATGTGAGAGGATAGCTTGGGAGAGGTTTTGCATGAGCAATGGAAGTGGAATGGTGAATATTACCAGCTGACCACCCTGAGCAGTCTTGAAGTCGTGGATTCGTTCCTGGGAAACACTCACGAAGCTCCAGTTATTCTATTTCCGAAAATGGAAAACCGTAACGTTTTAGCTGCAGAATCCAACTACGAAGTTGGCACTACAGTTGAAGAGCAACAAGAGTGATTGGTAACATCCTGTGGCCTAGTGTTCGGTGGTGTCGATGGCGCCTCGATGATCTAGACTCTTCGTCTTCTGAAGAGCTTGAGCGAATGAAGTTTTGTTTGCATGAGCTTTTTGTCAACTTTCCCTTTTTGTTGCTTCCGCCAGTCCCCCACATCCCTAGCCGACGCGACCAGCTGAGCTTCCCGATGTGCGTCGGCAGCCATGGTGTGCAAGCCGACAATCGGAAGTCAACACCACAAACTTGGCCTTATGATCCCGACGCATGGCTGTTCTACCCCATCACATGGATAGACGACGAGAGCTACAAGTCTTATGAGGCTTGCACATGAACTCATCACATTTCTTTTTGGTATTCTACGGTTCTTACCACTGCCTGTGTTTAGAAAGGGTTGATATGATGTGGAAATGGAATCAATGGGCGTTCATCGGCCGGTGAGAACTAGCTTATTCCACTTCGACGTCGGCCGCAGCGTTTCATGACATCTACATGGTCTCTAGAAGAAATAGCGTTACGAGGCCTTTTGAGCCCCCGGCCGAGCCATGGAATTCCCGGCATTTTTTTGCCACAGCTATGACGACGATTGATTCAAATTGTCTTGGCTTTGTCACGGGAAAAGTGAAACATCAGATCTAAGAAGCCGGCTAACATGATGTTATGAGGGCGGTAGAGGGTCCATGCTTCGATAAGGTCGAGGTAGCATGGGACGAGATGTTCTTGCCCTATTCCCCGAGTCATGGTTCGATCTAAATCCCTTGAGATCTAAGAGGCGATGATGTCAAGAGCCTTATCACGATTCTTTGTGACATCTCCGGGTGAAACCTGACGGGTCCCGGACCGGGACAGGTGTGGCCCTACGTTGGAAGTCTTCGTCCGCTTCCCAAATCTCTCGAATACCTGACATTGTACTTCTTATTTCAAGTCTGGGTTCTGAGGCCATCGGGAATGCCGATTTATAACTCCACATCTGATGCTGGATATCTTCTGGTTCTTCACTATCTTATCAAAGGCTGCTGGCATTCTATCAATTCCGAGATACTATGGATCCGAAGATGACGATCGGCCACCGCTCTTGTTCGATCATTTCGGTTCTCATAACACGGCGGCGACAGCTTTCTTGGTAATTTCCTGAGATCGAAATGAATTTTCGCTATAAATGGTCACTCAATGTAGCTATTTCTGATTGCGTTCTTCTACCCTGTATTTCCGATGATGTTGATCCAGATGGTCCAAGGACTGTCTTTTGTCGTAGGCGGTTCTTGTGAGCCAGCCGAAGACGAAGATGTTATGGGCAGACTAAATCTATGAGATGCAAGCTTGATATCCTCGAAGAAAAAAAAAAAAAAAAAAAAAAAAAAAAAAAAGGAATTATTAACTAGATTTAATAAAACAAAATTGATCCCAATGTTGTTCGCTGAGAATCTTCGGTTTACATCATTGCTCCACCGTCAAGACGGCATTGAGCTCTGAGCCCCTCCAGCTCCCAATCCGCAGTTTCAGCCCCGCTAAACACGTCGTGAATCTCCAACTTTCAACCTTCAACTCTGACTGTCAACAAACGAGGTCTTCAGAATACTCCTAGTCTGGCATTACACCGCGGCACGTTTGCACACAGTATTGCCGAAAGAATACACCGAATACCTGGGTGACTATACCTTTAGCCCCGCGAAAAGATTGTAACAGCAAGACCAAGAGCTGTCGCGGCCCCCTACCCTCCGCCATGGTAAGCTTCCCGTCCAGACTTGCAACTCGCAACCCGGCAATAAACTAGAGCCACCATCTCTCGATACGGTGGGTAATCTCAGACCCTCTAACCCTAGCCTTTAGAACAAAGACGCGACCTACACCTACGTCCACATGCATCGCCCTCGCGACGCCGACCTCTTCGAGGACTTCTGCAAAGACAGGCTTCCCAACGACGAGGTCTACGTCAAACCCGAGCACCAGCCCGTCAACCCCGAGGACGAGGATGACGTGGTGCCGGACCAGCACGCCGCTTTTGGCATCCAGAAGGCGACGCAGCGGGTGAAGGAACCGGCGTGGAGGGATCTTGGGCTGAAGGAGTTGATGGAGAGGGGTCCAAAAACTCACGGGCCTGCGGCGGCGAGCTCGGGGAGGACCTTGCCGCGGTGAAATGGATGGTGAGGCAGGCCTTGGAGCGGGCTGGACCCGATCGATGCTATGGCGGTGGAAGTTGCCTCTTGTTGTACTGGGTGCTAGAGCTACGAAGCGAACGAGGGAGAAGCGGAGGAGAGTTACGAAGAAGAAATGATGCTCTCGATAATGGCAAGAGAACGTTGTCTCGTCCACCTTATGCCCAAGAGAAACCCTGTATGACGTTACATGATTGGTAGTATCAAATATATCCATCAACTCCGCCATTATATCCTCTCCCGAAACGCCGCAAAGTATGAATGCTCAGGTTCTTCCTCCTTTCCCATGATTGCAGGTGGTGTTGGGAGATGCCTAGCTCGCCACTCGTGTGTGCAACTTTGTCCATATCTCCCCCACTTTTAGCTCTTCCCCAAGTACGCCTCCCTCTCCAACACCTCCGGCGCAAACTTAACCAAAAACACCGTCTTCCCCGGCCACATCTGCCCATCCCTACTATCACTCCCCACCGAATGAGCCCCAACCTTGGCGGGGAACCCAGCGCCGTCGCAAACGCCCTCGACGATGCCCGCCACGAAGGCCGCGCAGTTGAGCTGCGACATCTCGCGCGGCACGCTGATGTACGCGTTGACGAGGGGCTCGTTGTCGATAATCATGTACTCCTCGGGGGTCTCCGGGTTGGCCGACTTTTCGAGGCGGTCGGCTTGCCGGTTGAAGAGGTGCGTCCAGACGGATTGCTTGATGAAGTGTAGGAGGGCGATGATGGTTAGGGGGCGGAGTTGGTTGCGGGGGGGTTCGCGGTAGATGAGGAGGTCGAGGAGTTTGAGGCCGATGGGGTGGCCTTGGGCGTTGAGGCTGGCCCGGTGGTGCAAAGGTTTAGCGATTTTGAGGTTCATGGCAGGGAGGAGCTGGTAGAAGGGGGGGGGGGGAAGGACGACGAGAGGGAAACAAACTAACCGTTGCTCAAGATCCTGGATCCCTCTTACTCGTTTTTGTGCGTAGCTGACCATTTCAGAAAAGAGGTACGCAAAGCTCGCTTGGCTCAGTTCGCTCGTTTTGGTTCGGTTTAATGGCCGGTGGTAGATGGTCTTGCCGTTACTGGGATATCGGAGGCCGGACTGGTCTTTGCCGGGACCTTTGTTGGATTGTAAGCTGGCCATTGTCGCGCTTGTGGGTTCTGGTTGCTGCGATGCGCGCGACCGAGGGGGAGAGGAGGTGGTGGTGGGCGGGCGAAGAGCGAATGATGTGGATGTTCGTTGGTGGATGGTGGAGTTTTGTCAGGGTGATGATGAGGCTCTGCATTAATTCGCTGTTTGACGTGGGGAAACTGGGATCTCAAAATCTATACAGCCTTACCTAGTGAAAGCCGCAAACAACACCAATACTTCCCGACTGCAACTCAATAGACGCACACAACTCGCCTAAATTCTTAATTCTTAATATCCTGACCCGATCGATTATTATAATGTTTTAATTATTTGATTTCCGCTTTTATAGACCTATGTTCGGCGTGGGTTGCGATGACCTCGCCATGACTGCGTATTCCATCCTGAATTCCCTATTCCAGGATGTCGTATTCCATATTATGCCTAATTTCCAACCACAATTGCTCCTAAAATATACAATCATCATGCGGCAACCTTGACTTCTGCAGGTAGCGCATTCTCTTCCTTGGCCGCCTCAACCTCCTTCTCCTCGATCTTAAGGTTCTCCATCTTCAATTGCTCGGGAGCAATCTCCGCCTTCTCACTCCCTTCAGACACCGCAGCAACGGCATGGCCTGTGCTAGCACTAATGCTAGATCCTTCTCCTCCCCAAAGATAAATCTCCGACTCTCCGACAAGCTTTCCGCCAGCAATCCAGCGTTCCTTACGTTCCCTGCGCTTCTCGTCGCACAGCTTTGACAAAGCTGGCCAGTACTCCGAGTGGTCGTAGTCAAAGTCTAGCTTTCCTTGCGCCTGGTACTCGGTCCACAGTTGCTCGGCGGGTACGAATTGCGTCATGTCCTCGTTGAACTTTAGCTTCTCTCGCGTCCGGGGATCGATGAAGGGTGTGATGAGCTTGAAGAAACCCCAGACAACCCACGGCACTAAGTAAAGGCGGTTTTGATTAGATATTGCCGTGTCACGGAATTAGGCAGAGATTGTTCATATTTGAGGGGAAAAGATGTAACCTACCATTGACGATGAGAGCACGGCCCAGCCTCTCAGGGTAGTGCATCTGCAGAATATTGAGGCACTCCCTCGCCATGCTGAGGGACGGGTGTGTGTATTTCCGAGTCTTGCTTTGCTTGAAGTTGATCATCAAACACAGCATCTCCTGGCCGGCGGGCATGATATCAATGACTCTCTCCACCATGTAGACAAGATGCTCCACCTGCCTATGCGAGGGCTCTGTATTCTGCCTTCCTGGGCTGAGGTAATGGCACGGTCTTCCCTCCATATCGTAACCCAATAACGTTTGCTTCCCGGTTTCGTTCTCCGGCGAGATGTAATTGGCCGTAAGGTCGTCGGCACCAAACTCCCTCCTCCAAGCTAGAGTATCGTGCAACCTCTTCTCGGATTCCTTCTCCTCCCACTTCGTAGCGCGGAGGTATCGAATCAGGCACTCCCGCGTCAGCCACATCCGCTCATCGTCCGTGATGGGTCCGCCCTTGTTCTTTGCCGTCGCGGATTCGACCTTGATCTCCGTCCAGGCTTTCACCTGGGCGAGGAGCCAATCATATTTGGTTTGCTCGGCAGCCGTGAGCTCCGCTGGGGGAGGGATCTTGGCGGAGGCGACCGGCGAGGCAATTGGGGTCTTGACGGTCGCCATTGTATCGGGGGCTTTGCTGCTTTTCCTTTCGGTTCTCGGCGCGGTTTTTCGTACTTTGTCTCGCTCTTCGCGATTGTCCGTGTCGAGGCAATTTTTAGTTTCGTCTTCTGTTGCTTATGGGGAAAAGGATGCTCTCGAAAGGTAAAAGCAGCAAAGTCACCGTTGGCGCGCCAATTAACCTCAGTTTTCGGGTTCGGGGGTGATGCAGCTTCCGTGACGCCCGCTCGACTTTGTTGAGGCGGGTGTTGGAATCTCACACCGCTTGCCTTTTTCTTATTAGTTCCCTCGAGCCGGATGTGCAGGGATCAGCTTGGCGTCCAAAAGAAAAAGTTGGATGACTAATCTCTCTTGGAGTTAACTTTCGCGTCGGGCTTATTTTCTTGATTTCTCGAAATCTATCAGGGCACGACACGAATGTTTGTTTCCCTGTATATTACGCGTTACTTGCAGAAGGGAATAACAATTGAGACATCTTGATATTGATCGAGGAATATAAGCTCCAAGCATCCCGGTATTACTGGGCTTGGTTCGCGAATTGGTTCGGTGTAGATTCACGTGATCCCGGTGTACTCCCGCCAGGACTAGTACGTACCTTCTTATCGATTGGAACGACCAGAAATTTTTCATTTTCTCAATTCATCGATCTCGAAAATTGACCTCCCGCATCACCGATCTCCGATCCCGATCACAGCTCCCAGACAGACCTTTTGCTCGAGTTGACGGAAACTTCAAACAAGCGTCACCATGCATCTTATGTACACCCTCGACGACAATGGCAACCGCCTGTACACCCTGAAGAAGGTTGCGCACGGCCAAGTCACCAAGTCTGCTCACCCTGCGCGATTCTCCCCCGACGACAAGTGGTCCAGGCAGAGGGTCACCCTCAAGAGGCGGTTTGGCCTGCTTCTTTCTCAGCAGAGTAAGAATTCCTTTGTTTTCTGGGAGGCTGCGTGCTGGAGGAGGTTGCTAATGTCAAGCGATGCTAACGGAATTGACTTCACCTTTTTTTTAGAGGACAAGGAGAAGAGTGAGCTCTGAAGCGACGGAGAGTTTGATTTTGGGAGACGGTCTCTGACGTAAGGAATGTTCCATGGATTGGGTCTTCGATGGTGGTGGTGGCCGAGTCACGGCGAGGGTACGTGCAAAGAAAAGTGTTGGAGGCAGCCATCTGGTTGTATCGTGCCGTTCGCGGCATTCGATAGTTATACCCCAATTCTGTGGGTTTACTGTTTAGGCGTTACATGA
This sequence comes from Scedosporium apiospermum, assembly GCF_000732125.1. NCBI lineage: Eukaryota > Fungi > Ascomycota > Sordariomycetes > Microascales > Microascaceae > Scedosporium > Scedosporium apiospermum. The sequence continues at coordinate 875,988 of NW_015971822.1, read as the reverse complement.
GGCGTTGGAAAAGGGTCCTGTCTGGTCAAGCACATCGAGAATCATTGAGGAAATGGTCATTTTGCATATTTCCTATCAAAAGAAAGTATCTATGAGTGAACCCAAACTTGTTTTTTTATCCCTTCCGGTCCCCCAACGCCCCTCCATGCCGAGTCATTCACTGTTGTTGCGAGTGTGTAAGGTGAAACATAAGGGCATACCTTTTACCACTTCTTCCTGGAGTTGACGCTCCTCCCAGCACCGACTCGGATTTTATCACCACCACTCCTCCTTTCACCAGTGAGGATGCCAGGAAGATAGTCCTCGTCCATGAGGTCCCTTTGCCGAGTCCTTTGCCTCGTCTCCTTGGCTCGAACGTACTCTTTCTGGTCCTCCGCGAGGACGAGAGTCTGACCCCAGCCGTTCCTGCCACCACCTTGCACCTTGGAAGTTTTGCCGCTAGATGTGCCGTGGACGGGCTTTGGTACGCTGTAGACGTTTCCACGCTTATTGTACTGGAAATTCTTCCTTAGGTGCACTTGGAAAACGCCGTTCTCATCAGTGGAGCAGCTGGTTCTGATAAGATTGGGTTGACCGCAACGGGGGCAAAACTGCTTGGTCATATCCTTGGTGATGGCAAAGCAGCCATGGCAGCGAAGAACATATGATCTGAGTCTAGTAATGCGGAACATGCCAGAAGATAGTAGGTTTAGGTTTATCCTGAGAGCCACGTTCTGCATGGCATAATCTGTCGTGAGGATAGCAGCTTGGAGGAACTGTGGGGTGGGGTTGGAGGAGAGAGAAGAGGTCTGGTCTTTGGCGACGTGCTTTTTCAAGTTGGATGGTGTGATCCAGCCGTCACTATCATCGCTGTCCTCACCTTCATCGTCCTCGGCTCCTTCTCGCGGTTCCTCCTCCGCGGTGGCGGGCTTTTCAGCTGCCGCGGGAGGTTTGGTGTCATCCGCAACCTCTTCCAAGGTAACTTTCTCCACCAACTCCTCAACAGAGGGTTCCGGTGTTGGTTGTTGGCTCTGCACGGGCTGACTTTCAAAGGGATCGCTCGCGAGAGGTGGGTCACTCGCCTGCCCCGCCGAGGCTTCGGTAGCTTCTGGCTCTGGCATATCACCGGGAGTGAGGGTGGCGCCCTCAGCAGATGGCTTATTATTCTCCGCGGCGCTCGATTCCTGTCCGTTTAATTGCTTCTGCGCAGGGGTATTCCGAAGGCGCCCGTCTCCGCCATTCTTCTCACACTCAAGCTCGTAGGTCAGGGCTAGGAGGTGAATATCCGGAGCGCTGAGAACCTCGAGGTCACCAGTCTTTCGTGCAAATGCGGTTATGAATTTTACGCTTTCCGATTTTGGAGACCTGATCTTCAAGAATGGGCGCAGAGTCGTGTCGACACGCCGGCGAGTCTCCGCGTCCCGGATTTCCGCCAGAACGGCGGGGATGGTATATAGTTCATTCGCTTGGGCGAGAAGGGTGCTCACGGTGGGCTCGTTCTTGATTAGTGCGCCGGTATCTAGGACGAGGCAGTTGACCGTCTTTCCGTCGTTTGATGAGGATGTCGTTGCTTGGGTAGAGGCCGGGACCGCGGCCGAGGGTATAGATTCAGGCGCGGATGAGGACGGCGCCGGGCTGCCGCTAGGGGCAGTGGAAGACATTGTTCCTTACTGCAATTGCAAAATATAATGGGATCGGAGGAGAGCGACGGGGATGGTTGGGGGCCTGGGCGAGATCGACGGATTCTTTAGTTGGGAGTGTGTTGAGTCGTACCAATGAGAGGAACGGTTGGGTAGAGCGCAGGGTTAAAGAATTTCGGAGAGAGAGCGAGCACTTGGGTATGGGTGTGAGCACCTTCGTATTTGAAGGAGGGTGACGGCTTTCGAAGCCAAGAAATGAATACTATTGATGGTGGGGTATCCAAACATCGAAGGCCTGCACAAGAAAATATTGTGAAAATAGTGGGGTTGATCGATTGAAGTAGTTTACGATTAGATACCATTGGTCCGGGCGATTAGATTCCAATTGCGTGGACCCTGGCAGTGGCAGAGGGTGGCCGACACCTGCGAGCACGTGGACGGGATCGGCTCCGATTCCCCCATTCATGTTTCCACTTTCGGAAGACATCCAAGTTCGACCGCCGCACGTCATTCCCATGTCCTCTCTGCTCTGCAAACAGACGCAAGCCACCTGAGTTTTAACAAAAGGCAGTTCGGGGAGCTCAATCCGGCTCTTCAGAAGACAATATTATACGCGAAATCGCGGACCATCCTTGCCCTTCATGTTAATACTTAAGGCGAAATCCGCCTTATTCTGAGCCTGCCCCCTTGGAGCAAGCCGTCTCAACAATGACCCGCTCACTGGACTCTCCCTCGAGCGATTGAGTCGTGAAATCGATAACCTGTGCGACTTCTTGGCGAGATTGGTTTATCAACATGCTGGTGTAGGCTCATCCCTCCCTTCTCACCCTTTCTTCGGACCCGCCTCGGGACATGAGACCTCTAACCTCATCATAGTTAACAGAAGGGAATAGCCGCTCTTATGACGATCGCCAGCGGCATGTCTTTCACAACCTTTCATCTGATTGTGACCTCTTGGCATACCTCATCATATAGGTCATGTCTTAATAATCCCAAAGGAGCTCTGTGTCCTGCGTGCGTGTCCAGACACCCCTAAGTATCCAAGGTGTATGCGTCACAGCGCATGATGTGCCGAGCCCTACGAGTCATTGACAAGAGTGGCTTTACGTTGGAAGGGGAAATTCTCAGAAAAATACGCGAAATGCTTCGGTCACTGCCTTTTTGAGAGCTCGGCGACGGTGTTGGACTCAGTGACGAGCCTATAAGATCGCCGTCTACGATGGAGAGAGTCCCATGGCACGATGTGAGGGGTCAAGCATTGACTTATTGGTCCCTTTTCAGCGTTCGCCAAGTAGCTGGAATTTCCTTGGCAGTTGCAAACCTCTTCGATGCTGCTTTCCATGGTCTCCTTCTAGAGAGGGACTTCGACTCCAAGGCTATCTTGTTATCAAGCGTTACCCTTTTTGCATCCGGCATCTTGCACGGACAACGACAGCTTGGCCAAGTTCCTAATCTATACGTACGAGGGGCGCTCCAGTGGGTTTGATACTTGATTTTTACAGATGCTGAAGGCGACAGTCAAGCAGCTATTGCAGGCCAGCACCTTAAATTTTCAATGGGTGAAGGCCAATGTGCATTTTATACATCCTTGGTGATCCATCTTTCGTCATCTCACTTTACTTTTTATCCCTTGCCTCATCTGCGCATTCTTTTTCTTGCCCCTAAAACTGTAACACAAACCAAAGAAGAAGGGTATTGGAAACCTTGGAAGTGTATTTCACCGTTGCAGAGAATGCTACTCATGCATTTCCTTCGGAGTTCGACTGTGACTGGCACTAGTCTAGTTACTGCTGTCTAGTGCGTTCCTGAAACTTCTAATTTTGGCGACCTTGATTCTCCCAGATAGCAATGAAGAACTCCCTTCTAATCACAACCACCGCTCGCTGTTGGCGGAGAGGGTCATTTGATCCCACCAGAGAACCAAGTTCATCAAAGGCGACTTTGGGAATATGACTCGAGGCTGAGACAACTTAGTCGAAGTCGAGGGCCGTTCCCTTGCGCCACCCCCACATAAGAAACGCTTACCCACTTAGACCCTCGGAGTATTTTTGGTTCGGATTCGGACGGAGGATTATTGTCTTTGCTTGTTTTATGCTTCTTGACGATCCTAACTCAACGTTATATATCCCACACCTTATCCACACTGCCGATCTGTCTCGCGTTGTGTCCCTAGACCTCTTCATCCTTCCTTTCCTATCAGACTCCGTATTCCCGTCATCTATAGCCGGTCCCACTGAGGATATGGCCTTCCGAAGTCCTGACTCTCTCTTTTCATAATGTAGAGTCTGTGGGTCCGCGCCAAGCCATCTACCTCCTCCTTATCCCTAAGCCTGACAAGAACTACGCAGCTGGTCTCAGGTATTACACCTATCTCAATAATGAGGAATGTCGAACTAGCCTGCCGTTATCTGCCGGTGTCCCACGGCCAGAAAGCGACACCCGCCAGCTGTCTAAGACGTGCTGGTAACTTGGTGTATGTCTGCTATTTACTGCCGATGGAGGGAAGAACTTATGTTCTGGTCTACAGGTGTTTCTGTATTGCTGTTCTTGGACCTTTCGCCTTTCGCATCGTTCCCCCCTCCTCCGGAGCTGACACCATTGCTGTTTAATTGCTTCCCTGGATAACCGCCAATACCCCCATCGAGAAATCATAGCATTTTCCTTGGAAATGGATTATTCCCTGTATCTCCTGATTGCGAACTGCTTGCTACCGGAGAACTGTTCCGACGTGGAGTCTTATCCGTCAAATCTCACATCTCCTACAGAGCCCCTAATCACCATGGGCTTCCCATTCTCTTACTTGACTCATCTAACAGAGCGCAGCCATGTGGTAGCGGAACTTGTTGCTTCCCCGCTCCTCTCACAGATTTAGGAGCTCACTGTCAGAAATTCCTTTCCCACCCTATGCGCCAGGCGTCTTAAAACTAGCCGAGAGCTTCGGATTCACGGGCTACTGGTAGAGCCGACACTACCACTGCCCAGTGTCGCCGATGATCACTCTACGGACACACTTCATAGGGCTCCTGGGCTGTCATTGCACACTAGCCTCCCCAGCTGTCGAAAGTTACTCCGGGCTCTTGTTCAGCTCTTGGTGCTAGAGAGCACCCTGCCGTACAACGAAATTAGAGATGGGTGTAGTAGAACGATGTCTCCTTGAGAGCAGTGGCTTGCACCTCGGTAGCGCCAGCTTACTCTGCATGTTTGCAAAGCGGCCTATTCGCCAGGTTTTAAGTATATGTTGCGCGTCGTCCATCTTTTCCCGTTTTTGGCCTTGCGGCTCCATCCTACTCGTACGCCCCATATTGTCTTTCCACCACTTCTCAACCTCCATCACACTCCTGGGGATCATCAGAAACCATACGCGTCCTTTTTACTCACCCCGATCATCGCCCACCGTCCCTAAGCAGATGGAAATGACTCGATCGCTTGCTATTCGCGCCGTTTTATGCCTCGTAGATCGCAGGGGGGCCCCTATGATTGACATCATATTCATTTCTATTTACATTATGGACCCCTGTGTTTGTCTTGATTCGTCAAACGCCTCTCCATTCCGCAGGTAATGCTCGCATTTCAAGGACCTATCTGATATCACAAACTGGAACATCTCGTTTCGTCTTGTGGCAAAATACATTTTGCGTTGACGTTGTCGCCTTAGTGGCACGACACCCATCTCTTCCACCCTGAGGGAGTTCATTCAGTTTCTCAGGCCGAACACTGGCGCAGAGAAGGGTCCATACCCAAGATTTACTATTTCCCGAATCTTTACCTGTAGAGGCATAGTGTTAGGTGTTGCGATCCCCTCCATAACGGATAGCTGAGCATGCCACGCCAGTGCTGCAGGTATCCCTAGCTGTGGCGTCCTATTCTAACATGGACGAAAATCGACGGGCATGGGTTGAAACTCGCATTGATATATTGCTGCAATACGAGCCTCCTTTACTGTTAAAATACTCTAAATTCCATCATACTGCTCTCGATTCCATCATCTCGCTCACAGCGGCCTCTCCTCATGAGTTCTTTTCGGTACGGTAGAGTCGAGTGCTCAGGGTTCTATCCCACAACATGGCTTTTTTTGTCTGACTACTGCCGATGTCAATACCTTGGCTGTCAATCCATGGTGTTTGTATAATGAGACAAGATGTGGCCCAGCTGAGAGCCCAGCTCTGGCGCCGACGCCATATATGGAACAGATACGAGACGCAAGTTGGGTCCTCAATTTGACGGACTGTACATCGGCGTTTAATACATCGTGAAGCCATGAGAGGCTTCTCTAGTGTAACTCCCCGATTTTGCATATAGCCCCTTGTCCATCCTCCTACGGTCGCTCATTTTTTCCCATCTCAGCCGGGCCAGCATCAGTTCCGTTCCTTACAGTTCGTCGTTCTCTCTCGCTCCGAATCCCCGAGTCCTGCGTCCAGGACCTGCCACTCTTTTCACCTTGTCTGCAACTAGCAGAAACTGCATTGTGCTTCTTTTCTTCTCTCTTTTCAAGTAGTATTAGTCTTCTTCGCCACTATGGTGTCTATCCCTCACACCGAGCTCGCTGCCGCCATAGCAGAGCTCCCAAATTCGGTGGATAACGATACCAAGTCAACCTCTCAATTTAAAACCGTTCTAGACGCCGTTAACCGAGATCCGTCTGGCCTGTTGACATCTCTTTCGGCCCTATCAGTGAACTCTGAGAAGGGGCTAGCGCTGCTGTCTCTATTACTGAGTGAGACCCGCGGCAAGCTGCCAGTACTTGACCTCTTGCGATGCTATGGCCAAATACGCAAGGGCATGCCGGAGCCTGTCAAAGCAGGCAGAGTCCCCCAGGTGACGCAAAAGCTCGAAGAGGTTGTCAAAGCGATCCACGACAGCTACGAATGCCTGTCCGACCTCATCGAAGAGTCAAACAGACCAGTTCTTTTCTCACCGGAGGGCTCCCCAGCTGTCACTCACACAGCGCTAAAGAAGTCCATACGAGAATTTCGACTTCCCCTGCAAAAGGGCGATGATAAAAGTCCTGTCGTCGCTGTCGCCATCCCTAATGGTTCCCTCCTCGCGGCCACCTGCGTCTCTGTAACGGCCCACTTTGCGGCGGCACCCATCAACCCGTCTGTCGGTGCGGAGCAGTTCCGTGCGGACGTGGAGCAGGTCCGGGCTAAATGTATCCTTACTACCCCTGAAGTGGCTGAGAGACTTGGACTCGGAGATGGTTGGGTCTCTGAGCGGAACATAGAAGTATTCTATGCCGACTTCACTTCTTCGCAAACACTTGGCATCACTAAGCAGGATGGCACTCCCATCTCAGCCGAGAGCCAACACTTCCAACCAAATAAAGGCTCAGATATCTGCTTGATGCTCTTTACTAGCGGCACCTCTGGAACAAAGAAGATCGTGCCTCTTACGATGCATCTCGTTATATTTGGCGCGATGTTGGTCATTGATAGCTGGGGCCTGTCTTCTTCTGATATTTGCCTGAACATGATGCCCCTGTTCCACATGTAAGTGAATCCAGACATCGAAATCTATGTGTCTTCAATTTTAGAGCTAATAAGGACGATAGTGGCGGCCTTCTACGAAATATATTCGCTTCGGTGTTATCTGGAGGCGCAACAATCTGCTGCCCAGCTTTTGACCCTGGCCTCTTCTGGACTATGGTTGAGAAGCTATCTCCGACGTGGTACTACGCGTCACCCACCATGCACTCTGTTATCCTTTCATCCGCGCCCGAAAACCACGACAGCCGATTCAGACTGATTTGCAATGCCGCTGGTGGTCTGCTCCCCTCATTAGCACTCCGGTTACGAGATGTATTCAAATGCACTGTCCTTCCCAGCTATGGCATGACAGAGTAAGTCTATTGACAAAGATGTTACTATCACAGAAAGATCCTAACCCCGGTTCAGGTGTATGCCTATCTCAACACCTCCGCTCACCTATCAACTTGATCGGACGGGAACCTCCGGAATAGCTACAGGTCCCGATCTTTCCGTACTCGATGGCAATGACAGGCCGCTTCCTCCACTTTCTGTCGGTAGGGTATGCGTACGGGGAGAACCGGTCTCTTATGGGTACCTTCGAGATGACAATATCCTGGACAAGAGCGCCTTCACCAAAGATGGATGGTTCGACACTGGAGACATGGGATACATGGATTCCGACGGATACCTCTACATCACAGGACGCAATAAAGAGGTCATCAATCGTGGAGGAGAAATTATCTCACCTTTCGAGGTCGAAAATGCTATTGTTGGTGCCGCCAAACAGCCCGACTCACCAATTTATGGACGGGTAACAGAGGCTCTCGCTTTTTCAGTCCAACACGACATTCTTCAGGAGGTGGTCGGAATTGTGTTGGTCACACCACATGGAAAGCCAAGGGTTGATCTCAAGATTCTTCAAGAAGCACTCAAGTCTGCCCTGCAGCAAGCGAAGTGGCCGTCGATCGTTATATATATGGACGGCCTCCCGAAACGGAATAATAAAGTGCTCAGAATCAAGTTGGCTGAGCGTTTGTCCCTCCCCACATTTACCGACGACACGCCCTACCATGATAGGCACTGGGAAGCAGTCTGTCCTGCGGATGAAACTGATTTGTCTGTTAAGATCGAGGCTAGCAAGTGCCCCGTGAAAGAAATCCCTGTTACCTTGGCCCTCAAAGACAGCCTTCCAGAGTGTGCACGTCTCGATGTGTATGTGCGGACTAACTCCCAACAAGGGTGGCTTGAAGTCGTGGTAGCACCAGAAGACACCGGGCCTATCGAAAATCTGTCTATTATACGCTCTGAGATGGAGAAAAATTGGCTCGATAAGGTGGCCGAGAAGATCGACAACTACTTGGTACCACGGCGGATCCATTGGCTGTCCCAGCCCCTTCCTAGAGCCGCCGAAGACCCTGCGCTTGTGGATGTTTCCGCGTTGGAGATCATCCTTCATGAGATGCAGCAAAAGGATGCCAACCAACTGCTCCACACCACTGAGGGCAGAGTTATCACGAAGTTTGCCGAAATCATCCAATGTGACTTGTCTCTCGTAAAACCAGATCTCGACTTCTTCTCCATCGGTGGTGATTCCCTCAAAGCCGGAAAACTCATGACGGGCCTTAGGTCTGAGTTTAACGTCACTGTGCCAATCAGCATCATATTCAGTGACGGTACTCCTCGAGTTATTGCGAAGTACATTGACGAATGCCGCTCTAGGACCCCAAGCATAACGTCTGGCAAGGGGGAGAAGCTACCTGGCTGTGAGAAAACGCACAGCTCCACTCGGCCGTGGCTTATGCTCCTTCAACTCCTACCTATGGTGGTGATCTATCCTTTCCGCCGAGCGTTGCAATGGACCCTCTTCATGGTGGCTCTAAGCTACACGCAGCCGTGGCGAACGAACAACTGGATGATGGGACGATTGTTCAATTTGACTGTGTCTATTCTCTTTGGGCAGGTTGTTCTCAGATTGGTCATCCCCTGGCTCGGCATCCTCTCCAAATGGATTCTCATCGGCCGGTACAAGGAGGGCCTGTATCCCATGTGGGGTCAGTATCATACACGATGGTGGCTGGTCCAGAAGATTGTGGATATATGCGGTCCAGGATGCTTCTCGTGGTCCGGCTACACTCGAATACTTTACTACCGCTTGTTGGGGGCCAAGATTGGCAAGAACGTAACCTTGTCAAAGGTGAGGATGGGAGAGTGGGACCTTGTCAAGATTGGTGACAATGCAGTTCTCGAAGGCTGTATTTGCCGTCCGTTCGGTGCCGAAAGAAATACCTCGATGTATCTTGGACGGATCGTCGTTGGGAAGAATGCCACAGTTGGCGTTGCCTCCATAATTGCCCCTGGTACCGAGATCCCAGACAATACCTGCGTCGGACCCAACTCATCTAGCTGGGAGCTTGAAGACGCCTCCGAGGAGAACCGCAACATCCTCTCTTCCAAACGGCCCAAGGCCCACTGGATTTTAGTTTTATTATTCACAATTCCTCTCCAGATTCTGTCTTGGCTCCTTGCTCTCCTTCCCTGGATTGCAGGTCTACTTGGTCTGGTTATCACATCACCCGCCCACTCTGAGAATGCGCTCTACGAGATTATTGTCTGGTTTTCAGAGGCTGAGAGAGTTGGCTTCCACTACCTTGCCTTAGTCCTTCGCGCCGCCCTTAGCCCGTTCGTTGCCTTTGGTGTTGCCGTTTCAGTCAAATGGGTGCTAGATATACTGTTCGGTGAGCTTCGACCTGGCACAGCCAAGGGTCGCAGCCAAATTTCCATCTGGCGGGCAGAATTGATGAGGACCTTGATGCCGCCAGCCAGTCTCCACGATATGACTGAAATGATGGGCCAGCACTACGAGGGAACCTCAATTGCGGTGCGTCTCCTTGGTGGCAAGGTTGGACAGAGAGTTTATTGGCCTGGAACTGGGCCTGCAGTGGGTGATTACCATCTAATCAATGTTGGCGATGATGTTGTCTTTGGCTCTCGAAGCCACATGATCACATCCGATGGCACCGGTTCGGAACCCATCATCATCGGTAACAACGCAATGATTGCGGATCGTGTGTGCCTGCTTCCTGGTGTCAGTATCGGCGATGGCACGACGATGGGCTCCGGATCTTTGACTCGGCGCGACCAGACGTACTCGCCGGGTGGCACGTATGTTGGCTCTAAAGGAGGAGATGCAGTCTGTCTTACTCTCACGCGCCCCAATTCCGTAGCAGATTTCCTCAAGTCGAGTGAGAAGTCGGCAAGCGCGAAAAGTTCTCCGCGTACAAGTATTCACGAAGTCAAGGAATCGGAAGACACCGAGGCGTCGCCCTTTGGCCGCGCGTTCTACTTCAAGAAAGCACCCTACCGTGTCTGGAGTCCTTTTACCATCTTCTGTTACTCGAGTTTCCTTACGGTCATCACTAGATTTTACTGGAATGTGCCGAGCATTACTTCAATCCAGTTCACAAATCTGCTATTCAGGGAGGCACCTAATGTGGTGGGTATGAAGTTACAGTTTCATTGGGCCGACCCTTTTATCCTCCTCGGATGGACGACAGCTTTTGTTGCCGCTCTCACCACCATACAAGCCATCGTCGCCCTTCTGGCGGTCATTGCGAGCAAGTGGATCCTCTTAGGCCGTCGACGGCCGGGGAACTACGATTGGGACAAGAGTTCCTACTGCCAACGCTGGCAGCTTTTCCTCGCCATTGAGCGGCTTCGAAGGACCTGCTACCGCGGTTCGGGTATCTTGGGTATGTTGACGGGCACTCACTGGATCGTGATGTACTACCGTGCGCTGGGAGCCAAAATTGGCAAGGACTGCGCGCTCTTCGCCAACGGCAGCCCCAGTTTGTACTTCACAGAGCCGGACCTCCTAACTCTCGGCAACCGCGTGGTGGTTGACGACGCTAGTCTCGTCGGACACATCAACACGCGCGGCAAGTTTGATCTCAATAAGCTGTCTGTCGGAAACCGGTGTGTGTTGCGCACTGGAAGCCGGTTGCTCTCTGGGGCTCATATGCTTGATGACGCCTGCCTTATGGAACATACTCTTGTTATGGGTGGAGATGTTGTCGGTGAGGGCGAGACCCTTCAAGGATGGCCCGCTGGTGTGTTCAATGGGAGGCGAGTCAAGGGCTTTTAAAGCCGGCTAGGTAGGCTTTGCCTACCTCTCGTTTACTTTTCCCGGCTTTGGGTTTCAGGGTGTCTTCTCATCTTAGAGAGTCCCGCTCCTTTCCATCCATTCTGTTACCCTTCTTTGCGCACTCACTTTCGGGACTCGAGCTGGGGAGTGGAACTTCCTGGTTTCCAACTTGACCGAGCTTTCGATCTTACTTCCTTTTGTTACGAACATAGAATGCACCGACTTACACAATCTTGCCCTCATCTAATATGCCCCCAATTCCAACCCCGTTCGTACACTTGGTCTGAACCATCAATTCTCTCCCTTTTTCTAGTTATTAAGTCTAGTTTTTTGTGTATATGGTTTACCCGGTATCTCACATATTATAAGAACTTATATTTAGACACCTACGGAACCAGATTAGATTACGTTTTCCCGTGTTGTTTTCTGTTTGGTAATAGAGCCCTGTCCGATAGTCTCATTATATGATGATGAAGAACTGGAACAGTTATCGAAGTGGACTAACTGGAATTGCATCGTCTGCCCTGCCTCTTTCCGCCGGGTGCTTTCTCACCTCGTTTGTTGCTATTGCGAACTCTGGTCTGCATACACCCGGACCTCCGCGCCGTAAACCACGGTTGAGACGTAATCCCAACAACGCATCTGCGAGGAGGAACCTCTTTATATCACGCTATCTCTGCAGGTACTTTCCGGTAAAGGAGGGTTGAAGCATCTGGGCCGAGACGGGTGAGGTGGGAGCATTCGCCGGTCTTGGCTGCAACGCGGAGGGTAGTGCCAGGAACGAGTTCGGGTTCGTGTCCACAATGCCCGCTGCCCGCTGTCCCTCCGCCATTGTGGTTCTCCCGTTCGGTTACAAACATGGCCAGTGTTACATCGGAAGAAGCTTAAAAAGAGAGCTTAATCCCATGAGAACGAGACGCAAACGAGAACATGTGGCTCGGGAGTTGAAGTGAAACGAATGGGTGGACTGGAGGGAAACATTGAACACTCCACTTGCTCAATCGTGCAAATATTCATGATCAGAGCATACTTTGAATATCCAGGAACCGAAGAAGAAGACAAACAAAAGAGGAAAGCAATCTGTTAATGAAAATGAAAACGTGCTAAGAAGCTTCAGGGCGGGATTCTTTACCCGGCGCACTCACCCAGATGAAGGGACCCAAACTTCGGCAGCCCCTGCTTCTTCATCCAAGCTTACACCATTTGCATTTAGTCCTGGTCCCTTATTTTTGGTGTCCCGAACTATTCTTATTCAAAGATGTGTCGTACGGCCAACTGCAGGTACTCGGGTTTCGGATTTTCTTTATAGTTTGCAATTTGGCTTTGCGTTCGACTTACACGAGCTGAACGATCCCCGCTCCTGACACCTTACGCAGCCCCAATATACCAATTCTCATCAATTATCTATGGGCTAAGTAGCTTTCTTATCAGGTTGAGAAGAAACGGGATCTACGGTCGATATTTGGCTGATGAAGCTTATACCGGGCCTTGTGAGGTGACCACATCTCATCCCGCAGTGGGAGTGCCCAGAACCGTCCTCGTTGACGGGCGAATAAGATATCCAGAACACCCTTTGCTCCTACAGTTTTATTCCGGATTGGAGCGGGAATGCCGTGTATCCCTTTTCATGAAGCACATTGAGTCCGGCTTTATTCCGTTCGGCGGGAAACATCGGCAGCCCAGCCTCGAAGATCGAGTTGGCCACCCGGTATGTAAGACTAGGCGACTCACGTTGCCACTATATGGTAAAGGTTAGGAGCTTGTGCATATACGCTAATACCGTGATATGCTTTATGTTTCCGGGCTTTTCCAAATATAGATCCAAACCTCGTGTTTGCTTCGATAGTGAAAAGGAGATCGCTTCGTTCTCCGAGAAGAAACGGATTGGACACTAAATTTGGGTCCTAGAATGGAATAATAATGCCTGGACTCAATTTTAGATGTGCATTTGGTGATTCTAACGCAGCATGGGTGTATCTTGTCATCCCTACGCCTGGCTTCTCCGTACGATGCGCGAAAGCAAATCGGTTTCATAACTACCGCAAACCAGACGAGCAGTCACATCATCGAGTTACCAAGTGTACGGGTTCCTAGAAATGAAGAAGAAATAAGCATCTCTAAGAAGGGGTATTCGGGTGGAACTCCACCAACCCTTGCTATACTCAAAGGCATGAAGCTTACCCTCATCGATCTCTACCGTCCTACGCATACTCGTAGTCCCCTACTATAAAGAAGCGAGCGAATTAAAAAAGAGGGACGCAAGCGGGAAAAGACGAATCCCGGCACCGAGGATCCTATCACTTGGGCAAAATTCCCGGGAAGCAACCGGCTTAAATAGGATTTGCTAGTCTAGAATTGACATGCGATTCTCGCTTCTTCGTCTGGGCTGGCCAGCCCAATGAATGATAACTGCCCTGGGCTAATGGATCGAACAGGTGAGATGACTGCACCGCGGGAAACCGGCTTGAAAGCGGAAAAGGAGACATTCATGCTGTGGCGATCTGAACCTGGGCGTGAGGGAGGAGCGGAAGAAGATGGGATTTGGGATAGCGGGAGGAGATGCCGTTCCTTGAAATAGAACTACGGTAGATTGATGAAGCTTTCGAGAGAGTGAAGTAGACGGACATACAAAAGGTGAAGGAATCCCGCTTTCTATTCTGATCGGATGGGAGCTGGATCGATGTGTATTTACTCTACATCTCCTACATCTGCCCAGAGCTCTCTTTAGATCCTCCATCGGCATCCCATAGGCTTCTACCTGGGAACGTCTTCGTGACAAGCTTGAGAAAGATGAGGCAAACCTCAATACTTGCCCTCCTTGTCCTCGCCACAAGTGTGAGTGCGCAGACGGGGACGCCCACAATACCGGCCGAAGATGCCTTGCAGACCCATTATGGACAATGTAAGTCCCAATCGATAATTTACAGTTTGATGAACCAGTTTCCTAACCGACGATGCCTCCTAGGTGGTGGTGATGGTTGGGACGGTCCCAGCGAATGTGAACCAGACCTCTACTGCTACGTAGACGAGTATGAATGTTCCGGACTCTACTTCACACTTCGAAAGTCCGGCTAATGGCCCTGGTTTAATAGCGAATGGTATTCTCAATGTCTCAAAGTAGGCGAGGTAATTAACAAGAATACCGATCCTGAGGAGCCGGAAGATGCTGCTCCTCCCGCCAACCTCCCTGATCCTCCTGCCAGTTTCCCCGATCCTCCCTCCGGATCCTCTGATCCCCCCTTCCAGGGAGTTCCTGACAGTCCAATTGGCAACTCCCCTGACGCTCCTGATGATGGCTTCCCACAGCCTCCCAATAATCAGTTCCCGCCGGGCAACAACCAACCCAACCAGCCTGACCAACCCCCCTTGGACGACATCCCCGATGGCCGGATCATCGACTCGCCTCCCATCGTCGGTGGCGGTAACCCGAATCTTCCTTCACCTGATGATGGTAGAGTCACTACGACGCAATTCGGCGTGGGTGCTCCAACGGCTATTGTCGTGACGAGCTTTGTCACTGTCACGGCCCCTGGTGGAGGTGGCTCTGCACCGCCGACCGGAGTTCCGGATTCGCCTTTTGGGAAATAGGCAGGAGGGCGTTTTTGAGGACGGATGAGGCGATAAGATAGGAGGTATAAAAGGGCATGATTGGAGACGCTGTCTGCCAATCATGGTGGTTTACCAGGTGTTTTTATTCGGATCGTACACAACTTTTAATTCTGAGATTTACTTCGTATACAGCTTTTACCACCTAGAGCTGGCTAGCCGTTAAGATATTGGCCCGTGAACTGGGAATGTTGACCCCCAAGTGAGGTGAAGAGAGCGGAACCGTGTTCCGGTTCCAACGGAGAGTAAGGCATTCTGAAATACACTTTCTTAAACCTGGGGAAGTAAACAACATACTGATCTGTTTGGAGAAGTTCATCGCTGATATGATATACGAGGAAATGCCTCGAGCCATTCTATTGAGGCTAGAACCAACCACCCAACGCCCCGTTTCCCGCAGCCTATATATCAAATTCCCACGAAATCAAACAGACGCCCCAAAAACGCCAGTCCCGACTCTTTCTCCTCTAGGATAGACTCTAGGATAGATGAGACACCAGGAGAGCCTGACCTCTTTCAACCATACCAAGCATAAGATTGTTTTCCCCGGCCATCTTCCATATTTTCCTATCGGCTCATACTCTAGATAGTGTCGCCTCTAAATCCACACCTCATCGTTCGCCCTCGCAGCCTCCAGGTATTCGTAAATCTCGTCGTAGTCCTTGCAGACGTGCTGGGCTCCCCACCCGTCACTGCCGCCGCGCTCGCCCTCGGGGAACGTAGTCTCTTGGCCCTCGAGGGCAACGTCGCCGCAACACATGATACTTTGGCGAAGATATTCGAAACAATGCTGGACATGCCACTCGTTGTGTTTTACTTGCCAATCTAAAGAAAGGCGAGTGTACGAGTCGATGATGGAGTGCTGTTGATAAATGGGTTAGCTGGGGCTTCCCCAAGGCTATGACCGACCGAAATCAATAACTGTGTAGACGTACAAGGCAGTGGAGTTGATGGGTCATGGATGTCGTAAAGACGGTCTTGTTCACGAAGTCGTCGAGCGGGACGGGAAGGTTGTCATATTCTTCTGGATTCTGCATCTCCAAGAAACCGAGGCCCTCTTTGACATGCTGTTAGTCTCGCTTCCAAATCCGGCGATCCGCATGTCCAATTTCACTCTGCACTGAAAAAACATACTCGGTACGAGATCTAGCCATTTCCTGTGCGTTTTCGCTCTGAAAAACTTGGCGGTATGTATGGGAATATACTCGTCGTTGAATTCAAAGGTGACGATCTTCTGGGAGACTTGGAAGGGTGTCAGTTGCATAGAAACAGGCTCGGAGCTTCACTAACATACATCTCGGAGCGAACCCAGTGATATCACCCGCCAGCTCTGGCTTCTGGGAGTCGTAAGTGCTCTGCCGCCGCTGGACGAGGAGGACGACGACGGTGATGACGAGGCCGATTTCCATAAGCCACCGAATTGGCTTCAACTTCTCAATGGCCGAAAGAAACCTGGCTTTCCTACTTCTGGGTGGTCCATCATAGCCTTCTTTCCACTGCATGGGGTCCTCATCGTCCATGAAAGGTATCGTCACATCCGAGCTCGAGTCATCGTGGACATCCTCAGCCGCCTGGAGCTGCTCATATGGTCCTTTCGCCATCTTCGAGGTTATTGCCTAGTCCCACCTGATTGATTTCCGGACTCTGAGCTAGATGGAAGTGTTCGAACTGCATCTACCGACCGTGCTGGTGGGTCGAGGTTTCAGTTTGCAGAAATAAAAAAAAAAAAACGTAGACCAACCTCGACGAGAAGGTCCCTACTGGATATTTTAAGTGTCCTGGATGACGAGGTCACCGCCCCAGCGCCACGCGGGCTTTGAAACGCTGGCTCATCCCATGTTCAATTCCCCTCCACAGGTTGTCTTGCGATAACGCTGCGCTGCGCACATTTCTGTAACGAGGGGTGTTTCGGCGACCTCGCGGATCCAGGACCACGGCCTAAGCTTATTCCTCCCAAAACAACAAGTCGAACCACAACTTCTTCGTAGATAATCAGCACATTCACGATGAGTTTGTTTGAGCAGGCTTAAAATAACTCTCTTTCTGGGACATGGGTATGAGCAAGCGATTGGTGTGTTGTTGTGGTCTCTGGTCGAACCTGGCACTGCATTTAATTTGAAGCTTGAAATATTTATCACTCCGAGAGTATGTGGATCGAAATACAAAATTTTGGAGGAGAGAGAGAGTCTCAACCACATTATTTTTCCATGATAAAAAGCGCCGTTCTCTTATAGACCGTGGTCGATGAAGGTCTTCATGAAGTCCAAAGCTAGAAGGGATTGCGAAGTCGCAAAAAAAGGAAGGAATATAATTGATTAGCTAATCAAAGAAGTCCTGGGCAGCTATGCCTAAGTTTCAAGGCTAAAAGCGCTCATGAACAACTCATTTCAAGACCCTCGCCAACGGCAACGGCCACGGCACTCCAACAGGACAATGTGACAGACACCCGATGACAAAGACGGAGAAGTGCTGACTGGTGGAAGCGGAACGAACTTGGCTTCGTACAGAAACTCCTTGAATTCCTCCTCTTCAGATTGGGCTTTGTCCAGAAATGCTAGACACGAAAGCCATGGTACCAGCTTGAGGAGATATTAGCCGCCGAACGCAGACGTAAAGCCTCATTTGAGGCTTTCTTGTTCACCGGGGAAGCATCTTCCGCCCGCGCATGGGATTTCCGGTCGAATGCTCTCGTGTCAAGTTCGGGGAACGGAGATTGGCGGACCAAGTGTCCATCAACGAACGACAAGTTATGGGCCAAGATGTGATCCCAAATTTTACAAAAAGCATCAATATTATATCGCCATCTCCATAACTCCTGTGCGTTATGCGACCCCGGTGGAGGATCGTGATCCAATTCTTCCGATTTTACGAATGGGAAGTCTTGGTTGGTATTCGCAACCAACCGATTGGCCATCAATATTTCCCTGCCCACCCCTTTAGATGCCGAAGTTAATAGTAAATGCCAGCTATGAATATATTGCCGTCCCTCGCCATCGCCTCGATATTAACGTTCCACGTAAGCTGGGGAGTACCATATGGGATTGTACTTTGTTTCCATCCTAAAACGGATTCTTGGGAGGATTGTGGCCTGATATTGGCTTCCGCTCTGTTTCGAGAACATTGTCGAGCTTCTCGCGGGGGCCGCCTGCTCTTAAGGCTTTTTCCGAGCGTCTTGATATGCGCTTAGAGATGGTATAACTATGAATGGAGAGAGAAAGAGGATTGGCCATCCGCCGAAGGAAGCACCCCGACCATGGCCGACTTACGCTTGGAATCACAAGTGCTCACTCGTCCGGAATGAAGATCGATTTGTAGAAGTTCTCCGCAGGTGACGGGTCCACTTGATATGAAGGACGGCGTCAGACTGTCAGAGTCGCCTCGCCGCCCGGAGGACGAACGGTGCTGGGACTATTGAAACAACCTGACCTGTTCCCCGGTGGCGAAGGTCCAAGAGTCCTTATACTCATCTTCTTTCTAATGACCTTCCACGGTTCTCTCCCAATATACGTGAAGAGCACGCCCAATGTTGCATGATGCAACCTGACAACACACCCACAATCCCGATGCCATCCATCCGCGAATCCTTTAGTAATTCATCATCAGTGATAGGAGAGGATAACCTCCCCGGTAAGCGGGCCCGTCCTTCATCAAGATATGCTCCGCGATGTCACCGTGACACCGGAATGCACGTCGAGAAAAGTTTCTTTCCACCTGCCCCCCTACCTCAAAGCCCCCATCACTGCCTCGTCTCGAACAGAAACGTCATCTCTCAATATGGGTAAACAAAACCTTCTTGACCCTTGCATCCTCTTTCTCCCCGCAAAATAGCGAGACCAAGACCCCTTGACCTAAGTTCCGGCTCTTCCCCCACTTTAGCCGCCATTGCACTAATGACAGCCAACGTATTGCAAACGCTCTGTCAAGGATGCCAATCCCGGGATTGTTCGAAGCTGACGACAGTTGTGTTTCCTTTAATCACTAAGATGGGTCCATTCTTAGATGGATGCTTTATTGATCCAACTATATGCAAGGCCTTTCGAAGGAAAATATCGCAGGCGTATAGTAGCGCGTGATATGTGTGATACTGTCAATAGTGATCTCGATGCGGCCGTCGCCGCGTCGGTGGCGGAACCACTTTTTGTTCCTCAAAAAGTATAGAAAAAGAAGTATAACCTCGCTGCCTCCATCGAGGAATGTCTTTGTCCTTTCTCTCCTCTTCTCTCGTATTCATCTCCAGATCAATCCCTCGTCCTCTCCACCCTACTCGGGTTGTTGTGTGTGGGTTCCATTCTTCGTCTTAACCATCTCCCTCCCGTGATCCATCAGACCTATGCAGCTCAAGAGTCTCTTGGTGCAGCTTATGGCTGCTGCACCGCTGGTGCTCGCCCATCCCCACGGATCCGTCGAGCCACAGCACGCCGCGAAGCCACTTCCCCGGGGTCTTGGCCACTGCAACGCCCACTTTAAGAGGAGCGGTATCTCCAAGAGGGCCGCCGAAAGGCATATGGCTGAGGTTGACAATCTGAAGAAGGAGCGCGGTCTCGAGCATGTGTAAGTTTTCCTCCTTCCCCCCATTTTCTCCTCGGGTTACAACACATCCCTTTCTTGGATGAGAAAAGTAGTGTGAAAATGAATAGGTCGTTTCACATATACCGTGCGGTGGATCCCGCGACTGCATGAGTGATAAGACGACCGGGAGTCTTGGCAGTGGGGTGCCAGAGGCGGAGAGCGTAAAGGTGTCAACAACTAACCCGTCCGAAAAACCCTCTAGGCCAACCATCCACCGCCGACAGTTTGGTGGTTTCCCCGGATTCGGAGGTGGTGATCCCGCTAGAATCGAGGAGGTTCTCGGCACGAACCACAAGTCCGACTCCGAAATCACCCTGGAGACGGATCCTGTTGAGCTCTTTGCCGATGCCGGCTCTTGTGTCTTGTCCCCTGAGGTGACCGAAGGCCCTCTCTGTAAGTTTCTTTATGAATGATAACAGCCATTGTCGTTTGAGCGTCGACTTACACGACTTAGACGTCCGTGGCGAGCAGGTCCGAAAGGATGTCACCGATGGTGAGGGTGGTGTCAAGATGAGGTTGGCTATCCAGGTTGTTGATGTTGAGACCTGCGAACCCGTGCCCGATCTCTGGATCGATCTCTGGAGCTGTAACTCCACTGTAAGTTTGCGACATAAAACCCGACAACTGTTCCCCGATGAATTTTGATAAACGGAAATTAACATTGAGATTTTCTAGGGTGTTTATGGTGGTGTCTTGTACTATCCGGGCAATGGTGACCCGAACGACGAGTCCATCATCAACGCCACTGCTCTCCGTGGTCTTCAGCCTACGGATTCCGACGGAATTGCCCTCTTCGATACTCTTGTTCCTGGCCATTACGAGGGCCGTACCAACCATGTCCACGGTAAGTAACTGTCCCCCGTTCCGGTGAGCAGAGTAGTGAACTCTAACACCACACTTTCCCCCGTCAGCCATGGTCCACCACGGCGCCACCAAACTAGAAAACGGCACCATCACTGGCGGCCGCGTCTCTCACATCGGCCAGCTGTACTTCGACGACGAGCTCCTCGAACTCGTCGAAAAGACCTCCGTCTACGCCGTCAACACCCAAGCCTGGACCCGCAACAACGTCGACATACTCTTCGGCCAGGGCACCTCCGGAGGCGACGACCCCATCGTCCGCTACGCGCAGCTCGGCGACGACATCGAGAACGGCATCTTTGCTTGGATGCGGTTCGGCGTCGATGTCTCCGCTTCGAGGAACTATAACCCCGCCGCGTACAAGGACGAAACTGGTGGCCACCAGAACCCCACAGGCCCTGTGCAGCCCGGTGGTGCTGGCGGCGGCTTCGGCGGTGGTTTTGGAGGAGGTGGTGGATTCCCTGGGTTCCCTGGCGGTGGTGGCGGTGGTGGTTTCCCATAGGGGAGAAGTAAAGGGATTAGGGGGATTAGGGGGATTATGAGACGTCTGGTGCAGAAAGAGTCGGGATAGCGGACGCTAATGGGATGAAACTGCTGATATTGCCGATTCTGTTTACAAAATGTATGGGAAAGAATGTCATTGATCCTGTTAGAGAACAAGTTTTTGTCGTTGAATTCTATTCATGTACGTTATTCTACCATAAGCTACTCAAAAGAAGCGACTGTCGTTACCGGAAAATCGAGGGATCGCAATCGAAGCGATCTGTGCAACTCTACGAGACCACGTGTGCAAGACCTGGAAGACGTGACGAAAGAAAGCAAGGCAGTCGTAGGAATTGTTGAAGGCAGGGCCGATTCAAGGGACGTGCCACTTGGCCAGACTCGTAGTACGTGATCGAAGTCCTCTCAAGGCAATTTCAGCCAAACTTCTCGTCATGTCCGGGAAAGCAAGGCTCGAAAGAGTAGACCCCAGTGTGAGAGCCGAGGGAGGCGCCGTATCCCTAGCGCGGAAATTCTCTTCTTCTCCTTTTAATTTTTAATGAATTATGGGTATGGGTGCTGTATCACATGCTTAGCAAGACGCAAGACCTGTAAGTGAGGCCAGACATCTTCGCTCCCCCTCATGACATCCAGCATCGACTCGCACCACTGCTCAAACATTAATCGGAACCCGCGGGGCAACTTTGCACCGTCGGACGCTTTCCCCCTTTTCGAAAAGACGAGGGTGACATTTTCAAGTTGGGGGAAAGTTCTACGCAGATGCTGAGCCTGATCCAAAATGTCAGGTCTCAACTGCCCCTGCAGCCTCGTCGCCTAGACGCAAAGCTCGACGTTGCGAAAACGGGTACTGGGCTTCGAGAATTTCGCCCAGCACGGGTTTTTAGGTATGGGATAATAAGGACATCGCCAGCCCCAGGATTGATTGCCGTCGATAGCAATCTTGGATAAGGTCACGGAGGCAGTCGTGGTTCCGAGCTTGAAGCCGAAAGGATACGCATCGCCAGTCTCGGGCGCTCGACCTGGGAAAGTCGAACCACGTATGACTATCTGCAGAACGTCCAAAGAAGGGTTGAAAGGTAGAGTGCTGGGGTGCGGTTGTCCGTAGACGGAGATGGCCGCGGCGCGCGAGCTGCTGCAAAGTTTAAGCTGGGGAATATCCCATGCACGACGAAGATGATACTTAACCAAGAGATCGCCGGGGGCGCACACGTGCCATGAGGATTCCTGCGTGTCGTTTAGCTGCCTCAATAGTCCGTGAGTCGGGGCAAACATTGCTCGAAAAGCTCGCGGCTTTAGAGAGAACTTCCATACGATGAACTGGAGTTCTACTGGCAGTCGCGGAAAGAGCGGGAATGACTTTAGAGGCGAGGCTGGACCTGAGGGACCTGAAGGAGGACGTGAAGTAGGACGTGAAGTAGGACGTGAAGTAGGACGTGAGGTAGGATGTAAACGTAAAGTAGGATGTGAGGTTCGATGTGAAGTTTGATGTGAACCTGGGGGCGCCCTTTGACGTCGACGACGACGTGCTCGCACAGGCGGGTTCACGGGCGGTGGCGGCGAAAATGACGGTGATGCGTCGGGGTATGCGGCCTCAGCGAGAACAGGACGTATACTGTCTCTGACTTCCGACAGTCCGCGAAGCAAATGCTCTGGCCGGGGATGGAGCTGAAGCTCCCAAACTTGAGGGTGTGTCCAGACGCGCATGGTTCGCGGATAGGCTCTCCCATTTAACACTGACGATTGAGGATATGAAAGAAAAAAAATGGACGTAGAGGGTTTACTTGACTATTTATACTTACGAAGAAGAAGAAGTTTGACCGAGGAGCACTGGTCCTGAGTGTGCATCTTCTTTCCTCTTGGCGATGCGACTCGACGTTTCTTAGCATTGATTCTGGCGATGATGGAACAAGACAATACGCTTAGTCATCCCCAAACACAGCCCCGAAACGTCATGAAGAAACGAGGCTTTCAGCTTTCGTATATGTCGTATTAAATGTTGTCGTCCCCCGATCGTTGCGAAGGGGGTCCGTTGCGTTTCTTTTCTCCTTTTCATTCTCAAACCAGAATATTCTCGCCATGGCGTGGGAAAGAGGGCACGACGTCGAGGGCTTCCCGCTCATCGCAGACGACTCTAGTAGCACCGACACGCGCATTGGTGCGGAACCCAATGGCACCGCGACGAGTCGTTCTGTGCCCAAGCTCATCTCGTCGAAGAGATGGCAGGTGTCGTCTCCAAAGGCCGTGCTGAGGCTGGCGGCGTTGTTCAAGTTTCTCATTGTTATCAGCGGCACGTTGATTATGCTTCCGTTCTTTAGAATTCTGGAAGATGTGTTTTGTCACAGGCACTTTAATGACACTTCTCCGGGGTTCTTGGATGAGAGGAAGTGTAAGGATGATGGGGTCCAGAAGAAGCTGGCTTATTTCTTCGGGTGGTTTGCACTGGTAAACGGCATCGTAGGTGAGTATTTTCTTCAATGGTTCTCTTACGTTCGAGTTCCGACCCCCCCTTGCCCTACACAGCAATACTAACGGGGATGACAGGTGTCGTCATTGCTTTACCCTACGGATCAATTGCCGACAGGTAAGCGTAGTGTCCCTCCTTGTGGAAGGAGATCAATACTGACTTTCTCAAGGATCGGCCGGAAGCCCGTCTTAATCTTCTCTTACGGAGGCGTGTGTTTCTCGTTCGCCACGTCGCCCATCTATCTCCACTACTTTCGGGATTTCAACCCGTATTACATGCTCATCGGATGTTTCCTCCAAGCCTTTGGCGGGGGAATACCGGTTTCTATGAGCACGTTGTACGCGATCGCTACTGACGTGACTGTGGAGGAGAACCGGTACGCTACCTCTCTTTCACTATGCCCCATTAACCTTGCGCAAGATGCTGACCAGCCATCAAAGGGGATCGAGTTTCTTGCTCCTCATGATCGGTGCGACAACAGGCGGGTTGCTCGGGCCGCTCATCTCGGGTATCCTCATGGAGATCTTCCATCCTTGGGTACCGATTTACGTTGTCGCAGCAATGTCTCCGTTCGTGATTGCACTCATGTTCCTCCTTCCCGAAACGCTCCAGCGCAAGACGCCATCTGAAGATGACGACGAGGACCAAGGTCTCGCCGACTGGCTTAAGACCCATATCACCGAATCCCTCAAACAAGTCCGCGAATCATTCCCTCTACTACGAAACACGAACCTCACCCTCATCCTCGTCGTCTTCTTCATCAGCAACCCCCTCGGCGTCGCGTACTCCATGACTCTCGTCCAATACGTCAGCAAGGAATTCGGCTGGGACATCGCACAAACAAGCTATCTCCTCTCCCCGCTCGGGATTCTTACCATCGCCGTCCTGGGCGGCCTTCCCAAGATTGGCGACATTCTCGTCTCTCGCTTCAAAATGACGCCTTTCCAGAAAGACTACCTCCTGGGCGGACTCTCTCTCACCTTCCTTGCCCTCGGAGCCCTGATCGAAGGGTTCAGCCCTTTCATCAGCGTCTTTCTCTTCGGCCTCTTCGTGGGCACCTTCGGAGCCGCGTATACCCCTCTCGCCCGCGCTCTTCTGACGCATTATGTCGAGTCGCGACTCACGTCGCGACTCATGGCTCTCGTCAATATCGTCGAGACAGCGGGGTCCTTTTTCGGTGGGCCTGTTTTGGCGTTGTGTTTCCAGATCGGCCAGGATAAAGGTGGACGCTGGAAGGGTTTGCCTTTCCTTTACATCGCGGGCTTGTGTACTATTGCCCGTATCTGCCTGCTGTTTATTCGGGCGCCGGAACAGAAGGTTGAGGAAGAGGAAGAGGTGCCTCTGGGTGAAGCCGATCTGGACTCGGATGAGCCGGACGAGCCGGACGCGCCCTTGATCTCTTTATGATTTGAGCTCAAGGCGGCTGGCCGTTCTACTACCAAATCAAAAATTGCAAGTGCATGATAGATCAATTATCAATCCCGGAGTACGAAGGCGTTGGTTAGGACTATTTTTTTTTCTCTCTTTCTGATATACAAGTCATAGACACAGGGTTCAAACATCTCAGGTAAATATCCGACATAACAACATTGACCATAAAGACATCCGTTCTGCCCCAAATTCTCCCCTCCCCCAAAACTCTGATTACGCCTCCTCTATTAAAGGTATCAATGGCCCCGAAATAATACCCAAGAGTAAAAGGGGAAAAAATAAGATCTTAAAACATTAGGCATTAAATAACACATCCACCTCCTCAATCTACCCGATTCTTACCCCTTCGACACTGACCCAGTTCAATCTCTGGTGTCAAAGTGCGCGGACTTCGACTTCTTGCCGTGGGTCGCACTGGGTCCGTCTCAACGACACTCATATCCATGCGAACGCGGAAATTGTTTCCGCGCCAGTTTATAGTGGCGCCGAGAAGTACGGCCCACGTCCAGATCGGCAGGGCGAGGACTTCTCTGCCGATCCAGGCAGTGAGCCACTCCAAAAAGTTGCGCTTAGGAACACCTCCTGCGCGAGAAGTGCCCTTCGCGAAGAAGGGAGTGTCCTGATCAACAGCGACAGTTCCTCCCGTGTGGAGTCTGTTGAACAGATACCAGTCCACAATCATCCAAACGGAAACTCCGCAAATCCAGGAGATGAACATGGCGCTCCATGTGCTACGTATGCCGAGGTTGATGTTGAACCATGGGACCGTGGTGAGCGCAAAGGAGAGGTACGCGCAGCACAGGAGCGATTCTACACCTGGCTCCACAAGGGTGGCGGCAAGGACCGTCCACTTCCTGGCGCGTAGCCATCGAACTCGGCGTGCGATATAAGCCGCAACAGACATGCGATCCATGGGCTGGATGGCGAAGTCTCCGAGGACGAATCCATGGTTGGCGAAGCCGGGAATCTTGGATCGCCAAAGGAGGTCGCCAATGAGATGATCTTCGCAAATGTAGGATGAGAAATAGTCGATCCCAGTAGGGTGCTCGCGGTCATTAGGCAGATTCGGGTTTTGGGCTGGATCAGTGAGCATATCAAGATGCGACTTCCGGAACATATTGCTCTTGCCCACTATGCAAGGTGCGACGCCAACGGTGTTGATGGCGCTGTAAAACTTTGCGTGAGTCGTCGACATGAACATCTCGTCTAGTCGTCCACCGCCGTGCTCGAGTAACCGCTGGATGAGCGATCGGCTCTTGGTAGATGGCGTCTTCGCGAGGGGCGCCGCAGACGACGTGGAGGCGTCCCCGTCGGAGGAAGAGGAAAGTAGGCTTTGCGCATCGGTGGTGTTTCGCCCTTGAAGCTCTGGCGTGATGTCGACCACCAAGGGAATCTGATGGACAAACTTGTACGGTTTAACCGCTTGTCCGTCAGGCCCAAGCCCAACCAGCTTGTCAACCATGTGACCGGTCGTGTCCCGAGGGATCCACACATTGCAATCTATAATCCATATTATGTCTCCCTTTGCCTCACGGTAGGCGCGGCTAATGTTCCGAATCTTGGGGTTCGGCCCCAGGTTGTTGATATGCCCATCTTCGCCGTGCAACAGAGGATCGTCGGCCTCGACGAACACGCAAGCATCGAAATGCGGGAAGTCCTTGACGATCTTCGTCAGGACGGGATAAGCGGGGTCCTGCGTCTCGGCAACGCAGAGATATATGGTGAGCTTGTCTGTGGGGTAATCCTGCCGAAAGGTCGAGGCGATGCACTCGTATAGCTCGGGTTCCAAACCCTTAACGGGGCGGATGATGGTTACATGGGGCACGCGCTCGTGGGTCAAAGTTGGAGACACAGGGGGGTGCGGCGGCGGGGAGGTGAAGAAACGGAGCCTAATGTACGAAGGAAACGCAGATTCGGGTTAGTTCGATCGCAGCTCGGAGAACGTCAGGACGCCATTGACAGCGAGGCTGGCTTACAGTCGGCTGAGGCCAATAACTTGGACGAAGAAGATGCCTACAGCCCATATAAGAGCTATGTATGCGAAAACGAGCGCGACGACAGAGGACATGACAGTGGTATTAGGTCGTAACGATGTCGAAAAGAGTGGATGTCATGCTTCTAGCTTTCGGGTCGGAAAAGAGGGTGTTCGAGATACGGCGAAGAATTAGGGCGCACGGTTGAAGATGTTCAACATGGCGACGGATCTACGGAAAGAGCGAAGATGGTGGTTTTAAGCCGCTTCGCAGGACAAGGCAAGGCCGGGGTATCCGGGTCAGAGTGGCTCCCCCGCCAATTCCACGACAGAGAAAAAAAAAAAAAAAAAAAAAAAAAAAAAAAAGGCGCTGGTCGTAAAATGTTTGGAACCAGGTCATAGTACTTCGTACCCTCACTCATGTTTTACATAGTCCACTGGTAGTTTTCCAAGACAGTCGCAGACAGCTGGTGGTTGTCTGCTCCCGCTTAAGTTGTGAGCAGCTCGCAAATCACTGGCTTATTAATCTCATACAGGTACAACTCTGCCCAGCGTTCATCCGCCAACACCCGCATTTTCTCCGAGAAGTCCACGACTAAAAGCTGCTTGCTAGCCTCGCTATTGGACCCTGGTCACTGGTCACAATCTTACAAGGCCCGCAGATCAAGGGAAAAAAAACTTTTCCAGTTATGGAGCTCAGATGCTCTCCTTCATCTTTCAATACTTAATGGCCCTCTTCAACTCTTTTCCACGAGTTGAACATTTCTCGCTTCTCCCCCGTCTCGAGAACTAACACTGACTTCTCTGTTCTTGTACGAATGGATTGAATCTCCCTTGTCCAGGCTGAGTAGCCTTTTTACTGGTAGGTAATTGCCGCAGCTCCGACAATTCCCACGTGCAATCTTCGCTTCCCATTCCCTTCCCAAGCTTGCGGTGATGACGACCTTTTTGGTGCAGAGAGAAACGGATTCACTTCTATCTCAATGGCTGCTTAACCATATAGACTACAACGGTATCTGAGCAATTGGGATTGGGACACATGTCAATTTATTGTTCCAGACCTCATTCAGCGATGAGCAGGAGGAGCACAAGCTAACCTCGAACTCAATAGAATATCTCCAAAAATGATCTAGCCTCAACATGGCTGCAACGCAAATTTCACCCTCACCTTTGGCGCATCATGAGGCTCCGTCCTCCGCCAACTCCGAGCGACAGGGTGTTCCAGTAGCTCCCAGGGCGCCTAATTCCAAACGGACAAAGGCGGATCTGCACCAGCTCCATGCCTTGCCCGTCCCAATTCGGACGTTCCCTTTACCTGCTTTCTACCCTAGCAACCCTCTCTCTCTTGTTCACTTAGTGTACGCCTGGGTGAACCAGCTTATTTTCACTCCTCGAGAACCGGCCGCTGTGCACGAAGGCATCTGGTCCCCTCAGTTTGGGGCAGTTCTAGTGAAAGATGCCGTTTCGATCCGAGCCTTGTGGGAGCAGGGATTTTATGGAAAGGGCCATCTCAGCCGTAGTGAACCAGAATGGTTCAGACAGGAGCAAGTGAGACAAGGGCTGGTGGAAGCCCACGTCAGCCATCTCATTACTACCAAGAGGCGGGAAGAACGCAAAGCGAAGAAGTGGGAAAGGGCAAAGGCTGAATTGGAGGCTTTGCGCCAGGTTCAGTTGCGAGAAGCTAAACTTCGTGAGGAAGCAGAACTTCGGGAAGCGGAACGTCGGGAAGCGGAACACCAAGAAGCGGAACGTCGAGAAGCAGAACGTCGAGAAGCAGAACGCCGAGAAGCAGAACGCCGAGAAGCAGAGCTGGAGGCAAAACTTCAGGAAGCCCAACTTCGAGAGGCACAGCTCCGAGAGGCAGAACTCCAGGAAGCAAGACTTCGGGAGGCACAACTACGAGAAGCAGAGCTCCGAGAGGCCCGGGAAGAGAATGCTATAGCCCCACCTGTTGGTCCTTTAGAACTTCTAGCGCTCCCGAATTCGCTACCTACCACTCCTACTGAGCCTGCTGAGCTTGCCCCACCCGTTGGACCTTTAGAACTTTTGGCGCTCCCTAATTCATTGCCCATCGCTCCTGAGCCTGCCCCCGTGAGAGGAGAGACGAAACCTGAGGAAGCCGAGCTCCGAGAAGCTCGGGAAGAGACGGTTTCATTCTCGCCCGTTGGGCCTCTGGAGCTTTTGGCACTCCCCAATTCAGTACCTACCACACCTACACCCGAGCCTGCCCAGGTGAGCAACGGCCAAGTGGCAGAAGCAGAACCATCCTCGCCTCGCGCCGCCACGGACGTCAACGCCCATGCCAACGGCTCCTTGGTAAAGCCTCAAGAAATCGTTAACGGCGACAAGGAGCCGAGTTCCCCACCAAGGACCCCGCCACGACAGGCTGTGAAGCGGCAGAAGAGCGTTCGGTTCTCGCCGGAAGTCAAGTCTACCACTGTTGATCTCTCCCTTCCCCCCAGTCCTGAGCTTGCGGCGCTGAATGGAAATGGGCACGTCAAATCAAATGGCCTCTCCAGTTCTCCTGAGGAACAACAGTCGCGGGATACCGATGACAAGGATCAAATTCCTTCCAAGGAACAAATATCTGAGGAGTTGGGCGAGCTCGTCGATAAGGAACACTTGCAACTTACGCGCGAAGAAGCCTTCTTCCTCTCCTTCGGCTTGGGAGCCCTCAAAGTAATAGACGAAGAATCCCAAAAACCCATCGCCGCTCGCGATCTGTTCGAACTCTTCAGACGCTACTCTTACATTCCCCCTCAAGAAGGACCGGCCGCGAAAGTCCTCCGACCCGACGATCGATTCCTTCTTGACTACACCATCTACCATCACTTCCGCTCTCTTGGTTGGGTACCCCGCGCCGGTATCAAGTTCGGCGTCGACTGGCTGCTTTACTTCAAGGGCCCGGCCTTTGACCACGCCCAGTACGGCATCATAGTCATGCCTTCATACTCTCATCCCTGGTGGAAGGAGCATGGACACCGCAGCCCCGAGAAAGATTGGGCGTGGTTCCACCGCGTGAGCCGCACACTCGCGAACGTACTCAAGACTATTGTGCTTGCCTATGTGGACATTCCTCCTCCGCCTGTCTTTGAGGAAGCGCTAGACAAGGGTATCACGGATGTGTTGCAGCTGTATACCGTGCGCGAGATTATCGCGAAGAGGTTTAACCCTAATAGGGAGCGGAAAGCTTAGAGAGGAAGCAAAATATCCTCCTTCCTTTGTGTAACTCTTCCTGAACTATGAATCATGTACTAGAATTGGGGTAGGGCATTTGGGGCATTTTATATCGGGAACATTAGGATACCCTTGGGCGCACAGGCGTTGGGGAGGACATGCAAAAGCAAAATCTGGTGTTTTCATCTGGGGGGACACAACTAGACGCATCGCTTGTAAGATTTGAATGAGAAGTCACAAAAGACTTGATCGGACTTGTGTAAAAATAACTTCTGATGAAACTATCTGAAGTACTCGTAAATGAGGGCTCCGTTAAACGCCTTCGGGACTACCCTGGTATCGTGCCCCGACTTTTGGACGTGAACTCGTTAAAAAAACAAAGGAGACAAGAACTCCATACTGTTACAAACACCACTCTTCTGACCATCCATCATCATCATCAGCGTACATCCGTCGCCCAGTTACTCACCCCACTTCTTCGCCTCAACTCCCTCAGGAGGCCTCGTCTCAACAGGGCCCTTAGAAACATCAGCCCAATCGGTGCTGAGGGCGGTTCCGTTACTCTCGGTAAAGCTCTTCATCATGGCGCGCTTCTGCTCGGGGGTGGCGTTCGCGTAGAGCTGTTTGAACCAGAAATCCGGGTCCTTGTTTCCCTCCTCGGCATCCTCGTCTTCGTCGTCCTGGAGGATGGTGTCCCAGTTCTTGGGGCCAGTTTTGGATGAAGAGGGGTACGCGGGGGGGCCTGAGGGCTTGGGAGCGGCGGGGGTAGATTTAGCGGGCTCGGGGGGAGCTTGGGTGGTTGTGGCGGAGGGCGTGTTGTTGTCTTCATCAGACACGGAGGGACCCGCGGCATCGGTTTTGATGGGGGCAGAGGGCTCGGCGGCGTCATTGGAGGACTCCTGGATCATAGGAACAGTCCATTTTCCGGGGGTGACCTTTTTGATTCGGAGTTCAATCTTCATAGAGATGACTCGGAAAGTGGTTTGATCCGGCATTGCATCGCCGGCAAGCTTGAGGGTGAGAACTTCGGAAGTGTCGCCGTGGTTGAACTTCAAGGTAATCTAAGGGAAACGAAAAGCAGTTTAGTTAAGAGGTCAGGATGCGAAGAAAAAAAAAAAAAAAAAAAAAAAAAAAAAAAAGAAGTATACGAGGTATGTAAATGAACATACCAGACTCGGCTGAGGCCACTCAATCTTGAAGCTGGCAGGATCAACTTTCTTGACAAAGATAGAGACCGTCTGGTGGGTATCGGTCTCGTAGGCGTCAACCCTGAGGGGCGCGGGCTTCGAGACATGAGCCGGTGTAACAGCGCCAGCCGAATTATCGGTCTTCGCGGCAGCGGCCTCCTTGGCGAGGGAAGCTTCTGCATCTTTCTTAGCCTCCGTCGAGCTAGAACCTGCAACTTGAAGCCTCGCAGGTCCAGCAGGTCGAGGCGGGACCCTCGAAATAGTAATCTTGCGACCGGGATGGTCCTCAGGAGTCTTAGCCATATCCTTGAGGCAACGAATCCTCATAGCAGTGCACCGATGCCACAATTTACTCGCCACACTATCCTTCCCCTTCAAGGCCTCCATCGTCATGCTCCCAGGCGCTGGCTTCGGAGCAAAGCCCTCCTTAAGGTCCTCCTCCACCTCTTCGACGGTAACATTATAATTTCCATCCTCGTCAACACGCTTGAGGAACTCATCGCCGTCCGAAAGATTGCCGCCCTTCGTCATTCCTATGGTGAGGGCCCAGCAAGCGTCAGCATCAGCGTATTTGTCCTGGCGCAGAAGGGCGACGCCGCGGCGGAACTGCGCGTCGGTCATGAGCGCGCGGTTGCCGCGGTCGGCGGCGATGTGGTAGGCGAGCTCTGCGTCCGTGAGGGCGTTCTCGAAGTCGCCGATGGCATTGAGGGCCGTCGAGCGGGCGATGAGCCACTTGGGCGAGGGGGAGGACTCGATTGCGAGGGTGAGTTTCTGGATGGCAGTCGTCCAGTCTCGCTTTTCGACGGCGTCGAGGCCGGCTTGGCCGAGGGTGACGGCGGACATCGTTTCAAGACGGTCGTTTTCTTCGATCTGAAGCAGATGGAGGTGATTCTTGGATTGTTCGCCCGCAATGTGGGATGTGGGGATGATGTTTCTATCTCTCCCGCAGTTGTTAAGTTGTTGACAATGGGGCAAAATAAAGTCTTGTGTTTATTGCTGAGAAGGAGTTAGGGTTTATGCACAAAACTATTAGATTTTTTGTGTGAAGAAGGAATGGGCGCTCATGGAAGTGTCTGGAATGCAGAGAAAGAGTGGGAATGGAGCTTCTGGTTTCGAGGAAGGAACGAGGGGTTCTTGATAGCTCCTCCCGCACCTACCATTTTGTCCAAGCTTGCAACGGATGTTTTACAGTGCGAAACAGTGCAATTAACACCTCCAGGCAACAGACATTCGAAATCACGTCTCGGTTGGTCAGAGCTCTGAATGACGACCCGCTCGACCGAGGCATGGAATCGAGAAGACCTCAAGATCCCTACCGAGTACATTGTTGGAAAGGCTAAATTCATACTATGGGCCATCTCAGCATCCTAACTATGAATATCTACTCCAACTTTCCCTCCAGCGCCTCCTGTGGAAGCTCCTTCTTGGGAGTGCGCAGCCAACTCAACAAAGACCCATAACCCGCCATCAGCTCGTCGGCATTCTTCAGCTTCGACGCCGCGCCCTGCAGGCCCTTTTCCTTCTTATACGCCTCCACCCTAGACTCCTCGGCGCTCCTCATCTTGGCCCTGAAATCCTCGTCGGCAACGTAGGTTCCCCTAAGCCACCTGTACCCGGAGCCCGTGTTGAAAGCCTTTCGGCCGTGCAGCACTCGCCTGTTATCGAAGAGGACGCACTCGCCGGGCGACATCTTATACTCGTAGACGTTGGACTCGGCGTTCAGCAGGCCCTCGAACGTCTGCATCGCGGCGTGCCAGGTGCGGTACTCCACGTTATCGATGTCGCGGCCGTAAGGGGGATTCGGCGCCTGGAAGGGAGGCGACCACCAGATGTTGGCGAGCTCGCTGTTACCCTTGTCGTCGGTCTGGATGTTGAAAACGGGACGAGCGTGGCGGTAAGAGAAAGGGTGCTTCTGGTAGTGGTATCGCACGAGGTAGTTGCTCAGCACGTCCACGCTCTTCGCCTGGGCGGGGTCGT
Organism: Scedosporium apiospermum; assembly: GCF_000732125.1. NCBI lineage: Eukaryota > Fungi > Ascomycota > Sordariomycetes > Microascales > Microascaceae > Scedosporium > Scedosporium apiospermum. Next base: position 843,018 of record NW_015971822.1, on the reverse strand, counting down.
TGATCATCGTCAGGGCGGCGTTGTTGCCGTCGCTGAAGATGGACTCACCGCCCTCGCAGGAGTTTTCGAGGCAGTGCAGCAGCTGGATGCGCGGTGGCTGCTGGACGTAGAGCATATCTTCGTGAAGGCCGAGGTACGAGTTCGTGTAGGCGACGTTCTCGGCGTCGGGCTTCGAGACGACGTTCCACGTCCTTCCGTAGAGCGTCTCCTGGAGATTCGCGATCCGGAGCCCGATCTCCGAAACCGAGGTCTCCTCCTTGGGCACGTTCTTGATGAAAAGAAGACCGAAAGCCTCGAGATCGAAGAGGCCCTGCCACATGGCGTCCTCGGAATTTATCCAGTCGTTGTAATCGATCCATCGCAGATGCTGCGAGATGAGTTCCTTGTTCCACGGCTTATACGCCACCGTCCTATCCACGACGTTAAAGTCGTTGGCCTCCCCGGGGCCCAATTCCTTCCTAAACTTGAGCGACTCGAGATATTCCGGCGAATACACCGAAACGTGACCCTGCACCGCGGCGTCGGGGATATCATTCTCCCACTCGACCACCAGCTCAAAATCAGGCGACACGCGCACGCTGCGCGGCCGGATATCCTGGGGGATGTCCGGTGTCGCGAACGACTTTTGACCCGACGACGGGCTCACGCAGATCTCGCAGCGGCACGAGTCGCGCAGCCAGAGCGACGCCGTGCTGACCTTGTCGTGGAGCCAAGCCGGCGCATCGGCGTGCTGTGTCGTTGTGCGGGCTGGCGAGGCAGAAGCAGCTGCTGCCGAGGTTGGTGGGGTTCGAAGCGGGGACGAAATCGAAAGAAATCGAGCCGGGCTGCGAGTCAGAGCAATTGCTGCTACTGGAATTGCCCTCGTCGGTGCTGAGCTGCGGAGGGCAGATCGCGCAAGGACCCTCGGCAGGACCCGGGCAGTTGAGAGGATCATGATGACGGATTGGGAGATGATCGCAGAGTTTCAAGCTCGAAAGACAAGAAAGAAACTCTCCCCGATTGAGAGAGAGTCAAGGTCAATTGACAAATTTCTCTACCTCACAATTAAGCTCCAAGGCCCCAGCCAGCAGGTCGTTGCTCGAGGTTAAAGAAGGGAAGGAAAGTAAATAAAATAAATAAATAATCAAAGTGGAGATGGAGTCGTTTTTGTCTTCCCAAGTCAGCTAACACCACGCGACGTCTTTCCAAGGCATTCATCAAAATCCCCAAAGACGAGACATCCCCGAACGCTTTAAAGCAAGTGCCATTGCCCCTCCGCAAATCTTTCCCATCGTGCAGGCAGGTGGGCTCATTCCACCCCGCCATTTTCCGTTAAGTGTAAGCGCGATTGCCCTTCGCCTCCCGATTCTGGGGCTAGTCGAGCTTGACAACTCGGTTCTAAAACGGCCCGGAATGGGGAAAGATCATAGGTTCGTCGCGCGGCGTTCCTGGGGAGCCAAGGAAAAAAAGGGAAAAACTAAGTGGACATGTGTGATCAATTGATGTGGGCACTTTCTGCGCAATTTGGACCTCGGTGCAAGGGAAAGATGCGGAGAGGCAATTGGGTCGTTTTTCGGTCGTTTCGGTTCCTATTTTCGCTTGGTGCGGAGAAAGCTCGAGGAAGCTGAAGCCAAACTTGGACTTAGTTCAGAACCTTTGCCGAGCTTGCGCGGAAGCCTCGCGTGGAGAGGTCATCCCCAGTGCTCTTCGGACTTAAACTGGCAACGAGAATGCCAGTGTCGGTCTGATGTGTCAAGTTTCATTCAATTATTAGATATCGTGATATATATATACCCACCATTCTCGTCTGTCATCCATTATGAGTACTCTCCATCCCAAGAAGCGATCACCCCGAAAAGAAATCCCGACCCTGAACTGAGCCTTCACATGAAGGGAAGAAGGCCCTGCATTAGACCACCTTCTCATCCGGGAACTTCCTTGCAAACAGCCCGAGAGCCTTGATCGTAAACGTAAACTTGTAGTTAGGGTACGAAATCATGCAGCTCTTGTTGAACACCCCCTCAATTGCCTCCTGCAGCCACTCGCCGTTGTCCTGCTGACGGTCCATGATGAACTTGATGCCCTTTCGGATGGGCTCGACGTGAGGATAGCCGGCCTCCATGAGACCAATGAGGGCCCAGGCTGTCTGGACGACTAGCGAACCAGTCGGATGCTCGTGCCACGTCATATCCTCGCAGGCCTATTAATGCAAGAGAGAAACGGGTTGGTTAGCTGACTGCATATCATATTTCTTGCAGGATGTTGGTACTTCGTAACCTCGAACGAAGATCTTCTTACCTTGTAGCTCTCAGACCACCCACCGTCGGGACGCTGCTTAGACAGCAAGAACTCGCAGCCAGCCTTGGACGACTTGCTCGCTTCGTAGGTCTCGCCAATGCTAGCAAGACTCTCCAGAGCAAACATGGCAGCATACGTAAAGCAGATGCCCCAACTTCCGTACCAGCTCCCATCCGGACGTTGGTTCGTCTTGATCCAGTTGACGGCCCGCTTGATCCAAGCCTCGATCTCGGCGCCTCGGTAGTCGGGCCAATGCTTGTGGAATAGAGAAAGAGCCGTAACGCACGCGGTCGTGCATTCGGGGTAGTCGTACTCGATCATAATGCGACCAAAAACCTCAGCTGCATTAAGCATTTCCATGTATTCGCCGCCTCGACGGCATTCGTAGGAGGCGGCGCCACCAGTGTCGTTCTGGTAGATGAGTAGCGTGTCAATAGCGTCGAAGATGCGCTGGTCATCGACAAGCTGTGGGTAACCTTCAGTCTTCTGAAGGAGGATGATGGACTTTAGAGCTTCGGAAATGCAGTCGCTAACGGCATATCCCTGGTCCTTGTTGCTGAAAGGCCAGCCTCCCTTGCGCTGCTGGCGGTAGCACTTCTCTTGATCTTTGCAGTTTTCGCGGATTTGCTGGGTGTCAAGGAACTCGAGGGCTCGCGTCAGCATCGGGCGCCACCTTTCATCTGTCTCCAGCCCAGCAGCCATAACAGCTTGGATAGCAAATGCCGTATCCCAGCACTGCACGCCGTTCGTTCCGTTAACGAGCATTCCCTCATTCTTCACCCAGAGGAACTCTTCGAGTCTCTCGATATGTCTCCGAGTAGAGTAAGCTTCGGGTCCATCTCGAATAAGGCAGACCACAGTATTCATCGGAGCGTTGACAGGCGCCAGGTCAGCATAGCCGGTGTTGGCGTCCTCCATATCCACGAGTTCACTAGTCCATGCCTCTGCCCAATCCTTGATGCTTTCGGTCCGCAGGTAAGGATTCCAGACCTTCACCAGGAACCAATTTGCCAGCCGCAGAAGCCAAGACTTGGGATGGTAGTTGTCCATGTGAGAGATGCTGTTTCGGTGACCTTCCCAATCGATCTCCGCCCACGGCTGTACAAAGATCTCCTTCTTAAGTTCCCGAAGGACATCCGTCTCTTCACAACTCCATCTCTTGGAGTAGATGTAAGACATGGGGAGGAAAACCTGACGGATATGAATCCACCACCGCCAAGGCGCGATTGGAACCCAGTCGGGAAGCAGCCAAATCTCAGGTGGGACAGGATTGACGATATCCCAGCTCACCAGACCAAGCACGGCAAGCCAGAACTTGGCCCAATGAGGCCCATTAACAGCACCACCAAGTTTATGTAGCGTTCCTCGAGCTTTAACCAGGACAGGGTCTTCGGCATCCACGCCGATAAGCCTCAGCACGACGTAGTTCATCGCGGTGCCGAAAACGGAACTCTCCCCCTCGATGTGCAGGCCCCAACCGCCATCCTCCGGGTGGGCACGAGCGAAGAGATAGTTGCGGATTTCGGTGGCGTAATGAGGCGGGATCGGCGTCTTTGTGACATACCACGCAATGACAATGCCGGGAATGAGGAACATTGGGCCGCCATATTCACATCCCCAGGTGCCGGAGGTGAGCTGGAGTTTCTCGAAGAAAGTCAGGCCGTTACGAGCAGCGTCGAGGGGGTTCTGAGGCCGTGGTAGGCTAGGCAGATCCTAGAATGGACAAGTCAGCGCTTCTACAACTCAGGTGCAAGAATATGCCAAAGGATCATCTTGAGAGGCGGCAAAGCTAAACTGAGAAAAGCCAGACTCACCATTGGCAGGCCGAGATACCACTTGTCGGCATAGCTCTGCGGCCAATCCTTCGCAGCTTCATCGTCCTGCAAATAATGCCAGGTCAAACGGCCTTGGTCGTCCCTCATGCGCCATTTCATAAGATCGGTCTTCTCTTCCAGTCGCGGGCGTTTCGGGAACTCCCGCTTCTCGGACGGCTTCTCAGCTGAGGCGTCGTGACGGCGCTTCGTCCCGTTGACCTGTTCGCTGGCCATTGTCTCCTCAATGGAATGGGTGCTGGACTGAGACTAGGGACTGAACACTTCTGTGAGCTTGTGGGATCGCAAGACCGTGTCTTGTGGTCAACGGCGGTCAATTGAGTGAAGTGGTTCGAAAGCGGCAACCTGGAGAAGAAGCATGTGAATAGCGATTGGCCATTAATTGAGACGAGCAGGGGTTGAGCTTTCCCTTCATCCTTGGCGACGGGGAATCGGTGAAGCTCGAGGGTCCGTAAATTGCCCCGAGACCCTGCAAGGCCCCGATAATCGCATACTTTGCTTGGACATTTTCAAGTCTGCCTCGATAATGCGGTAGAGCTGTCTAATGCACAATTACCTTTTCGGGAACCAAGCTCAGCTCAGCAAAAAGGAACGAATGTGAGAGGCTCAACTTCCATTGCTTGGCTGAAAATTGATGAATATGGAGTTGATGCCGAATCGGCCTTGCTGCTTGCTCTTTTGCACTTGAGCTCCATGCTCCCCATTATCATGCTATCAATCCTCATAAGATCCATATCCTCTCGAGGCTAATCATCAGCAATGGATGCTCCCCCGTTGTTCCAGCGAATAAGAATGCCCCTCCAAGCTTCTCAACAGGCACGCCGTACAGACGAGCTCATTTTGAGAATCGAAACCATCCTAGAGCAAGGAATAGCGGATCCTCAGCTTCACAATCCTCCGCGGCCCCTTTCCCTCCCATTCTGTAGACGAACCGCCACGGGGCAGAAAGTGCTCACCACCGTAACCTTTCCTGGACGAAACGAAGCAGAGGCGACGAAATTCAGTATGCCTTCAATAACTAAACTGCTCTGCTGCTCCTTGAGTCCTATGTATGAGAGGAACTATTGAGTTTCTTCCCATCTAACCTACGTCCAAAGACCAGATATTTTGCCTTCTCAAGACAGTGCATGCGGCACTCACCACTGGACGTGTGTTCTCGAAAAGGTTTGCATGGCCTATCAGCGTTGTTACTTGTGACCTGATATTTATGATTTCCTCCCCAGTGTGGTGGGACTGACGTGGTCGCGACGGGTTTGGGGAGTTGATAGAAACCTCTACTACGAAGAGCCTCGGTTATACGGTTCCCAAGGAAGAGTCGATCAGCTTGTCGATCAGCTAGCCCTTACCTTAGGAGTCGGTCGTCATGACCTTGGCATCGTATGTCAATGTGAAGGCATACGACGCTACCTAGAGTGCCGCTCACGCTACATTTAGGTCGCTGCTGGAAAAGGCTTGGTATCGGGACCCATCAAGATTCTCATGCGTGGATCTGCGATTATCGATGCCTCGCAGAACCTTGAGGCAAGTGAATGGACGAACTCAAAAAGGATGTCTTGCGTTCTAACAGATTCTATCAGGGGAGCATGATTCCCCCGTCCAACAGCATTCGTCATCTAGATCTAGGCTCAACTCGCTGGGTTCTTGTTATTGAAAAGGAGGTGTGTCCAGTGCTCCGACGCTCGGCGTCTTCACGATTGATAAGCTAACTAACTGTATGGTGGCAAGGCAACATTTCGAACAATGTCCAAGTCGAAGTATTAGAAACACTCCGTCCTTGGACAGGGCCTCTTGGTAACGGTAAGGATGCTTGCAACGTAGTAGTCTCTGCTCGACACTGATGGGTGACGGGACCTAGGGTAAAGGATATCCTGACCTTGTAACACGGTCGTTTCTCCATATGATACACGATATACGTCCGGAGATGCCCATTTATGCTCTCGTCGACCTCGACCCGGACGGTATCAATATTCTTAAATGCTACAAGTGGGGATCCTCCACGCTTCGGCACGAGCAGAACGCTACCCTTCCTCGGCTCCGGTGGCTTGGGATCAAGAGTGATGACATAGTGCTCTCTCCAAGCCACACGGATGCGCTAGAGTCGGGGGGTCAAGGTGGCTCTCTCCTTGCCACCCCAAGTGGTGGCTCCGGTCGGGCATTCATCGAGTTCAACATGGAGCGGCTTGAACCTCTCACCGAGAGAGATGGCAGGCTAGCGACGAAATTGCTTGATAAGCTCTCGAGCAATGAAGAACACGATATAGATGTTGCAGAGGTACAGAGGGAGCTTCGGACTATGCTTATGATGAGCTATAAGGTCGAGATACAGGCCATGAATGAGCACGGGGATGTTGCTGGGTATGTCGACAGACGGCTTGCGCTTGATATAGGGTGGGCTGTTTCAAGAACCGCAACACCACAATAATCAAGCAATATTGCCAACCTCTCCATTGCACAAATATGAAAAAGTGTTTTAATCTTAATATATCCAGAGTCCCTCCTATGGACACTTCTAGTCCATTTGAATACCTCGGGGGGCGCCCAAAGAGAGGACAGTGCGCTGATAGCAGCGGAATAATTTCGACACTGTATTCCACTTGAGAAACTAACTTTCAACCCACCAACCCGAATCATCTGCGAAAAAAAAAATAGTTGGGCGAACAACGAAGCTGAAGCGAAAACGAATCGCATAAAGAGAAGGAACAAAAAAAATTCGAGAGCAGGAGCATTCAGTTTTCACAAGCCATACACACAAACAGCAGCACCCAGACACCCATGGCGCCGAAGTTGACAGAAGACGAGATCGATGATCTCATCTTCTTCGCCCGCGCAGGCGAGAACAAAGAGCTCGAAGACAGCCTCAAGGAACTGGCAGCGCGGGAAAAGGTATCAGAGGCAGAGATTATCACAGCGGCTCAAGATGAAGGAAAATCTACGTGTTTGCACATGGCGACGGGGAATGGACACCTGGGTAAGTGGTAGAAGATGCGCACTCGCACACACCCCTGCCCCTCCTACCCCGCCATCAATAATATGAATCTTGTCCGTCTTGATTTTTTTTTTCTTTCTTTCTAACCATTGCGCTCTTACGATTTTGGCGGCCGCGGAGCAGAAACCGTCAGGTTACTCCTCCAACGCTTCGCCTCGCGGCCCAAGGCCGAAAAGCAAGCCTACGTCGACGCGCCCAATGAGTTCGGCAACACGGCCCTTCACTGGGCGGCGCTGGGGGGTCACCTCGACACGGTGAAGTTGCTCGCGGAGGAGCACGGGGCGACGCAGGCTGTCGCGAACGATCGGAACTACGTCGCGCTGGATTTGGCGCTCTTTAACGGGCATGAGGACGTGGCGGAGTATTTCTTGGCTCAGGTGAAGGGGTTGGAGAGTAAGAATGGTGGCGAGGGTGGTTTGGAGGGAGCTGTGGAGGGTATTGAGTTGGAGGGCGAGGAGGTGGAGGATGGTGATGGAAAGGGCAAGGGGAAGGCGAAGGAGACGGGGAGTGGAGGTGATGAGAAGGCCGAGTAAAAGGGAGCGGATGATAGAGAAAGGGGAGATATTATGAAGTAATGAAGAGCTGAACAGCCACCGTTTAGATCATCTCAGGTCTGGCAAGGCCCGCGCAAACACGAAGACACATCACACATCGCCGTGCCCAGACCAAGCCGGGAAAAGCGATGACACACCGACGAAGGAAATCTGAGTCGAGGATGTGAAATGTTGAGTAACCCGGAATCTCGGGAAAAAGTACGCGAACACATCTCGTCATCCCGCAGTAAATCATAATCAGCGAAGGTCGTGTCGTGTCGTGTCGTGTGCCTTCTCCAAGTTTGTGCCCACCCTCCATCGTCGGAACCTGGGGTATTTTACGGGGAACCCTGGACGAGCTGAGCGAAGAGGAAATGAAAATCCTTGCTATTGGTGACAACGGCTTGATTTTTTTTTCTTTTTTCAGATTCCCCCAATTTCTTCCCCCATGATTTAAGTAAGACATTGCTTGGGGGAAGAACTGGACTGGGGATCTCTACCCGATAGGGCCAAGCTTCTTGCAGTAGGTTGTGCCTGAACCATACGGAGCAATACTGTATGTAATCGATTTCGTGCGATTTCGTGTGATTAGATTGGGCGTGATCAATGAGAAGCGTGATTGATGCTGGATGCCGGTCGGAGTTCCCTGTGGATGGTGGCTTGTGGCGTGTCGGGGAAGCGTGGAATTAAAACCCTCTTTTCTTGTCCTTTAAACTTGAGAGAAATAATTGGATCGTTGCAGCCAGGCTGTGTCGAACTTGTCGACCGAGCCTGGTTTGGGGGACATGGTGGACGCAGAATAAAAGCTGCGTCAGTGGTGGTGCACCAGGGACGCGATTTCCGAGGCTGCATTAATCGATGGCATCATCAAATGGGGGCGATAGGTACTTCGTAGGTGCAGTGCGAGGTATGGTATCAGTAGGCTCGTACCCGGCGTCTGCGGAAACCGGACCAAAAATCATGAATCGCAAATCACAAATCCGAATTGACGCGGATTAGATATCTTGCCGAGGCGCAGTGCAGTGCTTTGATGGTATCCCCGTCCCGAGGCCTTGCGGGAAGCCAGCCATGGAAAATCAAAAGGAAGCTCGAAAACCCGGCGAGCGTTGAGCGGTTCGACGAACGAGAAGTCTGGTTTCCAGCACGATCTTCGAATGCAAAACGGGAGACCATCCCATCCATTCCATTTCGTCTGATCCCAAGGATCCAAGGATCCCTCCGTCCTATCTATCCGTCCCCGTTGCCTCAAGTGGGCGGCGTGTCCGTCCTGGGGCAAGGTCATGTATTACGAAGAAAAGTAGTATTCAAAGTCGCATCATGCTATGCTAGAAGGATTATGGATAGATTGATGCGTCATACTTCGTACTACGAACCTCACGCTTTCATACTCTCACCAATCTGGGGAGAGTATCATCCCCGAGCATGGTTCTCCAAAAAGGTACGAAGTATCACAGCAGCAGACAACAGAGCAACAGGGAACATGAAAAGTCCGGGAAAGCCCCTCAACTCCATGCGCTCGCTTGCCGGAAACACCAGACGAGACGTCCAGAAGAGGGAGGGGATTCAGTGCGCGCCTAGCAAATCCCATCAAATCCCATTAAAATCCCGCCCTGATCGCCGCCAGTAGCGATCAAGAGAAGCCCTCCATCTTTTCTTTTCTTGCTTCCTTTGCTTTTCTTACGGATCAGTCGCCCGTCTGCTCCACGGCCCCAGTCTCAGGCCTGTCCAGGGTTGAAGTCATTCCTGATGTCTCTCGTCTCGTCTTCTCTCGTCCCTACCCGCCACTCATACCCCCTCCCTCCCCCATGCGACAAGCGACATGCGATGTGATGCCACCAGATGCCACATGCTCGTTGTAGCTTAGGTCTTAGGATGCTACACAACATCGTGCACGAAATAGGCTCTAACTCCCGTTGGTCTCTACTACGCTAGAGAGTCCCCCTCTCATCTTCCACTTCTTCTTCCTCTTCCACGTCCGCTTCCGCTTCCCCTTCCTTGGCGAGCCCCCACTCTCGTCTCCCCCCCGCCCCATCCTTGCCCCATCTTTGGCCCCATGCCGAACGAACTCGTCGTACTCATGCAGCAGCACATTTAGTACTCGACACTACGTACTTCGTACTCTACTACTACCTCTAGCCATGCCGCGGCTGAGGGACTAGTGTACAGTACCTTATAAGGTGCGATTATCTGCCCAAGACACAAATGACGAATGGGGCCTCGGCGTGGGGGCACACCCCCTCGCTCCCCCCATCCCAGCATCCCAGTTTCTGCAAACCGCTCTCTCTGCGGTCTCGGTGTCTTTTTCATTTTTGGGGGAGAGAGGGGTTTGGGTTTGTCTTGTCTCGTTCTCTGGTAAAGATCAATAACGGGACCTGATTCTTGGGGGGGGGTTTGATTCGACGTGGATAGGTCAACTTTAATGGGTAGTAATAATTACGAAGAGAGAATAATATACGAATGTAGAACGTTCCCATCTCCAAGCTGGAAGAACGAACCATGGGAACTGAGAACTGAGACCGGACTTGAGGGACGACAACCGACCAACGAACCCTGAAATCACTGATTTGATGTTTTCCGACCCCCTTGTCCCTTGTCATTTTGACTCTTCCCCATTTCCCCCATCATCTCCCCCGCGTGCGCGCGTGCGAAGAAGAAGGGGAAAAAAGAAAAAAATCAAATCCAAATGTTCCCAGCAAGGCTTCTTTCCAAGATTCCCTCCCACTTAAGAAACTTTATCCCCAGATGCCGATGCGGATGAGCGAGACGTCGCTTAACTAGATCCCACCCTTCCATTTCGACTTCATCCGTAAAAAGCCACCACGCCAGATCTGGCTGTAATACTCCAAGTTACCTCCCCAGTTCGGCCTGTGTGGGTGGGTAAGAAAGAACTCGAGTCGCGAGCCTCGAGCTATTATTTATTATTATTGACGAGTTGGAGTACCCGGGCCTTGAGGGGAGTGCAGGTGCGGAGAGAGAAGAGAGAAGAGAGAGCTCGGGCAAAGGAGAGATAGAGAGAGAGAGATACAGTGAATCGGGTTGATTGAAGCATTTGATTCGTATAATCTGTCTCTACCTCTTGTCTCTTGTCGCGTCGTGACAGCCTCTTCACCTCTTCATTTCCTTTCTTTTTTTCCCGGCCTCGGCCCCATCACTTATCATTTCCCACTCGCTTTCGCTCTCCTCTCGGCCGATTAGCCCGTCGCTTCTTTTCTTTTTTTTGCCTTTCGGCTTCGGCCCTCTCGAACTCGACCCATCCAGAATCCTACCCCCATTTTAGATTGATTTGCCAATAACCCCCACTCAGCGTCATACCCGCTTTTGGGTCTCTCTTTTGACTCTCTTTCCTTCGCTCATTATCCTACTTTGCTCTGCTCGTCCCCCCAAAATTCCTGCAACTGTCGTTGCTTTCGCGACCCCAGGGCCAGGAACACGCACCCCCGCCATTCCCATCCTATGGACTCCGTCCTCTAGTAAAGTAGGGGGGTCACAGGAAAAAAAAAAAATTAAAAAAGGAAGCCGAGGCCTTGTCTTGCCTTTGCGAGATGGCAACTCATCAAACCCCCACTGGGGCCTCCGCCGTGGGAGTCTCTGCAACCGCGACCTCGGGAAACGACGCAAGAGTCAACAATAACAGCCATCATCACCAACACCAACATCATGCCAGCAACAGCAGCAACAGCCCGGATGCGAGTGGGAATGCGCCCCGCGTAGGAGGAACGACGTCGGGGGTCGGCTCGAGTTCGACGTACAAGCGCGCGAGTCGCAAAGGTGCGCCGAGGAGATTCAGCTGCTCTTATCCCGGTTGCGACAAGATTTACTCGAGGGCTGAACATCTTCAGCGCCATCAACTGAACCGTAAGTGAAAGAAAATTGCGAGACTTCGCCAGCGCAAGATATCGGTTGTGTGCGTCTGTGCCTGTGTGTGTGTGACGCCGGGGTGTGAATGGAGGCCCTTCACGCGCCAGTCTCCCGGTTACTTTTTTTTTCTTTTTTTTTCTCTCTTCTCTGGAGTGGTGAGAGAAGAGGGATCAAATCATCGTCCATGTCGGCTAATCACACCCACTTGCAGATAATCCAAAGGAGATCTATCAATGTGATGTTCCTGGTTGCGAGCAAAAGTTTGTGAGGTTAGATCTGCTCGCCCGCCACAAGAAGCGGCACTCGGGTACTTACATTCCTCGGAACCGCGTGCCCAACTTTAACACGTCCGGCGTCGGCGTGCCCTCGCCGACTAGTCCGGTGACTTCACCAACGGTGGAATCCCCTTCTGGTCCCGGAATGCAGCCGCAACATCCCGCGTCGCAGCAACCCCATCAACATCCGAATCAGCATCAGCATCCGCATCCGCATTCACAACCGCATCAGCATCAGCATCAACATCAACATCAACATCAACACCAACCACAGCATCACCAGCCACAACTTCCGCAACCGCAACCGCAAGCCCACCGCCCATCCCCCACGCAGCCTCTTCCTCCCCAGCAACAGCAACAGCAACAACAACAACACCAGCCTCCCCCTGGGCCGCAGCAATCCAACTACTCCCAACCAGTCTCGCGTGGACCCTACGACTCCCCCATCCTCCTCCCTCCTAACTCTAACCCTGGAGGCCCTCCGGCCAGGTTAACTCACAGTAATTCGTGGCCGCCTCCTCCTCCTCCCACAATAAACGACTTGAACGTAAACATAATCCGCCCCAAACCAGGCGCCGGCTACTACCGCCGCGACACGGCTCCTTTACCAGGCCCCACCAGCATGATCGCCTACAGCGGCGTCTCTGACGAACAACTAATGGCGCGCGAAAACTTCGCCGTCTGGCTCTTCGACCCCCAAACGAGCTACAGCGACTTCAGTGTAACTAACATCCCCTTCATCGAGGGCGGCCTTGAATCCACCTTCAACAACAACATCCAATTCGACTACGAATCTCTCACGAGCCGCTCCCAGCTCGACCCCACCCCGCCGCGCCAGATGGAGGGCCCCGACGACCTCATCAGCGAATCGCGCCGCCAGGAGATCCTCCGCATGTTCCGGATCTTCCGCGAGCGCAACGACCGGTACGAGTCCAGCATCGTGAACCTTGTGCGCGAGACGGGGGCCGGCGATCTGCCCGCGCTGAACCTCGAGATGATGCGCGACTGTGTCCACGAGTACTGGGAGTCGGTGTCGCCACGCCTGCCCATCATCCACCAGCCCACTTTCTCTTCCAACAGGTGTCCCATCCTGCTCCTCATGGTCATGGTGGCGCTGGGCGCCGCCTCGCTGAGGAGCAGGGATGGCGGCGGCAGCTTGAAAGATTACGGCGCTTTTGCGGACGTCATCATCGAGGGCGTGCGCTGGGAGATCGTCATGGCGGAGGAGGCTACGCCGCCCGTCGGGCTTTGGGTGGCGCAGGCGCTGCTCCTGCTCGAGTTTTACGAAAAGCTGTACTCGTCGCGCCGGTTCCACGAGCGCGCGCACATTTACCACTCGGCGACCCTCACGCTGTTGCGCCGCGGAAGTCCGCTCATCGGCAGAGCGGGAAGCGAATCGCCCCCGGAAGAAGCCGCGCCGGTCCCGGGAGACCAGCAATCCCAGCACAGCGGCGCTGGCACGTTAGATTCCCGCATGTGGTGGATCCGCTGGGCCGAGACCGAATCGATGCACCGCGTCGTCTTCGTCGCCTTCATGCTCGACATCATCCACGCCGCCATGTTCGGCCACGCCGCTGACATGGCGCCCCACGAGATTCGTCTGCCCCTCCCCTGTGACGATAACCTCTGGACGGCGCCGAACCCGGATATATGTCGCCAGCTCGACGGTAACCTGCGCATGTACGGCGTGAAACCCGTGTCCTTCCTCGACGGGCTCAAGAACGCCCTCCACGGCAAGGAGGTCAAGACGCATTCCTTCGCCCGAATGATCATCATGTCCGGCCTGCTGAGCGTGGGTTGGCACCTAAGCCACCGCGAGACGCATCTCAAATGGCTCGACGTGCGCGCCCCCTCCGCCGACACCCGCGATAACTGGCGCAAGATCCTCCTCAAGGCCTTCGACATCTGGAAGGGCAGCTTCGATAACGCCAACGGCGACACGGCCGACACGCGGGGCTCGACGAACGGCCCCGTGCACAGCGCTGCCATGCTCTACCACCTCGCGCACATTTGCCTGCACGTGGACATCGTCGACTGCCAGGTCTACGCCGGCGCCAAGCGCCTCCTCGGCCGGAAAGTGTCCATGCGTGACTACTCCAACGCCGTAGGCCGCATGAAGATCTGGGCCAAGCAGGCCTCGACGCGCCACGCCATCCTCCACGCCTTCCGCCTCCTGCACCGCGTCCTCGTCGACCCCCGCTCGAAAAAGGGCCCCTCCGCCGACGCCTACATCGACTCCTTCTCCGTGCCCTATTCCATCCGCCACGAGCCAGACCCCCATCGCCCCTGGATAATGTACTACGCCGCACTGAGCATCTGGTCCTTCGTCCGCGCCGTCGCGCCCCCGCACGTGCGCCCGCCTCCCATGCAGAGCATCCTGGCCCCGATGGACAGCTACAGGCGCATGGGGAGCTACCTGACCAGCGTGGCGAGGCTCGATGACCTTAGCGAGAAGGCGGCCTCGGCTATGTACGATGGGCTTCCGGACCTGCTGGACGCGTTGAGGAGTAGCCTCGGCGAGGCGAACTCGGAGCTGTTGCAGGAGGCGCATGCGAGGTTGAAGGTTTGTAAGGATATGTTGGCGGGTACAGCGGCGTGGGAAGAGGCGAAGAAGTAAAGGACTGGTCATTTTTGTCTTTTTATCTGTTCGATTTTTTCTTCTTCTTCTCTTTTTTTTGTTAGATGGGAGCGGGAGTTGAGCGTTGTCACGAGATTTCATGCGTTCTTATGTATCTATTGAAGCTTTTCTCTTGTCTGTCTTGCATTTTCCATGATTGGGAAGGAGGGAGTCGGGCTGGGGAGCTGTGGAGTCTAATCCAGGTGTATGAGATAGGCGTTGGGAGGATATATATCCTTTGCCTAGGTGATATAGGTAGCATAGGGGCGTTTACAGGATGAGCAGTTCTCGACTCATTCATGGTCTACTTCTCTTCTCCTTCTCCTTCTCCTTGTTCCTCTTCTTCCTTTTAGATCTATGCCTTGCTGATAATTGCGGCTACGGCTATCCACGTCTTCGTGCTCTCACTTCTGCGTAGACGGAATTTACTGAATAATAGAATCATCAATTGATGCTCTTGGCCCCTGATGGCCCATCTTTTCTATCAAGGAAGAACTCTTATAAACAACCACCCGAGGGAAGCGCCGAACAGGGCTCTAATGTTATCGAGGGAAGGACAGCATTCAATAGTGTAACTCAGAGTTCGGTATCCACTTCATCGTCTTCAGAGTCCTGATAGTCAGATCCCTCGTCGTCATCATCGGCGTCATCGCTTCCCGAGCCATTGTCGTCGTTTGGGTACACCCAGCGTCCACACTCGCTGGTGGTATCATCATCGGAGTCACAAGGAACCCAGATGGGTTCATTGGATTCGGCGAAGGGGCTAACGTCAGAACCGGCGGACAAAAGCGCAGTAAGATCTGCGTCCGTAACTTGTTCGACCGCGTCCGTACTTTCCTCAACCGCGTCCGTACCTTGCTCGACCTTGGCCATGGCCGCCAGATAGAGACGGTCGACGGCCTGGGCGCTGGCACAAGAGGGTCGCTGGTGGCGCCTGCGGTAGCCAGGGTCGGCCATACGATCGAAGTAATGAAGACGCGCCCGATAAAAATAGCCCATTATCTGGGCGAGACCAGTGGGGTCCATCGGCTCGGTCCACGAAACGGAGTTGATGACATCTCGAGCCAACGCCGAGTCAAACACAAGAGCCTTTGTGAGGCGACTGGCTGCGGCGTCAAAAATCTCGACCAGCTTCCGATCAAAAGCGGTTCTATTAAGAACGTTAGAAGCAGCTGCGAAGCACTTTTTGAAGGCCTTGCGAACCCTTCGAGGGGCACGTTCCACGTCATCGTAGCAGTATCCGGCCCGGGGCCGCAAGTCGGCGAAGGA
Organism: Scedosporium apiospermum; assembly: GCF_000732125.1. Classification (NCBI taxonomy): domain Eukaryota; kingdom Fungi; phylum Ascomycota; class Sordariomycetes; order Microascales; family Microascaceae; genus Scedosporium; species Scedosporium apiospermum. The sequence continues at coordinate 827,371 of NW_015971822.1, read as the reverse complement.
GATGATGAGATCAGGCCGGTTCTGTAGAGGGGCGTTCGCGTTCTGCAAATGCGCATGTTAGTAACTTGCCAGTTGCATCATCAAGTTCGGGCTTAGAGCTAGGAGAAGCGAACGTAGGAACCACTCACCATAGTTCCAGGCTGGGTAGCGGGCATTGGGTTGGCGGAAGGCGTGGTGGTCTGGGCTTGGGGCTCGCCGGGGGGACCATGGACGTCGAGGCCAACGGAGGAGGTGGTAGAGACACCAGGGGCGGTACTGCGGATTGGGAGGGACAGAGTCTTGGCCCGTTTTCCCGCAGGGATCGCGGGCGGTGAAATCGAACGACGTCTCTTTGCCATGTCAAAATTAAGAGGATTGAGATCAAGGAGTGCCTGTCTCGTTGCAATCGAGTCAGTTGACACGAGTCACAACTTTCTGGGCGCTCGTTTGAGGGACAATAAATACGAGAGGAATAGACGTACTCGAGTAAGAGGGGGATAGGGAAAGCAGGTGAAGAAAAGAAGGGTTTGCTCTAGGGCTAAAAAGAAAAGAAGGGGAAGAGGTTGAAGTTCGTGGGGCCGCTGAGGGAAATCTTACTTCCTGGTGCTGCAGATTTTTTTTTTCTTTTACCGGACGAGAATGTCAGTAGTTCCTGCCAGACCTTAAAAGAGAAGTAAACCCTGAAGCTGAATCAGGTCGGGATATTAGAAGATGTCAACTCGGGAAGGTCGAAACTAAAGTCAGTAAGAAATCATCTTACATCACGAGCACATAGGCGACGTAAATCGCCAACCAAGTCGCAAGATTAGAAGACCAATATCAAAGAGCGAAGCGGAACTCCAAGCCGAGGATAATATCATTATATATCAATACAATATTTCGTCATAGAGGGCGCATCGGGCCGTTTGAAGGAAAAGAAGAACAGCGGCGACGGGGGAGCCCAATAAAAAATAAATGATTGAAATAGGGAAAAAAAAAAAATGATTGCCCACCCACCATCCCTGACCTGCCCAGCTTCCCTAGCAGGTTGATCTGTTCGATGTTAGCCTTGAGGTCTGAAGGGTCGGATTACTGACTTGTTATATTGTTATGCTGTAGGGGTGGTTAGTAGGGAGCATCATCGCATCAAATCAGATCCAGGACAAGCGTGGCAGATGTAATGATGCTTAAAGGGGCCACCCGGGATTCGAACCCGGAGACTTCACTCCATCAGAAAATCTGAATGGAGAGACCACTACACCAAGGTGTAGTTGGTGGTGATGACTCCAGGCCAATTTGGTCCCTATAAGGGATATTCCAGAGCGTGAGCGGCTGTTCAATTGTGGAAGGAGCAAGCAGCTAGGGCAGGCGCTCCTGCCGTGAAGACCAGCACTCAATTTCCAACCGTTAGAGAACAGCAGCTGTGACCCCTAGCCGTCATTGCCAGAGACCACTTCCGGGACTTGAATGTGTGATGACGGTTGAGGGAATCCTCCAAGACAGCCATCCACCAGCTCCCAAGTGACGAGCCGAGCGCACGACGTCCGCGCCTGGTTCTGGAAGAAGCACTGGTAGGCTCTATCCCCGGTTTTGAAGCACAAATGGAGACGCCGTCCAGTTCGTCACCGCTCATTTTGATCCCGATAAACCCAGGCATAATCCCATTCAAAGCAATCAGCAATCTGCCCAGGCAGTGTGGGACTTTGCGGCATGTTGCCCTCCCCAAATATCCCCCAGTCCATCTTGAAGGCGGATATGAGAGGATCTCGAGGATAATACGTTATATTCGAGCCATATGAAAGCACGAAGTAACGCCGATATGGCCTACTTCGTCCGGCAGACTCAGTAGCAGATAACCGAGACCAGTTCTCTTCGAGAGGATCCTCACAGCAAAATCGTTCGGGCACCAGGCTTCCGACAACCAAAGAATACCCCCCATCCATATCTCTAAACCCTTCGACCACTATTCGCAGTTCTTCCCAGAATTCAGTGAAGGAATCTCCGTTTCGCGTGAAGGTTATCGCCCATTTCGTTGGCACCGGGTCATCCATTCCGCTTTCGCCCCGACTGTCTCATTCCCAACCACCCACACCTCAGAAATTTTTCGAGATACCAAGATATTTCCCTCTCCAGCACCTCCGCCATCGAAATATCCCTATTGAATGACTTTGGGAAGCGTTGTCGGTCGATAAAGAGATTCTCGTCGTGTGAGGTTGAGTTAGAGTTGATGAGGTGACGTTGAGACAATCATTGATCCAATTTTTAGCCGACAGCCTGCCGACCCACCGCCTCCGATCTTGGCCTGCCCGAGCTCGCTCTCTCCCTCACACCAACCAAAATCTCGCGCAGTTTTCGTCTTCGAATACACAGTCTAATGGAGCCTACACACGCGGGGGATCCAGCCCAGGGGAATCACCCACGCCCGAAGACGAAGAGGAAGCGATCCTCAAGCCGGAAAAGCTTTCCCAGCCTTCCCTTACCCTTGCGGGCTCGCTGCATGAGGAGGTCTAGTGTGTATTCCCAGCACCAGAACCGAAGGAGCCAGGTGCTGAGCACTCAAATTTTACAGATGCCTCGGGCGTTGAATTAGACCCCTCGGTTCCGTGATGTATAGCGTTGCTGCCACGATTGGCTTCGGGGATGGCGATGCGATCGAGGAGAAAAGGTGGCTCCAGATCTGCAGAAAATTTGTATCAGTTAAAATAAAAGAATGGAGGTAAGAGGGCGGTGATTGAATGGCTGAAAGCTCTTTAAATACAATCAATTAAGCTTGTTCCTTTTAAAAATCAATTGGTATAATAACGCTGAAATTAACCACCTCTCAATAGCTCTAAATAATCTTATAGTGCCGCATCGGCAAGTCTTCCCAGACCCGGTTACAATGAGTGAACCCGATCCTTTGAAAGGTGCCATCCTCCAGATCCACTGCTACGATGGCCGCGATGCTCACCATTTGTCTTCCGGGCCTGGGTTGCTCATTCCAATAGTCCGCATCAAAGTTTGCCTCTCCAAACGGGTAGTGTGGGTTGACAAATCGACGCGGTTGGATCGTTTCGCGGTAGATGGCTCTACTGCGCATCAGTTCAATACATACGACGGGTTTCGTTCTTGCCAAGGCCTCGTCCTGCTTAGCGTCGAGGATGAAGGTACAACTACTGATCTTGTCACCGGAAATCTTCGCCCACCCTCCCAAGGTAAGTTCGAGAGGGCCAGTCATGGTGATAGCGCAAGTGAAGAGGGTTAATGATCCGCCTGTAAGGTGACCGAATGATTCCTTCGAGGCTCTTATGCATTCAATGTGTGATATTTTTGCATATATCCCTTTGTCGGCGTCGTCTTGGGAATTCCAGGTACCTGTCGCGTTGCATAACCCGCCTCGTCGAGAGGCCCATGAAAAAGAGGGCGCGACGTACTCGTCGTGGCGGTAGCATCGCTTCGGACAATCTTTCTCCCTGTGGGATTTGTCGCAGAGTTCCGAGCAAGGCCCGAGCCCCCACGAAGACGACCATTGGAGGCCTAGATATAAGTCGGCTTCCCAGAGGCCGGCATAGTAGCTCCCGAGAGCTGGTTGAAGGATGCTTGCCATACTTGAGAGCGCCGGGAGAAGATCAGTCCACTTTGTCAGTCTCTTCTCGCAGTAATCTTCCGTGAGACGGCGGTAGGCGTGCAGGACTTCCTTCGAGGCATCAGGGCTGATAGTCGGCTGGCCGACGGATCTTAACGATACCGCAAATGGCTTTTTGAGAGACTCGGCTCGCTCAATCTCCCCTCTCGAGGCCCCGCCACACTCGCAGCTCAACGTGGTGTTACACTCAAAGAGAACCTCGCTCTTCGTGAAGTGCATGATACGTGGCGCTAGCATGCGCTCTTGGAAGCACCACCCACGTTTAAAGTACTCACTGCACCTACCATCCTGAGTCGTCTTGACAAATTGCCCGTGGTTGTGAAGCTGCCTGGCGAATATGTTGCACGCCTGGCCATCTCTACCTCGGACCGTCGCCTCGAAAGGCCTTTTTCTGGAAAGGTGGCAGCCGCCATCGATATGCGCCTGGATTTTGCCATCCCAGTCATGGGTTGGGTGAGCAGCCACCGTGACGTAGGAATTTCTGTAGTATTGGCCCATTTTGGCGGCTTCGACCCTCCAGTCATCCAGGTCATTTTGGATGATGCACAAAGAGTCGATCCAGAGATATTTGATCTTTAGTTTGATACATATCTCGACCGCATCTCGAAATGTCTTTGGCATGTCTCCGAGGCGAATCCCCAGCAGCATAGCTCCTATATTGTTCGTCTTCGTCTCCGCGCCGGTTGGCTTAGATGCTGCCCAAACATGGCTTAGAGCGACGTATCTCCCGGTTTTGTTTTTTGTATTTTCACGGAGCCTGATGTGAGCCGGAAGGGTACCGCAGCTAGACGCAGAGATTTCAAGAAATCGAGATGGAAGAATGCTCTTCTCGGTCCACGGGCATAATTCGTGATTGGAAAGGCAGACGTCGAGCCAGGTATTTACAAGAGACCAGCAGGTGTCCGAGAAGACATTTTCGGCTATCCCGTCCTTGAACGGTAATCTTGGCCACGGAATAGACCCCGGCTCTGTGCCACCCCTATGTGAGCACTCAAGCATTTCAAGTTTTCCACTTTCTTCAGAATATCTGTGGGCCGTTTTCGAGACCATGAGCTTACCCGCATTCGTGTAGACCCACAGGTCAAGTTCCGGAGGTCGATCTGTCCCGCTTGCCGTAGAATACGCGATGTTGAGGTTACCTTCCTCAGAGGTAATCCGGACGCCAACGTTTTCTTGATCCGGTGAACCTTGAAGGCTGGCAACTACATTTCCGAGAGGGCTGTCGCTGTGGTGCTCGACCGCGCGATACACAAAATCGCAGAATCTACATCCCGATCGACTTCGCTCTAACTCGACCAACGTGATGGCACTCCACCCGATCGCTATGGCGTGGACGCCGCGGCACTTGTTGCAGATGTATCCGTCAGGAGGCGAGAACTCGAATGAGGGATTATTGATGTATGCGACACGACTGATAACGGGGTGCGTCTCTGTGTCGCCTCGAACAAATACCGGCGCAAATCCGTCGGAATCGGAATCCGTATCCATGCGATCACTCATTTTGAGGTGTTTGCTAGCAAACCAAGCCTCCGAACAAAACTGGCGAGAATCTATCGCTAGAGCCCCGCCTCACTCGTTGCCAATTACCTACAAATATGCTTCCATTGGCCGCCACCAAAGTAACAGCATGAAGGAGGGCAAGGCTCAGTAGACCAGGCTGGGTCCGGACAACCCAAGAACTTGAGTATGAGAACAAACCCCAAAATTGCCTCCTATTCATTCACTGTATGATACATTCCGACCGGTTTGCACGATTTGCTCCAGAACAAGCCTCAATTCTCGCTCGACTCCAGGGATTCTGGACTTTTCTTACTCTGCCGGCTGGTCCCTTGGTATACCATTGCCGGGAGATCCACTTCTCCTTCACTGCACCGAACCCGGACGGAAAAGCAGTTTGGCTCGTTGTTTCATTGAAGGGAGACAGACGGCTTTGGTTTCTAGTAAGTGATTGAGGTGAGCAAAAGGTCTCGAAGCTTGGAGATGTTTTGGAGAAAAGAAAATGAAATAAAAATAAATAAAAAATTGTCGACAACCAATGCTCACTTCTCCTCCCCTGAGCTTCTCCATTACGCAGCTCCATCGCGTACGAAGTAATACGAAGATTAAAGCACAATGCGCTAACTCACGCTATTGATCTGCAGTGGCGGAGCAGCCTCTAGGGAGCTCTTCAGCTCCTTCAGCTGAGCTCTTGGCGCTTGGGGATTGGGAACATTAAAACAGAGAGTACAAAACTATGATGGGCCCAATCTCATGTAAATCTCGGACTCTCACTGTTCAATACGTTCATCACTGTTCAATTTCTTAACCTCGAGATATCCTGCTCCTGTCTCAGGTCACCGACACACACGCATTGATCGCAATGACCAACACCAGTCTCACTCCCCGCGCACTTCCCCGCAACCTCTCCACAGCAGCCACCACAGAGCTTGTCCTCTCCGCCATTCACGACCGCATTATCGGCACCATCATCGGCTCCGCCCTCGGCGATGCAATAGGCCTCTATACCGAGTTTCTCTCGGCCCAGATCTCCCAGGAAACTTACCCCGCCCGGCGCTTCGCACTAAGCCCCGCGGAAGAGGCGACTCCGTTCCGCAGGGACTATCACCGCTCTCCGCACAAACCCGGAAACTGGACAGATGATACCGATCATGCACTTCTTATTCTCCTGTCCTTCTTGCATAATGAAGGAAAACTCGATCCACAGGATTTTGCTGCGAGGTTGAGCGTGTGGGTCAGCAACGGCCTACGGGCTCTAGACACACTTCCCTTGGGTCTAGGTCGGACGGTGGGGAGTATTGTCGGCAAGAAGGTCTTCACAGAAGACCCAGAAGGAACGGCCTACGATGTGTGGGTAAAAGGCGGGAAGGACATTGCGCCAAACGGAAGCTTGATGAGGACGCATCCCCTGGGCATCATGTGCATTGGCAAATCGCAGACGGAGACCTTCGAGACGGCGGCTCGGTTCTCCGTCATGACGCACGTGGATCCCCGATGCGTCATCTCCTGTGCCATAGGCACAGATCTCGTTCGTGGTCTTGCGCTTAGCGAATACACGACAGAAACCGACATTGACTCCGTCATCGAGGCCGCTCTGGCGTGGTACCCACCGTGGGCAGCCGAGCACAATGAGGAGCTAAGTCGCGAAGCCGATCCGCCCCTCAACTTGGAAGAACTCCTGCGGCACGTCAAGGCGCAAGACTTGGCGGGCTTAGAGTTGGACGATAGCCAGAAAATGGGCTACGTCTACAAATGCCTAGGTTCCGGAATTTTGAGTCTGCGTCTGGCCATGCGTGCCGTGGCTTCTTCGCCCGCGCCGCTTCGGACGCAAGCCACGATCTTTGAGGAGATCATCACGAGTCTCATCATGCGAGGTGGTGATGCAGATACGAATGCGTGCTTCGCGGGGGCGCTTCTGGGTTCGTGCCTCGGATACAAAGCCCTACCAATCCATTGGCGAGAAGGTTTGAAATATGGAGAATGGCTGATGGGTAAGGCAGAGGGTCTCTCGCGGACACTCGGGATAAGCGCCGGGCCGTACAATGGCAAGGAGGACAAGGACACCGCTATCGACGGTGGGCGAGGGTTATTGACACAAGCTCAGATGGAAGAGAGGTTCATGCGTCTCCAGGGACGAGTTGCACAAGAGGAGCAAGAGTACAAAAAGAAAAAGGAGGCAGAAGAAAAGAAGGCCAAGAGCCTGTTTTCAAAATTTCAGAAGAGCAAATAATCCAGAACACGATGAATTATGAGTTACGCAGCAGAGTATATTCGATGAAGCTTACACGTGTATGAGTCTATTAGTGCATGGCCCTTCATTGACCATTTCAATACTCCCTCCCTCTCTCCATATTCGTCATTTATTCAATACGCTTGCAAAGACGAGTACCGTACTCGATGACCTCCCATTCCTCAGTTCCAGGAGTAGAAACGGCGTAGAGAATTCCGCGCGGATCCCACTTCTTCTTGAGTGTCTTGAGGTCAGGATAAATATCACCCCAGAAATGCTCCTGCCAGTTAGGCTGGAAGGGGTCAGCCTCGTTGACGTAGCTGGCACCATAAGGACCGGCGGCCCTGAGAGCGGCATCCTGGACGTTGGTTAGGACGTCCTGGAGATCGGCTTTTTCGGCCACAGAGGCGTTCTGAGGAACCGGGAGGATAGAGATGATGAAGTCGGTACCCTTTCTCCAGAGAGGGTGAGTTGCGCTCCGAGCAACGGGAAGATTATGGCCGGCGTTGAAGAGATGACCGACCATGAAGCCCTGATTGACAAGGTCCTCACGGGGGCTTAGGACGGTTTTAAAAGCCTCGATGATCTCGTCATTATTCTCCTCGACATCCCTGTGGGTGAAGAGCCAGCCTCCAGTCAGGGCGAAAGCACCGGCGCCCTCATCTTCGAAGCGGTCAAGGTACAAATCATGAAGCGACTGATACTCAAAGACGCTCAACTCGTGAGGAACCCCAGAGGCCTCAAAATCAGCAACCATAGGTGCGAGAATAGCCTCGAGCTGAGCAGCGGTCTGATTAACAGCGACGAAGGGCTTCGCACGGAAGAGCATAGGGCCGATCTCAAAGTAGACGTAGAGGCCGCTGTCGACAAAGTGGTTGCTGTGCTTGTGGAAGATGCGGACGCCCTCCCAGAACACATCGGGGTCGGAGATGGAAGTGAAGTTGACGAAAAGGTCCGCGGCGGCGCTGGGGAGCTCAGGGTAGGCACGGACTGTGACGGTGAGGACGATAGCGTATGTAGAGGGACCACCTCCCTTGAGGGCCCAGAAGAGCTCGGGCTCGTTGCCGGCGTTGACGGTTTTGTACTCGCCATCGACGGTGAGGATGTCGAATTCGAGGACTTGGTCTGCAGCCATGCCGTAGAGCGTGGTAAGGGGGCCATGGCCACCGCCTTGGATGAAACCCCCAGCAACACCGACAGTCTAAGAGCAAGCAAACCCCATGTTAGCAAATGGGACTCCCCGAAGCTCATTCATTTTTGTCTCTCTAGTAAACTTACCGGGCATTCGCCCGTGACGACGGCAAGCCCCTTGGCAGCCACGGTCCGGATGAGCTCACGACCTTGAACACCAGCACCAATCTTGACCGCCGGACCATCGTAGTCGCCAGGTCCTGTGAAGCTGTCAAGAAAGTCAATATCCTGGAAGACGTGAGTGTTGATGATGAGGGCACCCCAGCCAGTGCTGCGGCCAATAAAATCGTGCCCGGTGTTGCGGATGATAAGACGAAGGTTGTGCTTGCGAGCAAAGTCGACGCCGGCCTTGATGTGAGCATGCTCCTTGGCGAGGACAACGTAGACACCGTAGTAGCCAAGGGTGCATGGCTCCTCGGGATTCTCGGTGGGAGTACAAGTGGCATTTGTGAAGTACTTCCACAGGTTGAGAGCGTCCTGGTCGGTTCTGGTAGGACAACAACCGTCAGAATTTCACACAATAAGGTGCAAGGAGCTTCCGGATTTTGGCTTCTACTTACGTCCACTGCTCTGCGGCATAGTTGGCAGTAACCTCGGCACACCTTTCCGCATCGTAAGTCTCCAGGGTTCCGAGAGGGCCTTCGAAGGTGTTGTGGCATGCCGCTTCCGGAGGTACGTGGATCACAAGGTTGCCATCGACGGTTGAGTTTAACGTCTTCCACTCCTTGCTCTTAGGCCAGCAGTCATCACCAACGTAGCACTTGCAGCCATACTGCTTTCCTTCCCACACACGGGGTACGAGACCGGCAGGACACTTGGCGGCCTGGACAGTCACGGTCTGGAGGGCGAGCAGCGCTGAGGCTGCCAGAGACATGAGGCGGCCCATATTTTCTTCTCTCGATCCCTGGATCCTTGGTCCTTTGCGTCTTTTCTTCTGGTGGGTAAGGTTGGCGAAGAGAAAGAGGAGGAATTAGAGAGGGTAGAGAAAGGGAGGAGAGGAGAGGAGAGGAGAGGAGAGGAGAGGAGAGGGTAAACCGATGAGCTGGATGTCAAGCACTGGAGAAGAGGGTGGACTCCAAGACCTCAGAAGAAAGACGCTTACGATGCCTGCGCAGGGAGCAGTAGATGGGCCGATGAAGACAGACCACCCATGTCTTATAGGCCCGGTAAAGGTCAGAGTACAGACTAGGAAAACCGGCCGTCAACGTGGAGAGAGCACGGGGTATTTACAGGCGCCTATGAGGCACGAATGATTGGTGCCCGGCTTTTGGAGCCGCTATACTTCGTAGTTGTAATAGATCCTCCCCGGTGCATCCCGGGTGTCTCTCCGTAAGTACGACGTTGGCATCTGGGCAGAGAGCTGCCAGGAAACTTACACGACAGCTCAATGACACCAGGTACCAAGTGTACCAAGAAGAGCTGGTTAACGAGTCATTGTCAACCCTCAAGTGTCAGGGCAAAGTACGGATGAAGTATGGGCCCCCTTGAAAAGACGGCCGCCGACAAATTTCGGGATGAATTCTTCTACAGAGCCTTTGCGCAAGGGGGTGAATATTTGGACCCGAGAAGACTACTGCAGCAGCTCATTGTTACAATACTGCGCGCGAAGCAGAGCACGAGGTCCGGGATTTGTCTCTCTCCGAGGGATGCTAGGTCTTTGGGTCTTTGGCAGGTGCATCAATCTAATAATAACACGCAGGACGATGGGCTTGGCGCATGCGCGGAAATGCAGGTGCGGACTCGAATTGGAGTTGGACACCGAATACTGTGTCAGGTTTGACTGTGAACCTCGTCAAGCTTCCGGGTCGACCGTCTGCAGAGCAACACTACTGCTACTCCATGTTAGTCCAGATGACGGAGGTTTTGTTCGATTGGGAGGGTTTCCGGGACTGCAACCGACGGCGCTATGGCCCGGAAACAACGCAGGCCCCATCCGTACCGTGGAAGTGAAGATGACCATGCCAGTTGAGGCTAAGACAAGCTAGGATTAGGCCGGGAAAATGGAGCTTGGACTCTCCGGGTCCAGGAAGCACGGAGCATAGCACGAGCTTGTTCTTCGCTCCCAGCACTGGCCCCAGATTGCAAGAACGGGCAGACGCTGACGCCTTACAAGGTGAAGAACTGCAAGGATCATGATGTTAGATTGCCTGCAGAGGCTGCAGTGCTTACAGAACGGGCGCGAGGTCAATCTCGTCTCGCAGAGTTCCATTCCCCGTTGATTTCAGGCTCAAGAAGAATCGCAATTTCCCAGTTCCAAGTTCTCTCGAGTGTAACCCGACCAATTTCTCGACCTTTTTTTTTTTTTTTTTTTTTTTTTTTTTTTCCTTCTTCTCCTTCTTCCTAGTATCGCCCGACGCCCACTTGTCCTACGACTTGATCCTTCGCCCTACTCGTCTTAGCATCCTCTTCTTGAGGATCCTGACTGTCTAATCGGCCAAGACAACAGTGGGCAGAAAGAAAATAGAGGGCCTATGATTTAGGATACAGTTGATAACTATGTCGTGTTGTTCTCCTTTCTTCTCCTACGTTCTAGAAGACGAGCCCAGACAGGAAGCCGAAGAGCCCCGATCACCCTGTTCCGCGCCAGTTTCTGGAACTTGGGTCGCTGGCGTGGAAGTCTTCCATGCACACCGACTGAACTCCACCCTCACAAAAGATCTTCAACTAAAACGATGGCCGATTCTCCTGCCTTTCATCTCGCCTAGGCAATCGGCCGGTGGTAGCGAACGGGTCGGGGTTTGATTAGTTACGAAGAGCATTGCCCGATTCCATCCACGGCACCGTTTGCAGGACGGGTATGGTAGTAGAGTTCTGTAAACCTCGTTTCTTGGGTACTTGGAGACGTGAACTCTTTTTAGGTCCTTCGTAGGGTGGCTCATGCAATCCTGGTCATTCAATTTAAACCTCTAGAACTCGTTCAAGCGAAGACATCCGCACTTTAAAGCGACGCACTCATCTCAGAATAGCACCCGCCAGGCATCTTGGAATAATTTAGAATTGGCGTCCTATTCGCCCTCCACGATGAACTTTCTAAGCTTTGCCATGCCAGCCAGGTCGCCTTCCACCGTCCCAGCTACCTCCTTTTTGACCCAACCCTCAGTGTAACCGCCACCAAAATCGGTAATCCACGCATTGTCGTCCTGGTCGATAAGTACATTCTCTGCCTTGACGTCCCCCCAGATGACGTCGATCTTGTGAAGCGCGATAATAGAAGCGTCGAGTTGATTTACCCACCGTCCTCTGATGGAAGCGGAGGGTTCATCCGCACCGACTCGCGACCACATGGTTTGGCTGCCACAGTCTATGTAACTCAGCAACAAGCCGGCGATGGAGCCCTGATCATTCATCACGGCACCGTAAAAGTGACATATGTGGAGCTCAGGATCCAGATTGGCCGCATTAATCTTCTTGTACGCTAGGAGCTCGTTTTTCGTCTGGGCAGGGGAGTAGCACTCCTTAAAGAAGCAGGTTGTTTGACCGTTGTCGATGAGGACCTTCCTGGGCAGCTTGAAGAGTGCGTCTTCGGGTTGGTCGAAGCTCAAGACAATGTTGGCTGGATCGTAAAAGTGCGTCCAGGTCTCCACGTCATCGAGGAGCTCGTCGTCAAGCCAAACGCCCGACGGAAGATAGGGAGAAGGCTTCCCTTTGATCTGGCGTGGTCGTAATTCCTCATCTACGATGTCCAGCGCGAAGTGGAAGAATTCCGGGACGAGGTAGTCCCGTAGAGTGGTGACCTTGAAGCTCCCAGGCGCTGGACTCGGTGCGAGCTCAGCGAAGAACGGCTCAAATGGCTCGAGGACCCAGTCGATAACATCTGTCTCATAGATGTCCCCGATCACGTCTTCATCCGACTGGAGCACCTCCAGATACAACATATACTTGTCCTTCGTGACGGGAGAGTTGACAAACTGCGACGGCAAGACGTCGATGTAAAACGCCTTGCCGTTTCTGCGGACCGTGAAGCTTGCATTATCATCGCGAGAGCTGGTAGTGTAGGATTCGAATCGGTATCTCGGGCGGCTGGCGCCCTGCTTGTTGTCATCCTCCATGGTCGCGAACTTGGAGGTGGTCACCTTGCGAGGGGCGGAAGTGTGTTCAGCAGTCTGCAGCGAAAAGAAGAGTGAGAAAAAAGAGGGGGTTGGTAAACGTTGGCTTCATGGTATCCAAAAAATACAACTCCAAACAAATATCACAATAATCCCTTCCAATCATGAAGTGAGCCGATCTCATGCCCGTCCCTGTCAACATGCGTGCAGACGCCCCCTTGAACAAGAAAAAACAAACAAAACCAAGACTCCCGAATGATGAGCCAGCTTCAAACATACCACCCAAACCAAATAAACATTGGAGAACTTAGGATCTTACAAGCACCCGTCTCTCAGACAGCTTGTTCTACCAAATCTTGTCCCGGGAACCTGTAGCCTCTCACACCTTTCGCGGTTCAGCGCCGGCCTTTAGCCTCACCTTGGCCAACATACCGTCAACTGGTTTCGCCGTGATCTGCCGACTCTGTTTCCGTGTCTCAGTCAGTGAGGGAAGAAAAAAAGGATGGAAGAAAACGAGAAAGAAAGAATCACACTTACGCTATAAAGCTCCGTCTCGGCCACAAACTTTCCATTCTCCCCCATGACCCTATTCCCATCCGCATCCCTTTTAATCGCCCCCGTCCCCACCTTGATAAACTCATACCTCCTCGCCACGCAAGCCAATATAATCTTGGACTCAATATTCGCCAGCTCCTGCCCGATACAAGCCCTCGGTCCCCTCTCAAAAGGCCTCCACGCGCTCGCCGGGATCTTTTTCCCGTCCGATCCAGCAGCCGCCTTCTCGCCGCCATCACCCACAGTTAGCCCGCTATTCGTCTTGATGCTCGTGTCCGAGTCGCCGATCCACCTCTCCGGCATAAAGTCGTTGCACGTCGGTCCGTAGACTGCGCGGTCGCGCTGGATGAGGGTAGGGCATAGGTAGATGATCATGCCGTCGAGGCAGTACGACTTCCCGTCGTCGGGCGCAGTGACGAAGAGGCCCGTTCCGTTAGGGACCAAACGCGCCGAACCGGCGGGCGGATAAAGCCTAAGAATCTCCTTGATAAACGCCGAAGTATACGTCATCTTGCTCATGATCTCGTCGCCCCGCTCCGTCAAAATTTTCATGACAACGGCGGGATCTGTGTTCTCCGCTCCGAGCAGCTCGTCGAGCTCGGCGCACAACGCCTCAGCCACCTTGGGCGACCGCTCCAGTTCATAGAAGGCCCACTGGAGCATAATGCTCGTGGTATCGTGTCCGGCGAACAGGAAAGTCTTCAGGCTATCGCACGTCTGCTGCAGGATGTCGTCCGTCAACTCATCAACACCCTCGAGCGCGAGCGACAGCACGCTGCGCGTCTTGGGGGCCTCGCCGCGGATCAGCTCCTCATGCTTGGCGCGGATGAGATCCTTAATCATGGGGTCAATGCGACGCGCGACCTGGATCTGCCGCAGCGCCGTCAGGGGGTGGACGAGCCAGATCGGCACGGCGCTGTCCTCATGGGCCTTGAAGGACTCGACGAGCTCGATGTATAGCGTCACGAGCTCGCCGCGCTCAGAGGGTGGGCGCTGAGCGGCGAAGTCCTTGTCCATGGTGGCCATGCCGATGATATCGAAGGTGAGGTTCGTGGTGTAGTCGCTGAGCAGGGCTGTTTCGCCGGTTTGGGCGAAGCGGTCGAGGTGCTCGAGGAATGGGTGGACTTTTTCGATGATGTTGGGGAGGAGTGTGAGGAGGTGGTGCGGGGCGAAGCCGGAGTTAAATCGTTTTCTGAGCGCTTTCCATGATTCTCCCTGGTCGCGCAGGGAATATCAGTACATGCCGAGGAGGTAGCCATATCGTCTTTTCGGTATCCCTGTAGAGAGAGAAGAAAGGAGGGCGGGGCTTACATTTATGGAAACAAGCGAGTGCTTTCCGATGATGGGATTAAGATATTTCATCGTTGGCGACTTGGGGGTGCCATAAGGGTAGTTCTTGGAAGCCCTGGATATCTGCTCGGCGATGTCGTGGTTGATGATGATGGCCATGGGGTAGTTGAGGGGCCAGATGTCGATAACCATTAGAGGTGGTCGTCCTAGCGATTCCGCGATTCTGGCGAGGGCAAGGTCTTAGATGGCACATAATATTAGCCTCAGTCTGGACATATATTTCCTCTTTTTTTTTTTTTTTTTTTTTTTTCCGTGGCTTTTAAGACCAGTCTACTTCCAAGTTGGACAACAACGCTATTCATCCAGTACACAGAGCGGACAACGCGAGTTTCATGCTCCAAGGACCCCGAGAAAGATGTAACTGGGAAAAGGTAGCCTTACCAAACTGCTCGGCCTCCGGGCCTTTGGCCATCTGCTCAGCGAGCGAGACCAGATGCCCCCAGACCAAGGAGGTCTTCATCTGAGGAAAGTCCTTGAAGCGGACTCGTCTGTGATGCTTGAGCCATGACAGACCCTTGATTATGAGGATTGGTATCGCAGGAACGGCTATCGCTACTAGCGCAGTTGAGTTCAACATGGTGGGCGGTGTGCGGAAGGGAAGTGGAGGATCGAGCTTGAAATTCCCCAGTGGAAATTCTTAGAGAGCTAATAATTATAGGAAGAACGAAGTTTCGGTATATGTCAAAGGATTTAGCGGCGAACGAGAAAGGATCTTCGTTCACCGAGTGCTTCCAGATAGCTCAAGGGATCCTTGTTTGGGGGACCTTCACCGTAGACCAGCGTTTGCTTCGTACAAGAGTTAAACAGAAGCAAGGGTTGAAAATCGGATGAAATTACCGTCTTGTCCGCGACCGCGTACTTCGTGAGGAATGTCAAGGTTGATAAAGGAAAGAGAAAAGTTTATCGTGATGAAACTCAAAATGAGGGAGGCGACAAACAAATCCTCCAATCCAACCCCAACCCCAGGCCGTTGCTCTACCTTTCTTTCCTGTCTTTTTGTTTCAGCCTTTCTTTTTTCTCCGTGGCGTCCGGTCGCGAACAGTTCCATCTGTGTGCCAAGACGGAGGGGCCTCATATCCGGGACACCTCCTGCAGTTCTCGAAGCGAGAAAAGGGTGCGCAGGGGTCCATTGCGTGAAACTATGAAACGTTGGACGAATCGGACGAGGGCCCATTCACACACCATGACACTATGGAACAGGACAATGGTTGAGCGTCCGAGCTGCTGGTCCACGAAGGATCCGGGAACCGGCGGAAAATGGGGCGCGGCGACCGAAATGGATAATTACTTCGTTGAGCTTGTGGCGCAGTGGGTGAATTTGGAGAATATCTCAAGCTGATTGCTTGGATTGAGGAGACTGATTGGCCTCGAGCTCCAAATTACCACGTCAGGACCGGAGCCCTACATTAGCTTAGAGTTGATATCCTCGATCTGTGCCTCTGTCCTCCGCAATGGTGCCGCAGTCCCGGACAAGTTAAAAAGGCGGGAGTGCGTTTAACCGTCCCGTTTCTTTAAACCGATGATCCTATCACCGGCTAACAGCCAACGTTCCGCAATGGGCATGGAAGAGCAAGTCTGGCCAGGTTCTCGTTTGGAATTGCCCGAGCCATCCGCCATCCGCCATGCCATGGGATCAATTAATCAATGCTGTTATGGCGTAGGAGAGCCCTGGAGAATTAGAGAACAAGACCACATCACACATCACCAAAGCCAAATCCCAAACTTCCAACCAGTTGCAGTTGCAGCAATCAAATGTCGTAGGCAAACGTACACTCCACACTCCATTAATATTTTAAGTTATTGGTGCAAGTAGTTTCCTGTAGGGCTGACCAAATCCGGTTCACCTAGCCATAACCAGGACCAGATCGACTACAAGCCCCCTTATACTCCTGGGGAAGACCCGATCCTTTGTTCCGTCACGATTCTATGTTTATCCATTATCAGGCGCAGATGACAAGAATGGCCATCTCTAACCACGAAATCCTCCCTCTGTAATCGATCGAGGAACAAGTTGTAGCTGGGCATATATCCCTGTACGAATCGGATAACTGCATCATCAGACATTCCGTGTCCGCTGGACATCCGAAGATGGCGCTCTTGATCAATCCGCCAGAGATAGACGTGAGCAAGATCATCCGTATCCAAATGTATTAAATAATGGAATTTCGTCGGTCTCATGAATGTATTGCAGTACTGCCGGAGATTGTCGTTAATTTGTAGTAAGTGGGAGAGCTGGTGTGTGCCGAGAGTTGACGTCGACATTCCGCCGTCGCCCAGAACATTTGACAAGTTCTCTCGTCGCTCAGCTTCCCATCGTGACGTCAATTCACCAATGCTCAGAGGCTGGAATCCAACACACCACCCTTCGAAAATGACAATGTCGATTGGGGGTGATACACGGCGCCATTGAGTTCTGGGGACGCGATCCCCTTCACCGTCGAATTTACTCTTGTCAAAAGCTGGGACGAAGATGTCATCGCTACCAGCCAGAGATGCAAAGAATTCGGAGATAAGAGCCGTGTCATGTGTGCCGGGCTGGCCTCGAGTTCGAAGGAGCGGGTTATCTGGATTTTCTTCCCTGAGTTTCACGAGAGAGTCATGGTCTAGGTAGAAGTCATCTAGCGAGACGTTTATGACGGTGAAGCCGTGGCGTTGCAGGGCTGTTGCGAGGGCATTAGCCCAGGTAGATTTCCCGCTTCCTTGGAGGCCGGTGAGACCGACGACAAAAGGGGGCTGTTGAATTTCGGGTTGGGCACGATACTCGTGTACTTGTGGGAGGATGTGATTGAGGACAGACACGATGGAGGACTCTGGGATCGTCATTGTGAGGGACAGCGTGGTAACTAGTCAAACCTCGAACGAGGAAAAGCAGTCGTGGCTATCAAATACGGTGGCATTTCTGTGAATATTCAAACTTTGAGAATCATCAATAGATCCAGCGCATATGGACGCAAGATTGGTGATCCGGTCCCCGATTTGCGAGACCGAGCAGCATCGACAGGGGCGGCTAAAAGAAAGCCCGATGTAAGGAGTCTATGTAGGCTTCGTACGAAGTATATCGACTGCATTTACGAGTTAAATAAAGTAAAGATCTTGGACATTTTTACAGCATCGTATAAAGTGTACAAAGCTGAAGAAAGAATATTTATGTTTATTTTAAATAATTTAAAATCATAAATATATGATTTTTAAAAAATCTAAGTAAATATTTTAAAATTATCTATAAATATATTTTGTTATAAAATAAAGCTCGATTATTAATATTTAAGTTCAGTTAATAACTATTACTTCTCATAATTACTTTACAGAACTATCCCCGAGGGCACCACCGTAGTCCACCTTCGGCCGACCGATCCGCACTCTCGCTCTTAAACCATGGAACTCCCTCACCGCATTGTCGGCCCCTCCCTGACTTCCTGGCCTCCCAGTCGGCTGTCATTATGTTCGGCCCAACGATTGACCAAGGCAGCGGTTCCGCCTCCCGCCCGATCCCACCCATAGAGATCGGCTCTTTCGTTGCTCTCTCCCCCGATGATAGTGAGTTCATCGGCAGCGCGAGTGGTGCTTTCTTCGCGAATACTGTCTTCCGAGCTTTTGCTAGGGCAGCGTCGGCCACCGATGCTGACTTGGGGCGGCCCGAAGAGGGGAGAGACGCAGGTCATGGTGTTCCTGACCCGGGTTCAGCCCACACCTACCTCGTTGCACCTGAACACGGTGGAGAACAAACCACCGACAATGAGCCACGGCAGCAAGATAGCCCAACAACTCTAGCCCCTGGTACCCGGTCTTACGGGGTGACTGCCACTGGGCTGGGTATTGCTCCACCGCCTGCCGTGGCCCAGAAACTCCTTATGCTCTATTTCCGAAACTGGCACCCTTTCCTCCCTTTTTTGCATGGACCTACTTTCATTGAGAGTGTCAACCGCTTCTACGATGAAGATATCCTCTCTGAAGACGCTCCTACTGCTCATCCGAGCCGGTTAACTCGGGCAGTGACATTCCAGTGCATCTTCAACATCACAGCACTGGCGTCTGGAGAGACGTTGGATCCGGCCTGTCGCATTCAGTCGTCATTCGCTTTAACTTCCCTCATAGGAGTCATCTTCTCCAGCCATGACATTGCCTCTCTACAGGCTCTTTTAGCCGCGGAACTGTACTTGACAACCACCATGTCATTGAGAGCAGCGTCGGCGATCCACGGGGCGCTGGTCCGAACCATGTATAACTCGGGGTTCCATCGATGCCCTTGCCGCTACATACAGCTCCAATCCACTGTGTCTATGATTAGGAAACGAATCTTTTGGTGCGCCTATGTTCTAGATCGGTACTTAAGCCAGGTTTTAGGGCATCCATCTTCCATCGAGGATGGAGAGGTAGACGTCTGCATCCCTGGAATGGTTGAACTGCATAGGGCTGTTACCAAGCCCAGCGAGCCTGTAGCCACTTCCCAGTCAACATTGAACGAAGAGGTTCTTGATCACTTACCCAGCGATCGAGCGGCCACAGATGGTAATGATGGAGAAGTCTCCCCCCAGAGACACCCAAGCAGCCGCCCAAGGGATGCCGCGGGAGGCAGTGACAGTCTCACCGTTTATAGTCCAGCGCAACACCATACTGCCGCTGGGAAAGAGGCAGGCCAATTCGTCCTAAGCTATATGGCGACATATTCACGCTTAATGGGAGAAATCGTCAGCGAATTCCACAGGTCGATTCACAGCCGAGCCATCAGCCCCGAGAAGATTGAGGAATTAACCTATCGAATACATTGTTGGTGGAATAGCCTCCCCCCAACATTCCAAGACGAGACACACGACGTCCCCGCATCAACGCCATCTTCCTACACCAAGAGTCCTTGGGTTGCGCTCTTTACTATGTTGTATAATTATCTCATTTTGCTGGTCAACCGCCCTTTCCTATCGCTCCCCACAGACCGCAAAATGTTTCGGTCTAGCTTGCAGACAGCCCTCAGCGCGAGTCACAATACCGTGATGAAGCTCAGGTGGTATACAGATGACCCCTTCGTGATGGCTTGGCCAGGGACTTTATCGGCCACATGGATGGCCGGCCTAGCAATCGCCTTTGCAACTCAATTAGAGCTCTACCCCTTCGCGAAGGGCAGCTCGTAAGTTCTATCTTGTACTTGGCCTTATTGGTCTACTTTTAGGCCGGTAATCTCCGAATCTGGCTGACTTCTTCGTACAGAGATATCGGGCACTGCCTAACAATCCTGGAAGCCATGGCTTCGCGCTGGACCAGTGCTCGCCATTGTCATGGTGCACTCAAAAAGCTTCTTGAACAGCTCAACAACTATTTTAGTGGAGATCCGCCGGGCAGATGCACGCCTTTGTTCTCATTAAGACCTGAGCGGGTCCTCAGCAGGTCAAGGATGGAGGGGCCACCCTTGGATGTAAATTCCGCCATGTTCGAAGAGCGAAGCGCAAAACGACAAAGGCTCCATGACGAAGCCGGAAGGCGACCGCAATCATCTTTCCAGCGCTATGCTCCCAATGGCGGATTTGGACCTAGTGTTAATGCATTTACCATGCAGGGTTCGATGCCTGTCATGGAGTACACCGGCCCAGACTTTGGGTTCGATGCGTCTCGACTTGGTGGGCAGGAGTTCCCCAGTGATCCTCTAGATTCCGACATAGCAGGTCTTTTTAGCAATGTTGACTGGGATGTATATATTCAGGGATTCGGGCAAAACTTTGGCGCGTAGAAGTCCGCTTTATCAAGTATTGCATCCCATTTTTCTTCATGATTCTGCCTGATGACATTGAGCGCGAGGCTCAAAAAATAGTAAATAGGAATTCTAAGAAATAAAGAATTGTACCTTGATTCTACGAGACTCAAATTTGTGATGGCTCAAGGGCTCCTGCATGACTCGCCCAACAACACAGCATAATGCTTAAGCTGTTATTCCCGTTCGACGCCTACTCCTTGAGATCTAGTACAATTAGGTCCGCTACTGAAAACTAGCGCGACACTGAAGAAAGTTTCCCCATGGGGTCCGGGGTCTGGGGTCTGGGGTAGAGGCGGGGACTGAGTGTCGGTTCATCTTTTAGCCACCGCAGCAATGGCCCATTTGATCTCTTATATTTAAAGATCCGGAGTGCTGGCTCGTCGAGGACCTCATCCAACATGGCTATCAGGTCAATTTCAGAAATATTCCAGGGCCCTTTACTCTTCTACCAGTCATCATGTCCGAGAAACAAGTTGCGCTCTCCACCGCCGCCCCCAATGTCCAGCATTGCGAAGGCAAGACCAATGACGACGTCGACTTCCGGCACAGCAACGAAGAGAAAGGCCTTCGATTAGATGAAGCCCAGGCACAGGCGGATTACTCTGGTGCTAGGGCCAAGACTGATGCCAAAGAGATCGCTCTTGTTCGGAAGCTTGACAGGCGTATCTTGCCCATGCTCTGCATTATGTACTTTCTTAATTACGTACGTGCACTTATCGCATGATTCTGCCTTTCATATTTGTCCTAACTGATCGGGATCATAGCTAGATCGAACTGCCATCGCTTCGGCGAGGTTGAATAACCTTGAAAAAGACTTGAATCTCAAGGGAAACCAGTACAATACTTGCATTTCCATTCTGTTTGTCGGGTAGGTGGCCGGGTATTCAAGCCCCTTTTGGAGTAAAAGTAACGCTGACAGCTATCTGTAGCTATCTCCTCTTCCAGCTGCCATCGAACATGCTCATGGCCTCATCTCATGTTCGACCGTCTACATACATGGGAATTTGCATGGCTATTTGGGGTGTCACCTCGGGTTTGACTGCTGCTACGAACAATTACATCGGACTCTTGATGGTTCGGTTCTTCCTTGGAATTGCTGAAGCTCCTTGTAAGTGCCGAATAAGCTTTGGGCTTGGAAGGAATGTTGCTCACACGGAACGGTAAATGCAGTCTATCCTGGTGCTCTGTTTCTGCTTTCGATCTTTTACACCCGCAAGGAAATCGCCGCAAGAATGGCAATTCTCTATTCAGCCAACATCCTCGCCACTGCATTCTCGGGACTCATTGCTGCTGCGACCTTCTCGACTATTGATGGAGCCCATGGCATTGCTGGCTGGAGATGGTGAGTGCGGTCTTACCTCCGCTCGTATTGACACCAGAGGAGATCGGCGCTCATATTACTACTAGGCTCTTCATCATTGAAGGTATCATTACCGTCGTTATGGCCCTCCTCTCGATCCCCATCCTTCCCGACCATCCCTCCACAACGAAATGGCTCACGGAAGAAGAACGGAAACTCGCCCACGACAGAATCAGCCGCGACACAGTCCAGGAAGCATCTCACACTAGCAACTGGGAAAGTCTGAAATTAGCTTTCGGTGACCCTCGCCTCTATGTCCTCGCCCTGATGCAGAACCTCCACCTCTCGGCCAACGGATTCACCAACTTCTTCCCCACAGTCGTCGGCACCCTCGGATTCAACCGCACCGTTACTCTCCTCCTTACCGCTCCGCCGTTTGTCCTCTCTGCCGTTGTCGGCCCTCTATACGGAATCAACTCCGGGAAGTTCAACGAACGCTCATGGCACATCACAGGAGGAATGGGTCTCTCGATGGCAGGCTTCATAATCGCGGCCTCGACGCTCAACACAGCAGCTCGATACATTGCGTGCTTCTGCTTCGCTGTTGGAGTGTATGCGGTTAACTCTTGCATTCTGGGTTGGGTGTCCGCTACACTAGGGCAGACCATGCAGAAGAAGGCGATTTCGCTGGGTTTCGTGAATATGGTAGCGAATGCGTCGTATATCTATACGCCATACCTCTATCCCTCTGGGGATGGTCCCAGGTACACGATGGCTATGGGAACGGAAGCTGGGTTTGCGGGGGGCGTGATTATCTGTGTTTGGGTGTTGAGGTTCTGGCTGATGGCGACAAATCGAAAGCTGAAGAGGACCGGCGAGGGTGGTGGGCTGCTGTATGCGTATTAGAAAACTCGTGCCTCGCGAGTGGTCTCAAGTAACCTCTTTGGCATTTCCTAGGACTCATGATGGGGTGTGCTATTGTGGCGCAAAGATCTATCGGTTGGACAATAGAGGACAACGAGTACAGACATACAACTACTAAAAGGTCATTGGGAAGCCAGTCGAGGGAAGTTTTGGCTAGAATGGTTAGCTTAGGTACTTTGCCCATAAGAATGAGATAATAGGGGAGCTTTGTTTAGCACAAATCGGTTTGCCTGTATATCCACGGCCAAGCTGGTAGTCAGTCACGATTGGAGTTCTACACCGTCCGTCGTAGCGTTGTCATACTAAAGTATATCCCCAGCTAAACATGTAATATATACAACTCTAAAATAGATGAAATAGTTCGGTGATGACTTGAGCAGCATAGGAAATGACGTTCAAACCCCCCCCCCCCCCAAACCGATTACCATAGATATTGTTGCCTAAATTCCTCGGACATTTCAATCCTTCCGTCCACCTGGTGTGATTCCGTATCCGAACTCCCAGTCCACACTCTTGTGATTTTGTCGTTCTGAAGGCTAGACAGCTCCCTCGAAGAAGTTGGTGCGTCTATGCCCTCTTGATTAAAATGTAACTCTACGTTTGTCCCTGACGCCGTGGAAGGTATCTCCGGAGGCAGAGTCGACTGGATTGGTTGATTATAACTTGAAGCAGACTTCTGAGTAGACCTCTGGCTGAGATCCGGCTGCAGAGTTTGTTGCTGAGACGAGTCAGCCGCTCTGGTTTCCCCCTCCATGTCGGCAGCCCATCTTCGAATGTCTTCAGCTGACACCAAAGGGTATTCTTCCCATTGCGTGATCAAGCTGGACTTGGCACTTCCTGGGTCAAAATTCCTTTCGCTTGAAGTGATGATTCGGCTGTCGGGAGCTTCGGCAGCACTCGGAAATGCCCTTTCGATGGCATCGCCACTAGAGGCGTGCCAAAGACGCAAGAGAGCTGTTTCTGTTTCTCTCAGACGGTGCTCAAGCGCTTCAGTATATCCTTTGGCCGGGCCACTACATAAATCAGTCAAATACAGCTGTAGGCCAATAAGGACCATTGAACCAACCGCTTTCTAGTGGTGGACCAGACGCAGGGTCGATCCAGGATACGACACCTAGAGCATATCGGCCTGGGAATGCTTAGTGAATTTCAAGCGAATAGGTCCGAAATGAGCTCATACCTGGCTTCGTCGCACTAAGAAAGACGTCAGCCGTTTTGGTATGTCCATGGCAAGTTACATGTCAAGTTACGGGGTGAAATGGAAATGGAAACCCACTTTCTGCTTTCGAGAACGACAGCTATTGCAGGCTGCCCGACTCCGGATCGGTGTCATCCAGTGGCTCTGGGTCCTCGGCAAAGGGAGCCCCCGGGGGAACTTCTTTCTGCTGATGGGAGAGGGCGGCACTGTTCACGGGGAGTATGAAGCGATCTCTCACTCATAATGCGGCTATCGGGTGAATATTTTTACGAAGTCGGATCCATCGGCTCAAGGCACCGCAACGAAGCGTTCAGTTGTTGGGGACAATTCCCCGCCTGCACCGTCGGGTTAAAATTTAAGCGCAGCCCCCGCAAACCCCGCTTCGGCCCGTCCGGCCACCTCGGCTCCAATTACCTCCGGCCTCAACGGCTTTCGCCGCACCTTCTTGGAAAGGAAAACGAAATAAAATAAAATAAGAATAAGAATAAGAATAAAAAAAAAGAGGCAGTAAATACATTGATCGAGACAAATCCCTCCCAAGCACGTCTTGATGACACAAGGCGGTTTTCTCACCTCTCCTTCAATGAGGACCATTGCCCTGTAACCACAAACCTGACTCCACCCAGCTATCCTTGACCTGCCTTACATCCTTATTACCATGTTTGATTCGTTTGAACCTTTCTCCATTTTGACGCAGTCCTCACCGGAGGTCACCATCAAGGGCCTCAAAAGTGGGGATGCATCCTCCCCACTACCTCCCTTGCTCCTCATCCACGGCTTCCCTCAGACCCACCATATCTGGCATCTCGTAGCCAGCCAGCTTCTGGACAAATACACCGTCGTCCTCATAGACCTGCGCGGCTACGGCGAATCTTCCAAGCCAGACGATGTATCAAACTATGCCAAAAGTGCCATGGCCCGCGACTGTATCGCCGTCATGGACCAGCTGGGCTTTACGTCCTCCTTTTTCGTTTGTGCTCACGACCGTGGCGCGAGGGTAACGCATAAGCTGTGCGTGGACTACCCCGATCGCGTTCGCAAGGCTATCCTGCTCGACATATGTCCCACGCTGGCCATGTACGAGGCGACAAACTTCGAGTTCGCAAAGGCCTACTTTCATTGGTTTTTCTTGATTCAACCCGAGCCACTTCCCGAGATGCTCATTGCCGCTGAACCGAGGAAACTTGCCGAGATGTTTATGGGGAGGAGACAGGAAAAGGCGTTGCACATCTTCAAGGACGAATGCTTCGAGGCATACGTAAAGAATATGAGTGATCCGGCTGCGGTACATGCCATGTGCCAGGACTACCGAGCGGCCGCGACGTTGGATCTAGATGAGGCCAGGGACGACTTGGCAAATGGCCGTCTCGTGAAGTGCCCGCTTCTTGTCCTTTGGGGAAAGCATGGTGTTATCGAAAGGTGTTTTGACGCTGTGAAGGAGTGGAGAGCGGTGACGCAGCAAGATGTTCCCGTCGAGGGCTATGCCGTCGAATCCGGTCATTATTTGGCGGAGGAGGCGCCAGAAGAAATTGTGTCTGCAATTGAAAAGTTTCTAAAATAGGTATCTGCATATACGAAATTCCTCTCCCACTCTATTACAGAAAATACATGAATAAAAATAAAAATAATGAGGGTTGATGCTGGAAATAAACAATCGACGTGCCTGGAGGTTTCGTGCTCCTTTGGCACCCATCACGAAACCGATGTAAGGGGAACGATGAGGTTGAAGACCGGGGAGACCATCAATTGATACCTCTGGTTAAGGCCTGCCTGCAGGCGAAGTTGTCATGTAGTTTGTAATAATCAGAGTAAATCCATCTGGAGACATCGTCTCCTCTAATTCCGCTATAGCCACTCTACATCGTCTGATGATGCTCGAGTTCAAATTGCGAAAACTAATCAGTTTCTCAGCTGGTACAACTGCAGGAATTTCGGAGCTCTACGTCTCCAATGATATCTGTTCGAATGTCTACCCCTCCCGGAACTGACTGAGCTTCCAATAGGCCGTCATCCTCGCTGGGCTTGAGGTTGGAGCGATGCGGCTATACCTTTTGCCGACGTCGGTTCGACGAAAAGGGACGATTCTCCTCAGTGGGGAGTAATACAAGTTCTTGTTTGTTCCTCATCAAGCGCGTGAAATTTCCTTGCATTGAGTATTGAGCTGCAGATACATTCCACACACTCGCAAAGATGAATGGGACCAAGTCACTCAGAATTGCCGTCATTCCTGGCGACGGCATCGGCGTCGAAGTGATGCCTTACGGTGTACGATGCCTCAAAGCTGCCGCGCAGGTATTTGATCTCTCGCTCGAATTCGAGCATTTCGATTTCGCCAGTTGCGACTATTACGCCAAGCACGGCACCATGATGCCCCCCGACTGGAAAGACACCCTCTCCAAGTTTGACGGCATCTACTTCGGCGCCGTGGGCATGCCGGACAAAGTCCCCGACGACATCTCCCTCTGGGGCAGTCTGCTCAAGTTCCGCCGCGAGTTCGATCAGTACATCAGTCTGCGCCCCTGTCGTCTCATGCCAGGCGTGGCGTCCCCGCTCGCGAACAAAAAACCCGGCGACATCGACTTTTGGATCGTGCGCGAGAACACCGAGGGCGAGTACAGCAGCATCGGCGGCAAGATCTTCGAGGGCACGGAACGCGAGACAGTGATCCAGGAGACTGTAATGACACGCGTGGGCGTGGACAGGGTGCTGAAGTACGCCTTCGACCTGGCCAAGAGCCGCCCCAGAAAGAAGCTCACCAGCGCTACCAAGAGCAATGGGATCAACACCACGATGCCGTACTGGGATTCCCGTGTCAAGGAGATGGCGAAGAATTACCCTGATGTGGCCGTTGATAAGTACCACATCGACATCCTGACGGCGCATTTCGTACTGCGGCCCGAGATGTTCGACGTCATCGTCGGCAGCAACCTCTTTGGAGACATTCTGTCAGATCTCGGCCCAGCGTGTACGGGGACGATCGGAATCGCTCCGTCTGGGAACATCAACCCCACGGGCGAGTTCCCGAGCTTGTTTGAGCCGGTGCACGGGAGTGCCCCGGATATCTGTGGCAAGGGAATAGCGAATCCCGTCGGCATGATTTGGGCGGGCCAGATGATGCTCCATCACTTTGGGTTTACGGATGCCGCTGACGCCATGCTTAAGGCGATTGAAAATGTGCTCGCGAGGTCGGAGCCAGCGGTCATGACGAGGGACATGGGAGGACAGGGGAATACTCAAACACTTGGGGAGGCCATTGAAAAGGAAATTCTGTCGATGAAGAAGAAGTGATAGATCTATAAGACTATAAGAGAGGGTATAAGCAGTCCATTTGAAACGTAACGCAGAGCTTGTCCGTCGATAAATATAAAGTACCACTTCTCTCCCTAAGTATGCCTTCGATTCTACGTCCGAGCCTTCGTTCGTTTCATTTCCCAGTTTCCACTGGTCCTATTCTAGCTAAAACTTCTGCCTAAATCGTCACCGCCAACCAAATCTGCGGTAAATTTCCTTCACAACCTGGACCCGATAAGTAAAGGGGTGGTTTCTCTGACACGAATAGTCACATCCCTATACGAATCCCTATCCCTAGACGTATACGAATCCCTGTCTGGGATGTGCCACCGCTTCCTTCGAGAAACCGCAGTGCCCAGCATGGAGAGGCGTAGCTTCCATCATAACGCCCCATTTTAAGAAACCGAGCGGCGCATTCGGCTGCGGCTCGCCAGTAACTGAATGACACGCAGCTGCTATGGCTAGACTGCAGTTTCCTACCACTGGCACCGTCGTCGGCAGCCGTAGGAAGGAGACTCCCAGAATGGCAAATACCAGCAGAAGGCAGCCAATGAGCACAAAAATGATGGCAATGGGCGAGTAGCCGCACGTCACGAGCTCCCAGGTCTCCTCCGGCGCATGGAGGGATTCAACGGCAACGACGAAGATGCTCTGAGACATCAACCAATGGATCAGGGCGCACACGACGATAAGTGGAATGCTGAATCGATACGGGAGCTGAAGGAAATACCGCGACCGTTGCTTCCCTTGTGGTCTCGACGAGACGCGTAGGGATTTCGGGACAAGGCCAAACTCGCTCCATTCCTTGGCACCGAGCATGCGCGTAAACAAGTTATTGTAGGAGAAGTAGAGGAGGGAGAAAACGACATGAGGCACGTTAGCAATCAGAACAACGGCCGCGAGGCCTGGTGTGTCCTCCTTCGTCCAACCGACCATGGTACTTTCCGATGCCGAGCCGAGGCCCAAATTCCAGAGGGCTGACATCGACTGGGGCCCGGACATCTTCACCATGCCCATTGCCAGGGAAACGCAGATGGCAATTATGCCGAGGACGTAGCTGCAGACCGGTTAGAGTGTATGGTTAGCCTTGGTACAAGAACAGAGAACGGGAGGAAAGGCCCCCTTCACAAAAGGGAAAGGGAAAAGGTGCTAAAGGGCAAGTCAGCGCTGGGCGGGAGGAAGGACGATACAGGAGATTATAAAATATCCAGCTCGGTTTCCCTTGAGCCGCGAGCCAGCGTTTCCGGACATCCACCCACGGCGTGGCTGACAATCGGCCACTGTGCCAAAACCTCGTCACTTTCTCTCGAGTTAGAGAACACATGCCCCTCGTGCGGTTGTCCGGAAAAGCTAAAAAGGATGCTATGGCGTCTCCCAGGACAAGAAGCGGACCCTCATGCGGGAAAAGTGCTATCAGCATGAGCAGGACGGCCTTGGTGAGATTGGCAACGAGTACCGGGATCGCCAGGGTAACGTGAAAGTTTAGTCGACAACGCTCTTCTTCGGGCTTGCTGAGGCAGTATATGGCTCTGTTGCCTTCGAAATGCCAATTATCCCTCACACTCGAAAGCTTAGACCTGCAGGTCTCGCCGGAACATGACCTCCCCATGTTACAGACCCATTCGAAAGGACTCCAAGGACACTCGCGGTCTGAGGACAGGTTGGATATGGATGATAAACCCCATCTCATGTAAGTCTCGTTCGAGTCGGTGATCACGAGGACGTTGCTGCGAGAGGTCTGAAAGGTGGTGGCATATGCGTTCAGACAATCCGCGGCTGTAATGTTTTCGTACTCCGGGGACAAGACGACGCTACGTATATTGCGAATACGATCAGCCCACTCTCTATTGTTTGCAGACTGTATTGAGAGTATCTCTTCATTGTAATCGACGTTGTCTGGGTCCAAAAAGGTTTCCTCTGCAACATAATGCTCGTATGAGATGGCCGAGATTGACGTAAATACCACGGAGTTGTATCTAGATTTTGGTCAGCATGTCCGACTACTAGTTTTCTCAGGAATACCCAGGAATACCACGATGACGAAGTCCAAAACAACTAGGGTGGGCTCACGGATCGAAAATCGTGACTTACAGGAAATGCAAAGGAAGCGAAGAGATTCCTAGCAAAACCCAGATGATGACTCTCCTTTTCCGAATCTTGAACAAGTTGGAAATGCTCTGTGCCCCAATGACCATCCACCTCCCGCTATTATGCGCTCTATCCACTTCGTCCCTTGTTGGTGCCGCAAGGCATTGCATGGCATAGTTGCTTGTCCCTAGCAACGCGGAACTGAGGACGTTGACGACCAAATGGACTCCAAGGCTAATGTTACGGGATTTCGAACAGCTTCCCTCGAAGAGAATATGGCGACCGTCGTCTGCGTCGTCCGAGCCGTGTGGTTTTGTGGAAGCCCATATTGTGACAATCAGATTCAAGAAGAGGATGAGGAACGAAGAGATGGCGCCGATGAGAACGGGTCGGCTCCAGCTCCTGTCGCCGAACCGGGGTCTTTCGTCCTCGTCCTCGTCATACTGGGCGATTGGGATCATTCGTTGACCTCCCATAGTGACAGGCCATTTATTCACAATGCTGAATCCGACAACACAACATTGGCGGATTCTAAATCAAGAATCTGTCGAGAGATTCACTTCACACTCGTTTAATACTCTTTCTGCTCTCAATGGAGTGTGGCTGTGTGGCTACCCTTATGGCTCAATGAGGTGAAGTGGTTGCTCGTGTGCCGAAGACCTCCACGTCCGAGACGGGATACTACTGTTGATGGCTGGCTCAGCTGTCAATCCAAGCAGGAAGCAAAGCCTCATCGGCTTCAGCTGCATTTTAAACCAATGATCTTCTCGACAGCGAGGGCGTGTTCGGCACAGGAGAATTTGAAATTTGAGCTGTGGTGGGGCATGTCTTGGCGAGCCTTTCGGCGATTATCGACTGCGAAGATTCCGAGAGGACGGACGGACAAGCACCATCCCTGGATCGCGGCGGTGTCTGTCCATCAATATTGCCGACGTCAGAAACACTCACAGCCGAAGCTTGGATAGGTTAACTGGTATCATTGGCACTTTCAGACAAACCCTTACTCCGAGCATTTGGGATAGCACATTGAACGTGAATAAAAAGCTCAGGAACAGGAGAACAACCAACCAGTTTTGGACGGCGCGGAATGTGTAAACGACCAGGCCTCGCTCAGGACGAAGTACTCACTTGAAAACCGGACGGAGGTTTACCAGAGACCAGGAAGATCTTAAAGCTCTTGGATCGAATGAAGGGTGGTGGGTTCGACACCACCCTTTCGCATGTCGGCGTCCGGGCCATCCTCATGCGGCAGTCACTCGGCCGCAGGCAGCTGGCAGACAATACTACGGAAGCCTGTAGCGAATTTGTAACTTTTGAAATTTTTCGACCTCAACCCCTCAAATTTTTACTAGAACTACCCTAACCTATATAGTTTCCTTAAGTAATAAGAAATATTAGAAGTACTTTAGTAAAATAATATTTCTATAACTAAACTTTATATTTTAAGTTTAGAAAGTATAACTTCTTATTTTAAGGAATAGAACTTTTTAAAGAAGGTATAAAATTTATAATATTTTAAAAATAATAATAGGTAAATATAACTAGTAAAATAATAAAAGGAAATAATAATAGAAAAAGTTATTTATTAATAAATATTTTTTTTATATTTTTAAAAATCCTTTTCTTTTTTTTTCTTTTTTTTATTATTCTTTATTTTACTTATAAATTACCTAATTACTTAATCTTAGCTAAGTCTTCTTAAATTCTAATAATAATTTCTAATATTATTTAATAGTTTTAAATAATTTTATTTAATTTTAAATATAATAATACTTTTTTATTTTAAAGTTTATAAACTAACTAAAAACTTAATTACTTTTTTTACTTTTAATAAAAAGCTATTTTTATTTATTTAAAAAAGCTTTAAAGAATTTAAAAATAGTATTTTAAAATATATAATTTAGGTTTTAATTTAAATAAAATTAATTTAAAATAAAAATATTTTAATTTTTATTTTTTAAAAGAAAATTTATATACTTTTATTTAACTTTAAACTAGATAAATTATTATTAATCTATTTAATAAAAACTTAAATAATTTCTAATTATTTAAAAGAAATTTAACTATTTTAATAATAATATTTAAATTTATATAAAATTACTTATTAACTATAATAACTATAATTAATTATTATATATAGATATAATAACTATCTATATATTTAACTAAATTATAATAAAGCTATATAATAAATACTTAAAAGCTTAAGGAAAGTTCCTATATTATATAGTTTAAGTTAAATTTAGCTAAGCTTATATATATTATATCTACTAGATAGCTAGCTATTTACTTAAACTTAAGTAAAGATATAAGTAAGATAGTATATTTAATTCCTTTTATTATTATTTATATTAAATTTTAATAAATTAGATACTATTAATTTAACTTCTAGTAAATATTAAAAGAAGCTATTAAAGATACCTATTAAAATTAGCTAAATAATCTTAGCTTTAATTAAAAATACTTTTATAAATCTAAGTTTAATAATCTTAGCTATTTAGTTATAAGCTCTAGTAACTATATTTATATAAATTACTAATAAGATTAATTCTTAGATAGAGATAGCTAAGTCTACTTTAATTACTCCTATTAGAGCTTAAAACTAAGATAAAGAAGATAATATTAATATTAATTTAACTAATATAAAGTAAGTTTAATTAAACTTACTTTAATATAAAAAAAAAGTTTTTTTTTTCTTTAAAATTAAAAGATTTAATTAAAAGGAAATATAAATAGAAATATACTAGTTTATATATAAAAAATCTATATTAAAAAAATATAAATAAAAATATACTAGTTTATATAAAGTAAATTAAAATTTATTTTAATATTTTAAATATTAAAG